>NC_057832.1:62613651-63863651 GCF_910594005.1 Cervus elaphus
GCAGGATACATCAAAGTATATATGTCTATATTACCATTTATGAAAAAGTGACATATGGAGATACATACATCTTTATAATATACATCAACTGTTTCTAGAAGAATACTAAGAAACTGGTGTCACTGATTCCTGAAAAGTGGAAATGGATACTTAAGGCATTGCTTCTCAAACTTTTTCATGACTACATACACATTAAAAGCAATACCAATATATGGCACATTGGGACAAGCAGAATGCCATCTGTCACAGGCCCCACCTTGCTTAGCTGGAGTCTAAAAACATATCTCATCATATCCTTAAAGTAACTGAGATATAGTAGGCTATGAGATACTATGTATTATCAGTTTTTAATAATTGAACAAGCCAAACTGACTAAACGATATCATCTACTCAATCATTTTGCACTTTATTTTTTTAAATTAACATGTTTTAATTGCACATTAGATAGAACTTTTAATTGCACATTAAATGTTACTCAAATAATCGCTCAATTTTTCAAATTTTAAAATGCTGCTGATTATAATATTTATAGAGTAACACCAGGAGTCTTCAAACCAGAGTTCCTTGCATTATGTTACACTATGATGTGTTTACTCTATCTTGAGCATTTCAAAAATTCAAAAGGAAATTATTTTTTCAATCAAGACAATTGTACTAAAATTTAGTCAAATTGTATCCATTATTCTGCTATGTTTTATTTTTAACATATATAAAGCAGGTAAGCAAAAGTCCCATTTGTTAGCTTATGAAGCTCCAGCTTTTATTTTTGACTGAAAAAGGTAGGAACAATTTATCATTTTATTACTTTAATCAATGCAATTTGTTAGATTAAAAATACTCAAAACATAGAGGAAATTAATAATAACAATAAATTCTTGGTGGGAGTTAAACTGTTGCTGATGTATATTTTAACCTCAGTAAACAGTAGATGTGTGCTAGACAGCACTTTTTTGGAAAGAAAGTACGTTGCATGTTTCAGAAGGACATTTTAGTTGGTTTTCAGACCAAAACTATATAATAGCTTTTTATTTTATTAGTTTGTATTAAAAAGTTTATGCTAAGAACCACACATGTATACCCCTGCAATTTTTATACTTATGATAATATGTCAGATGATGGAGGTGTTTCAAGGAGATAGAAGTCAAGACCACTTTTCAGAAAAGTCACAGGTAAAAGATTAGGACTCGGGGTGGCAGGGTGGGGGGGGGGGGGGGCGGGAACAAAACAAGAGGAAACTATGTATGATTAGGAAAAAAGTGGACTCGACAATTTCCCCAATGGGATAAAATAACGAGGATCCAGTGGCACTGAAATATTTAGGGAGTTTTTATCACTGACTCCCATTCTGCCTGTAACACCTAATCATTCAGGCAAAAATATCTGCATGTGCACCATGTCTAGATGCTGTGTTCAGCACTAGGAATTCAGTGATGTTGCCCCACAAGCTGTATAAAAGACTTGGATAGGAGGTTGAACTAGGGAACAGCTGGTGTCAAATATTAATTAGACAGACAGAGGAATTAAAGAAACTATAGGCATAAGAATGAATAAAAAGTAGTAATCCAATCAAGAAGGAATGAAAATCTGAAAGTGGACTGTAGCAAAGATGATGAAGCAAAGAGGACATATTTGATGGGCATTTATATTACTGTCTGTTTCACTTTGTGATTGACTAAAAGAGGGAAAACTAAAAATGACTCAGATTTTTTTGGTTTGGTTGTATGTTCTAGATACCACAACAAAAGCAGTCCAGTAGGATTTATACTGTGGTAGCAGCCTAGAAGATTCCCAATGACCCCAATCTCTGCTTCCTTGTCCCATACAATCCACTCCCCTGGGTTGTGGGTGGGATCTAGTGCCTTGCTTCTAAGGAGCTTGTTGTTATTGTTGTTGTTTATTCACTAAGTTGTGTCTCGACTCTTTTGCAACCCCATGGACTATAGCCGACCAGGTTCCTCTGTCCATGGGATTTCCCAGGCACAAATACTGGAGAGGGAATAGGCAAAATGATGGCATCTCATTTCTATGATTAAGTTTCAAAATAACTGATTTCCTTTTTTTCACTCTAAGTGCTCACACTGATGAAAGCCAGTTGTCATGTTGTGAGTTATCCTACGATTAGGCTCCGGTGAAGGTCCAAATGACAGGCCCAGATCTTTTGTGTGAATAGCACAAAAATACTGAGGAAATCGTCTTCCAATGTTTAAAAGCTATAATCAGGTTCAACAAAGGAGTTACTCACACAAATGATGAATTAGTTAAGTTTGTTATTTCACTCATATCTTTCCCCTTAAAGTAAGCAAATTTCATTCATCAGTTGCAAACATAAGTTGGCTGTTGATAACAAGAGTTCAGCAAAAATCTATGAAAACTTTCAAAACATTTGACAGAGTACTTGAGTTTTCTTGAGCTAAGAATAAAGTGCTTTATAGCAGCAAAGCATCATTCTTTATATACGTATGTGTTGCTGGCTTTGTATGTGTTTATATCTGATACTGGAGAGTTTCTCTAGAGTGGTGAGTTTCATCTGCTTTATAGCCAAAGAGTAAGAAAAAGAGCCTGTACCTCCTAGCCTTAGGCAATTTATCTGGATTCAGAAACCAACTCATTCATTTTTGGTGGTGCATCTGAAGCAGATACTATGTAACCCTACTGTTTGCTCCCTAATAAATACCCATTGAATTGACATGAATTGATTCCTCTGCTCTACCATCCTGATAGCCAGTAAGAGTCTAAGTCTCATCTTGTACTTTCTTAACTACAAAGAGTGTTCTGCTCATGAATTCAATGAATGTTTACGGAATGAGTGGATGAATGAAGGAGTCACTCAGTTAATCAGTACAGGCAACAGTAGACTGAGAAGGGTATGAACGATGAGGCTTGAAAAGAAAGGGGAAGCAATAAGGGATATGGCTTTAAAGTCTGTCATGCATCAAAGGAATTTTATTTGTACACCTTTTAAAATGGAATTTTGGCAGAAATTTTAGAATATATTTGAACACTATAAAGATAAGAAACTTCAGGAATGCTAATTGCTAATATGACACTATGATGTAAATTCAGCATGGTATATAAGGAAAATGATACTTACTGTCATTGCTGTGTGTGACAGGGAGGAAAAACAATAGAGAAGTTACTTGGCAACTGGTTGAAACAGCATCATTGTCAGCAGAGTCATGGAATCTCCAAATTGGAAAGGATATTAAAGGTCATCCAGTCTAACAGGAAGTTCGACAGATGGCCATCTAGCCTCTGCCTAACCATTCTAGTCATCATTGCTTTCTGTGGTAGCCAGTTACATAGCTGAATAATCTTAGCACTTGTAAGGCTCCTTAAATCCAGCAAAACCTAGCTATGTGAAACTTCTCATTGTCCCTGATTGAATACCTAGAAGTTTCAAAAATGACATCTGCTTCTTATGTGCAAAAGTATAGAGGGAATGGTCCTGCACATGACACATGAGGCTTTGGATCTGTGTCACAAATCAGCCACTTGTTAGTTTATTCTTGGTCAAGTCATTTAACCTCTGAGCTTTACACACACACACACACACACACACACACACACACATATAACGTAGGGTTGTTATGAGGATCAACAAAGATAATATATGTAACAGTGCTTTGCAAACTATAAAATGCTAAAGGTGCTATATTTCATTTTGATAGCCTTTGTATATTGAATATAGCTACTATTTTTCTTGCCCAGGTATAACCACAGTTATCGTTTGAAGGGTCACATGGTTTTGTGCAGGGGGCAGAAGGCATACCTAACCTGTCCTGACCAATACACTAAATTGCCCCATTTTTAGGAGCAACAACAAACTATGAAAGAAAACTTAACCTCAAGAGACTCTATTCACATTAATAATATTACTCTGATAAATTATGCCTTTTAAAATAGTTCTTGAAAGTATATTTTCAAATGGCAAAAGATCCTCAATCATATTTTGGATATTGTGGGATACAGTTTAATATCTCCATCTAAATTGAAAGTGGGCCTTTAAAATATAACAATATTTTATTTTTTCTTTCAGAATGCTTCGTCCTCAAGTATACCTCACAGTTACATTAAATTTTATCTTTCGTTGACAGCAACACTTGCCTAATAGTTCAGCTAATAAATGATTTAATAACCAACATAGGAAAAGGGGGAAATACCATTTGCTAAGAGCTGACCATATGTCAGAAGATACAGAGAGCCTTGAGTGAACATGAGGCTATAACAAATGCCAACCAATTCCTTTAGAAGAGATTTTTTAAATTAAAATAAATGGTATAATACCATCTACAAGTTAAACTCTTACTTTTCCAGACTTTTCTAACTGAAATGAATCTTCTCAAAATTTTTCTAAATATTCCTGGATATCTGAAATTTTAATCCACCCCCTCATCTGAAATTCATAGTTTATATACTTACTAATTAAGTCCCAGTGATTCTCTGGAATTTACAACAGTAAGAAAACTGTTTACCTATAAACAATACTGTTTCTGAAATATCTGTGCTTCCTAAGCTTAAAATTGTCAACCAAAAATGGAAGAGTCTGATTTTTTTTTTAATAATTTTGTAAAATACTAATACCTTTCCCAAGTCATTAGCTGAAAAAAAAAACTTCAGTTTGAGGGACTTCTTCAGGATATAATAGAGGCTCCAGAAGAGTCCCTTATACGGTGCTATTTTCTCTGTTGGTATATAAAGTGTTTTACTTTGCACAGCAGGGCTTCCCCGGTGGCTCAGATGGTAAAGAATCTGCCTGCAATGCAGGAGACCCAAGTTCAATCCCCGGGTCAGGAAGATCCCCTGGAGAAAGGAATGGCTACCCACTCCAGAGAATCCCATGGACAGAGGAGCCTGGCGAGCTACAGCCCATGGGGTCACAAAGCTTCGGACACTCTTTGCTTTTCACAGCTCTCCATGACTAATGATGGCAAATCACTTAGTGGCACCAGTGATCTTCTCTGCCACTCATGCTGTTTCCCGAGAGTTTGTAGGGAACTTACTCATATAACCCTGCAAGTTCCTGGTCTTCTCTCAGTCTCTTGGTCTTCCACCTCTTTCCAGGAAAGGAAGGGGTAAATTACTTTATTGGGAAACATGGGCCTCTCTTTTTTTCTCACTTAATTCAGAACATAGATGTGAAAGAAGAATAATTTATTGGGCCACATAAGACATGCGCCCCACTCAGAATAATGAAGTTGTCCATGGAAATTGTCAAGAGTAAGATTCACATCAGTTTAAGAAATTGCAATGCTATCTGTCCTCTATATGATCCAGGTTTTAGTATAAATTTCTTTTTTGTAAAAAATCTTAAACAACATGGTGTAGAATCTAAGTACACTTGGGGAAAACACATCGGTGCAAGTCAGAGGAAAGAGAGCTAAAGCACCTGGTGTGTACAAATATGTTACAGGGATGCCAAGCTGTGGCAGCTCCCTGAGGCAGCACCTCGGGGTGATCCCTCAGGCATCACCCTGAGGCATTCTTCCCTCAGGGTGGCAAGAGGGGCCTGGGGCAGCCAGAGTCCTCAGGCCAATCACCACTGGCCACAAGGTAACCCATGGTGTGCTCCAAATACCATCCCTTTCTATGCACGTCAGGCATGGATAAAATTGGGAGGCACTACCACAGAAGTAGTAGCTGAATAGAAAAAGTTAAGTGTGACAGTTTAGTTACCTGCCCATGGCATGGCAATCCCTCATCAGAATGTAATGTGCTGCAGGTATAGAACGATGGACTGCTTGAATGTGGGTTAAATTACAGAATTTTAATACAGTTCACCAAAAAGAAAACACTTGGACAACTTTCTGGGACCCAAAATAAATATGTCACTAGGTCCTCACTACTCACTATGTGGAAATCAAGAAACTGGATCACGAGGCATGTAAAGATTCAAGTCAAGGTCAAATCGTTCACCTCAAATGACAGAAGAGATTTTTTTTTTCCTGGGCAGATATTTGTCTCTGCCTATTAGCATCACCTCTACTTGGATCACAGTTATATAAATATAAAATAATTTTTACAAAAGCAAGAAAACTAAGCTCATTGTCAGTTGGGCTCCAGAAAACTAAGAATTACTGACTTTATATTATTTCCATGTCACAGAAGAGCACAATAGAAGTCTGCAGGATTATATGTTTTGGAGCTCCTCATACATAAAGTTGTCACACAAACTTGATTTAATGTTCTTAGGCCTCAGTTACTTTATCTGTTATTTGAGAATTACAAAGCCAACAAAATCCAAATGCTATTATAAGAAAGGACATGGTTTAAAAAAAAAAAGAGAAGAAATGCTTTAAAATACTGTAATACAATGGCAATGCTAAATAATGATTATTTTGCCTAAGGTCTTATTGTTGGAGAGTATTTGCTCAGTTACTGAAATACTAGTGAGTTGGGGACTCCAGCAGTTTGTAGAATTTCAGTATATCTGACATATAAAGGATAAAAAGTAGCAGGAAAATGAACATGAAATAATCATAAATCATAATCTAAAGGAATAAACTTTCTAGTTTCATTTGATATATGTCTTTTTATTAAGCTTTATCACCTACATATCTGGACAGAAGCCAAACCTGATGACAAAGGGGAACTGATTCTTGTAGCTTCACCCAAACAGTCAATCTCAGCAAAGCCTAATAGTTACAAGAAGAGGAACCAGAGCTGGGTATCAATGCTTGGGCAAGCCATTTAACTTCTCATTTCTTCATCTCTAACAAGAGAATAACACAACCTACCAAAGAGTTGTTTTAAAAAATTAAGCAAGACATGTAAAATTTTTAAAGGAATTCCTGGCTTAAAGTACTCTCTAAACAGTGTTAGCTATTCTTATTATTTAATCCTACCACAAGGATCCATCCCTCAATCCCCCACCACACCCAATTTAGCCACACTGAGTCCACAGAGGCAGAAATGTTAACATTAAGGTTTTTAAGCATTAACTAAAGTCCATATCATGCTCGTATTTCCACAGTTTTTACTTAATGTCCTTTTCTTGTTCCAGGATCCCATCCAGGACACTATGTTGTATTTTGTCATTATGTCTCCTTAGGCTCACTTTCCTTGGCTGTGATAATTTCTCAAACTGTATTTTATACTATGTCCCTTGGTTGGGATCTGATATTCTTCTTATTATTAGATTAGGCTTACAGATTTGGGGGGTAGGGGGAGAAGACCACAGTAGAAAATAGCAATTTTCATCACATTATATCAAGTTTATATTCTATGAACATAATATATCATTTGCATCACTACTGCTTTTGACCTTGATGATCTGGATGAGGAAAAGTTTGTCAGGTTTCTCTAATGAAGCTACTCTTTTTTCCCTTTTCCATATTGTATTCTCTGGAAGAAAATCACCATGTACAGCCCACAATTAAGGAGTCAGGAATTAAGCTTCACCTCTTTGAGGGTGAAGCATCTACATAAATTATCTGAAATTCTTCTCTTCTGGAAATGTCTATTCTCCCACTTATTTATTGAATCCTTTGTCTATATAAGTATGGTATGGACTCACTGAGATGAATTTTATATACTGTGCTTTTCTTGAACATTTTCTTATTTTCTGGCATTATAAGAGTTCCAGCTGCATCTTCTGTATTTCCTGCCCCAATCTGAGAACAAGCCCCATTTCTTCAAGGATCCCTGGTTCTTCTTTTTAGGAGAAAAGTGTGAGAAACCAAGGTATAGATAATAAGTACGCCTATTGCTTTTAGGCCCTCTCAACTGACAGAACAAGGAAATAAGTGTGTATACTAGCCAATGTATATGCAAATATCTATAAACACCTCTATCTGTAGTCATCTGCATCTACATTAAGCTAAAGTTTTTATTAAGCTAAACCTAAAGTCTATGTCTCCAACTGTATTACCACATGGGTCACTCTAGCCCCCTCCCCTTGCTTATCCACAAACTCTACAACAAACTTGTGATTAACACCTTGTCCCATTAAAATACTTCATAAATAATATACTTTTTTTTCACTAAAACTTCTTGAACTTCTCCACGTGAAACAAAACTTTTCAGCCAGAGTATAACTTAAAGAAAACTGAACAAATCTCAAAAATTCTACAATGTAAAGTGTCCAGTAGTTACACTGAAAGCACCTCTCAATCACTGGTCTTGGCGAGTACTTCAGGAACAGAAGATTATCGAAATGATGTCTCTCATCTAAAATTACATAAAGAAAACCCTTGTTTACTTACTCATAATATTTGTCACAGGTAGCCCAACATGTATCCTCTAAATGTAAATGTCAGATATTTACTTACAGATTCACAATAATGAATTAACTCAATATTTGTGATATATGCCTTTAACTACCTAAATCTCTGTTTCCAGAGGTTCTTAAATCTCTCAAACTCATGTATCATTCCCTCTGCTATCCTCCTTAGCATAGAAAAATATTCCTAACAAATGAATATTTGAGTATCAATAACAAATACTTCAGTACAAGACTACTAAATAATTCAAGTTGCTGTTATTTTATTAAGTTTTAGAATAAAGCATGATAAATATTGATGAAAGTCAAACTCATAAAACTCATTAAGTTTTTCAAGTATTATTTTATTTTAAAACTAGTAATTTAAAATTTATAAATGAGGTTTATATCCCTCAACATTTTCAGCAAACATCAGTCAGTTATTTGGATTGTTAAGGCTGTGCTGTATACAATCTTCAAGGAATCACAGTAAGTTCTGATTCACTAAGAAATGTGTTTGTACGTGTGCTTAGTCGTTTGAGTCGTGTTCAACTCTTTCCGACCCTGTGGACTGTAGCCTGCCAGGCTCCTTTGTCCATGGGATTCTCCGGGCAAGAATACTGGACTGGGTAGCCATTTCCTACTGCAGGGGATCTTCCTGACCCAGGGATGAAACCCAGGTCTCCTGAAACTCCTGCACTGCAGGCTGGATTCTTTACTGCTGATTCTTTACTGGATTCTTTACTGCTGATTCTTTACTGGATTCTTTACTGCTGAGCCCCTGCAGAAGCCCTACGGAATAACATGAGCTTATTGTTGTTCATGCTATGGTGCTGGAGAATATGTCTAAAGACAAAAGTCTCTAGCCTCTAGTAGATGTAGTAGAAATTAGCCAAATTAGAATAAAATTTTAGAATGTATGTATAATTCATTTATAACAGGGTTTATTTTGCTGTTACTTCTAGTGTTACTTCTAAATCTGCTTTTTGTTTGTTTTTTTTTTTCCTGATGGCTAACTTAGACTCACTTACCTAAGTATCCTTACAACTCTTGGAAGACAATCTGAGGACCATTTTCTCAAAAAGGGAAACTATATCCCCAAAAGGCTATTGCTTAGTTTTGGAAAGCAACCAAATGTAAGTCTTGCAAATTTTTTATTAAAGAAAAGCTAACTTTTATTATATCACTATAATCATTTACTTTTACTATATAAAAAATATTTTACTAAATTTTACTGTGTAAACATCATCATCAAATAAAAAGTTTCTTTTTATTCAAACTTTATGAAGTCTTGAAATTCTGAATTCTGTCAATAAAATGAATGTAAAAATTGAAATACAAGTTAATTCAAACAAGCATATCTTAAATGGCTAAGTGCAGTTCTTCAAAAGAGTAAGCTAGAGTTGACATAGATATTTAACACAAAGTTTTTCAGAAATAGAAACACAGAGGACAAAATAAAACTAACTGAGGAACACTGAGACTGGAGGACAGACAGATGTATCATGAAAGTTGCAGTGTAATACATGGCCTAAGGTTCACAGTCACAGAATGACATCTACATTCTACATTTATATAGACAATCAAGAAGAATCTACTGTATAAGCACACGGAACTCTGCTTGATATTCTGTAATAACCTAAATGGGGGGGAAAATGAAAAAGAATAAATGTCCGTTGGACAGCAAGAAGATCCAACCAGGCAATCTTAAAGGAAATCAACCCTGAATATTCACTGGAATGATGCTGAAGCTGAACCTCCAATACTCTGGCCACCTGATGTGAAGAGCCAGCTCATTGGAAAATACCCTGATGCTGGGAAAGATTGAGGGCAGGAGGAGAAGGGGATGACAGAGGATGAGATGGTTGGATGCCATCACCCACTCAATGGACATGAATTTTAGCAAACTCCAAGAGATAGTGAAGGACAGGGAAGGCTGGTGTGCTGCAGTTTATGCGGTAGCAAAGAGCCAAGCATGACTTAGCAACTAAACAACAACAATGTATATATGTAACTGAATCCCCTTTTTTGGTGCACTTGGAACAAATACCACATTGTTTATCAACTATACTTCAATATAATTTTTCTTAAAGGTATACAGTTGCAGAAACCTAACCTCCAGAAGTAATGGGGGTATGTCAGGATCAGATTCTAGCCAAACCTTACTATTTCAGTTTCTTCTGGCACTCCTGAATGGTTTATGTCACTGATGGGGCATCTTGTTTGGTTTTACATTGGAAAAGAAGGGGGAATGTTGCATACATGAAAGACATTCTCGTTGTGTTGTAAGAAAGTCATAATTACCTATAAAAGTTCTTTAACACACATGAAGCATATCTTTCTTTACTTATTAGTGAATTGAGCAGAGATGTAGAAAAGAATTGGTATGTGGGGAAAGGCACATTAAATCTACAGGCACTGCCAGCATTTTGTAGATGAAATAACGTAGATTTTGCAGATAATCAACTTTTTCAAAATCAAAGAGAAATTTAAAATATCATAGATTTCTCTTTGATCTAATACATAACACCATGTGTGTAACTGAATATATTGCTCTATATATTTTAAATTTCAAAGCTACTCTCACTTTATATTTACCAACAAGCAATATATTATTAGATCATCTTTAAATTTCTTTTACATATTTTTCATCTAAGCAGAAATAAGTTTATTTCTCCCTTTGAGACTTTACTTTTAGACTCTGAAAGTGTGAAAGAAGCTGAACAGGAAGTGAATACATGTTCTAAAACCCATACTGCTCATAATAACAAAGAAAAAAATCTTAGCACATCTTGCATAGCCAATAGCAATGAAAACAGCACTTTGCTGTGTTATTCTAGTTCCACTCATATTTTCTTTACCTATTTTTTTAAATTTGCTTTTTCCAACAAAACAGGCTTTAGTGCTAACCTGAAAGAAATGGCACTGATGATCAAGAATACAAGATAAAAATAATTTTAACATAAATTAAATTTCTACCTGGTCATCAAATTAGCAGCAAGATTAAAAATGATAGTATCTATCATTCTACCAAGTATAAATGATTCTAGTGAAAATCAATAAAATGTGCATCCACTGCTAAAAGAATTAAAAATAACTCTTCTGGGGAGAAATTTGGCAATGTTCCCCATGTGCTGCTCTATAGCTCTACTTCTAGACATACATGCTAATGAAATATTCAAATCTTGGAAAAAATATACGTACAAAATTGTTAATAATAGCTTTATTTACAATAATGAAAAGCTTAAAGTAGTCTAACATTATAGAGAGGATCTGATAACTGTGGTGTACATTTATATATTGTATGTGATATATGCTCTAAAGATGGTCAGTAAATGATACTTGGAGCTTATCTGATCTCAGAAGGAATAGTATAGGAGTGAAGACTTCTAGAAGGGGATGTGAGAAGCCATCGGAGACCTCTCACTAGGAGGGATATCGATTAGGTGATCAAAATTAACAATTATCAAAAGTCTCTGGAAAAACATGAAGTTAAACAGATGTCCATCAACAGATGAATGGATAAAGAAATTGTGCTACATATATATAACAGAATATTACTTAACCATAAAGAGGGATGAATCAGCATCTGTTGAACCAAGGTAGATGTTCCTCAGTTCGGTTATGTTCAGACACGTCGGACTCTTTGCAACTCCATGGACAGCAGCATGCCAGGTCTCCCTGTCCATCACCAACTCCCAAAGCTTGCTCAAACTCAGGCCCATCAAATTGGTGATGCCATCCAACCATCTCAACCTCTGTCGTCCCTTTCTCCTCCTGCCTTCAAGCATTACCAGCACCAGGGTCTTTTCCAATGAGTCAGTTCTTCACATCAGGTGGCCAAAGTATTGGAGTTTCAGCTTCAACATCAGTCCTTCCAATGAATATTCAGGACTCATTTCCTTTAGGATTGACAGGCTGGATCTCCTAGCAGTCCAAGAGACTCTCAAGAGTCGTCTCCAACACCACAGTTCAAAAGTATCAATTCTTCTGTGCTCAGCTTTCTTTATAGTTCAACTCTCACATCCATGTATGACTACTGGAAAAACCATAGCTTTGGAAAGATGGACTTTTGTTGGCAAAGTAATGTCTCTGCTTTTTAATATGCTCTCTGGGTTGGTCATAGCTTTTCTTCCAAGGAGCAAGTGTCTTTTAATTTCATGGCTGCAGTCACCATCTGCAGTGATTTTGGAGCCAAAAAAAATAAAGTCTGTCACTGTTTCCATAGTTTCCCCACCTATTTGCCATGAAGTGATAGGACCAGATGCCATGATGTTAGTTTTCTGAATGTTGAGTTTTAAGCCAACATTTTCACTCTCCTCTTTCACTTTCATCAAGAGACGCTTTACTTCCTCTTTGCTTTCTACCCTAAGGGAGGTGCCATCTGCATATCTGAGGTTATTGATATTTCTCCCAGCAATCTTGATTCCAGCTTGTGCTTCATCCAGCCCAGCGTTTCTCATGATGTACTCTGCATATAAGTTAAATGAGCAGGGTGACAATATACAGCCTTGACGTACTCCTTTTCCTATTTGGAACCATTCTGTTGTTCCATGTCCAGTTCTAACTGTTGCTTCCTGACCTGCATACAGGTTTCTCAAGAGGCAGGTTAGATGGTCTGGTTTTCCCATCTCTTGAAGAATTTTCCACAGTGTGTTGTGATCTACCCAGTCAAAGGCTTTGATGTAGTCAATAAAGCAGAAGTAGATGTTTTTCTGGAACTCTCTTGCTTTTCCGATGATCTAATGGATGTTGGCAACTTGATCTCTGGTTCTTCTGCCTTTTCTAAATCCAGCTTGAACATCTGGAAGTTCATGGTTCACATACTGTTGAAGTCTGTCTTGTAGAATTTTGAGCATTATTTTGCTAGTGCATGAAATGGGTGCAATTGAGCTGTAGTTTGAACATTCTTTGGCATTGCCTTTCCTTGGGATTGGAATGAAAATTGACCTTTCCCAGTCCTATAGCCACTGATGAGTTTTCCAATTTTGCTGATATATTGAGTGCAGCACCTTCACAGCATCATCTTTTAGGATTTGAAATAGCTCAGCTGGAATTCCATCACTTCCACTAGCTTTGTTCATAGAGATGCCTCCTAAGGCCCACTTCACTTTGCATTCTAGATTGTCTAGCTCTACATGAGTGATCACACCATTGTGGTTATCTGGGTCATGAAGATCTTTTTTGTATAGTTCTTCTGTGTACTTTTTCTACTTCTTAATATCTTCTGCTTCTGTTACATCCATACCATTTCTGTCTTTTACTGTGCCCATCTTTCCATGAAATGTTCCCTTGGTATCTCTAATTTTCTTGAAGAGATCTCTAGTTTTTCCCATTCTATTGTTTTCTTCTATTTCTTTGCATTGATCACTGAGGAAGGCTTTCTTATTTCTCCTTGTTATTCTTTGGAACTCTGCACTCAGATGGGTGTATCTTTCCTTTTCTCCTTTGCCTTTGACTTCTCTTCTTTTCTCAGCTATTTGTAAGGCCTCCTCAGACAACCATTTTGCCTTTTTGCATTTTTTGGGGGAGAGGATGGTCTTGATCTCTGCCTCCTGTACAATGTCACAATCCTCCATCCATAGTTCTTCAGGAACTCTATCAGATCTAATCTCTTGAATCTATTTGTCACTTCTACTGTATAATTGTAAGGGATTTGATTTATATCATACCTGAATAGTCTAGTGGTTTTCCCTACTTTCTTCAATTTAAGTCTGAATTCGGCAATAAAGATTTCATGATCTGAGCCACAGTCAGCTCCCAGTCTTGTTTTTGCTGACTGTATAGAGCTTCTCCATCTTTGGCTACAAAGAATATAATCAATCTGATTTCGGTATTGACCATCTGGTGATGTCCATGTGTAGGGTCTTCTCTTGTGTTGTTGGAAGAGGGTATTTGCTATGACCAGTTCGTTCTCTTGGCAAAACTCTGTTAGCCTTTGCCCTGCTTCATTTTGTACCCCAAAGCCAAATTTGCCTGTCATTCCAGGTATCTCTTGACTTCCTACTTTTGCATTCCAGTTCCCTAGAATGACAAGGACATCTTTTTTGGATGTCAGAATTTGCCACAATTTGCAAGAATTTTGCGAGTTAGAATTTTGTGAGAATTTTGGAGTTCTCACAGGAGAAGAGAGCATACATCCCTCTCCACCATCTTGCACTATGCACCAAATGATCCTAGATCCTGTTATACAGAGTGAAGTAAGTCAGAAAGAGAAAAGTATCATATACGAACATGTACATATGGAACCTAGGAAAATGGTACTGATGAGCCTATTTGCAGGGCAAGAATGGAGACACAGATGTAGAGAATAAATCTGTGGACACAGCAAGGTAAGCTGGGGACAAAATGAACTGAGATAGTAGCATGAAGTATATACATTACCATGAGTAAAACAGATAGCTAGTGGGAAACTGCTCTACAACACAAGGATCCCAGCCCGGCGCTCTGTGATGGCCTGTAGGATGGGGAGGAGACTCAGAGGGAGGGAATACATGTATACTTACGGCTGATTCACACTGTTCTGTGGCAGAAACCAACACAACATTGTAGAGCAATTATCTTCCAATTAAAAGTAAATTAAAAAAAAAAAAAATCTCTGGAGAAGAGTCAAGAGAAATGCAACCACAAGGGAACTTACTCAACCAAATCTACCAAAACTCAGTAAGAACTGTGGGTTTCCAGCTAGGATAAGCTGCCAGCCAATTCCAGATGAGCTGGCAGCCAAGTAACAGTGTCCATCTCTCCCAGCTTCTATCTGGAGTCAGACCTTGGTGAACACTGGCAATCTCACTTCCACAGTGCTGCAGAAAGCCTACATCAGTCACATGGAAGCAGCTGGGTGGTGGTGCCTGTTCACCCACCCCCAACTCCCATGAAGCAGGGAAGATCTGGGAGGCGTAGCAGTAAAGAGTGCTGGCCCCCAGCCCCACACAGCTCCTTCCTACAGGAGAGCAGCCTCTGGGGCTTAGCAGCTGAGTGGCAGCTCCCAAACAGCAGTAAAAAATCTCTCATTTCTAAGAAGCTAGATAAGGGGGAAATGGCAAGAGAAGCGAGCTGTACAGAGAGGCAAGAATAAGATAACAAAGAATTCTGAAATTTCATATTATAGACACTGTTCTACTCTTTCAATGTTAGAAGCCATAGGAAAAGCCTAACAAGGGGAATGACATTATTAAATTTATATGTGGAATGATTAGGTTATTCTGGAAGTAAAGACTGGCGGGAAAAGTTGAGGAGAGAAGTTAAGAAATCTGGTGAGAGGCTTGGATTAACAAACTAGGAAAAGGAAGTGGATATAAAAAGAGTAGAGACAAAAAATATGTGTCCAGTGATCATGTATTTCATTGTCTAAAGCGGGCCCCTGTAGAGGGAGAGTGGGGCACTCTGAGTCACTCTGGGGCTAGGCATAAACTGGGACTGCTCTGGCCACACTGAGGCATTCACTCTGCCAGAGCTTGGGTAAGAGAAATCCTTGGCCTGTTTCTTTCTTTTGGTGATCCTTCCTAGCCTCACATTGTCTCAAATAATATCTACATGCTAACTTACAAATGTTTCTCTACAGCTCACATCTCTGCTCTAAATTCCATGTTCCTATATCCAATTTCCTATTTACTGTCTACAATCAGATATCTAATAGAGCTCCAAACACATCCAAAATTTAATTTTCAATGTTTCTCCCCAAAACCCTTTCCCTCTCTCTGGTCTTCCCCAACTCAGAAAAAAAGGAAATACTATCAATTTTCAGGCAGAAACTCTGAATCCACTTTGATTCCTGTCTTTGCCTCAAACACCACATTCAATCTGTCAGTGAATCCTGTTGGCTAACTCTTCGAAATACATCCAGAATTTGATCCCCTCCCTCACCTACACTATGATTACCACTCTTCTCCAAGCTCCTACCATCTCTTGTTTGAATTCTTGCAATAAATTCCTAACTAGCTTCATCTTTGCTCCTTCCTTGCCTTCATCCCTACCTCTCTACAGGTTATTTTCCACACAGCATCCAGAGTGATTCTGTCAAGAGGGAAATGATACTGTATTAATCATCTATTCAATGTTCTAGAGTAGCTCACAAAGCCCTATGTTCTCTATCCCTCAATCCCCAATTCTAGCTCCTACTATCTTTGTCATTGCGTGTTCTGCATGAGTTGCCCAATCTGCTTGCCATTTCTCAAAATTCAAGACCATTATGTGTGCTTACTCTCTGCTTAACATTTCAGATAACAGCATACCTCTTGCCTTCACCTTTCAGTTCTTTGCATAAATGCCAACTTTCCAGTGAAGTCTTCCTTGACTATTCCATTTAAAATAGCAAAACCCATCCCATCTCTCTCTTTCACACACAGACAAACCCCTTTTTGTTTTCTTTTTCTCCAAGACACTTATCATCATCTCACATTCTTTATCTTTTATGATTCATGAGACCACAGTCTAGTCATGAGAGAAGGAATTTCTATGTATATTGTTTTTCACTGTACCCTCAGTATTAAGTGTCTAAGAAGAAATGAGTGAATGAATGAGTGAATGAAAGAAGGGTTCAAGATCATTTCCAAGCTTCTGGCTTATACATTTGGATGGATGATGATGTCAAGACAAAGACTGAATAAAAGAATTGAAAAATCAGGATTATATTCTTTAAAATAAGATAAAACCATATGTCATTTTATAGAAATGTCAACTTCATTGAGGTTAATAATGTTAATAGGTAATTTTAAAGAAAGCAAGGATGATGTTTAGTCCTAGAAAGTTATTATTTAATATTGTTAATAGTTTAACAAAGCTGGTAAAAATTAAACTATTTCTTTTTCTGAGAGGACATATGATAAAGCCTAACATCTATATAGTCACACTATCCAAGAAAACTATCAAGCTTTATTTTGTAAAGTGATGAGATTATTTTCCACTATAAATCATATAAAATATTTAATATGCCTTGACAGCTACTCCCATCCTGCAGGTATTAGACATCGATGAACAAGTGACCATGGGGTCAGTTACAGAAGAGGACAACACACATCCCTGAGTGAATAGCTTCTCTTTCTTGTGGAACACACACAGTTCTGAAGAAACTTCACAACTCCAGTCCTCTTTATAAGAACATATATATATATATAGATGCTTATTTTGAGAATTTAAAAGTAGGCAAAGTTTTTAATGTGCCTCTATTTTAACAGTAAACAGGAAAAAGTTCTTAGTTATACCACCAGCTTGGCAATTCCTGTTTGAAACTATAAAATTATTTTTCCTCTTTTTGTACATCTTTGGTAGCAGACTCTATTGATGTAATTATAATATTCTAGGAGAGCAAGTGATTTAAGGAAAATCATAAAACTGCCCCAATAACCTTTTCTAAAGAGGACACTTAGATATTTTTCTTTAGGTATACATGTATGGGATTTTTCCAGGGGAGGGTGAAATTCATTAAGAAGTAAGGCTACAAGGAATTACAATTTTTATATGGCCAAACAAAATCAAGATCTTCCCGATTTTATTCAGCATAATACTTGGTCTTAATAAAGTAAAATTTGTAGAGTACTGATGCAAATGGATTCCTCTATACTGATGTGGATAATTAGAGTACAAGAGCTTCACAGGCTAGACATTCTAAGGCAGCCTTTTATCAAAAGCAGTCACTCTACCTCAGTCTGACAGTTAACAACATATGATCTGATAAACAAATACTTTCACACAGAACAAAAGTGCCATTAAAGGCCAAAACTGTCAACACAAATTCCATTCTTGCAACAGAAAAAAATACATAAACTGTTGATCACCTCTGGTTGTCTTAACTAGCATGAAGGTTGTCATGGAAACATTTCTGCGAAGTTCACAGTGATGAAACACAAACACTTCCAGTTTAATTGCTATTAGGTTTAGCAAACCAGAGTTTATTTATACTCAGTGTAATTTATGATAAAATGTAGTAGAAATAAAGCTTATGATGATCTAGCATAACAAAGCCAACATTTTCTTTTAAAAAATTAAATGAAAATGAAATTCAATGGCAGTTTAAACTTTTTCCCAGAAAAAATAAATAAATAAATAAATTCCCAATTTCCTCAAATACCTACCCTGATATCTTTGTATTTTTTTTTCTGTAGTATGTGATTTATAAAAATATCTTTGTGTTTTTACTTCTATAGCATGCGATTTACCAAAATACTTACTTTGCACACTAAAAATCAACACACAAAATATATCAAGATAAAAATCTCAGAATGGCAGAAATTTAAATATTCTCAGCTACTTTTTCATATTAAGAATATGCAATTACTACTGTTTAACTAGGAATTTGTTTCATTTTGTGGTAATAAAATACTAGGGATGGTTTGCCTGGTAATTTTCTTTCTCCTAACTGCTTCCTAAAAAAAAAAAAAGAAAGAAAATCTATAAAAATACTGAGGAAAAATAACAGTATAGGCATGGTTACAAAAATACATGGAATCAAATTAAACATATGCTTAATAGGCTGGCTTTTTAATAGCAAATCTTTCTGATGTGTGCTACAGACAGATTTTGTCCTAAAAGTTTGAACAAAGTTTTCTTTTTCCCTCAAGAGAAGTGTTTGGGTTTCATTTTACTACATTTTCATGACACTTAAAGAATATTCTTTAAGACAAAATTAATTTTTAACTTTTTAAATTAAATGCCCAATACGTACCCAAAAGTAAAATAATTGTGAGGTACAAGAGAAGAATAAGATAGTTCAAAACTTTATTTCTAGTTAATGACAGAAAAGTAAAGGACTCCCCTGGCGGCTCAGTGCAATAAGAATCCACCTGCCAATGCAGGGAACATGGATTCAATCCCTGGTCCAGAAAGATTCCACATACTGCAGAGCAACTAAGCCCATATGCCACAATTATTGAAGTCCGCGCTCTCCAGCCTGAGCTCTGTAACAATAGAAGACACCGCAATGAGAAGACGCATATGACTACAAACGGTAGCCCCCCTCTCCCGACTAGAGAAAAACTGCAGCGAAGACCCAGCACAGCCCAAAATAACCCTTTTTTTTTTTTTTATAAAAAAGTAAAGATATAGAAAGCAATTAGAGAATACAGTGAAATACAGTAAAATACAGTGAAGTTTCAATTATGAAGTTCAGCCTACACTCCCTAGTGGCAAATAGTAAAAAAAGAAATGAACCGGCATAGGCTTCTAAGTTTTCATAGAAAAGGTAATATCACATGACTTAAAGTTATCCATCATTAAATTAAAGGATACTTACTTGAAATATTCTGAAAACGTATGAGTAGCCAAAATGCAATTTTACCATAAGTTTTTTAAAATACAATTTTTTAGCCTCAATCTACTTACCAGTCAAAATAAAGTCTGCCATCTGGCTTTGACTCAGAATTGTCCAGTGGCTAACATACTGATTATCTGCAATATCGCTAAACAGCCAATAATGTGTCACTATGGCAAACAGGCACAAACAAGTTGGTATCTATTGTATCACCAGGTCACAATAGCGTGCACGCAACACACACAACATAATCTTATCCTGGTTCACAAAGAAAAAAAAAACCATAGAACTTTTAGTTAAAACCTTTGGATTTTTAGTCAGGGTTTTTCCACTAAATGTCTAGATTCAGTTATGAATGCTAAGCAGTGTTATTCCTAAGATATCTTCTTCCTCTGTAACTCTAGCCAACTGAGTATTCAACTTCCTCCCCACATTCCTGAATGGAAAGAACAAATCAGAGTGGAAGATGTGATATCTCCAGCATACCCAAGTCAAGAAGAAAAGATTCTGGCAGTCAGAGATCTACGGTATTTCAGACAAAAGCAGCACAGAATGTTTTGTTTGTTTGTTTTAATATCCTAAAAAGAAATGGAGAGTATGAAAAGGGACATAAGGCTAAGTAGCTAGGAAGAAAGAAGCTACTTCAACATACTGGAGAACTTTACACTATTGTGACTCTGTTTGGTTGTTTAAAAGTCCTGAATTTCCCCAGAAGACTTTTAACTGGGTTTCCACTATCAGAAAGCATTTATTGAAAGTCTAATTGCACGAACTGCTTACACAAAGATATTTACATAGTGACAGTCCTTGGCCACCTCACGCAAACAGTCGAGTCACTAGAAAAGACACTGATGCTGGTTAAGATCGAGGGCAGCAGGAAAGGGGTGAAAGAGGATGAGACGGCTGGATGTCATCACTAATTCAATGGGTATGAACTTGGGCAAACTCTGGAAGACAGTGAGGGACAGGGAAGCCTGGCGTGCTACAGTCCATGAATCACAGTGTTGGACACGATTTGGAGACTGAACAGCAAAAGTCCTTGAATTCCTGGGCTTTTAAAATCTAGATCAAACAACACTAAAATGGCATGTTCGGGACAATATAGACAATAGACTAAATATCTTTTGTCAAGAGTTTTTTTTTAAATTCAAGTTTTGGAGTGTTCAGATCCCTGACTAGTGACTAATTTGAGGGTAAATAAAAACTTTCAGAACTAATTAAATAAAAAATAAAGTTTTAAAAGTACATTAATAATAGGATAGCTATACTGAAAATGTAAGGCCAAGGCTAAGAATCTGCTTCTTAAATAAGAGATGAGTCATTTTGGGGGAGAAAGGACCTTTGCAAGAATTCAGTAATTTACAAGAGTGTTAGTAGTTTCTATCAGGATAAGAGGTGGTGACCTGAAGTTGAATTCCATGCTTTTAATGGCTACATCTCCTTCATTTCAGGATACTACTGAGCCATGATCAACCACAGATGATCATGTTAACTAAAGTAGGAGAAATGCATTGACGAGTAGTTGGAGAAAATCCCTGAGGTTTAGTTGCACATTAAAAAGGAGGTTTTTTGCTAATTCTGACAGTGAAATAGTAATGATTATTGAAATACCCTTAAAATTTATAAGATATTAAGAAGCAAACAAAGCACAAGAGATTTACCATATACAAATTTCTCATCATTATTCAGTCTATATTAATCATTAATTCAATGGTCTGTCCCTAATATTTGAATATACACAAATAACTATGTCCTGCATCTATCCATTTTCATTGCTCAATTCAGTATAAATTTTCTATCACTATCATTTCTTATTCACAACATATTTAATAAGAACTATGTTCTGTGTATTTCTCTATTTCCTTTATTTGTTTTTATTTTCTAATACTGACTACAAACGTACAGCTACTCTGATACATCAAACAAGGAGTGCTCTGGAAAAAGGAAGAGGGAAAGTAATAGTAAGAGAAATCATGATTTTAAATTGTTTTTAAATTGCAATAAAGTTATAAGTAGGCTTGTGCGCGAGCATTTCTAAGTACAACCTCCATTTATCTCTATGAAGTTGAAGAAAACAATAAATGTTTTAGATAAAGACAAAATTTACAAACTGGAAAAAAAAAAATCTGTCCTTTGCATGTTCTAGCTTGATGCAATCACTTCTTTTCTAACTCATCAATCTAATGCCTTTTCAGTCTCTATATTCTCTGGATATCAAAAAAGGGAAAGTTCTGACATTATATGCAGTTACTCACGGACAAGTAAAATTAATTACTGATGAGTTTATCCCTTCGGAATTCTACACTTTTATTTATCATTATTTATCCCACCCAAAATAAACATTAGGCATTGCAGCAGGCAGACTCTAAGGTGGCCCACGAGGATCTCCATCACCTGGTACTGGTATTCATGTCTATAAGACATACTTAATCCCACACTCAAGAGGAAGGGATTAAGTGATACAATTTTTAATGAAGGAGATACACCAAAAGTGATGAGATAACACCACCATGATTATATTACATAAGACTGGAACTCCCATCATCCTTATAGACTATTTCTACAGACCTTCTCCTTTGTTGATTTTGATAAATCAGACTTTCACATGCAGAGACCTACATGGCAAGAAACTGAGGGCTGTCTCCAGTCAATAGTTAGCAAAGAACAGAGGCCCTCAGTCCAAAAACCACAAGGAACTGGATTCTGCCAAAACCATATAAGATTGGAAGTAGATCTTTTCCCAGTTGAACCTTCGCATGAGACTATAGCTCTGACTGATGCTGTGACTACAGTTTGTGAGGGACGCTGAAGCAGGGTACCAGCTAAGGCATGCCCAGATTTCTGAGTCAAAGAAACTACATATGAAATGATTAGTCATCTCATAGTAATTTGATTTTTGCGGTAATTTGTTATGCAACTATAGATATCTCATATAGGCATCAACAAAAAAAGTAAAGAGATTTGAGGAGAGGGAAGTAGACCTAGTTGAAGGGTAAACCACAGAATTACTTTGGTTTAATCATTTCAAGATGACATGGGTAGGAATACATGATCTATAATGTCTTCCTGCACATAGCTTCCTACCCATCCAGGCTAATCCAGGTTAATACAATTATCATCTGAATACTAGACAGCTGCCAAAGGACTGGACTTTTTCAAAACAAAATTATGTATGTCCCTTCATGGCCAGATTATTCTAAAAGTCTTTCATTTATTTCACTTTAATACATAGCCATGTGTCACTATAAGAATTGTACTGGTTAATATACTATTTAATCATGACTGCTGACAGTTTTAGTTGCTAAACTAAAGATTTAAGTCAAAATAATATTCCAGCAACATCAGTTAAGGGAAAGAGGCTTTTATAAAGACTTCTATATTATTACATTTCATGAGAATAAAAGCATTTAAGAAGAGTATATGCTAATCTCACCATGACTATGCATTTGTGCACACACACATCCACATAAATTTATCCACATAAATTCATACTGAGTATGTATGCTATTATGTGCTTGAATATTTGCATAAATATACCTATCAGGTCTCTATGCATTATTCAAAATTCAGGTCAAGTGTTCATATCCTCTGTACTTTTTTTCCTGAAGCTAATATTAGAACAGATCATTCCCATAGGTTGCTGGTTATAACGCTTAATTCACTTAATCTGCATTATGATCATGTACACACACACGCGTGCAAACGTGCACACACCGACACATGCATCCCCACTACATTTTGTCTCCTTGAGAGCAATACTAAGTACTCTTCATTTTTAAATTCTTAAAGACATAGCACAGTACCTTCCTTGCCTGCAGAGGCTTTTTTTTAAGGAATCCATGTGAAATTCAAATAAATTGTTATTTCTTCTTCTTAATCCCTTTAAAAAGTTATGTTCTTCACTGGAACCAAGTTATCTTTTGTTTGATATGCACAATTTTCATGGTACATATGAAAGTGAAAGTCGCTCAGTTGTGTCCAACTCTTTGTGACCTCATGGACTATACAGTCCATGGAATTCTCCAGGCCAGAAGACTGGAGTGGGCAGCCTTTCCCTTCTCCAGGGGATCTTCCCAACCCAGGGATCAAACCCAGGTCTCCCACAAACGAGTGTTTTGTGGAATAATGTGATGGGCATATGCCCAAATTTGCCTATTATTAACCTAAGACCAAGAGAGGGAATCCCTCAATTGGACAATCTGCTCTAAAATTAAAAAGTGGTTAGGCTTTCTTTGGGTAGGGGGACCATCTAGTGGGAAGGAAGGGCAAGAATTCTGACTCACTGAACACCAGGGATCCCTGCTCTGGTGACACTTTACAGTCTTCGGCAACAGTGCACGTGCATACTTATTGTCGTGCGACTCTTTGCAACCCCACGGACTGTAGCCTGAAAGGCTCCCCTGTCCATGAAGTTTTTCCGGCAAGAATGCAGTGCCTGAAAGAATGGAGCGTTTAACTATTACTTTCTCCAGGGGATCTTCCCCACCCAGGGATCGTACCTAGGTCTCCTGCTTTGCAGGTAGATCCTTTACCATCTGAGCCACCAGGGACGCCCCCAGTGAGCAGGAAACAGACTGAAGCTTCTGTTTTGAGGCTGCATTTAACAGGACAGCCACACTCTCACCTCACTGCCTCTTATATCACTTGGCCTTGGACAAAGAAAGATAAAACACAGTCTGTAACCATGAAGACCTCAAAGTCTACTGGAAAGCAGATCTGTAACAACAGATTGTGTCAAGTTATGATATAGATTAAAACAGAGTCCTTTGGGAACTGAGAAATGGCAACACACTAATGCAACCAAATAAATGAATATCCCAATATTAGAGAAATCCCAGGAAGCTTAGGAATCTGCCCTAAAAAAGAATTAAAAATTTAGAACTAAATTATGGAATGATTTTAACAAAAGCATCATGATTTGATCCCCATGATTAGAATAAAAGCCAACTGCTTTCAAGAAGCTACATAGTATATTATCACTTTTAAATCCAAGCATGGATAGTATTTAACATGAAAATGACCCTAGGTTTATTAGAACAGCACAACTAAGTTTGTAGTTAGGTGTGAGGAAGAACAGACTTTGTGTTAAGCAAATCTTAGTATTCTTTTCCTTACAAGCCTACGTCCTCCCAGGGCCAAACAATGTATCTCCAACCACGTTGGCTGTGGTTGGAAGATATATTTACATTATGCAAATTTTACAGGCAAACACACACACACACACACACACGATGAGATAAAAATGGGAGAGAAGCCCATAAAAGGAAAATCAAGTCAAAAATATTTTGATAAATCAGCTCCTAAGCATATATGCTCATTTTGTAAATTCTCCCACAATTTCATACAGAAGACTAATTTCATCTTGTCAAAAAGTCTTTTAATGTATGTAAACTTCCCAGAAGCATGGATTCTGTTATAGCTTAACATAATGTCAAAAATCTGTTTAATAAGAAAATGCTGTGTATGGCAGAAGACTCAAATACTTACTTTACAAGGATTTTTTCAATGTTCTACAAACATTTATGTACTTCAGAATAAACACAAGACCGTTATCAAACTTTTGTATTTCATACCGAACATTTTGTTTATACACAAAGCTGAGAGAAGTATCAAAGTTGTCTATTTAAAATTTATAAATGTGTAATCTGCAACTAGTCACAGAGAACCAGATTATATTCAAACAAGCTACTGACACATTAGCAAACATCACACTATAAAAAAATCAATATATGGTGGTAAAAGCTCTTTATAATTAAAATATATTTTACTAAATAAATGATATATGCATAACAGTTGGCTTTTTGTACTGGTACTTCCATTAATTAAAAAACAATATTTTTGTTGCTATGCAATATATGTAGCTAACCACATAAAAAGTGGTAAAACCTAGGAAATATCTGTTTATTATAACATTTCCAGTGGCTTGTTAATTTCTTATTTTGACTGTAAACTGTACTTTATCTCAATTCAATACTGCCAGCTTCAAAATAAATCAGAATAAGAACAGGCAAGTAAACTTGTGGAAAAATCAAGAAATATAAAACATTAATCACAATGTTGTTAATTACACTTGCTGGAAACATACAAGTGAGTCACTTTTACATAAAATTTATAACTGATGAGTACCACACCACTCCTTAAAAATTGTGTATAATTCAAATGCTACCTATACTACTGCATATGAAAAGCTTTAGATCTACTAAGCTTTCATGCTGATCCATCAGCTTAGAAAATGTTTGTAAAAATTTTTAAAATGCAGTGTAAACATTTCAGCCCTGAACCTTCTTTCTATGCCTTTGAACCTTCTCTTTCATGTGCAGTACCTGAAGGCCCACTGAGAATAACTGCTGAAAGCCCCAAAGATTGGTAAAACAGAATTTCTGACTCAGGAAATAAAGATCAGCTGAATAGGATTCCCATACGGCAATCCAGATCAATGGAAAAGCAAGCCCAGAAATTTACAGTATCTATCCTACACAGTACAACATGAAGGTTGTATTTCATTGCTGGTAACAAAACTCCCAGTGGCCAAGAATAAAAAAAAAGGAGATACAAAAATTGTAAATCCAGTAATGAGAAACTACACTTTATTTTGACATTTTGCTTTAAGTGGAATTAAAAACAGTGCCTTTATTTGGTGTCACTGATGTGGTAAACAATTCCTGCAACCAAACTATTGCATTCTGCTGAAACAACTAAAGCAATAATGAGACATGGATTAGTATTTAGGGAAAATCTTTACACATTTCCAGTAACTATAATCTTAGATGGTGATGATTTCATATGCTTTATGCCAAGAAAAATAATGATTTACTTCGCTTGTGAAGAAAAACTCAGAATACACCTATCAATAATTTATAAACAAATTATAAAGCCCGGGACAGTTTATTATAACACTCTTAAATTCTGATGTACTGAATAATCCATGTGGAACAAGAATTACCTCTACAATACTGCTACTGGGTGGCACTTCAGTTGATATTTCAGTTCCTTAAGTAGCATGCACTACCTCATAAAGCAATCCTTTCCCTTTTTGGACATGCTTTTATTCTCAGCATATCTGGAACTGAGTAATTTGCATCTGTTTGGTCCTATTCTGACTACTGTGCTACATACATTCCCTGTTCTACATAACTATTCTCTTAAATATTGTGTACCATCGACTCTCCCCATCTCTTTAACGCTGTACTAAACAAAGAGACCCTGATGCTGGGAGGGGTTGGGGGCAGGAGGAGAAAGGGATGACAAAGGATGAGATGGCTGAATGGCATCACCGACTCGATGGTCATGAGTTTGAGTAAACTCCGGGAGTTGGTGATGGACAGGGAGGCCTGGCGTGCTGCGATTCATGGGGTGGGGTCACAAAGAGTTGGACAGGACTGAATCATTGAACTGAACTGCAACAACCCAGTTCCTTACTCCAATCTTCTTGCAACATTGTTTCCCAGTTCTTTGAAACTATGTTTATCTCCAGACACAACTTCAGTTTTAATTACAGAGTGACATTTAAAATTTAATACAGTACTACAGATAGGTTTACCCATTTCACAACATTCTCTGATCTCATCTAGCCACCATGTTTTTGTGGGTTTGCATTAGATTTCTACAGTAAAGACCCATATATTCATTGACCACTAGATCTCTTCTCTTGGATTTCTCAAACTCAGAATGTCGAAAATTGAATTTATCCTCTCCCTGCCCTTCACTTCTCCACTTCATCACACTCCAAATATATATCACCTCCTAATTTTCCTACACAGTACCAGTGTCTAGGCTAGAAATGGTTAATCTATGAGCACTCAATCCACCTCCTTCACCTCGTATCACCCCAATCCATCAAATCTACCATTCAGTTCAAGAGTCTGGGCTCTAAGACAAACAGCTGGAGTCTAAATCATTGCTCTGCCCTAAGCAGTTGTGTGGCCTTAACAAGTAACTTGGCCTGTGACTCAGTTTCCCCATTTTATAAATGTTAATAAGATAATTTGCCTCATAAGGCTGCTGTAAGGACTAAATTAAATCATATACCCAATGTGCTTGGTAAAGTGATCAGTCTATAGCTCATAATGCACAGCAAATATTAGTCGCTATTATAATCATTATCACTGCCTTACTATATCTCACGTCTATCATTCTCATCACTGCTTATTATTTAGCTCAGGTCCTTCACTGTTTTTAATCTACATTACTGTTGCAGCTTCAAACTGTTGTCTCTACTTCCCTTCTTGTTATACTCTTTTATATATAACTTTGATCATGCCATCTCCTAGTTCCAAATGCTTTGATGGTTTACTATCACTTTTAGGTTAAAGGCAAATTATTGAATGTGATATACAAAACCCTAGGTAAGATGGTAAATTTCTCTAGCCACATTTATCAGCTCTGTTCTAACATATGATGCTTGAGCCACAGTGACTTATCGCCTCTGTTCTTATAGCATGTGATGTCTGAGCCACATCTGATCAACTGTAATTTGCTCACAATTAGAAATGCTCAACCTTTTTTTTTGGTGTGTTACTAAAAGTGGCCAAACTACTCAGAGATTCTGCTCCTCACCCACCTAAACACCCCATCTTGTGAATGCTCATCTTCCAAAAGAAAAGGACTAAACAATAGGAGATATCATTATATACGAATGTTTTCATGGGTGGTCTATGTGTCTGCTTTAGCAAGAATGATATTTTTTAGTCGCTAAGTCATGTCCAACTCTTCTGTGGCTTCATGGACTGTAGCCCACCAGGCTCCTCTGTCCATGGGATTTCCCAGGCAAGAATGCTGGAGTGGGTCACCAGGCGATCTTCCTGACTCAGGAATCAAACTTGTGTCTCCTGCATTGGCAGGTGAATTCTTTACCACTGAGTCACCAGGAGAGTCCAGCAAGAATGATACAGACTGGTTTTATTCAAAGTATGGCTGAAAAATCAGCAGCATTAATATCACCTGGGAGCTTGCCAAAACTGTTAATTACCAGACCCCACACCAATGTGCTGAATTAGAATTTCTGCGGATGGGGCCCAGAGGTCTCTTTTGTAATAAGCTCTCAGATTCCTACTCATGCCAACATTTGAGAAGCTCTGATGAAAATCATGCATGGTTGTTTTTCACTCATGATTTACCAACAATAAGACATGCAAGAGCTAAAAACTACTACTGATACAAGTATGAATTAACACTGAAGGATACAATCCTGAAAAAATAAGATGATGAATCTATACTAATCATTTATAATTCAGACGCAAAACAGCAGCAAACACCATGACCAATTTAAGAGAGCCCAGATGATATATTGATAATTCTTCAAGAAAATACTGGTAATTCCAGCCACCTGTTTGTTGAGCATGAGCAGTTGGAGCTTTACAACTTATCAAGTATTTCATTGCACTTTGATTTCTGATGAAATACTAATATCTTGTAGCAGGCTCTAGTAATGAGTTGCATTTTGGCAATGTTATATAAATTTTAGTAAGCTTTAATATCCAACTTAGACTACTAGTAAGTACGAACTACAGTCCATGGGGTCGCAAAGAGTCGGTCATGACTGAGTGACTAAGCATAACACAAGTAGTCCTTAATTGTTCAGATAAGCAAAAACCCATGCAAATTTTTTTCACTCATGAGAATGGAAGAATGGATTTGCATTTGGGGATTAATTTAATTATAAAATGGACTGTTCTTTCCAATCAGGATATGACCAACCACTTTGTCAATTATTGCTTGAAAGAACCAGAAAAGCCTTCATTTTCAACACTGGCACATGAAACAATCTGCCGGTAACAATGCAGAGTTTTCTTCTGGGAAGCCTCTCCTCTCCCGACTCACCCATTCTGTGGCAGCAGTCCCTTCTCTGTCTACCTCTAACATGCTGTGCCAACCTCTGTAACTGTACTTACTGTGTAGTGAAAAATCTGTTAATTTTTGTGCCTGTCAAGATCTTCTCAAAGCTTGATTCTGCCTAGGTAAAGACAGGAGTAGTCAAAAAAATTCTTGGCTGATATATAACCAGTCATTTACTATACCTGTCTATTCTTAGCTTCCTCACATACTTTTTATATCTTCAGTCATTCTGAAAACCATTAATTTTTCCCATTTTTAAAATCATGCTTTAATGATGACAAATTTCACACAGAATAAGAAATTATGCATAAGGGCAGTATGAGGGGCATAAATCCTCTATTAATTCATTCATAATCTGGAATGAGAGCACAGTTTCTATTAAAACTTCACATTCTTTTTTGCCATTCTTATTCATAAATGTTACAAAACATTCAACCACTGTGAACCCAAGTAACAGCGGGTGGAAATACAGTAAAGGCTATGGTAGAAACACAACTAGAGTGGGAATTAAAAGATCCAGGTACTAACCTCAGCTTGATTAATAAACACTAGACCCCGATACTGGGAAAGATTGAAGGCAAAAGTGATGACAGAGGATAAGATGGTTAGATAGCATCACCGACTCAATGGACATGAACTTGAGCAAACTCTGGGATATAGTGGAGGACTGAGGGGCCTGGCATGCCGCAGCCCATTAGGTTGCAAAGAGTTGGACCCAATTTAGCAACTGAAGAACAGCAACAATATGAAACTATCCTAATTTATCAAGACCTCAGATCTCCAATTCTAAAATACAAATTTAAAGTAATTCATGGGATATAATGGAAGCACTTGTCCCAGAGGTGGCTATAAAGATCAAAAAAGTAATGCAAATAATGTATACTGTAAACATTCCTAACAGCACTCACTATTATAATCATATAACAACAAATAAGGGACTATAGGATTATGCAAAACAGAATCATTTGTTAAAGTAAAAATTTTCTCTTGAAACATCAAAATCATTTTCAACTGCCAGGTTTAGAGAGTTATTTAGACACAGGCTCTTTACTAAAGATTCTGCAATCAACTCTGAATACTTGCCATGTAAAAAAAAAGAAAAACAAGCTGGGATGGGAGAGGGGAGGTGTTATCCCAGCTTCATGGGGATAGTCCCCAAAGGATAATCTTAGATTGAGACATAGGGAGGCGTGAGTGTCCTTGAAGGAGGCAAGACAAAATGTCAAAAGCTTGAGGAGGAAGTGATTCTCTTGTAAAGACAACCCCTCACCAAATCCTCCTCACCTTCCATCAAATCGCTCTTCTTTCACACGAATTTTTAACCATAATTACCCTATGCATTTAAAATTTAATCTTATATACCTTACTATTATTTTTTCTTACTGAATATACTGTATTTTCTTACCCAACTTTCAGCTTCTGTTCTTTGTGTCACATTTTTATTCAATTAACTCTTACCCCTAATTTCCGGAGTTCTAATACTAATCTTTTTTTCCCCTATTGCTCTCATTTACAGCTGTAATTTTAAATATCTTGAGAGCTACCATTTTAAATGTCTTAGATGTTTTCAAATTTTTACTTTGACTTTTGATTTTAATACTATTCTAGTCTTCTTGAACATTTTTCTCTTTGTCATTTTTGCATTCAATTTATTTATTTTTTATGATACCTGTTTGTAGGGCCAGCAAAATGTTAAGTCCAGAAAAGAGCCTAAAGAAAGTTCTTATAAGGCATGGCAGTTCTTACAAGGTATAAGTTCTTATGGTATAAAGTTCTTATGGTATAAGTTCTTATAAGGTTCTTAGAAGGTATGGCAGCTTTCTTTTTTGCAACTTCTTCTGCCACTCCGATTCCCCAAGAGATTCACTGGCCTAGTCCTGGATGGCTCTCCAAAAGACCTTTAGCTCTCATGGGACAAAGCCCACTAATCACTCCCCCCAGGGCCACAAGGCTCACTCGGCATTAAATGGCATCTGGATTTGCTCCAGTGAAGTTGTTAGTTAACTTTTAATGTTATCCAGGCTTCATGCAAGCTATTCTGTGTATTTTAAAATTCATAACACCAAAATATGTAACAAATAGTATTTGGGTCGTTATGAACTAAAAGACATGAGGAACCATTATAACCAGAGGTATAATATGAAAATAAGTGTTTGGTTGCTATGTTATAGAACCTACTAGAGAGATATAAAAGTATCCATGAAGAACACCATCATTCCTTCAATAAATATACATTAAGCAACTACCCTGTGCCTATACTCTGGAAGACACTGATATAGCAAGAAAAAAAAGAGAATAAGAAAATCCCTATATCAGAAACATGGACAGTTAATACATATTTCAAAAGACCATATTGCATTAGCCAAGCAAGAGCTGGGACTGTCTTAGACAACGACAGTGGTTCTGGACATAGAGAAAAGCAGATTCACTTAGGTGATACTTAGGTAGTCAAAGGGACACAATAATTATTGATCCAAAACAAAACAGCCATATAAGTTATGTTCTTTTTCTGTTTCACACAAGGTTTATAAATTTTCCTTTGCTTGAAGTAGAGAACTCATTTATTATCTTTATTTCAGTTCTTCCAGGATTTCAGTTTTCCTCTTTGGTTACTGTTTTCAATCTCTGATTCTCTAATGCAAGTAAAAACTTTAGAATAATACAACTTCAATATTTTCAGGCCATCAGGCTCTCAAGTTCACCAGCCATCACTATTAGGTTCATTCTAAGAGCTGAACATCAATAACTATAAGACACTGTGGGACTAGAAATAACACAATTAAACCTTCTGGAAGGAAACTAATGTTTTATATTCCAAGTAAGAAAGTCAAAGCAGAAAGATTTTCCAGGAAGAGATGTATAGTACACTGTTGAAAGCATTCAAATCTGTAGCACAATGAGAAATTAGGGATTAAACACATAAATTTGGAGTTTTTGTGTCAAAGAATTTAACTGACGTTGTGGAAATGAATAAAGTCAAATAGGAAACTGTATAATAATAAAATTTTTAAAAGAGTACAATGTACCTTAGTCCTTCTCATAATCAAGCTCACCAAGTTGTGCTTTGAAGATATGTCTTTGGGCTTTACAGAAATACACAAAAGATTCCTTCAGAAAATCTATTGCTGGAATGTGGTCAAGGACATAGCCCCTTGATATATATCACTCATTATTCTCTTCTGTTAAGGCCTGACATGAGAAATCTCTTACAGAATTTAGTTCAAGGAATGGCATTCCCTTTCCTGAAGAATGCTATTCTTTCTTTTCAAAATGGATGCTCTAAAACTAACTGCATTCCACTTTAACTACTAGGAACCTCAGAAGCAAATTAGGAGCTTGACTACAGGTTTCCTGGTCTGCTTTCGGTAGACATCTGCCATTATTTTCACTTTGTGTACTGCGTCCTGTAGCCGCATGAACTCCTATATTCGTTTATCAATTGCTGCATAGCAAACAACTCCCGAGCTCAGCAACTTAAAACAACAGCTTATTTCTGATAAGTCTGCGAGTGAGGTGTGTGGTTCTTACACAGACCTGGAACAGGCTCACTTTGCAGCTGCATTCACCTGGTAGGTTAGCTCTGGCAGCGTTCCCTTGGGCCCAGTAGGCCTTGAACAGGCTAGATGTCTCCATGTGGCCTTTCGTCTTCGGGAGGCTAGACCAGGCTTCTTCACAGGGTGACACTGGCATTCCAAGAAGCCCAGCACTTATCATCTGTCTACTCGCATCGTATGTCCCACCGGCCAAAGTGAGTCAGTCACATATATAAGCCAGAGTCACTGTGTACGTGACTCACTACAGACAATTAACGTGGTCTTCCTAATAGGGCTATCATTAATACTTACTTCTCTTGCAATCCTCCTAATAGTTGAATGTTATTCTTTAACAAAGTTTATTTCCTATCTGCTCCATATCTTATCTTTTTAAGAGCTAAAATATTCCTTATGGATGTTCTAAGCTCATACTAGTCCAACATATCAGTGAATGAATGCTTATGTAGGATTCAAAAGTATTTTAAAATTTAAAATATACCATATGCCACAGCAAATGCTCACTCCCAAATTCTTAAAGATCTCATAAAAGGAATAAAAATTCCTTTGAATTTAAGTTGCAAAAGCTTTTACAAACATTAGTGCCAATCAGTTCCCTCACCATGAAGAAACGCCTCAGTTCCACTGGTGATGTTCCACACTCAAGTTCTTGAGGCACTCTGTACCTGTAATCAATAGCAAATGTATTATCATAAAGTAGCCAAAATGCCTGAAATCTCAAAGTCAGAAAAAGAACCATTATCTATATGAAGTACTTCTACACCAACTACTCCAATTAGCAAGCCAAGAAGATGCTGAAAAAATATTAAAATGTTAATCTGAAGAACAGTAAATAATATAAACAAAATGCCAAAAAATCACCAAAGAATATGTGTAAAGATAAAAGAAATTCATTAAACTTGTTTCATCTTACAAGTATTTTTAAGCTACCTTATATAACTTTAAAGATAAGTTGAACAGGCATTAAAAAATTAAACTATTAAAGACATGACTATACTTCTTGTGACTAGTTTTAATATGTACTCTCGTATCCCACTGGCTTTTTTTAAAACACCAATTTCAAATTCAAGATTGTATGTTTTTATGAAAATGCATAGGCTTTGGAAAAAGATGCGTGTGTATGTGACTTGAAGGGTAACCAAACTGGTATCAGGTAACGTGGATCTCTGGACTGCCAAGGTCTGCACTATGACTGGGGCACACATAACTAAAAAAAAGTCAAAACAGCCCTTCTGGCTGCAATTATGATGCCAAACAAGATGCTGTTCTGTGAATAGGTGGCAAAATGCTTCAGAGATTTTTCCACCAGGGGAGACAAAATGTGGAATTTTACTGATGCACAGTAGACTTTTTTTGTTGTCGTTAAATTAGGCCAACAGCAGAGTTATTTTTAGATTAGTTACTTCACTTTCTCTTCTTAATGGGCTGGTATACAAAATAGGACAGAAAATGCACCATATGCCGCAGCAAATGCTCAAATCCTAAATTCTTAAAGCTCTCATGAAAATAAAAGATATTTCTATCTTAAAATATGAGACTTCCATTCAGATGCAGTTAAGACTATAACTAATCTGACAGATATTTATCAGTTAACAAGAAATAAATTATATATCTTTACTTCAAAAACTAATAATTTGGAGGGTTTTTCCCTTTCATCATTTTTTGGTAAAATAAATAAGCTGTAAGGAAAGAGATAAAGTGTGAATGAATGCACTGACTTAGATTTATGATTAAAAGTTAACATTTAAATCATAGAGCATTTTCAAATCCTACAGTTACTAACATAGCTCTTGATTTCCTCAAGTTACAAAATTTAGATGACTCATCAACTTGCTCTTTCATAAACTCAACCTAAAGCCTCTTCAGGAAGGCTTAATTTTATAGAAAGATAAACTTTTAAAACTTACTCTTTGGAAGTGTGCTTGTTGCGTGGGCTGTAACAGTGACCAAAGAGGACTCAGGCCCTACCTGTCCCTGGCTCTGTGGTCTGCTGGAAGCAAACACTGCTAACTGCCTTCAGCAGAGGGACCACTTCTGAATATCTACTGCCCACCAGACTGTACAAGACACTTAGCCTGAAACACTGATTAACCCCACAACAACCAGATGAAGCAGGACCCTCACTGTTCCCCAAATTTACAAATAAGGACCATAAATCCCAAAGGTTAAATATTTTTTCTAATATACTAGCAGGCTCAACCCTAAGCAAGAAAATAAACATGACTGTGATACTGTAAAAAAAATAAAAAAGAAATATATTCTTTGTATTTCAACATGATGGCATTCTCATTTTATGACTGCAATCATGCTCCACAAAACTATACTATTATTTTGACTTATACTATTACAAATTATGAAGATGACACAGAATGCATAACATTAAAAACATATAAATGTACGTAATATATAATGTTGGTAAAAGTTAACTGCTTTAAAAAGAAATTCTTCCCACTTTTTTAATGACATATATAATTCAAATGATATTATGAAATTTAAAAAATTAAACAGATTAATAAAGTCAACAAACATCTTTAATACAGCAAAATAATTCATCATGTTCTTTGAAATGCCCTGATTTTATTAAAGTAACAAAAGTGCAAGACAACAAACTGGTGTCTAACCCACCTCACACAGTTTACAATTAAGATGAGAAAATGAAGTTCTTATCCCCTTTTAAAAAAAGTAAGTAAAATATCTAATATCTTAATATTATTTTATTAAGATATAGTCTTGTGAGTTCATCAAATGTTAAATGTACAGTTTATGTTTTTCCCTAAAAACAGGGCTGATGAATATTGCTATAGCTCACCATTTTAAGTAATCTAGCTTTGAAACGATTAAATGTAGAAATTAAATGAAACATCTTTAAACCAATACTGATATTTAGGCATATAATTGCTAAATAACACTGGTATGTTGATAAGTTGGACTTTTCCATCAAAACTATTTTCACATGTAACTTCAAGAGATAAAATGTATGATGAGAAACTAGGAAACCTAAAGAATATCATGATTGCTTTAAATGTTATTAAACCGACAGTACTAATGAACTCCATGTATAAAGGCTACCTTGCACGTGCATGCTAAGTGGCTTCGGTCATGTCCAACTCTTTGTGAGCCTATGGACGATAGCTGATGCATACAGAATTTTTACAGTTAAAAATACACTTAAGATAATTGGCATTTTGATATAATCCTGAACACCTTAATTCTGAGATATAACCTCTAAGAATAATCAGGTCTAATAGCGAGAAAAAAAATACTAGGCTGAACACAAGGAGAAAAAGTATTCTAAAAACTTTAAAGAAATCATAATACCTTGCCAATAAAAGTGTTAACAAAAGCAAAAAACTGAATAACGAAAAATGTCAAAGGCTGCTTTTAGAGACAACAGACTTTGATTGGGAAAGAGGAACAGAGAGTTTATATGCATCCAAACTTCATCACACTTTGTGGCAGACACTGGTCTTGGTCCTAAAATGAAATTCCATGTCTAAATTACTGTTAAGCAATTTTTATATAGCCGGGTCAATTAATTTTAAAGAGATCAACCCTGAAAATAAGAAACAAGAAAGAGATGAAGTCCTTTAAATAAAATTATAATGCTAGACTTTTATTGAACATTAAACCTGGTTCATACCCTTTTTTTCCATTAAGTAAATAATCAACCTGAAAGGAATATGGAGAAAAAAAAAAGCAACTTTAAAGAAGTAGCAAAATATCCTGACATTCTTATCAGTTGATGTGACTATATCTAAGCACTTTATTTTTTATCTTTCTCTGGTTGCTAAATTCACATTTCAATAACTTAAGACTAATTTCACCATATATTTACTTAAGAATTTTACTAAAGTTGAGTTCCAATAAAGTACAATGAAAGCCCAATCTTTTATAATTTATGAATAGATTATTTCTAGGGTTGGACTAAATCTTGAAAACTGTATTACAGAACTTGTGCATTGGTTTCAATTCGTCTATTATTTCCACTCGAAATGAGGCCCCTCCCATAACACAATATTGCTAGAATAGTTACCAAGCACACACAGTAACCACTTTCCGAGCATGTGCTTTTTATTAGGGGATCACTAACATATGCTCCCAACATCCACAAGCTACAGAATATGTACCACTTGCCAAACCTTTCTTCCACTGAGCACATATCTACTCAGTAAATTATTTACAGACGAATGGGAAAGGGAATTATGTTTCTTTGACTAAATTATCTAATGATGTTCCTAGAACTGAAAAAGAGGGAAGAGACATATGTGTGAAACATCTTCAAAATATTCTTCCTAGCTGTTCCTTAGTGCCTGAAACCTGTAAGGAAAAGTCCAACGTTTCCAACCTCATCTCCTCAATGTGCACATATCAAACGGCGGTCAACGGAGGACACAAGACAGTGTATTACAAGATATAGCGGTACTTCTGAAGAGTTCATATCATAGAATACTATGGACCAGGCCATAAAAGAAGATTCTAATTCCAAGAGAAACTAGTAATTAATTAGCTTTATTATAAAAGTAGAACATTACTCCATTTCAGAACCAGAAAAACTGACTTCCTACAAAAAGTCAAGAGTAAAACTTCTCAGCTTAGCTATAGGCTCAGTAAGAAGTTCTCAGAACAAAAGAGCAGCAACCCAATAAAAGTACCTAAAATACCAAATTAAATGACATGGAGATCATGGTATCCAAATTCATTGCTGAAATGCAAGAAAAATACTAACAGGGGAATCAGACTGATACCCAGAAAGGAAAAATCTTTTAAATTTATTATGTAATACTGATTATAAAACATACTGCTCCAGAAAATAAGAATTCATTGCAATGATGAATTTATTAATTTAAAAATATCAATTTTAAAGCCAAGTAATATGGTATAAGACTTTGAATGAATATGGAAAAGAAAATACTGCAAAACTGAGGCAATCTTAAATTGGGGCAACATCTAGTTTTGCCACATCTAATAGCTTCAGAGAACTTCATGAATAAACAATTGTAGCTTCACTTGCAAATACCACAACAAAATTCAAAATTAATTTTTAAGTTTCAGGTTTCAAGTTTCCAAGGATATACTGGTTCAGGCAGAGACAATATTTGACTTCTGAGTACATCCACAAAATCAGATTTTTCTCTAAAGAATATTCCTGGATCAGCTCTTTGTAACTCAATTGCCTAACCAAAGGGGGCAAGAAATGAGGAACAGGATCTGTTTGCTTCTGGTAAACTGCCTATTTCCCTTTCTTCCAGATCCTCCGAATTCATGGAGTCTGGTATGAGGAATGTTCCCTTAGCTGAATGGGTGGCTCCATCCTAAACTCTGGCACTGTTTTTTAAGATGAAAACAAACAAAAACAAAGCCAATAAATGAAACAGCCCTGCAGGAAAAAAAAAAAAAGAAAAAGGAGGGCGGAGCTAGGAAAAAGCATAGTTTTGTGATCCATTGTTACCACTGAAGGGAAGGGCATTTACTATCTGGCAGCTACCATGTGGGAACCTGTGTGTGTGCGTGCGTGTGTGTGTGTGTGTGTGTGTGTATGTGTTAGTCACTCATCGTTACCACTGAAGGGAAGGGCATTTACTATCTGGCAGCTACCATGTGGGAACCTGTGTGTGTGTGTGCGTGCGTGCGTGTGTGTGTGTGTGTGTGTGTGTGTTAGTCACTCATCGTTACCACTGAAGGGAAGGGCATTTACTATCTGGCAGCTACCATGTGGGAACCTGTGTGTGTGCGTGTGTGTGTGCGTGTGTGTGTGTGTGTGTTAGTCACTCAGTGATGTCCGACTCTTTGTGACCCCACGGACTCTAGCCCACCAGGCTCCTCTGATCAGGGTATTCTGCAGGCAAGAATACTGCAATGGGTAGCCATTCCCTTCTCTAGGGGATCTTCCTGACCCAGGAATCAAACCGGGGTCTTCTACACTGCAAGCAGATTCTTTACTAACTGAGTCACCAGGGAAGACCATAGGAGACCTTACAAATGTTATTTTTAATTCATACCAAAAAAAAACAAAAACCCACTACGTAGAATTTTCATCCATATTTTACAGATAAGAAAATCAAGTTCAGAGGTCAAATAACTTGACCCAAATCACACAGCCAGCATATGCCTCTGCCTCTCCATCTATCTAATCCCAAGCTCTCTTCTTGCCATGATGTCAAGCCCACATCTCAGTTAACAAATATTCCTGCTGGGCTTCCACGATGTGCACCCGTGCTACAAAGAACTACGAGAGACACAGGAGACATCACCTTTGCCCTCCAAGCAGTTAACATCCAAGAGACATTCTGAAGACTCAGATGCCGAATCCATGGGAGGCAGTGTGCTTTACAGAGAGGGAAGAACACTAGACTATGGGAAGGGAGATGACTCACTCTGGATTGCACCACTTCCTAGCCACACAACCTTGAGTAAACAAGTATTTCTGTTATTTTCTCATTATCAGAGAGCATAGACTATAACATCTGCTTTAATGATCTCACAGAATTAGTTCAAAGATCCAACTGATTAAAAAAATTATAGAATAGGAGAAAATATTTGCAAATGAAGCGACAGGGTTAATTTCAAAAATACAGAAACACTTCAAACAGCTCAATATCAAGAAAACAAACCAACCAATTTTTTTCCAGTGGGTTTTGTCATACATTGATATGAATCAGCCATGGGTTTACATGTATTCCCAATCCCGATCCCCCCTCCCACCTCCCTCTCCACCCGATTCCTCTGGGTCTTCCCAGTGCACCAGGCCGGAGCACTTGTCTCATGCATCCCACCTGCGCTGGTGATCTGTTTCACCATAGATAGTATACATGCTGTTCTTTTGAAATATCCCACCCTCACATTCTCCCACAAAGTTCAAAAGTCTGTTCTGTATTTCTGTGTCTCTTTTTCTGTTTTGCATATAGGGTTATTGTTATCACCTTTCTAAATTCCATATATATGTGTTAGTATGCTGTAATGTTCTTTATCTTTCTGGCTTACTTCACTCTGTATAATGGGCTCCAGCTTCATCCATCTCATTAGGACTGGTTCAAATGAATTCTTTTTAATGGCTGAGTAATATTCCATGGTGTATATGTACCACAGCTTCCTTATCCATTCATCTGCTGATGGGCATCTAGGTTGCTTCCATGTCCTGGCTATTATAAACAGTGCTGTGATGAACATTGGGGTGCACGTGTCTCTTTCAGATCTGGTTTCCTCAGTGTGTATGCCCAGGAGTGGGATTGCTGGGTCATATGGCAGTTCTATTTCCAGTTTTTTAAGGAATCTCCACACTGATGGGGAATACGTGTAAATCTATGGCTGATTCATATCAATGTATGACAAAACCCACTGAAATGTTGTGAAGTAATTAGCCTCCAACTAATAAAAAATTAAAAAAAAAATATGAGCAGAAAACCTAAATAGACATTTTTCCAAAGACATACAAATGACCAACAGGCACAAGTAAAGATGCTCAGCATCCCCAATTATTAGAGAAATTTAAGCCAAAACTACAATGAGGTATCACCTCACACTGGTCAGAAAGGTCATTGTCAAAAACTCTACAAATAACAAATGCTGGAGACAGTGTGGAGAGAGGGAACCCTCCTACACTGTTGGGAATGCAAACTGGTGCAGCCACCATGGAAAACAGTATGGAGGTTTCTTTAAAAACCAAAAATAGAACCTCCATATGACCAGTAGTCCCATTCCTGGGTATATATCTAGAGAAAACCATAATTAGAAAGATATACTTATGGCCTACATACGCGCACCCCAATGTATACAGCAACACTGCTCAAAACAGCCAAGACGCGGAAGCAACCTAAATGTCCACCGACGAATGAGTGGATAAAGAAGATGCGGTTTCCACACACACACACACACACACACACACACACACACACACACACATGCAATGGGATATTATTCATCCATAAAATAGAATTTAAAGAAGATGTGGTTTCCATACACACACACACACATACACACACACACACACACACACACACGCGCGATGGGATATCATTCATCCATAAAAAAGAATTTAAAGAAGATGTGGTTTCCATACACACACACACACACACACACACACACAAAATGGGATATTATTCATCCATAAAAAAGAATTGAGTAATGCTATTTGCAGCAACATGGATGGAACTAGAGACCATCATACAAAAGTGAAGTAAGACAGAGAAAGACAAATATCACACGATAGTGCTTATACATGGAATCTAAAAAAAAAAAAAAATGATACAAATAAAGGTATTTACAATACAATACCTACTTATGGTTACCAAAGTGGAAAGGGGGAGAGATGAATTAGGAGTTTGGGAATAAAATATACACACTACTATATATGACACAGATAAGCAACCAGGATTTACTGTATAGCACACTGTATTCACTTATCTTATTATAACCTATAATAGAAAGGAATCCATAAAGAATATATATAAATACATATATAACTGAATCTCTTTGCTGTATACCTGAAACAAGCACAGCATTGTAAATCAACTATATTTCAATATATTTTTTAAAGAGGCTGATTAGCTACAAAATATTTTAGAAATACAATACACTAACACTGCTATTCAAAGGTTCATAGTTATTACAGATCTTTGGATAAGTTTAGTTCAGTTCAGTTGCTCAGTTGTGCCCGACTCTTTGCAACCCCATGGACTGCAGCACACCAGGCCTCAATGTCCATCGCCAACTCCCAGAGTTTACCCAAACTCATGTCCATTGAGTCAGTGATGCCATACAACCATGTCATCCTCTGTCATCCCCTTCTCCCCCTGCCTTCAATCTTTCCCAGCATCAGGGTCTTTTCAAATGAATCACCTCTTTGCATCAGGTGGCCAAAGTACTGGAGTTTCAGCTTCAACATCAATCCTTCCAATGAACACCCAGGACTGATCTCCTTTAGGATGGACTGGTTGGATCTCCTTGCAGTCCAAGGGACTCTCAAGAGTCTTTTCCAACAAAACAGTTCAAAAGCCATCAGTTCTTTGGTGCTCAGCTTTCTTTATAGTCCAACTCTCACATCCATACATGACTACTGGAAAAACCATAGCCTTGACTAGACGGACCTTTGTCGGCAAAGTAATGTCTCTGCTTTTTAATATACTATCTAGGTTGGTCATAACTTTCCTTCCAAGGAGTAAGGGTCTTTTAATTTCATGGCTTCAATCACCATCTGCAGTGATTTTGGAGCCAAAAAATAAACAAAGTCTGTCACTGTTTCCACTGTTTCCCCACCTATTTGCAATGAAGTAATGAGATCATATGCCATGATCTTAGTTTTCTGAATGTTGAGCTTTAAGCAAACATTTTCACTCTCCTCTTTCACTTTCATCAAGAGACGCTTTACTTCCTCTTTGCTTTCTGCCCTAAGGGTGGTGTCATCTGCATATCTGGGGTTATTGATATTTCTCCCAGCAATCTTGATTCCAGCTGGTGCTTCATCCAGCCCAGCATTTCTCATGATGTACTCTGCATATAAGTTAAATAAGCAGGATGACAATATACAGCCTTGATGTACTCCTTTCCCGAGTTGGAACCAGTCTGTTGTTTCATGTCCAATTCTAACTGTTGCTTCCTGACCTGCATGCAGATTTCTTAGGAGGCAGGTCAGATAGTCTGGCTTTCCCATCTCTTGAAGATTTTCCACAGTTTATTGTGATCCACACAGTCAAAGGCTTTGGTATAGTCAGTAAAGCAGAAATAGACGTTTTTCTGGAACTCTCTTGCTTTTTCAATGATCCAGCAGATGTTGGCAATTTGATCTCTGATTCCTCTGCATTTTCTAAATCCAACTTGAATATCTGGAAGTTCACAGTTCACATACTGTTGAAGCCTGACTTAGAATTTTGAGCATTACTTTACTAGCGTGTGAGATGAGTGCAATTGTGCAGTAGTCTGAACATTCTTTGGCATTGCCTTTCTTTGGGATTGGAATGAAAACTGACCTTTTCCAGTCCTGTAGCCACTGGTGAGTTTTCCAAATTTGCTGGCATATTGAGTGCAGCATTTCCACAGCATCATCTTTTAGGATTTGAAATAGCTCAATTGGAATTCCATCACCTCCATTAGCTTTGCTCATAGTGATACTTCCTAAGGCCCACTTGACTTCACATTCCAGGATGTCTGGCTCTAGGTGAGTGATCACACCATCATGATTATCTGAGTCATGAAGACCTTTTTTGTACAGTTCTTCTGTGTATTCTTGCCACCTCTTCTTAATATCGTCTGCTTCTGTTAGGTCCATATCATTTCTGTCCTTTATTGAGCCCATCAATTCAGCAATAAAAAGATTAGCTGACTCACTTTTGTGTCCCCTCTTTTTCATTCTGCTTTAACTTGGCTTGTTTAGAGAGTTGGTGCTCTAAGAGTGAAGGACTAATCAACTGACTCTGGCTCTGGCTCCCTCCAGGGTTCTGACAGTGGGACTCATGACTAAACTGCTTTCCCTGGCTACATTTGCACCTAAGCCAGTCCAGGCACAAGCTCACTCTTAGCCAAAAGGTATGGTTGTCCTATTTCCCTCCCATCTCTCCTACATTTCCTTTTCTCCCTTCTTCATCAGCTACCTTATAAAATCAGAACTCCATGCTCAAGTGTCTAGTGCATTCTCAAACCCAAAGTTGTACCTATAATTACAAGTTCTTTCTTTCTGTCAACTCAAAGAAAAATATGAGAGGATTTATTTCCTGAGGGAGACTTGAAGAAACTAGGTTTAGAAACCTGGTGATGAAGAGATTCTCTAAGGAGGTGGAGAATTTGCAAAACAAGAAACAGCCTTTTACTGACTGAGTTTCCTAAACTAGGTTGTCCCAACCACAAGCATTCAAAATAAATGAACTAAGTGTTAGTCATTCAGCCGTGCCCAACTCTTTGTGACCCCATGGACTGCACACCATCAGGCTCCTCTGCCACAAAGTAAACTGGAGCGGGATGCCATTTCCTTCTACAGGGGATCATTCTGACCCAGGGATCGAACTCTGGTCTCCTCCATTGCAGGAAGATTCTTTACCATCTGAGCCACCAGGGAAGCCTAAATGAACGGTTTTTGTCTTAACGACTAGTATTCAAACATAATTTCTTATCAAAATTTTCACTGCAAACTGATCAATACTTAGAGCATTATATTCCAATGGGAAGAATTACTCCCAATTTCAAACAGTCAATTGACAAGCCTCAGGAGACTATCTAGACTACAAATATGTTTGGTTGAAAAAGAGTTACTGTAATTCTTCAGATAATTTCCAAATCTTCATTTTATTTTGTCCAATCTTAATCCAGCCACTATGACATAGCATAAATATAGCTCAATGAAGATAAAAGAACAAAAAACTTTGTTAACTGAAATGTCACAGGACAAATTTACACCACATGACAAACTTAAATGTCTCAAGCTTTAAACACATACAACACAACACAACTACTTCTACCTCTTTTCGTCTCTTTCTCTTTCTGCCACCCACACCCTTCCATCCCCAAAACTCCTCCCTTCTCTGTCTTCTTTTAAAGTACGCTAATAGTATTTCCCCCTTTTTATAATTTCTTTTCTACATATGAAACTGCATTCTTCTATTAGATTACTTATAGAAACTTAAAATGCTCACTGGATCAAAAAAACAAAATCAGAAGTGAAAACTATTAGAACTTTATAGAGGTTTGGGATTTATTCTTATAGGAGTATTTATATATTTTATATTCTAAATCACAATTTTATTTCTGATCATCAGTGAAATCTGGGTTCTATTTCAACTCCCTAATTTCCTGAGGGGGGAAAAAAGCTTTATTTTACTCTGCTTCCCAGATGGCTCAGGGGAAAAGAATCCACCTGCCAATGCAGGAGATGTGGGTTCAATCCTTCGGTTGGGAAGACCCCCTGAAGAAGGAAGTGGCAACTCACTTCAGTACTTTCACCTGGGAAATTCCATGGAAAGGGATGCTTGGCAGGCTACAGTCCATGGGGGTCGCAAAGAGTCGGACACGACTGATTTCAGCACACACACATAATACTTTACTTCAGTGTCTCTAAAGTCTTCTAAAGTTGGTTTTCATACCAGCTTATCTGAATCATCTAAAACATTTTCTAAACAGGCACATTTCTGATCCCTATCCAGAACTACTAATGAATCAGATAATCAAAATCAGACTGGTTAGCAGTTGGACAATTTTCCCCATATGATTCTTATGACCAGCAAAATTATCGCAAATGATTTTTTCACTTATTTATATTATTCTTAAGACATTTCCTCAACAGCACCATCCATAGAATTAAATAAACTTACTATGCTAAAACATATTAGATCTTTTTATTTGAATAAATGTTATTTTCTAGGAATAAAGATTATTTCTTCAGTTAATAACATATTCGATTTGGCCTGCCAGGTGACACTAGAGGTAAAGAACCTGCTTGCCAATGCAGGAGGCAGAGACATGGGTTCGATCCCTTTGTCAAGAAGATCCCCTGAAGGAGAGCATGGCTACCCACTCCAGTATTTTTCCCTGGAGAATTCCATGGACAGAAGGGTAAGGTGGGCTGCAGTCCAAAGGGTCACAAAGAGTCAGACAACGCTGAAGGGACTTCGCATGCCATTTGTCAATTTACTTATGCACTTTACAAGGGAGAATTCAACTGCCATATCAAAAGAAACACTACATTGACTTTAACTTTTACCACCACATATTGAAATTTAAATTAAGAGACTAGTTAAAATGACTAAATATTATTGTTGAAAAATGTGATTAAAAACAGAAACAATGGAATAGCTCTTTACGAAAATAAAGGTTATATATATTAATAGTTTTCCAATTAATTTTTAACTTGTATCACTGTGTCATCAAACAGTATTTTTTTTAATCCTCTAGTTGTATCTCTTCACCTCCTATTAACATTTTCAAAAAAATAAAAAGAGAACTTCACTCTCTGGGTAAGACCATAATAGTTCATTATCTCTGCACATCTCAGCAGCCCCACACCTGACTGCATTAGGTCTTTTTGCACTTTTCATTTTTTTGGTCACAGAAATATTGTAAGTAATGCAATGAAACCACATACTCATCTGTATTTTCTCATACAGCCAATTCCTGACTCATAAATATTTCATTTATTGTTGTTTTAACTCTAAAAGAGATTTGCCTGTATTTTTCAAGCTTTATTTTGAAACCTCTCTCTTCTGAAAGTGATTCTGATCATGACTTTGGTAAACTAACACACACTACCTCATAGAAAGAACTTTGATTCAACACAATGACAGCTACCTAGACCAATGTACTGAAAAATTTTAAGACACAAAAATACAAAACTCACATAATTCTGAACTAAGTTATTTCCCAAGGAAATTCAGTATTATATGATAGAAATATGTTTTCTGATACTTAAAATGGTAGGAACACTGTTTACATAAATGCCTTTAGGTAAAAGAAAGTAAAGAATATGCAAGATGAGTTCAGAAAGGGCATTTGGGGAGTAGGGAATTATTGGTTAGTTAAGAATTAAAAAAATCACAGACTGCTTATTCAAGAAGTTGAATAGTGGAAGCTAAAAAAGATTAAATTCCAAGAAAGAAACAGAAATGATACTGTTCAACTTACAACTCTTCCATATGATAAAGTGACAAATGTTACTTCTAAGTCAAGCCTGTCAAAAGGATATATGTTCTGAAGGAAAAAAACAAAAAAACAGTCAAATAGTCTACTAAGCCCTTTCAGTATAATACATTTGCTCATAGCAAGGAAGAAAGAACATCAAGGGAGAGAACTCTGCTATTCCTCATTCTTAGCCTTTTCATCCATCTTCCCATCTCCTTCAGCTTAGACTGTATAATCTACAAAGTTTACATCAAATATAAGAACAGAAACATTCCCCGAAACAGACCCTGAAAGGTTGGGTCTGTTTTGTTATCTTAAAAATATAAATAAAGAATACCAGAACTTCTAAAAAACATAAAGAGGCACCATGAGCAAATACAGTAGGAGATCCCCCTTACTCAAAAGCACAGAAGCAAAACCTACTTAAACAGACATCTGGCTGATTGAGAACATTTTTGTGATAAGTTTTCAAATTCACGATTGCAGTCAGATACTTCACTCATCTAATCATATCCTGGGCCTCTGGTCTACACATAACCTCATGTACCAAAGAGTAGATAAAAAGCTGTGGGTCATGCCAAAGCTTTGTCTCATACTTAATGTTGCCTCTGCTAGTCACCATGCTTCATGACTCTTCTACTTGTTGGGGAGCTTCCAGATATTTTTGCTTTGCAAAAATCTTACAGATCTTAAAGAAAATGATTTGAACACTATTCTTGGTTCACTGAGAACACTGATGACTCTGCTAGTCATTGTACTTATTATCCAGACTGACACTGCAATAATAAGAATGACAAAAGTTGAGTAACTAATGAAGTCAGTTCAGTTCAGTTACTCAGTCGTGTCTGACTCTTTGCGACCCCATGGACTACAACACGCCAGGCCTCCCTGTCCATCACCAACACCCGGAGTTGACTCAAACTCATATCCATTGAGTTGGTGATGCCATCCAACCATCTCTTCCTCTGTCGTTCCCTTCTCCTCCTGACTCCAATCTTTCCCAGCATCAGGGTCTTTTCAAATGAGTCAGTTATTCCCATCAGGTGGCCAAAGTATTGGAGCTTCAGCTTCAGCATCAGTCCTTCCAATGAATATTCAGGACTGCTTTCCTTTAGGAGGGACTGGTTGGATCTCCTTGCAGTCCAAGGGACTCTCAAGAGTCTTCTCCAACCACAGTTCAAAAGCATCAATTCTTTGACTGCTCAGCTTTCTTGATAGTCCAGCTCTCACATCCATACACAACTACCGGGAAAACCATTGCTTTAACTGGATGGATCTTAGTTGGCAAGATAATGTCTCTGCTTTTTAATATGCTATCTAGCTTTAATATGCTGTCATAACTTTTCTTCCAGAAGCAAGCGTCTTTTAATTTCATGGCTGCAGTCACCATCTGTAGTGATTCTGGAGTCCCAAAAAACAAAGTCTGTCACTGTTTCCACTGTTTCCCCATCTATTTGCAATGAAGTAATGGGATCAGATGCCATGATCTTAGTTTTCTGAATGTTGAGCTTTAAGCCAACTTTTTCACTCTCCTCTTTCACTTTCATCAAGAGGCTCTTTAGCTCTTCTTCACTTTCTGTCATAAGGGTGGTGTCATCTGCATTTCTGAGGTTATTGATATTTCTGCTGGTAACCTTGATTCCAGCTTGTGCTTCAGCCAGTCCAGCATTTCTCATGAAGTACTCTGCATATAATTTAAATAAGCAGGGTGACAACAGACAGCGTTGAGGTACTCCTTTCCCCGATTTGGAACCAGTCTGTTGTTCTTGTCCAGTTCTAACTGTTGCTTCTTGACCTGCGTACAGATTTCTCAGGAGGCAGGTCAAGTGGTCTGGTATTCCCATCTCTTGAAGAATTTTCCACAGTTTGTTGTGATCCACACAGTCAAAGGCTTTGGCAAAGTCAATAAGGCAGATGTGTTTCTGGAACTCTCTTGCATTTTCAGTGATCCAATGGATGTTGGTATTTTGGTCTCTGGCTCTTCTGCCTTTTCTAAATCCATCTTGAACATCTGAAAGTTCACAATTCACGTACTGTTGAAGCCTGGCTTGGAGAATTTTGAGCATTACTTTACTAGCATGGGAGATGAGTGCAATTGTGCAGTAGTTTGAACATTCTTTGACATTGCCTTTCTTTGGGACTGGAATGAAAACTGACCTTTTCCAGTCCTGTAGCCACTGCTGTGTTTTCCAAATTTGCTGGCATATTGAGTGCAGCACTTTCACAGCATCATCTTTTAGAATTTGAAATACCTCAGCTGGAATTCCACCACCTTCACTAGCTTTGTTCATAGTGATGCTTCCTAAAGCCCATTTGACTTTGCATTCCAGGATGTCTGGCTCTAGGTGAGTGATCATACCATCATGATTATCTAGGTTGTGAAGATCTTTTTTGTACAGTTCTTCTGTATATTCTTGCCCTCTTCTTAATATCTCCTGTTTCTGTTAGGTCCATACCATTCCTGTCCTTTATTGTGCCCATCTTTGCCTGAAATGTTCCCTTGGTTTCTCTAATTTTCTTGAAGAGATATCTAGTCTTTCCCAACAAGACCCAATTTCCCCCTGCGTCAGTCTCTCCCATCAGGAAGCTTCCATAAGCCTTTTATCCTTCTCCATCAGAGGGCAGACAGACTGAAAACAACAATCACAGAAAACTAACCAATCTGATCATAGGGACCACAGCCTTGTGTAACTCAATGAAACTATGAGCCATGCCTTGTAGGGACACCCAAGACGGATGGGTCATGGTGGAGAGTTCTGACAAAATGTGATCCACTGGAGAAGGGAATGGCAAACCACTTCAGTATTCTTGCCTTGAGAACCCCATGAACAGTATGAAAAGGCAAAAAGACAGGACACTGAAAGATGAACTCCCCAGGTCAATAGGTGCCCAATATGCTACTGGAGATCAGTAGAGAAATAACTCCAGAAAGAATGAAGAGATGGAGTCAAAGCAAAAACAACACCCAGTTGTGGATGTGAATGGTGATGGAAGTAAAGTCCGATGCTGTAAACAGCAATACTGCATAGGAACCGAAATGTTAGGCCGATGAATCAATGCAAATTGGAAGTGGTCAAACAGAAGACAGCAAGAGTGAATGTCGACATTTTAGGAATCAGTGAACTAAAATGAAATGGGTGAATTTCACTCAGATGACCATTATATCTACTATTGTAGGCAAGAATCCCTTAGAAGAATTGGAGTAACCATCATAGTCAACAAAAGAGTTCAAAATGCAGTACTTTGATGCAATTGCAGAAACAACAGAATGATCTCTATTTGCTTCCAAGGAAAACTACTCAATATCACAGTAATCCAAGTCTAAGACCTGAACAATAAGGCTGAAGAAGCTGAATTTGAACTGTTCTATGAAGACCTACAAGACCTTCTAGAACTAACACCCAAAAAAGATGTCCTTTTCATTATAGAGGACTGGAATGCAAAAGGAGGAAGTCAAGAAACACCTGGAGTAACAGGCAAATTTGGCCTTGGAGTATGGAATGAAGCAGGGCAAAGGCTAATAGAGTTTTGCCAAGAGAATGCACTGGTCATAGCAAACACCCTCTTCCAACAACACGAGAAGGCTCTACACATGGACATCACCAGATGGTCAATACCAAAATCACACTGATTATATTCTTTGCAGCCAAAGATGGAGAAGCTCTATACAGTCAGCAAAAACAAGACTGGAAGCTGACTGTGGCTCAAATCATGAAATCCTTATTGCAATATTCAGATTTAAAATTGAAGAAAGTAGGGAAAACCAACAGACTATTCAGGTATGACCTAAATCAAATCCCTTATGACTATACAGTAGAAGTGACAAATAGATTCAAGGGATTAGATGGGCTAGACAGAGTGCCTGAAGAACTATGGACAGAGATTCTTGACATTGCACAGGAGGCAGTGATCAAGACCATCCCCAAGAAAAAGAAATGCAAAAAGGCAAAATGATTGTCTGAGGAGGCCTTACAAATAGCTATGAAAAGGAGAGAAGCAAAAGGCAAAGGAGAAAAGGAAAGATATACCCATTCGAATGCAGAGTTCCAAAGAATAGCAAGGAGAGATACGAAAGCCTTCTTCAGCGATCAATGCAAGGAAATAGAGGAAAACAATAGAATGGGAAAGACCAGATATCTCTTCAAGAAAATTAGAGATACCAAGAGAACATTTCATTCAAAGATGGACACAATAAAGGACAGAAACTAATGAATTATTGGCTTGCCAATAATTTTTCCTTTCTAAAGGCTTAAGAAGCAATAAGTAGGACTTCTTCTGGTGGTGCAGATAAGAATCTGCCTGCCAATAAAGGGAACATGGCTTTGATCCACGGTCTGGGAAGATCCTACATGCCATGAAGCAACTAAGCCCATGGACCACAACTACTGAAGCTTGTGCTACACAACCATAGAAGCCATGACAATGAGAAGACCACACACCACAACAAAGACTAGCCCCTTCTTACTGCAACTAGAGAAAGCCTGTGCACAGCAATAAAGACCCGGTCCAGGCAAAAATAAAAAAAAAAAAAGAAAAAAGAAAGCAATAAGGAGAACTACTACTTGATAGCAGTGAAACAGGAAGAAATAAGAAAAAATGTTGTCATAGAATTCTTAGAAGTCCACGTCAATTCTAAGCTCACAGTTCCAAGCCAGTGAACAAAATGTGGCATGGATTTTAGAAACAGAAATTTTAAAAGATATGTCTATATTTATATTAACAACTATATGTGTGTATGCTTGCGTGCACGCTTGGCAAAATACAGTCTGTGAGCTAATACTGGCTCACCACCTGATCTTGGATGGTCTGTGAGGTTATACACTTTTATAGTTTTAAATGGCTGAATCAAAATCAAAAGAATATCTTATGAAATATGAAAACTATATATAATTCAAACATTAATGTCCATAAATAAAACTACTGGCACACAACCACAGTCATGCACTTAGGTGCCATCCATAGCTGTTTTTATATTACAGTGGCAGAGTTGAACAGTTGTGACAGAGACCAATGGTCCACAATCTGTATTTACTATCTAGCCTTTTACAGAAAAAAATGACCAACTTCCACATACATACAGTGGCAGATTTTATTTTTGGGGGCTCCAAAATCACTGCCGACGGTGGCTGCAGCCATGAAATTAAAAGACGCTTACTCCTTGGAAGGAAAGTTATGACCAACGTAGACAGCATATTAAAAAGCAGAGACATTACTTTGCCAACAAAGGTCCATCTAGTCAAGGCTACGGTTTTTCCAGTGGTCATGTATGGATGTGAGAGTTGAACTATAAAGAAAGCTGAGCACCGAAGAACTGATGCTTTTGAACTGTGGTGTTGGAGAAGACTCTTGAGAGTCCCTTGGATGCAAGGAGATCCAACCAGTCTATCCTAAAGGAGATCAGTCCTGGGTGTTCATTGGAAGGACTAACGTTGAAGCTGAAACCCCAATACTTTGACCACCTGATGTGAAGAGTTTACTCATTTGAAAAGACCCTGATGCTGGGGAAGATTGAAGTCAGGAAGAGAAGGGGATGACAGAGGATGAGATGGTTGGATGGCATCACTGACTCAGTGGACATGACTTTTGGTAAACTCCGGGTGTTGGTGATGGACAGGGAGGCCTGGCGTGCTGCAGTCCACGGGGTCACAAAGAATCAGACACGACTGAGCAACTGAACTGAACTGAACATATATACAATAACTTGGCATGAAACTAAAATAAAAAGTTTGAGATCAATATCAATATCATATCTACTGAAATTATGAGATATTAAAAGTGAAATTATAAGCTTCCAGTCTCAGAAGACACTAAGAAAACTAATTAGAAAATATCTTAAAAACAAAAAGCATTACACAGGGATTATTTAACCTCAGAACTAATATTACATGGCAAGAAACAGTACAGAAACATGACTCAAAGCTTTAATATTAAATTCTTAAAATGGGCTGTGGCAAATCCTCACCCCAAGCCCCCCCCCCCAAAAAAAAAAACTAGGAACACTTCAAGATATTTAGATATGGAGAAAATAATAAAGAATATATGAACCTAGTGTTTGGGACAGTGGTAGGTTCTAAGATAACAGAGATACAGTCAAGCTTCTTGATTCTTGGGTGGTTTACCTTCTCCACCAAAAAGAAGTTATACTAAAATGTAAAATCAAATATGATTAACGAGAAAATCAAAGCTCAGGAATTAAAAAGAGGGCTAAGAGTCACTTTAAATAAGCTCAGGTATGCAGAACCACTAGGTTAAAATTTTAAGGTGTCTAAAAAGCAGCTTGTATATATTATCACTAAACTATACTTGATAACCTTGAAACAGTTACAAACAACAGAAGAGCAGATGTAACACATAAGAGGGGACAAATGTTATTTTATTTTTTGAAGGTAAAAGGATTCTAGGAAATGAAGATCAGTGATCTTGACATTATTCCCCAACAAAATTCTGCAACAGGTTACTAAACAGATGGTTTGTGAGCACTTACATTTAAAAAAAAAAAAAAGCCTGCCATGGATTTGTTAAAAATGTCATGCTAAACCTTGTTTCCTTGTCTCACATGTTATTAGATGAGTGGATCAAAGAAATGCATTGGCTGTACAATGCCTGGACCAAGAAATTATGGAGTAAGTCTTTCTTGGCCAACTGTTAAGTCCATTTCCTATGTAACTTTGGGGGAAATTCTTGGATCAAGAGGCAAATATCATAGATCGGTCAAGTTTCTGCATGTTTTGTGAGCAGAGGCACTGACAGCCTTTGTTCTAGACTATCTTTCTCATGGATGTCTGTATACCAAATTGCCTTTGAATATCCATAACACCTCCCCCTGAACAAAAGGAAGGTTTGCTTATAGCCCATTATAAAAGATCAGAGTTCCTAAACTTGCAGTTCCTCATCTGCAATACAGAGTGATACAGAGTGTACAGCATGGACTTGGGCCACTCTGTGGAGCCCCTGGTGGACTTATGGGTGCATGCATGCTAAGTCGCTTCAGTCATGTCTGATCTTTGAGACCCTATGGATCATAGCCTGCCAGGCTCCTCTGTCTATGAGATTCCCTAGGCAAAAACACTGGAGTGGCCTCCCCCAGGGGATCTTTCCAATTCAGGGATCAAACCAGTGTCTCCTACATCTCCCGCACTGGCAGGTAGGGTCTCTACCACTAGCATCAATCCCGATCTCCTGCACTGCAGGTTGATTGACCATCTGAGCCACCAGGGAAGCCCCTGGACTTGGGGGATAAGGAACCAAAGCAAGCATAAGGTTCCTGCTCCTCACTGTATCAGGAGTAATAAAGTCCTTTGTCTTCTATAACGCTCCACAAAATAGTGTCTGACTAATTTGTTACCATGCAAGTAAGGAAAAATCTCAGATACTTCACAGTTCTGGACAACCTGACTCAGCTTTGCCATTGGTAAAATGGGGAAATAACAGTATAAATCCTAATAAAGACAGTATGAAAAATAAATTAATTCACACAAATTTCCTAGAAAAGTATCTACTGCTTAATAAATATTAGCCATTATTATAATGACACTTATGATTAATTTCAGATGTATACCAGTAGGTAAATAATCCCATCCAAAGGATTAATGACAAATCAAAAGAGTTCCTACTCACTGAGTTTAGAAAAGGCTCTATTCTTAACCTTGTTCTGATCAATATTTTCAAAAATAATTAAGTAGAGGTATAAAATGTATTAATCAAAATTATGTATGACACAATTGTTAACATAGATAATAGAACCAAGATTTCTAAAAATCTTGATATGCTGAATACACTAAATGATAAAGAAACAAATGTAACAGACATATAAATCCTATTTTTTTTTACAGTATTCAAACTGATATTAATTGTAATTTACATGAAATGAAGCAACATTATAGTAACAATGTAACATGACTGAAAAAGAAACTGCCATTCAGTTACAGAAAAAAATGAAGACAAATTTTCATTGCCTTCTGTGTTGGTCAGAACATATACATGGTATGGTATTTAGCTCTGGATACATTTTAAAGGGAAACTTCAGCAAAGAGAAGCATATCCACAGGAGGGTAATGAGAACTGTGAAGGGTGAAAGAAATCCATAGAGTATATATAAAGGATAACTGAAGAAATATGACTTCTTTATCTTCAGAAAGGTTTATTGATTATAAAAATTTTTTCAGACATCTGCAAAGTTATCTATGTGAGATCGTCTGTGTAAAACCAAAAGATGGAGTTAGAAATAATGGCTAATTGATTCCAATTCAATGTAAGGAAGAACTTTCTATCAATTAAATTTTGTCAATTATTGAATATTACAATTAGTTATTCATTCATGTACATTTTACAAAGCCACTAGCTAGGACTATGAAAATGGGGATTGCCTCTCTCACATGCAGATGTCTTTAAATTACTCATTTCTTACCTGTAAAAAAAGGCAACCCACAGAGGATTTCTCCAGGCATCTTGTGTATTTTCATTCCTGTCTTGCCTCCCTGATTTCTGTTCCATTTCAGTCTAGCTGGCCTCTTCAAAATGACAATCTGTCATTAGCAGCCCACCTGACTTTTTGATTTGAAAGTGAAAGTTGCTCAGCTGTGTCTGACTCTCTGCGACCCCAAGGACTACACTCCATTAAATTCTCCAGGCCAGAATACTGGAGTGGGTTGCCATGCCCACCTCCAGGGGATCTTCCCGACCCAGGGATCGAACCTTCATCTCTTATGTCTCCTCATTGGTAGGTGTGGGAATACTGGTGAGGGTAGCCATTCCCTTCTCCAGGGACTCTTCCCAACCCAGGGATTGAATCCAGGTCTCCCGTATTGCAGGTGGATTCTTTACCAGCTGATTCACAAGGGAAGCCCAACTTTTTGATTTACCTCTCTGATTATATTATTTTTCCATACACTGCAGTCCATAAGCCATCTGACAGTGGCCCTTGGGTAACAAACTCTGTCCCCATCTCCCACCTGATTTGGAAGGGAGAACAAAAATTTAATTTATTATCTCAAAGGTTTCAATTCTAGGATTCTTGGATTCTTCTTACTTCTTTTGCCATTTACATATGGTGGGTGATCAGTAATCAATGAATAAATGAGTAAGTGACTGAATAAATGAATGGGTATTATTAATCAACTGATAATGAGCTGCTTCTTCTCTAAAAGCTAACTACCTGAATGGGCTGTACATCTCTCACCTTGTCAAACAGATGAAAAGTAGTGAAAAGAACAACAAACACCTATGAGAACAAAGGAAAGAAGTATGAGAACAAGAGAGACTAAGGGTGGAAATAGAAGTGAGAGTAGACAGCTATGGAGGGGACCCCAAATTATTCTCAGAAAAGATCAAATCGTAAAGTCTCTAGTTCTTAAGCCAAGTCAATTTATAAGTCAAAATAAAATGTAATAATCTATAAAATAAACATACTTGAATAAGAAATGAGAGGAGAATTATAAACTCCTAAGAAATGATAGGAACAAGTGACTACATTCTCACGAAGGCAAAACTGATATACACAACAATTTGATGAATCTCAAACGCATTAGGCTAGATGAAAGAAGCCTGCCTCTGAAGGTTACATACCGCATGATTAATAACACAGAGTTGAATATAATACGTACATATAGATATAGTATATACATATATATTATACATGAGTATTTTATACAATTTGTATAAATACAAGAGTCAGACAGGACTGAAGTATTATATACATGTATATAATGCATATATACATATAACACTTCTCTGTCCAAGGGATTCTCCAGGCAAGAATACTGGAGTGGATTGCCATGCCCTCCTCCAGAGGGTCCTCCCAACCCAGGGATTGAACTTGAGTCTCTTATGTCTCCTGCACTGGCAGGCAGGTTCCTTACCCACTTCCTACTGGGGAAGCCTTATCCTGCCATTTGCTTCAACATGGATAGACCTTGAGCACATCATGCTGAGACAAGTCAGAGAGGTTGTGCTGTCTGATACCACACATAAATGTGGAATCTAACAAAGTCAAACTTGTAAAATCAGAGAGCAAAATAGGTGGTTACCAAGAGATGGGGATGGGGGGATAAGATTGATGTTGTTTAAGGGTACAAACTTGAAAGGAGTAGTAAATACGCCACAGACATTCACTACAGAGTATAATGAAGAGAGGCAACAATATTGCACTGCAATTATGTGATGTGATAGATATGGCTACAATAGAGACCATGTTACATTCTGTAACATGGTGGACATCATAAATGTAAACAGTGCTACAATATCAAATTCACTCAATTAAAAAGACTGTTACCTCTCCCAAAAAACACACTTTAAACAACAAAACTCTAGGGACAGAAAATAGATCAGTGGTTACCAGAGACTACAAGATGAGAGGAGGTGTTGACTAAAATCCACATGAAAATATTTTGGAGCATGATGGAACTGTTCCACATCTTAATTGTGGTAGTGAGTACACAACTATATGTTTGTGAAAACATACAGAACTGTACACTAAAAAGATGTGAACTTTACCGCATATAAATTCTTTAATTAAAACTTGAAAATTTATAGAGCTTAAAACAAATGTGTAAAGCAGATTAATTAAAATATATTTTGTGTTGTTAATAAAGCACAATAAAATCATAGCAATATTTTCTCAGATCAGTTTCCCAAGGCAAAAGAAATAAAAGCAAAAGCAAATGAGAAAAAAATGGAACCTAATCAAACTTACAAGCTTTTGCACAGTTAACGAAGCCATCAACAAAACGAAAAGACAGTCTATGAACTATGAGGAAACATTTGCAAATGACATGACCGACAAGAGTTTAATTTCCAATATATGCAAACAGTTCATACAGCTCAATATAAAAAAAAATGCAATCAAAAAACGGGCAGAAAACCTAAACAGACATTTCTCCAAAGAAGACATACAGATGGCCAACAGGCACATGAAAATATGCTCAAGGTCACAAATTAGTTAAAAGCAAATCAACACTACAGTGAGGCATCACTTCACAGTGGTCAAAATGGCCACGAAAGTCAAAAAGTCTACAAATAATACAGAGTTCCTGGTAGCCTAATGGTGAAGAGTCCAGGCTTTCCCTGTTGTATGACCCAGGTTCAATCCTGGTCCGGGAACTGAAATCCTGCAAGCCACACATGAGGTGGCCAAAATTAAAAAAAAAAAAATGTCTACAAATTATAAATGTTAGCGAAGATGTGAAGAAAAGGAGATCCTCCTTCAGCATTGGTGGAAATGTAAATTGATGAAGTCACTTTGGAAAACTGTAGTGAGGTTCCTTAAAAAACTAAAAACTACTATATGATACAGCAATTCCATTCCTGGATATATATATTTGGAGGAAACCAGAATTTGAAAAGATACATGCACCCCAATGTCCATAGCAGCGCTGTTTACAATAGACAAGACATGGAAGCAACCTAATCATCCATCAACAGATGAGTGAAGATATAGAGTGAGTGAGTGAGTTAGTGAGTGTGTGTGTGTACACAATGAAATGTTATTCAGCCATAAAATAATGAAATACTGCCACTGTAGCACATGAATGGACCTATAGATTATCTTACTAAGTGAAGTAAATCAGACAAAGATAAATATCATACATGATATCACTTATATGTGGCATCTTAAAAATAATACAAATGAGTTTATTTACAAAACAGAAACAGACACACAGACATAGAAAACAAACTGTGGTTACCAAAGGGGAAAGGAGGAGGGAGGGAGGGATAAATTAGGGGTATACAATTAACAGATATAAATTATTATATAAAAAGTAAACAAGGATTTACTGTATAGCATAAGGAACTATATTCAATATTTTATAATAAACTATAAGGGAAAATAATCTGAATATATAACTGAATCACTTGCTATATACCTGAAACACAATATTATACATCAACTATAGTTCAATTAAAAATAAAAAGATTACATCTGATAGTTTTCTTATAAAAAAAACCAACATATTATGTCTGATATTTAAACAACTTTGTAAAGATGAGCATTTAAAATATAACTTGTAAGAGTAATAAATCACAGTGAAAGTAACAAGTAACAATTCTGAGAGAAAATTATCAGGATCATTTCTACAACATAGTAGCCAATACCTTATTTTAAAATGAAACATCAAATGTATAGCCAAATAGCTTTGTAAAAATAATCAAATATATTTTCACTGTCTTATAAGTAGACATGTAAAAATAAAATAATCATTTGTATTCTATTTTAAATGTCCTCTCAAAAAAATGTAATTCCAATAATAAGAAAATAAGCATTAAATGCTGCTGCTAAGTCGCTTCAGTCGTGTCCGACTCTGTGAGACCCCAGAGATGGCAGCCCACCAGGCTTCCCCATCCCTGGGATTCTCCAGCAAGAACACTGGAGTGGGTTGCCATTTCCTTCTCCAATGCATGAAAGTGAAAAGTGAAAGTGAAGTCGCTAAGTCGTGTCCGACTCTTACCGACCCCACGACTGCTCGGGCTCCTCCATCCATGGGATTTTCCAGGCAAGAGTACTGGAGTGGGTCGCCATTGCCTTCTCCGAAGCATTAAATATTTTATTGTTTATTTATTCATAGCTTATTACCATATATTCTCTATTATTGTACATTTGCCCTTAAAATTTGATCTTCTATAGTCATAAAAACAAGTTGTCTCTCAAAATAAAAACAATACTTATAATAATGATGTTCCTTTAATATAATAATATGAGTAAGCAAGTACTTAGTCACATTTTAGCATCTAGCATCATTTCAGTCCAGTGGGAATGAGATTCTCCAGGACACAATTAGAGGGATATCAAAGAGAACACCTATGTAAAATCAAATACCAATTAGAAATAAAAAATTACACTGCGTTTCTTCTACTTGTGGAATAGTTTCAGCAACAGACATGCAGAACTAGGGACAGTTTGAAATTACTGAAAATTACAAAAGAGCACAGAATTGGAAGTCATACAAGGGCAACCTAAAAGCATAGTTTTCTGAAAGTAGAGAAATATTATAAATAGATCAAGAAAATATAAATTTAAAAGTACTTTCTTTGGGACAACACAAAGGCTGCCAAATGAACTTTATTTTTAGTTACAGGAGTATACATTCTCTATTAACAGGGGTCCCCAACCTCCAGAATCTAATGCCTGACGATCTGAGTTGGAGCTGATGTAATAACAATAGAAATAAAGGACACAATAAATGTAATGCCCTTGAATGATCCTGAAAGCATTCCCCCCGCCCCACCCATGGTCTGGAAAATTTGTCCATGAAAATGGTCCTAGGTGCCAAAAAGGTTAGCTCTACAACATACAGCAAGATAAAATGTATTGAAAAATAAACATTTGCAAGCTTACATCACTACTAAAAACTACTGCAATTCATAATCCCCTACCTTCTGAGATGCCATCTGTGGCTCCTTATTTGTCTACATATAGGCTAATTTGTCACAAGGAAAGTAGCCATAATGAGGAAAGACACTACACTGCACACAGGACGGCATGCTTCACGGGGCACGTACACTTGGTGTTAAACGCATGCATCACTTGTCTCGGGGGTGGGGCACAAAGCAGCGAAGGAATAACTTAGATGAGGCTCTAAAGACTTTTCAGCAGTTCTTTGGGGAAGAAAAACAGATGTCTCAAGAAATGTGGGGCCAAACTTCCTACGTGGTGCACTATATAAACCCTTGTGTTACTCACTCCCTTTAAGCCAAACCGCAGCAAAGACATGCAGCTCCCTACAGTTGGGAGTTGCGTTTTAATGTAGCACAGCGCACAGACTGGACCATGAGGCAGCCCAGCATTGTATGTGGGTTCTAAAAAATGTGTGTGTGCGCGAGTGTGTGTAAGGTCCATTAAAAAGGAGAGCTCTAATTTTACAAAGACAAAGCTTATCAAACAGCTCATCCAACTGTACATTTTATTTCTGGATTGATGCCACCAAAAGCTAAATATGTGACTGACCACAGGACCAAGGCAAAAGTGTAAAGAAATGAATATTTATGGGATGTTAATGGTATGTGCTTCAGGGAACAGGATGCCAGGCAATTATTTATTTTTCTCAACCCTGACATGACCAACTCCACATGCACTCACTTCTCCTCTCCCTGTCTCAGCATCCTGGTTAAATAAGGTGAGGTTCCTTTGTTGACTGGGAAGGAGGCAAGTGATGTGAAAATTCCAAGTGGGCTAAGAAAAGTGAAGAAAAGTGCATTTTAACTGAGCCCCCTGGGTTTCATAAGCAAAGATATTTGTGGTAATTTTTTGTTGGTTTTAATTGTCTTTATTTTAGGAATTATCTTTTTCTCCCAGTCATTCTTACCTGTGTGTTTATATTGTAGTAAGAGACAACCTGTTTACAGCTTCAAATGTGACTTATGTACATCATAAAAGGTTTCAGCTGAAACTAACCTAAAAACTAATCCAATCTCTTTTTAATTTTGAAGAAAAAGATCCACCCAATATTGCACAATAGTTGAAAGTCAGACTAAGAAACAGAACGCAGGTCTCCTGGCACTCACTGTGGAACTCTGATCAGTAAACCAAGCAGGCCATTTTACTATCTGAGGTAATTATGCTTTCCAGAAGGAGTCATTTTCACTCACATTCTAGTTGCATTACCATTATCAGAGAAAGCCTTTAATAAAAAAAAAAAAATTCCTGCTTGGAACAAGGAAAAGAGAATACATTGGGACCTGGAAGAGCCAGATGGTGACAAGGAGGGCAATGAGTACCTAAGGACCAGGATTTAAACAAAAAAAACAAAAAAAACCCAGAAAGCATAAGTTAGTAAGTTTTTTGAAAGGAAAAAGTGAGGTAATAATATAATAAAGCCAGACCATGTCTTTCTTCAGAGTTTTTCAAGGACCACACATTCACTCATGATATAATAAGATATCAGAATTATTCTGAAAGATCTCATAATTTGTCTCAAAGAGGAAAGAGAAACAGGGAAATGAGATGAAGTAGGCAAAGAGAGGCCTCTTTCCTCATTATCAATAGTGAAGATCACATGCCCCTTTCTCAAGATATTTAGAACAAAACTGCTAAGCAAGTTAATACAAATTTTAAATATGTACATAGTATGTGAAGGAACTCTACAGGACATTAGATATATGTGAATAAAATGTGTGGATCCGTGTGGTATTATATGGAGAGTTCTATCACTCATTCACCCCCCAGCTGTAGATGTCCCAATGTGACCTGCACAAGCTAAAGAACAGGATTTTAAATTCAGAAAGATGGACTTTCCAACAAATCGTAAATTCTTAACCTGCTCTGTTAAAGATTGATACTGTAAGAATGAAAGAAAAGATAAGTTATAAACGATGGTATATGTGCCAATGCAATGAAAGTAAAACTGTCTAATTATACTACAGGATAACAACAACACTCTAGATATGGTTTTAGAAAAGACCCTGACTTAACCCATTCCCCTCCCTCTTTCCTCACCAACCCCCAGAAACAATTTGAATGCCCATGTTGTACTCATAGTATAACCATTAGAAACATCTATATACACTAATTATGCTACTCATATTAAGATGTTGTTGTTGTTGTTGTTGAGCCATGTCTAACTCTTTGGGACCCCATGAACCATAGCACACCAGCCTTCCCTGCCCTTCACGATCTCCTGGAGTTTGCTCAAATTCATGTCCATTGAGTCAGTGACGCCATCCAACTATCTCGTCCTCTGCCATCCCCTTCTCCTCCTGCCTTCAATCTTTCCAGCATCAGGGTCTTTTCCAATGAGTCGTCTCTTTTTTATCAGATGGCCAATGTATTGGAAACTCAGCTTCAGCATCGGTCCTTTCAATGAATATTCAGGGTTGATTTCCTTTAGGATTAATTGGTTTGATCTCCCTGCAGTCCAAGGGACTCTCAAGAGTCTTCTACAGCTCCATACTTTGAAAACATCAATTTTTCAATGCTCAACCTTATTTATGATCCAACGCTCACATTCGCACATGACTACTGGAAAAACCATAGCTTTGACTATATGGACCTTTGTCAGCAAAGTGATGTCTCTGCTTTTTAATACACTGTCTAGGTCTATCATAGCTTTTCTTCCAGATAGAATGACGAGTTCTATGATTAAATATGTCAGTTCAATGGTCCTAAGCATTATTATGTTGAAGCACTCAACTACTGTGCATTTTTTGTCCAAAAGCATTAATATCTACTCAGAACTTTCAAATTAAGCTATATTCTCAGGTCAAGAATAAAAAAGAGATACAGAAAACTGAACTTTCAGCATACCTACCCAAGATGACAGTCATGTCTCGGCCAATACAGTAATGAACAGTTTCCTAAATATGGTATAGGATGGGTGCAAGATAAAAAAGGTGAAAAGGAATTTCAATGACACACATACACAAAATGGAACAATGATACAGACAGAAGTACCCTGCTGGACCTCCACAAAGTCATACATTCCTCAATTCAATATTTAGTTTTAGAGTTCCTACCAAGTACAAGGCATGTTCTAAACACTGGATTAGAACAGTGCCCAAAAGAAAACTTTGTATCCATGGAATACACATTCTCATTGAGACTATAAATAAAGAAACAATCTTTTTAAAGGCAGTTGATAGTGCTATAAGGGAAATTAACATATGATAAAGGTGACAGAGCATGAACAATGCTGATTTGTTATTTTAGATATGACAATCAGAGAAGGCTTCCATAAGGATATGTTTGAGCAGAGATTTGAAGTTAGTGAAGACACCTGAGGGCAGAGCATTACCGCAGACAGAGAAAAACTCTGATGTAAGAAATAGCTGATCCCATTCTGAGGAATGTCGAGGAAGTCAGTGTCTAGGGTTGACTGAACGAGAGGAAAATGATAGGAAATACTGTGAGACAGAGAGCAGAGGTCAAATAAAACGGACTTTAGTAAGGTCCTTGACTTTTATTCTCAGAGACATAAGAAGTTGTTGGAAGATTTATATATACCTTTCAAGAGTGACATAATCAGATAGATATATCTTCAAAAGGTCACTGCTACTTGGAGAATAAACTGCAGTACCTGAAGGGAGAAAAGGGGGGAAATTAAGTAGCTATTGCATCAAATCAGGAAGTAGCTGATGGTCTACCTGATCAGACTGGTAATGAGGGGGTAATAATTAGGTGTATAAAACAAGAGTTTGGGGGACATAATTTAGCTAAAGTAAAAGACCTACTGAGAAAGGGGGGAAAAATGAAGACAAAAAGGAAATGAAGAGCTAGCTACAGGCATACAAATATAGATCAACCAAATCCTGGAACATAAATTTGGGTGAAGTAATGGTGAGGAATATTTTTTAAGGATGTTGGGGATCTTTTTTCTTTTTTAAATGAGATGATTTTATGACAGTCTACATATGCTAAGATGTTAAGATATTTGGATTAGTGTACTATAAGTTTCTCCTCTCTATCTGCCAGCAAGAAATTTTATAAACACTTTCTCTGAAATATGTCTACCACAAGATTTTTTCTTACCCCCTAAAATACACTTTAGGAAACTTTGTTATTTTTTCCTTAAATTGAGAAAAAGTTGCAAAGTGGTAGTTCTGTATGTGTACCAAAATGATACAAAACAAAAATGATGCAAAAAAGAAAACTTTCACAGAAAATAGCATCATAAAAGTTGAGAAGAAAGAAAAGAAAGAAATGGATACCAGATAAACTATGTTCTTTGCAGTAGTTGCATCCTTTCTTTGAGGAATTTAAAGTTAAATGTCTTTAACTGGTTTTAAAAAATTTTTATGATAGTTTCATGGCACAAATCTTTCAGACTTGTTACAAAGAGCTTTAAAAAGCAACACTAAAAACTTAAATTTTAAACCAACATTATCTTCCACAAAGAATATTTTAAGGCTTCTAAGACAGAAATCAAAGGAAATTGAGGAACATTAATAAACTAAAAATGCTGAGAGCTTTTAAACCCCTGGGGATTCATTTGCTTCATAGCAGTGTGCTTTTTCAACATTTAAATTTTATATGCTCTTGCTAATGAAAATAATTTGCTACAGCAGAAAGGAATGAAGATGTCAGCTCAGTATGACATATTTATCAATATAATGGAAAGGTATGTTCTGAAGATCCTTGATGGATTCCAGGGGAAAAAAATAGTGTACAACTGTTTGGGAAGTTGAATTCAATCAGTAGAATATAGTTCCAAGAGCACATATTTCAAATATCAAGGAATTCAAAAACTGAACTTGGACTCCACAGATAATTTGTGGACAAATGGATTTTTTAATAAAATGTCACATTAAAATGCATTGATTTATATAAATTGAGGGAATGTAAGAATTCAAATTGTTCATGGAAAGGAAACTGGGCAAATGATCAGATACAAGTCAATTCAGAGAGAGTAAACAAATGTTCACAATCCCAAAATGAAAAAGTATTAGGATTCAATGTGAACTATAAGCTACAAATCATTACAACATAAAGTTGTTTTAAAATGAAATAGGAGTGATACAAGCATACCTGATTTTACAGTATATTTTAATTTGGCTGCTGGACAAAATTTTGCCCAAATAAACAAATTCCTAGTCACTCCAATTACAAAATTGGGATTATGCGCCTAAAAATAATTAAGCCAATACTTAACATCACAATTGATAAGACAGCAAGTCATTTAGAGAAAAAAAACAGTTGAAATAAAAACTATTGCTGCAAATAAGTCACCCACATACACAAGTTTACTTTTTATTTTAACATTAATAGTGTTGGAACATAATAAATCTAAATTTTCTCTGAGGATATCTCTCCAGCATCTCAATATTCTAACATTGACCTGTTAGCTATAATATCTCTTTATATTTCACCAAAGTTACTCTCCTTTTTATGTATTTTGTCTGGAAAATTGGGGGCACGGACTAGATGGAAATACAGGGCAAAGCAAAGAATATATATATAACAATACATTAGAGGTAACGATAAGACAGAAGTAAATAGGCAAGTGGCAAGTAAGTATCATTTAATAGATAGGAACACCTACAAGGAAAGACTATTCTACTTATTAGTATTTATGTAATTCAACAGTAATGAATTTTCATATAACCAATTCTGGACTTTAAAAAAAGTAATGATATGTTTAAGCAACCCTCCTAACTATGCTTAGTTAAGGTGTTAAAAAATAGTTATGAGACAAATGAAGTAGCTAACATTTGGAACAACTTCATAAGAAAGCAATGAAAATGACTTAAGCCTCATGGGGGAAAAAAACCCAAAGAACTTAAATTCTTTTTACCTGATAACACTCTGAAAGTGTTATGCCTGGAGTCCAAGTATTGAATACGTTAAGAGATAAATGTCCATGGCATCCAAAAAAAGAGGAGACATTAACTATGGCATACAAAATTAAAATTACTCATTAAACTATCTGTGGACCATAAGCACTGGAATTTGTTTAAGTAAAGTTTCAAGCACCTGGATTACTTTTTCAGAAGGCTTAAGAAGATAAACAACAATCTTTCTGGGTTGGATTTGATCAAATTTGTTAGAACTCTATGAATTAAGGACTACATAAATAAAGTTATTTTCAAAAATCTATGCAAATCTTAAAATCTCACTGGGCCTAGGTTAAGAAATAAACTTTCTTTTATCAAAGGGCAGAATGAATCTGGGCACTGGTTAGAACATTTTAGATTCATTCATTTATCACTAAGAGTACTATGATCTATCACAGAGTTAAAGAAAAAAATAACTGTGCCATGAATTAGTATTCAGTAATTATAATGAAATTAACATCATTTTGGAATTCAACAGTGATTTGTAACATTGTTTAGCAACACTCTTGCCAAGAGAACTTTGAGTCAGTGATCTCTCTGACTTAACTGAGAGACAGAAATACATGACCATTTCCATCATTCCGTTTTCTATCAATATTATAACTAATAATTGATCTAACATGGGAGTGTCAACACAGAATGATAAGGCAGAGCAACATAAATCTTTAAATGTATCACAAATAATATTTCTTTTATGTAATTAAGTACCATATCCCTCAGCATGTTCTCTTAAAATAAAATGTCTGGTAAATTTATCTGGTTATGTTCAGTATTTTATTATATGCTCTATAAGTCTCAATCAAGCCATGAAGGCATTTTCACATATTTAAATATACTTTTCATAGAGTACAATTCTAATAGTTATGCAAAGAGAGTTGTTTTGTGTTTCTGAGTCTTTGCTTGTACAAAAGGAATGTAACTTTTCATTATAGGTTACCTGTGATTTTAATGTTCACCTTTCTACCTAGTTTTATAATGTGTCACATACAACAATTTACCCCTATTTTAAGTTTATAGAATACTACAAGGATTTTTTTTTTCAAGCAAACCCACTACACTACCATCAGTGCAAAGAAATGAAACTGGAATGACAGTTTACTCAGATATAACTATTAGTAAGTCTATTCACATCATAATGTCATTAAAGGTCTCTTTTCACTTGAATATTCAGTTCTGGAATTCCCATCACGCTGAATCCTAAAGTATAAGTTGAGAAATTTTGAAAAATAGCTTAAAATAGTTCATAATTGTTATTTGTATATATTTCCCTTTTTTTCTATTTTGGTATTAACTGTAATGTAATGGTAATTTAATAAACTATGTATAAAAAAGAAAAGTTATTGTACTCATATTTAAACTGAATTTAAAAATTATTCCCTTAATTTTTTGTATTCTTGTACTTAAAAAGTGAACTTTAAGATGATCTTTAAAAATTGAGTGTCTTCTGTCACTTAACAGGGCTGTATCATCAGGTTTCTAGTCTCTTCTTTAAAAGTTAGTAATTTAATCACAATTAAACATTTCTCTCACTTAGTTTCAGATAACAATGAAGCAGTGGGTTTCTTAAAGAAGTACTGAAGTAAGCAACTACTAAATATGGGTCTAGGCTAGAAATAAAAATGGAAGGAAGGCAGAAAGAGGGAGAGGGAGAAGGAAAGAAGGAACAAGGGAGGGAATGACTTTAAAAGCTTTAAAGCTGAAAATGACATTTTACGAACCTAGTGATCACAGTGTACATAACTTCATACCCACTTTATTAATGCATACACAAATAAGTCAAAATTGTAAATAACTGTTTAGCAGTATTAAACAAACACTACATTTTAAAATTCCAGGACACTGAGAATGTACCCATCCATAACTCACAGTGACAGAAAAGATAAACAGGACTTTTGACAACATAAAACATTTCCTGAGGTATGCCATAATGCAAAATTGAAGATGAAAATACCTCAAAGCTCATCTTTGTTTAGTGTTGACCTCTAGCATAGACGCTATTAAACACACCCCTTCCGTCTCCACTGAAGCCTAAACAAACTGTTTGAATTAGGAGAGTGTGCAAAGATGTGCCTTCCAGGCAAACTTTTGTTTTCCAAAAGTAAATCTCCCCAAATACTTCCAGCTGGAAAACGTCCACTTGAGCTACTTGACACTAGAGCTTCACTTTCTCACCTTGGCTTACCTGCTACTACTTAATTATTCTTCTAAGCAGGCTCTGGGCAAGTTGGGGAGGTGGCTCTTTCAGCACTTCTGAATCCATGATGAATAGAAATACACACACCTAACACACTCCCACAGGTCTTCCACGCCCTTTCTCCTTCCCGCCCTTCTGAGCACTCGCGTCGTGAAAGCCTGGCCACCTGGGAGCAAACAGTACTCGAGGAACAATCCTCAAGATCAAGAAACTGACTGGATTTCAACAAGTGGTGAGAGAAAATGGGAGGGGGGGTGTGTGGCGGGAGGCATAGGAGCACTACAGACAGCAGCTGTCCATTAAGTGGTTTAAATCTGTTGGTTAAAAAGCTGAATAAACAAATACACAGATGGGTCTAGCTCCTTGGGGATTCTGGAATTTGAGGAGCCTCCCAAGCGGTATCCAGTTCTGCCTCTCTCGCCCTGTCCCCGTGCAAAATGCGCGCGAGTTCCACTCTCAAATGCTCCAGACTCGCACGTGCCTTTCGCTCCCGTTGTTCCTAATTATTCCACCCGCGCGCCAGGTGCTCTGAGAGACTCACCTCAGAGACTGCAGAGTCTGAGGACAGGAGGGCAACTTTTCCTCCCTGCTCTAGACCTACCCGAACACCCACGGCATGGGACAGGTCCCCGCAGACGCTAGCCCCCAGGTCAGGGTGTCGGGGCGCCTTGTGGCCGGCGGGGCGGGGAGAGGCGTGCGGGAGACACGCGGGCGCGGCCACCCAGTGGGTCCGGCCCGCGCCGCCGCCGCACGTGCGCCGCCGCGAGCGCGAAGGGGAGCCGGGCCCCGCGCTCCTCACGGTCAAAGTCAACCCAGCGCATCTGCCTGCCCTCCGCTCTCGTCCGGGGCCTCCGCGGACTTACAGGTAAAAGTCAACCGAGAAGCCTTCCTTTTCTCCGAAAGGTATCTGCGCCCATCCCTCGTCCCCTCCCTGAAGAACCCGGAGGCGCGATTTCACCCCAAACCCACCCTCGGAGTAGGGAGACCTCGCCAAAGCGGAATAAAAGTAAGACCAGGACATATCCCGGGTGAAGCGGGTCCTGCTAACCGTGGACAGGGGAAAGAGCGCGAGCGGGGGCAGCAGTCGAGATGCACGACCATCCCCAAGTGTCACTAGGGGCCAGGAGTTTCTTCACTGGAGAAGCAGGAGTGTCCCTTCTCTGCCTCCATTCCCCAAGAAGTACTTGTGAAATGTACGCTGAAGTGTCTAACTTAGAGACGAGAAGCGTGCACTTGCCCAACGGAGTAAATAAAGGTCAGCAGTTGGACAATAAAGTATGTGCTTCCAAACGCCAGATGTTTTTACTGTTGTTTCTCCTCCTCGGGGGTGGGGGGGGGGCGGAGAAGAGGGAAGAGACAACACACAATAAAAATAAAAGTAAACAAACACATCTGCTGTTTCCACACACATTTTCCTCCAGCCGCGGTCTGGAGTGTCTGTTGCCGGACAAGGCAACATCTTTCGAATACAAAACTAAAAATCATCCGTGAGCCAAAGGCAGCCTCCCTTCTCTCGACGCCCCCTTCCCCTCAGCACAAAGCTACATGAAAAAGAACAACAAGTGGTGATGTTAGGTCCGGAACGCGACCCCGATGCCGAGCCGAAATTTGACACATGTCACACCCGCCCAGCCGCGCCGAGCTCAGCGACTGGGGCGAAACTTTGCTGCCGCCGCCCCGGGAGCAGCGCGGAGCAGAGTAAAGTCGCAGCCCGCCCGGCGTAGAGGTGGCGGGGACGGCGCGAGGGGCGGAGGTGCAGCGCGCCAGAGTGAGGGTGAAGAAACTTACCGCGGCCGGGGACGCTGGGCAGCGTCCCGGGAGGTGGCACCCGCGGCGCCGAGGCAGAAGCCCACAAACAACACACCCACGCGCGAGTCCCGGCAACTGCTGCCGCGAGTCGGGGCGCGCCCGGGAGGGGGGGCTGGAGGAAGCCGCAGCTGGCGGACGCGGCCGCCGCATAAATAACCCGGACCGGCGCTCACGGGCTGGCTGCGCGGGGTTGGAGCCGGGGCGCAGCGGCCGCCGCAGAGCTGCACGCGCCGGCGTGTCTCGCGCTTTCTCGGAGGCTCGCGCTGTCTCGCGCTGCCGCTCCCCCCACCCGGATCTGTATGTGTGTGTGTCTGTATGTGTGTGTGTCTCTATGTGTGTGAGTGTGCGCTGGCGGGCGCGCGCACCCGGCCGCGCGCGCGTGTTGTTGGCAATGCAAACTGTACACACACGGCGCACGGAGCCGCCTCTTCTCGGCGGGGCGGGGTGGGGGAAGGGACGCCTCCGAGGAGTCTGAAGAACTGCTGGGCCACTTGTTTGTTTTTGTTTTACTTTGCCTTGTTATTGTTGACTGTTGTTGTTGATCCCCGAAGTGGTTTGGAACCAGCTGGCTAGGATGCCCGTCACCCCAGCCACCTATCTCCCCGCGTTCCCCCAACTTCTTGAAGGGAGGGGGAAGCGCGGCGCAGAATATTGTTCGGCTTTGCAGTGGAGCCTCCTGGCTGACGTCAGGTCCACCTGCTCTGTAAACAACTCGCTGGAGAACTTGTTTGTTCGGCGCCAGATCTTCCCCCACCCCCACCCTTCTCCCCACCTCCTGCTCCGCCCCCTCCCGCTCGGCCCAGACGGCGAGTCGGGGAAGGGGGTGGGGAGGGAGGAGAGAACAAAACCTTATGCCGTATTGGCAAAGCCGAGTTGTGTCTGCTGCTTCTTGGCAGTCCCCAAAGTACGTCCTCTCAGCAGACGGAGCTGCTGGCAGATGAAACAGGGAATTCCAAGTGAAGTGCAGGAAGCCTCGAAGGGATCCAAAGCCCTCGGTGGCAAGGAGTTAAAGTACTCGAGAGTCAGAAAGGGAGACCCAAGAGTGCGTTAAAACGCTGACTGGCCTTTCTTTTCACGGTCTGCGCCTCTGCGGCCTGGGGTGGAGAGGCCGAGAGTCTTTCTCACTCCTCATTGTTGTCGGGCTCCTGTCTCACTTGGACCCGGGACTTCTCGGGCTTCCTCGTGGCCCCCCGGCCCTGGTCACCGGCTCGGCGCCGGGCTGCGGGCCGGCCGGGGCGGAGCTTAGAAGGAAGGGGTTGCCGAGCTGAGACTTTGGGGGTCCGAGGCTCTCGAGACGGGCCTGTCAGTGACTGAGGGGAGCAAAGTAACCGGAATGAAAGGAAAGAAGAAACTGCCAGAACTGCCGCTTGCACTTCAAAGCCGAGACGCCGGCGTGGGGAGTGCGCGGGCCCAGCCTCCAGCGCCCGAGTCCCCGCTCTCGTCCGTGGGGTGTGCCTCGGCCAGGTCCCACGCGGGGCCGAGGGGGGACGGGACGGGCCCGGATGGGACGCGTGGCCCGAGTGGGGGCGGGGGGCAGTTCAGGAGCCCGCATTCCACCGCGGCTCCCGGCAGGCCGTTCCTCCCGCGGCTGCCGCCAGCCCCTCCCCTGGCCGCCGGCCGCGCGACCCTCCACCCTGCCGCGTCCTCTGCGCGCCGCGGCGGAACCGGCCGCTCTGCCCGCACTTCAGTCGCGAAGCGCGGCGTTCCGAGAGGCGCGGAAACTTTCCTCCAAATTGCTGCAGCCGAGAGGCCGTGGCGCACAGACCCTGGCCCCGGGCTTTGCCCGCCAACACCCCCCGTGGAAGAAGAGAGGAGGGGGTGACTGAGGAGACGGACGAGCAGCACCAGCTTCTTCTGCCTTTGAGTCTTTTCCTCAAAGAGCAGCGCGCCCTTTTTCTAAAGGGCAGACGTGAATTCACACACACACACACACGCACACTTGGCATAACTCTTCCCTCCAGAACCTGCAGTTCTCCCGTGGAGGAAGCAGCCCTTGCACCCACAACTATAAACACACCGTCAGATTTTCTAGTGAAACCAATTAAGTCAATAAGCCACGGGGCTGGTCCTGCGAAGACGGCCCCTGCCAGGAGCACAAGCAAAGAGGTAGAGTTGGTCTTTGAATCGCGATGCTTTCTGTGAGCTTTCAAAACTCCAGGCAGTCCTCAAGTGCTCTGTTTGTGGACTGTGTCCTCGCTATTATTTAAATTGTCTTTTTTCGAAATGCAAGCTGAATAGTGGGCAAATAAACCGAAATTTTTAAAGATGGGAGCAAGGAGGAAAGGAGGGAGCAGTCATTTAAATTACAAAACACCAGATGCAAATGATCCCACCTCGCCTTCTGAAGGAGATCATTTTACGTTAAGTAACTTGCGTTTATACTTCACTAGCAACCCTAAATAAAAGGCCAATTTTCTGAATTAACCTGAAAACATTTTGGAAAAGACCAGAACAAACGGCGTCGAAATCCTTGGAGATGTGAGGACGTATCTTTCCATTCGGTTTGTGAATAAAGGTATCAAAACATTCAGAAGGTCTGCAGCTCCTCACCTTTTTTTTTTTTTTTCCTTTTTCCCCCCCGCATACACCGACCCCAGTTACTTTTCTTTCTCTCTAGGGGTCCGACGGAGGAAGTGAACGGGAAAGGCTTATTATAAATGAGTCTGGGCAACTTGGAAGAGAAGTTCAAGTTCCCAACAAGGAGGAAAGAGAGGGGGTTATGCTCTCGAGACTTGAGAAAGGAGCGGATTTAGTTAGCCTTTCACTCTGTACACAAAGACACAGTTTGGTGAAATTCAGTCACTGACGTTTCTTTCCTGTGAATACAAACAGCCAGGCGCCAAGAGGTGCAAGTGGATAACTGAGTTGGAGGAACATATCTTTCTCGACTGGCCGAGTACTCTGCCTGCGATCTTCCTAAGCGGAGCTGAGCCTGCAGCCCCCTTGGGCGCCCTGTTTAACTTCGCCCCCTTTATCTGTGTCCTCTTCCCCTGCTGTCATTCCCGGGCCACCCACCCTTCGCGCAGAGAAGTCGCCCCGGGAGTTGAGAACGCAGATTCTGCCTAGAGCCCTGCCTTCTTCGGACCCCTCGCCCGCAGCCAATGGGCTGGGCCGGGGTTCGAGAGGTGAAAGTTCAGGCCCGGGGCTTACGGCTCGCTCCCCCTCTACCGTAGCCGCCCTCCCAGCCTGGTCCCCAGTCCACACGGCAGACCCAGCCCGGCTAACAGGGGCTGCCATGGTGGCACGTAGTTTGTTGATGGGTGGTCATAAAATATATTTATTTGCAATTCCTTTCCCTCGCCCACCTCCCCCGCCCCGACATGGCCCCGAACACTGCAGGCTTTGTTCGCCTCGCTGCTGCTGGAGCCGGCTGGGGTTTAGCACTCTGTGCTAACACACTCCAAAAAAGTTGAAGTATAATAATAGGAAAACCGGGTTTCCGCAGCCTAGGGAAACGCAGAAAGGGCAAACAGCGAACGAATGGTTTTCTTTTGCACAAGTCACTGGTCAGCCCACTGGATCACGGCAGCCTTGAAACGAAACTCTGCATATCAGAGAGAGGGGGGAAGCCAAACTCTGTCCCTGTAGTCGCTGCGCAGGGTCGCAGCCACAGCTCAAGAGTCCTTTGCAGCACGTGGGTCTGCAAAAGTCATTTAAAGAGGTTCCAAGGGAAAGTTAAACGGAGCTACTGGGTAATTGAGGAGTTTCACCAAGTGGCCCTCCAAGTTCTCTCACGAAAATTTATTTGATTTCAAGTTTATTTTACGATGGAACCGCAAATCAACAAATTCCGAGACACTGCTCTATTACTGTAAAGGCGAAAGATAAATTCGTTCGAAATGGTCCCTGCCAGCGCACCTTGAGTGAAATAAACCATCCCAAATGTGACTGACTGAAACCAGGATGAAAGAAAACAACTTGCGAATGACAAGTATTAGAAACGTTGGTTAATGCTTCTCCGAGTAAACTGTCTGGAATTTTAGTTATTATTTGTTATAAAAATATAATTATTCACACACTCAGGTCTGTTATTTCCAAAAGTTTCAGTTTAACAATAATTACAATTTTTCTTCTTCAGAGTCGTTTAATTGGTGTAATTGTGACTAATACCTAAAAATGTTACTGACTTGGAGAGAGACCGGGCAGAGACGGTAAGGGGCAAGGTTTTTTAAATCATCTTTTTTTTTCCCCCCTGTTAGAAATACCATCTTCAAAGTTGTATTACTTCAAATAGATTGTAATAAAAGTCTTCTTTAAATGCAAAGTAAAGCATTTTTCTTTTCCCATAGAAAATCGGGCACTATCAGGTTCCTATTTTTCACATCCATTACAGTTTTCAGAAGATGAGCAAGTAAACAGACTCCTTTTGGACATTTCCCTATACTCAATCTCCTCCCAGACACATTTTAGGAAAAAGACAACATTCTAGTTTCACCGAAGTCAAATCAAGGGTAATCTGTGTTACAACATTAAATTGAATGTAGAGGTTGCAAAATTGGTGGAGTTACACCACCATCTGTCGTTAAGCTTTGGGACTACAAAATTTGGGACCTATAATAAATCTTAATGAGCTTTCCCAACTTTTTTAAAATCACAGGCTATAATTTTCATTTGTATTTTTATAACACATATCCCGAAATTACGTGGATCCTGAATGAACACACATGTGTTCATAAGTCCTTGCTTCTACCTGAGTTCTCCAGTCATCTCATCTTCAGAAAAACAAGCAAAAGCCAAAACCAAAACCCTTCATCTGCCAACCTCCAGAAAAAAGCTTTTTCAAATCATCTGTGGGACTACAGATTTTCATCACCTCTCCCAAGTTTCTTGTTTCTAACAGGCTATTGATAGGAAAAATAGAGCCTGAACTGCAGGGTCTACCCTTGTCCTGGAGTGAATAATAGACCCTTGATTCTGTCTGGTAATATATCTAATCTTGAAACATGTAAATATAGCATATCTCTGCTAAGAGGTTGACTGTGAGTGTCTTTAAAAATTGACTGAAAGGCAGTTAATATCAGGTTCCAGTTCTGGTTGACCTCTCTGTGGAGACAAAGATCAATTGCTCTGGGCTAGACTCTTACTAAGGAAGCCTTTATCCAAATGAATACAGAAAATGGACAATTCCTGGATAAAGAATTCCTGTGCTTACTCAAAAGCTTCCATTAAACAATGGAAACTCTTTTCCCCACAACACTCTAGTGGCACATGTGTATATCAGATCTATTTTTTAAAGGATCTCCAAGTATCTCAGTGTCTATACTGTTGCATCCCTTTCCATATTAGGACACTGATTATCAAATTTCTATTTTCCAGAAAATAATTTTTAATGTAACTATATTAGTAAGACAATCACTAGAAATAGTAGTATGAAGCTGAATCATACTAAATTGTTTATATTTGACAAAATTTGACTCACAAAAAATCAACATTTTCATATGCTTAAATTAATAGAACCCAGATTTTTCTGAGACATATTCTGTCTCTATAAGAGTAAGCATTAGTTAATTTTCCCAATTCCTGATATTTGCCCAATCTGTGACATTTTCCTGCCACACTGATTCAAATATGTTGAACTGCCTCATGCAAGAGACCTTTGTTTGTTGATATTTCTACAATTAAATTATTCTTAGAGTTTGTATGTCTCTTAGTTGCTGTGAAATTTTACAGCTGAAGGAAACTTCAGGATACTCTAGTCCAGTCCCTTCATTTTAAAAATCATATAGCAAAGGTTCAGAGATGAGAGAAAGATAAAACTAGTTGATAAAATGCTTATTATTAAACTGCTTCATGTTTCTAAGCATGCAATGACCCTCCTTTCTTATTCCGCAGAAGACATTTTTTTGCGACACACCCTCACCTTTTCAAGTTTTCTTTATATCCATCAAAACTGATATGGCTCAATGATAACTTTCTTTGGATATCAGTCGAGTATTGCAGATGGTTAGGTATCATGTCACATCCACTGTAATACACAGGAGAAAAAAAGTCTGATGATTTGTTTCTCTTAAGAGTCAACTAGAGTCTACAAGGCCTCTTCAACCATGTAAAGAGGTTCATCACTGTTGATTGCAAGAGTTCATCATAGAAAAACTGATGGTAAGAGGTGCTAACATAAACCACAGTTTATAATGTTTTTCAGGGTTAAAAGTCTTCAGGAACTCCTGGGCCATGGGGCAAGGTGGGGACTCCTAGGGGGCTATCACTATACTCTTAAGAAATAAAAGCTATGAGACAAAATATACCATTGATTTTTTAAGCTATAAGCAAAAAGAACAATATCAAAATCCTGTATCAGTGTAGATTTTTATTTAGTTTAATAACTATGTTGTTATTATTTAGTCACTTAGTCATGTCCCACTCTTTTGCAACCCCATGGACTGCCTGCCAGACCCTTCTGTCCATGGAATTTCCCAGGCAAGAATACTAGGTAGGTTGCCATTTCCATCTCCAGGAATCTTCCCAACCCAGGGCTGGCCTTGGCAGGTAGATTTTTTTTACCACAGAACTACTAGGGAAGCCCATGATATTAACAACTATATGGCTCCAATAACCACTGAGTTTACCCAAACAATGTATTGAAGTGCTTAATTGTCATAAATGATAATAAGAATTCAGTCCTTTGCCATCTTCTCTTTCCCCTCTGGATTCTCCTTCTATATCTCCCCCTCCTTTTTCTCCTACTTTTTGCTCCCTCTGCAGTAATCTTTGTCACAACTCTTGCAATGACAACTTCTAAAATCCCCCATAGATATTTCTCTTCTAAGCTCTGGATTTGTTTATTTGTTTACTTTATTATTGTTTTATTTTTATTGTTTTTTTTTTACTATTTATTTTATTAGTTTATTATTGTATTGCTTAATGATAGCACTGTTTGAATTGTGAAAAGCTACAAATTTGCCCTCTTCTCTCTGGCCACCTACTCCTTATACCATTTGATAAATAGTTAATGACACCTTAGTCCACCCAGTTCCCAAAGCCAGAAGATGCCACCTCCTCCATCTTCTTATATCCAAGCAATGTTACGTTTTGTTCATTGTTACCTATTTAATTTTCCACTGTCCTCTTCCATTGATCCTCATTTCTTGCCTGGTCATTCTTGATGACTTTCTAATCACCTTCCTGCTTTCAGTTGTTCTTTGCTTCAGTCCATCCTCCTCAATGTTTTCTAAAACATACCTAAAACACCTGTCACTTAGAATTATGCCAAGCTTCTCCATAGCTAATGGAATTTAATCTTAAATTCTAATAGTCTGATATGGCAAATATGTCTGGCAAGTAGGAGATAGTTAATAATTTTTTTTGGAATGAATGAAAGAATGAATGCCCCAGACAAATATATTTTAGATATTATATTCTGTCAGACTCTGTCAGATATATTTTTAGCTGTGTATTATTTTCAGAAAAAAATTAAGTCTACTTTTCTACCAATCATTTGACTAAAATAGTAATAACCAAAGATTTTCATTATTTTTATATGAAAGAACTTACCAGACAGATATAAAAGTATATTCAACCTGGCATTTAAATTTTCAACTGTACTGTTTAATAGCTTAACAAATATTTACATATTAATCACTGTGGTAGGTATTCTGAGATCTAAAGATATATAAGATTAGGTCTGTGCCCAGAGCATACATTCTAATAAGAGAATAAGATACATAAAAGTTTATCTCAATAAAACATAAATTTCAATATAACATAAAATAGAGGTATATGCATGATACAATGAAACCAGGGAAAATACTTCTTAAGATTATTTTTTATTTGTGATGAACACTTTAGAAATAAATGTACCTTTTAGTAAAAAATTTATAATCAAACAACAGCTTCAGAAAACATAATTTTTGGATAAAGTTGCGAAGTTGTGGTAAAAACATGATATATCAAAGACAATGGAGGATTTAACAACTGGCAAGAGGTATCAGGCAGTCCCTTGAATTATTTCGTAGTACTCAAGTATAAAATGTACTTTTATGAAAGATTACCTCTAATTTGCCATGATTTCACTCCAGGAAAAGAGTTTTATAAGAAATAGGAACTGAATGAAGAAAAGCAAAAGAAAGTAAAGAACTGAAAAGAAAATAAAAGAACATCAATATTTGCAGTTTAGAAAGAATTCACGTGTTTACCTCTCTCATCAGCCTCTAACTCAAATGAGGAGGAAAGTACCTTATCCTGGGCCAGTATGGTTCCCTGGGGATAGTCATAGGAAATTGCATTCCCCAATCTTTCTCCCCCATCAATTACCTTTTTCTGCCTCATCAAGGTGCATACTGGTTTCCTTATACCCTTCTTAAAAAAAAACAACAAAAAACCCCCCACCACTCTCACCTCATTAAATATAGTGCTAGGCAATACTTTCTTAGTTATATATTACCTCCTCTCTAAATTCTTCCCTTCCCCCACACACTTGTAATTCTTTTTCATTTTAACTCAGGAAAACATTTCTCACTAATTCTTTCCTTTTTTTTCTCTCTCTCTCTCACTCTCTTCCAAGAAGACACACACACACACACACACACATATACATAAACATACAATCATGGTAACATGCTTAAAAGCAGAGCTAGTGATATAAGAAGTCAAGGAACAGAGAAACTAACATGAAAAACAACAACAACAAAAAACCTACAAGCTAGTACTATTAGCTCCTAAAACCTTAAAAGTTCCCATATAAAGAAATAGTGAGACAGACACTGTCATACCCCTCTGTGGGTTAAATTGATACAATCCAATTGGAAAGAAATTTGGCAACTTATGTTGAGGCTTTTTAAACTAGTCCCATAGCTAGATTGCAATCCAAAAGAAATGATCTGAAATACAGATGGAAAAGCTTTAGGCAAAAGCTGTTTATCATAAAATTATTTACAATAGTGCATATTTGGAAATAATATAAAAAGTCAACAATATATAATGTAGTGTAACCACTAAAACAATATTATGAGATGTTTTAATAACACATACAATATTTTACTTATATTATTCGGTGGAACAATAGTACATACAAATACAAAAAGCAGACCAGAAACAAACATCATTTTGATATTACTCTCTAAGCTGGCCCACAGTGATCCCTACCCTCCTGACAGTCATACTCCTGTGAAGATCCCCCTGCCCCCCAGTGTTTCAGGCTGCATCTGTTGGGTACAATTGATGGTATGTTACTGTTGATCTTGGGTTTTTGTAAAACACTATGTGACTTCTGCCCAGAGCTCTGGATCTATCCCTTAGGTCACTTGCTCAGGCAAGTTGCCATGTTGCCAGCAGCCCCGTGGAGAGGCCTATATGGTGAACAAATGCTGTCTTCAGCCAACAGCCAGGGATGAACTGAGGCCTGCCAAGAACCACGAGAGTGAACGTGGAAGCAAATTCTTCTTTCCCAATTAGGACTTCTTGAAATGACTGCAACACTGGCCAATAACTTGATTACAACCTCATGAACGAATCTGAGCAAGAACCACTCCATTAAACCACCCCTGAATTCCTGACCTTAAAAAACTATGAGCTAAAAAATGTTTGTTGGCATAAAACTGTTGAGTTTTTCGTTTTTTGGTTTTTTTCATTTTGGGGAGGTGTGTAATTTGTTACATAGCAATAGATAGCTAATATAAACATGATAAAAAAGGTTGTATTACATAAGAGAATTTCAGGTGATTTTTTTTTCCTTTCTATTTTTATTGTTTTCAAATCCTCTGCAATGAAGATTTATTACCTTATAATTGGCAAAAACAATTTATTAAATGATCATTTTTAAAATTATACTTGAAACGATAGTGCCCTAAAGTGTTTTTTAAGAATTTCCACAAATTTAGTTCCCCCAATCAACATTCTCTAAGAAAACAAGCTCAAACATAAATGCATAAATATAAAATTACATTTCTATTTTCCTTTGTACTTTACTGAATACAGAGAGTGGTATTTTACATTTGTTAATACAAATAAATTGCATAATCCACATATGATAAGTATTTTCATGAATTAGCAGAGTATATGAACACCATTCATAACATTGTTTCTAAGAAAACCACATTTCAAGTTTTATACAGCTTACAATGTAATATATTTTAATTTATTACCTTCCTATACAGTTGTCCTTCATAAGTAACCTTGGGCTCCACATCCTTAGATTCAACCAACTGTGAATTGAAAATATTTGAAAACAAAAATTCCAGAAAGTTTCAAAAAGCAAAATTTAAATTTCTATCCTATTTACTATTTATACTGCATTGCAACTATTTACTATTTATACTTCATTGCAACTATTTACATAGCATTTACATTGTGTTAAGTGATATGGATATGATTTAAAGTATCTAGAGGATGTACATAGGTTATATATGGTACTGTATATATAAGGGACTTTGACCATTTTATATAAGGGATTTGAGCATCCTTGGATTTTGGTATATGCAAGGGGTCCTAAAATCAATCCCCTTCAGATGGTGAAGGACATCTGTATGTGCCAATCAAAAATCACATAAGTAAAAGACCTTTTAAGCTTTGATTATAGTGAACAGGATAACTGTTATTTTCAGTCTTATTCCAGGTAAATGTATAAAAACAAGCTGAACTGATAAAGAAAGACTAGATTCTTACTTCGTATTTAATCATAAGAAATGATTGTCTCTTGAGGTTTTCCTAATTAGGTTATAGCACAGTTACAGTAGTAGAGTAGAGAAGGTCAATGCAAGTTTTAAATTAGTTTAGCAAAAATTAGCAAGTCAATAAGTATGTTTTTATCAAATTACAATAAACATGCTAAAACAAATGGATTGCCTAATCTGTTAATGATCATAACATATTACATATTATTCATATTACAAACCCCTCAAATTACAATTTTATGCTCAATTAATTTTTAAAAAGTTTCTTAAGATAAGGAAAACCATAAAAGTCATTTCTAGATTTTTAGAATATTTTTATGTAATCCATTTTTGATTATATCTAGATTGTCTTGTTGATTTAAATGTTATCAAAATATGGAACAAAAAATAGTGTTCATGTCATAGATGTATGCAGTGTGGGTTTACAAATTATTTATTTTGATAGCAACTACAAATATCAAGTATATTGTTGCATCTACTCTAGGAAAATATTATACAGAATTTTATAATTGTGTTCATGATCATAAAGATTATAAATACACATAGTCCCTCCTGTAAGTATATCTCATAAGTGTTAGACGATTTTCTGCTAAAGCAAGATTTCATTTCCTTATCCAAAGATTCTCACATTTTTTACTTATTTTTTGAAGTTAAAAAATCTTTTCATTACTTCTATGATCCTTTGTCCATCATGTTGTTGATTCATCTTCTATAACAATTCTCCTTTCCACCTCCTCACTAAATTCTGTGAATCAGGATCAAAGACAAAGATGTCTGAACTGGTGAAAGAAATGTATGATATTTTAACCAATTGAAGAAAACTCATTGATACCATCCATGGTTTTTTTTTTTTTCAAATAACTAGGTCATTAAGGATCATAAATCATAAAGGTGCTTTGCTAGAAAAAAATCGAGTATCTGTTAAGCAAAATCCATGCTCATTATTCTATGATCCTATATGCAATCAAGTCGAAGTAATTTATTTTCAGATAAGAGATATGAAAACTCTATGTTGGGACACAATAATACTGAGGAAAAGACACTAAAACGAACCACTAAAGGCAATTTGACCTCTAAAACATGGTTAGTCAGATGAGCTCTACCTCACAGATTTTAGCAGGGAAATGTGGTGAGCAAATGTAAGACTTTCAAAGGAAAGGAAGTTAATACAGCTGCTTGACTGTGAGAATTAGATAAACTGTGGTCATAAAATATAGACCCTTTTACTTCCTGAATTCAACTCAGTTCAATTTATTTCAGCAAATATTTATTGAGTCTACACCATTTGTCTGTCAATATTAATGTCTTAGAATCAGAATCTTTAGGTTAGATGAGGGCTTAGAGGTCACCTAGTCCAAGATTCTTCCCAAGGAAGGAATTTGGGTTTGCATTTTGTAATGAAGTGATATTTCTTAGAGACTTTATATCAAGAGTAGTCAGGAAATAGAGTCCACAGGTGACTGGCTACCCAAGCTCTTTCCAAAAATTCTTGCATTTCAATGAATAGAAGTCTTCAGTGCATTTCTTGATTACATGTTGAGCAATTTACCTCTGACATTTGTAGCCTAACCTGAAGCTAAACATACTTATTCCTTAGAAGTTAGTATGGTTTCTGTTTCCCCCAGGCAAACCACGACTCCCTCTTGTCAGTTTCCTAAATGTTGACTTCTTTCTAGAGGTTTATCCTGGAGCAAACACTTCATCCTTCTAGAATAAAGTCTGAGGTGAGACTTCCCTTAGGTGATTTTGCTTTTGCATTGCTTCCTCGCTGTTGGCTTTGAACATAGCATAGGGTATATACTATGGTTGCCTTGCTTAGCAACCATCCTTAACTTCACATTGATTATTTGAGGGCAGTCTTTAATTCTACCATAATCAAGTTCAAGGTGTCAGGGATTTGATACCTCATCTTTGATGAGGAATCATCAAAAATGCCTCTAATGTCAAGACTCAGCTGGAAGAGAAGACCCGTGCTGAGCATATTTATTGAAAGAGACCTACCAGTCCAGTCCTTTCCCATGGCAGAAGAAATGCTAAAGAAGTGCTTCTTGGAAAACATTCTGGACTGCAGACACATGGGCCTTTGCAGTGGGTGCTTATAAGTTTCCTTATCTTGCTCATTCTAAAGCAGAGCTTTTCCTAAGACACTCATCGGCAACAGCAATTCATCTTAAGGTAGATATACAGAACAATCAGGTACATTAGCTTCTTCACAAATAACTTAGATGCTAAACATAAGATGAAACCTAAGGGGCTTGTAAGCAGCATGATCTGAGTGGAGATTTGGTGAGGCAGCCTCAGTTAAAAGTGTTTTAAACAAATCCTGTCTTTACTATTCATAACCATTAATGAGACTAGGTAACACTATTATTTTGTCAAGTATGATTAGCTTTCCCAACTCGCAGACATGGTGTGCTGACTGTACTATGCTATCTTATATAAGTGACTTGAGCATCCATGGATCTTTTGTATCTGCTGGATCCTGGAACCAACCTTCCCTGGGTAATGAGAAATGAATGTGTAGACTTGGATTTCTAAAATATAAGTTGAGACAAAAATGTAAATAAAGAGATGATTGAACATATTGAACCTTGTATATTGGTTTTTGAATAATGATAGAAACAAAAAGAAATCACCATGAAAAATGGTTCACCTCAATTAGAGAGATTTGAGATTAATATATAATTAGCATAAAAATTCACTGCAAAGTATTAATAAGTTAATTGTGTGTTTGAATTTTTAAAATCACATAATGAAAGTATATCTCTCATACATTTTCATTTTTCTTCTGTGTATTCTGACATTTTCTAGAGTAAAAAAAATCTATTTTCAGTTTTTGATTATTGATTCTGGTTTTGGTAGATTTCTCACTTTCATGAAAGATAATAAATTTATAGATGTTTAGTTTTTGATGTTCAAATGATAACAAACAAAGCTAACTTTAGCAATACTTATTTAAAGTAACTTGGTTACTTAATGGATTAGCCTTTCTTTAGATAGTTTAGAAAAGCTGTTTTCCTTTCTTTTTTATCAGAGTATAGTTCATTTACAGCATTGTGTTAGTTTCAGCTGTACAGCAAAGAGGTTCAGCTATACATAGCTAGCTATCTATTATTTTTCAGATTATTTTCCCTTAAAGGTTACTAAAAAATATTGAGTATAACTAACTGTGCTATACAGTAGGTCCTTGCTGGTTATCATTTTATACACAGCACTCAGTTCAGTTCAGTCATGCAGTCGTGTTCGACTCTTTGTGACCCCATGAATCACAGCACACCAGGCCTCCCTGTCCATCACCAACTCCTGGAGATTATTCAAACTCAGGTCCATCAAGTCGGTGATGCCATCCAGCCATCTCATCCTCTGTCATCCCCTTCTCCTCCTGCCCTCAATCCCTCCCAGCATCAGGATCTTTTCCAATGAGTCAACTCTTTGCATGAGGTGTCCAAAGTACTGGAGTTTCAGCTTCAGCATCAGTCCTTCCAACGAACACCCAGGACTGATCTCCTATTAATCCCAGACTCCTAATTTATCCCTTCCCCCTTTCACCTTTAGTAACCACAAGTTTGTTTTCTATGTCTGTTGGTCTATTTCTGTCTTGTATATGAATTCATTTGTATCATTCCTTTCTTTTTTTGATTCCACATATAAGCAATATCATAGGATACTTGTCTTTGTCTGGCTTATTTCACTTAGCATAGTAATTTCTGAGTCCATTCATCTTGCTGCAAATGGCATTATTTCATTCTTTTTTACAGCTGAGTAATATTCCAGCGTATATATGGACCACATCTATCCCTTCAGCTGTTGATGGACATTTAGGTTGCTTCCATGTCTTAGCTATGGTAAATCGTGTTGTAATGAATAACGGGGTGCATGTATGTTTTCAAATTATGGTTTTATCCAAATATATGCCCAGGAATGAGACTGTTGGATCATATGGCACCTCTATCTTTAGTTTCTTAAAGAACCTCTATACTGTTTTCCACAGTGGTTGTACAAATTTACATCCACACCAACAGTACAGGAAAGTTCCCTTTTCTCCACATCCTCTCCAACATTTAGTATTTGTAGTCATTTTGATGAAGGCCCTTCTGACTCACGTGAGGTGAAACTTCTTTGTAATTTTTACTTGCATTTCTCTAATAATTAGGGATATTGAGTATCTTTTCATGAGTTTGTTGGCCATTTGTATGTCTTATTTGGAGAAATATCTATTTAGGCTTTCTGCCCATTTTTTGATTGGGTTGTTCTTTTTTTTTTTTTTAATATTGAGCTGCATGGGAGCTTAAGCCTTTGTCAGTTCTGTTAATTGCAAATACTTTCTTTTCCCATTTTGCAGGTTGTCTTTTGGTTTTGTTTATAATTTCCTTTTCTATACAAAAGCTTTTATGTATAATTAGGGCCCATGTGCTTATTTTTGTTTTTACTTTCATTACTCAAGGAGACAGGTATAAAAATATATGTATTTTCTAGGTAGACATTTGAAGAATAACTAGAAAAATAGAAGAGAGCTATTTCTTAGAAGCATCCATATAAACCCAAATTATAGCTTATTACACTAAAAATAAATATGTACATTGCATTACTTCAAAACAAAGAAAACCTTTGTTCTTCAAAAAAACTATTAGAGAGGCATGCAAAGACAAGCTATAAACTGGGAGGAAATATTGGCAACACACATCTGAAAAGAGATTTGTATCTAGAGCATATAAACTATACTCAAAACTTAAAGTTGAAAAAAGGAAGAAAGGAAAGAAGGAAGGAAAGGAAAGGAAAGAAGGAAGAAGAAAGAAGAAAAGAAGTGATCAAGGAAAAATTCAGTTAGAAAACTGACAAAAGACAGGAGGAGACAACTTATCAGAGAGGATATGCAAATGACAAATAGTCACATGAAATGATGTTTAATATCACTAGATGTTACATACCTATTAATATCACTAGATGTTACATACCTATTAATTAAAAATTAATTTTAAATAGTGGCAATGTCAAATGCTGGCAAGGCTGTGAAGAAACTGGATCTCACATACATTGCTGGTAAGAATGTAAAATTCCACCCCAGTAAATAGTTTCTTAAAAAAGTAAACACAAACTTCTCACAGAATCCAGCAATTACACTACTGGGCATTTATCCCAGAGAAATGAAAATATAGGTCCACCAAAAACCTGTTCAAGAATGTTTATAGCAGCTTTATTTGTAATATCTCCAAACTTGAAGCAACCAAAATATCCATCAGTACTAGAATGATTAAACAAACTGTTATGTCGATAGCATGAAATACATGGAATAAAGAGGTAGAACTATTGATACACACAATAACTTGGCTGGATCAAGGGCATTTTGCTGAGTGAACAAAGTCAATCTTAAAAGGTCACACAGTGTATGATTCTGTTTTTGTAACACTCTCAGAATACCAAATTATAGAAATGGAAAACAGATTAGTAGTTTACAGGGCTAAGGGACTATGGTGTGAGGGTAATGGTTGTGACTATAAAGGGGTAGCATGAGACCACTGTGGTGGAATAATTCTGTGTCTTGGTTGCTGTGGTGGTTACAGAAATATATATGTGATAAAATGTCATAGAACTATACACATGCACCGCACCAATGTCAGTTTCCTGGTTTTAATGTTAAACTATACCTGCTGGCTCACTGGTAAAGAATCTGCCTGCCAATGCAGGAGATGCAGGTTCAATCCCTGGATCAGGAAGATCTCCTAGAGAAGGAAATTGCAAGCCACTCCATTATTCTTGCCTGGGAAATCCCATGGACAGATATTCCATGGGGTGGCAAAAGAGTCAGACGGGACTTAGCTGCTAAACAACAACAACAACAACAACGGCAGTAGTTATACAAGATGTAACCCTTGCGGGGAACTGGGGGAAGAGTACACAGAACCTCTCTGTAATACATTAAAATCTTCCTGTAACTATATAATTGTTTCAAAACAAAAAGTTTTTAAAAAGTAAATGTATAGAACCAACAGAGAAAGCCAAGAATTAAAAGGGAAGACAATGGATTGTAATAAAATCACAGCATGGAAGAGTCTATTTGTTTATGTTCCTGGACAGTATTTAAGAAAAAAAAAAACCTCATTCCTTTATTAAACACAGTTATATCTATTTCTTCATGCCTAAACAGGTAATAGGCTAATTAGGTTAGTTTTCCCTGTTCTAGAACATCATGTGAACTGACTCATATAGCTCTTTGTGTCTCGTTTCTTTCACTAGAATAATGATTTTGAGGTTAATCCATGCTGTATGTGTCAATAGTTCATTTCCTTTCCTGATGAGTGGTATTCTACTGAAGCGATATACTACAGTTTCTTACTCATGCACTTGTTGATGACTGTTTGGGTTGCTTCCAACTTTTAGCTGTTAGAGCTACCTGAATTTTTCAGTCAGTTGTGCTTACAGTACATTGTAAAAAAGAAAGCAAAACAAACACCAGTAATAGCAACAGTTATAGTAATAAACCTCCAAAAACAAAGTCTTTAAGTCATTTAGTAATTCCTCAAGGAGGAACGGGTCCAGGGCCCTCTAGAAGGAGAAAGGGGTCTGGGGCTCTCAAGGAGTTGAGGAATTTCTTGAGGAACTTCTAAGCAATAGCATAGTTAATCAACATATGGACATTTACTGTGCCTTAAAAATAGCTGAAAATGCTTATTTTCAGGGTTGGTTTAGCAGCTTAAACACGTTACAAGAGATTAGATAATTTTAATTTTTGTTCTAGCATCACTGGTGTGTTGATTCTTCCCCTTATGCTTGGAAGTTGACTGCAGAAACTCTAGGTCTAAGTTTCTGCTCACAGCAAGAGAGGAACAGGGCATGTTCCTCTTCTGTCCCTTTTTATAAGAAAGAAAAACTTGCCAAAGCTCCCAGAAGACTTCCCCTCATGCCTCATTGCTCTGAACTGTGCCACCATTGGCTCAAGAACATCTGGGAAAGGAGGCAAAATTCTAAAGATCGCCTTCCCTGAAACAATCATATTTCATCACTTGGGATGGAGTTCACTGCCAAACCACACAAATTAGGATTCTGTTAGCGGAAAGATATAGGGAATGACTGATAGATACAGATCTAGCAATGTCTGCCATATTACTTTCCTTTGATCTCTTTTTACTAATTTATTAGTTTTTTTCCTCAGGTGAGGGAAACTTATGTCCAATATTTTTAAAGATATACAATTCTTCTGATGGTCTCATATACACTATAGAGTTTTTATTTATTTGTTTTAAAAGAGACTACCGATAAACAATAGTCTACATTTGGGATAACATAAGATCACCAAGATATTTTTTCTCTAATTGTGATATTCTATTCATACTGAAGAGATGCTCTAGAAATATCAGGATACCATTCCAACCTTACCATTTCCTAGGAGGAAATGTTCCAATTCTCTGTTCAACTTTTCCATATTTAGACCAACCATTTTTATTTAAATCAAAATATTCTATTTAATATATATCAGCTGTATAAGAGTAACCTTGAATTTAAGATTTGATAAGACAAAAAAGAAAAGCTTTTATCACAGCTTCCTACATACTTTTTCATCAACTCATATGGTGCACATCTGGGTCTTTGATAGCTTATGTGTTAAAAAAAAACTAATAGATTCAAAATTAATTTTAAAATCCTGTGTTTTTCTCCAGTTAGTCATTTTAAAAGATATTATTGGCATAATCATAAAGCTATCTATGAAAATAATTTGAAGTTAGCAATAAAAGTTCATTCTTAAAATCTAAATGTTTTATATTTCAAATAATAATCTCATTGAAAAAGAAAACAGAAAGAAACTAATAATTATTGAACACAACATATTCCAAAGAATAAGCCTGGTACTTCATACACCGTCTTTGATTTTTGTCCTCTCCAAATATCCATGGAATAGATCTTATTTGCCATTTCCAGATGAGAAAATTAAGACTCAGAGAAGTAATTTGTCCTAGGTCACATTAAAAAAATAAATCCAGTTCTATGGATTTATTATTCAGACTTTTAAAATTAATAAAGAACAAATGACCAGCCAACCAAACACCCCACGAAGCCAAATCAATGCAAACCTTGATAATATTAGAGAACTCTTTATTTTTGTTGGATAACATAGAATTTAGGAGACCTAAGAAAGCATAAAATTTAAATGTGGAATATGTCTCTCACTTTATCATAACTGCCATCAGTAGCAAACAGTTTCTAATGATCTAACATCTAGCAATGCTCACTTCCCTTCCACCAAAGCCCATGCCAGATAAATTCAGAAAGGTTTAACTGAAGATCTGTTCAATAATCAGGCAATTAAAATGGGCAGGAAAAACACAAAGTACCATAAAAGCAATGTGAAAAATTCACTAGACTTTGAATCCAGTGAAAATGTAAAACAAACCTAAAACAAAAATGTCATACAATTTGAATAGAGAAAGCACTTAAAGGACCGTCATCAAAGGATTTAACCCCAGTGAATTTTATGAGGAGCTGTCAAGCAAAAAGGAATTGTGATAAAAGAATAGACAATAAGAGTGAGAAAAAGGGTGAGGGGGAGTAAGAGTATATGCTGAAGGAAAAAAAAAAAAGAATAAAGGGACTAGACTGTTTGTATCATAATGGGAAAAGGAGGTTCTTTTCTTACAGATGGTGATCAGTGGCCAGAGCCTGAATACAAAGAAAAGAAGTGTGATGATACAATTATAAAAGAAAGTTAATGGACTGATGAGAAAAGCCTTACTACGGTCAGAGTAACAAGAGGACAAAGCCACCTTGGAGGAGCGCTTTAGGCCAAGTGCTTACCCAAGGAGCAGGTCTATGCTGTGCAAACTGAACAAGTGACTCAGGCAGAAGTCAATCTGTGTGTGTGTGTCTGTGTATGTGTTTTGGGGTGGCAGATGGGGTTGTCTTAAGGCATAAGAGAAACAATGCATTTCCCTGGAACCTCAGTTTTACTGTCTGGTAAACAATGGAAATAACTGCTAATTATCCTAAGGTATAGAATGTCAAATTCACAAGAATTTCTAAGATATTTTCCCAACTTTATTTAAATATAATTGACATATGATATTATATAAGGTGTACAATGTTGATTTGATACACTTACATATTACCAATTCTTACACAATAAGATTTAGCACCTCCATCACTTTACATAATTATCATTCCTTTTTTGTGGTAAGAACATTTAAGAGTCACTCTTTTAACAACTTTCAAATACACTGTACTTAGTTGCTCAGTAATGTCTGACTCTTTGCAACCCCATGGACTGTAACTCGACAGGTTCCTCTGTCCATGGGGTGTCTCCAAGCAAGAAAAATGGAGTGGGTTGTCATGCCCTCCTCCAGGGGATCTTCCCAACCCAGGGATCGAACCCAGGTCTCCCGCATTGCAGGTGGGTTCTTTACTGTCTGAGCCGCCAGGGAAGCCCATTCAAACACACAGTACAGTATTAACTATAGTCACCATGCTGCATGTTAGATCCTCATGACTTACTTGTTTTATAACTGGAAATGTGTGCCTTTTCATCCCATTCATCCATTTCACCCACTCTTCCACTGCCCACTCCCCTTCCCATCTGGCAACCACTAAGCTCTTCTCTGTATCTGTCTTTTGTTATGTTTGCCCACTTGTTTTGTTTCTTGATTTCACATAAGTGGAAGGATATGATATCTGTCTTCCTCTGTCTTGCATAATACCATCTAGGTCCATCCATGTTATCACAAACAGGAAGATTTCATTCTCTCTTTTATGGCTGAGGAATATTCTTTGGACTTCCCAGGTGGCACAGTGGTAAAGAATCTGACCGCCAGTGTAGGAGACACAAGAGATGCAGGTTTGACCCTTGGGTTAAGAAGATACTCTGGAGAAGGAAATGGCAAACCACTCCAGTATCCTTGCTTAGAAAATTACATGGGCAGAGGAGACTGGTGGGCTCCATTCCATGGGGTTGCAAAGAACTGGACATGACTGAGCAACTGAGCACACTCAAAATTCTTTATTAATCGTCTATCAGTGCCTACATAGGCTACCTCCATAGCTCGCCTATTGTGAATAATGCTGCAGTGAACATAGAGGTGCAAAATCTTTGTGAACTAGTGTTTTTGTTTATTTCAGGTAAATACCCAGAAGTGGAATTGTTGATACCATGGCAGTTCAATTTCCCCCCCCCCCGAAGGACTACCATACTGTTTTCCACAGCAACTGTATTAATTTGTATTCCTGCTAATAGTGCACAAAGATTCCCTTTTCTCCACATCCTTGCCAGCACTTGTTACGTGCTGCCTTTTCCAGGATCGCCATTCTGACAGGTGTGAGTAGTATCTCACTGTCATTTTGATTTGCTTTTCCCTGATTATTAGTGAACACATACTTCTTTGATTGAAATGAAATATGATCTCAAAGATAAGACAGATGTTGATTCACATTATGCATTTTAAAACCCAAAGAGGTTGGGAAGGAATCATTATCATGTTCAAAATTCTTCAACAGCTCTGCTTAGATCCAGAATGAAATCTAAAATCCTTGGCTTAGCACAGAAAGCCACTGTGCCTGCTGGCTACTCTTGTCCCTTCTCCTTAATTGCCCTTGAGGCTCTCTTATTTGCAAAATCACAGCCTTGAGGTCTCCAGAATTTGTCAGGCCCACAGGGTCTCCTCTGCCTAGCCTGTGACTCTCTCTTTGATAATCTTGGGGAAGTTTTATTTGTTCCTTCTAAGCTCTCACTGCTCTTTGTCTATATCTCATTGAGAAAAATACCTCAGGTATTTTTCTGAATAGTGTTCTCTTCATTAAACTCCTTGAGAGTAGGGACCAAGTCTTTTCTTTCACAAGAGGCTTCAAAGAAAGTGTATCATATATGGACAGAACCTAATAAATATGTATTTAATAGATATATTTTAATAAATGAATTGTTGTTTAGTTGCTAAGTTGTGTCCAACTCATTGTGACCCCATGGACTATACTCACCAGGCTCCTCTGTCCATAGGATTTCCCAAGCAAGAATATCAGAATTGGTTGTCATTTCCTTTTCAAGAGAATCTTCCCAACCCAGGGGTTGAACCTGTGTCTCCTGCAGTTTGGGAGGCAGATTCCTTACCACTGAGCCTTCAGGGAATCCAATAAATGAATTAGGTAATCTAATACAATGTTTGGAACATAGTCATGGGATAAAATCTGTTAAATAAGGCTTTACTACAAACAAAAGCCACAAGCATTGAAGTCATGTACTAGAAGAAAGGGATTTAGACTTAAAAAGAAAACTATATAAGTACTAATCACATGCCACATTTTTTCCATTCTATTTTTAGGAAATGTTTTTAAAATTTTAAAGCAACAAAATCAAATTTGTTTTTTATTTCCTTCAAATCAAATCCCACTGAGAGGTGTAAACAAATGAAACTGAACAATACACATTTTCTCCAGTGCATGTGGTTGAGGCAGTTTTAGGGTTCCTGTGAGAAAAGCAAATGAGAGACACATTGTCAAAGACAGAATATTAATAACTTACTTTTACATGGGACTTTACAGTTTATAAATTGGCTTGACATCATGTCCTTTGAGCCTTACAATAACATTGTTAAAGTTGGCAAGGTAGACACTATCCCAATTAACTAAGTCAAGGAAGGCTTAGTGACCTGCCCAAGTCTTGTTGAGAATTGGTCTCACTGCAGTTATATACTGTAGCTACTCATGAAAATCAGGTCTTAGGATAGACAACTGATCCTCTTGCGTACATCTGGCATTTGAATACACACGCGCGCGCGCGCACACACACACACACGTCATGATAACTCATGAAAGCTCCCAGTGGCATTCCTCAAGTGTAGCAGTTACATGTCCTCAGGCTTCCAGCTCTTTATTCTTTGCCCCAGTGGTATAGAATATACCCAGACAAGCTGTTTCTCAGCCCTGTTGTTTCTGGGCAACACAATTTTTATAGTATTTTTTAAAAATAGAAGCTCTACACAATCCAGATACCTCTCTATAAATGCCTAGATGGACTCTTTCACTTGGAGTTTTATATATATATATAAGAAACTAAATGCTCAAAACCACAGGTCCCACAATGTAGAATGGGAATCATACACATTTAAAAATATAGAAATTCAAAAGCAACAATAAAAAATAAAGAATCTCAAGGAATTAGGACCAACTATACATTTGGAAGGCATCATCTCTAATACCACCCTCGTTTCTGACACCAATTACAAGATCAGGAGTTCCCAAAACTACTCTCAGGCTTGATAGTTCACTAAAAGTACTCACAGAATTCATTGAAAATTATTACACTCACACTTGTAGTTTATCACAAGAAAAGGATATGGACTGATAGGATTAAAATCAGCCAAAAGAAGGGATGCATAGAGCAGAGCCCAGTAAGTTTCCAAATATGAAGCTTACATTGTCCTCTCTCCAAGGAGTCAGGAAATATTACTTTTTCAGCATTGATGTGTGACAATATCCATGAGGTATTGCCAACTTGGAAAGTTCAGCCAAGTTTGGATGTTCAAAATTTGTATTAGGACTTCATTCTGTAGGAACAATGAACTAACTGCCTTCCCACATAGTAGCTCTCGTTCTGCAGGCTGACTCATGCAGTATGATTCACAGTCCTCACCCCAAGTTACACTGCTGGTCTGCTAGGTAGGTCCAGCGTGTTTCCTAGGACAGTTAAGTGTGGCTGGGCACACCCTAAGACCAGGGTGACCAGACCCCACACTCAACAAGGATGCTTCTACCAGGTATCCCATAGATTATTGGGTAGAAACTGAAGGCAAAATTGAGACCTCTCCAGGGCAGGGCCTCTTTACTACATAGGCCACAACTGGCCTTTGGCCAAGACTCTTCTAGAGAAAAATAATCAAGTTTGATTGAAAATCTCCATGTAATGTAACATTTATGACAGACACGGCCATAGTATCATTATAAATACACCCAACATTTGGAAAAGACACAGTAAGGGTAGGAATGTGTGCTTAGTTGCTCAGTCATGTCCAACTCTTTGCGATCCCATGGACTGTAGCCCGCCAGGTACCTCTGTCCATTGGGATTCTCTGGGCAAGAATACAGGAGTGGGTTGCCATGCCTTCCTCCAGGGGATCTTCCCAACACAGGGACCAAAGCAGGTTTCCTGCATTGCAGGCAGATTCTTGACCATCTGAGTCACCAGCAAAGCCCAGAGGCAGGAATAGATTTTAAGAAAAAAAAAAAAATCCATGTTATAAAACCATCACATTCATTTTCATATTTTTGTCTTTTGATCTACTGCTGTTTTTATCTTGTGATAAATTTCTGTAGAACTATTTAGCTGATGGTTAACTAAATGAAGTTCTTTTTTTTGTAACTTTTTTTTTTCATTTATTTACATTAGTTGGAGGCTAACCACTTCACAACATTGCAGTGGTTTTTGTCATACATTGACATGAATCAGCCATGGATTTACATGTATTCCCCATCCCGATCCCCCCTCCCACCTCCCTCTCCACCCGATTCCTCTGGGTCTTCCCAGTGCACCAGGCCTGAGCACTTGTCTTATGCATCCAGCCTGGGCTGGTGATCTGTTTCACCCTAGATAATATACATGTTTCAATGCTGTTCTCTCTAAACATCCCACCATTGCCTTCTCCCACAGAGTCCAAAATTCTGTTCTGTACATCTGTGTCTCTTTTTCTGTTTTGCATATAGGGTTATCATTACCATCTTTTTAAATTCCATATATATACGTTAGTACACTGTATTGGTTTTTATCTTTCTGGCTTACTTTACTCTGTATAACGGGCTCCAGTTTCATCCATCTCATTAGAACTGATTCAAATGAATTCTTTTTAACGGCTGAGTAATATTCCATGGTGTATATGTACCACAGCCTCCTTATCCATTCATCTGCCGATGGGATTCTAGGTTGCTTCCATGTCCTGGCTATTATAAACAGTGCTGTGATGAACATTGGGGTGCATGTATCTCTTTCAGATCTGGTTTCCTCGGTGTGTATGCCCAGAAGTGGGATTCCTGGGTCATATGGCAGTTCTATTTCCAGTTTTTTAAGGAATCTCCACACTGTTCTCCATAGTGGCTGTGCTAGTTTGCATTCCCACCAACAGTGTAAGAGGGTTCCCTTTTCTCCACACCCTCTCCAGTATTTATTGCTTGTAGACTTTTGGATACAAGCATGTAATGGTACCTCATTGTGGTTTTGATTTGCATTTCTCTGATAATGAGTGATGTTGAACATCTTTTCATGTGTTTGTTAGCCATCTGTATGTCTTCTTTGGAGAAATGTCTGTTTAGTTCTTTGGCCCATTTTTTGATTGGGTCATTTATTTTTCTGGAATTGAGCTTCAGGAGTTGCTTGTATATTTTTGAGATTAATCCTTTGTCTGTTGCTTCATTTGCTATTATTTTCTCCCAATCTGAGGGCTGTCTTTTTACCTCGCTTATAGTTTCCTTTGTTGTGCAAAAGCTTTTAAGTTTCATTGGGTCCCATTTGTTTATTTGTGCTTTTATTTCCAATATTCTGGGAGGTGGGTCATAGAGGATCTTGCTGTGATTTATGTTGGAGAGTGTTTTGCCTATGTTCTCCTCTAGGAGTTTTATAGTTTCTGGTCTTACATTTAGATCTTTAATCCATTCTGAGTTTATTTTTGTGTATGGTGTTAGAGAGTGTTCTAGTTTCATTCTTTTACAAGTGGTTGACCAGTTTTCCCAGCACCACTTGTTAAAGAGGTTGTCTTTTCTCCATTGTATATTCTTGCCTCCTTTGTCGAAGATAAGGTGTCCATAGGTTCGTGGATTTATCTCTGGGCTTTCTATTCTGTTCCATTGATCTAAATGTAGTTCTTTATCAGGCCAGCCATTTTCTAACAGTATTATATCCTGTTGAAGTTCTAACTTAGTTTCCCAGTATATTTGACCATCACTATCATATTATAATCCCACCAACAGTACTAGTGTTAAAACTAGTGACTTTATAGTAGTAGACACAATCTGAAGGAAACAGTAAAAAATATTACTCTATTCATTAATAAATAATAATGGTCTATCATCACATATGAACAAAAGCATCTCCCAGAGTGAAGCTACTGAGGTTTTCAGGCTTCTATCAATCTTGCACAAAACAAGTTTCCAAAGCTTCATTCTTTCAGACACATGGCATAACTAAATTAAGAGACACTATCATCTCTTGCTATGGGTCTCTTGAGTAGGCAAGATAATATTGGATTTTCCTCACTGCAAAACTCACTAAGTCCTTCCTTTACCATTAGCTACTTACTACTCCTTCTTCACTACCTTTATACCTATAATTTATTTTACCTTTGGAAGGGATGTTAGGTTGAGACAGTGTGCCAGTCCAGACGGCAACGGCAACAGCAGTGAAGCTGATAGCTTCTCTTGCTTACTCCTGTTCATGGAGTTGCATAGGTACACAAGTAGTGTGCTCTCCTGACCACTGGGCAGTGTAGCGGCATTGACTGCTGGATGGGACGAGGGCATATTTCACACTGTCAGATCTTAGGGATTCTAAAGTAAACGTTAAAAGGTATGGTTCCAGTTTCCTACTTTCTGGTTACAATTACCCTCCCATCTTGGAACGGGGTTTTTCTGATGTACATCACCATAGCCTACTTTAATGCATACCTTAAAGCTCCATTGTTAGAAAAAGTCTTATCCCACCAGAGGAAGGAGCTGAAAATGGATCATCATTTTCTGAGAGACTTGATGCTTTCTGTGTTACACTGTTAAAGATCCCCTAAGAAACAGCATCTCTAGTCATAAATTTTACCCACATTGGAACATCTAAAATTATAGCACAGAGGTTTTCAAACTTTATCAAAATCCTCTGGAGAGATTCTAATTCAGTGGGTCTCTAGTGAAAACTGGGAATTTTCATGTCTAAGTTTCCAGTGGTTGCTAATGCTACTGTTCAGCAAATCACTCTTTGAGAATAACTGCTAAAACCCATAGTTTTAGAACTCATTTGTTTATTTCTGCTTCCTTTCAAGAAGGTAAGCATTTTAATTGTGGGAGCAGTTTTAAACTCCAATATGTTGGCCAACTGATGCGAAGACCTGACTCATTTCAAAAGACCCTAATGCTGGGAATGATTGAAGGTGGGAGGAGAAGGGGACGGCAGAGGATGAGATGGTTGGATGGCATCACCGACTCGATGGATATGGGTTTGAGTAAACTCGGGGAGTTGGTGATAGACAGGGAGGCCTGGCATGCTGCAGTCCATGGGGTCGCAAAGAGCTGGACATGACTGAGTGACTGAACTGAACTGATGCTCCTATGACCTAGCAGAGCACTTAGTAAAGAATCAACAAATACTTGCCGATTAAATGAATGATAATGCTGTTTCTAGCTTCCTACTACTTATTTTGACACTGCTTCTATGGGTGAAGTAATTTGCATATTTGAGGACAGCAATATGACTTTATTTTTCATATATGTAGCTTAGTGTTTTATATATAACTAGCAATAATAAAAATCTATTTATTATATTTAATAATGCCAGCATGATATTTGCTAACAGTCTTTGCAGAAATAATTTTTACTAAATCACTATATATGTGTGTGTGCATGTGCATGAGTGTATGTGTATTCATGTGCTGGGTTTAGAAAATACTAAACCCAGTATTTTTATTTTATGTGAATGATGGTATAAAATTGTTACATGAAATATTTGGCAGCTGTATACCTTACAGGCAAAATTAGTGAAAAAGAAAAATTTATAGAATCTAGGCTAATTTGAAAGTGTGATGAAACATATCCTCACAAATTAAAGTTTGGAGAATGATATAAAATACAAAAATGCATTGATAGTCTTTCGGAAGATTTCTCCCCATTCTGTCTTCTCATTAATTGTAAAATTAAGGTTAATTTAGATTCTAGTTGGCCTCTTTAATGCCAGGTCCCCAAACTGAAGTGGAACTAAAGGCAAATCACCTTAAATTCCCCTCTTTTACATCACTTAAAGTTTTTAAACCAGCACTACTAAATTTAAGAAATTAGCAAACCAAGTTACCCTGGGCCATGATTTAGTCCAATCTCATTAGTTAACTGAGGCCCAACCTCAGTGTGACCCATCTTACATAGAAGATGTAATTAAGAGGCCAAGGAAGGGAACAGTGTGTTTGAAGCTATGATAGGACTTACAAGTGTAATAATGAGAAACTACAGCAACTCGATTATTTAACCTTGCCAAAGAGAAAGTAAGTAAATAAAATTAAAGCTATAAATGATGTACCAAAGCCAATGACTCTCTTCTTTGAACCAGTCCAATGACATGTCAGAACTAGTCACTGGATGTTGTTAATAGCATATACATTTAAAGCCAATAAAAAGAGGCACTTTGCCATGCAACACAACAGCACAAAAGCAAACTATGAAATTCCTAACCACTGAACATTTAATGTTAATTTTAGTTTGAATTGAAAACTCAGACACAAAACTAAGGTTTAAGGGCATGTGTTAAGTGTTGTCAACTGGAAAGAACCACTAACTCAACTGAAGATGTGTGGCTTTTGAGAATTTTACCTAATGTGGAAACACCAGGCATGACTGATAAAAGCAATGTGAAATGTCCTGTCTGTGTCCTATTTGAGAGATATTAACAAAATGAGTCAAAACATAAACCCCTGTTATTACAAAAGATTCCTTCACCCTTCCTGAGCCTAAAATGTTAAACTTGACTACACTGGGGAATTGCAACTTTAGAAAATGAAAACCATACCAGAATCGGGAAGGTGTTTTGCAATCTGGTCCTAGTCAAAGCTGTGAACTAGATGAAGTTTTCCTTTGAGGCTAGCCCACTTCCCTTTGGTGTCTAATACAGTACTCTTATTCTACTTCAGGGCTGCCCATTTATGGAATGGACTTTCAAATCCTGCAGGGTTCAGATTTTTAATAGGTGATGATTTGTTAATCCTGTGAAGTAAACTGTGCTAATAATTGGGTAGGGTGCTGTAGACGATGGCTTCCTAATTCAGTTAGAGAAAACTGCAGTCTCTTAGGATTATAGGAGACCTTAGAAGTTACTCTCCACACAGTACAAGAATCCCACTTAAGGGACCTCTTCAGTAACAGCTCCTATTATAGGAAGCCCACTACTTCGCCAGGTGAAGTAAGTTTTAGATGTTAAAAAGTTACGTTTTTTATTAAACTAAAATTAAGAGCTATAAGGATGCAGAGGAAATAACATTTGCTACGAACAAGCTGCTGCTGGTGCTTTAGTTGCTTCAGTTGAGTCCGACTCTTTGTGATTCCATGGACTACAGCCCACCAGGCTCCTCTGTCCATGGGATTCTCCAGACAAGAATACTGGAGTGGGTTGCCATTCCCATCTCCAGGAGATCTTCCCAACTCAGGGATTGCAGATTCTTTACCACTGAGCCATTGGGGAAGGCTGCTATGGAGAAAACCCAAGGCCAAATTCTAGCTTCACCATTCACTATCTGTATGAATCTGAACATTTTTAAAAAAAACTTCATTGGTCTCAGTGCCCTGATAAGAGCAATAAAAGAAAAATCTATTTGGACTCTGTGGGAGAAGGCGAGGGTGGGATACTTTGAGAGAATAGCATTGAAACATGTATATTACCATATGTGAAATAGATCACCAGTCCAAGTTCGATTCACAAAACAGGGCACTCAAAGCCAGTGCACTGGGACAACCCTGAGGGATGGGAAGGGAGGGAGGTGGGAGGGGGGTTCAGGATGGGGGACACAGGTACACCCATGGCTGATTCATGGCAACTCAGTTCAGTTCAGTTGCTCAGTCGTGTCCGACTCTTTGTGACCCCATGAATTGCAGCACACCAGGCCTCAATGTCCATCACCAGCTCCCAGAGTCTACCCAAACCCATGTCCATTGAGTCGGTGATGCCATCCAGCCATCTCATACTCTGTCGTCCCCTTCTCCTCCTGCCCCCAATCCTTCCCAGCATTAGGGTCTTTTCCAATGAGTCAACTCTTCACATGAGGTGGCTAAAGTATTGGAGTTTCAGCTTCAGCATCAGTCCTTCCAATGAACATTCAGGACTGATCTCCTTTAGGATGGACTGGTTGGATCTCCTTGTAGTCCAAGGGACTCTCAAGAGTCTTCTCCAACACCACAGTTCAAAAGCATCAATTCTTCGGTGCTCAGATTTCTTCACTGTCCAACTCTCACATCCATACATGACTACTGGAAAAATCATAGCCTTGACTAGATGGACCCTTGTTGGCAAAGTAATGTCTCTGCTTTTAAAGATGCTATCCAGGTTGGTCATAACTTTCCTTCCTTTAATTTCATGACTGAAATCACCATCTGCAGTGATTTTGGAGCCAAAAAAAAAAAAAAAAGTCTGACACTGTTTCCACTGTTTCCCCATCTATTTGCCATGAAGTGATGGGACCAGATGCTATGATCTTAGTTTTCTGAATGTTGAGCTTTAAGTCAACTTTTTCACTCTCCTCGTTCACTTTTATCAAGAGGTTTTTTAGTTCCTCTTCACTTTCTGCCATAAGGGTGGTGTTGTCTGCATATCTGAGGTTATATATATTTCTCCCGGCAAACTTGATTCCAGCTTGTGCTTCTTCCAGTCCAGTGTTTCTCATGATGTACTCTGCATATAAGTTAAATAAGCAGGGTGACAATACACAGCCTTGACGTACTCCTTTCCCGAGTTGGAACCAGTCTGTTGTTCCATGTCCAGTTCTAACTGTTGCTTCCTGACCTGCATATAGGTTTCTCAAGAGACAGGTCAGATGGTCTGGTATTCCCATCTCCATCAGAATTTTCCACAGTTTATTGTGATCCACCCAGTCAAAGGCTTTGGCATAGTCAATAAAGCAGAAATAGATGTTTTTCTGGAACTCTCTAGCTTTTTCTATGATCCAGCGGATGTTGGCAATTTGATCTCTGGTTCCTCTGCCTTTTCTAAAACCATCTGGAACATCGTGAACATCTGGAAGTTCACGGTCAATGTATTCAATGACAATGATTCATGTCAATGTATGGCAAAAACACTACAATATTGTAAAGTAATTATCCTCCAATTAAAATAAATTAATTTAAAAAAGAGAAAAATCTCAAGGAATCATGACAATATTAGCCAGTAGTTATTTGCAAAACATCATCTAGTGCTGGGTACAAGGTGATGATCCAATAAATCATGTACTAATTTTACTTTTTTCCTATTATTCCTAGCCTGTGTGTGTGTGCGCTTTGTTGCTCAATGCTAGCCTAGTTCTTCCTTTATGAAACATAACATTCTTCTGTTCCTTTTATTTCATGACAACTTTCAACATGTCTAAACCTAAGTGTCATATTTCTCCTTTTATTATTTTAATTTTCAGTCTAAGTATCACCATTTCTTTCAGCTAGTTTTTGTATGGTATGTCCTTCCAATCCCTTACTGTTATATTTCCTTCATGTAAGTGCATAATTTTACTTTATAAATCTCTTTATGGAGTGGTGGTATCTGTAATTGGGGATGGTTCTCTAGAGATGGGTTATATAAAATAATTTTTGAGATGTTTGTTTATGTTTGTTCCCCATTCTCTATACCATCTTATCTTTCTCAGTCTCTTTGCCCTGCTTCATAGCACCTTGTCATTATTTGAAATACTTTCTTTATTGATGAGCTGGATAATTAATTCAGTAAGGATGCATTTATTTATTGTTTCTCCCTCTTATCTATTCAGATAGTCACATGAGGGCAGATAAGTCACGTGATGGCAGGAATCTAGTGTTTTTGTTCACCCTCTTATAACTGTCGCTTAGCACAGTCTCTGGCATATCAAAGATGCTAATGAGTACTTGATAAACAATAAATTCAAAAGCAGCTGGAATAATTATTCTAGGTAGTGATGACACCTATACACATGGGATTGCCAACTCACAAATCTTGCATTGAAATATAATTGCTTAGAATTAAAAAAGGATTATGGTAAGAGTGTATGTATCATAGGAAAAAGAGAACAATGGAGGGAAATGATCCTGTCCTTGATTCCACTGATCAGGTCTTCCTTTTGGTTAGGTTACAAGTAGCTGCTCCCAGTTACTTAGACCACTGTTTACATATAGACAGAGGAACCATTTGCAAATAGAGCGGTATACTTGCCTGCAATTGAGGGAATCTCCTTCCAAGTGCCACCTTTGGTTGGTAGATAAAAGGCAATTCCTGTGCCTTCACATGCCTAACATAAGCAGAGTTGTAAAGTCTTCAGTAAAACATATTGTTGACAGGTACTTTGTAGTTTAATAAGGCAATTGTTCAAGGTATTATTTAGGAGGATAATTTAATATGTAATAGTCCATGAGTATTTAAACTATCAGATAAAATAATTTTTTGATATCTCATTTTAAAATAAGTGTCAAGCTTAAAATATTATATAGACTCAGTGAAAATGTCTAATTCAAATGTATTCAGTTGCATCTGGAATCAGTCTATTCTTTTTTTTACATATAGAAATAGAAACATTTTTTCAAATATTATTTAGTTATACTTTAAAACAATTTGTATCATCTAAAAACCCCCAAAGGGATGACTCTAAACTATCTATAGAAAAATGTGTTTTTGGAAGGAAACATCTGACAATACCTTGTTTTCCACTTATATTTTGCAAATGAAGTAGGCTTGGTGATTCATTAGGTTCATAACAAAAGCAAAGAGAATGTTAACTTTTAATTTCAACAAATTATGTCAAGATTTTATATGCTTGAGGAATAGTTGGTTCAGGGTAGCCAAGTCATTGTCTCTGAGAAATAGCTGAGAGACACAGGCCATCTTAGGGCAGTTGGGAGAAGACATACTCCTTCTAGGTGATAACAGCCACCGCTTGGCATCAATGCATTGTGTCACTAAGCAGTATAGGATTAGTGTTGCTAGATCTTATGATTTTTTAAAAGAGAAGCTGTAAATCTGTATTTTTACCTAAACCTTTTAATACTTAAACATTGCAAAAATATGAAATGTGAAAGAAATCACTATATTACCTAAATATGTTATGTCTGGGTCATATCTAGTAAGGTATGAAGTTAGAGAAAGAAAACATTTTTATTTTACCAATGAACAGAAATTTTCTCTCCAGTATTCAGAAAGAGGGAAAATAAAACAATTAAATATAATTTCCCACCAGATTAGCAAAAGAGATAAAAACAGCACAAAGCTGAAACTGACAAATGTTAGCGTTTGTGAGCACGCGGAAAGCTGTGCGTTTTTATTACAGTGTGGTTTAGAGTATACAGGGTAAAAATCTTTCGAAAGACCAGTTGAGCGGTAGCTATCAAAAAATTTTAAATTATGTATATGTGTATGTGTGTATACATATATATATATACACACACATATGTTCTTGGACTGAGTAAGTCCATTCCATTTCTAGGACTCCATTTTAGAGAAGACTCACATATGCGTATAGTAGTAATATGTATAAGGATCTCACTTTCAGAATTGTTTATAATAGCGAAAGAAAAGTGAAGATATCCTATATATTTGTGAGTATGTGAGGGATTCGATAAATGTGATAATCTAAACTATGAAATATTGGACAAAAGCTAAAAAATGTGGAAGACCCATATTTACTTATAAGAAAAGTATAAGGTATGTAATTATTAAAAAATAATATTGGAAGAATGGGTATAGAAAGATTATAATTATATGAAAATAATATTTCTATGCATATATGTGCATGTGTGTTAGGCATTTAAGAGTACTGGAAGGATAAGCATAATGTAATTGTGTTTTCATAAAATATTTCTGTGTGTATTTGTGTTAGTTCTTAGCAAAAGGACTGAGAGAAGAACAGAAAGAAAACTGAAAGAATAGAACAGAATTTTAACATAATTGTCTTTCAGGTGAGAGCTTGGAATGGAGAGGTGAGCAGGAGCTTTAATCTTTTATAACTATTGTTTAAATCTTTTCCAATAAGAATATATCCTTGAATTGTTACATAAATAAAAGGAATAGTAAGGACAAAACAAAATTAGTAAGGCTGGATTATCATTGTGATGAAAGATAATAATATGAAAAATAAATCATTGCTTATTAGTTAAAAGAATTAAGAGGCTATGAAAGCTATGTGTTATATACAGAGCTCTGTACTGAAATGATTTAAAACACAGATTCTTTCATCTGATTGTCTGGGTTCAAATCTAAAGCAATCAGCTGTGTGACTCTGCCCAAGATTTGTGTGTAGAATATATTCCCGCTTATAGCAACTTACCAATAATAACTGATGTTAGACATAAAATACTTAGCATAGTTCCTAATATATTGAGGAGATTTTCTAAAAATAATGGCCATTATTATTCATTGGAGATTAAAGTTATGAGACTAAATCCAGAGTATTTACTTAAACATCTCTGGATATATTTTTGAAAGATACTGGTCCGGTACAGCCATCTTATTAGCTGTAATGCCTTCATCATTTATTCATTGAAAGAACTGATTCTTTTTAAATTTAACTTTGCATGTTTCAGGTGTAGAGCATCATAATTTGACAATGTATACACTACAAAGTGATCACCATCATAAGTCTAGCTGACATCCATGACCACACAGTTGAACCCCTTCATCCATTTCACCCACAACCTAACCCCTTTCCCGCTGGTAACCACTAATCAGATCTTTGCATGTATAAGTTTGTTTTTGTTTTATATTTTTTGTTCATTTGTTTTACTTCTGTGGATTCTACATGAGTGAAATCATATGGCATTTATCTTTATCATTCTGACCTATTTTACTTAGCATAATACCTTCAAAGTCCATTCATGTCTCAAATGGCAACAGATTTTTGGTTGAAAAGCATTTCATTGAAAAAAATATACATATGTATACTACATCTTCTTTGCCCATTCATCTGAATACATTTTAATGGTATATTTTTAATCAGAAATCAACGCTGTTTTTGTAGTAGGTCAACAGCAGTACACAGGAATGGGGCTTTGGGGAAGTTAGTGTTCAAGAAGATGTACTTCTAAAATTTCCCCTCCCCCTTCAGCTGCTGTTTTGGTATTAGACACATCTATATGTTATAAGAAAAATAGAGTAGCAAAATATAGTACACCTTGCGACTGTTAACGTTGCAACAGAACAAATTTGATCAGTTACTTGCATGCATGTTTATAAACATGCAAGGTCATAATACGACCTCTAATAATGCAGCTCTAGAGAGAAGTCATTGTTAGGCCATTGAAAGCAATAGTAATTATTAGTCAGTTTTTCTGTCAGTGTCAGCCTTATGAGGAAAACAGATGATACCCAAACTGAAACTTAAATGTGAAAGAAAGTGTTAGTCACTCAGTCGTGCCTGATTCTTTGCAACCCCATGGACTGTACCCCACCAGGCTCCTCTGTCCTTGGGATTTTCTAGGCAAGAATATTTGATTGGATAGCCATTCCCTTCTCTAGGAGATCTTCCTGACTCAGGAATCTAACCCAGGTCTCCTGAATTGCAGGCAGATTCTTTACTGCCTAAGCCACCAGGGAAGCCTGAAACTTAAATGGATAGCCTAATAAACATCAGGCAGAAGTGCTGAAGGGTGTATTTTGTCAATATATTTCCATCACTCATGGAGAAGCGTCTACTGAAAGTAAGTCTGACTGAAGATAATCAGAAAGCCACATATAAAACTATTTTTGATTCTGCGAAGAGAAAACCACAGGCAATGACAGATACTGAGAGGAGGGCAGACAGGCAGGACCGAACGGGAGGGGCTGGGGAGTAGATCTGGCACTCTTGTTGTGTGATAACTTGAGTCTTTTAATAACTGAAATGTATTAAAATAAACATGCTTCTACTTATATACTTTTTTCTATTTTACAGATCACCAGCCCAGGTTGGATGCATGAGACAAGTGCTCGGGCCTGGTGCACTGGGAAGACCCAGAGGGATCGGGTAGAGAGGGAGGTGGGAGGGGGGATCGGGATGGGGAACACATGTAAATCCATGGCTGATTCATGTCAACGTATGACAAGACCCACTGCGGTATTGTAAAGTGATTAGCCTCCAACCAATAAAAATAAATAAAATATATGTATATATTAAAAAATAAATAAATAAAGTGATAATCTTTGCAAAAGTCATCTCACTGACTGTTTAAAAAATCTGCTTACTATTCCCACTTCTTTTTTTTTTTTTTTTCTATTCCCACTTCTGACTAGAGAGAACAGTTTTATTATCATTAAAATCAAGAAATGTGTATGTATCAACACTTCATTTTGCCTACGGCAGTTTCCCCAGCCATTTTTGTAAAATATATTTTTTATTGACAAATATAGTCTTTAAATTAACTCATGTTTAGAAGTAAGAACAAGTCCCATATATGCTAGATTCTGGTAAGGAAAATATAATCTTTAATTTACCCACTTTTCTTTTTCAGGACATGGAAGAATTTGAAATGCATGCCTCCGGAAAAGGCACAGATTTGGAACAGAACACCTGCTAAGACCTTGTTTTCTTCTAATCAGTAATCTCTGATTGGGAAAATTAGACACGCACACAATATATGCGTGTTACATGTTAGGAATACTCAAGCTAATTTATTTTGTTTTTCACACTGAATTTAGTTCCCAGATCTCATAGTTGCTTGAAACCCAGGCAAGTTTGTTATCTTGAGACATGAATATCTTTCTATAGTCTACCAAAGCAACAATTTATTTGGAGAGATACAATATAATTCCAATGTAAAAGTAGCAATTCAATATTTTTCTATATTTGTTACAATTATCCACTTTATAACAGTATAGTTTTATATAATTGGCCCCAGTGTCTTGTAGTTTATAATACAGTATCTTAATCACATTCAGCATTCAAAAAACATTTGCTAAATGTAACCATAATGAACTGCAATACATTTAAGCTGGCTTTTGCTATTCTGTTAATTTAATTTTGGGGGTAATTTTTGTTATAGATACCTGATGCTGAAAGATTATTTCCACTACTCATGAAGACTGAAAGAATTGTGTTTTGCTAGACTCTTTATCTTCCACAATCAAACACTATTTATAGAACCTAAATTAAGGACCTACATTTTCCAGGAAATTTTATATTGTGCAAAATGAGTTCTTTTCAAGTCAGAGAATGAAACTGAATGTAGGGTCCAGGACCTCTAACTTTGAGTTCATCATAGCATCTTAGGAGCTACCTGGTTAATGCCTTAACTGCCAGGATAGGAAATGAGAACATCATATAACTTACTTACAAGTCCTAGGCCATGGAGAGCCTTATAAATTAAAATGAACACCTAGAATGATGCTTGGAAGCCAGAGCTATGCACAGAGCATCGGTATGATGTGCTCTGTGTGGCTGGCATTGCTGAACAGACAAGCTGTCACATTCTGTACTAGTTGAATATTCCAGGGCTCTTCCTCTGTCAACCAAGGTAGAGGACATGGCAGTAGTCAAACCTCGAGGTGACAAAATCCTAAAGTAGTGTGGTGAGCCCTGTATTATAGAGGGAAATTTACAAGTGTAGGTGGGAAGACGTATCTCTTGCCACAGCACCTGTATCATAATCCAAATGCCTCCTTGGACTGAGAACATCACTATTAATATAAAGGCACATTGTGTAATGACAGATCTCTTTTACTATACTCAGTAAAAGAGATCTTAAAAAAAAACTTCTAGAAAGGGTCATCTTACATGTTTCTAAACAATTTTAAAAATATTTATAACACTGAAATAATTCAATGGGAGAAAAGAGTAATATATTTTGAAATTCAACAATGAATGTTACAATGAATTTAACAGACTACACGAATATACTTCAACTTATTTTCTTGAATTACTTTAGAAAAGAATTGTGCTGTCGTTATTATTCTATAAAAGCCCAAGTTATTTATTTTTAATTTTTTAGAATATTGTCTTCACAAGCAAAGGATAATCTTAATGGCTTGTGTATAGGGTTAGGATACTATCTATGAATTATGGCTATTTGGTGCCACCTAGTGGTCAAAGGCTTTTAAAATCAGTTTAAGTTACCTCTGCTTTCAGAAAATCTGTACGAAAAATAATTTACAGATGGCTGGATTGTCTCCTAAAAGAGATAAAAATTGACACAAAATATATTTGGCATTCAGAGATATTAACTTAGATTGTCTTTCACCCTCAGCACTGAAGAGACAATTGGTTTCACTGATAAAGAATCCTTTCTGACTAGAAGAAATTTGGGATTGGCAGGTTTTTGTGTTATTTTTATTGTTTTATTCTCTATTCTTGGTTGATTGGTTGGTTTCTAAGGTCCAGGATAGAGCTAGGATTGATATAAACTTAGAAATAATGTATCATCTCAGATTATTACTGATTAAACATTATCAATATAAGTAAATGACATAATCATATCATTCTGTGGACAAAAAATAACATACGCCTATAGTGTACTCTGGCCACCTCATGCGAAGAGTTGACTCATTGGAAAAGACCCTGATGCTGGGAAAGAGTGAGGGCAGGAGGGGAAGGGGATGACAGAGGATGAGATAGCTGGATGGCATGACCGACTCGATGGACATGAGTTTGGGTAAACTCTGGGAGTTGGTGATGGACAGGGAGGCCTGGCGTGCTGTGATTCATGGGGTCGCAAAGAGTCAGACATGACTGAGCAACTGAACTGAACTGATAGCATCCAGAGGTGGCCCAGTGGCAAAGAATCTGATTGCCAATGCAGGAGATGTAAGATCCCTGGGTCAGGAGGATCCCCTGGAGAAGGAAATGGCAGCCCCCTCTACTAATCTTGTCTGGAAAATTACATGGACAGAGGAACCTGGAGGGTTGCAGTCCCTGGGGTCACGAAGAGTTGGACACAACTTAACCACTACATAACAGCAACAACAATTAACAGAAGATATTAAAATGTGAGCTTTTTTTTCAGAATTCAGGAACAATGGGCATCCCCATTATCTCAGTGGTCACATAAACATACCTCCTGCCCAAATATCTTATTCTTCAGAGAAGCTGTTCTACTCATAGTGTCTAAATGGAGTGGGTACACAAACCAAGTGGCTGTCCCCGGGGTACAGTTCATTGGCCTGAGTGGATACTTGGAGGAAACTGAAATAACTGAATTCTTTCTCTGGACCTTTGGGATGAGGACCCTGAGAAGTTAAATCAAGCAAATGAAAGTTGGGTTTAATGTGAAAATTTCTGATAAACCAAGGATGATGCAACTACAATGGAATGTCAAAGTCATTTTCAAGTGATGGAGTTCCCAAAGAAACAGGATAAGCCAGTCTACAGAGAAGTTAGAGTAGCTGAGCCATATGGAGAGAAAAACAAAGATGAGGACTCTATCACTTACTAGAGAAAAGGAGCATCTTAATTCTTGACTTTCAGTTACATTCCTCCTGTGCTCAAGCTTTTACCTCGTGTTTTGTCTTTGTTGCGCCTGATGATACCCTCACATTACTTCCTTCATACTTGATCTCGTTTTGATCTTTTCAACCAGATGATCCCACATTACAGCATGGGATATTCGAATTCTAAAGTATTTCAAATTTGGTGAAATATACTTCACCAGACGGGAACGATGTCTTTTCCAAAATGTCTGTGAATAGTGGGTGTTAGCAGGAAGTTATAGAATATTTAGAAATATAAAATACTTGATTGAAATTTTAATTTTCTACTGAATTTCCAGATCTTTAGTTGTTGTTTTGATAATATTCTAAGATATGTGTTTTTTTCCCCACTTTATTTCCCTTTTCCTTCCTCCTATTTAGCAAATACCTAACTTATTGCCTCATAGGAGAGGTATTTGAGTGTAGGGTGTGTCTGTAAATATTGATGTTCCTGGCTTAGGTTCCCATAAGCTCTAGGCTGCACTGTTTATTATGGGGGTTTGAGTTTAGGATTCTATATGGCATAAGCCCATGCCTTGGGCAAACAGAAGTGAGAAAGAATTTCTCTAGTCTTTAAATATAATAGATATACAGTCTTACCGAATCTAAAGTAATTTGCTAACTATTTTGATTCTTCAGAGAGAGCAACTAATAACAATCTAAAAGATACATCCTGCTGTGATCTATGTCTGCTTTATTGACTATGCCAAACCCTTTGACTGTGTGGATCACAATAAACTGTGGAAAATTCTGATGGAGATGGGAATACCAGACCACCTGACCTGCCTCTTGAGAAACCTGTATGCAGGTCAGGGAGCAACAGTTAGAACTGGACATGGAACAACAGACTGGTTCCAAATAGGAAAAGGAGTACGTCAAGGCTGTATATTGTCACCCTGCTTATTTAACTTATATGCAGAGTACATCATGAGGAACGCTGGGCTGGATAAAGCACAAGCTGGAATCAAGATTGCTGGGAGAAATATCAGTAACCTCGGATATGCAGATGACACCACCCTTATGGCAGAAAGTGAAGAAGAACTAAAGAGCCTCTTGAAAATGAAAGAGGAGAGTGAAAAAGTTGGCTTAAAGCCCAACATTCAGAAAACTAAGATCATGGCATCTGGTCCCATCACTTCATGGCAAATAGATGGGGAAACATTGGAAACAGTGGCTGACTTTATTTTTTTTGGCTCCAAAATCACTGCAGATGGTGATCACAGCCATGAAATTAAAAGACACTTACTCCTTGGAAGGAAAGTTATGACCAACCTAGACAGCATATTAAAAAGCAGAGACATTACTTTGCTGACAAAGGTCCGTCTAGTCAAGGCTACGGTTTTTCCAGTGGTCATGTATGGATGTGAGTTGGACTATAAAGAAATCTGAGCACTGAAGAATTGATGCTTTTGAACTGTGGTGTTGGAGAAGACTCTTGAGAGTCCCTTGGACTGCAAGGAGATCCAGCCAGTCCATCCTAAAGGAGATCAGTCCTGGGTGTTCACTGGAAGGACTGATGTTGAAGCTGAAACTCCAATACTCTGGCCACTTGATGTGAAGACCTGACTCATTTGAAAAGACCCTGATGCTGGGAAAGATTGAGGGCAGGAGGAGAAGGAGATGACAGAGGATGAGATGACTGGATGCATCACACCAACTCAATGGACATGGGTTTGAGTAGACTCCAGGAGTTGGTGATGGATAGGGAGGCCTGGCGTGCTGGGGTTCATGGGGTCGCAAAGAGTCAGACACGACTGAGCGACTGAACTGAACTGATCATTTCTTTATTGCCAAGGGCCATTTCACTGAGGGGTGGAGGTGAGTGGATGGTGAAGGAATTTCCTGCTTAGACTTGCTGGGGGAGTAGGACCTAACAACTAGAGAAGAAAGAGGTCTGTAGGACTAGAGAACAGAGGGGCACTTAAGCCCTATTCTTGAAAGCATTGCTGAGGGAGGGTATAGAGTATGGCGACAAGACCCCAGGAAGGAAATGACTGTACATTCGGTCTAGGCAGAGGGGACCATCTACAGCCACAAAAAGTTTTCCTATCTCCGTAATACCTCAAAAGGAGCAGCAAAGGACTCTGGAATGTGTGGGGTCATGTGGCCAGGCAGAAAGACCTGTAGTGATGACCAAGCTGATTGGCTCCTTTTCCGCATCCTGTATAGGACCCAAGAAGTGGGCCACCACCCTAGGAGGAGTCCAGAAAGAGCTAAGGTTAAGTCTTCAAGATAAAAACAGAACAGGAGCTGGAAGCTAAAATGAAGTTGTTCCATAAACAATAGCTCTTGTCCTCTTGTGGATGAGCTGATATTCCACTACATAACGCTAGAATATAAAGTGTTCCACTGCTGTCTCATACCGACCAGAATTGACATTAACTTTACAAACATGTTAAGGAAGCTTGTATTTTCCACATTAGGGGATCTTGCCAAACCGTCTGATTGAGTATCACTCAGTTCAGTTCAGTTCAGTCACTCAGTCGTGTCCAGCTCTTTGTGACCCCATGAACCACAGCACTCCAGGCCTCCCTGTCCATCAACTCTTGGAGTCCACCCAAATCCATGTCTATTGAGTTGGTGATGCCATCCACCCATCTCATCCTCTGTCATCCCCTTCTCTTCCTGCCCTCGATCTTTCCCGGCATCAGGATCTTTTCAAATGAGTCAGCTCTTCGCATCTGGTGGCCAAAGTATTGGAGTTTCAGCTTCAAAATCAGTCCTACCAATGAACACCCAGGACTGATCTCCTTTAGGATGGACTGGTTGGATCTCCTTACAGAGTATCACTCATGTGCTTATTAAAACAAATGTAGTTCCTAGGCTGCACCCCAAATGCGCTGACCACACCAGGGTCGGGGCTTAGGGTAAACTTTTTGAAAAAGTGCCCTACATTCTTCAGATTTGTAACCAACTTGGGAACCACCAACTCTAGCTAATAAAATCATTAAAAAACCATTCCATGGTGAAATCAGTCTTTATCACTCAAGTCTCTTTCAGTTAACTACAGTTAATTTGGAGGATTTTATATTGAGGAAAATTTGTTACTTCCACTAAACTTACTTTAAAACCAGTATGTAAATGATGTATGCATAATTTAATTTTTAAAGATAACTGTTATATGGACTTCTCTGACATAAATAACTTTCTGGGCAAGAGAAAAGCTATCTGAAATACCTAAATAGAGCAGATATGCACTCCTCCTTCTTTTAACCTAACACTGACCATGTCCCAACTGTGAGATTAGAAGGGCAGGAAAGTTGGAGCATTATCAGCAGCCCCAGCTCTTCCCACCTCTTTACTTTCAGTGCTATGGGTACAAGTTGGACCACAATAATGATTTGAGGGCTACTATTGGATCAAATGTTTTTTTGGCACTAAAATATTAGCACACATACCTTAATTTTCCACCATAAATTACTAATTTAAGGTAATTTTTTCCCAGAAGAGCACGTTAGGAAGAGAAAAGAAGTAGAGAGAACAGATAACCTAACATCCCTAAACTCTCAAAATTAGCATAGTGTTAGAGATTCATTTTTAAACATAACTATTCAAATCATAAAGTAAAAACTAGAGTGTAAAGTAAAAACTAGAACCTAAGAATATGTTTAGGGCCACAGTAAAGGGGTCGTTGGGTCCTAATAGGAGTCACTGCCCTGGCACAGAGTGGGAGGTCAATGCTGGAGCTACACTAGGTTAACAGGAAAGGACAGAGATGGAAAACAGGGCGGAACCAAGTCTTTCAAAGCTTTGCTTTCAACCACAGGGCCTGAGTCATCTTATGCTTATATTTAGCATACATACAAGGTGCCTAGCATAAGGAGCTTCCAAGGTGGCACTAGTGGCAAAGAACGTGCCTATCAATGCAGGAGACATAAGAGATGTGGGTTCAATCCCTGGATCAGGAAGATCCCCTGGAGGAGGGCATGGCAACCCACTCCAGTGCTCTTGCCAGCAGAATCCCATGGACAGAGGAGCCTGGTGGGCTACAGTCCGTAGGGTTGCAAAGAGTCGGACTCGACTGAAGCAACTTAGCATGCATGCACGCACTCCCAATATAACTCTATTGAATTAAAATTAAATGGAGGAACTCCCAGGAGAGCCTACTTCCCTGCCCTTGAGGTAAACAGAAAGTACCAGTAGTTCCAGGACTCTGTCTCTGGCTTCTAATATTCATCCAACAGGCTTCCCTAGTAGCTCAGACAGTAAAGAATCTGCTGCAATGCAGGAGACCCAGGTTCTCTGGGTCAGGAAGATTCCCAGGAGAAGGGAATGGCCATCCACTCCAGTATTCTTTCTGGACAGAGGAGCCTAGGGGGGCAGAGTTTCTGGGTCACAAGGATTGGATACGATTCTGCGACTTAGCACATGTGTCACTCTAGTTCATGTTCACATCCTTTCACTGAGAATCCAATCTTCATCTAGACACCTGAGATACAAAGATGAAAAATCCAGTTTCTGTCCTTAAAGCAAACACTACTAAAAACTGCCAAAATAACCACACGTGCCTTGCCAGAGGGATAAACAATGTACTTTGGGTGCATAGTGAAAAACACTAAGCCAGTTTGAGATTTTGGGGAAAGTCCCCGGAGATGTCAAAAAGAGTGACTGTTGGAATTGATTTGGTAAAGAAAGGGAGAAGGGCATTTTAAGAGATGGACCTATATGACACTGGAGGTGGAAATACAACACTGAATGATGTATGTGAGGAACATGCAAACTAACACAGATGACAAACACTGAGGGCTCAAGACACTGGTGATAAGAACAGAGAAGATGGATTTGAGAAAAATTTAGAAGGTGAAACCAACAGGCTTTAGCCTCTCAGTGGGCTTCCCTGGTAGCTCAGCTGGTAACAGCCTGCAATGCAGGAGTCAGTTCAGTTGCTCAGTTGTGTCCAACTCTTTGCAACCCCATGGACTGCAGCATACCAAGCTTCCCTGTCCATCACCAACTCCCGGAGCTTGCACAAGCTCATGTCCATTGAGTCGATGATGCCATCCAACCATCTCATCCTCTGTCATCCCCTTCTCCTCCTGCCTTCAATCTTTCCCAGCATGAGGGTCTTTTCCAATGAGTCAGTTCTTCGCATCAGGTGGCCAAAGTATTGGACTTTCAGCTTCAGCATTCAGTCCTTCCAATGAATATTCAGGACTCATTTCCTTTAGGATGGACTGGTTGGATCTCCTTGCAGTCCAAGGGACTCTCAAGAGTCTTCTCCAACACCACAGTTCAAAAGCATCAATTTTTCGGTGCTCAGATTTCTTTATAGTCCAACTCTTACATTCATACCTGACTACTGGAAAAACCATAGCTTTGGCTATACGGACCTTTGTCAGCAAAGTAATATCTTTGCTTTTTAATATGTTGTCTAGGTTGGTCATAGCTTTTCTTCCAAGGAGCAACTGTCTTTTAATTTCATGGCTGCAGTCACCATCTGCAGTGATTCTGGAGCGCAAGAAAATAAAGTCTGCCACTGTTTCCACTCTTTCTCCATCTATTTGCCATGAAGTGATGGGACCTGATGCCATGATCTTAGTTTTCAAGTTCTAAGCCAACTTTTTCACTCTCCTCTTTCACTTTCATCAAGAGGCTCTTTAGTTCTTCACTTTCTGCCATAAGTGTGGTATCATCTGCAAATCTGAGGTTATTGATATTTCTCCTGGCAATCTTGATTCCAGCTGGTACTTCATCCAGCCTGGCATTTTGCATGATATGCTCTGCATATAAGTTAAATAAGCAGGGTGACAATATACAACTTTGAGATTCTCCTTTCCTTATTTGGAACCAGTGTGTTGTTCCATGTCCAATTCTAACTGTTGCTTCTTGACCTTCATACAGATTTCTCAGGAGGCAGGTAAGATGGTCTGGTATTCCCATCTCTGTAAGAATTTTCCACAGTTTGTTGTGATCACACAGTCAAAGGCTTTGGTATAGTCAATAAAGCATAAGTAGATGTTTTTCTGGAACTCTCTTGCTTTTTTGATGATGCATCAGATGTTGTCAATTTGATCTCCAGTTCCTCTGCATTTTCTAAATCCAGCTTGAACATCTGGAAGTTCACAGTTCACATTCTGTTGAAGCCTGGCTTGGAGAATATTGAGCATTAATTTGCTAGTGTGTGAGATGAGTGCAGTTGTACAGTAGTTTGAGCATTCTTTGGGATTGCCTTTCTTTGGGATTGGAATGCAAACTGACCTTTTCCAATCTTGTGGCCACTGATGAGTTTCCTAAATTTGCTGGCATATTGAGTGCAACACTTTCACAGCATCATCTTTTAGGATTTGAAATAGCTCAACTGGAATTCCTGGAGAAGGAAATGGCAACCCACTCCAGTACTCTTGACTAGAAAATTCCATGGACAGAGGAGCTTGATGGGCTGCTGTCCATGGAGTTGCACAGAGCTGGACATGACTGAAGCGACTTAGCATGCGCGCATGCACTGGAGAAGGAAATGGTAACCCACTCCAGTATTCTATTTAGCAGCAGCAGCAACTCAAGTTCCATCACTTCCACTAGCTTTGTTCGTAGAGATGCTTCCTAAGGCCCACTTAACTTCCCATTCCAGGATGTCTGGCTCTAGGTGAATGATCACACCATTGTGATTATCTGGGTCATGAAGATCTTTTTTGTATAATTCTTCTGTGTATCCTTGCCACCTCTTCTTATATCTTCTGCTTCTGTTAGGTCCATACCATTTCTGTCCTTTATTGTGTCCATCTTTGCATGAAATGTTCCCTTGGTATCTCTAATTTTCTTGAAGTGATCTCTAGTCTTTCCCATTCTATTTTTTCCCCTCTATTTCTTTACACTGATCACTGAAGAAAGCTTTCTTATCTCTCCTTGCTATTCTTTGGAACTCTGCATTCAAATGGGTAAATCTTTCCTTTTCTCCTTTACCCTTGACTTCTTTTCTTTTCTCAGCTATTTTTAAGGCCTCCTCAGGCAACCATTTTGCCTTTTTGCATTTCTTCTTCTTGGGGATGGTCTTGATCACTGTCTCCTGTATAATGCCACGAACCTCCATCCATAGTTCTTCAGGAACTCTGTCTATCAGATCTAATCCCTTGAATCTATTTGTCATTTCCATTGTATAATCATAAGGGATTTGATTTATGTCATACCTGAATGGTTTAGTGATTTTCCCTACTTTCTTCAATTTAAGTCTGAATTTGGCAATAAGGAGTTCATGATCTAAGCCACAATCAGCTCCCAATCTTGTTTTTGCTGACTGTATAGAGCTTCTCCATCTTTGGCTGCAAAGAATATAATCAATCTTATTTGGGTATTGACCATCTGGTGATGTCCATGTGTAGAGTGCAATGCAGGAGACCCTGTTCAATTCCTGAGTCAGAACAATCCTCCTGAGAAGGGATAAGCTACCCACTTATTCTTGGGCTTCCCTGGTGGCTCAGATGGTAAAGAATCTGTCTGTAATGTGGGAGACCTAGGTTTGATCCTCGGTTGGGAAGATACCCTTGAGAAGAAACAGCTACCCACTCCAGTACTCTTGCCTGGAGAATCCCCATGGACAGAGGAGCCTGGTGGGCTACAGTCCGTGGGGTCACAAGGAGTTGACTGAGCAACGAAGCATACAGCCTATCATTGGATATTGAGGCGAAGGGAACTCAAGATGTCTCATGATTCTGCCTTCACTGATTGGGTAGAAGGTGGTCTTATAGAGACAGGAAATAAGTTAGGACAAGAGGGAGATTTAAGGCAAAATACAGCATATCAGATGAATTGCACTGAAGTGTCTGTGGGACATTTATTTGATTACAGAAAACAAGCAATTGAATATGCAGATCTGAAGTTCTAAATAGATGTCTAGGCTTCAGACACATATTTGGTGATTAAGCATAAAGATTTTAATGATACTTAAAAACATGAGAAAGAATGAATTCATTCAAAGAAGCTTAGAAAGAGAAGAGCAGGGCAAAATAGGAATACCTCTGTTTATGGGACAGTGGCTGCAGGGTGAGAGGTCACAGCCTACTTGCAAGTGTCACTCATGATGATGCCTTTGGTCACTGTTGCCTTGGTTGACTTAGTCTTGGTCTATACTTGATGATTGTCTGCCTGCTTCTCCTGATTTAACTGGCCTCCCTGACCTTGGGTATAAGAGCCCCCCGGCATGATGTTGCTGCTCCTGTTCATTGGAGACATCCCAGACAGAGTCTCAGCCTCTTTGGCTCCATACTACTTACAATGTCTTTATTTATCAAATTACTGGCTTCAATCTGTTGACTTCCTATATGTGTACAGTCTTCCAGGTTCCTAGGCCTCTGTGACAAATACAGGGAAAGTCACGTGGTAGAATGCAGTGGTCTGTAAACACCTTTATTTTTAAAATCAGTGGGATCAACGTTTCAAATGAGCTCTAATAAATGAGAGATAAATCAGGGTTGTTCTAACTAAAGCTGTTCTAATTCCAGAACAAGGCTCACTCAGACGCCCTTTTATTTCTGTAATAGCCCCTTAGACATCTCCTTAGAATCCTAGGGTTTTAACAGAACACAATTAGAAAATCCCTGTTATAGGTAAACAGTGTGCACTTTATGAGAACAACTGTTTAAACTCTGATTCTGCAGTTTGCTGGCTATTAGTCTTTGGACAGATTGCTTAGGCTTTCTCAGTCTTATGTTCTTCAGCTATAAAATATAATTACTTCATGGGCTTGTTAGCATCAGATGACATAATGTGTCAATGCAAAGCTCAAAGGGCATGGGAGCCTCAATAAATGTTAATTTTCTTGCTTTCACTGTATCTTGGCCCTGGTAGACAATTTATGGAATCAAAATAAAATGAGTCTCATAGTGGGAAAGGGTTGAGAGCTATCTAGTCCAGTCACCCTGGGGAGTTCCTTTCAAAATGTCCACATCAGACAGTCATTTAGTAACTGCCTGAAGACTGCTTAGAGACTGAAAGCTTAATTAATTTATTTTTGTGTGTGTGTGATGGATTCTGTTTTACTTATGTACACCTCAGACTAAGCCAAATATGTGACCCATTCTTCTAAATGCTATTCTTTAGAATAGTACACAGAATGGTAGTCATTCAAGTCTTAAAGCCAGAATATCAAGTATTACGTAAATTGTGATATGATGCTGTTTTTGTTAAAATCTATATGGACATATACATGTATAATATATTAAATTTGCTAGAATTATATAAAATTTTAATAGTTAACTGCACATTTATATTATAGAAACATTTTTTTCTTAATAAAATTTTATACTAAATGATTTTTCCCTCTAGTGTGTGCTTTCAAATATATGATCTTTTGTCTATTTATTTGGTCTTGATCTTCATAACAACTTTTAATGAAAGATAGAGGAGATGTTATCTTTGTTCTGCACACACACACACCTGAAACTCAGATGGATGAAATGACTTTCTGAGAGTGATTTTCTGAGGTTGGTTAGGAGTGGTGGAACAAGATTTAAGATCAGACTTACTAACTCTTATTCCCCACACTGGGAGAAGGCAATAGCAACCCACTCCAGTACTCTTGTCTGGGAAATCCCATGGACGGAGGAGCCTGGTAGGCTACAGTCCATGGGGTCGCGAAGAGTCGGACAAGACTGAGCGACTTCACTTTCACTTTTCCCTTTCATGCACTGGAGAAGGAAATGGCAACCCACTCCAGTGTTCTTGCCTGGAGAATCCCAGGGACGGGGGAGACTGGTGAGCTGCTGTCTATGGGGTCACACAGAGTCGGACACGACTGAAGCGACTTAGCAGCAGCAGCATTCCCCCCACTATATCTTTTTTTTTTTTTCACTATATCTTTTATTTTGAACTCTTTTAAATCTAAATGTCTCAGTTTTCTCAGGTCTGTCACTTCTGAAATAATTCTCAGACTTCCTATAATTCAGGTCATTCATCCCTGAATACATTCCCATATGTTAATTTTGTAATTAAAATGTGGTATTTGGAAATGTATGTAATATTCAGGAGTGATCTGAAAAAATATGATAGACTGGATTACCTTCCTTGCTTAGTACATCACACATGGGTTAAATTAAGATATGCCACTTTTATTAAACATGCATGCCTTTTGGCTAATTTTAACATAATGTCTTATATCCTATTATGAATGTCATATATATTCACTCTATGATGTCTGCTAAGTACAGAAAAAGAAATAAGAAATCACTCATATATCACCCATAGTTCGTTGACCTCAAAATAACTTCTTTAAATATTTTGTGTTTTTTCCCACCAGAAAGGAAGAACTTCAGGAGCAGAACTTGGATTTATTTTGTTTGGTCTTTACTCTGTGCCCAGTTTAATGCTTGGCATATATTATTGACATTTAATTAAAATTTGCTGGACTAATGAATAAAATATTCAAGTATATATATTTATATTTTTGAGCACATAATAGAATCCACTAAGTTTTGTATCTTAACGTTTTTCTCATAATATGAATAGAATTAGTATTTTTTCTATTCTAGTTGGAATTAGTTATGAATTCCAACTCTCACCATAATTACTGCACAATATTCTATTGAGTGAATATGCTATCCTCATAACCTGTCCTATTTTGGAAAACTAGAGTACATTTAACGTCTTGCTGCAATGACAAATAAGGTTATCACAAACACCTTTTTGTGCATATTTTTATAATTTTGAGAAATATCTTTTGCAGATATTTCTAAAGTGAAATTATTGGTCCAGAGGTGTGAGCAGTTCAAAAAATTCTTCTCCCATCCCGACAGTTATATAGAATCCGAGTACATGTTGAATTTATGGCCATCTACTGTCATTGAACTCCCAGTTCTTTTCTACTTCACAATCTACATAGACACTCATCAACAAGTTTTAGGAGTGTTGCTCAGGCAGGTATGAATTCATGTTACTGTACTATCCCTGTCTATAGCTCCTCTTACTTCACAATACCAACCACTTTTTCCTTTCTGGTCGGAATTAAGTGGCAGTTCCACTTTTTGCTTCTACTACCTTCTGAGAGATGAAATTGTCAGTAAGACAAGTCAAGAATTTGTCTGATGCTCAGTTTTTTAGTCTAATGAGATTTCTAACAGAAGTCTTTACAGTGGAAGTGCCCCATTATTGTTATATCTTTTCTCCATGACAGACTTTTTAATCTGTTAAGAAAGTGATGCCCATATCTTTTGTCAGACTGGGCAGACTATTGTAGGGTACTCTACCATATGCCTTCACTTTCTCTTTCTTCATAAGACTGTCATCTTTACCTGTCCACAGATTTCCACCTAGGAGCTATCTTTGTGAAAAACAAAACAAAATCTTTCATAAAAATAAAAACAAAAGCATAATCTTTATTTAGGTTTTAATTTTAGAGGTCATACTCCTCAATTGTAAAAAAAAAAAAGCCTAGAAAATGCTAAAAAGTACAAAGAAGAAATCCCCAAATAATTTGTAATGCTACAACTTTAAAGATAGTGTTTGTTAACATTTTACAATCTTCTTCTCTGTGTAGAAGTGTGTTGGGTGTATATGTTATATATAATTGGAGTTAAGAGCACGTGCAACTTTTAAGATTGTATTTAACATCATATAAGCATCTTCTTAGGGCTTTGTAAACTTTTGGGGGAAAATATTACTCTAACAGTTATATAAATTTTTCATGGAAACAGGCTATAGCTAATTTAGTCATGTTCCTGTAATTCTCTCTCCCTAATAAAGATAATTCTTTCACAAACATCTCAGTAAGTAAATCTGTAGATACCCTCGTGACAATTACTCCCAGGTGGATTCCTACCTAGATGTGGACTTGCCCGAGAACATCTGCACTGCTTTGGGATGTGTCTACCTGCTCCTGTATTCATGGGCCCCTGCCAATACTGAACTTCTGTAGTCTTGCCTGATTTTATAGGTGAAATGGAAGGCTCATAGTTTCAATACTCATCAGATTATTAGTGAGGATAAACTTTCTCATCCTTTAGGCCATCTTTCTTCTTTCTTAATTTGAGCTTTGTTATCTTTACTTTACTTTTTCTTCCCATGCAGGAACTTGCTATATCTTATATTCGTATTTTTTCCAGTAACTTGGTTTATGGGCTTCCCAGGTGGCAAAGTGGTAAAGAATCTGCCTTCCAGTGCAAAAGATGCAAGAGACACGAGTATGATCCCTGGGTTGGGAAGATCTCCTGGAGAAGAGAATGGCAACCCACTCCAGTATTCTTGCCTGGAAAATTCCATGGGCAGAGGAGCCTGACAGGCTACAGTCCATAGGGTTGCAATATGTTGGACACAACTGAGCACCACCAGCACCATAAATCTGTGCATAATTTAAAAAGTCACATTGTATTATAAAAATAATACAAGGTTTCTCACCAACAGCAGCAGTCCTTGGCTCATACCTGCTGCTGCTGCTGCTGCTAAGTCGCTTCAGTCGTGTCCGACTCTGTGTGACCCCGTAGACGGCAGCCCACCAGGCTCTGCCATCCCTGGGATTCTCCAGGCAAGAACACTGGAGTGGGTTGCCATTTCCTTCTCCATGGCTCATACCTAGCCACCACTAATTCTGTTGTTTCAGAGGCACTCCCTGTCATCTCTCTCACCTGTTATCTGCCACTTTATTCCACATTTCTAAATAATCTGCTAAGACATCTATATAAACTATTTTAAATTCAGATATTATTGACTTACTGTTATGAAATTAGCTATCTTATGCACTTCTCACCCCAACTGGTACATAATTCCTCTTCACTCTACCTCTCAAACATAACATGATTTTTGATTAGAATCAGTAGTTGATGCTTTTGCTTGTGCCACTATAGAACTATTATTCATAGTTTATTACCTTTTTGTACAAGTTTTATTACTCTGTTTTAACTCATTCTCCAACCACTCGGTGTTATAAAACTTGTCTATATAATAAAAAACACGGGATAGAATTTTTTCTTCCTTCACTGGGTGGCATCCCTTGCGGGACCTCTAGCCTCCTACACCAATCTCAACCGTTCACTCTCTAGTCCAGCTCCATGTTCATCACCCAGAGCTTCCTGTGTCCCTCTGTTGCCTGGAATTTCATTTTTTTTTCTTGAATTACTCTCTTCAGTAGTTTTCTAGAACAGGGTGTACAAGACAGGAAGTTTGTGTGACCTTGCATGTTTTTTAACTTACTCCTACACCTGATGAACAGTTTGGCTTTTTACATGATACTCAGTTGGAAATAATATCCTCTCAGAATTTTTCAAATGGCTCCATTGTAATCTAGTTACAGGGTTGCTATTGAGAAATCTGACATATCTCTCTTCCTACCCTCTATATTTGTCCTGTATTTTCTCTCTGCAGGCAAGGTCTAAAATCTTCATTTTACTGCTAGGGTTCTGACATCACATCCTTTCCTGGTGTGGCAAATCAGCTACTCCTTCGGTGTTTCTGGCACCCTGCAGCTTTAATGTCTCCAGAAAGGAAACCTGTGTTCTGGGTGGGGAAGCAGCGTCTCCTAACTTGAGAAACCAGCATGGCAGTGTAGGTATGGAGGAGGAGGTGATTTCCTTTGAATGTTTTTTCATTAATTTGTTGATTCATTCTTTTTTTTGTTTGTTCAGCCATTCTTTTTGCATTCAACAAATATTTATTTGATAACAAAAATGTGTGAAGCATGGGGCCTGGCAATCGGGATACAGGTGAACATGCTTTCTCCTCTCAAGGGATTTATAGTCTTCTTGTTTCTTTTACCTCTCATTAGCATTCTGATTGCTATGTTTTTCTGTTCTGTCAGTTGAATATTACATTGTATTATATACCTGTGTTTTGACACTAATTTTGACTTTCCTCCAACCACCTTTTCCCCCCATAATCCATTCAACAAACATTTATAGGCAGCACACTCTGTGCACATTCGGTGCTTGGGGCCAAGGATACACAGGTGGGTAAGGATGGAGTCTCTGCCTGTACCTCACTCTTCAGCTCACTCTCTGTTTGCCCTTCCTGTGCCTAGAGGCAGAGAGAATACTGTGAGATATTTCCTTCTCTCAGGGACCCTGAGAGTAAGTAGAAAATGCATCTCTTTTTCTCTTAGGCTCATAATGTTAGGTGAAATTTTACTCTCTCACCACATCTCCAACCCCAGTACTCCACCTAAGGGAGTGAGTCCCTTCTCTCTCTTCTTTCACTGATCAGATGTATATGAAGTTTGGTGGTGGTACCCAGAAAGTGGAAGGCAGGATTGATGCCACTGGAAATAAATCTCTTAAACTTAAAAAGACAAAAAATTGACAACTTAGCTCTCTGTTACCCCATGAAATGGTGGAAGTTGGGTTCAACCATTAGAATGGGCAATGTTCCAGGGCAAAAATGAAGTGTAGAAATGCATATCAATTAATGACATTTCATTTTTTTCTTCCCACAATCACTCTCTCCGTTTCTTTGGCACTAGGATTGACAAATGTCCATTACTTTACTAACTCTGACCTTTGTGATTAAACAACATGACAAAATTTTCCCTGACTCTTCATTTTCATGCTCTATGTACAGAAGTTTTGGGGATTCTTGAATTCTTCGACTTATCTACTAAAATTTACTAGCCTTTCTCAAAGAATTTTTCAAAGAATTTTAATGTGTTTCAAAGCAATATTTGACATAGGATGATCTCATATCTTGTTTAAAATTATTTACTATACCTTTCAACATCTTTTTTTTGTTTTGTTTTTATTATTTTTATTGAAGGATAATTGTTTTACAGAATTTTGCTGTCTTTTGTCAAATCTCAACATGAGTCAGCCATAGGTATACATATATCCCCTCCCTTTTGAACCATCTCCCTCCCCATCCCACCCCTCCAGGCTGACACAGAGCCCCTGTTTCAGTTTCCTGAGACATACAGAAAATTCCCGTTGGCTATGTATTTTACATATGGTAATGTAAGTTTGTATGCTACTCTTTCCATACATCTCACCCTCTCCTCCCTGCTCCCCATCTCCATAAGTCTATTCTCTATGTCTGTTTCTCCATTGCTGCCCTGTAAATAAGTTCTTCAGTACCATTAGAATGCAATATTTATCTTTCTCTGACTCACTTCACTCTGTATAATAGGTTCTAGGTTCATCTGCCTCATCAGAACTAACTCAAATGTGTTCCTTTTTATGGCTGAATGATTCTCCATTGTGTATATCTACCACAACTTATTTTTCTATTCATCTGTCAATGGACATCTAGGTTGCTTCCATGTTCTAGCTTTTGTAAATAGTATTGCAATGAACAATGGGATACATGTGTCTTTTTCAATTTTGGTTTCCTCAGGGTATGTCTTGGAGTGGGATTGCTGGGTCGTATGGTGGTTTTATTCCTAGTTTTTAAAGGAGTCTCCATACTGTCTTCCATAGTGGCTGTATCAATTTACATTCCCACCAACAGAGCAAGAGCGTTCCCTTTTCTCCACACCCTCTCCAGCATTTATTGTTTGTAGACTTTTTGATGATGGCCATTCTGACAGGTGTGAGGTGATACCTCATTGTAGTTTTGACTTGCATTTCTCTAATACTGAGTGATGTTGAGCACCTTTTCTTGTGTTTGCTAGTTATCTGTATGTCTTCTTTGGAGAAATGTCTGCTTAGGTCTTTTTCCCACTTTTTTATTGGGTTGTTTTTCTGGCATTGAGTTGTTATGAGCTGCTTATATAGTTTGGAAGTTAATCCTCTTTCAGTTGTTTCATTTGGTATTATTTTCTCCCATTCTGAGGATTGTCTTTCCACCTTGCTTAGTGTTTCTTTTACTGTGCAAAAGCTTTTAAGTTTAACTAGGTCCCACTTGTTTACTTTTGTTTTTATTTCCATTACTCTAGGAGGTGCATCACAGAGGATTTTCCTTTGATTTATGTCATTGAGTGTTCTGCCTATGTTTTCCTCTAAGAGTTTCTGGTCTTCCACTTAGGTCTTTAATCCATTCTGAGTTTACCTTTGTGTATGGTGTTAGGAAGTGTTCTGATTTCATCCTTTCACATGTAGCTGGCCAGTTTTCTGAGCACCATTTATTGAAGAGGCTGCCTTTGCCCCATTGTATATTCTTGCCTCCTTTGTCAAATATAAGGTACCCATATGTGCATGGGTTTATTTTTTGGCTTGAACAAAGGAAACCAAAAATTACATCTACTAGAACAAAACTAACTAAAGCACAAACTGGAAAACAAAACTAAAGCAAGGTGCCAAATGTGGAATGAAGCAATGAAAATAAAACTAACAAATATGTTTAGTGGAAAGAAAAGAATAGATATGCAAAGTTAAATAGAGGCAGATAAATAAGATTTATATATATTAAAGATTAACTTCAAGGGGAAAAGAACAGTAGGAAAAGCAAATAAAGAAATAAATGTAGAAAAAATAATAATAATAGGTCTAAAAAATTTAAAAAAGAGAAAAGAGAAAAGAAAAAAAAAAAAAAGGAAAACTCCACAGAACTGCAAAACCCCAACACAGAGGCTGAGGTTTATAACAACAATCAAAAATGTGACTGAGGGGGAAAAAAAATAGCTTAAAAGTTTGATTAGATTTCTTAGTGTCAATAAAAGTGACTACAACAGAGAGGGAAAATAAAGGAAAAAAATCCAAAAGAATCTACAGAACAAGTCAAAACATAAGAACAATAAGTGTTTTTCCTTGAGTCACTGCTGTCAGAGTCCTTTCCCCCACTGGGAGTCACAGTCCACCTCCCCTCCCTAGGATGCCCTCCGGCACTGTGCTGATCTGGACCTGCTGTGGGGGCAGCTCAGGTTCTAATCTGCTCCTACTCCTGCGTGTTCTTGCCTCCAATGTCCACAGCTGTCAGAACTAGTGGGTTTTCTTTAGTGGGAGCTCTCAGTGACCTTTCATGTATTCCATAGAACAGTCTGCCTAGTTGCTCATGTGGATTTCATCTGCAGCCTGTACAGCTAATGGGAAGCTTTAGGACCTTCTTCCTTAGCCACACCGCCCCTGGGTTTCAGTTGTGGTTTTATTTCTACCTCTGCATGTGGATTGTCCATGGGGGTTTGCTCCTGAGGCTGCCCAGGAGGACTTAGGCTTGCCCCTGTGAGGGCCAGGTGTGGAGGTGGTGCAGCTGTTTGGGTCGCAGGGGTTCTGGCAGCACCAGGCACTCAGGGGAGCTGGCGGCTAGGGCAGCAGGGAATATAGCGCTCCAGAAGGGCATGGCAACCAGTCTTGGCCCATACGCTCCAGTATTCTTGCCTGAAGAACCCACCCTCCCTGACAGAGAAGCCTGACAGGCCATAGTCTACAGGCTTGCAAAGAGTCGGACACTACCGAAGCAACCCGGAGTGCATAGATGCAGGACTTTTTTGCCTGTGGCAGTGTGCCCCAGTGAGTTGAGCGTGAAGGTGGCACAGCTGCTTGGCTTGCGGGGACCCTGGCAGTGCCAAGTGTGGAGGGACACGGACTGCTTCTGCTGCAGGAGTTATGGCCCTATCAGAGTCTTTTTTTGAGCGTCTTGTAGCTGGCAATCAGAAGGCCTATTTGGCCAGTCCTTCTCCATAGCTCTGCCATTCAGGCACTTAGAGGGCTCCCTTGCCTGGGGTCCTTCTCTGTTGTTTGGCACATCAGGCACACAAAGGGGCCCCCACTAGCTGGGGTCCTACTCTGTAGATCAGTGCGTCAGGGTTTTGATGGGCCAGCCTCTCTATTGTTCAGCGGCCAATTCTGGCCTGTGGGGTGAGAGAGGCTATGCTGATGGCTCCATCCCCTACCCATGACTCAGCAATATCACCTTGCTTCCATGGCTGCCTGACTTTCCTCCACAGGCTTTTCCCACCACAGTCTCCTCCCTCACCTCCCCTCCATCCAGCTGTCTGCAGTCAACAGCAGCCCTTGCTCTAGGATCGCTCCACAATCCCTAAACTCCAGGTCCCAGCTGCTGCACCTTCCAGGAGACCTGCGTCCCTGTCGGGGGTATGTATGGCTGCAGCAAGGACTGTCTGATTCTCATTCCATTTAGGCTGCCACAGATCAGCTGTTTCACTCTCACCCTTAAATGTTTCTCCTCTGACTCAGACAATTGCCCCGATGTGGGGATCAGACCCCTGCTTCAGGTCCCCTACTGGCTGAGGGCAGGTCCAATCCTACTAACACTTCTGTTTTCCCCTTAGTTCCTTCATCCTACCGAGTGTTGCGTGGTTCTGTTCATTCTTTTTCACTGGTCAGGTACTCCTGCCTGCTCTCAGCTGGTGTTCTGCATGCGCTTCTGTGTCTGAAGGTGTATTCCTGATGTGTCCGTGCAGAGAGAGGTACTCCACGTCCACCCACTCCTCTGCCATCTTGTTCTCTGTCAACATGTTAATTTTTGTAGTTTGTTTCTTTTCTATAGGACTAACAGTTCAGAAAACTTATAATTTCACCCTTGTATGTAAATGAATTATAATTTGAAAGTAAATAATTAACATGAGTTAATATATGTCAGGCATATTCTACATGCCTGATATACATGTGGCACTCTTCAAGTGCTATACAAGTAAGCACTACAGTAAGCACTCTACAAGTGTTTGCTCTTATTCTTCTATTCATTTATTCATTCTGTCTTTTATATAATTTAGTAATTATGCTAAATGTTGGGGATACAGAATTGCATAAGGCTATCTTTTCTACCTCCAAGCAGCTTAAAATACACCTAGAAATATGGCAATTAAGTTTTTGCAATAACAGATTTAAGTAAAACCTCCATACTTTATAATTGATAATCAATATATTATTTACAATGTACGATGTGACTAAGCATTGTAAATTAAGCAAAATTTATTCTTAATATTTCTCACATCATCTTTCTGCTTCCTGCTTTCTTTTCATATCTATCTTCTCTAATATAAATATTAAGTGGTTTTGAGTACAAATCTGCCACACATGGAAACTGTCTTCTGCCTAGTCCTTTGGGATTCGAACCTTTTCAGAAAGATTCTCTCTTTCCCATAAATCTTATGTCTCGTTTTCTAATTGCCTGGATAAATCACTAACTAAATCATCAGAAAAAAAAAAATATTGTGAATTTTAAAATGCTGAAGTCCATTGCTGCCTCCCGCACATATCTGACCTAGTGGGACTTGGGGAGAAGGAGAGGAAAGGTTAAAGAGTAACTATCTGAGAATAGGCAATATCAGAGAGTTGAAGTCAGAAGCCCAAGTGTAAATTTAAGAGACAAAAAACTTACACATATCAAATTCCCGGGCTGTAGCAAGGTGGCAAATTGAACACTGTTACAGAGGACAGCCCACAAGCAGGAGCTTGATATCCTAAACAATTCAAACTAGAGTGAATACAGGATGAGATTGCAAGTGTCAATACACCTTCTGCTAACTGTGGTGCTGGAAAAGACTCTTCAGAGTCCCTTGGACAACAAGGAGATCAAACCAGTCAATCCTAAAGAAAATTAACCCTGAATATTCATTGGAAGGACTGTTGATGAAGCTCCAATACTTTGGCTACCTGATGGGAAAAGCCAGCTCATTGGAAAAGACCCTGATGCTGGGAAAGATTGAGGGTAGGAGGAAAAGGAAGTGACAGAGGGTGAGATGATTGGATGGCATCATCACCTCAGTGGACACAGTTCGGGCAAACTCCGGGAGATTGTGAAGGATAGGGTAGCCTGTCATACTGCAGCCCATGGGGTTGCAAAGAGTTGGTCACAGCAGAGCAACACAACAGCAAGCAGGAAGAGTAGGATGAGCACTAGGACTGAATACATGCCCGCACAGGCCTGAACTGAAACTCTCCCTATGTTTCTCCTCTTTCCCTTAGAATGTGATGATACTTCTCTTACCAAGAGTCTGTGCTAATTTGAATATACAAAAGGACAAAAAGAAGCCTATACTGCAATCCTTTGCTCAGGAGTGGATGTGATATTATGCAAGAGGATCTTGAATCTGGAAAGGACAAAAGTTTACTAACTAGGCAGCTAGAATGGGCTTTTTCCTAACGCATTAGGATTTATCTACCTGGAACCTCCAATCCATGGTTACTCTCACCATGATCTTGTCTCTGATTTGACTAACCCTTCTTTCAACTATTTTAGTAAATGCTCATGTTCAGTCTGTTTCCCTCTTAACTCTATATGCTTTCATTAGAACTTCTCATGATTCACATACCTCCATAAACTGATGATACCTGTATACATATTTCCATCACTGAACCATTTTTTGAGTTTCAGAGTCCTACATTGATTTCACTGCCTGACATACCTGCTTAAATATTCCACAGGCATTTCAAATATAATATGTACAAAAGCGAATATGTTTAATTCCTTCTAGACCTTTCACTTTCAGCTACATCTCAGTCAACTAACCAATCAAATTCCAAAAGTCAGGAAGAGACTGGCATCCATGGGAGGGAGCTGTGGAAGACGAAAGGTTTCTTCACCCTGGGAGCTCCCTTCGCCAGCTGAGGTGTCCACCAGGACAGAGAGAGGAGCTGGAGGGGAATGAACTCTGCCCTTGAGGGATGCACTCCTGCTGGCTGGCAGGGGGAGGAAGAATGGTGCTGACAACTGCCGTGTGGCAGTACTTCCCAGGCTGGGCAGGGCTGCGGGTGCACACAGCGGCTGGGTGCTGAAACTCAGGCTCCAGCAGGTGGGCCCTGGGAGAAGACTCGTTCCAACTGTGTAGAGACAGCTGGAAGGACCACATTCTAGCTTGTTAGCATGTGCAGGAGGGGCCCTGGGTCCACCATAAGAGCGTGGTTATGGCAGCAGCAGGGCTCTGGCTTCTGCGGGCTTTGTGAGCACACACACATACACGGCGGGGCTGAGGCAAACAGTAGAGCCCATGACAGCATTTGTGCAGCTGGGGCAGGCTGGGAGCAGGTCTAGCAGCAGCAGACTTTGTTGGTATGCATACTGGGTGCATTACAGAAGCTCACATCCCAGGCAGGCAACCCTTAGGGAGGAGTTCTCAGAGGTTCCTTTCTAGGCAGCAGTGCTCCAGTTCCTCCTACCTCACACTATCGCTTGGAGTCAGATCTGGGGCTGACAGATCCTGGGAAAGCTGTGCCATACGGGCAGCCCAGGTCTCCGGCAGCAGCACAACCACCTCAGTTCCTGAAGCCATCATGCCCTGGTCTCCAAGCCAGTCTAGCACTAGGCCTGGGGCAAACACAAAGGGGAAAGGGGCACAATCTTGGGCTGATTCTCAGCAGAACCCTGGATGCCTGCATGGGTTATGCAAAGGTTACCTGTGACCCCACAGCCCTCACCTGCTCCAGTGTTCATCTCCTGATGTACTCCAAAGCACACACTTAAGGGCCACAGAGCCTTATCAAACCCAACCCTCAAGGCTTCTCCTCCAAAACTGGGGAGTAGACCTTCCCCTTGACAAAATCCATGACAGCCACAGAGCAAAGAGAAGGCCTCACCCAACATCCAGCTTAGGCTCTGGTCACCCCCCCTACCAATCACACTCCCATCAAGGGGATAACCACCAGCACACTCTGAGGAAAGACACAGCAGGCATCTACACCAAAAATAGTCCTCGCACCAAAAATACTAGACTCACACATCTACCCAGGGATGTTCCCACGTAAAAACGGCAATTCAGGACCACAGCAGATAATTGAATTTAAGTAGAGACAGAAATTTCTCTGTTCTACTTAAATTTGCAGAGATAGAGAAATGTAAGTAAAATGAAAAAGCAGAGGAAGGACTCCAAATTAAAAGAGAAATTCCCTGAAAGAACAACCAGCAGAATAGATATCTCCATTCTGCTACAGTCTGAGTTCAAAACAGAAGTAACAAAAATGCTAAAGGAAATAAGAAAGGTTATTGACAGAATTGCAGGTCACTGTAACAAGGAACTGGGATCTATAAAGAGGAACTAGTCGAAATTAGAAAATTCAATTGCTGAGATAAAAACTGATCTGAAGCAATGAACAGCAGACCAAATAATGCAGAAGAATGAATAAGTGATATGAAAGACAGAATAATGGAAATCACTCAATCAGAACAGCAAACAGAAAGACAAATAAAAATATGAAAGCAATATAGCATAAAGAAAATTATAGACCAAAATCTTTAATGAATAAAGATGCAAAAATTCTCAAGAAAATATTAGCAAACTGAATCCAGTAAGATAAACAGGATCATATATGTGTGCATATATATTATACATATGTACATATGTACGTATGTGTACATATATATATACATATGTATATACAAATATACAGTCTAAATATATTCAGTCTAAAAAAGAATGAAATATTATTATTTGCAGCAATGTGGATGACCCAGATAATATCTTACTAAGTGAGGTAGGTCAGAAAGAGAAAGATAAATATTACATGATGTCACTTATATATGGATTATAAAAAATAACACAAATTAATATATATACAAAATAGAAACAGATTCACAAACACAGAAAACAAATTTACGGTTACCAAAGGGGAAAGCAGGGTGAGTGGGATAAATTGAGGGTATGGGATTAACAGAGACAAATTACTATACATGATATATATAAACAACAAAGATTTACTGTACAACACAGGGAACTATATTCAATACCTTGTAATAATCTATAAAGGAAAATAATCTGAAAATATATATACATAACTGAGTCACTTTGCTGCACATTTGAAAGTAACACAGCATTGTAATCAATGACACATCAATAAAAATACATAAAATTGCATGTGTCTCTTCTATTAAGCTACGAAATAAAACATAACAAATATACTTGTAAGTTCTCTGTATACTCTTCTCTGATCATACACACTGTGCCATCCATTCTCCTTTCTCTCCTTGTTACCAATATATTGAATTTCATGTTTATTCCTGTGCCTGTATTTAAATCACAACTAGATTGCATGAGTCCCCAAATCAAAATATATTATTATTGATAACTGATATCAGGCTTCCCAGATGGCACTAGTGGTAAAGGATCCTCCTGCCAATGCAGGAGACACAAGAGACACAAGCTTGACCCCTGGTCAGGATGATCCCCTGGAGAAGTGAATGACACCCACTCCAGTGTTCTTGCCTGTAAAATTCCATGGACAGAGAAGCCAGGCGGGCTACAGTCTATGGGGTTGCAAAGAATTGGACACAACTGAGCTACTGAACACACACAACTGATGTCATACAGTATAAATTTTTTGTAACTTACTTTTTTCCCTTGATATCTTGCTCGTTAGATTTATTCCTGTTGATACTTATAGCTGTAGGTTACTTCGCTATTGTGCAATAAATATATGACATTTTTTTTCTTCTTTTCTCCACTGACAGACTTTTAGGGTTTTTAACTTTTCACTTTTACAAATAATACTATTTAAAACACTCTCATACATGTCTCCTTGGGTTCATCCGTACGAGTTTCTCTGAGCGCATGCCTAGGAGTGGAATTTCTGGGTTCTGGGATTTATGTATCTTCAACTCTACCAAGTATTGTCAAATTTCTCCCCAAAGTTCTCATACCTATTTACATTCGTACTGATAGCTAAGTTCCCATTATTCCACATCCTTACTGGCTTTTATCACTGTCACATTGTTTGCCAATCTGATGGGTAGGAAATGGTGTCTCATTGAGGTTCAATTTTGCATTTTCTTCAGACTGAGCCTTGTTACATGTATCTATTAGCTGTTTGAGTTTCTACTTATGTCTATTTTCTTACTTTTATAATGTAACACATACTTTCTTAAAATTAACAATAAAAGAATAAATGGAAATATAATAATGTTAACTTTCTCCACTGTTATGCCCGCTGCCCGAATCCCCCAGCAGGAAAAGACCTCCATGACAATGCAACACGCAAAGGAAGGGAAATTTATTGCTGACTCGAGTCTGGGCCCCTGCTGCAACCAACGCAGTGGTGCAAAGTCAGAGAGCCCCGAGCCCCAGTTTCCACACACATTTATAAGGTGCTCGATTTCAAACATAAGCAGTGGGTAGTGGGCGCAAGCAGATTGGTTACATGTTTGCAAAGCAATTTAATTGGTACAAACTTTCGCCCGTGCGGGACTTTCCAGGGGACCTTCCCGGAGGTTTACTGGGCGCGTCCTGATTAGCTGGTCTCTGGTGGCCTGTTGAGGGCAGATAATTACCCTACCCTCGGGAGAAACTGAAACTTAGGCCTACTCTTAGTTCAGGGCGCCTGTCATGGTGCTAGTCTTGACGGTCTCACATCTACCACCCTCAGACTTTCTCCCCATCACCCCGAAATCCATAGCCATATCAAAACAGATCAATCCTGTCTTTGGCCTGGCTTTTATTTGAGCCTCTGTGTATGCATTCCTCTCTGCTTGACTGAGCCTCCACAAGCTCTTTCGAAGTATCCTTTCCTGGTCCTTCTGTATTTCAGTTCAGTTCAGTTCAGTTGCTCAGTCGTGTCCGACTTTCTGCGACCCCTTCTGTAGTACTCCCCTACTAATAGGTGAGGCACTTCATATTTGAGTGACTTATTTTTATGATTATTCCATCCCTGCCTTTTCTACTGCCCTGCAACCTGACCTTAACCTCCTGAAGATCAGGGATCAAATACAACCAGTTTTTCCTTTCCCAGAGCTCATCATATTGTTAGATATTAGTTAAATTTAACTTCATGAAAAGTTTACTAAGATCCTGGGGAAAAAAAGTGTGCCAACTCCACAGCTGCTCCTTGGTGGCCCAACAGCAAATCTGCCTAGAGGCTATCTAGTGATGCTACTGAAATGGTAATGTTGAGAGGTTAAGCCGTTCAAAGAACTAAGATTGTTCTAGAGTAGTGGTTCTCAGTCTTGGATTCTCATGCAAATCACTTGGGGAGATTTAAACGATACTAAAGCCTGGCTTCTACCTCAGGGATTCACATTTAATTGGTCAAGTATACACCCTTAGAACTGGGAAGGTCAAAAGAGACCCAGGTGATTCTAACGTGACCACAGCTCCTAAAAATGCTATTGTTCTAAGGGCTACTAATAGAATTGGCTAAAGAAGGAGCTATTTTTAGCTTTAATACCAAGAAACCCTATACTGCAGGTGAGGGAAACAGCTTAGAGTGGTTGCAGGTGTGAACCACAGCTTTTCTCCTAACTACTACCATTAGCCGCTGCTATTACAGGAAGGGGCCTTCCCTTGTGGCTCAGCTAGTAAAGAAAGCATCTGCCTGCAATGTGGGGGACCTGGGTTCGATCCCTGGGTTGGAAAGACACCCTGGAGACGGGAACGACTACCCACTCTAGTATTCTGGCCTGGAGAATTCCATGTACTGTATAGTCCATGGGGGTCGCAAAGAGCTGGACAGACTGAGCAACTTTCACTTGCATCGTAGGAAGGGCAAAAGGAAGGTGCTGCCGCCATGTGGTCAGAAGATGCTCTTCATATAGTGCCATCTCTTGAGGCCGCTATAAATACAAGACTAGGGAGATTTCAATGCCCCCAGGTTTGTTTTCCTCCTTTCTGTTCTAGCGAACAACACACAGCAATGAGGGAATACTAGAAATCATATGACTTTTCTGGTGGCAATTTATTATGAAATTCAGAGACTATCTGAAGGATTATTTGAAACAATAAAAAACACTGAATCATAACTCCACCTTCAGCTTTTCAAAGTGGATGAGTTTGAAGAAATTTAACCACAATAAAGTGAAACATGAAATATCCTATCCTGTAATGTCTAGATTATGTTTTATTTACTCATTGACTTTATCTGTTTCTTTACCTAACAGATGGGGCAGGAAAGAGGTGTGTTAAAGGATGAGTAAAGTGGTAGTCATACCATGTTCTGGTTGTATATCGCAGCATAGTAAACTACTCCAAACATTTAATGGCTAAAAACAGCAGTTTAGTACTATCTTTCATGGTTCTGCATGTTGACTGAACTCACCTGGGTGGTTCCCACTGATGTCTCCTGGGTTTCAGTCTGTTGGATGCTGAGCTCAGCTGGAGTCTGAAGGCTGGACTGGGCTGGATATTCAGAGGACTCACGCACATGCTGGCACTGCTGCTGCGGACCCTGTCTGCTCAGAGCTCAGCGAAGACTCAGTGGGGGTTGTTCACAGAAATGCCCATGGACACGTGGCCCGTCCGTGTGACTTGGTTTTCACAACGTGGTGGCTGAGTTTTGAGACAGAATGTTCTTGGCGTGAGCATTCCAAAAGGCCAAGAATGGAAGCTGCCAGTACTTTCTAGATCTGGGCTCAGACTTCCCAGAATGTAACTTTTGCCTCATTATACTGGTCAAAGCAGTCAGAGTGTCCACCAAGTTTCCAGAGTATAGAAGATAACCTTATCTCCTTGATGGTGGAATGTCCAAGTCATATTCGAAGCAAGCAAGTGACCATCTTGGGAAACATAATCTATCACACCACAGCTCTATTTTTAAGTTTTTATTTCCATTAATAATTTGACCAGTGGAATGTCCCGGAGTTATTGAAGAATTCACTATAAATGGTGAAATCCTGTATGTCATTAAGACAGTATGTAAATTGTAATATGATGAGTTCCCTTCATGTTGTTATGAAATCAGAAACAGTAACTTCAGAGTTTTATCTTGAGATTAGTTTTGATAAGTAAAACTCAGACGGATGTTTTGTTTATTTAATGGAATTATTTACAAATTATTTTGCCTTTTCAATAACATTATTAATAAAAGGTATGCTTATTATCAGCCTTTAAATGTTCAGTACAATATTTAGCACATTATGATGGCTGCATTGCTTGTTTTTATGTGGGAAGGGGAAAGTATGGAATGTTTGATGGAAAATTCAATTTACTACAAATATATTATTTTCAAAGATGAAATAGTGACTGTTAACTAGTTCATTCTTATATCTTTAGAATCATATACAGTGAAGTTATGGAATGACCTCAAACATACATTTTTTGGATGAAACTTAATATGCATACACATATATTATTGGAGGTATGTCTTCTTGGTATGTAAGAACAAATTCGTTGGGTTTATTAGACCAATACTTGCTCCATGTAGTCAACTGACTAGTGCTCTGGTATTTTATAATTGATGGGAAGCTACAAAATTCCCACATAACTTTATGTTGTGATAAGGCTGGAGTATGAAATATATAATTGTTCAATGGGCATTCATACTTGCTACATTTTTTCGGTCAAAAGAAAAAAAAAATAATGTAAATAAACTGCATGTTCTCTTTTTCCCACACCATATCTATCTTGTTAATCCCTCTGACAAGCTGAGGACATTTTTGTCAGTATATGAAGAGATGGAAATAGCATCTTTGGCTATAAACGTGTCAAAATGATTGTGGTTTAAAAAATGGCAGTTTATGGGACAAGGGGTTATTCTCTAAAGTAGTATTTAGAATAATCTGGGAATTGGGAGTAGATAGGTCAAGAAGTCTTTTGATGTATTGCAAAAAGATAGTCATTTAAAAAAACAAGTTGATTTGTAAGGTCTAGAAAGTCACTGTGGGAACTGGAGGGCTCAATCATAAAAACAACAAAATGGGAAATACTTTGGCTTTCATATTATCATATTTCATTTCTTCCTCCAGCATAAACACGTTTCAAACTTTAACGAAGCACTTTTGTTATCATACCTTGCATCGGGTACCCCTCCATGGGACACCTTTGGGAATACCTAAAAGTGGGATGCCACATAGGTGCACAAATTCAAAGGTGTCATTGCTCCATCCTGTTTTCGTAAGAGAAGAGACAGAAACAAACTTACTGGTTAACATACGACATCTGAATATCTACTACAAAAATTAATCCTATTAAAATTTTTGATAAAAAATTAATGAACTGGCAGAGATGAACATTCCCTAATTAATTTAAAGTGGGCTAAATTGGTTAGAAGTATTTGCCTTTCTAAATGCCTCAATTTGTGAGAAAATGTCAAGGTGAATTCTGTACCTCTTCCAAGACTGTAGAGAGAGATAGTCCATGATACATGAAGCAAAATTCTGGAATGGAAATGATTTTTTTCTGGCTAAATCTTAGTCACATGCATCAGTAGACAGTTTTTCCCTTTGGGTCTGTAAGAAAAGTATGGGGATTTTGTGTATATGCATCTATAGGGAAAATGGCAAGACTCATTTAAAAAGCAGCTTCATGCATTCATTTGTTCATTCATTTATTCGTCTATGTATTTCTGAGCACTTATTAATGGTAAACAGTTTTCTAGTTGATTGAATAAACCACTGAATAAAACAAACATTCCTGCCCTCATGGAGTTTATATCCTAGCAGGAACTGCAGGTAAGTGTTAATAACTCATTCTTTAAAAATGGTAGGTTGGAAAAGAAAAACATGGCTTGTGCAGATTAAGGTAAAGATGTTTGCAGTAAAAACAAACAAGAAAGAAAGCCTCTAACCAAATATTCAGTTGGGTGCTGAAAACTAAAACTGCCTCATTCATCTGACATTCTTCTGCTATTCTACTCCATTTCTCAGTGATGTTTGCTTCTGTAAATTTTATATGGCTTTGTAAATATGAACCATTTTTCCTTGACTCTAGGAGATCACCAACTGTAACAGGCTCCTTTCAAATAATAATATTTTAGCAAAATTATATCAATAAAAAAGACACTACCAATAGTGACCAGACATTACCACTGATTGCAAGACACATTTCAGGGGGAAAATGAGCTTCTTAAGTTTTAATAAATGCTGTATGTGTAACGAGTACCCTCATGGTCTAACTTTATTTTCTGTAGTATAGGGAAGTCCCATCCCCTTGCTTTTGGAGAAACTCCAAACTCTTTCTCCATATTGCATTGTTAAGAACCTCAAGCCATCTTGACCTCCCTGCTGTTAGTAATAATGTATTTAAAGCTTCCTGGCTACTTCCTGCCACAAGTAATGACTTTCCAACTATCTTTATAGGCTGACAGCTGGGACCTATTAACTTCCTCTAGAAAACTTTCTTTAATCTCCTTGGTTTTCTGAGTCTCAGTGCCCCAGCTCTTGCTGTGTTGTAATAAAAGCTATGACAAACCTAGGTAGCATATTAAAAAGCAGAGACATTACTTTGCCAACAAAGGTCCATATAGTCAAAGCTATGGTTTTTCTGGTAGTCATGTTTGGATGTGAGACTTGGACAATAAAGAAAGCTGAGTGCCAAAGAACTGACGCTTTTGAACTGTGGTATTGGAAAAGACTCTTGAGAGTCCCTTGGAGAGCAAGGAGAGTCAAGCAGGTAATCCTAAAGGAGATCAGTCCTGAATATTCATTGGAAGGACTGATGCTGAAGCTGAAACTCCAGTACTTTGGCCACCTGATGTGAAGACCTGACTCATTGGAAAAGACCCTGATGTTGGAAAAAATTGAAGGCAGGAGGAGAAGCGGATGACAGAGGATGAGATAGTTGGATGCTATCACTGATTTGAGGGACATGAGCTTGAGCAAGCTCTGGGAGTTGGTGATGCACAGGGAAGCTTGGCGTGCTGCAGTCCATGGGGTTGCAAAGAGGTGGACATGACTGAGCGACTGAACTGAACTGAACTGAATATTGTTTAAGACCCTTCCTTGACTCAAATTTAACATATCAGGGCCTAGGAGAAGTCCAAACATAGCTTTTAATACATGAATTTTTCAAATTTCCATATACAAGAGATTGTTTATATTTATTAAAAACAAATGGAATCAGGTTATATATTCTGTTCAGATGCACACACATGTGTATATGTATATGTGTGTATGTGTGAATTTTTGTATATTTTGTGTAATTAAATATTATAGGCAACTACATTATTCATTTTACTGGATTGTATAGTGTTCTACTATATGAATACATAAAACACTAATTAATAAATATGTCTGTTGCTTCCATTTGTTGTTATTACAATATTGCTACAATGAATATCTTTTATACACATTTTTGTAAAGATGTATATGTGTGTGTTCTTTGAACACTGATGTGAGTATTGGGCTTCCCAGATGGCTCTAGTGTAGAGAACTTGACTGCCAATGCAGGAGACATAAGAAACACAGTTTCGATCCCTGGGTTGAGAAGATTCCCTGGAGGAAGGCACAGCGACTCACTCTAGTATTCTTGCCCAGAGAATCCGATGGACAGAAGAGCCTGACAGGCTACAGTCCATGGGGTCATAAAGAGTCAGACACGACTGAGGCAAGTTAGCAAGCACACACATGTGAGTATTAGTGTTAAATAAATAAATGAATGTATTTGTTAAATAAATTTCTAGAGGAAGATCTTGTGAATTAATTAATATTGGTATTTGAAATTTTGATGTGAAGTGAAAGTCGACTCAGTCATGTCCAACTCTTTGGGATCCCATGGACTATACAGTAGTAGCCGTTTCCTTCTCCAGGGGATCTTCCCAACCCAGGAATTGAACCCAGGTCTCCTGCATTGCAGGCAGATTCTTTACCAACTGAGCTATCAGGGAAGCCCAGTGATGAAAGTGAAAGTGAAAGTCACTCAGTCGTGTCCAACTCTTTGCGACCCCATGGACTGTACAGTCCATGGAGTTCTCCAGGCCAGAATACTGGAGGGGGTAGCTTTTTCCCTTCTCCAGCAGATCTTCCCAACCCAGGAATTGAACCAGGGTCTCCGGCATTGCAGGTGGCTTCTTCACCAACTGAACTATCATGGAAGCCCCAATTTACTGATTTTTGCTATATGGCCTGGATTTCCAGCTTCAAGATAACAAGTTTCCCTGCACATTTAGAGTTGTGTAAAGACCCTCCTAGTGTACAGACACTCTAACATGTACTGAGCAAAGATATCAGTGGAGAATGCTCTGTGAATGTGGATGGCCAAGCCTGTTTTACTCTGATTAGGTAAACATGAAACGTACTGTCAGATGACTTCGCAGCAAGAAGCGGCAAGCAGCCTGATTCATGTGACATGAAGCTGTGCAATTGTGTGCGACTGTTTGCCATCCCATGGACTGTAGCTTCCAGGCCTGAGTACTGGGGTGGGTTGCCATTTCCTTCTCCAGCAGATCTTCCTGACCCAGAGATTGAACCTAGGTCTCCTGCATTGCAGGCAGATGCTTTACCCTCTGAGCCACCGGGAAGAAATTTTGACATTTTGGGCTAAATCGTCTCCCATATAACCTTGATAGAAATTCTAAAGTCCTAGGATAGAAATCATAGAGGAAACAAAGCCTCCTGCTTTGAGATATTTGTCATGGACACTGTATAACATGAAGAAAATATTTAAATGTGCTTTTATTGGAGTAGTAGTATATTGATAAAAAATCATAGTGAGTAGAATAATTTTGGCTTAGTGGCTTGGGACATCAAAAAATTTTATTGGAATAGTTTCCTATATGTCTATGTCTTAAGACAAAAGAGATGTTACTGTCATTGGAAGTATTTGATAGATGCTGATAAAATCTAAATGGTGATTTGAGGCATGCCCATAACAATCATGAATAAAGATTTAGAAGCCATGTTTTAGCCTTATTCCCACTTATTGAACCTATTTTTATTGCATTTTCTGTGACTGTATGTACTTATACAAAACTTATTATTAATTCAGTTTTTTTTCCTATTTTCAAGTAACTCTTTAAACATACAGATAATGGCAGAAAATCAGCTTGACACAGATCTCTTTGCTTTTGCAGTGCAGCAGACTCATCAAGCTGACTGCTGAATTATCTCATGATAAGATAATTTTCCTTCAAGTCTTAATACCACGGAGGTCACGTGCTCTGATGATATTCATGAGGGAACTGTCACTTTCAGGCTCCTAATATCAGTCACTCTCCTATCTATATTTGGTTTATGGATTCAGGAAAGTGTGATAGCAGTTATTAGCTGCTCTCAGAAAATCCTCTTGCAAGATAGATTTATTTCCTGATTAATGATGGAAATGATCCAGTATTAATTTCAGTTTTTGATATCAACAATTTTATGTTAACATCATTCTTCCTATGTTCACCTTTCAAATTACTATGATCATTCTAATGATTAAAAAGCTATTATTCGATTTAGATTCACTCTGTAATTATCAATCGTAGTATTTCTGACATTTCTTACTAAATTTGGGTTCATGAGGTTGTACTCCAACCAACAAAAGCTTTTTCTCTAGAAGCTTTTTTTTTTAAATATGCATATTCAGTTAAATTTAAAGCATAGAAAAACAGGGAAGTAGTATTAGGCATACATTCTATCCTGAGTATGATTTTTTGATAGTTCGGTGAATTTTTTTAATTGATTTTTATTCTTGAAATTAGGATACCTTCTGCAATCTTTTATTTGTAGTGATAGTTTTCTCAACATTTATCTTATAGGAACACCAAATTGCTTTTCCCATTATTGTATTTTTAAAGCTGTATTCTTAGACTGTTCGACCTTTATATTCTGTATTATTCACTATGATTATTGAGAGTTAGAGCTTTTAATTGCAGCATAAGAAAACTACTCTCAACACCCCAAAGAATATAATAATTACCTTAGTACTTCCCCCTTTGGGGCATATTCTTATGAATTATATCAGTGAAGGCCACAAACAATTTAAAACCTAGAAAGTATTATACAAAACTTTTATATTCCCTTTTGTTTAGTGAATTCTGTAAGTGTGAATGACAAATTTTTGTGAATTTTTTTCAAGTATATACATATCTTCACCCACTGGATTTCATGCAGTTTACATCTCTTGCCAGCGTTTTTTTTTTTTTTTTTTGAATACCACAGTATCTTCTCTAATAAAATATCTCTTCTTTATTCATTATTTTGTTAGGGTGGATTCAAATTAAATATAAGTGCCTCTTTTATTCCAAAAATCTGAAGACTGCAAATAGTAAGATGACTTCTTATTGCTATCCATTGGTTATTTGCACTTACCAGCATTTTAATGGGCTTCCCTGATAGCTCAGTTGGTAAAGAATCCACCAGCAATGCATGAGAGTCCGGTTCAATTCCTGGGTCAGGAAGATCTGCTAGAGAAGGGATAGGCTACACACTGTAGTATTCTTGGGCTTTTAATATTGAGTTATTTCTTTTGACTTTTCATATTCTGCTTTTAATGCATGAAGCATATCATCTACAGTGAATCTTCACTATGGAAACATCTGGGTAAACTTTAATAGTTACTCTTCTTTACATACTTGACAATCATTGAATCGAGATCTTGAAGGTTAATCGAGTTCCTTTGACACCAGTCTGAGTCCTGTGATTAGATGTTCTTAAAGAAGCAAGAAATGAGATGAGGAATTGCAATGGTGTTGAAATTTAGAAGCATAAATTATATTTTGGAAAGTTTGTTCCTAATGTTATTCTGCACAGCAACAAATGAGTGTGACATTAACAGTTATTCTTCATTTTACTCAATGGGATCAGAATCATTGGTTGGTAACCCCTGAAATTGTCTCTGAATGTTATTACCATGAGAAATCATTTTTTAAGATGGAAACTTGTCTTCAGGATAGATCAAAATTTTATTTAAAAAAAACTGTTATATTAAAGAGAAATTTCCATTCAAGAGACATAAAGCCCCAACTTACATTCTGCCTTATTTGGATATACTTTTAATTTCTATATAGATTTAGAAAGAAAGTGAAAATAATAATTTAGATCACACTATCTAGTATTACTTAGGAGAAACACTTATTTAGTAAAGACACAATTTAATAGTCAGAGTTTTCTTTAGAATTGATTGATTTCTAAAGTTCAGATCCAGAAGACATTATCCATCCTCTTACATTATACTCAGTTTATTGACTGAAAAGAATGGAATTGGAAATGATTGCAAAAGGTTCATAAACTTTAATAGATAACAAGCTACTTAGTGTTAGAGGCAACTCTGGGAATCAGTTTCCAGGTTCTCAGTCAAGTATTATATTGCAAAATGCTACTTTGACTCCTTCTAACCCGTCCCTCTCAAAAATCATCTAAGCTTATTTAACACAGTCCCCAGAATATCACTTTAATTGTGTTTTTTAGCCATTATCATCTGTTAGAAAATAAATTAACATTAAATTCCTCATGATGCAAACTATGCTCTGTTTGTTCTTTTTAAAAAGCTTTAGAAATACTGACAAGTAGCATAAACATGGAAAAGTGAAAGTGTTAGTCATTCAGTCATGTCTGACTCTGCAACCCCGTAAACTATAGCCCACCAGGCTATTCATGGGATTCTCCAGGCAAGAATACTGGAATGGGTAGCCATTCCCTTCTCCAGGGGATCTTCCTGACCCAGGGATCGAACCTGGGTGCATTGCAGGCAGATTCTTTACTATCTCAGCCACTAGGAAAGCCCAAGCATAAACATAAATATCTTCTTTTCTTCCTTTAATCTAAGTGATATTCTAGTTTATGATACTAAATTTGCTTCACATTGCTTTTACTTTGTAAGATCTTGAAATCAATACAGAAATGTTATTTAATGATTTTCAGTGTAATTTATGTCACTCTTTACTTTTTCTGCCTTTGTAAAATATATGTAATATAGGTCATAACAGCCCTGTCTATAATTCTTAATAGCAACAAATGTTATATATAATGTTTTATTTAATCTCTATTCTCTGGTCGACAGATTTTCTTTTTAATTCTGCCATCTTCTATTGACAGCAATATGTAGTAGATTTTTATCCATTTCAAAGAAATCATTTCTTCCCACCAAAATTTTCACTTTCTCCTGGCTTCATGCTTTTTTAAGAATGATATTCTACCTAGAAAGCATTCCATCTACTTCATATATTCCTGGTACAAAACAGTAGGTTAGTAAATTGTTTTTGAGAGAAATAAGAAAAAGAGGAAGGGGCTGAGCATTTATTTAGTGTTACTGTATCAGACACTACCATGTTTTATTACCACCTTGTTACCAACTAGGCAGATTCCCAGGTAAAATAATTTGTACATGACAACAATTAAGCAGCAGCAGATCCATGATTTTTAGTTCAGTCTTTCTGACTCTAAAGCTACTTTCTACTTCATCCATGTCTTTGTAGAAGTGTATAATCTACAAATCTTTTGCAGTGATTTCTTAATATTAAAATAAGTAAAAGAGATAGATATGGTAGTACTTATGAATGGTGATTCTATTTCTGCACCAAATCTTGCATATAACATATTTTTATCATACCTCCCACTATTTTTCTATTTCAGGCATTTGTTACATCCCATTTAGATTTCCATAATAACTGCTTAATTATTTTCCTTTCTCTCTGGTTCCCTTCTACACCTAAGCAAAGTTCCCAAAGCATATCTTTTATCTTGTCATTCTTCTGCTTTAAAGCATTTCAAGGTTTCTAATTACCTACAAGACAAACTTCAGTTTATGTTCTTGATCCACATGGTCTCACTGTGCTTATTCACACACCTCCACAGAACTATTTACATCTTTTGGTCATAATCATCACTTTTCCAAATTCATACTTAGATTTTTTCTTCTCACTCCACCTGGGATAACCCCTTGTTTTGCCATCATTTATGGAAATGTTTTTCAATTGAAAGTAAAATGCTGCTTATTCAATAAATACTGCTCAGGACCCCACCTGAAAGTGGTCTTTCTTGCGTCTGTTTCCACAGCACTTTGTAGCTCTGTGATAACTGAAGTTATTAAAGATGCTTAGACTCTACAAGGAAAAGAATTTGACGTGACAACTTTTTTCATATATTTGAAGGGCCCTTAGCTGGAAGAAGGGTAGGCTCACTCATGGTGGTCCTAAAAGGCAGAACAAGGACCAGTGTGAATATATTATGATGGAATAAGTTGCAGCAACTTTAGTATCTGCTTCAAGAAATATTGAATTCTTTCTTCAAAGAAAGTATTTCAGTAAAATCTGGATGTTCCCTGATTGTGGATATTACAGGATTAATCACCATTATTTATCTTATAGGCGTTTACATTCATGATATTTTCCTTACAAGACCTGAGCTCTTTGAGAATAAGGACTTTTGTTTATAGCTGTGTCTCTCATCATGTTTATTGGTTTGGCTTTGTTACATCAAGAAAATATAGACATATGCCTTTAGTACCACATGGTATAAATATAAAATCATTTTTATTAGGAGAAAAACCTTAAAGGAAAGAAATAGCAAAGTGTACCATCATCTCGATTCTCATAGTCCCAAATAGAAGTGGGCTTAGATTCCCTTGGGTCCAGGCCCCATGCAAAGTGCTCAGCTGAAGGGGTGTCAGGGGTAGGATACGTCGTGTGTGTGTGTGTGTGTGTGTGTGTGTGTGTGTTGTATGTGTGTGTGCGTGTGTGCACACTCAGTCATGTCTGACTCTTTGCAACCCCATGGATTGTAGTCCACCAGGCTTCTCTGTTCATGGGATATCCCAGACAAGAATACTGGAGCAGTTGCCATTTCCTACTCCAGGGGATCTTCCCAACCCAGGGGTTGAAACTGCATCTCTTGCATCTCCTGAATTAGCAGGTGGATTCCTTAGCACTGCACCATCTCAAAAGCCCATAGGATGCATCTAGCCGAGCACTGTTATCCTCATGGAGGAACTGGCCTTGTTAGAAAGGAGGAGTTTCTGGATCTCAGACTCTAATATTAATCTATTCTTCTCTTGAGCTAAGACTTACTAAGCTAATTTCTCACTAAATTATCCAGATTGAGGAAATGAGTCACCCAGATCTGTTTCTTCTTATGTTTGCAATACCTTTGCATGAAAGCAAGTAGTCTTTAAAAGCAGTACTAAAAGAAAAAGAAGGTAAATAGACCTCTATCATGTTATATAGTATTTAGCACAGGAAAAGAGAGTAGAAAATGGAAATAAATCTTTGGACTTTTGTATCCGGTTAGAAGTTAATAATTAATGTGTCCAGTAAGGAAGTGTGTCAATTCATCAATTGTAAGAAGCAGAAACCAGCAACTCTGGCTGACTGTGGGAGAGGTGAAGTACTGCAAGAAGGGCACTGAAGGAGGAGCTGAATGACTGGGGGCCTGGGCTTGTGATGTATAGAAACCAAGACAGGAGCAGAAGAATAGAAACAGGAGAGCTAGGAAAGCTCTGAGGGCAAGAACTGGTTGATACTGATAATGCTACCACAGGGATGGAACTTGAAAACATGCTGCTAAGTGAACGAATCCATGCACAAAAAACCACACATTATATAATTTAATTTATATGAAATACCCATCATACTTAAATCCACAAAGGCATAAAGCAGATCAGTGGTTGCCTGGGCTAAGGAGAAGGGAGAATGGACTATTAAGTGAGTGCTTAATAGGCTTAGGGTTTCCTTTTAGTATGAAGAATGTCTTGGAACAAGATTAAAGGTGACAGTTGTACAACATTGTGAATGTGCTAAATGCCAGTGAGTTGTACACTTGAAAACACTTAATGATTAATTTTAGGTTGACCTTATAAAATTTTACCTCAGTTAACAGAAAGGAACAGACTGCTTGGACTACTCTGGGAGAAATGGAATTCCAATTGTTTCTTCTATTTTTGCTTCACTTACCCCAAATTACAACTTTTCATTTTGGCCAAATTTAGGCCATATGCCATCCTTCTTATTGAATATAGGTAATGCAAGAAAGTATCCTCCTCTAAAGCTTCTTAGCCAGAGTCATACCCCAAAATTTCATGGACCTGCAAGAATACAGAGACAATGGGGAAGATGTCATTTCCCCCAAGTAATAACATGCTGTTAGGAAGTGATGGTGGGTATGGGTCATACACAAACATGCGTAAAATATTCTTATTATTGGCAAAAAAATCAGTAATCAGGGATAAAATAATTTTTGTAAGGAAAACTGGTAAAGATGTTTTTAAAAAGGAAACAAGTGTCTTTACACATATTACTACTTTAAGAATTTAGCCTTTTCTTAAAATATATATGTAGCTACTTTGTATGCAAACAATTCCTTGGAATACAAAAATAGCTAAGGTCGCACAGTCATAAAGAATCCGCCTGCCAATGTAGGAGGTGCAAGAGATGCCGGTTCGACCTCTGGGTCGGAAAGATCCCTTGGAATAGGAAATGGCAACCCACTCCAGCATTCTTGCCTGAAAAATTCCAAGGACTGAGAAACCTGGAAAGCTACAGTTGATGGGGTGGCAAAGAGTTAGACATGATTGAGTGATTGAGCATGTATGCATGCATTTCCTTTGAATAGTTCCTAGAATGCACACTTGCAGAATTCAGAGGATAAATAGAGCTGACAAACAGCCCCTTTGATGTCCACTGGAATGTAATACATATTTTTCAAACATTGTGGGAAAAGAGAAATCACAATTAGTTCTCCTCTTTTCATTAATTATAGTTCTCATTCTCAGGAATCATTGTGGGGTTAAATTTGGTTAAAATTTAGTAATTTAGATGAATCTCCTTGAGGTGTTTCAATAGGTCTGAGGTAGGGTTACTGAGGGAAAATACAGAGATAAACAGACACTTGATTTTTAGAATCCAAAGAGTATAAAGAATTCAGCTGCAGTCCCTGTCTGTTTCTACTCTTGTATCCAATCTGAGCAGTGTGCAATGATGCTTGCTCTCTGTGGTGACTGAGAAAGTTGCATCAGATGAAGCCCTTAAGTGTATACAAAACTGAGCATAATCAGACCAACATAACTGTTACATATATCAAGAAAAAAAGCTTGATTAGTCAAGTGTCTTCTTTGTGACAGTATTTATTGCAAAATAGAAATTTACCTGAAACACAGACAACTGGTATTGTACCCTTTATACTATAATAATATATCAGACAAGTGTTCATCCAAATAGGGACTTTACAATACAATTCTATCTGGCACACAGGTTGGAAAATGCAGACTTGGATATAGTTACAACAAGAGCAGAAAGACCACTGGATGTGAATTCCAAAGACCTGGGTTTGAGAGCTGAATGCTACTATCTTTGCAAACTAGGGCAGGTCACCTGAATTCTCTGTAACTTAGACTCCTGCCTCACAGTGATGTTGTACAGAATATTATATGTGTCATTTGCTATGATATACTTTCTGTTTTGTTTTGTTTTTTTTTTATGTAATGTTCCTCAAGATGCAACTCTATTTTCTCAAAACACTGCTCATGATTTTAACATTGTTCGAGGCAAAATGAGGAAATACAGAAGTCAGTCAGTGCTACAAGTTATCCGTTCTAAGAACAACTTTATTCTGGGTGCAAAGTACTGTCCTTCCACTGGCAAAATCACACATTTGCTTCTGTTGTGGGGGAGATTAATTCAAGAACTAGTCTCTTTTGACTGTGGCTGCTCCTTATTGCCGACCTTCATCTCTTACTATCTCCTAAACTTAACGCTTCACTCACAATAAGGTTATTTAACACTGGTTCTTAGTTCTAGCCTACTTATCTTCAGTAACACAATTCCTGACAATAAAAGGAAAAAGAAAGCTAGCATGAAATCTGGTAGGTAGCAAGGTACAACACTAGGTCAATGGGTTTGGAACTTGTAATATTAAATATCAGATGGACAGGGGTTGACCTTCACTTGTTCTATGTCAGTTGGGGAAATGAGTTGGGGATTGATGGGTGAGTGGTAGAGGGATGGGGAGAATAGTAAAGGAGAAGAGAGAGACTGGGGCAAACTTGAGGAAGGGGAGGATAAACAGAAGTGGTATCCAAGCATAACCGGATATACTTAGATTCTATTTTAAATTATGTCAAATAACACTTTTACCCCTGTAGCTACTGGAAACTGACATTCAACTAGAGAATGACAAGCAAGAAATAGCCAGGTGACATGGAACCCCTTAAGAATAAAGCCATCATTATTTCTCTTGCAGTTTGTACTTGCAAGTTTTGCATCTTCCTTTACTAAACTTTTACAATATTACTGTGATAAAGATGGACAAAAACTAACTATTCATTCTCCACTGTGGACTAAACAAAAGGAAATTTGCTTAAAATGTAGTCAAGTAAAAACATCTTGGCTAAAAAGTCCATATTTGTGCTAAAATATATTTCTTAAATTAATTTCCCATTTTAGTAAACAGTTATTGAATTTACCAGGCTTCTCTGGTTGTAGAGAATCTGGCTGCAATGCAGGAGACCCAAGTTCAATCCCTGGGTCAGGAAGATATTCTGGAGAAGGGAAAGGCTACCCACTCCAGTGTTCTTGCCTGTAAAATCCCACAAACAGAGGAGCCTGTTGGGCTATAGTACATGGGTTCGCAAAAGTCCTGCACAACTGAGAGACTAACACTTTCACTTTTCATTGAATTTAGTAATTTTTACTTTTTGCAACACATCAGTTTTAAGCCAGGATGATTACACTGGAAGACCCAAGGTTGAACATAGACATAGGAGGCAATGGTAGCTTTCTACACTGTATGATTAACAATCACTCGCCCTTAACTTTTTTCCCCAAAGACTATCACATTTCCTGAAATTTTCACATTATTGACTTTTGGGGATAAGCCACTGAGGACTCTACAGTGGGAAATTGTGTCTGGAATACACTGCAGTTAATTCTAGTCATCTGCACTTAGACATTATTTTTTAAAGAACAATTCTCAATCACCTAGAAAAATTCCAAGAGATTGAAACACAGCTGTAGGGAAGTGAATCCAGAATCACTTGTCACAAAAGTCACAGAATTCCCTAGTGGTGGCTTGTGTGCATGAAAATCCCTAGAGAAGGTAGTCAGCCATTTGCAAGTACAAAGAACATGTCCAGCAATTAAATTATTTACTCAGCAAATATGTACTGAGCCCATATAATAATGCAGAAGACATTGTCCTTGGTGCTGGGGCTAGGGTAGTTAATAAAATGGATAAAAATCTTTGTCCTCATGGACTTTGAATTCTAATAAGAAAGGCAATCAAAAATAGTAAATGAAACAAATATACAGAGTGTTAATTACTGACATGGGTTAAGGTGAAAAGGAAAGCCAAGAAAGGGGCCAAGAAGTCTGCATGTGTGTGTGCACATCGTTTGTGTGCACACTTCCCAGAAAGGAACTTAAAATTTTAGAGAAAGTTGTTTTATGGTGAAGGTTAAAGGAAGCCAAGGAATGAACCATCAGATATCTGGGGGGAAGATGCTTCAAGTAGAGGAAATAGCAAAAGGCACTGGATAATCTCATAAGTATAAAAAGAAAGGGATTCCAGAAGGAATGATGAAGCGCTGTAATCCCTTCCTTAATAATTTGGTTTAATGTCAGTCTTCCCTTGAACCTTCTCTTCACCCGGGCGCACATCACCTGATGAGTCAAGTGATGATGGCCTTGACTCATCACTCCCTTTGCCAGTGGGGCCATTGGTTCTTTGTGAAAAGCACTACTATCTATGGGCACTCTTCTATAAATTTCATCTCCTTTCAACCCACATTCTCATCTCCCTCTGTTCATCACTTGACTATTGATTTCTCCATCTCTGGAACTTGATTCCTCTGTCAAATTTTGTGACTGTTATCAACTTCACAATGTCTAGGTTTTTAAATTTTCTGTCACAATCTTTCTTTGCCAGCTTTTGATCATCCATCACCCTTGCCTTAGATTAGGTCCTTAACTATGATCTACGTATGACAACACACTTTCCTGACTAAATCCTACTACCATCATCTCTCAACAGCGATCCTATCACCTCTTCCCATGTACCACCACTGTGGGCTTTGGACACACAGCCAGTGGCTGCCTGACTGTGGAGTGGACAGGCTCAGGGCACTGGAATTGCTTCTTGTTGTCATTTGCTGCTCCTCTGACACTTGGCCCTCCAGAGGCTGACCATTGTGCAGTTCTAGTGCAAATACCACTACCAGCTGCCACAGAACTCTGCCCAGCTTCTTAAAATGAAGGAAATCCCATTTCCTTCCAGGAGGTTTACAACTTTTTAGTCTCAGCTTTGTCAGCACTTCCAGTATGCCAGCTGATATTGGGAATGCTGAGTTAGGCTGGTTCTAGAATATGATGGGCTTCCCTGGTGGCTCAATGGTAAAGAATCCACCTGCAAGGCAGAAGATGTGGGTTTGATCCCTGGGTTAGAAAGATCCCCTGGAAGAGGGCATGGCAACCCACTCCAGTTGCCTGGAGAATCTCACGGACTGAGGAGCCTGGAGGGCTATAGTCCATAGGGTCACAAAGAGTTAGACATGACTGGGGTGAGAGTTAGACATGAAGTGACTGAGCATGCACATACACTAGAATATGATACCTATCTGGGTACCATCCCCCAAAGGAAGGTAATATTTCCTTTTGAAAATTTTAAATAATTTCTCCTTAGGTAATGAGCTGTTTGTCTGCTATGTTAAGGGAAGCTACCCACAGGTACTCCATGGTGACTTGTCCTCTAAGGGAGGATCTAGATAGGAGGAATTGTTCAAGGATACAAAAGTCACTCTTTGGCAAGAAAGAATTAGTTGAATAAAACACTCTTCAGCTAAGAAAATATGAGAAACATCCTCCTAACCAAACCCCTCTCCCAACATATCGATTTCATCTCTCCTGTATTGAGCCTCACAGTAGTTTAAAAAATTGCCCTAAGTTTTTAAGGACTATAACAATGTAGTTGAGAAAACTAAGATCAACTTACCTTAAGAGGAGGAATGCTTTCTTTAGAGTCTCTTCACCCAGAGTTCTCAATTATTTGTTGAGGCTACTGCTGCAGAGAGTAAAAAAGAGAAGATAATAACTTAATAAGTTCCAGATTTGTAAAATGTATAAAAGGCCATTTAAGTTGAGACATCCAAATAAATAATAAAGATAAATAAGGCATAGGTGGGCTTTATGACCTGAAAAGGGGACTAGGATATCATCAAAATAGTGATGAGAGGGAAAAAAAGAAGAGTAGACTGCTATCCTAAAGGAAGTTGATGCTGCTGTTGTTCAGCCGCCGAGTCGTGTCCAACTCTTTGTGACCCCAAGAACTGCAGCATGCCTGGCATCCCGGTCCCTCTCCATCCCCAGAAGTTTGCCCTAGTTCATGTTCATTGCATCAGTGATGCCATCTAGCCATCTCATCCTCTGATGCCCTCTTCTCCTTCGCCCTCAATCTTTCCCAGCATCAGGGAATTTTCCAATGAGTCGTCTGTTTGCATCAGATGACCAAAATACTGAAGCTTCAGCTTCAGCATCAGTCCTTCCAGTGAATATTCAGGGTTGATCTCCCTTAAGATTGACTGGTTTGATCTCCTTGCTGTCCAAGGGACTTTCCGGAGTCTTCTCCAGCACTACAGTTTGAAGTCATCAATTCTTTGGCATTCTGCCTTCTTTATGGTCCAGTTCTCACAACCGCATGGGACCATTGGGAAAACTACAGCCTTGACTATGTGGACCTCTGTCGACAGAGTAATGTCTCTGCTTATCAACACACTGTCTAGGTTTGTCACTGCTTTCCTGCCAAGAAGCAATCATCTTCTGACTTCACGGCTACAGTCACCATTCCCAGTGATTTTGGAGCCCAAGAAGAACAAATCTGTCACTGCTTCCACATTTGCCCCTTCTATCTGCCATGCAGCAATAGGGCCAGATGCCATGATCTTAAGTTTTTTCCTTTTTTAAAAATATATAGTCTTAAGCTGACCCTTTCACTCTCCTTCACTCTCATCAAGAGGCTCTATAGTTCCTCTTCACTTTCTGCCATTAGAGTGGTATCCGCCACATATCTGAGGTTGTTGATGTTTCTCCCACTTATCTTGATTCTGGCCTATCTCGACCCTTCATGGATCACTGCCTTGTCATGGCGAAGGGGCTTGTGTAACTCAATGAAGCTATGAGCCATGCCATGCCATATAGAGCCACCCAAGACAGATTTGTCATAGCAGAGAGTTCTGACAAAACATGATCCACTGGAGGAGGCAAATCATCCCAGTAAACTTGCTGTGAGAAGCTCATGAACTATATAAAGGAAGTTAGGTCTCATTAAAGATTATGCTGCTTGAGATTTCATTCAGGTCAGTTCAGTTCAGCCACTCAGTCGTGTCTGACTCTTTGCAGCTCCATGGACAGCAGCACACCAGGCCTCCCTGTCCATTACCAACTCCCGGAGTTTACTCAAACTCATGTCCATTGATTCGGTGATGCCATCCAACCATCTCATCCTCTGTTGTCCCCTTCTACTCCTGCCTTCTACCTTTCCAAGCATCAGAGTCTTTTCAAATGAGTCAGTTCTTTGCATCAGGTGGCCAAAGTACTGGAGTTTCAGCTTCAGCATCAGTCCTTCCAATGAACACCCAGGACTGATCTCCTTTAGGATGGACTGGTTGGATCTCTTCCAATCCAAGGGACTCTCAAGAGTCTTCTCCAACACCACAGTTCAAAAGCATCTTCAGTGCTCATCTTTCTTTATAGTCCAACTCTCACATCCATGCATGACCACTGGAAAAACCACAGCCTTGACTAGACGGACCTTTGTTGGCAAAGTATTATCCTTGCTTTTTAACATGCTGTCTAGGTTGGTCATAACTTTTCTTCCAAGGAGTAAGCGTCTTTTAATTTCATGGCTGCAGTCACCATATGCAGTGATTTTGGAGCCCCCCAAAAATAAAGTCTCTCACTGTTTCCCCATCTATTTGCCATGAAGTGATGGGACCCAATGCCATGATCTTATTTTTCTTAATACTGAATTTAAACCAACCTTAACTCTCCTCTTTCACTTTCATCAAGAGGCTCATTAGTTCTTTGCTTTCTGACATAAGGGTGGTGTCATCTGCATATCTGAGGTTATTGATATTTCTCCCGCAATCTTGATTTCACCCTGTGCTTCATCCAGCCCAGAATTTCTCATGATATACCCTGCATATAAGTTAAATAAGTAGGGTGACAATATATAGCCTTGACATACTCCCTTTCCTATTTGGAACCAGTCTGTTTTTCCATGTCCAATTCTAACTGTTGCTTCCTGACCGGAATACAGAATTCTCAAGAGGCAGGTCAGGTGGTCTGATATTCCCATCACTTTAAGAATTTTCTAAGTTTGCTGTGGTCCACACAGTCAAAGGCTTTGGCATAGTCAACAAAGCAGAAGTAGATGTTTTTCTGGAACTCTCTTGCTTTTTCAATGATCCAGCGGATGTTGGCAATTTGATCTCTGGTTCCTCTGCTTTTTCTAAATCCAGCTTGAACATCTGGAAGTTCATGGTTCACGTATTGCTGAAGCCTGGCTTGGAGAATTTTGAGCATTACTTTACTAGCGTGTGAGATGAGTGCAATTGTGTGGTAGTTTGAGCATTCTTTGGGATTGCCTTTCTTTGGGATTGGAATGAAAACTAATCTTTTCCAGTCCTGTGGCCACTGGTGAGTTTTCCAAATTTGCTGGCATATTGAGTGCAGCATTTCCACAGCATCATCTTTTAGGATTTGAAATAGCTCAACTGGAATTCCATCACCTCCATGAGCTTTGTTCGTAGTGATGCTTCCTAAGGCCCACTTGACTTCCCATTCCAGGATGTCTGGCTCCAGGTTGCTGATCACACCATTTTGATTATCTGGGTCATGATGATCTTTTTTGTATAGTTCTTCTGTATATTCTTGCCATTTCTTCTTAATATCTTCTGCTTCTGTTAGTTCCATACCATTTCTGTCCTTTATTGTACCCATCTTTGCATGAAATATTCCCTTGGTAAAAAACAAAACAAAACAAAAAAAAAAACAAAGAAATATTCCCTTGGTATCTCTAATTTTCTTGAAGAGATCTCTAGACTTTCCCATTCTATTGTTTTCTACTACTTCTTTGCACTGACCACTGAGGAAGGTTTTCTTATCTCTCCTTGCTATTCTTTGGAACTCTACATTCAAATGGGTATGTCTTTCCTTTTCTCCTTTGTCTTTTGCTCCTCTTCTATTCATAATTATTTGTAAGGCCTTCTCAGACAACCATCTTGCCTTTTTGCATTTCTTCTTCTTGGGGATAGTCTTAATCACTGCCTCCTGTACAATGTCATGAACCTCTATCCATAGTTCTTCAGGCACTCTATCAGATCAAATCTGATAGGTTTCAATAAGTAATGATTATAATAAGTAATAATTATTCAATAAGTAATGATTCAATAAGTAATGATTTGAGAGGTTTCAATAAGTAATGATAAAATCTGTTGTTTATTTTCTATCAATGGAGCTATCTCATTTTAATTTCTTAAAAACCTTATGGGGTGGATATTATAATCACTGTGTTTTTTTTTACAGATGACACTCAGACCATGTAGGTTACTTTCCAAGATCATACCTAAGAATCTGGACTTCAGAGCTACACTGAAAAAGACTAAAGACTTGATGGCTTCTGAGATTTTATATATTGCTACATATGGTGAATCACTTTGACTTTATGCTTTTGTGTAGGTATGTACATATATATAGATGGATAGGTGTTTGATTCTGCCTCTGATCCTTAAACTAATCTTGTCTCTAATCAGAGGAAATGTATAAGATCCTGGACTCATAACCCAGAGCCTTAACCTTGTCTTCTATCTTTGACTCATTCAGGTCTTATACGTAATATTAAGGACTGAATTCTCATCTTGTGATCCTCATCCAGGCCTTCTTGTCCCTTTTTATTTCCATATTGGTTATGTGGGCAGTGTTCCAGGTCTGCCTTTTGCATACTCTTCTGCTATGAAATTAAAGTACTCAAGTGTATGAACTCGAATCTTTAATGTGTGAATCTTCCAAGTATTCAAGTTTACACAAAGCTCAGTTTGATGAAGTCCTCTAGCATGTGAGAAAACAAATCTAAGAAACTTTTCTGATTGTAACATACCAGCTTTGGTGATTGATTGCATCAGCAGGGAGAAAGTGTTATCTGCATTGTTACTCTCACTTTCTCTCTAGCTAGGTAGATGGGATATTAAACATGAGCTTGCCCCACATTTCTGGCCTGAATTGTTGGATGAATGTTGATACCTCCATTTGAGATACAGAAGGAATTAATAATAGAAGAAGGGGCCAAGAAAAGGATTAAGAATGAAGCCAGTCTGCTGACTAGCTGGCTGGTGGTGCCATCAACTAAAATAGAAAATCCAAGAGAGAAGAATGGGGGACTATAGTAAATTATGAATGGAATTTTGAACATAATAAGTTTAATATGCCTTTGAGAATGAAGGTAAATACATAACTCTTGACTTTAGAAGAGGGTTAGTGTTAGAAAGAAAAATATGGGAGTTATCTGTATATAATTTTATGTATCTACAGTGACTATATCACTGAATTGCTTGAAAGAGGAGAGAACATATTAATTCCCAATAATATTTTAAACTATATCTTAAAGAAAAATATGGTTGGTCCTCTGTATCTACAGAGGATGAAGAAATAGTTGATACATAGGGCCATCTATCCCTGGAGAAGGAAATGGCAACCCACTCCAGTACTCTTGTCTGGAAAATCCCATGGATGGAGGAGCCTGGTAGGCTACAGTCCACAGGAGTTGGACACCACTGAGAGACTGCACTCTAGGGCCAACTATGGCATGACACTTTATATATGAAACTCCAACATTTTCCAATTTTGGATATCCCCTTGTGAATATTAAGGGATAATTATAATGGTAATACAGTAAGGGATAATTGTAATGTGAAGATTTGTGTTTTCTTACACTTATGTAAAAGCCAAATAAAATTTTATAACTTTATAATATACTGATATTTTTATTGACTATAACTTAAAGCCTAAATAAAAACAGTGTACTTGCTTTGCAAATGTAACATCAGCACAAGACCCTTGGCTTGACCAGATTTTTGCCCTAAAGTTCCACTCATGTAAAATTTTGAATCCATCATTGTTTGTGTAACATACGTTTTTGGGATTCACTTTTATTAAGATATTCAAGACTTTGCTGGCTATATATCTATAGTTTCAGTATGTTTTAAGAGGAGTTCTACTTTTATTTACTCTTGAACAGTATATGAGGTAATTCACGAGGACAGTAAGTAATTTCTCACTAAAATTATAGAGTGAATAGGAATAGAAGTATAGCATTATATGTTTCTGAAACCCAATCTTGTGCCTACTAATTACAATAATAATTGAATTTATAGAATATCATCAATTTAAAAACATTTATAGATAACAATTTCAAATTTTATTACTTGGTTACTCAAAGACAATGTTTGTATTTAGTCATAACACTACATTACGATATAAGCTAATTTTTCTACTTGCCTCATTTCCATTTATATCATATTACTTTGTATTCAATTAAAATAAATTTACATTAAACTTAGCATTATGGTTGAGAGAAAGAATTTTTATTCAACAAGTAGAAGATGATTTTTTTATTTATATATATTTTCAGAATATTTTGTGAACTTTTCTTACAATATTATGGATTATATTTTGTGAACTTTTCTTACAATATTATGAAATTTAAAAATAATGATTATAAACTTACAAACTTAAAAGCACCTATTGGACAGATGATTAAAAGTTTCAGCAACTATTGTAAACAGAATTTTGATAATAAACATTTGTGCCAAAAAATATCCTGAAGAAAGTGAAAGTGAAAGTATTAGTCACTCAGTTGTGTCCAACTCTTTGTGACCCTATGGACTGTAGCCTGCCAAGCTCCTCTGTTTAATTCTCCACACAAGAATACTGGAGTGAGTTGTCATTCCCTTCTCCAAAATACAGCCTATTCTATCCATGGTCTTTCAATAAGCTTTCTTATACTTGGTCATAATCTTTTAGCAACTTTCTTAAGAAATGCAAGCATGGTGCTATCTGTGACTGTGAGCTACTAGATAGATAAGACATCAATAAAAGAAAGTCCTGATTTTCTGTGAAACACTTGACTTTAAATCATTAGGAAAATTATTTTTTAACATTATTCAGTGATTGAAACTCATTTCCTTCTAAAATGTGTGTGCTGCACTGCAAGTAAACATTTTTAATAATATGCTTGTATGTTGCTTAATAGTAGGAAGTGTATCTTTTCCATGTTTGGTAACACCAGGCTTCGCAGATGGCACTGTGGTAAAGAATCTGCCTGCCAAAGCAAGTGACAAAAGAGATGTCGGTTCAATCCTTGGGTTAGGAAGATTCCCCCCGGAGGAGGAAATGGCAACCCACTCCAGAATTCTTGCCTGGAAGATCCCATGAACAGGGGAGCCTGGCGGGCTACAGTCCATGGGATCACAAGAAGTCAGACATGACTGAATGACTGAGTGCAGAGGGTGTGGTGCAATTCTTAACATGTAGTAGGTGCTTTATGTCTGTCAACTGATGGAAGAGGCTTTTTTTTCACACTTATTGAGTAGCATCCGTAATTCTCAAGTTTTCTTGCTGCTGTTGCTGCTTAATCGCTGGTGATATAAAAATGTTCTCAGTTTAGGCAGGAACCAGGGCTATGCATTTTAAACTGAGACACTCTTAAAAATATTTTAACAAATATTCCTTTCTTCCTTCTAGATTAAGTGAAAAGTTATCTGCTCTGGAAAACATTTTTAAACTGAAATCAATCATTCATATCTAACTACTCAGCGAGAGTATAATAGTGCCTATATGTTGAACATCATTTATGTAACTTACAGCCTTCCTGAGCTGTATTCCATTAAAGAGACCCTCCTGCTTTGATTTGGTTAAGGTTTCTTCTAAAAAGAATGAAAAGAAAAAGTCTGAGATAATAATTAGTATTCAAGAGTAGACTCTGCAGCAAGGCCATAGTCTGCATTTCAGTGATTGAGAACTGAACTTTCTAAATTTTATTATCTGTTATTAGAATAGACTTAGGAACTTAGTCCATAGATTTTTACATAAGCATTCCAGACATAAAGAGGATGAGAAAAAAGCCTGTCCCTTTCTAGTCCTGAGGAAATGTGTGAGGAAAAGAGAGATGTGGGAGAATATGATAAACAGATACATCCTTTCTATGAGTATAGCTACCAGTGGTAGCAGAATGAAGCCTTGAACGAGTCCATCACCATTTGGGACTCTGGATGGAGGCACCCTCATAGTTTTCCTTTCTTTGTATCATCATAGCTAGGTCTCAGTCATAAGAGAGTTATTTTAAAGATACAACCTGAAATTTTATTTTTTCCAGTTCACTTTTGCTCTTTCCTATACATTTTAGGCCCCCGAGTAGCTAAGCATCTGACTGACAATGTGTCAAGACTTGGCAGTGTGCTGTATTTCTGTGAGTGGATCACCTAGGCTTGTATGGAATGGGGCAGTCAGCTTACTGTTTATAGCAGCAATATGAGTAAAAGTGAGGCTGAACCCACTAGGGGAGAAATCTACACATCATAGAGGCCAAAAAAAAAAATGGTTCACAGTTTTCCTATTCAGCTCTCAGCACTGGAGGACCACAGAGCATCCAGAAACTAGGCACTCAAGGAACACAACCAGAAGGCTGGCAGAGCCAGACGACTTCACCAAAGGAACTTTCCACCCCTGTCACCCTAAGCCCATACCCAGATGCCCTGTTGGAGAGGAAACTGGGAGGCAGAATAAGAGTAAGAAATCTGAGAGACATGATAGTTTCCTGCACTTTCTGAATATTACCCAATATATTATTTCAATTGTCCTACTGGATTAAGTTTTAGATAAGCTTCTCTGAATAAACCAGAGGAGGGACCTCTTAAAGAAGACCAGATCAGCTACATAAAAAGTAAAGAAATTGTATGCTCTCTAGAAATTAAATTTTTTAACCCACTTCATATTTTTATTAGAAAAAATGGAATTTATTCTTCCAAAATATTTAATTATACATCTATTCTTTTCATATCTTTTATAGCAAATTCTATATATATATCTGTCTTTGTACTAGTCTTTAAGGTTTCTCTACAGAGTACCACAAACTGGGTGGCTTCAGGAACAGAAATTTACTTTTGCATAGTTCTAGAGCCTAGAAGTCCAAGATCAAGGTGTTAGCCGAATTGGTATCTGGTGAGACATCTCTCTTTGATTAATTCTCACTGTATTTTCAAATGAACTTTTCTTGGTGTATGGGCTCTTCTGGTGTCTCTTCCTCTACTTATGAGGGCGCTAGTCATTTTGGGTGAGGGCCCCACCATTTTGACCTCATTTAACCTTAATTAGCTCCTTAAAGATCGTATCTCCAATGCCAGGCAATCTATGGAGTTGCAAAGAGTCAAAAACAACTTAGTGACCGAACAGCAACATTGGAGATATGGACTCTAAGGAGAAGGAAATAGCAACCCACTTCAGTACTCTTGCCTGGAAAATCCCATAGACAGAGGAACCTGGTAGGCTGCAGTCCATGGGGTCGGGTCGCAAAGAGTCAGACACGACTGAGCAACTTCTCTTAAAACCACTACAATATTGTAAAGTAATTAGCCTTCAATTAAAATAAGTAAATTTATATTAAAAAGAAAAGATTAAATGAGGTCATAAGGGTGGGGCTCTCATCTAAATACAATCACACTGAACAATAGGGCTTCAACATAGTCATTTGGCGGGGGGGTTGGGGGAACACATCTTCCCTGGTGGCTCAGACGGTAAAGAATCTGCCTGCAATATAGGAGACCTGAGTTCTATCCCTGGGTCAGGAAGATCTCCGAGAGAAGAGAATGGCAACCCACTCCAGTATTCTTGCCTGGGAAATCCTGTGGACAGAGAAGTCCAGTGAGCTACAGTTCACAGGGTCACAAAGAGTCAGACATGACTGAGCTGACTTAGAACGCACGCCTGGGAGGAACACATTCAGTCTATTAATATATTAACTGAAGACAGGAACCTTATCATTATATCCCTCATCCCTAGCATGGTGACTGACACATTTTAAGACACAGATATAAAGAACAAAATTTTGGAGTCTGTAAGAGAAGGCAAGGTGGGATGATTTGAGAGAATAGCATTGAAACATGTATATTACCATATGTGAAACAGATCACCAGTCCAAGTTCGATGCATGAAATAGGGCACTCAAAGCCAGCACAGTGGGACAACCCTGAGGGATGGGAAGAGAGGGAGGTCGGAGGGGGGTTCAGGATGGGGGACACACGTACACCTGTGGCTGATTCATGTCAAAGTATGGCAAAAACTACTACAATATTGTAAAGTAATTAGCTTCCAATTAAAATAAATAAATAATTTTTTAAAAGTATTTAATGAATGAAAAATAAACACAAAAGAAAGTTATACATACAAAATGCAGTATAATGTGGTGATTAAGGACACAGACTTTTGAGACTTTTCTTCCAGTTATATCTCTTATCCAAACCTAGTTTTTAAATCTGTAAAATAGGCATAATAATAATAATGCCTCTCTTGAATTGTTACAATAAATGTGCATGTCTGGTAAGTTATAAGTGCTCAATAAATGTTAGCTATGACTGTTATCATTTGTGCTTCATCTGATCAGCCTATTTTTCATTTACATGTCAGCCAAAACTGACTTCATTCTTGTCTGAAAAGCAGGATCAGAGCATCCTAGGTTGTAATCAAGAGGGATAGGAGTAGAGGGAGCATGTCATGGAGCCATCATTCTGGGCAGTCGTTCCCCAGGGATGGTTGCTGTCTGCTTGGGGGCAATATTTTGGCTCTTGTGATGGGTAATATTCTTAGTGTTTTCAGGCAAAGTTAGGCTGAATTAATTTTAGAACTGACCCACTTACATATTTTTAAACTTTGGACTACAGCAGCTGAACAGCTAAGTTGGACAATTTACAAACTGTATTATGGCTTATATGGAGCAGGCCATTCTCAAAATAGGACCAAGAGGCTCAGAAGTCCAAGTGAGTGGTTCTTGACAGATTCAAGATATCAATTAAATCTTTAACCCTTACTTGTCTGCTGGAAATCTAACATTTTTGAAGGGGAAGAAAAGAAAACATGTTATAGGCTGTTTGAGGAATAAAAAAACAAATCAAATCTAGATGTCATAGTGAAAGTCACTCAGTCATGTCTGACTCTTTGCCACCCCATGGACTATACAGTCCATGGAATTCTCTAGGCCAGAATACTGGAGTGGGTAGCTTTTCCCTTCTCTAGGGGATCTTCCCAACCCAGGGATCAAACCCAGGTCTCCCGCTTTGCAGGAGAATTCTTAACCAGCTGAGCCACAAAGGAAGCCCAGATTTCACAGAACTGTTATCAAATAAATAGAAGTTTAGAAAAGTTTCAATTACACTGAACTAACTTGCCAAATTTTTATTTTAAAATATGAATTAACTCAGTAAATGTGCAGGTTCTTCAAGTGTTCAGGGAATGGTATAAGACTGACAATGTAAAAATATCTCTATGTCTTCAAAGAGCTGAGACTTATACAGAGAGTTTATCCATTTTACTTATATTACAAAACTCATAACCATATAAACTTTACATGTATATTGTCACAAAGAACAAGTGTATATAGAAGGAAATTTAAAGATATTAGAATTTTGTCTCATCAACCAAACTAAAGAATAAATTTACTTCATATGCTTGGATTTATTTATTGGCAAATAGTTTCTTCTTGTCAAAATTCTATTAGGATCTGATTTTCTAAGCCTATTAAAAATAATAGGAAAATCAATAATAATTTAGTGAACAACTTCTTTCTACTTCAACATCCTTCATGTAAAATGAATGAGAACACTCCATTTTACCACTTATTGAAAGAGAAATAAAGTCATAATCTATTGACAAAAAATCAATGTCTCCTGTTTTGCCTTGGCCTAGCTATTTTATCTAAAGCAAGTAGATACTATCTTGTGAAAATATTTTGGTTTAAGTACATTCATTTTTAAATTAACCAGTCTTTCTAGTCAACTAAAGAGAGTCACAAAAGGGACCCTTCAGTTCTGCCAACATTTTGCTTATTCTTCCAGTAAATACTGTGGCCAAAAAATCCTGGAGTTTATCAATAGCACTGGATTAATATCTGATTGTGGATCATATTTTGATAGTATGTTACTAGCAACAGTTGTACATAGTTCTTCTAATACAAGGCATCACTGATTCTAAGGACATGAGTTTGAATAAGCTCTGGGAATTGGTGATGGATAAGGAAGCCTGGTGGAGAAGGCAATGGCAATCCACTCCAGTACTCTTGCCTGGAAAATCCCATGGATGGAGCCTGGTAGGCTGCAGTCCATGGGGTTGTGAAGAGTCAGACATGACTGAGCGACTTCACTTTCACTTTTCACTTTCACGCATTGGAGAAGGAAATGACAACCCACTCCAGTGTTCTTGCCTGGAGAATCCCAGGGACGGGGGAGCCTGGTGGGCTGCCATCTATGGGGTCCCACAGAGTCGGACACGACTGAGAGACTGAACTGAACTGAATATAAGGAATTAAAATGTTGCTTCAAGGATGTGTTCATAGTTATTGAATTTATTAACAGTTATTATCTATATTATGTGAGAAATAGTTCAAAAATACTCACCAATATAGACTAAAACCATTAATTACTAATTATTTATGGAGCTGATTGCCTAAAAGCATTTTTCAATGACAAGACAAAAAATCTATAATTAAAAACTGGAAGAATAAATGCCATTCAAATTTAAAATTACTGAAAAATTAATACAAACACTTCTGCAAATGGAGGCTGTTTTCATCCTTAAAGGAGAAATCATGGGATAATAATTCACTTCTTTATTAAAATATCAGTATCCCATATCTTTTATCTCCCTTGCAAAAAATAACTGAAAACTAAAATCACATTAGTTCTCAACTTTGTGTTTTTATAACTGTTAAAAAGAAAAGTGCTATATGACTTGTAAGCTTGATGAAAAATTTAATCTATACTAGCTGTAAAGTTGCACAAGGTATTTCTATAATTTTTTTAGGTAAATGAATTAAAGGTCCAAATGGCAGAAAGTTACCTAAGGACTCTAGGACATCAACACTAAACTCTCCTCTGCCTTGAGCCCGGCCATGTTTCTAGTCCCCAACCTATTTTCAGTCCTGTCTTTGTTCTTAGGACATATTTCAAACTCTACATGAAGACCTTACAGGGAGTCCTGGCATGGAGCATGCCTTCCACATGCTGGGCAAATAGAACCCACCGTAATTATCTCTATTTTATAACGGATGAAACTGAGATGCAGAAAGGTTAAGCCATTTGTGAGAAATCACATATAAGTAAGCATTCTTTGAGGATGGAGATAGAAACCTTTAATCAAGAAGAGGTTAAAATGTCACGATTCCAAATCTGAAATAGATGGTCTGAAATGGCAGATTCTTAAGAGAGAATAATTAAAGGAGTTGATGCCTCATTGTCTTTAACGATATTCCTTGCTGTTCCATCAAATCACTGAATAGATAAGAGGTGAGCAATAAGTTTCAAGCTGATCTTTTGTGTAGCCAGATAATTTAGACAAAAGCTCGTAGGGATGGTATGGAAAGTATATTCACCTGCCTGGCTTCCAAAGTCCTCAACTTTCAGTAGAGGGTGAGTGAGTGACACTTAGACACAGAGAGTGGATTAAAATGACTCTGTATTTTGATTTTCTTTTCGGAATTTACAGTGTCAGGCCACAGGCCATGTACGCTGATTGTAGTAATTTGAGCCTTGGAAACAGAGATTGCTATGCCACCTCTGAATTTTAGACTGGGCAATGAACTTTATTTATATGCAATTTTTACTTCACCTATGTTAAGAAGACTTAGCCTATAATGCTACAATATAAGATGGTTAGACCTTATTTTTTGCATAGTGATTATAATTTCAGTTGTTTAAGGGTGGTAGAAAATATTACCTTCCAAGCAGGCTAGGACATTTTTATTCACACTTCTCTTCATGTCTGGGAAAGATCTGGATCAGAAACCTTGTAAACCTCCCACCCCCAATTTAAATTTTGATTAGTCTCCTGGGGAAAGGAAATAGGCTAGCCCTAAATTTAAATTTTTTACAACCAGGTGGAAGTAGTGGCAGTATGTATTTATCACATCTCTTCTAACAATTCTAACGCCATAATATCAGTTTTTAATGGATCATTTCCCTTATGCCTTTATGAACGGGAAAAGTAAAAGTGAAAGTCGCTCAGTAGTATCCAACTCTTTGCAACCCTATGGACTATACAGTCCATGGAATTCTCTAGGCCAGAATACTGGAGTGGGTAGCCTTTCCCTTCTCCAACCCAGGGATAGAACCCAGGTCTCCCTCATTGCAGGCGTATTCTTCACCAACTGAGCTATCAGGGAAGCCCCTTCTGCCTTTATATTATATTTAAAATTATACTTGAAAATGGTCTAATGTTAGTATACTTGTCCATGGATTCATTCTGTTTTCTTTTGTACTCTACTGTTCTTTAAAGTTTCTTTTTTTTTTTTTCTTTTGAGAAGTCTATATAACACATGATGCAAATTTATCCCTTAGGGCCTCTTACATCAGTAAGTATGGTAAATAGCTTCATATATATGAGACTGTCTATAATGACTGATTAATACCTTGTGTGCTCAGTCAGTCAGTCATGTCTGACTCTTTGAGACCCCATGAACTGTAGCTAGCCAGGCTCCTCTGTCCATGTAATTTTCCAGGCAAGAATACTGGAGTAGGTTGCCACTTCCTTTTCCAGTGGGATCAATACTTTAACATATGTTTATTGTTGACTCTTTTTAAAGGGTTTTCTCAGAAAGATAAAAGGCACTCTCTTTTAGACTCCAGAAAGGTAGTGGAAAAATCACCTCCAAGTGGGGATAAGCAGAAAAATGACATATCACTGTTGTAGAAAACATTTATCAATTGTGGAATCATCTTTGGATTTTCTCATTGTCATGGAATATGATAATTATCCCAGTGTGGTTTACTTTGATTAAGAGGATAGATACCACTTCCGTTAAGGGGACTTGATTGATTCTCAGAGTTGCATTTTATAGAACATTCCTGTCTTCTGTACAGATACAGTATAATTGTCTAGAAAAGAAGGGTTCAGCTGCTACTTATCAGGAGGATACCTTCAGGAAGGGCACAGAGACACATTTCAAGCAATTCTCTTAATTATTAAACAAGATCTACTTAGTAAGTTTGAGGGGAAAGACCACTGATTTGTGAGCCAGCCAACCAAGTGCTGGCTTTGCCTATGCTGCTAGTGCCCTCATAAAAGGAGGGGGGAAATCCCTCTTTCCTATAGACCTGCTTCTTTTCACAATAAATTGAAGCAGAGTATCAAAATGTCTCTAGAACCCTTTCCAATTTAACTATGTTCTAGTACACAAACGTCTTCTGGGAAGACTGTGTACTTAGAGCTGTGGGAGATGTGATACTATATAAATGCTTTTCTAGCCCTTCAATAGCTAGCTCTCACTTCATCATATGTGAAAATGATTGAGACAATTAAACTGAAATTTTGAGCCAATCCTATAATACTATGCAACTATGATATTATCTTTATGGTCTGCTTCTCGGGCATGCAGATTTCCTGATAAGAGTGAAATACCATTCACCACAGCAACCCAGGGTACTTCAACCTGATGCATATTCGATGCAGGTGACTTACCTAAATAATGTGTGGAAAGTTATGGACTAAGATTTTAACAATTAGAAGGAAGTCACAAGCTGATAAACTTTTAAAGAATTAAAAGGATGAACTCTAATCACTGCCTACAAAATGTTTGCCTAAATTCACAATGGAGAAGTTAAGCTACATTTTCTGTGATAAATTTGGGTCTCCCTGAAGGCAAGGGAACATTCTTATTCACGCTTTCAATAAGGTTAGACTATCAATGGACTCCCCTGGTGGCTCAGATGGTAAAAACCTGCCTGCAATGTGGGAGACCTGGGTTTGATCCCCGGGTTGGGAAGATCTCCTGGAGGAGGGCGTGGTAACCCACTCCAGTATTCTTGCCTGGAGAATCCCATGGACAGAGAAGCCTGGCAGGTGACACTCCATGGGGTCACAAAGAGTCGGACATAACTGAGAGACTAAGCACAGAGTATCGATAAATATTCACTGAAGTGAATCTTATGAAATAGACGTTTTAGGAGGGTCAGTCAATAGTGCCTGTCCCAGCACATGCATGTAAACACACAATGAACAAATAGGCAAAATTCAATATACAAATTTAAGCACACTGCAATAAATTTCATGGGGCATAGAGTCAGAATCAGAAAATTAAAAAGGACTTTGGAGATCAACCAATTGTTTTATGATAGTGAAATTTTGTTTTAATGAGAGAATATAACTAGGAATCACATTCTCATTCCATGGAAGCTGAGGATGAGAAATAATTTATATTTAACCTTTCTGAGGGAATTAATAAATTAAAATAAGTTTAAATTACAGAAGTATAAAAAGGGTATTATCAGATCCTTCCCATCCCCACCCCTTTACACTTTAGGGCCATAGGAACTTCTTGTGTTCTATTGGGCTGTTTCAGTGTGGTTTGAGAGTATTTTTAGGTGTGTGTTTTTTAGATGAATTGATGGGATTTGGGGCTGGGAAATAGGAAGACTGAGAGTTAACATCTTTAATGAAAAAAGATATGATAATTACAACTCTTCATCTTCTATGGTTGTTAAGTACAAACAGCCTTATAAGTTACTGTTTTTGAAGGAAAGTCACACAAACAGAAATAGAATAAAATAAAAGTGATAATATCTAATGAGTATTGTACTTTAAAAATGTAATATTTTACACAAATTTAAAGCAACAAATTACCTTATTTTTATTTTCACAAAATTATACATTGAGAGAGAATTGATATATTTAAAAGACAGTAAAATTAACTTCCTTTTTTGTTATGATACCATATTTATGGCACACTAATTATTCTGCCAAGGCCTATGAGAAAGAAAAATGGATATCAGACATGGATTTTAAAATTGCTGTGAAAATAGTGCAAGATGGAAAATTTTACCAGAGAATTGGATCTTAAAAATTGAGACAAAATTCACACATCTTAATATTCACTCTTCAAAGATATGATACAGTGTGTTTTTAGTATTTTCACAGATATGCACATCACTATTATATAATATTTTCATCATTACTAAAAGAAATCCATTACCTATGGGCAATCACTTCCCAATTCTCTTAGCCTCAGCCTCTGACAACCACTAATCTATTTTCTCTCTCAATGGATTTGCCTATTCTGAGCGTTTCATAAAAATGGAATCATGCTATATGTGGTCTTTTCTGTCTGCCTTCTTCCACTTAGCATAATGTTTTCAAGGTTCATCTGTACTGTAATATGTACTTCATTTTTTTCTATTGTTGAATGGCATTTCATTGTATATACCACATTTCACTGAAATATCACTGTTTAGCCATTCATCTGCTGATAAACATTTTTTTTTTCAATTTTGGGCTATTATGTATAAGCTTTTCTGTAGATAGATGTTTTCATTTCTCTTGGGTATATACCTAGGAGTAAAATTGCTGGTTAATATGGCAACTTATATTTAACCATTTGAGAAACTGCCAAGTTGTTCTCCAAAGTGGCCATAACATTTTACATTCCCACCAGAAATGCATGAGAATATGTATTTCTCCAAATCCTCAACAACACTTGTTATTGTCTGCTTTTTGATTATTGCCATCCTTGTAGGTATGAAGTGGTATCACATTGTGGTTTTGATTCATATTTCCTTAATTACTAATGAGGCTGAGCATATTTTCATGTACTTATTAGCTTTTAATATATTTTCTTTGGAGAAATGCCTATTCAAATCCTTTGCTGATTTTTGAATGGGGTTATCTGTCCTTTTAAAGGCTCTTTGTGTATTTTTCATATGAGTTCTTTGTATGTTTATGCAAATATTTTCTCTCATTCTGTAGTTAGTCTTTGTATTTTCTTGAAAGTGTCTTTTGGAGCAAAAAAAGTTTTTAATTTTATGATGTCTAGTTTATTTTTTTCTTTTGTCATTTGTGCTTTTGGTGTCATGTCTAAGAAACTATTGTCTAATCCAAGCTCACTAAGTTTTATGCCTATGCTTTGGTGCAAAAGTTTTCCAGTCTAAACTCTTAAAAATGTAAGTCTTTGCTTAGTTTCTGAATTAATTTTTGTTTATTGGGAGCCAGGGTCCAGCTTAATTCTTCTGCGTGTGGATATCCAGTTTGACCAAGATTGAATTTCACTGGATGGTGAAATATTGCAAACTTTACAACACAGATAAGGATTAAGAATGCTCGTTACAGCCACTACTACTGAACATTGTATGAGATTTTTTTTTTGCTGGTGCAATAAATCAAGAAAGCAAAAGATAAAAAGATGAGAAACCAAGAAATAAACTCCCACTATTCACAGGTAACATGATACTTTACACAAAAAGCACAAAATAACCTAAATAAATTACTACAATTAACAAATGAATTTATTAAGGTCACTAGTTACAAGGTCAGCTTACCAAAGTCGATTGCATTTCTATATACCAATAAAAGGAAAACTAGAAAATAAAAATGAAAAAATAGAAAATGAAACATTTAGAATGACAGTATACGCACTAGCACAGAAAATTAAATATAAACAAATGGATCTAGTAACACATATGAAAGAGCTCCTCACTGAAAACTACCAAGTATAATTTAGAGAAACTTTAAAAGGGCTAAAACCATAGGCCATACCATGATTGCAGACTGGAAATCTCAGTATTGTAAAAATGTCATTCCTTTTTAAAATCTATTCAAATAATCTATAGGCTCAATGCATGCCAAATAAAATCCTAGCAGAATTTGCTTTTTGTAGAAATGAACAAACTTATTGTAAAGTTTAAATGGGGTTGCAAAAAGTTGGACACTGTGGAGCAACCAAGCACATATAGAGAGAAAGAGCAATCTTTCCATAGTTTATGCTGCACACGCTGGATGTTTTTATGCCACAAAAATAAATCTTGATTATCCTACCTCATATTATATCCCTAAATCAATGCCAGATAGACTGTAGATTTAAATGTGGAAGATAAATCACAAAGAATTTACCTGAAGGACTAACAAACGAATTCTACTTCTTAAATTACATTCATTGAAAGACACCATTAAGAGTAACAGGACAGGTCACATAATGGGAGAAATAATATACATATAGACATGCATACATGTATTTCTGGGAAAAACATTAATATTTATATATCACTTTATTGATCGATCTATTTATCTGATTTGAACAGTCACTTCACAAAATAAGACATGCATATGTTCAAAAGGTGAGAAGATGCTTAACTTTATTAGACATCAAGAAACAAAAGTAAGATACCATTTCATAATGACCAGTGTGACAAATAAAACTATTGACAGTACCATGGGCCTGCAAGAACTCAAAGTAACTCAGAGCCTCATATGTTGTTATTTGGAGTGTATATTTGTCCCAGCACTTTGATAAACTGCTTGGTAGTAGCTATTAAAGATGAATGTTTAGAATATACATATACAAGTTTAGAATATATGTTCCTAAACTGTCTTTAGGGTTCATGTATTAACAAACCAAAGGTCTTTCAACAGTAGATTGAATAGTAAGTCATGACCTTTTTGTAAAATAGAAGAGGATACATCAAAGAGAATGGATGAATCTCACAAATATTATATTAAGCAAAAGAAACTAGATCAGGGTTTGGTTTCAGAAAAATTAAGCTTAAAAACAAGAAAAACAAATCAGTGGTGATGGAAGTCAAGATAGTAGTTACCTTTAAATACAGCTTTTGAGACTGGGTATGAGGATTTCTTACTGGAGTTGGTAATCCATTTTTCGAAGTAGTTGGTTAAATGGCTAAGATCACTTTGGGAAGAATTCAGTGAGCTGTACATTAATGATTTGTGAAATTTTAGTATAAATGTAATAGTTTAAAAGTTTTGCTTCAGTTGATACAAAAGACTTTGGTTAAGGCAGTAAGTTCTTATAAACACAAAAACTAATGTAAATTAAACTATAGCACAAAATAATAGAGCTTTTATTAATTTTTTCAAGTGGAATGTGATGCCTCATGAAGCAGTGAGTTTGCTGTCACTGGATTTATACAAGGTAAAGACAGAAGCATTCCTATTTAAAAATCTTAAAAGGGCTTTTCAAAGGGTGGGCTTTGGATAAAATGATCTCCAAGGAGCTTTCCAATTCTAAGACAAAATAATGTCAACCTTCCAGTGAAGAAACACAACCTCCCAAGTGGGTAATACCAGACAATTTGCCAAACACCTGTTTATCACTGAGAAAATCATTTAAACTATCAAGCCAACTCCACTTAAAAAATGTATTTCTCACTTCCTTATAAGTTTGACAATATTTTGCTATATAATTTAACATATATGTATATATATATATTATTAAGATACTGAGTTAAACCATAGATTATGCCTAGATTTTTTTTTTTTTTATATTTTAAGAAAAACCTAAAATAATCCAGTGACAGTTGACTACTCTATTGGTAAAAGATGATTTGCCATGGGAAAATTTAGAATGACATAAACTATATTCACTGTACCAAGAATGCCATATGAAAAATTAAGCAAGTTCTATTTATTACTCACCTAAATAGTTAGATGAGATACACATAATGTGTGTATGTTTTGATATAAACATCATCATGTATTTTTCATATTCCATAACAAAGAGATTTCTTATAAAGGATTTTGATTCAGTTTTGGATGAACTTCTGGTGTATGAGAAAGAGACTTTCAATTATTCTACTTTTAATTCACAGGACCAACTCCTCTTGGTTGTCAAATAATTATTCGCAGGTATCAAAAATTCTTAAATTTTTTGGTTCAGGACTTGCAATAACAATTGTATATAGTCAACACAGTAAAATTCAGACATGAATAAATTTAACATATAATTTTAGAGAATTTTCGGATCCTTTGCCTTCCACCTACCTATCCAGTAGTGTAACATGTATCATAGGTCCTGGCCTGGTTAAGTAAAATAATGTAAAGTTGAGACAAATACTGGCAGTGTTGTTGGCTTTGTTACAATATTAAACAACAGTAGGTATCCTACTCTGCATGATACTTTCAGTTTGAGATTCTTTAAGTTGTTGAAGAAGCATTATTTATCATCACCCAAAATTGTGCCAAACATTGCATAAAGTATATACCTCTTTGAAACTTTGAGAGAAACCCATAGTTAACGCTGAATTTTTGCCTATAGTAACTCAAATGACGTAAGACATAAACAAGTAAGTCACATATATTACAACTGTACTCTGTAAGTAGATTGGAAAAAACTGTAGTACCTGCATGCTTATTTATGTAGGATCTCATGGTAAAATCTCAGAAACTCTTAATTTTCCAAAACTGAATTTTATATCTTTCCATGTATTATGTTGTTTCATCCTATCTTAAACAATTTATTTAATTCTGTAACAATAAGGAAGGACTAGTATGAAGTAGAGGAGAAGGCAAAAGTCTTCTAGTGGTCTGAACCTATGGTGACTCAATGCAAAGAAAATATGTTTATGCCTCTAAAATAATGATGTAGGAAGTGAATCTGAAACTAATACAATTCTTTCTTATGTTTTCCCAACAGCATGCATTGATCTTTACATTTTCTTTACTATGGAAAACATTTAGCCTGAACAAAGAATAGAGTATTCTGCTTAACAAATTATTTTGGCAGATGGAGAACTGCCACATATTCCACATATGAATAATTACTTTTTAAAATAATTTAAAAGTTACTTCAGGATTTTACATTATACATATTGACTTTACTATATTGCAGAAGTACAGAATTAGCAATAAAAAGGATATTTGAATTCCAGGAAGATGATGGCTTATGTCCAAGTCCTTCATTCTGCTTACCACTCATCCACCCATCCACCCATCTATCCATCTATCTATCCATCCATGCACACACCCATTTTGTATATGATGGGATATATGGAAATACAATGTTACACAAGATGAATAATTCTTCCTATGAAGAATTATTCTTTCATGAAGAAAATTGCACAGTGACTATACTAGATGATTGAATTAAAAAAAATTAGAGCAATATAATTGACATATAATATTGCCCCAGTTTGGGGCTTCCCAGGTGCCTCAGTGGTAAAGAATTCACCTACAAATGCAGGAGACTCAGGAGATGTGGTTTGACCCCTGGGTGGGGAAGATCCCCTGGAGAAGGAGATGGTAAGCCCCTCCAGTATTCTTGCCTGAGATATTCCATGTACAGAGGAGCCTGGTGGGCTGCAGTCCACGGGATCACAAATAGTCGGACCCAATGGAGTGACTGTACGCACCCTTAAGAGTATTAGATAATTGTTCCAGTTTAAAGTGTACAACATGTTGAGTTCATAAATTTATATTTTCAAATATGATTACCACCAAAGTGTTAGCTAACGCTTCTATCATGTCACATAATTTGGTGGTGGTGGTTTAGTCAGTAAGTCCTGTCCAACTCTTGCGATCCCATGGACTGTAGCCCACCAGGCTCCTCTGTCCATAGGATTTTCCAGGCAAGAATACTGGAGTGGGTTGCCATTTCCTCTCCAGGGGATCTTTCTGACCCAGGGGTCGAACCCAGGTATCCTGCACTGCAGGAGCTACCGACTGAGCTACCAGGGAAGCCCCCGTTACCTAATTTAGATGACGAAATTTCAAGTGATCTTTTTCCTTGTGAATTTTAAAATCACCATAATTGTATGTTTTTATTTCTTCATAAGCTTTCCATTTATTAACTCATTTGATCCTTGTAACAATCTTGGAGGTAGGAACTACTAGTATTGCTATTGCACAGCTGCAGAAATAAAAGCACAGAAAGGCTAAGTAATTACCTAAGGCCCCTCAGCTAATAAATAGAAGCAGGCTGTAAGCATATATAGTGTGTCTCTAGACACTGTTCTCAAATCCCACAGTTGTATTATCTGTCAAATAGAGGTATGTTAATACGATCAACAATACTGCAATATTATCATCACCAAGAATAACAATTATAATATATATCATTTTTATTCTTTATATAGACTTGTCACTAGGCTTCCCAGGTGGTGGTAGTGTTGAAGAACCCATCTGCCAATGCAGAAGACATAAGAGATGCAGATTTGATTCCCAGGTCAGAAAGATCCCCTGGAGGAGGGCATGGCTTAATCCTTAAAGTATGTTTGAAGTAGGACCCTTTAACAGTCCTTTAAAATAATAAATACCCATATTAGCTCTAAAGAGATTATATAATTCATTTTTATAACAGAGACCAGTAATTCTCAAATAAGAGTATAACAAAGTCTGAGGGAGAGAAATAAAACAGTGTAAGTTATTATATTTACCAAAGGAACATGGGTTAAAAAAGGTTGAGAGACCGTCACAAAGAAAAATTATTTGGACATCTTGGGAGATCTTTCATCAAATGGAAAAAGGAAAGTTCACAGAAGTTAATTGATTAAAAAAGTAAACTAAGTCTAGAACAAATGAATTTTAATGACTATCTTTCAAAGAATGATTAATTTGTTAATTATGCATTATAAAACTAAAAGTTGGTGTGTGGATGGTATGCTATGGAGAATACTGCACTGAAGGCAGAGACATCTGAGTTTAAGTCCCAGCGCTGTTCCCAAATGTTGGGGTCCTTCATTGTTCTTGATTTCAGTTTTCTTATGTGAAAATGAAGGGATAGCCCAGAAGACTGTTAAGTGCCTTAGCGTCCTGCTTCTCTATAACTCACCTAAACTTTTGCCATTTTTTGTAAAAGTATTTTGTAGCCTCCGCATAAGAAAAAAAAAAAAAAAGATGTGATAATTGCGGGATGATAGCTACAACTCTTAGCAGCAGCAGCAGCTACAACTGTAACTAGAACCTAAGTCCTTGACCCTAAGGCCAACAAACTGGTAGATTATTCATTATAACCATTCTGCAAACCAGAACCACTTGTGGGGCACCAGCAACCTGGAAGCTATTATTCAGTAGATCTGACAGTGCACCTGAGTCTATGTAGTTTGAGCATCTCACTCAGTGATTTTTGCTATTTATCAATCGGCTTCCCTTGTGGCTCAGCTGGTAAAGAATCCGCCTGCAATAGAGGAGACCTGGGTTTGGTCCCTGGGTTGGGAAGATCCCCTGGAGAAGGGAAGTGCTATCCACTCCAGTATTCTGGCCTGGAGAATTCCATGGACTGTATAGTCCATGGGGTCGCAAAGAGTCAGAAACAACTGTGTGACCTTTACTTTCACTCACTTTCACTTGTGAATAATCATTGTTCCCGATTCTCTGACAAAATGTTACTTGAGTTTAAGTTGCAGACAAAGACTTATGCTAACAAGGGAAACAAATGCAACATTATAATTAATCTCAAAAAAGACTATTTCTTTTTTAGTCATCTGTGGATAAGATCAGTATTTCTTATGTGACTTGCACTGTATCAGAGCCTACAGATATTAGATACTTGAACTTATTTTTTGCTGTGATAATAGAAGATCAAATAATAGAAACTCAGTTGGCATTGAGATGGAATATTCAGAAAATATACACACACACATATGCTTAAACATAGTGCATAAGCTCATAAAGATAAGTAAATACAAAACTTTTAATCTCCATTATCTTTTGTTTGCTCTTCCAAATTCATGCACCACTTTTTTCACCCTTTTCCATCCTGCTCTGTGCTCTGGGAGACTGACCTGAATGAACTGTAATAGTACCCACAGCCTTTGGCCAACGGGTAACCGGTAGGATACTGTATGAAAGGATAAAAGTGAATTCAGTGTGTTTTTGCCCATGGATCACTCCTGCTCATCTTCAGCTGACTGTGTCCCTTGACTAAAGGTCACTGATCCCCTTCAGCCTGGTGAATAGTTTATGGCACTCTGTGCTTTAAAGTTTTGATACTTGGCTCCTTTCCTCATTCCTTGAAAAACTGTAGCAGTTCTGATGCAATTGGCCCCAGTTTAGTGCACAAACTCTTGTGGATTTTCTGCATTTACACTTTTAAATAGATGCTTGTAAATAAGCCCTCCTGGAATTATCAAATTTTGTGCATGACATGTATATTTCCTATTTATAGGGGTCCTGATTGAAACAGTCTTTTATGTTAAAGGTACCTTTGAATATCTTTGGTTAAGACAAAAGAAGTAAGATGTATGGAAACTTGAACTGCAATTTGATTAAATAAATAAATAGTCATAGTTGATAAAAGCAGTATACTTAAGAAATTGAGGAAAAATATAAAATTCATATTATTAAAATTGAGGTAGCAGTGAATATAAGAAAATGAGATGTTGGCCTGATATGGAAAAAAAGTAAGGAGATGTGAATTTTAACTGATACAAACACCAAATCATAAGGCTGAAACTGATAGAGCTTTCTCTATGCCCCAGAGACACTTGATCTGTGCTACTACATTCATCTAGGGGCAGCTCATTACCAGAATAATATAGGCAAGCTGGAAGGATTCATAGAAGAGTAACAAAATGATAAAAAGCGCTGGGGATTGACCTATAAGAAGAGATTAAAAAGAGGAAATCACTTCGCTTTATCTAAGCAGTGACTAAGGGGAACATGTCAACCATCTATAATTATGTGAAGGTTATAAACTCCAAAAGATAGGCAGCGATTACTACAAATCTAGGGTGTAGTGCTCTGTGGAAAGAGAAGTTAAGAAAAGGAGATTTTAACTCAAAAAACAGGACCATTTCCTAATGTATACCTATTTTATGTTCTAAAGCTAAGTGTTCTATAATATAGCCTTTGAAAAAGACAAAAATAAAACAAATTACAAACCATTACTTATTATATATGTAGATTCTTTGCAATCTATCTATTTCTGTCTATCCTATCCACCTAACTAGCTGATTTAACTATTGGTGTATCTCAGAAATCAACCTTTCACAAACATATATAGCTATTTATTTAGCAATATATTAAATAAATATTTATTTAGTAAGCATCTCATTTAATTGTTAACATTACATTTTAGCAATCAGAGAAACTTATGGTAAGAAAATTTAAGCAATGTTCTGAAGGTTACCCAGCTAGTAAGTATCACAGTCAGAGTACAAACCCAGGGGTTTTATCTCCATGTCTCTGCTTATCATCCCTGAATAGTTAAACTACTTCAGTACATTATTATATCATTTCCACAATTCTCCATTCTTGAACAATCCATGTGGTCATCACCCATTCTAGCTATGTGATAAAGCCTAAAGTAGTTTTCATTTCCTTATCCTAGACAACACTTAATTTTAATCTTGCAAAATAATTCCTTAATTCCCTACTGTACACAATTCAAGTTATTCAGCAAGTCATAATTACTTATAAAGTTTAAATTTAAGAAAGTATGCTATTGAGTTCTCTTAAAAAATAATCACCTCTCACAAATTATTTGAGTTGAAAATACATTGAAAGAAAACCTTGGTCATGGCTAATATTTCAAATAGTACAGACACCATAAAGTGAAATGAATGAGTCCTTTTCACTTAAAACCTTTAACCTCTGTGGTTAGAGATGACTACTACTAGTAGTTTCTTTTGTGTCTTTCTAGGAATTTTCTATGTACATATTTGTGCACACTTTCTTTTCTTCACTTAGAAGTTATTTTGGTTGTTTTTCCACATCAACACAAAAATTGGTACTTTATCCTTTTTAACAACTGTAAAATATTCTATTGAATGGGTGTAACATTATTTGTCAATTTCCCTGTTGATGGATATTTATATAGCCTCTAAAATAATCAGTCCTATTATGAACATACATTTACATTCATCTTTGCAGACTTATCCCTTACTGATAGAGCAAATTTGTAGCTGGAGCATTTTCTAGGTCAAAGCATATGTATGTTTACATTTTTATAGGTTTATCTACAAAATAGATTTTACATTAATACAAAAATATGAGAGTCTAAACAGGCTGCTCACACTCTAAAATTCATATAGAATCCCAACATGTCATGGTATTAACTTCTGCTTTGTGAGCATAAATGGTATTTTGCCTAACATTTTATTCTACATAAATATTTTATTCCTGGACCAGGTTTATCATTGCCTACTTATATTTCAAGTCATTAACATATTACTTGTTTATATTTTTCCATGACTTAATTAAAAGAAACTTGCTAATGTTTAAAATAACAGATTTGACTAATTATTTGTCTTATACCTTGACTTACACTATTTCTTCCATCTGGAAAATCTACCTCATTCTAACCCTACATGTCTATGTCCTACCTACCCTTCATGATTTCTTTCAAATGATACCTTCTCCATCTAAATCTTGTTTCTTTCCTCAGAACTCCCAGCATCTTATTTAACCATTTAGAGTTCACATTATATATAAGTCCACAATCAATGGTGGCTATCATTATTATTAAACACTGGATCTTTCCAGTTCTATAAATGTTCTTATTCTCTCCTGCCTTCCTTTGCCTTCTTCAGTGGATGGATCGAACTCAAACTACATATTTAGTATTGTGATAATATTTTTATTCTCTTTTAAAATAAATGGTTCAATTTTTAATTTTTAATATCAACAGGTTAAAGTAATATTTTTATTCTAAAGTTTCAGATTTTCAAACACAGCAGAAAATGATTTAAGATGTCTCTTTAGAACTCATAAACACACGCAATTTTAAAAATTAAGAGTTAAATCTGAAACATGCTGCTGAGAGTTAATGTGGATGCTATCATATTAAAGGCCTTTGGAGGCAAGCAAGCATAGTTTACACGCCATCGGACCTATTTATAGAGCTGACTCCTTTTTGCAATGTCAACTGTAACCTTATACTTATTTTAAGCCTCAGTGTCTCAAATATCAGCCTCTACTAGTTGTACAGTTCTCCCTTATTTGATATCAGAGAGCCCAATGGAGCCTTCTGAAGAACCTAGTCAGATTAGCAAAGATAACTTTTTAGAAGTTCCTAGTTTATCTGATTCTCTTTCTGAAGATGAAGAAGTTAAAGCTACCTTCAGACCTGGCTTCTCCCCACAACCTAGCAGACGAGGTTCTGATTCATCTGAAGACATTTACCTGGACTCTCCACCATCAGGTGCAAGAAGAGTTTCATTTGCTGACACCTTTGGATTCAATCTTGTGTCTGTTAAAGAGTTTGATTCCTGGGAATTACCGAGTGGTTCAAATGATTTTGACTTAAGGAAGGACGTTTTCCACACAGAAGAATATGTTTTATCTCCACAATTTGTCTTGCCTTCTTCAAAAGAAGAGCTTATGCAACAACTTCAAGTACAGAAAGCGATACTGGAATCAACCGAGTATCCTCCTGGATCTACAAGTATGAAGGGCATTATTCGAGTTTTGAATATTTCTTTTGAGAAGTTAGTATATGTGAGAATGTCCTTAGATGACTGGCAGACATATTATGATATATTAGCAGAATATATTCCAAATTCATGTGATGGTGAAACTGACCAGTTCTCCTTTAAGATAACATTGGTTCCTCCTTATCAAAAAGATGGCAGTAAAGTTGAGTTTTGTATACGTTATGAAACTTCTGTTGGTACATTTTGGTCAAATAATAATGGCACAAATTATGTATTGGTTTGTCAAAAGAAAGAACAAGAGCCGGAGCCTGAAAAACTACAGGAAGACGTTCCTAATAGACAAATAAAAGGCTGCTTAAAGGTAAAATCAAGGTGAGGATATATCTTACATCATTACTTTTCATAATTTTAAAGTTTTTAAAAGTCATTCTTTATTTCACTACTAAGAAATAGCCATGCTGTTTAAAAATATAGTCTTGTTATGTATAAAGCAATGGTGTTAGGCTTTAACAAGGTCAGTGATATTTGAATAATAGCACTGTGTCATCTCTCCTCCAGATGTAAGGAAAATATGGGTATAATGTAACTGAGAGCAGGGGGAGTGAAATATGTATATTTCCTACCTAATGAGCTATAAATTGCTAAAATTTAAACCATGGAATCTAGATTCTTAACATGTAAAACTGTTTATTTTGCCATTTAAAGTATATTTATGTTTAGTGTTTTAAATTTTTTTGCTGTACTTAAAAACATTTCTGAGGAGCATAAAACTGTGTTTCAATATGTACCTAGTGCTCAGAAATTCATAGACTTCCCCTCAAACTTTTCAATGACATTTAGTTGTATAGGGATGTCTGGAGTGATACATATTTAGTTACATTTTAAGAGCTATGATGACTTTAGTGATAAGCTAAGATAAAGTAGTATATGAGTGGTATATGAATTATCTATAAAAATTATAATTATAACCAAATGTAACATTATAGAACACAAAGTAGTATAATTTAGTAAAAGTAAATGGAGCAGAATAAAAAAAATGACCCAAGTAGAAATAAGGATATTAGCTTTATAGATTAGAGATTTGGGATATGACCCTTCATTAGTAACCTTGCTCTCTTGTTAATGTAAAAAAATAAAATAAAAATAAATGGGTATTCAGTTCTGTCTGTTGTAGAGTTGGTTCATTTCCATGACAGTAGGTGAGTAGATAAAACATCCAGGAGGAGATGGATGTCTCCTGCTCCTCAGAGTCCCAAAGGAAAATCACATTGCTGTACCAGCCACAGGCAAAAGCTTGATTATTTTCTGGATGGTCCATCCTAACTGTCATTAGACCCAAAGATTCTAGTAACTGCACCATAAATAGTGTAATATGACGAAAAGGGAACTGTATTAGGAATCAAGACATCCAGATTCTAAGTGGACTTAAATAAAAACATAAAGAATTACATTGGAAAATTTTTAATCTCTCATGCTTTAATGCCTTGATCTATTATGTGATAATAAATAATAACCACTAAATGTGCTATTCTAATACATTAATGAACTAAATATAATGTAAGTGAAGCAATTCAATCATATAAAATATTTCTGTTTTCATTATCCTTTAAAGTAATTTAAAGATTGGTTTACCCGACTTTGTGAGTTATGCTGTCTTTCTTAGTCCAAATAAACTTTCTTAGGTTTTAACTGATGCTATTGAGAAATAATAAAATCATAATCTGTGTGCTAAAATAATTTATGTTTATTAGATTACTCAGCAAAGTTTTAGCTATGTAGACAAAATATGTTCAACACGACTTAATAAACTAATTTGTCATAAACATACACATATTAAATACTTTACAAATAAGATCATCATCAGTGAATAATGTACAGGCTGCAACTTGGTCTATATATTAGAGAAAAGCAAAATTTAAAAAAGGCAAAGCCGTATTGTCAAAGATCTCATAAAAGAAGGAGTATTTAACTCTGGATTTTTCTGCAAGTTAGAAACACAGTTTAAAATTATAAGCATTACAAGCTGAACTATGGTAAAGATAGGGGATTCCTTTGATAGACCAAACTTGACTTGAAAATAAGAACAAAAATGGATAACTGCTAGACCTAATCTACCCCAGTCTTGATATTATTGAAACTTCTCCTAGTCTAAGATAAGTATAACTGGATATATATCCATACCCACATTTATATTCAGAACAGTAATTGTTAGGTTCATAGCGGACACCATTCAAGTTTTAATGTTGCTTTGGGGAAAAACTTGAGAAGAACTAAACCACAAAATGGTCTAAAGGCCTGTAAAGTTTCCTAATGAGTTATAAAAATGGAAAAAATCTCTCTCCTTCAAAACCACAAATACATTTTCTGCACTTCTATAACTTAAAAATGACCAACATAATTCAAACCACATTTTGAAAAAAAAAATGCATTTGCCTCTGGAGAAGGCCTTTTGTGCTAAGTTTCAGTCCAACATGAATTTTTACATCTGATTTATATACCACTCAAAATGGAGTGTATAAAGGAAATCCTGACAGATCCTTAGAACAGCATGTGCCATAATAGAATATTTATACAGCTTTTCCATGATATAATTTATATGCAATGGGGTTTCAAATATTCCTAAAACTCACACAAGAGAGCATTATCAAATTTCTAAATGAATATTGCAGTTGGATTTCATTGTGAAGAATTTGGTTAGGGAAAAATAGCACATCTTATTAGTGTTCCTTTACAAAATATGTACTCAGCTAAAGCAAAAATTCATTAACACTGATTTGATCAAAAAAGTTACAGCTTCTAAAATATCTTCCTTCCTTCAAAAGTTACAGAATTTTGTAGTTTAATTTAGAGGTCACTTCTTTGAGAAGATAAATGCAGAAGAGAAATATATGTGAATTTTTACTTCATATATACAGGTAGATTAATAATAGTATGTAATATAAGTCAGAGTTAGACTAAAAATAAGTCTGTCTTAACGTAGAGAGTAGCAACTAACGTGAATTCCTCTTGATTTCAAAGTTAATTTGCTATCAGGGTCTCAGAGATTGTATCTTCTAAAAGCATCAAGAATCCCTTCTAACAGGTACAGAATGAACTGTGGGAATACATTTAGTGTGGTAGGATTTCTGTTATGTTAGTCACCCTAGGCATGATGTTTTCTCTACGGAAGATTTTTTCAGGTCAGAGTTTGCAAGCCTCCACATTGATGTGGTTGTCTGATTTTTTGTTTTTGGTTTTTCTTTGTTCTTATTAATCTATCCCCTTTGGATACAAAGAAATATCTAGTTGGGGGGTGAAGAGAATTTGTAACTCATAGGCATGTGACCGAGAGTGACCCAGAGGTATTTAATTGCACTGAAAGGCATGCATCATGAGATACTTGATAAGTGTCACCACAGATGTAGTACTGGAGTATGTGTTAGCAAACAAACTAAGCAGACTGCTGATCTATGTCCCATGGAGATTATTTCAAAATAAGTGACCAAAAGAATTAAATAACATTGACAGAAGTAATATTAGATATATTAGATAAATAAACTAAAAATAACACGCAGAAGCAATATACCTTCAAAGTTAAAATTTGGGTTTCAGAGATAAACATATCTGGGTTTGAGTCTAAGCTGCACCGCATGCTGGCTGTGTGACCTTCTGCAAGTTAAACTCATACTCCTTCTGTTAATTGTGAATAACAATGGTACAATCTCATAGAGATTGTTAGAGATTTCCATAAAATAATACATATAAAGTTTTGGCCTAGTGTATGGCACATAGTAAGTTATCAGAAAATAATAACTCCTGTAAAAAGCCAAGGCTAACTCTAGCTTTAGGTGGATCTGAAAAACCCCAGAGAGGCCCAAATTGTCCAAAAGTTTCTCTTTTCTTTCTTTTCAGAGTTTCTGAAATTTCCGTTTTGGAGAGCAATTTTCTTTGTTTTTTTCAGGATTTTAATCAACAAGGGAAACCCACTGAATTGTCAGTTTTCTTGAGATGTGTGTTACCTGATATCTGGAACATCTTAAAGTTGGAAAAGATCTTAATGACTATTAAAATTTTCATGTTTAATAAATTAAAAAATTGAGGACTAGATCAAAAGGGTTAAAAAAGGCTTGATTGTGGTATTGAACAGACACACATATTTATCCCAGTTAATATTCACTTAATAACTATGTGGCTACGGACATATTATTTTACTTCTCAAAGACGCTATTTACTTATATGTAAAATAGGGGCAATGGTCCTTGTCCAGTCTTGCGATGATTAAGTTAACATAAAATGAGATTATATTTTTAAAGCTTCTAGTAAAGTGTTGGGCACATATATAGCCATCAAAACTCAAATATAATTGCCATCATTATTATCAAATTGTGTTCAGCTCATTTCTTGGTTCTTGGACTTGTGTTATTTCTTCTGACATCATAGTCTTCTTGTTAGGGTTTCAAAATTCATTCCATAAGTGTTTATTAAGGGCCTGTGTGTCAGGTACTGTGTTGTTAGGTACAAGGTTGGAAACATGACTCAGTGAAGACCAGAGGCCCCAAGGAAACAGTCCTCACACGGGCTGAGAGCAGGGGGGTGAGGGGAGAGAACATTAAAGCCAAGCTCAGATTCTTTTTTTTTTTTCAAGCTCAGATTCTTCAGGTAAAACAAGGGAAGCCACAGATGAAAAATAAGAACCACTTACATGACATTTTGAGTTTTCTCAAATCTGTGATCAATAACTGATCTTGAGTACTGGCCAGGGGACTGACCTTTTCAGCATATCCTTTTCCCTACCAACAGCTGCTAAATGTTCCCAACTGTTGGGTACACAGACTGACTTCATATGGTCTTGTATTTTATTAAGTGAAACCAATTTATTATTTTAAGTAATGAAATGGCATGATATAGGTGTTGGATGGTATTTATAACTTGGCCAGGTGAATGCAAATAAATTCCTGAAAGATTTCAATGCCAAAGGAAAAAAAAAAGATCACTCTTCAGTTTCTGTACATGAGGAATAATAGAAACAGGCACATTCAAGAATGGGAATGAGAGAGAGGCTTTCTAAAGTATGACTTGAAGATTACAGAGAGTTTATCTTTCAGGGTGGTAAATTGTTTAAAATGAGGCCAAGAAAAACATTGGAAAATGGTGCCTAATATATGCTCACATTGCATGCTCCAGTCAGAGCTATAGCATTGTGAGACTTCCTTAATTTACACTTACAGTATAATCTGGAGCCCTGGAAATAGTCCAAAGAAGTGTAAATAGCCCCATGAAGCCTTTAGGACTTAATATATTCCATAACTAACCTGTTTTGAGTCCTGACTAATTGTGGAAGCCTGGTCTGTTTAAGGGAGGGACCTCTGGCAAGGCCACATGGAAACATAAAACACAGCTGCATAGGGCCCGTCAAGAGGACTGTTTGGAAACTGCCAGCTGGTTGACAACAAGGAGCCAACTAGCTTAGAGTTTCCTTGGAGATCTACCAGGGCTTTGTGGCTTCCTGGTCTTTTGGGAAATCCAGACTCCTATAAGCCTTGACTTTCCCTAGAGTAGTTTTGAACCTTTTCTGAGAGAAGAGGGTCTCATCACTCAAGAGTTTCTCTCAAACCCTAGCTGAAGGGAATCACTATAGATGCCAGGCCTCAAATGGATCCTCTGAGATCTCTAGGAGCCTAACTTCCCACCTGAAGCCCATCTGCAGCCTGTAAAAATGGAGCGGGGGCCAAGAACACAGGGCCAATAAAACTCCAGGCAAAAGATGATTGTGAAGTGGGACACAGATTTTTTACCTTCTTCCAGTTCTGCTGACTGTGACTCCTGTCTTTGTTCCAAGGTTTCACCTCAACAGGCCAACAGGAATAGTGTAAGGGTAGTTACCCCAAGGGCAGACACCTGAAGTGGGCCTGATTGCCCACTACATTGTCAGACTTAAAAGATCATACAGATATAGGTGTATGTGTGTTTATATGTGTATGCACACATTTACACAATACAGACACACAAAACTCCTCTTCTTAAATGCAGACACCTCTAGGATGGAAGGGACTATACCTACCTTATAGCAAATTAAAGTCAACTGCACAAATGGGCTTTGAGTTTGGATTATGACAATGGAAATGGATAATTTTAGAGCAGAGAGCACTATGGGGTACAGGCAGATTTGAGTACAGAGTTGTGGTAAGAGCTCCACAGAAGCAGGCGGACCCAGGGGGTCTAGAGTATGTGTGTGTATTTGGGAGGGAAGGAGGATTCCAAAAACAATAAGGCATACTGGAAGCAGTGTAAGCAGTAAAGTAGGGCATATTTGGGCTTTCATTCTTACTAATTAGTAGCTGTATGAACTTGGATAAATTATACTTTGTATCCATTTTATTCAGATATAAAATAGGGATATAATTTCTACTTGGCAGAGTTGCTATGAAAAATTCATTAGCTAACATATATAAACATCTATCCCAGTTGCTGACACTTTGTAGATACCCAAAATGATATTGGTGATAAATTCCTTATTTTAAAATCTTATATATGGCTAGCCCTATGACCAAAATTAATGGGGAAATGTTTTTTCCCCCTCAATATCATTCCTGCTACCTAGACCCAGGTTAGTACAAATCCATAGTTTTGTAGCTCAGTTGGTAAAGAATCTGCCTGCAGTGCAGGAGACTCAGGTTCAATCCCTGGGTGGGAAATTTCCCCTGGAGAAGGAAATGGCTACCCACTCCAGTAATCTTGCCAGGAGAACCTCATTGACAGAGGAGCCTGGTGGGCTACAGTTCATGGGGTCACAAAGAGTCAGGCATGACAGAGTAACTAACACACACACACAGTTTTAGAATTATGGGTTTTTCAATAAGTTTTGGGGCACTAACTAGGGAAACTAATATTTTATAGCATTGCTACTATGGGGGGAAAATGATTCTCAAATTCCAGAAACTTCTGGGCTACAAAAAATTTTTGGAACATCAACCAGAAACTAGGTATTTTTTTAATGAACTACAACATGTTTTTTCCTTAAGGTAGTTCTTCTTAAGATGGTTCTTTTTGACTAAAAACTGAGTTGGCTATACACAGTTTCATCTTATCATCTCTGAATATATACATGAATAGAGAGTGAAATTTAATTTGATATAATTTTTTCCTCTAAGAAGATATATTATACACCTTTGAATTTTAACCATTCCTTTGCTTTTAAAGCATTTTCTGTACCCCACCACTGTATAAAAAGAAAAGGGTCCTCAGGACATAACTCTCAAATCTTTTCAGGTATTTATTCTGCTTCTTTAATAACTTTTCTTGGGTAACTGTCATGGTAGTATTATTATCTATTATATAAATAATACTGAAATTTCCTGTTAGTATGGTGGTGAGTATCCCCACCTGTCACGCTGGAGACCAGGGTTCGATTCCACAGTGGGAAGGCACTGGAAACCTTTTGGACTTCCCTGGTGGCTCAGACACTTAAGAGCCTGCCTGCAATTGGGAGACTCAATTTCAATCCCTGGGTTGGGAAGATCTCGTGAAGAAGGACATGGCAACCCACTCCAGTATTCTTCCCTGGAGAATTCCATGAATAGAGGGATCTGGAGGGCTATGGTTCATGGGGTCACAAAGAGTCGGACACGACTGAACAACTAACACTTTCACTCTCATATAAATAATAACTGGTTCTGAAACCTTAATCAGACCATCCTCCTGTTTAAAGATTTTATGACAAATAGAAATAAATTGGCACATTGTACTGTTACACAGCACTGTTTAGTAACAGAGACCAACTGTTCATTAAAAAAACCTGTCTTAAGAAATTTCACTGTTCCCTCCCCTTATAGTTACTCTGAAAACTGTCTGTCTGTGTTGCATAGCAGTGCTATTCAAGTTACAACTAGAAATGCAATTCAAACATCGTAAGACAATGATTTGTCCTGTGTGCAGCTGTGGATTTGGATTTCATTCACCCCTTTTGAAATTTGCGAAGTAAAAAAGATCAAAATATCCCCAAGCTTTAAGTCTACAAAGCATGCCAAACTGTAGATGCTTTTACTAATTATGTGAAACAGATTTTATAACCCATTTAACACTGATGGTACTCTGCTTATTTTACAGAATTAAAGCATGATACAAAGCTAACCTATTGATAATGAAGTTATAAGAAAAACCCCAAACTGATTTTCACTTTTAAAAATTATGATAGACGTCTTCACACAATTACAAATTACATAGAACTGCTTGGGTAACTTTCAGATTCATAAGCCATATAGGAAATAAAACAGTATTTTTGCTTTTTAATAAGATCTCCTCTGGGTGATTAATCTTAAAATAATATATTGTTACTACTTAAATATCTTGAGTATTTTACCAATAGAAAAATCTCACCAGATTTTAAAATTACATTCAGGCACAAGCAGAAAAAAAAATATGATCCTCAGATATAATCTTGAGTACGTATATAAGACTATTGTGTTTTAGTATAAATGAAATTATAATCATTTTTCCCAATGCTAATACAACACTTGATCTGAACAGTCTTCCTTGAATTGTATTGTAGGAGAGGCCATCTAATTCTATCCTTTGTTTTCAGGTAAAATTATTCTGAAAACTACCCAAGCATAATGCTTATAATATTCTCTTCTTAAACATCTCCCGGAGAGATTGTATTCTTTAGTAAAGTATTCTATCAGGAAATTCTATATCTTTCATGTAGTCATTCCTGTTGTTCTATGTCTTTAATCTTGTCATTTTTAATGCTGATTCTCAATTGAAATTGAAATTGAAATTCTCAATTCAAATAAATGTTGGAATTCCTATCCTTATACTTAAAGTTAGAATTACACTGTTTATGTGACTGATTTCTATTTGCTATGTCAAATAAGCTCAATAAATTTAGATCTCCCCTCGAGTTCCTAATTATTAAACTAATAAGCTAGTTTGTAGTGTTTCAATGCAAAAGTCAGAGAAGAAAAAGATCATCACTAAGCAGTGAATGATTGGACTATTATAAGGACTGTGAACCTCCAGAACCACGGTTATCAGGGGAAGCTGAATGGATTAGTAGGATAGCTAAGAAGCACTCTCAATCCTACCCTCTTTACCTTTGAGTCCTGATTATTGAACTCTTGTTGAAGTCAGAGAAGGAAATAGACTTCATTTTACTAAATTACAAAATTAAAAGTACTTCAGAAGATCATTCCATTTATTCCTCAATCCTGCATATAAAGTTAGCTGTATTAGATTTGTTGAAGCTCTCTTAGACAAATAGTGAATAATTTTGAATAATCATTACTATTTTCTAGAAATCTAATTTTTAATACAATTTCATTCAAAATATAATTTTATGAGTACATTGAAAAGAAAGTTTGAATAGATTTATAAAAATCAAATGTAATACTGATCAACTGAAATTTAAGCTATCTTAAATATCAATGATAAAATTTAAATGATTAAGTTTAAGTATCATTTTGTAGAAAGGTAAATACTGTGTCTACAAACAGAAGTCATTTGAATATATGTTAAAATTATTGATTTTGTGTCTGTATGTGTGTACAGTTTTCCCCCATATATGATTTTTAATTGAAGGGTAACTGCTCTACAGTGTTGTGTTGGTTTCTGCCATACATCACCATGAGTCAGCTATAGGTGTACATATGTCCCCTCTGCCTTGAACTTCGCTCTCACCTCCCACCACATTCCACCCCCCTAGTTGTCACAGAGCTCCAGTTTGAGTTCCCTGAGGTATACAGCAAATTCCCACTGGTGATCTACTTTACATATGGTAGTGTATATGTTTCCACGCTACTCTCTCCAAGAGTGTGTTACAATTTTAACTAAAAGGTATTGTTTGAAGGAATTAATATGTACAGAGTATTGGTATAGTCAATCTAGTTGATAATGTATTTGTTAAGTTAAACATGTGTGTGCGAAGTCGTTTCAGTCATGTCAGACTTTTTGTGATCCTATGGACTGTAACCCCTCAGGTTCCTCTGTCCCTAGGATTCTCCAGGCAAGAATACTGGAGTCGGTTGTCATGCCTTCCTCCAGGGAATCTTCCCAACCCAAGGATCGAACCTGCATCTCTTACGTCTCCTGCATTGGCAGGAGGATTCTTTACCACTAGCACCACCTGGGTTTCAAAAATTCTAAACAAGTCAATATATACATAAAATGAATGAATAAAATGATCACTTCAGCATGAAATTCTTGAGCTTCCTTCATATTTGTCTTCAATATCTGTGCTGAACTTCTAACATGGAGAAAGAATAATTTTGCCCACCTGCGTTCAAGTCATCCTTGATGCATTGCTTTTTTGGTGGAAAGTACACATATATGTACACATGAGCTTTTCACTTTTCACAAAGATAGTAATTTTCCAGTATTTTATACTGTTTGTATTAGTAATAATACCTCATTCAAAGCTAACTTTGGCAAACCAAGTTAAGTTTGAGATTATGCCAGTTATACAAACATTCAAGGCATTTATTTACAAGTATCATAAAACTCATGTAGTTCAGGGCTACTCCTATGGCGATTTATTCATGCTAGGCGACTTGCTTTTGCCCTTTCGTGGCTTTGACAAGCTTCCTTAAAACTACCTGCATTTCTGGCAATATTTTCCCATAGAGTAGCTACTCCCATGATGCAAAATAAAACAACTCCTTAAATAAAAGGGTTGATGTTTGCCATGTTTGCATCTGAGGCAATTTATAGGCAAAGAAATTAACATTCAGTGAAACTTTACTGTTTATCAATATTTGTATTTTAAGGAAGAGGACTTCTGTCATATACCCCTTTCTATATGTTTAGTCAGTGTTGTCAAGACTACCTTACAACAGTGGGCTCTCCCTGCACTTTCACAAGTTTCAGAAACGTTTATGTGTGTACCATCTTCCCAACTGGACTGCAAGGTCCTTGAGGTCAGTGATGATATATTAGTTTAAGCATTACTCCCCACTGTGACTAACAAAGGATTTCATGTGGAAAAGCTCTAAGAAAAATATTGATTAAACCTGATAACCATAAAGTCTGGTAAAATTCTAAAGTATTCATTCTGAATAATGAAGGAATAATTAAGGAATGAATTATGCTTATTATAACATTAATGATAAGTGGTTTTATTGGTTTCACAATCTTTAAAACTCAGGGGCCTTCTGGTCATCTCCATCTGGATAGCCAGGTGGCAAATTAATTCCCTTATGTCCAAAATCAAAGTTACCTTTCTCCTTCAATCCTAATCCCTCTTCTTTCATTCTATATTTTGTTTAAAATCATAGACATCATTCTAGTCATGCAAATAAGAATTGTCAACATAAGAAGTGGTGAAGTGATTTCTCTTTTGCCAACTCCTATTAATTCTGCACTCATATTCTATCCCATTGCCACATAAGTAATGATTGTGCATTTGATTAAAAATAAACATTATTTTTAAAATAAAGAATAAAGTATACAAAAACCATATTTACATATTATAAAAACAACAGATAAGAGGGAAATTTATCTCTGAATATTTGAATATTTGTTGCCTAAATTGACTCAAAATTGAATTTAGAATTGAACATATCACCTATATTAACATCTTGTAGTCAGTCTAAATTTACTTTCAGGTACCAGGATATCAAAGAAAGATCAAATTGAAAAATAAGTTAATATAGTCTACTATAGGAACTAAAGGATCATTCAGTCTTCCCTTCTTTCTTGTCTTCTAAAGAGCTGACTCATTTTCTTTGGGACCCTTTGGACTGTAGTCTGCCTGGAGCCTCAGTCCACGGGATTCTCCAGGCAAGAACGCTGAAGTGGGTTGCCATGCCCTCCTCTAAGGGATCTTCCTGACACAGGGATCAAACCTGTCTCCTGTGCCCCCTGCAATGCAGGCAGATTCTTTACCCGCAGAGTCATCGGGGAAGCCCACTGAGTCACTACAGTGTTACTATTCTGTAATGTCAAGTAATCTTAATATCCCAAAGAAATATCCATTGGTCAGCTTTTGGCTTCCTTCATACCATAGGGTTGCAAAAACTCAGACATGACTGAAGCAACTTAAGTCACAGACACACATGCCACAATCCAGACCAGTGGGAAAATAGAAAAATCCAACTGGTTGAGTAACAAAAGACCAAAAACAGATACTGTATGTCCACTGATCAGAACTGAGTCATTCATTCTTTCTTTTTGCCAGGACCATGGCCAATACTGATTATTCATGTTAGTTCTACCGCTGCTGCTTGCTGCACTCACTGATTCTGACAACTGTGGATTCCGATCTGGCTGTTGTTCTGTCTCCTTTTCTTTACCTGAATGACTTTCTTTGACTGGGCCTTTTGCCTCTACCAGATTCCTCCTGTGTACCTAAACCTAAACACCTAAACCATGTCCTCCCTGTCCTGAGACTGCAGATTCTTCGTCTTTGTTTATATGAAACCACAAAAACAAAAGCAATTAAAGAGGAATAATGCAGTGTATGTAAATGGTTAACCTTAAAACCTACCTAAAGGTAGAATAATGAATCTGCTACATTCTGTTGAGTACTTTAAAAAATTACTTTATATATTTTACACTTAAAGAAAACTTATAGGAATAATATGAAGATTTCCCATTTTCTTGTAAATTATATAATAGTCCAGTTGCATTGATTCTGTAGACAAAAGGATTTATCATTGAAAACCATAAGCAATGGTAACTTTCTGATGTGTAGCTAATTACTGATTTTGGCACAATATAAAGTATATTTAAAATTTTTTGTGAAAATAACAAGCTCAGATGGAAATAGTAGTTAACACTATATTATAATGCTTTTAATTTTTAATTATAGTATTTTTCTCTTTAAGATATAAGAATTAGCAAACATATTTTTAGGAAATTAGCATAAATAATTACATATTTTATATGGCAAAATAATAATAAACCCCATGTATAATAATATATTAATGATCTCTGACATCACTATCCTCAACTGTCATCTCATAGTTTTCCTAAGAGTTTTACTATAATTTTCCTAACATCCTAAAGAGCTTTACTGTATTAAACCTGAAGTTTCCATCCGAAGTATAAATGTATTATTGAAGTAGGTAATGCATGGTATTTGTAAGTAGTTATATTTCATTTTCTCATAAGAAGTGTTTTAATGAAATGCTGAAAATTAAAGTTTTATTATTTACATTTGTTGTCCAATTAACTTTCAGTATGCAAGTGTGGATGGGTTCCTACTGAAAATGACATTTGTGAGACTGAATTGAACAATGCTGGGGGAATAGCTTAGCTATTGATTGAGCAGTCTGGAGGGGTATTCTTTCTCAGTACAACAGAATATACTTGTCTGTGACTAATTGTAACCTCTGAGGAAATTAATTTTTCAAAAACCCTCAAAATTATGTTGGTGTGATTATAAGAGTCTTTTTTTTTTTCTGTGTTATTTTTCAATTTCTGGAGAATCTCTTGACCACTTATGGTAATTTTGGACCAGTTTGCTTTCATTCTTTCAGTTTTTATCTGAGCATCTATAACATTTATTACAACTTGTCTACAAAACCAAGTGGGACTCTCATCTTATTCATGGACTGTAGCCCATCAACAGCTTTAAATTTATGATATTTTACTACTTTAACATGTTCGCTTGTTCTTTTACTCAGAAATATCTAATTATATAAATTTAAGGAATGCATGCTTTAAATGTCTCTCTTATTATTTCTTAAGTGATATAAAATTATCTCCCACTAGATCACTTTTATACATTGTAATCAATAAGGCCCGCTCCATTTACATAAGAAGAAATTTAGGCAACAAGGGATTTGTTTGATCAAGTTCAGGAAATACATAAGATGAAAAGTTGTTTTGTGATTTAAGTTGTTTTGTGATTAAGGTCTCTAATTCCCTGTGCTCCAATAAGCCAATTAATCACAAAGAAATTATGGAGCCCTTGTTTTCTTCTAGTTAGCTTCTATTTTCAAGCATTAATTTGGTTAACAGATAATATTTATGAACATGAGAAGTTAGCTATCAACACCGCATGTGCCGAATGGAATGACACAGACAGAGGAGATCACAGGAGATACGAACATAAGCATTAGAGAAATGATACACTGCTGGCTGCACTGATTAGAAACAGTATGACAGAGGAATTGAACTTGATCTTGAATGGTAAGACGTGGGTAGGTAGAGAAGAGTTAGGAGACTGTTTACAGAGAGTAAAAAATACTTGTGGACACAGCAGCAAATAGATAAGTAGGTGGTTTTGTTAGTCAATTTGACTGTCTGGAATGGAAAGAATTGTGAGTCAAACTTGAAGAACAAGGTTGAGAAAGAATTGCACAGTCTTGTTAAGACCAACGATTTTGAATTTAGTTCCTAATGTCAGGGACAAAGTATTATTTTAGCTATATCAATTCGGAAAGCGCATGCAGAATAAATCAGAGAAAAGTGGAGAGAAAAGCATGAACTAGGTCACTGTCCATAAGAAGGGACATAGATTTTCTACATTCATAACTGTTTATTACTGTTTTATATGTATGGAATGTTTAAAACATAGGTTTTATCCTTTCTCATTTTTAATATCAATAATTGAATTATGCTATATATCATCTTTAATGTAAATAAACATGTACATATTTTGCTACTAATTATTAGACATTTCTACACTATTTCATGCCTGATTTATTTTACTATTCTGGTGACACTTAGGGGAAAATTACTGCTATAGGTGAAATTTACCACTATAATTGTTTTTTCACCCAAATTCTTCCTTCAAAATCTAACATTTATGTTTTAATTTCATGAAAAAGGTTAGTCCAGGTATTTCAGTCTTTATCCTCTTGGATGGATACGTGGAAATTACACCAACATGGTTTTTCTATAATATCAAGATTGAGAGGGTATTGATCTTGGTTCAGATGAAAAAAAATGATCAAAGTATTACTAGCAAAGTTCTAACTTTGCTTTTCAGCTTGTATATTAAAAGGGAGTAAAAAAAAGATTAGTAACTAGAATAAATGATCTTCATACATTCGACAAATATTTATTGAATACCTACTATGTGCCAGGTACTGTTCTGAGTACTAGAGATACATCAATGGAAAAAAAATGACAATCCCTGTCCTCATGTAGCTTACATTCTAATGGAAGGAAAACTAATAGGTAATAAACATAAATATTAATAATCTTGAAAGACGATATATGCAATTGAGAATATAAAGAGCAGAGCAGAACAAGAAGAATAAGAAATAAAGACTACTTCATTGAGAAGATGATAAGCGATCAGATAAGCCTAACGTATTCCTGTTGTCAGCCTCAGACCGCACAACTGGTTAATGGGCAGTTCTCTAGTCGCCACAACAGAGGCCAACTCAGATGAGAGAGGAGAGGACAGACTTGACCAGGAAGCCTTCTCCCACTAGTACGATGACTCAGGGTGCTAGAGCAGTTGACCGGGGAAGACAGTGCTCTTCAAGAATTTGTCTTCCACATTTCAGTGACCGGCGTTTTGAATGTTGTTACTGAATTCACTGATTTAGTTTCTTCAGCACTTCTCCACGTACCCCTTGTGAATTGGCAAGGTGTCCTATGTCTAACTGTCTATATCTGTTATCATAATATTACTCTGGATTAGGGTGTTGATTTCTGGCATGAATAAATCTGGGGGGAGAGAGCTCCATGCTGAACAAAGCAGCCACTGCAAATATTCTAAGGAAGTTCAAGATCTCCCCTTTTGTTTGCATTAGGTTTTCATGCTCCTCAGGTCCCCGATACAGTCTTGGGCTTGTTTCCCACAGGATCCGTCACTACTCACAAGGTCTCTGAGAGAAGGAGGGAGTACAGCATAGGTACAGATGAAAACACATCATTGGCAGTTTATCTTTGGCATCAACTCTTTTAGGGTCCCTTTCTGCTTTCTCTGGCTGTCCAAATCTCTGTATCCTATCTTTTAGATCCATCTTTGCTACTGAAGGACTGAGTTGCAATTTTGTCTTGGTGAAGGTGCAGTTGTATTATTGTACCTATCATGATTTTATTTTCAAAATGTTCCAATTATCCTAACAATTGACCGTGTTGTGCTGTATTTAATCACTCAGTCATGTCCAACTCTTTGCAACCCCAGGGACTGTAGCCCGCCAGGCTTCTCTAGGCAAGAATACTGGAGTGGGTTGCCATGCCCTCCTCCAGGGGATCTTCCCAACCTAGGGATCGAACCCCAGGTCTTCCACATTGCAGGCAGATTTTTTACCTCCTGAGTTACCAGGGAAGCCCAAGAATACTGGAGTGGGTAGGCTATCCCTTCGCCACAGAAACTTCCTGACCCAGGAATTGAACCAGGGTCTCCTGCATTGCAGGTGGATTCTTTACCAGCTGAGCTACCAGGGAAGCCCCAACAATAGATTATGAGTATTGTAATATTGAATAAGTTTATGTAAATTTATATCTGTGAGAAGAAAATATTCTTCATAAAATCAATGCCATATACATATAAATTAAGCAAACCATTTTACATTGATGATTTGGAAAGACAGTAAATGTAATCTTTCAGGTTACTTCACTTTTGTAGCAAATAAGGAAAAAAGAAGACCTGAATGTATACAGTTTTGATCTTTCATATAAAACATTATTTTACATATTAAAAACTCCAAACACATTAAACTATCAGTATTGTCCACAGATATATTTAAGTCATTACATTGCATATTCTGTTTTTTTTCATAACTGTCACCTCATCACTACCATTTTCATCTCAAGACTAATTGTCTCTTTTATGGGATCTAACCAACTAGTGTCCTTGGCAATGCAGTTTATTGTCCTTGCATTTACAATAATTGTTGGGGCAATTTGCCACATAGTGCAATTGGAAGACATTTTACCATCCCAGGTTTAAGTCTTAATAAACACCATCAATTTTATAATCAACAATATAGTTGTTAGGGTAGAGAAGATTAATGTCTCTTACCCTAAATATCATCTAGATTCCCTTTCTAAAAAAAAATCAGTAAATTTAAATTCATTGATGTATGAATTGGTAATCCCCGTGATGAATATAAATTAATTGTTTTATAGACCTAACAAGAGCAGAAGTAAAATCTCTATAAAATTTACATTAATGTTAGCCTGCTTGGTTATGTATACCCTCTCCTCCTCCCACCCCAAAGAAAATCTTCAGTTCAGTTCAGTTGCTCAGTCGTGTCTGACTCTTTGTGACCCCATGGGCTGCAGCATGCCAGATCTCCCTGTCCATCTTAATAGCAGAGTATTTTTACTGAAGTATATATTTTCTCACTATCCATACTTTGATATAGTAAAAACCAGTGTAGAACAGTAGTGTAAAGCAGTGTTTCTTAAGCTTGGGTGCACATCGGAAGGGGAAAACTAAGGCACTCCCACCCAGATCCTCCTATAAGACCACAATTTCATTGGTTGGGGTTGGGTTGCAGTCACAGATTTTTAAAAAGCTCCTCAGCTGATTCTGACTTGCAACGAGTTGTGAATAGTATAAACAAAAGGTGAAACACAGGTATTTTGAGTTGTAACTTTTAAAAAGTTTTTGAAAATCACTTAGTCTCAATATCCACCAAAAGAGTAACACTATTAAACAAAGAAAAAATTAGCAAATAAAATAATTCTGTTGCAAATATGGCATGGGGGAATTTTTAAGCATTAACAGCAACATTAAGGACTGTGGGAATTAAGATACCAAAGGTAAGATTTACAAATAGGGCATTTATTAAAGAAATTTTGTCCTATCATTCGTGAGGACTTGGGAAAGAGAAAAAAGACTCATTAAATAGCATGGTAAAGTTAATTTCCATTTAGAATGAAATAAGCTTTCAGAAAGTATTTACTTTTTGAAAAGTGTATATTTTACAATTTGGAAAAATCAAACTTTTAAATATGGTATGTAATTAAAGGATATGATCTTTCAGTCTGATCTCTTTGCAAGCCCATGCACATGCACAGTTGCTATTGTCTTCCCTGGGTTTGAGTTATGGATCTTATTACAGTTGACCCTGTATGGATCCTCTATGAACCCTGTTATGGATCTTAATACAATGACGATATCAGGGGTGCTGACCCTCTTTGTAGTTGAAAATCTGAGTATAACTTATAGTTGGCCCTACATACACTCAGTTCCTCTGTATCCATAGTTCTGCATCATCAGAGTTAACTAACTGCAGTTCAGGCAGTACTATAGTATTTACTATTGAAAAAAATGTTGGCATATAAATGGACTCATGCAGTTCAAACCTGTGTTGTTCAATGGTTAACTGTATTTTCTTCTATAGGATTCCATACTTCCCCAATCCTGAAAGGTACGGCTGTGATTTTAAATGGCCAGTTTTAATTTATCATTCTTCAGACAGTAAGCTCTGTGAAGGCAGAGTTGATTCAATCTGTTTGTGCTAGTGGTTTAATTTCTAGCATGATCTAGCATGATGCCTAGCACAAGTTAACTATTTGTTGAATGAATAAACATTAAATTTTGTCCAACATTATTCTAACTTAGCCTGGTTTCCAATCTAAGTTACAATAATGTAGAAGGACAGAATTCTTTTAAAGCCACTTGATAGCTGTATTCTTCAGAATGTTAAGTGTAAAGTCTTGTGCCATCATGTTAAAAGTGTGGCAGAGATCCCCATCTTTGGCAGCATAACTGCATCCCTGCAGGATTTAGCTCTTTGTCTGACACCTTCATCAATCCCAGCCTGTGTCCCAACTTCTTCAGTCAACTCTTCCTTGTCTTTTAGTTCATATTGGCTCTCATCTTGTCCTTCCCAAACATCATACTGCTCTTCTAATTACAGACTATCTCAGTGAGCCCTTCACACTTCATCTTCTCAGGACTCCCTGGTAATGTATATCACTTTACTTAATCAGGGATCCAAAAGCTTTCAACTGGGAGAGCCATCTTGACACAGATGAGCTCCTCCTGCCTACTCCATCTCCTCCAGTGAAAGGCACCAGAGGAATAATACAGTGTTTGTACTCTAAGCTTCTTAAATCAGTTGGATTTCTTTTCTTGAATCTGTAGGTTTGTTTGCTTCATCTCTGAATCTGCTTACATCTACTCCAGTTTAGAAATTAGCTAGGACCAATAACTGGTGTATGTTTTCTAGCATCACAGTATTGAAATTAACATGAACAAGAATATGAGATGTAGATAATTGCATGTGATAACTACATTTATAAAGATTATTTATTTTAAAAATGATATCACTTCCTATTTAAAGAATTTTAATCGAATAGATTCTATGTAGCGTATTGGCAAGTTAGCAAAGATCTTAAAGCTAATTTAAAAATTCTACTGCTTGGACATTATCCAAGTTAAGCACTCTGCACTCCAAAGGACATAGTCAGGACAGTGAAGACAGGAGAAAACACTTATAAATCATGTATCTAATAAGTGTCTTACTCAAAAGAACTCTTACAGATCAATACTAAAAAGACAGTCTAATCTGAAAATTAGTGAAGGATTTAAATAGGTATTTATCTGGAGAAGATATATTAATGATCAATAAGCTGCAGTTTATGGCATAGCAAAAGAGTTGAACACAACTTAGCAATTGAACAACAACAACAAAGAGCATGAAAAAGAACTCAATATCATTAGCTACTATGAAGTAAGTGAAGTGAAAGTCACTCAGTCGTGTCCTACTCTTTGCAACCCTATGGATTGTAGTCCATGGAATTCTCCAGGCCAGAATACTGGAGTGGGTAGCCTTTCCCTTCTCCAGGGAATCTTCCCAACCCAGGGATCAAACCCAGGTCTCCCACATTGTAGGTGGATTCTTTACCAGCTGAGCAACAGGGGAAACCCAGTTACTATGAAAATGCAAATCAAAACCACAATGAGATGCCACTTTACACCCACTATAATGACAACAATCAATAAGAGAGATAATAGTAAGTGTTGGTGAGAATGTGGAGAAACTGAAATTATAGGATTATCATAAACCCAGCCATTTCACTTCTAGGTATCTAACCAGGGGAAATGAAGACACATGTCCATCCAAACACTACGTAAATATTCACAGAAGCACTGTCTACAAGAGCCAAAAGGTGGAAACAACTCAAATACCCATCAACTGGTGAATGCATAAATAAAGTCAGTGTATCTATACAATGGAATACTATTCACCAATAAAAATGAAGTGTTGATACATCCTGTAACACTGATGAACCTCAAAAACATTTTCCTCCATAAAACAGGGAAGATGCCAAAAACACATACTGCATGATTCTCTTTAGTATGAAAAGTGCAGAACAGGCAAATATATTAAGACAGAAATAAGATTAGTGGTTGCCTAGGACTAGGGAAGAGTGATTCTAACAGTCACATCCTTTTGGGGGGTTCTGGAAATGTTCTAAAATTAGATTAGGGTAGTAACTGCACAATTCTGTAAATTGAACAGATCTGAATTAAACATTCAAAATGGGTGGATTTTGTGGTATGTAAATTTTATTTCAATAAAGCTGTTACCTTAAAAATTATATTACTAATTTTGTGTAGAGATAGAAATATTTTATGATAAACAGATCTTGATTTCTGAGCTGCACTGCAGAATTTAGGGTTTATAAGTTTAGAAATAAGGGTCTATTTCTCCTAAAATTTAGTGGAGAAATAATAGTAAAAGCTTGTTTTGTTTTTTAGATAAGTCTAGAATAAAATGGAGAAGGAAATGGCAACCCACTCCAGTGTTCTTGCCTGGAGAATACCAGGGACGGGGGAGTCTGGTGGGCTTCTGTCTATGGGGTCACACAGAGTTGGACGCGACTGAAGTGACTTAGCAGCAGCAGCAGCAGAATAAAATGAGAAGAAAATGAATATAGGTTAGCATATAAAGTCCCAGAAGAAAAACTGTATTTCCCATACATGGTATGTGTATAAGCTTTAAAAGATACTTGAATACCTTTCCATGACTTCTATAGCTAATTCTGTTGTGGGAATAAGGAATATAAGTTTAATTCCCTTCTTCATAGTATGTTAATTCAAGAACTGAACAGCTTTCACTCTATAACATTTTTCTTATTGTTTCAACAGGGAATGCAGACATTAATTTTGTCTTTTTGCAAAGTGTAAAGTGTTGATGTAATAATAATAGCTAATACTTACTGATTGCTTGCTGTATGCCAGACACTGAGCAGTTCAAATCCATTTCCTCACTCATGTGTTACACTGGCACAAACACTTACTCGGCTTACTTAATTGCACTCTTCTTTCTTGTGTCCTCTTTCATGGCCTTTCTCTGCTCTCTTTTTCTTTTTTCTGCTCCACTACTCTTTCCCCACCCACCTTTAGAGCAAATTATTCAACTGTTGGCTACACTATTTGTTTCAGAGTTTTACTTTTTAAAAGCAAGTGTTTTGTTCACATTGTTCTGCCTTTGGCCAAAGACCAATTTGATATTACAGAAAAATATCAAATCAGATTTTGTGTTGAATTTTGAAATGTTCACCTGGTTTGTTTATATAAACCTGCCTTAAATCAAAGAAATGTGGGCTGAAGCGGAGGAGGTCTTTGAAAGTGAAGTGGTAGATTCCACAGGAGAGTAGAATCTTTTGTGAAAAAATCTGCAACAGAGGACAAAAGAAAGAAAATACTAGTTCACAAAAGGTGTGGGTGAAGGACTGGCAAAGCAAACCTATAACAGAAGATGTGGACATTTGTGAGTATGCCTCAGTGCATTGCATTAATAATTTGCGTATTAAGAAGTCACGAGTCTTCATGTTAATGAATCCCTAACTAGTCTCTGACACAATAGACTGAGCGTCCCTGGAGGAGTCATTATGGCCCATCATGTCAATGATCCGCATATTAATGACTCCCTTACAGGCTCATCAACAGGTAGCCTCATAGGCTTCCATTGAGTTCTTTTTCATTTGCTTTTTAAATGTACCTTCTCCTCCCTTCCTTTTGTAATAAATACTATTGTGAAGAATTGACAAAAAGGTGCATTAAGATGATTTTAATGTGATGTAAGTTCACAAAAGCATTACATTTAGAAATAATACGTTAAGACTTTCTGAGTCTGCCTATAAAACTTTTCAAAAGCAGTTACATACAAATCCAATTTGATAATAGCATTATTATTTGGATTTTAACACAAACCATCCAATCTAATTTATCATATTTCTCTTTTCACTGATATATCAATTTATGCTATGATTAGCATAAGTAGAATAGCTAGTTTAAAAATGTTTGTGAAACTGAATTTCTTGAAAATGGAAATGAATTTCAATGGATTTCATACTATAAAGATTACTAAACACTTACTAAAACCATAAAACTAAAAAGCAGAAACTGCTAAGATATAGAATTTAAAAATATAAATGAATTTTAAACTAAGAGAAAAAGCAAGACAATAAATAAATGGTCCTAGGATTTTAAAAAAATAATTTCATAACTTTTAAATTTAACATTTAGTTAAAAGCAATCATGGGAAGGCAGTACTTTAATATTTCTAACTTGATTTGGCTTGCCCTGGCTTTTGTTGGTCCTAATTATTATATTATTATATATGAAATGCCGGGCCGGATGAAGCACAAGCTGGAATCAAGACTGCCAGGAGAAATATCAATAACCTCAGATATGCAGATGACACCACCCTTATGGCAGAAAGTGAAGAAGAACTAAAGAGCCTCTTGATGAAAGTGAAAGAGGAGAGTGAAAAAGTTGGCTTAAAGCTCAAGATTCAGAAAACTAAAATCATGCCATTCGGTCCCATCACTTCACAGCAAACAGATGGAGAAACAATGGAAACAGTGACAGAAACAATGGAAACAGTGACAGAACAATGGAAATGGTGACACCAAAATCACCGCAGATGGTGATTGCAGCCATGAAATTAAAAGACACTTGCTCCTTGGAAGAAAAGCTATGACCAACCTAGACAGTATATTAAAAAGCAGAGACATTAGTTTGCTGACAAAAGTCTGTCTAGTTAAAGCTATGGTTTTTCCAGTGGTCATGTATGGATGCGAGAGTTGGACCATAAATAAAGCTGAATGCTGAAGAATTGATGCTTTTGAACTGTGGTGTTAGAGAAGACTCTCGAGAGTCCCTTGGACTGCAAGGAGATCCAACCAGTCCATTCTAAAGGAAATCAGTCCTGAATATTCATTGGAAGGATTGATACTGAAGCTGAAGCTCCAATACTTTGGCCACCTGATGCGAAGAACTGACTCATTGGAAAAGACCCTCATGCTGGGAAAGATTGAAGGCAGGAGGAGAAGGGGATGACAGAGGATGAGATGGTTGATTGGCATCAGCGACTCAATGGACATGAGTTTCAGCATGCTCTGGGAGTTGGTGAACAGGGGAGCCTGGCATGCTGCAGTCTATGGAGTTGCAAAGAGTCATACGTGACTGAGTGACTGAACTGAACTGAATTATTATATTTAAGATATCTGGTGAATTTTTTACAAACATAAAAGGTATAATCTCCTATATGAAATACTGTAGAACTGCTCTACTAGTACTTATATTGAATTACACATCATTTCAATTGATTTACTCTATAGATAAAGGGAAAGGTATTGATATATGCTTGAAACTCTCAAGAGGCAGGACTGGGACAAAGGCTGGGGGAGAGTTGTAGAAGCTTGGCACTCTGCCCCCCATTAAAAAGAAAAGAACAACCACATGCAAACAATACTATCTTGGAAAACAATACGGGGCACAGATGCTCAGGGGAGTGGCTGCCACCCTAAGTTCAGCAACAGATCCTTCTTGGAGGTGAGGTGTCACTTCCGAAAGATTTGATTTCATAGTTTGGAAGTCTCATGCTCCTTTGCTTTCCTCCCTGCTTGCAGCCCTTCCAAATACAATCTTTCCACATACACACCGGGAATATCAATTTACATTTTAAATTGTCTTTTTCTTAAAACAGTTTTCAAAACAATATGTAACACAAGTTCTGTAGAGCTTGGATGTCAAAGCTCAGTACTGAACAAACCAAGTATCTTAGTGATACTTACATGTAGATTTCAACAGAGAAAACAGGTTTAATCAGGATTTCCTTAATTGCAATTAGTTGGCTCACAGTCATGACTCTGTGATAATGACTTTTTACACAACCACAAACAAATCAGTAATAAATAAAGCCTGAGAATTAGTATCCTTAGGAAAAAGCAGATAGTAATAATTCTCTGATAATATTTGAAAGGTGGATGAAGTATAAAGTTCTTAGAAATCACTTTGTAGGGGAACGTGGAGAATCAGAATGTCAGAATTCTAAAGTAGGAAGAGTCTCAGCTGAACAATCACTAATTTTTTGTCATCCATGGATGACAATTACTTCCATTAAGAGCAGAGGTAAAACAAGGACTTTAGACCCAATAAAGTTAAAAATTTTTTCTGATATCTCTCTGATGTACATTCTTTAGTTTTTTCTCCATCACTTAAAAACATTTATATTTCTCTCTTGCTAGAATATAATTGGCAGACTGTGGCAGAATAGTCCCTTGGGCCAGGTTTACCTATAATTTTGTTTTTCCATTTAAAATTCATGGATTCTTGTTGTAATTGCATTGCTCCCAAAGCAACCTACAATATTTTTGTTGTTCACATGTGAACTTTCAAGATTTGACTTAAATACAGACTAGATTCTCACATTTTGGAATTCCTTTTGAAGACACTCTAAGGAGATCTCATCTCTACAAAATTGCACATGATGCCCAGATTCGATCATAGAATTAAATCCAAATAATTTTTTTCTCTCTAATCCCTGTGGGATGGGGTGAGCAAGAAAAAAATAGTACCCACCACTTTGACATGACAAAGCAGATTTGAAAATAGCAATCCTTGGGCAGAAGACAGAATTAGGAAATGAAGCAACTTTGGAAAAGAAACTTACCAAAGAATTCTTCAACAGGTTATGTTTTTCAGTTGCTTTTTTCTCTGCTATTGAAATTTCTTGCATCAAGAAGGCATGGCACCATCATTGTCAGTATGTTTTCAAGATCATGGACTGAGGCAATAGGCAATGTGCTGAATTTAGTAAAAGAAATACAGAAGATTTTTGGGAACACAGCAATTCAGCTTTATAGAAAACAGGAAAGTGACTCAATAAAACCATCTGGTCACTAATGTGGTAGTATATACTTAGTTACCTGAATACTTAAGCAATTCACTAGAGTTTACTCAAGGGTCTTATGGTTTACCATGGTTTATGGTTACATTTTAAAAGTAATAAATTAACTTATATCATATGTGTTATCCAATATATTTGCTCATCCCCATCACTTGTAGATATTGGTAATGTTTTTTCATTATTTGAGAAGTTTTATCTGGACATAGTAAAATAATGGGGGAACAAATTATTGTATAATCTTCATTATAAATAATACAAGACTAGTTGACAAGTTGTAGTGGTAGGATTTCTGTAGGTATTAAATTTGAAATGCTCACTATAAGATTTAATTGAGAATTTATCTTTGTATTGCAATGTCAATAGTTATTTCTATTGATCCTTCTAGCATTTATATGTCTTTTGACAACAAATTTAAAAAATTTCCAAATCATATTTCAAAATCATATTTATGGGATAGTATTAGTTATATAAATATGCAATCTTAAAGCAGAAGGCATCCTATTTAATATCAAAACTGAGAAAGGCAAATTTTCTCTATTTTGAACAATAAAGGAGTTGATAGGTAGTGGCTGCCAGGATGCATAGAGAACGGTCACTAGGCTCAAACTGGACTCAGCAAGGAAACCCCTTGATCTGTTATCAGTGTTTGCCATGGATGCTAGAGAGGGAGGCCAGCATGAGAGTATTGTATTTGATATCCCTAATCTAATCCGGAGCTTTCACTTTGAAGATAAGGAATGTGACGCCCACAAAAACCATGTTCTTCAGCATATTAATTATTAGTCCCCAAGTTCAGCATCTTAAGGAAATACAAAGTCACTTAAAAATGTTTATGTTTTCTCTTGGAGATTATTTTTGCTTCATTCAATCCTTTATTGATGCAGAACTGTCTTCACTTTGTTTTCCTTTCCAGCGTTATCGTCAAGGAACTGAATTTAATGCATGTTTTCATCCTGAACTCCTTCTGGCATTGTGCCTTTAACCTTTTTTTCCTTAGACACTTTTGTTCACAATTAGACATTTATTGCTCTAATTGTCTTTCCTTTGATCAAATGTTTCTTTTCTGTTTTCAGTTTTATTCCTGATCTAAAGAAGACTACTGGTGTTGTAACACCAAAGGATTAGATACTGAGCCCTTGTAGTTGGTTAATGTATTACTAACTTCACCTCTCATTAAGGACAAGTTTCTGCTCTCCTCCCTCCTCCAAATCATAAATGGCTATAAATGTCAGAACACAAGTCCATTTTTAGAGAAATATCACAATAAGATTATGAACATAAACAACATATAATGCGTAATTATTTATTTCAGGAAAACCTTTTCAATTTAAGTATCCACTTAGCAACGCCAATTCTAATACTAAAACATTCTTCTTAAGTGTCTTTTAAAAACTCTTAAATGTAAGGGCACATATTATTTCTAACTTAAAAGCTCTCCATTCATTTATTTTCCTTTCTTCCTTTAGGGAAGGAAGGTAAAGGAAATCAAATGAGAGCAGCAGCTTTGAACAAAGAGGGCAGACTTAACATACTTTTTGAGGAGTTCAATATTGACTTTTTAGCTGCTTATCAGAACAAGAGGTGATGCCTAAGAATTCCAAGTTGGTTATCTTTAGTCAGTGCTGAGTACTTTCAAGAAGAGTTGTTAAAGAGACACAAATGCAACATTCATGATTCATTTTGGAAATGATCCTTTTTTTATGCCAACTTTTTGATTCCTCTTGGAACAGAGTTACACTTCTACTACCTACAACCTAATCCTGACATTTACCCTGACTGGTTGGATAATTCCATCACATTAGACAGATTGTGTGGAACAGGTTTCACTCATATTTTAAGAGATATATGAGCTTTTAGCATAATAGCATTACAGAAACTCAGGAAAAATGATATTACTACTTATACTAAAACTACTACATTTTGGCAGTGTTAAAATTAACCATAACTCTAAAAGCCTAGGTGCCACATACCTAGAAACTGCAGGAATATTAACAGGGTGCATAGATTCTGACACAGAATAAATCAATTGGGTAATAACAGAAAGTGTGAATTAGCATTCCCATGCAAACTGTATTTGGTGAAGACATTTTTAAATAGAAAGGTACTTTCACTGATGATCTAGTGATCTTTCTTTGGAGGGTGGCCCTCCGATAGTAAAGGTGTATTTTTTAAAAAACTAAGCAAGTATGTTATCATGGGCTGCCAGTTTTACACTTGAAAGTAACTTGTGGGAAAAAAGGTATCTTGTGGATTAAAGACATGAGAGAATGGAGTAAACCTTAAAAAATATATAGATAATTGCAAGTAAAAGGAGAAGCATGGGAATTGGTTACTGCAGCAGTGGAGAACTAATGATCAGCATGGTGTTTACTACATGTCACTAATAATGATAATAACAATAGTGATAATAATAATAATACATTTATTAGACATTTCCACATATTGAGAATTATGTTAAATAATTGCCCTGTGTATAAGGACTAGGCAACAATTGGAGCAAAATGAGACACAGAGAGGTTAAGTGTTGCGTCGAGGTTAAGGCTTGTTGGAGGTTGCATGGCTAGTACGTGACTTAGTAATCGGTAAGTAACAGGAAAGACAGATTTGAATCCAGGTCTTTCTGCTCTTTTTCACTATGAACTGACTAAAATAAAAGCCAGGAAACTAGGCATAATCTACTGATGCACTGTTCAGGCACGCATACCCGAGAGTAGAAAGGAAGGCTGAAAAGTGTTTACATGAGCACCCGAGAAGCTGATTACCCAGCCCGGAAGACATCAGAAATCAGCCAGCTGACTAATTAGAACTTATGGCATAGAGTGGGTGCTCAACAATGACCTGTCTTATGATTAAATAATACTAATGACTGACTATAGTATATACTTAAGGTACGGTAGTAATGAAGTATCCCTCCACAAATGACATATCTTTTTGACTTTTTAATTTCTAAATTTATACTAGATTTAATTTTTTTTGTTTAATTATTTAAGCCCATAGTTAAAAACTTTGCCTTTTAACTTTGGAGGCGGAGGTACTTCAAACATTAAAAGACACAAAAATACACATGCTTTATTAGAATTTTTATGACACTACTTTTAATGAGGAAAGAAAAGAAGAACAATGTTATGATAATGCTGATAAGAGGTAGACAGAAAGGAAGCCTAGAAAGGACACTGTGCATTTATTCAGCACAATGTCAGACACTGTTAACCACGAGGAAGAGCAGTAAGAAACTCCCCTGCTCAAAACAGACTCAGGGAAAAGAAAATCTCTTTAACAAGTGGTGCTGGGAAAACTGGTCAACCATGTGTAAAAGATTGAAACTATAACATTTTCTAGCACCATACACAAAAATAAACTCAAAATGGATTAAAGATCTAAATGTAAGACCAGAAACTATAAAACTCTTATAGGAAAACATAGGCAGAACACTCTCTGACATAAATCACAGCAAGATCCTCTATGACTCATTTCCCAAAGTAATGAAAATAAAAACAACAATAAACAAATGGGACCTAATTAAACTTAAAATCTCTTGCACAATGAAGGAAACTATAAGCAAGGTGAAAAGGCAGCCTTCAGAACAGAAAAAAAATAATAGCAAATGAAACTACTGATGAAGAATTAATCTCCAAAATATACAAGCAGCTCATGCAGTTCAATACCAGAAAAATGAACAATCCACTCAAAAGTGGGTCAAAGAACTAAAAGACATTTCTCCAAAGAAGACATACAGATGGCTAATAAACACATGAAAAGATGCTCAACATCTCTCATTATTAGAGAAGTGCAAATTAAAACCACAATGAGGTATCATCTCATGCTGGTCAGAATGGCCGCCTTCAAAAAGTCTACAAACAATAGATGCTGGAGAGGGTGTGGAGAAAAGGGAACCCTCTTACACTGTTTGTTGGAATGCAAACTGGTACAGCCACTTGGAGAACAGTGCAGAGATTTCTTAAAAAATGAAATAGAACTGCCATATGATTCAGCAGTCCCACTGCTGGGCATACACACCAAGGAAACTAGAATTGAAAGAGACACATGTACCCCAGTGTCCACTGCACCTCTGTTTACAATAGCTAGGACATGGAAGCAATCTAGACGTCCATTGGCAGACAAATGGATAAGGAAGTTGTGGTACATATACATAATGGAATATTAGTCAGCTATAAAAAGGAACACTTTTGAGTCCGTTCTAATGAGGGGGATGAAACTGGAGTCTATTAAACAGAATGAAGTAAGTCAGAAAGAGAAACAGCAATACAGTATATTAATGCATATATATGGAATTTAGAAAGATAGTAATGACGATCCTATATGCAAGGCAGCAAAAGAGACACAGATGTAAAGAACAGACTTTTGGACTCTGTGGGAGAAGGTGAGGGTGAGATGATTTGAGAGAATAGCATTAAAACATGTATGCCACCACATGTAAAACAGATAACCAGTGTAAGTTCAATGCATGAAGTAGGTCACTCAAAGCCGCTGCTCTGGGACAACCCAGAGGGATGGGGTGGGGTGGGAGGTGGAAGGAGTGTCCAGGATGGGGGGACATATGTGCATCCATGGCTGATTCAAGGCGACGTATGGCAAAAACCACCACAATACTGTAAAGTAATTATCCTCCAAGTAAAATAAATAAATTACTTAAAAAGTACTCAGAATATAAAGGGGAGACTAGAAATTTTCTCTAACATATTTCATTTCTACCATGAATGTATATAGTTCTGGGGCCTATCATCATCATCAACCATAAAGTTCTTTGCCTTTATTTTCAAATTTTCTAAAGTTGTTTTAGTTAAACCCTTTAAATGTAATTGGTCATAAAACAGATATTTTGGGTTTTGGAGTGGGATTTTATCTATACATACCCTGTAATTTAGACCAGAGAGCAAACCATTTGTCTGAATATATTACCTGAAACTAGAATTTAACAATTTAGATATTTTAAATGATACAATAAACATCTGTAAAACAAAACAACTTATCATTTCCTCATTCTTTTCCTCTGACTCACCCCACTTTTATGTAATCATAATCTTGAAAATCAAGCTTTCTTGTATAAGAATTATATCCTATGTATTCCTTGATAAATGTATTTAGATTATTTCAATAGCTTTTAGCACAATAAAAAAGAAACTACTCTGATGCAATGTTTTAGCACTGTTCATTTAATATTATATGTTGCTAAGATTTATCCATATTACTGTATGTCTCTGTGTATTTTAAATCAATTTTGAGTGCTATATATATTTCTCTTGTTGTAATACCAAGTTTTACATCTACTCTTCCATTGATAAACATTTGGATTGGTTCAATTTTATGTAGTTGATGGAGATCAACTATCAACTGATAAAATTGACAGTCAATTTTATCAATTGAATAAGTAAAAAATTAAGTAAGTATAAAATAGCATCCCCTTGTGGTCTTGATTTGCATTTCTCTGTTTTTTAACAATGCTGACCATCCTTTATATGCTTATTGACTATGTGCATTTTCTCTCCTGTGAAATGTCTGCCCCTCTCTCCTGATTCTATTGAAATGTTTGTGCTTTCTTATTGAATTGTAGAAGTTCTTTATATTTCTTGACATTTATTTTGTGTTGATGTTGTATAATGTAAACATCTTCTCCCAGTTTAGTTATATTTTTCTGTTATAAAGAGGTCTTTCAATGAACAGAAGTTTTAAATTTTAATAGAGCTAAACTGATAATCTTTTTTTATATAGTTTTTTTTTTCCTTCTTTAAGAAAACATTTTCTACTCTGAGGTCTGAAAAATATTCATATATTCTACTAAGAATCTCAAAGTTTTTGACATGTAAAGTCCTAATGCACCTGGAATTGATTATTGAATATTTGTTGTGCTAATTTCACTTTTTTCCCATGAGGGTAGGCATTTTCCCTATCTCCGTTTACTGAGAAGTCCCTATTTCACTGATGTCTGACATGCTACTTTTATCAAATACCAAAGTTCTAGATATGTGCGGATCTGTTTCTAAGCTCTCAACACTTTCCTGTCTCAGTGCCAATATAATTGTCTTAATAACTATATCCTCATAAGAAGTATTGAAACTACATAGAGGTGCTTCCTCTACTATCTCTCAGAAGTAGACCAGCTATTTTTAGTCCTTTATTCTTCTCTTTAGAATCACATATTCAAATTTTGTGAAAACATGTTTTGAAATGTTGATTAGAAGTGAATTTGTAGATCAAATTTGGAGATACTATCTTCATAATTTTCCTATCTATGAACATGGTCTATCTCTCAATATTTTTTAGGTCTTTAATACATATTGATGCAATTCTATTCTTTTCCTTGTAGGAGTTTTACACATTTTGTATTAGTTTTTTAAACAAATATTTGATATAATACTTAACTTTCATCTATTTTGGATTCTTTTTCTTGTATTTACCCCTAAATCTAAGATTTCCCTCCTATATTTCTGTCTTTACATGTTTTTGTAAGATATCAAAATAGTAATACCCATTTTGATAGCTATTTATCCTCACAGTGAGTTAAAAGCAAGTTCCTTTCCTTTTGATGAAATTATTTTAAAAATTTAAGCATTCTAAAGAATTTAATAAGAAAAATGATTAATAACATTTTGTTTAGGCAAAAACATAAAACTTTAATGATATTTTCCTCTACAAAGGAGATTTTCAATATTGTTATCAGATGAAAGATAAAGAAAGAATACTTAAATGCTGTTTAATGGTTTATATATTTTTAAGTGTACATAGATTTTCTGGACATGGAGAAAGAACAATGTGTCAACTTGCAGCTGGATTTCACAAAAATGAATCTTTGTATAATTATAGGCCTGATTAAACAATATATATTATAGATTAAAACAGTATTACTTATGGTAATATAATATTTTCTAATGAAATTGTCTATGTAAAAACACTATTTTCATTTCTGGGCCCACTGCAAGGTAGCAAATAGTTTTGGCAAAGCTAAAACTGAGCATCATAAATGTATACAAAGCTGCATTACTTCTTACATGGTCAAGATGGAAGAATTTGTCATTTTCTTGTGATTTGTCAAAACAAGATTAGCCCTCTGGGGATTTGGATCAACACTGTTCATGCGATGAAAACTAGGTTCTATTACACAAATTCATCAGTCATTGTGAACTCTCTGGATTTCTTTTACTGCAGAAAAATCATTGAGAAAAGCCACTAGGAGAAAATTCCGCTGAGACAGTACAAGAAAATGTGAATATTGGTTCAATCATTTCTGACAGGCTGACTTGTGACATAACTATACACAAAGTGAGCTTTTCACTAACTATTTTCTTGCTATTGTGGACAAATCTAAATTCTTATGATTCCACAAATACACCTATAAACAGATTACACTTGAAAGAAAAAAGTCTTTCTCAATAAGTATGCAGAGTATGAGAGAAAAGCAAGTATAATCTGAATTATTTTAAAGAAAAAAAAATATATGTTTCCATATGAATGACCAAAATCTTGGCTGTGAAACGGGTCTTTGGCAATACACACATGAAGTCTTTAAACTGGGTATAAATTTAGCTGCCTTTTAATTTCTATCTAGTTTGTTTGTTTTCTCCTTTTCTGGAGAGAGAGAGTTAACATTATGTCAGTTCAACTGGAAGAGTTTTGAGTAAAATGGAAAACAAAAAAATTAATAATTGGAACATTAGAAAGTAATTTCAATGACCATAATGGACTGTCAGTTCATAAAACTTCATCATTTAAAACAAGAGAGAAATATTTGGACTTTCAAAGTGACAATTATGGGATAATCTACATTTATATATATTTTTCCTTTGTATGTTTTAATATGAGTAAAATAATTTTATTTGAATTATGGTATTGTGTAAATAATTTTTACATTTTTTACAACTAATATACATTATTGCATCATTCTAAGAGATCATTTTAATGAAAAAACATACAAAGTAATGCAAGAAAATGTGAAAAGTTATATAATATTTGTTTAGCTTGTAACTGGTTTGAATTTCCTATAAATAAAATGCTATACATTTATAGTCCCTGAAAAAGCATAACATTTTGTTGTAAATTTAACAGTAAAGAAGAATCATCGGTAACATCAGATGAGAATAACTTTGAGAATTCAAAGGTTACAGGTAATACTTTAATTTTTAAACAGAATATATTTCTTTTGTTGAAGCCTACAACTAGAACAATCTTACATAGGTACAATTATCTTAACTTTTCAGATACCTATATCCCAACAATTGTTTGTTCTCATGAGGACAAGGAAGACTCGGAAACCAGTAATCAAAATGTAAAAGATGTAAACAGGGAACAGGATGAACGTAATGAAAAAGAATTAGAGCCGATGGTGAGTATTCTGGTTGCCAAGGTATTAGAGAAGATGAATCCATTTATGCTTCAAAGATGCTGCAATGTCTGCTTTTCAACAGCTTCAACTAATATAATTTGCAAATGTGAAAGCATAGACCATTCTGTCCTTGCGTCTCTGGCTTCATCAACAAGGCTAGTGATTTGATTTCAGTATGTAAGTTACTTCAGGTCTCTGCAGTGGCAAATTAATGACATTCATTTCTTATCTCTTTACCAGCGGCTCTGAGTAACAGTTTGTAGGAATTACAGAAGAGGTAGCGCTATCCTGATGTGCATTTCTAATCTTTGTGACAAGTGTACAGTTATCATAAACTCGTCTGTAAAATGAGAGGGCTGGACTGGATGATTGTTAGGGTTCTGTCCAGCTCTACAAGTCTGATTCTTGCATTTAGCAGCTTTTTTTTTTTTTTTAACTTACTTCCATTTTTGTGAGAATCTCTAAGTTCCATATCATTGGAAAGTATTAAATTACCAAATGAGGATAAAATAGCTTGTGCCATAATTTTTAAACAGGAAACAAATTCAGAACTGTACAATTTAGTATTAAATTTGTTATCATAAATTTCACACTTCATGAACATACAATCTATTTGGGATTTTTAGGGGGATGGTTTAGATAGCATTTTTATCACAAAGGAAGAAATAGGAGTAAATGAGTCACATAATGCAATTTATCCTTTACTGTATTTGGTTGGAGCTCATATCATTAGGATACATGGATTCATAATCATCGAAGATTAAAATGACATTTGCCTCTTCAAGTGTCAGTGCTGAAACAGAAAAGAAATAGAGCTCATCTCTTTCCCCACACATTCCACCCTTTCTGTAGTGATATGGAAGCTGCATCACTAAAGTATGCAATTTACTTTGCTCCAACTTTAAGAAACTACAAAGTTGTCACCCACTGTGAGAATTCTCACCAGCTGAAAGTTAACACAGCCATTTTTTTCAAACCACAGAATATAATGAAAGGACTCTGAAAAATCACATACTTCACCAATACACCTCATTACAATGAGCAGGCGCAAATATAAAGTTTGTTTAGAAGTTACTGAGATTGTACGTCCAATAAATGAACAGGGAGCTGTAATTTAGATGCTAATTTGCTCCATGCTGACGTTAATGCATAAAACAATGAAGCTCTATAATAGATGGAAATACAACCAAATCTGTGGAACCCACAGGCGTTGGCTTACAAGACAGCTGTGCAGTTGACAAGTAACATGAGCCTTATGTGAGAAGAAGGGGAAAACGTAAGATTTGCATATAATTATTGAGATCATGCAAATGTCAGTTATGAGGAGAAAAAAAAAACACAGGCATCTCACTGTTAAATCCTGACAGTTGGCATCACTGAAGAGCTCAAATACATTTGAGTACCAGTTGGCAGAGGGTCATTAAAACAGAATTTGCAGAGACATTAACTCCCTCACTTTTCTTTGAGTGACGTTTTGCTATTAATAGTTTGCAGAGGCTTTGCAGAAAACATATTAATAAGAGATACTATAATAGGGGCACCTACAGCAAGTGTAAAATGCAGCAAGGGGCATCCAGGAAGCTGCTCTCTAATTGATTAGCATGGAGCTATCAATGTGTATATCCTAAGTGAGGAGAAAGTGCCATGACAAGCAAGAATAGTTGAATAATACAATGCGATATTTGGAAGCTGGGAAGGAGAATTATTAATTTTGGCCCCTTTTCTTATTAAACTCATTCCTAAGTCATAGCCTACAAGAATCTCCCCCAAACATTCCTCTTTCAGAATTTGTGCAAAATCTACAAATGAAATGAATCAAGGAAATCTATCAGATAATCACTAGCCAAATTAATGAAAACTATCTAACTTGCTTTGTATATTTAAACACAATAAAAAGCATTATTTTTGTTGTTTTTATCCCTTAAGATAAACCAACACTTGCTAAGAAGTACTGCTTCTGGAGATGAAAAGAATACAGTCAATTTTCCAAATAAAGCTGAGAGGTTAGAGAAGAAGCAAATCCATGGTGATGTATACACTGACTTGTTTAAAAGGCCTTTGTCTTCAAGTTCATCAGCAGAAAGATCCTTAAAGGGAGATTTTTACCACAAGGAAAAATATTTCTCAGGAAATGAGCATACTTATCAACCTTCAGAGGAATTTACTTCAGATACAGGAGAAATCAAGCCATCACTGGGAAATACTAGTAGTGATGAAGTAGTACAATTACATGTTAGCAGCAAAGAAGTACTGGACGATAACGCTAATCCAGCCAAAGGGAGAGGCAGAGTGCAAATGTCTTGTCCCTCTGCAGACCAACTAATGGCAGACAACCTTAACAAAAAACTTGAAGGAGAAGCTAAAGAAATTGAAGTAAAAGATTGGGAATGTTTAAGAGATGACTTTCGCTTGGATTTCCATTCAGGAAAATCGATAGAAAAAGGATCTTCCAAGAAAGATTATGGCAATAGTAAGAATGAGGAGGAGGAGCAAAGAATATATTTAGGTGTTAATGAAAAACAAAGCAAAAGTTTTCAATCAGTCTTACATGACCAAGAAAGAAAGATAAGCCACTCTGAAATAAGTGTGGAAGGGATGGGAGCCAGTAACAGAGACCTAACTGCTCTGCCGAGTAAAGACACCACAATTCACGACCAGTCAATCAGAGCAGATAGGTTTCATTCACCAAGGACAAATCTAAGCCTGGAGGAAACTGTGTCAGCGACCTCAGACTGTGATCTCTCAGCTAGCAAAGGCACTAGTCTAGGAGGGATGCCTGGTCAAGCTGGTTCACCAAGAAATGGAAATGTTTTGAGGAATAAGTACCTTTTCCAAGCTGAAGAAGAAAAATCAGTTTGGATTAATCCTGAAGATCAGAATAAGAACACACAGCATAAACAAAGTTGGAATGTTCTGGAAAGTCAGGAAAGAGCAAGAGGGAGTAAGACAACTATAACAGAGCAGTCCACAGAACAAGCAGATTATGAAGACATGTCGGGAAAAAGAGATGATACAAGGAGCTTGAAAGTTAATCCTACACAAGAATTGTTTACCTGCCAAGAAACAGCAAGCTGTGAACTGTCTTCTCTAGCTGATCATGGTATTACTGAGAAAGCAGAAGCAGGTACAGCTTATATGATTAAGACAACATCAGAAAGTACTCTAGAATGCATGTCTGCTAGAGAAAAAGCAATAATTGCTAAGCTACCTCAAGAGACAGCACGAAGTGACAGGCCCATCGAGGTAAAGGAAACAGCGTTTGATCCACATGAAGGGAGAAATGATGATTCACATGATACCCTTTGTCAACGAGATACAGTAGGTGTAATCTATGACAATGATTTTGAAAAGGAGTCATGTTCAGGTATTTGTAATGTACATGTAGATGAAAAGGAGAAGGAAGAAACCATAGCTATATACAATCCTGGGAAGACACATGACAAGAAGAAATGTGTCATTGGGAATACAACATCTGTAGAAGAATCCTCACAGATCATTACAGACAATCAAAAAGCAGCCTCAAAACTAGATATACATTTGGGAATGTTACCAACAGACAAAAAAATACTTCCAGAAAATAGAGATCATGAGCAGGTCCAAGAATTATCAAAGAGAACAAATATAGCTGTCATGATGCATTCTTCTTTAAACTCAGACACTAATAGAACTTCTCAGAATGGCTCTCAGGTTTCCAATCACCATGCTAAAAGTCCGGTGTCATCTCACGAACAGGCCACTACTATAGAGCATGCAACTACTACCATGATGCTCCAATCTACTTCTAAGTCAGAATATAACTGTAATCCAACAAGTGAAATCCAGGGTACTGAAAAGCACTCTCATCCTGCATCTCCACTGGAAGAAGTTTCTAAAAGTTCAGGAATAGTGACATCAGGTAGTACAAAGGAAAGATGTATAGGCCAGATTGTCAAACAAGGAGAATGCAGTGTGGAGAAACCTCTAGGGCCAACGATTTTAATCAGTGAAGCTTCTGAGAACATAGAGGGGGTAAAGCATGAAAATGAAGGATTAATAAACTCTGGACAATCACTGTACTCTTCAGGCGACAAGGAATCTGACAGCCCTGCTTCTGATAGTCTCCCTGCCCAGGAAAGTCAATCTCAAAGTGAATCTCTGCTTTCAAAATACATCAACTCTAAAGTACCTTACTTCCTTTTGTTTCTGATATTTCTTGTAACCATCTATCAGTATGACTTAATGATTGGCTTGGCATTCTAACTTTTTTCATTGTACTGGCTATGCTGGGAAGGGGAAAGAAAAAAAGAGTCTGTCAAAAAGAAGTAACCTCAGCACTATTATTACTCTCTTAAAAGATAAGCTATTTAGCCCCAAACATTTGGATTGGTGAAAGAGACTATTCATTGTTCAAAGAGCCAGTGCAGTTTTTCTCTTGAAGGATCATTTAAAAAGGAATGCGTATGAAGTTTGCTCCTTCATATAAGTAATTATTCTATATAGGACCATTATATTTGGATCATTAAATACCTATATGAATATGAGATCTGAAGCACGTCAAGTTGAAATTAGGTACAGCTGTTGCTCCTTAGCAGGCTATGAAGTTTCAATGCTTCATGTCTCTTCACTACTTAAAGTGCCATTTCTTGCATTCATTTCTTTTGCAGTAAAGCTTCATTTTTTTCCCTGAGCGTATTTTTCCCTCTGTGGTTTTTAAAAATAGATAAAACACGGACAATGACAGAGGACTTTTTTTGGGCTTTGAATACTGACCATGAAATTTGCATTTACCACTGTATCATTTATCAGCACATTTTGATAAATCAAATCTTTCAACTTTAAGTTCATATTTTTAAGAACAACATCCAAGCGTAGATTTAAGTTGAAGAAACACATTGTGTACCTGAACAACAATACACATATATACGTTTTATCTCCTGCATACCTACAAAGTCAGGGCATTTGTAAGCCAAATTTGCCAAAGACCGAAACAATTAAAAGATGATCTTTCAGTTTTACAAAATTTGGGGGATGGCCTTTCTTTAAGCAATATTTTTTCTCTTTTAAAGGAAGATTGTATAACACAGTTGAATAACTTTGACGTCAACTATTATTCAGAGTTGGACATTTAAATTAAAAGTTCTACAAGCATTGCTTCAGAATGAATTTGTACCTATAAAGCATAAAGCATTAAGTGATAATAATTAAAAAAAGATTTACAAATGAACTACTCGGTATTTTTTTTTTGTCTTCAAGCAAATTTTTAACTTTTCTCACTATAAAACAATAAATTATTCCTCAAGGTGCTTTAAGAGAATAAACTAATCATCGGTGATAGTCATTATATAGTTACCAAGTTGTTAAATGATAACTGAAATTTTAAAAAGTCAAATAGGCAGGCAAGATCTTCTGATGGAGAAATGAATATCCAATATACCAGTGACTTTGGTTGCTGCTATTAGCTATGGCTAAGTATGTGAAATAATGGAACTAATCATTTTAGTCACATAGGTATAATGAAATTATTACTATACAATCAATTTTCAACAACTATTTACTAAATGACTAAAATGTGCAAAATCTTGTGCTTTGTTCACAGTAGAGAACTTTCTTTGATACCCCAAACAGCTAATCCTCAGGGAGGAGGCATCAATAAGTAATCTGATGCTTTTGCCTTGGTCAGAAATATGGGAGAGAGTCACACTCAGGGAGCACATTTGGGTGATTTCTTTTTAACAGGAACTTCTTTCATAGAGAATGTAACATTGATCTTCAGAGAGAAAAGGTAATCTGTTTATGGACCTATAAAAGTGAATTCAACGACTAAACTTGTACACAGCATCCCACACCCCTAAGAAACAGGCATGTGTGGGAGGACAACACGAGAAGGAAGCATTTAAACTGACTTTCATGTGGTAGGAGATAGTTTCCTTAATTTTCTTAGGTTTAAGATAACTTTCTTAATTTCTTAATTAGGTACACAACTATTTCCAAATCCCCTAATTGCATGCTTGACTCAAGTCCCATTGAAACTGAATGCTTGACTTTAACTTTTTAGTGGAACAAATACAAACATCCTGAAGTAGAAGTGAGGGCAAATATTTGATTGTTTGAGGAAGCATATTTTCATTAAATACAAGTGGGATACTGTAGGCTGTACTTGGAATATTATCTCTAAAACTGCCATCTTGATAATTTTGTTGACAGGTCTACATTACAACAAAGTTAAGGTTAGCATTTCTTCAGTTCCGAATGACTTGGCTTTTGCGTTCTACCTTTAAGAGTTTCAGTCAATATGCAATATCTTATTAATGCAAAGAACACTATATTACTTTATGAACACAGGTGTCTGAACGGTAATTATTTTCTTATACATAAAAGAATGTAACGTCTTTAATCTCTTTTATTTGACTTTAACATTAACTTACTAAACCTTCTCATGCATACTTGCAATACTACAAAGAAGTTTCAAAGGACTTAAAATACATCATGTGTACTTCTCTGCAGGCAAAAAAGAAATAATCGGTGGTTTAACTGATTTTCCAATGACCACTTGTGAAGAATTGGAAATAAAATCATAAGAACTATGAACCTATTGCTAGGTGGAGGGGAGGTAGATTTTTGCAACCCATTTTGGTCACATCACTATGTTGAACAAGAAAAGTGGATCTCAGGAAGAACTGGCAGCCCCTGGTTAATAAAGATTTGACTCTGAACCATCATAACAAGGGTCACCTTTATAAACTTAGCTGCCTTCATCATGTCCCCTCAAGTATTGGTTAAGATGGTTAAGAGCCAAAAGAGGATGTGGCATGAGAATAAACAAAAAGAAGTGTATTATTGCATATCTGTTTCTATAATGGGTAAGAAACATGATGTAATAACCATCACCTTTTACCTTGCTGGGCTTCTGACTATTAGAAACAAACTTCTAAAAATTAATTGATGAATCAAGCAGGTGTAGGTAGTACAATCAAATATCTTTAAAAAATCACATCTACATAAGCCACCAACATCTCAACAAACTTTTCAATGTAAGAATAAATGAGTCAATGAGATGACATTCATTTCTCAACCTTCAAGAATATTGGCTTAACATTATATATATATATATATATAAAATCATCATTTTGTAAGAGAGATAGGATCATCTTTTATATGTCCTCATAAACCAATCTTCTGGTTAAATGGAAAACTTAAAAATATCCAGTGTAGATACCAGGAAATAAGTAAATTTTTTTCCAAATAGCATTCATGATACTTTCTTGGTAATTTTTTAGTCATGGAATATTATTTTATATTGCCAGGCCTGCTGTCTCCTTTATTAGGCTCAATTTTTGCATATAAATTTTGGCAAAAAAGCAAACAAAGCAAAACAAAAAACTAGCAGGAGAACTAGTGAAGATGCAGGCGGGAGAACAGCCACCCCCAGAGTCAATTCATCTACTGAACTCTGAAACCTTTAAAATTTTCAGAGTGAATACAGAAATTGATCTAGGCAATAAAGATTGTGGTTTGCTAATTAAGTTCTGTCTTAGCTGATTCCGTGGAACTGAGGAATAGGATCTACTGTGATTCTGCAACAAGGTAAGAAAAGAATGGGGCAGGACATGCTCTTCCAACATTTACGCAGTTGTACTCCTACATGAAGAGAACAGCCTAAAAAGTTACTTTTATTTATTTAATTAATTTGCTTAATTTTTTTCTGTTTCAGAAATAATTCATAATAAAACTCACAGAAATGTAAGTTACTTTTCATCTTTTAAAAATGGATTCAGCCACTAATAAAATATATTTCCATAATTTTACCCAAACCTCTTTAAACAGCTAACCAAATTTTCACTAGCTTTGAACATGTTTTATAAGGAATGTCATTACTATACTGTGCTAAAACTTGATTAAGCAAACAACTCTTTAAAAAGTTCAGTATTTTTATTTTGTGTCAATTCTTTATTTGTTAGATACCTACATACTACCTTCATTTGTCAGATATGAAACAATGTTTTATATGAAAATTTAAGAAAAAATGAGCTAAGTTTTTTCCTAATATATTCAATTCTTTTATTCAAGATAATAAAGAGTAGCATGGGTAAGTCAAAAATGGATTACAGAGAAGTCATTTTTGTTTGGCTGAGATGATGCCAAGACCCGATTTTGCAGTCTTAGTTGGAATCAGTGCATCATCCTTATTACCTCATCTGAACCATGCAGCCCTAATTTCCATCGTTTTGCTTCAAGTCTTCTGTCAGTCAAGCAACTCACACTGTCCCAAGAACACTCCATGGTCATCTGTTCCTCTGTGTCTGCTCATGTATACCTCTTTGTCTAGAAGATTTCAGTTATCTTTCCTCCTCTCCTCCTTCCCAACTCTGTACATTTTTCTATCTTACTACTTTCATCCTTTTGAAGTCTTCTACTATTTCAATTGGTGGTATCTCTTCATTTTCAGGTCTCTTATGACACTAACTGTTTTGCATGCACTAGGAATTTGACTAATTATCCTAACTGGACTGCCTGTTTATTTAGGACAGGAACGTGACTTCTTCCATCCTATCATCTCACAAGGTCTAGCTTGTAGGAATCCATAGTCAATACTTGTGAATATAATAGAATTGTAGCAATGTGTTTTTCCTATCCTCTCCCTGAAATGTGGACGTGATATTCTGAGATCTGATTAGCCAAGCTAAAATGTTTTTGTATTAATAAGCCACCAAATACAATGTAGAAAAAGGCAAAGAAAATGTATCTACAAGACAGAGTGGTGCAGTGGATCTGGGATGTGGGAAAGGGGAAAAAAATCTTTTCTCGCATACCTCTTAGCAATTAAATTGTTTTTTATATTAATTCTTCCTGGCACAGGAAACAGTCCCTTCATTCTATTTCATGGGAAATATTATATAGATTATTTGTTAAAAGAATAATAATGAATACCTAATTCACTGGCTAATGTGAAAACTAATAAAACAAGACATGTCTTCAAATAAAGAAGCTTAGTAGATTAAAAACCAACAGACATCACAAGGTATAAAGTGTAAGAAACTCAATCTTCCCAACTGCTGCCATGCCCTTCAAAAATGGCTGATCTCTCAATTTCACACCTGTTCTGCATGTCAACTTTTAGGATACACAAACAGAACAACTAGCAAAGATAGTAAGTGGATTTTTTAAATGGAAACATTTGCCTGATTAACACCTCAAACACACACACATATGCATGCACACATACACACACATAAATGCACGTATTCTAAGATCTAATAAATGACAGTAATGATAGTAAACTAGTAAACAGTCTACTAATATATGGAGTGATATAGTAGTGAATATAATATAATATGTAAAAGGTTTATCTTTTCTTTGAACAGATTCATTCTATTATATTTAGATATGAAATTAATTTTATTTATTTATTTTTGGCCATAGTACACAGTATATAAAATCTTAGTTTCCCAAACAGGGGTTGAACCTGTACCCCTTGTATTGAAGTGCGGAGTCTTAACACTAGACCATCAGGGAAGTTCCTAAATATGAAATTAAAATAACACAAAGCTATGCCTGTTTAGCAGGTAGAGTCTAAAGGAAAGCAGTATAAGGCCTAGAAATGTAGTAGCAAGGAATTTAGCAGCTTAAGACCATTAGACGATTGTTTAAACTCAAGATTTTTTTTAAAAAGCCAAATACATGTCTAGTTTACTGTAGAATTCATCAATATATACATCAGTTGACTTGGTTCTGAGTGGAAGCAGATTTAAAATTCCCTAAAGATACACTCTATAAAACATAATATCGAACAACAGAGACAGCGGGTTTTAAAAAATCACTACACGAGGTTAGAAATTCTCTTTGTAAACACTTAACCCATAACCCACTTTTAATAATTCTATGTAGGTAGCTTTTATGTACAGTTAATAAAAATTTTTAGTGTAGGGTATTTATGAATATATCTTACATCTAAACCATTTTTATACATACAGTCTACAAATGATATTTGCTACTACATATTAAGTAATTCTTTACAGTTAATCCATAAATCTTTGGGAAAATTCAGCTGTCATTTTTCATTATGCACCTGAACTTTCTGTGTTTAATGAAACAATTCTAAGCCCTACCTAAGAAAAAGAATAAAAGCTAAAGAAAAGATAATTTATTTCCTATCTTCACAAATATGAGCAGGTATATTTTAAATACATCTTTACTCTTTGAAAATTGGAAAGAAAAATAAGATAAGAGATTATAAATGTCATTCATATTTATTTCATAGTCTTTAGTATTTGAGATCAGGCATATCTTAAGCCTTTTTCCCTCCCATTTGAATTCTGTGGCCTACATGATCTTACTCCCATGTTTAAATTAGTATTTAAGTGCAGCATGTTAATGTTTTATTACATGAATAAGTAAAGAAATCAGTTGTAGCCTGAATCTTTGAGTATAACATCTATATCTGTATCTTTATTGACCTATGCATGTGAGGTTCAACTTTTAACAATAATAGATAGTAATAGTTATAATGACTACTTTTATTACACTATAATAGCCAACTCTTGAGTGTTAAATATAATTGGGCACTGATTTAAGTTCTTTATGTGAAAAACTCATTCATGTTTTACAACTTCATGAGAGAAGTACTATTACTTTTCCATTTTATAGATAGAAATAGATGCAAAGGCTAGTTTTCCCAAGGTCATATCCTGGCATAGATTAAGACTCCAACAGTCTTTCCCCAGAGTTGATCCTCTTGAACATTGCACCATGTTCTTCCTTCAATTTAGATATACCAAGTTATCTTAAAAACTGTAGTTATATGTTACCATGCTGCATGGTGCTATACTAGTATAGTAAATAAATATATTACATACTGCGAGATATGAGTATACCATATCTCTCCCACAGATGATCATATCTTTGTAATGCTCTTATAAAGAAAGTTCCTAAAAATATTCTCTTCTCATCAATTTATTCAAATGACCTAAAAAAAATACACATTGACCTCCTTCCAAGCCACAAGCTTTGTGCTGGTCCCAAATCTTGCCTAGTTTGAGTATAGTGAAGATAGAGTTCAATAATTGCAATATCTTGTTGCCAGTTCAACAGTAGAGGTAAGATCTGGGAGCAGAAGTTGAACAAAGGAAGGACTATATTGTCCTGTGAGGACTTTGCTTCTTATATTAAATATTTCATAAATGTGTTATATTTTCACCACTATAATTTTTGGTATCAAGGAAATCACAATAAAACCTTCCAAATGTCCCATTGTAACTGGTGTATTACATAACAACTACAATGAGGATACATATTGATGTGACTGCTATAGTGCTTATTTATGATTGATGTCTCAGTGTAATTATTACCAGCATTCCTTTCATTTTCAAAAGCAATGTGATTTGGATGAAAAATGAGGTAAGCCGAAAAGTCCAAGAAAATGTCCTACTAATAGGTGTATTTCACTCTGTGTCACAAGAATAAAGGGGGAACTTCCCATATGAATGTCATCTATAACCTACTGGCAGAATTCCTGTCCTTAGGTTTGTATAATATAATTCAGGTATACTATTCCCCGGTCAGCCTAGGTAAAGAAGAACAACATTTCTGCAGATTCAGTATTGCAGAGGGCAATTTAAAAAAAAATGTAGGGATGTTTTGTAAAGAATGTGCTGGTCAAAATCCATTAAAAATAAGTCATTTATATTACTGACATTGGATAATCACAGCATTTTGGAATCTGATACTATAGCCTAAAGCCTACTGAGATGGCTCAGGATATGATAATTCCATCATTCAGTTTAGTAAAAGTAAAACAAGATGGTAGAGACTTATGCCAAAGCTGTGGAAGCCATTGTATATTACTCAAAATTATAATGGCATATGTTGCTCGAAAGTGTATTATGAGTATATGTGCTGTTCATAATTTGTAAGAGGAACAAAATTTTTGTACATAAACTACATATTACTGACATTTAATAATCATGAGGCAAGAGAGTAGTATTTTAACAGCAAAATAATTAAAATATAAACAAATAATCACAAATGGCCAATAAGAGACAAAGACATTTTAAAGCAGAATGAGTGTCACTCCCTCTAGTTTTGGCCTTTACAATAACCTTCACTTTTAGCCTCACTTCACACAGGTGTGCTGTGCTAACATTGTGAATGATATTAGGTCAGTATTTCTTTCAGTCTGCTTAGAGGGTGTGCATTGGAACCTTATCCAAAGAACAACTATCATAAGTTAAGACAGCAAAATATATTCATAATTAATGAATGGCAAAAAGCTAGCATAGTTGTCCTTGCTGCTATTTAGTCACTAAGTTGTGTCCAACTCTTTGCAACCCCATGGACTGGAGCCCGCCAGGTTCTCAGTTCATGAGATTTCCCAGACAAGAATACTGAAGTGGGTTGTCATTTCCTCCTGTAGGGGATCTTCCTGACCCAGGGATTGAACCCACATCTCCTGTGTCCCCTGCATTGGCAGGTGGATTCTTTATCACCAAGACAGCTAGCAAGATGTATGGTCCCTAAAATAGAATTCTCCAATGGTAGTCTTGCATCCTCAATATATATACCCAAAAGTTAGCTGTTAAGAGTTCCCTGGATCTCAATTCTTAACTCCAAGATGAGAGAAATTTATTCAGATGTTCGTTCTAGATGCAATCCATTGTTTCCCAGTAACTGGAGGCAGAGGGTGATAGAGGGACTCACTGTAAAGGAAATGTTTGTAGGTTCTTGAAGGGTAGGTGGGAATACGGAATTTGTAATGTGTGTCTCTAAAGTGCCAATTTTTATATTTTATAGATATATTTCTGCCTCTTTTTTCATTTTGTAGATTTAAATGGCCTAAATTTCTATAGATTTATAGTAGATACTGATATCGGGTGAGGCAAGTTCCTATACATTGTTCTTTAAAACTCTGTAACTCTTGCCCTTTGCTGTTCTTCCACATAAATTATAGTATCAACTTATCAAAGTTTCATGAAAAACTTAATTTTTAATGGAATTTTACTGAATGCACACATTAATTTGGGTTCCCTGATGACTCATATAGTAAAGAATCTGCCTGCCATGTGGGAGACCTGGGTTCGATCCCTGGGTTGGGAAGATCCCCTGGAGGAGGGCATGGCAACCCACTCCAGTATTCTTGCAGTGTTCTTCCAGTATTCAGTATACTCCAGTATCCACAGGGACAGAGGAGCCTGGTGGACTACAGTCCATGGGGTCACAAAGAGTTGGACATGACTGAGCGACTAAGCACAGCACATACATTAATTTGAGGAGAATTGATATTTTAAAATATTTTTAAAATGAAAATATTGTTTTTCCATCCAAAAGAATAATATATTTCTTATTCATTTCTGTTCCTTCAATTATGATTTCAAAATATTCTCCATAAATACATTGCACATTTACTATTAAATATACTCCTAAATCTTGGAGGAAGAAATGGCAACCCATTCCAATATTCTTGTCTAGAAAATTCCATGGACAAAGAAGTCTGGAGGGCTACAGTCCATAGAGTCACAAAGAGTCAGACCACGACTGAGTGACCACCACACTCCATAAATACCTTATGGATTTTTTTTTACTATTTTGAATGAACCCTTTTTCCTTTTATATCTTCCTTGGCGAAATCATTGATATTTGTAACTCTTGATTTTTATTTGTCACTTATTCAACTATCTTGCCAAAGTTTCTCACTAGTTCCGCTGCTAAGTCACTTCAGTCGTGTCTGACTTTGTGTGACCCCATCCCTGGGATTCTCCAGGCAAGAACACTGGAGTGGGTTGCCATTTCCTTCTCCAATGCATTAAAAGTGAAAAGTGAAAGTGAAGTCTCTCAGTCATGTCTGACTCTTCGCGACCCCAGGGACTGCAGCCTACCAGGCTCCTACGTCCATCGGATTTTCCAGGCAAGAGTACTGGAGTGGCGTGCCATTGCCTTCTCACTAGTTCTACTAGTTATTAGTTTAATATTTTGGTCATTATGTCAATAATGCATAAAACACTATTTAGTTTTATATGTCCTTTTATGTCATGCATCTTGCCAAATTCTGTCATTAGTACAACTAGTTTGTGTTATCTTTAACTCACTTACTTCTGTTTTCTTTTTCTTGTTTTCTTGAGATAAATGTATATCCTATTTATTTTTAATTCTTTCTCTTAAAAAAAGTTCATATAAACCAAATATTTTTAACCATGTTCAGTTGATTTTGAGATAATTACCTATATCTTAAAAACATATGTGTGTTTAAAACATATGTATATACATATATACAATATTTAAACATTTTAATTCCCTTTTATTTCCTGTTTCCCATAATTTCCATTGTAATTTAACACCTGAGTTATTTAACAAGACATTTAATTTTTTATGATCTTTTATAATTGATACAAATTACATTACACTACTGTCATAGAATGTGGTTGATAGCCATTGTTTGAAGTGATAATATTTCCTTTGTGATCTACTACATTGTTAGTGTAATTAATCTATGTACACATTCTTTTTTGGGTAGAGTTCTCTATGTATTTATTAGGTCATGTTTCATAAATCTGTTGTTCAAAATATATTCAAAGTCCAGAAAATATCTCATGCACCTATGGTCAACTAATTTATGGCATAGGAGGCAAGAATATAAAATAGAGAAAAGACAGTCTCCTCAATAAGTGGTGCTGGGTAAATTGGACAGCTACATGCAAAAGAATGAAATCAGAACATTCTCTGACACTATACAGAAAAATAAACTTAAAATGGATTAAAGACCTAAATGCAAGATGGGATACTATAAACTCTTACAGGTAAGCAGAACACTGTGACATACATGGCAGCAAGATCTTTTTTGGCCCATCTCCTAGAGTAATGAAAATAAAAACAAAAATAAACAAATGGGATTTAATTAAAATTAAAAGCTTTTGCACAGCAAAGAAAGCCATAAACAAAATGAAAAGACAACCCACAGAAAGAGAAAATATTTGCAAAAAAAGTGGCTGACAAGGGTTTAATCTCCAATATATACAAACAGCTCATGCAGCTCAACATCAGAAATGCAAACAACCCAATCGAGAAAAAAAAAAAAAAGGGCAGAAGATCTAAACAGATATCTATATGTACGTGACTTTAAGAAAATTAAATGTGCATTAATTTTTTAAAACATCATCCTTGTAGAGAAGGGGGACAAAAAGAAGCAAATGTAGAAAAATATGGGAAATCTATTGAAAATGTGTTCATTTCCCCAGTACCCCTCGACTCCCCCATTCTGCAACACAAAATTAGTGCAGCTCACCTTTTCATCAAAATTCCACTGTAACTCAAAAAGCGATATGGCTGGAAGTCTCCTGGTCCCTACATAGGAGTGTAGTTTATATATATATTAAACAAAAATCTCTAAATTAAATTTGCCTTTATATATTCTTTTAAAATATAGAAGCCACTGGCCCCAGGCAGCCGCCCTCCAAGGCCTCCAGTGTCAGTAATATGACAGTCTACTTTTGGATCAAGTTTTAACAAAAATAAAACTCTAGTTCCATGGTTAATTGCACTTTGTAATTTAAAACAAATCAAATTTAAAAAAAACCTGGGAACTTACTTTAATTTAAAACTGTATATGGTATTCTCTATTTGCTTGGAATTTGATATTTGGAAAGAAGAAAATACAGTCAGCCTTTCATATCTGCATATCCATGGATTCAACCGAAGGATGGAAAATAATTGAAAAAAATTCCATGAAATTCCAAAAAACAAAACTTGTATTTGCCACCCATCTTCAACTATTTACATAGCACTTACATTATATTTGAGCTTTCCTGGTGGCTCGGACAGTAAAGAATCTGTCTGCAGTGCAGGAGGCCTGGGTTCGATCCCTGGGTCAAGAAGATCCCCTGGAGTAGGAAATGGCAACCCAGTCCAGTATTCTTGCCTGGAGAATTCCGTGGACAGAGGAACCTTGCGGGCAACAGTCCTTGGGGTCACAAAAAGTTGGTCGTGACTGAATGACTAACACTACACTATGTATGTATAGACATCTTCCAAAAAAGACATACAGATGGCTGAGAGCATTGAAAGATGCTCAACATCACTAACTATTAGAAAAATGCAAGCCAGAAAAACTATGAGATATTACCTCATACCAGTCAGGAAACATCATCAAAATATCTACAAACAATAAATACTGGAGAGGGAGTGCAGAAAAGGGAACCCTCCTACACTGTTGGTGGAAATACAAATCCGTACAGTCAGTATGGAAAACAGTATGGAGGTTCCTTAAAAAACTAAAAGCAGAGCTACCACATGATCCAGTAATTTGACTCCTGGGCATATATCTGAAGAAAGCCATAATTCGAAAAGATACATGCTCATGCAACTCTACTTACCATAGCTAAGACATGGAAGCTATCTAAATGTCCATCGACAGAGGAATGAATGAAGAAGATGTGGGGGCTTCCCTAGTGGCTCAGCAGTAAAGAATCCACCTGCCAATGCAGGAGACACAGGACTGAACCCTCTGGGAAGACCCCACATGCTGCAGAGCAATGAAGCTCATGAGCCACATCTATTGAGCCTGTGCCCTAGAGTCCAGGAGCCACAACTACTGAGCCCACAAGCTGCAGCTACTGAAGCCCACGTGCCCCAGAGCTCATGTTCTGCAACAAGAGAAGCAATCACAGTGAGAAGCCCAAGCACCGCAAGTAGAGAGTAGCCCCTGCTTGCTGCAACTAGAGAAAAGCCTACGCGACGACAAAGACTCAGCACAGCCAAAAATAAATAAATAAATAGAAATTATTTTAAAAAAAAAGAATGTGTGGTACATATACACAATGGAACATAGCCATTAAAGAACAAAATTATGTCATTTGCAATGATATGGGTGCACCTAGAGAGTTGTCATACCGAGTGAAGTAAGTCAGACAGAGAGAGATAAATATCATACAATATAGCTTATATGTGGAATCTAGAAAAATGGTACAAATAAGCCTATTTAGAAAACAAAAATAGAGTCACACGTGTATAAACCAAACCTACAGTTACCAAGGGGTAAGGCGGGAGGAATACATTGGGAAATTGGGATTGAGGTATACACACCTACATATAAAATAGGAAGTAATGAGAACCTGTTATACAACACAGGTAACTCTATTCAAGACTCTATAATGACCTATATGGTAATAGAATCTAAACCGAATGGTCACATGTTTATGTCTGTTTCATCATGTTGTACAGCAGAATCTAGCACAACACTGTAAATCAACTACACTTCAATAACAGTATAGTTGAATTCTAATATTTAGCCTGCTTTGACAATCATTACTTAAAATTCCCTAATACTATGAAATTATCCATTTCTTCTTGTAATTGTGCTAGTTTTGCTTTAAATATTTAAGACTCTTAGCTTTCAGTTGCAAATAAAATGCAAATTTTACCATCTCTTAGTGACTTTTTCCTGTATTATTGTACATGACATTCTTATTAATAATTGCCTTAAATTATATGCCATCAGATATTAATATTGATGTACTGGATTTCTTATGATTAGTGCAGTTTTCCTCATCACTTTATATTTCTTACAGTTATACTTAAAAAATACAACCTATAATCTGTCTTTTAACACAGGAGTTTGAGCCATTCATGGTATTTTGATTAGGTAATACATTTGAACTTATCTTTACCATTATTTTAAGTTTCTGTTTTAAGTTTTTCTTTTCCCTCTGTCCTGTATTCTTAATGAATTTCTTGAATTACCCATCTAATTCAGTAGTCGTGTCTTCTACTTTGTCTAGTAGGAGTTATTTTTCATTTTAATAACCTTGATTTTTATTTAAATATATAGAATTTGTTCTTTTTCATACTTAGCCATTTTCATTTTTTTTTCTTCAAAAAATACTTCTGTATACCTGAAACTAACTCAAAATTGTAAATTAGAAAATATTGTTAAAGAAAGTTCAAACTACCACACAATTGCACTCATCTCACATGCTAGCAAAGTAATGCTCAAAATTCTCCAAGCCAGGCTTCAGCAGTACATGAACCGTGAACTTCCAGATGTTCAAGCTGGATTTAGAAAAGGCAGAGAAACCAGAGATCAAATTGCCAATGTCCACTGGATCATCGAAAAAGCAACAGAGTTCCAGAGAAAATCTGCTTTATTGATTACACCAAAGCCTTTGACTGTGTAGATCACAACAAACTGTGGAAAATTCTTCAAGAGATGGGAATACTAGACCATCTTACCTGCCTTCTGAGAAGTCTGTATGCAGGTCAAGAAGCAACAGTTAGAACTGGATATGGAACAACAGACTGGTTCAAATTGGGAAAGGAGTATGTCAAGGCTGTATATTGTCATCCTGCTTATTTAACTTATATGCAGAGTATATCATGTGAAATGCCAGGCAGGATGAAGCACAAGCTAGAATCGAGATTCCTGGGAGAAATATCAATAACCTCATAATCGCAGATGACACCACTCTTATGGCAGAAAGTGAAGAGGAAATGAAGAGCTCCTTGATGAAAGTGAAAGAGGAGAGTGAAACAGCTGGCTTAAAACTCAACATTCAGAAAACTATGCTCATGGCATCCGGTCCTATCACCTCATGGTAAATAGACGGAGAAACAATGGAAACAGTGAAGACTTTATACTTTGGGACTCCAAAATCACTGCAGATGGTGAGTGCAGCCATGAAATTAAAAGACGCTTGCTCCTTGGAAGAAAAGCTGTGACTAACCTAGACAGCATATTAAAAAGCAGAGACATTACTTTGCCCAAAAAAGCCCTGTTTAGTCAAAGCCATGGTTTTTTCAGTGGTCATGTATGGATGTGAGAGTTGAACTATGAGGAAAACTGAGCACTGAAGAATTGATGCTTTTGAACTGTGGTGTTGGAGAAGACTCTTGAGAGTCCCTTAGACTGCAAGGAGATCAAACCAGTCAATCCTAAAGGAAATCAGTCCTGAATATCCATTTGGAAGGACTAATGCTGAAGCTGAAATTCCAGTAATTTGGCCACCTGATGGGAAGAACTGACTCACTAGAAAAGACCCTGATGCTGGGGAAGGTTGAAGGCAGGAGGAGAAGGGGATGACAGAGGATGAGATGGTTGTATGGCATCACCAATTCAATGGACATGATTGAGCAAGCCCCGGGAGTTGGTGATGGACAGGGAAGCCTGGTGTGCTGCAGTCCATGGAGTCTCAAATAGTCAGACATGACTGAGTGACTGAACTGAACTAACTGTAAATCAAGTATACTTTAATAAAAATATAATTCCTTGCTATTTGAAAATAAAAGTTATTCCTTTTATCACTTTGATTATCTTAAATGGTGATATTTAAAATCTTCAGTGGAATACTTGATTTGTTTGAAGTGATTGTAACAGGTGTTGATTTGCTGCTGCTCTGCTGTGCTCACTCATGTCCAACTCCTGGTGGCCTCATGGACTATAGCCTGCCAGGTTCCCCTGTCCATGGAATTTTCCAGGCAAGAACACTGGAGTGGGGTTCCATTATCTACTCCAAGTGGGGTATCGTCCCGACCCAAGGACTGAATCCATTTCTCTTGCATCTTCTGCATTGGCAGGTGGATTTTTTTTACCGCTAGCACCGCCTGGGAAGCCCATTGTTGATTTGCTTTTAGCTATATTTGGTATTTGATTTCTTCATGTGTTTTAGAATTTTGGTTTAATAACTTCATTGTCTCTCTCCTTCTCAGAGTTCATTTCTCCCTATCTCAACACTGTTTGCCATTGTCTTCACCTGGCTTCTTGATCCTCACATATGGAGCATAATAATACCACCAGAATTGGGGACTTCCATACTGTGGAGAAAATAGAAATATTGCAGATTCTGTCAACTTCAAAGTTCCTTGGTTGCTCTGTGGTGTTCTTAGTAGGGAGAATACATCTGTATTCTGCTTAGAGCTGGAACTTGTTAAAGTTACATTTTAGGTATAGTCTGTGTTTTCATGAAAAGGAGAGACAATTTCAATCTGTGGTTTCTAATTGAACATGTCTTTAGCCATCACTATCAAATGTTTTCAGTTATTCCAATTTTATATGTGTCATATCCAGGGATATTGCAGGAGTGGGAGTTAGGAAGGATAAAAATTCAGCCCTGCATATTAGCTAAAATTGATGTTAAAGGGAGAGGGAAGATATATATATTGGCTGTATCTGTTTCAATACTATATATTTAGGATTACCATATAGCCAAGTTTACTCCAAAGAAATAATTTATTTAGAAGGCTTAATTGATCAATGCCAATTTTAACATTAGTAAGAGAGAGTTATTGAGTGTATTGTCTTTTATTCTCTTTGATGGGTACTAAGAGTATCCTGAAAGTCATAAGAATTTAGATTTAGACAAGACATGATATATGAAATTTACCTTGATTCATGAACATAACATTCCAGGTTCCTATGCAAAATTGTTCTTTACAGCATCAGACTTTACTTCGATCACCAGACACATCTACAACTGGGCGCTGTTTTTACTTTGATTCCATTTCTTCATTCTTTCTGGAGTTATTTTCCCAGTCTTCTCCAGTAGCATGTTGGGCACTTACTGATCTGGGGAGTTCATCTTTCAGTGTCATATCTTTTTGCCTTTTCATACTGTTCATGGGGTTTTCAAGGCAAGAATACTGAAGTGTTTTGCCATTCTGTTCTCCAGTGGACCACATTTTGTCAGAACTCTCTACCGTGGCCTGTCCATCTTGGGTGGCCCTACATGACATGGCTCCTAGTTTCATCGAGTTAGACAAAGAGCCTCTTGATGTGAAAAAGGAGAATGAAGAGTGAAAAAGGAGAATGAAAAAGCTGGCTTAAAACTCAACATTCAGAAAACTAAGATCATGGCACCCGGTCCCATCACTTCATGGCCAATAGATGGGAAACAATGGAAATTGTGACAGACTTTATTTTTGGGGACTCCAAAATCACCACAGACGATGACTGTAGCCATGAAATTAAAAGATGCTTGCTCCTTGGAAGAAAAGCTATGACAAAACTAGACAGCATATTTAAAAGCAGAGATATTACTTTGCTGACAAAGGTCCATCTAGTTGAAGCTATGGTTTTGCCAGTAGTCATATATGGATGTGAGTGTTGGACTATAAGGAAAACTAAGCGCCAAAAGAATTGATGCTTTTGAACTGCGGTGTTGGAGAAGATTCTTGAGAGTCCCTTGGCCTGCAAGGAGATCAAACCAGTCAGTCCTAAAGGAAATCAGTCCTGAATATTCATTGGAAGGACTGATGTTGAAGCTGAAATTCCAATACTTTGGCCACCTGATGCGAAGAACCGGCTCATTGGAAAAGACGCTGATGCTGGGGAAGGTTGAAGGCAGGAGGAGAAGGGGACGACAGAGGCGCACAGAGTTGGATACGACGGAGTGACTGAACTGAACTGAACTGTTATGTGAAGTTAGTTTCTCAAATATTTATGATGGATCCGTAAATCACACAATTATATATCCTCTTGTGGATTTCAAAATGTGTAGAGCTTATATTTTAAAATGATCATGTTTGAAAGGGAAGGAAATGATCTATTACTAGAGGGTCTTAGACATTTGATAAAATATTGGTTTCACTGTGACCTAAGTATTCTCTAGGGTTTGAAAGGTACATGGCCAAATTACTGGTGCAATCACACACCGTTTGTCCTGAAATTCAAGTTCATGCATTTGAATTAGTTGATACTATTTTTTTGTCATATTCCTCCTTCTTGTAGCAGGGAAACTGAACATGGGTTGTGCAAGAGAATACAATATCATTGAGAAACCTGAGAGAAAATTCAACTTTTGGATTTTTAGACTTTATCTTTGCCACTTTCATGTTCATCCCACTCTCCTCTTTTTTGTTTCTATCTTTGCCCCTTTGAGTATATTACATATCAAGATGACCTCACACATGAAAACATATATACATATGAATTTAAGGACTAGGTCAAGGCAGATTAGTGTTTGCTATGGTTCCACCAAAGTATAATCTCACTGAAATATGAAATATCACTTAATATTATATAGATTCTTCTCATTAAATGACTAGAGAAAAGAGATGAAAAAAATATTTCAGTGGTTAAAACCACATTAGCCAAAGATTGATTTAGACTACTCTCATGTTTTAGTTTCAAAAGACATGACCAAACTGAACATCAAAATACTTCATTGCAATCTCACTGTTGGATATTTATGCCACTCTACTGAACCACATCATGGAGTATGGCAGAGCTAACAAGTTACCCAGTCCTGACAATTATAAAATTGCTTTCATCTTATTCAGAGAAGGCCTGGTATATATTTATTTTCATTACAGGAAAATACATTTTTATGGATTACCTCATCAAAAACATGTTGTAATATTACCGAGAAAATTGAGTATGGTTCCTCAGATGACAAAACAATTCCTGTATGGGAAAAGATTGAATTAAGTTGGGATTTTACTAGAATATTGAGCAAATACTTCATCTTTGATATGTCAATGCTACTTGGGGACCTTTAGAGAATTTTTTCCTTCCAATTTCTAAATTAAAATTCTGCTGTAAATGTTACCAAGTAGATTCCCTGAGAATATTCCTGAGTATATTCCCACTCAGGTCTTTCAAAGTATCCTTCTTGCCACAAGGATAGTTTTTAGAATAATTTAGGTAAAGTCAGTAGAAGATTGAGTCAAAACACAAAAGTTTAGACAACCATATGTTTTATTATGAGAAAAAGTTAGTAATTCTATAGCTGTTTTCTCACATTATTGCAACTATAACTGACCATAACTATTTCCTAAACTAATAGATGTTAGTTAATTGCTGTGTAAGTTTATAAGTACACAACTCTGTGAAAATGATAATCTGGGTGGCATTGGGAATGATTTCACAGAGAAGCTGGCTCATTAGCAAGTTCTTAAAGCTAGAATAGGATTTTGATAGGAGGTGAGAAAGTAAGAAGTGTTTTACCCAAGAGGGTTGAATTAATTTAACTCAACAAATAATTAGAACAAACTATAATAAATAGGGCTAACTTCTAATCAGCACTGCTATGTGCTTGGCACTACTCTAAATATTTAACATGAATTATCTAGTTTAATCTATTAAAAAATACATGTGTTAGGCACTATTAATGTTTTCACTTTATAGATAAAGCCCTGAGGCACAGAGAGATCACTCAACTATTAAGTGGTACTATCAGGATTCAATTCAGAGCAGCCAACTCCAGAGCCCACACTGTTAAAAACGAGGATCCTGGAGTCAACAGCCTGGCTTCAAATTCTGGCTTCATCTACAACACTGAGGTTAGTTCCTGGCCTTCCTGGGTAAGTGCCTGGATAAATGTTGTTGTTGCTTAGTCACTCAATCATGTTAGACTCTTTGCGGCCCCATGTACTACTGTAGCCCACCAGGCTCCACTGTTCATGGGATATTAAAGGTAACAATATTGAAGTGGGTTGCCATTTCCTACTCCAGGGGACCTCCGTGACTCAGGGATTGAACCTGCATCTCCTGCTTGGCAGGCAGATTCTTTACCACTGAGCCACCTGGGAAGCCTAGATAAATGTTAACTATTTTAATTATGTTTATTGTTATTAATAATGAACTTCTCTGTCATTGCTACTTCTCTGTGGCTATATGAAAGTTATTCAATGTACTGTAGATGATGCAAACATGCCAGATTGAAGGTCTTAGTCTTCAATGAACTTTCAGTTTTCTGGGAGCAACAGATATAAACCCAGCGGTATTTATATAAACGAGCTAAGTATAGGGGGGATTAATTTCAACTGGAAGAGATTAAGGAAGACCCCAGAGGTGGTTTCTGATCAGAACATAGGAGGGTTATGCTTACAGTTGAAGACACAAGAGGGAAGGATTACAGGATGAGAGGACCCTGTGCACAAAGGCACAGTGTTTTAGAAATGTTCAGAATGTGTTTGGAGAATAGCTTAACTCATATTTACTTTAAGGGAGGGGAGAGCAGTGAGTGCAAAGCAGGAAAGCAAGCCTTAAGTTCATGTCTCCTGGAGCCCTGAAGAGGTCTTTAAACAAAGCAGTGGCAGTTCAAAGGCATTTCTGGAACACATTTTAGTAATGACACAGAGGAGAGAAAGAGAGGGCAGGGTTACTAATATAGACTTGAAAACTAATTCAGGCTTGCTGCCACCATTTTATTTCACCTTCATAATTCTAACTAAAATCCGATTAATTGTGTGTGTGTGCTGGACAAGTTGCTTACTATTTTGGTCCTCAGTTTCTCACCTACAGAATGAGGGAGTAAAAATGGATAGATACATGATCATCAGCTTCTAGGAGTCATGGACTCCCTATGCTTGACTTTGTGCCTAAACACTTTCACATGTAATTTTTGTTCATGATGTGTGCTATGCTTAGTCGCCCAGTTATGCACAACTCTTTGCAACCCCATGGACTGGGGCCCGCCAGGCTCCTCTGTCCGTAGGGATTCTCCAGGCAAAAGTACTGGAGTGGATTGCTATGTCCTCCTCCAGGGGGGGTCTTCCCAACCCAGGGATCGAACCCAGGTCTCCCACATTGCAGGCGGATTCTTTACCATCTGAGCTACTAGGGAAGCCCAAGAATATTGGAGTGGGTAGCCTATTCCTTCTCCAGGAGACCTTCCTGACTCATGAATTGAACCAGGGTCTCCTGCATTACAGGTGGATTCTTTAATCCACTGAGCTATCAGGTTTCATGACAGTGATCAAAAATATGAATATCTTCCCTCTCTAAGTAAATACTGACTTTATTTAATATTTCTATCCATTTAGCACATAATCCTATATTATTATTATTTTTACCTTATTTTCATTTCTTCCCAACTAAAGTTCATTAAAGACCATATTTTATACTTCTATATATAAACACATTAGCATATGATATAAACTCAAATAAGTTTCACTTACTTAGTTGATTAACGGCTATATGATATTCTACGTTTTTATTATATTTCTTTACCAGTGAGTCAAAAAATTTACCAAATTAAGCTGTTAAAATAAATTCTCTATGTGAAATTATTTTTATTTTTTTTTTCCTATGTGAAATTAAAAGGTTAATATATTTTACCATCACTGCTTACATAAACTAAAAATTTGCCATTATTTCTGTTGTATTTTTATATCTTATCTTCAAAACTGGGAAAGGTACCACAAAAAAGAGTGGAAGAGGATTTTTTTTCCCTGAAAATAAATACACAAATCCACAGAGTAAGAAACAATTACACAAAGGTTACTTTTAAGATTCTGAAAAGTCTTAAATATTTTATTTATTCCAAGTAAGGAGAACTGACCTCAAGTTAAATGGCTTCTATTTGGGAACTTTTGTTGTGATTTTTACATTGACCATATAGTCACATTGCTCTTTGGACTAGAGTAAAACATAGTATTCCTTGATATTTGAAGTCTGAATGTCCCCTAGATACTTTAAGATGCTACAGCAAACAAAGTCCTGTTGGTCTGAAAAGCCACTAGAAGCAAATCTTAAAACTAATTATGGTTCTTCTGCTGAGAGTTTCTTTAAGAGTCACTTTCCAATTTCTGTCAAACATTTGCAGTTCTAGTACAAATACATTTATACTTTTTCAGAATTAATGCATATCAACCTCAAGATAGTGTTTGCCTTTCACTGTGAAAGAGAGAAAGGTTGTGAAGAAATTTCCAAGGAATTAAAATATTAACTCTTAATATCCTATTTTAATTTTGCAAAAACCTAATGGACCCACTCTTAACCACCATACAGTTGCACAATTATCTGAAAGATTTAGAATGATCTCCTTGCCAATTTGGGCTTTGAAGAAAACAAAATCAGGTTCATTAAAATGTTTCATAAAAACTCTCTGAACTGATTGTATTGCCAATCTAAACTTTAGTGGATAATCACTAACCATTTTTTATTCTGGTTACTTTTATTACTTTTCCCCACAGAAAGAGCAGCAATATGTTCCCTGTACTATTTTCTGACCATCACAGCTGAGGCAGACGTGGCTGTAAATGACACATCTCCCTAGTCAGGAGTAGCATGGACTTTCAACATTTAAGGTGTCTCTGCTGACATCATTTTTTTTTGTTGTTGTTGTTGTTCTAAAAAGGGAAGAAAATTGAATTCAGTCCAGTTTGTCTCTAATGCTCATGTCTTAATATTTGCTCAAAGAGAAGAGGCAAAATCAATAAAACATCTAATTGAGCCATTTTCACCAATTATCAATAGAAACTTATTATTTAAAAATCAACATTTGGTACTTAGGCAAATGCCATATATTATAAGAATTATATGAATAAAAAATTGAATTTGTGCTAGCTTGTGAAATGCAAAGGTTTATTGTCACCATCTCAACTAAATAATTCATAGAAGACATCTCTTGTGGCCTCTAATATATTAATCACCTAAATGAAATGAAGGCTACTATTTAGAATTCACTAACATATCCAATAAAATGCATAAAGTAAGTTCTATTAACTAGGTTTACATAACGCATCTTTCTTTTGATAATCATACCTCTTATGATATTCAAGGATATATCTGCTTCATACCACATAAATGAATGACTCACTTATTTTTTTCCTGCTTCATTGTCATTTGACTGAACCCCGTAGTTATATCCAATAAGAAGTAAGTTAAAAATGAAGTTTCTGTCAACTATTTTCCACTAGCAAACATAGCGACTCACCTCCCAAATAAAAGCATATCAACATGAAGTTTTCCCAAGGGTGTATTCTAGGTCATCATCTTTATGTTAATGAATTCCTTACTGAATAGTAAACGGTAAGAATATATTAACTTACTCCTCTAACACATTACCTGTCAGCAGGTAATTATCCATCAAAACCTAAACAGAGAGATTGCCCTGTGACACCAGTGACCCCTGCAGGTAAAATTGAGGAAAAAATGTACACTGTAATTGGACAAAAGATCCCACTGCGTATCTCAATGTAGCTAGATATTGCCAAAGCATAACATTTATCAGTAACTCCCCATAAGATTTGTTATTATTGTTTTCTAATTGCCATTGGAGATTTTTAAATCTGTGGAATAAACCAAGCATACATTTTTGCATTTTATTAGCTATTATTTAACTCATTTACATTTTGCATATCACGACAGTTTCTAGAGAACCTTGTCCAAATACAGAAAAGCTATTTAGAGTTACTTGATTAAGGATTTGAAAGAGATAACAGTCATCTGGTTTATCCGCAAGCATGATAATCAATTTCAATAACCAGCACATGTATTCTGAAGGATTCCCCATGAGATAAATAATATTCACACATTATAGAAAAAGATGGCTAAGTGGCATTTACGTTGCAAAGTCGGAAAACATTCCCAAAGTATCTGTTCCTTGGCATTATACTGTCGAACAGGGTGAAGTCAGGTTCAGGAAAGGTCACACAACCACTATGTATACTTTAAGTCTCAACTTAATAGCATACATTCAATGACCACTCACTTATTTAACATGTAGGAAATGCTTACATCTGTCATGGGCTGCGTCCTAAAGAGATATGAAAAATAGCCAACAATAAGTATGGGGGATTTTTTAAAAGACTAATCCATCACATTCATAGTTTAAATAAATGCCATTTGATACTTTGATTACAATAGAGTAGACACCAATTCAAACATTTCATATCTATAATTGAGTCATTATTTGTAGTACTTATATCAATATTAAAATTACCCAACAACCTATGAGAGGTATGAACAATTTTTATAGCTACACTTTTTTTTCACCTGAAGAGTTATCTTTTTAAAAAATGTGCTTTGGAATTTACTATTAAGTGTAGTTTTGTCTTTTATATTCTCCATTACCTCATGTAAAATGCAGAAGAATGGTGATTTTTGTTACTCTTAGAATATAATGAAGGAGGGGTACATTCAAATATTATTTTTAAAAGAGCTATCAGTCAACTACAGAACTCCTAAAATCTTAATGTTGTTCCTTAGCCACATAACAAAAAACAAAAGCAGAAAATACATTGCTAGTTCCTTGACTTCTGTCACATGCTAATAAGCAGATTGACAACAACATAAGTAGTAGTAAAAATGCACCAGGAGTTCACAAGGAAGCCAAGTATTAAGTGCTTATTAATTTTTCCTACAAATAGTTAATAAACATCTTATATATATATACAGGCAATGAGACGGAACCTGGGTGCATCCTAGTCAACAAAACAGATATATTCTCGGTATTCACAGGGCTTACAGTCTAAAAGGGGGAACTGATAATAAAAGGTAAATGAATAAATAATAAAAGGTGTTAAGTCTTCTTAAGGAAATAGTGCAGAAGATTAGAGAATGACATGGATGGAATCTATATTAAAAGAGTAAGCAAGGAAGGCATCCCTCCAAATTTGAGCTGAGGCCAGTAAACAGAAGGAATAGCCCTGGAAGAGCAGAGGAAAAACATGAGTGGAGGACCCAGGAAGGGAAAGAACTTGCTCTTGTTGAGGGACTATTGACAACTACAAGGTAGCTGGTCTGGCAGCAAGGCATGTGCTGGACAGCAGGACGAAAGAACTGAATCAAGGCGAGGCAGCTTCTTATGAACCATGATGAGAAGTCTGAATCTCATTTAATGTGTAATAGACACCAGGTGGAGATCAACAGAACCTTCCCTTGCTGCTGTGTAATGATAATTCATGGATGGAAATAATAGGAACAAGGAGAGAACAAAGAGGATAATACAGTAGATAAAAGCTAAATCTTACCATTAGAACATATTATTTCCTCAGGTTCCTGTAAATGGATCAGGCATAGGGATATTGTCTTTAAAATACCAGGTTGTCATATTAATTCTAAAATTCAAGGTTTGTATAGCTTGAATTCAGTTTTGGTTATGACAGATAAACACATGCATTGTCATTATTATAATGGTTTATTGTATATGGTTCCAAATGCTGAGTGTGGGCTCTAAAACTAAGTAAAATAAAATAATATCCCTTTTAATTTAAAAAAAGCAGAAAAATAATGTATTAGTCTTTCAAAAGACTAGGAGAAAAATAATCTTCCAAAAGACAAATTAAGGATGAATTTTTCCCTCTATAATAAGCCCAGCCCAAGCATAGAACAGTAATTAGTCAGTCTGTACATAATGCCAAACACCCAGTCTAGTCACTGAGGAAAAATTAAGAAAGCCAATTATTTAGCTTCAGAGATAATTCAAAAGGGTGGGTTTTCTGTATTTAACATGTTATAAGAAGCAATTGGCCTCATGTAACTACAATTACTTCATTCACTTATATGTGAGATGGATAGAAAATGCCAATATAATGGAACTTCCGGGAGAGTTGTATGAAAAGCTTCTTGCTCAGAGCCTGGCACGTAGTAGGCATTTCATTAACAACCAGAGCTGCAGACCCATCTAAAGAGAATCTAAATGACAGATAGAATTAGAGATTATGAGGCCTATGCTAATTCATTTGTACCCTGATATAAATAAACATTTAAAATAAATTAAAAAAAATAAAAAAATCTACTGTGTATGACATTAATATAACCACTAGCTTACTTTTGGCTAATGTTATATCTATTCACAGCCTTTTATATCCAATCTTTGTGTCTTTATCTCATTTATGCAGCATAGAATCAAATCTGTGTGCTTATTTGGTTTTGTTTTTTCACTGAAGTATAACTGACAGACAGATGGGCTTCGCCGATGGCTCAGTGCATCAAGAATCTGTCTGCAATGCAGGAGACACAGGAAACATGGGTTTGAATCCTGGCTTGAGAAGATCCCCTTGAGTAGGAAATGGCAACCTGCTCTGGTATTCTCATCTGGAAAATCCCATGGACAGAGGAGCCTTGTGGTCTACAGTCCAAAGGGTCACAAAGAGTCAGACATGACTGAGCGACTAAGCATGAATGTATAATTGATATATAATGTTAAAAAATTTCAGGTTATTTAAAAAATTTCATCAAACAAGTCATAAACTAGGAAACTCTGTTCTTCAAATATGCTACAATTTTTAAACTATAACAAAGTGAGAAGAATGCTGTAATTAGATTGAGAAGATAAGAAAGGTGGTAAAATTCAAACAAGCTTCAAGTATTCTTACAGTTTTTTTTTTTTTCCTTACTAAAATGTGCTTTTCTTCTATATGTATGATCCAAAATATATCAGGTTTAGGAGAAAAATAACTGAGAATTGTATGGGTTAAACTGGTTCCTTCACAGATATGCAGAAATCCTGAAGTGAAAGTCAAAGTGTTAGTTGCTTAATTGTGTCTGCTCTTTGTGACCCCATGGACTGTAGCCTACCCAGTTCCTCTGTCCATGGAATTCTCTAGGCAAGAATATTGGAGTTGGCAGCCATTCCCTTCTTCAGGGGATCTTCCTGACCCAGGGATTGAACCTGGGTCCCCTGCATTGTAGGCAGATTCTTTGCCATCTGAGCCACCAAGGAAGCCTGTAGAAGCCCAAACCCCTTAGTAAATCAGAAAGTGAACTGATTTGGAAGTAAAATCTTTTCAGAAAAGTGGCCATGTGACAACAGAGGCAGTGGTGGGAGTGATGTGTCTAACAAGCCAAGGAATTCCATGACCCACTGGCAAATATCAATAGTCGGAAGAGGCAAGGACGGATTCTCCCCTACAGATTTCCGAGGAACGATGGCCCTGATGGCACGTTGATTTCAGACTTCTAGCTTCCAGAACTATAGGGCAATAACTTTCAGTTATTTTAAACCTCCTCCTTGGTGGTACTTTGTTACCACCACCCTAGGAAACAGACTAGAGCTACAGAGAGACTGAGCTGACTGTGAACTTCAGCGTGCAGGTTTTTACTCTACCCAACAAGGGACGCTAGAGAGGATACACATTCTTAACCTTGACTTTCATCTAGGCCACAGCATGCCTTAGCAAAAACAAAATGAATCCCACCAAAAAAGCAAGCAAACAAACAAACAAACACCCCTCCACATGCAGATTAATTATTGTATCTTCCCTTTGAGTCATTTACACCTCATTTTAAGTGATAAATATTTATCACTGCTGGACTTCCAGAGCCTCCCCTGCTGTAGAGAAATAAGGTCTGTTCCACTGACTTTATGCATCTTTAACAAAGGTGCCATTTCATTCAAACCCCAGAAATCTCTTTTATTGGTGATGATATATGCAACTAAAAGAACACAATCTGATTTTTTTTCAGACCTAGATACATGAAATTGAGCATACAGTGCTTCAAGTTAGGAGGATCTTGTTTTCAAGGCTGTAAACTGCATATAACTTTGTGAATGTATTCATATGCATGATATTAAAATAGCTTATCTGTGTCTAAAATCCTAGATTATAAAAATAGCATCCAGCTAAGAACTGGATTTTTTTTAGCTGATACTCTGTCTTTCTGTGACCATTATAGTTTTCTGTGTCCTGTCTTCCCTGCACAGTTTTATTTGCCATCAGTCTTAATTCATTTTCACAAACAAATTAAGGCAGAGAGTCAGATGAGGTATGCAACTCTACTCTCTATCATCCACTTGCCTACGCCTCTGTCAGAATCAATAAATACTCATTCAAAGGAAGGGGGCCAAACAACTCATTAATCCTCCTGCTCACTGCTTCCAAAATATGGGTGGCTTGTTAGGTACCTTCTGAAATCCACCGTGCAAAGTGCAGCTCTTGAGTCCCGTTAAAGAGCCAGCAATACAGGCATAGAGCATGAGGAAAGGGACTTAGCAGTGACAACTAGATGGGTGTATGTGTGTTCTGTCATTTATCCACTCACAGCATTTTCCAAATAATACTTTTTTTTCCTTCCTATAAGATATAGGTTGTCTTTGTTTTCAAAGACTCTTCCAAGCCTGATGTCTCCTCATTGTTTAAATCTGTCCTTGAACACAGACAACACCCTGGAAATTTCCAACTTCATATAACACTTTTCAAAGCACATAAAAAGAAAATTGTCCAAGATCAAAAGAGTGAATAGTGATTGCTGAGTTGTTTGGAGTGAATACTGAAGGAGAGATGCTGTGTAGAAACTCCTTCAGCAATTTATGTGAGGAATGTGGATATCAACATCATAGAAAGTTATGTGTAATATCGGGGGTTAAAGGAAAGCAGACAAGACTTTGACTGGATCTACATGCTTAGGTTTCTCTCTCTCCTTGAGTTTAAAGTTAGAAGTGTGATGTCTTTTGTGTCTCCAGGTTGGGGGATTTTATTGTTATTCCTCAAGAATTTTCTGACTCTAAGAGAAGTAATGTGAATAATAACATCATCCTGAACTCAGTAACCTCTACTTTATTTCTTTGGCTTGACTTGGCTTAAAGCCACTGTAGCTGCTGTTTATTATTTCAAAACACCATTAATATTTACTATGCGATTCACTCCCATGTAAATTTTTCTTTTAGAGAGCTTTGATTTAGAGCAACGTATGCATTAGCTGGAAAATATCATATAATTATTTACTCAGAAAACAAGAAAGAGGAAGGTTGAAGAAAGCATATCCCAGGAGATTTAAGACTGACAGATTAGCAGCAGAAAATCTTTTGTCTGAAAAGTAAGAAAATGAGTGTAAGAACTAAGCATAATATACCTCTCATCTTGTCAAAACCAAAGAAGGTACTTTATATGTGCAAAATGCCCAAGTCTCTATTCTCAATACACAACTAACTTGGAAAATAACAAGTTGAAAATAAAACCTGCAATCATAAAAAAAAATTATAGATTAAAAACCACTGGATTTTTTCAGAAGTAGGATTTTGTTGCTCCACACATTTAAATATTTATTCTAGTATATTAAATAATTATAACAAAGTATAACATGGTGATAGTTTACAATCAGAGAATATAAAGCACCAAAATTTTAGGGATAGTGAAAATAATAGTTTCCACCTTCTAATCATTTATAAAATTCCAAGCTTAATGCTAAATCTTCATTTAAAAATTTCCCTCTAATCCCCACAGTACACCCAGATAACGTACAAAAGTTGTGGAGACAGAGGACTTGAGTAAATATGTTCAGGAGAATTGTGAAGGTTCCACAGGAAAGTGAGCATCTCAAGGGGTCATAAAGAATAGGAAAATACTTTCTAGGAGACAAGAAACTGGTCTTCCTAGAAAAGGATGAGTGAAGGCTTAACCAGCTCTGCAGCTAAATACGTGGTTATTGCCAGGGAAGTGGTAAGATGCAAAGTAAGATACAAAATTGGAAATTTCATGAATTCGATGCTAAGCAACTTGAATGTTTACTAGGCTTTGTACAATTTAAAAATATACAATTTGAAACAATCTCTTACCAAAACCCACAAGTATAGAACAAAAAAGCCTCTTTTTCCCCTTGAACCACTTGAGAGTACACTGCTGATCCGATACACCCTTTCCCTGAACTATTCACTGTGTGTCTTCTAAAACAAGGATATTCTCCTAAATAGCCATAATACAATTTTGAAATCAGAAAATCAACACTGATATATTACTGTCATGTAACTTTTAGACTGTATTTGAGTTTTCTTGTGGGCTTGATTACCAAGAGATCCCTGCTCTTTACAGCAAACACATCCAGTTCAAAATCACATTTCATTTAGCCCTTTCAGTCATTTCCAGTCTGGAATAGTTCTTCCCAGTCTTTTACTTCAATGAATTGGAAATATTAAAGATAACAGGCCAGATATTTTGTCACTGTTCCTCAATCTGATGTCTGATGCTTCCTTGTTTCAAGTCATGCATCTTCTGCAGGACATCCAAGAAGACTGTGCTTTTCTCACTGCATTCTGTCAGGTATGTGCAATTTTAATTTGTCCCATCAATGATGATGCTCACTTTTATCACTTGACTAAGATAGTGTTATCCAGGATTCCTGACTGTGAAGTTCCTTTTCTACTTTTGTAAATAACAAATATTTGCCTGGGGAGGTAATTTGAAAGTGTGTATACATCCCCTTCCTCACTAATGGTTTTATTTGTTTACTTAATTCAATGGATTATAAGCAGTTACTTTCCTTATTTTGAGGCTCAAATAGTTCCTGAGTTGGCCAATAGAGCCCCTTTAAGCTTTCCACTGGATCCTTTTGGCATCTCTCATTATTCTTTGTTTTCTGTCACAAGTGGTTCTAAAATCGTCTTGCTTTTCCCCTAGTTCTTGAATCAGCCATCTCTCAAAGGAGCCCTGGTTCCTTATAATGAAGAGTGGCAGGTGGAAATCAAGATCTGGGCACCAGGTGCGCTCACTGTGGTTGGAGTTGAGCGCCGTTGCTGCTCTTGTGCCCTCTCACTGGACACAGTTAGGGAACGTGCATACAGACATACACACATGTACATGTGTATATACATATGCATATATGTGTGTGTGTATATTTGCATAAAGGGCTGTGCTGTGCTGTGCCTAGATGCTCAGTTGTATCCGACTCTTTGCGACCCCATGGACTATAGCCTGCCAGGCTCCTCTGTCCATGGAGATTCTCCAAGCAAGAAAAATGGAGTGGGTTGCTATGCCCTCCTCCAGGGTATCTTCCCAACCCAGGGATCGAACCCAGGTCTCCTGCATTGCAGGCAAATTATTTACTGCCTAAGCCACAAGGGAAGCCCAAGAACCCTGCGGTGGATAGCCTATCCCTTCTCCGGGAGATCTTCCCACTCCAGGAACTTAACCAGGGTCTCCTGCATTGAAGGTGGATTCTTTACTAGTTGAGCTACCAGGGAAGCCCATTAAGTGTGTATACAAGCATACATAATGTGGCAAATTGTATTTTCCAAGCTAGCTATAGCAAGATCTCCCATCCCATATGATCCATATAATCTTTTTTACAGTATAACGTTAATGCTTCTCCCTCCCAGAAGTGAGAGCCATGCGTGTCTCCTTCCTGGCACGGGTGGTTGCTATAGACTGAAATGTGTTCCCACAAAATGATATGCTGAAGCCCTAACCTGCCATGTTGTAGTATTTAAAATGGGGCTTTTAGGAGTTAGGTTTAAATGAGGTCATGAGGGTGAGGTCTCGTGATGGGGTTTGTGATCTTATCTGGAGAGCTACCAGAGAGGGTACTTCTGTCTTTCCTACGCTTCAATATAGTAAGAAGGCAGATCCCAATCATGCTGGCACCTTGATCTTGGTCTTCCAGCCTCCAAAGCTGTGAGAAAATAACTTTCTGTCATTTAAGCCACCCCATCTTTGGCATTGTGTTATAGCATCCCAAGCTGATTAATACTTAAGACTATAACAGAATGAGGTTTTGAGACTTAAAAGATTATACAACTTCTCTCTGATCCTGTTAGGATACTTGCTCTTGGAATCCAGTCAGCATCCTGTGAAAAACCAAAAGATACAAGGAAAGGACAGGTGTACATGCTGTCGCCTATAGCCCCATTGGAGATCCCAGCTAAGAGCAAGCATCAAGCTCTAGCCTCTGGATGATTCTAGCTCCCAGCTGCCAAGTTGTCCCCAGCTTTCAAGTCTTTGCACCTGAGCTCCAGGATATAAATTTTCCACGTATGCTCTTTTTAAGTTCTTGATGCACAAAAATCATGAGAAATAACATGACTGTACTGTTTTACATCACTGCCTTTGGGGGTAATTTGTGACACATTAATAGATAACCAAAACACATACTTCCATTATAATGCAACACCACACGAGCCATTCTAGTCTCCCTTTCCTAATTTGTAGACACCTTTCAAAAACTGGGAAACCTACTCTCATTTTCCTTAATATTTTCAGTTGTTTGATCAGTCCTCCTGCATGTAACCGATCTTTTGTAATTTATATTGTCCCTTCTCTTATGTGGATGCTCTCCTGATTCTATGCGGACATTGCTACCCTGAAATGGATCTTCTTTCCTGCTCATGGGACTCAGACACTTGATGCCAGACTCCCCTCACCTTTGTGTGAATAGATGCCTTACTCACCCTGTGTGGGCTCTGACTCTCCACCTGTACAAAGGTGACTGCCTTACTCTGTCTCATTCAATGGCATTATCATTGACTAGTTTAGGAAAGAGAAGGAAATGAAGAAAAGAGAAGGGAAAGAGAGGAAAAAGAAGAGAAAAGAAAAAAGGGAAAGAGATGGAAGAGGAACCATATGAAAATTTTGGAAATTTAAAATAGATGACTGATAAGATACAAAATGCATTTTAAAAATATCAGCAAAGCAGTTTTCCAACAGTTTTCTGTTAATTTTTTCTTATGAAATGTTTATCAATTATTGAATAGAGTAACTGATAGAAACAGGTAAAGATTATCATAGAACCAATAACTAAAACTGTGGTCCCTAGGTCAGAAATTTTCTTCATAGAAAAGAAGTAGGAAATATATTTTATTCATTTGTCTCAATTTATTTTGGCTTTCTTACTTTGTTCAAAGATACACACGTGGGATCAAGTTCAAAATCAAAAGAAAACCTCTGAACCCCAACATACCACATTTCTAGCTGCTTTTTTCTGCATTTATCTCCATATAAGGCTAAAATTAACTAAAGAAATACAATCAATTTCTCAGTATTGAGTTTACTGCTTCATAGTTTTAATATCCACAGTATCTAGCATATGTGTGCACACTAAGTCACTTCAGCCGTGTCTTAACTTTTGCAACCCTGTGGACCATAGCCCACCAGGCTCCTCTGTTCATGGGATTCTCCAGCCAAGAATACTGGAGTGGGTTGCCATGCCCTCTTCCAGGTAATCGTCCCAAACTTAGGGATCAAGCCAGCATCTTAGATCTCCTGTGTTTGCAGGTGGGTTCTTTCCCATTACTGCCACCTGGGAAGCCCACCTAGCATGTAGTAAACATTAGATGTATTTCTTGAATGAATGAGACAATATGGTAGTAAAGCTGTAGCTCAACAATTCTTTAAAGTTCCACAAATGAGACTGATGTCAGAAATTCCATATGGATACATTCCAGTACATACTCAAGTCATGCACATCAGAAGAAATAGTGGGAGACATTCTAGTGATAATAGCCAGAACTGGGATCACTTTTAATGTTCTTAACTATTTCTAACATCTCTATTAATGTGTGAGCCATTTATTGATTTAACTATTTGAAACATGTATTCAATTCCTGAGAAGATAGATAAGTGAATGATATAGCTATTATATGACCTCAACACCTTACCTTATACATTCTCCTACATAATCATAAAGCTATTTTAGTTAAATCAAAGAAGAATATTTTCATAATTAAGCCTGCATATATTGTATACTATGGAGCCAAGCTTTTCAGTTTTATTTATTTTCATTTATAATTTTATTTTTTCATTTTCATGGTGTTAATTCCTACATTTCCTTTTTTCTTACATTATATTCCATTGTCATATCTTTTTCAAACTCTGTTATATCAGAAATTCTATCAAATAACCTTTTCCCCAAATACATCTTTCCATCTTTCCTGTTTCAGTTGGGACTCGTTGATTTCCAGGTCTGTTGCCTGGAGATTCTCCTGGGTTGCATTCAGTTCTGTCTTTCATTCTCTCTCTTTCTTGATTTCTGGTGTCACTAAAGCTACTTCTTAATGTCAGATTTAAGAGAATTAAAATTTCTGAGCTCTTATATGAATGAAAATTTGTAAAGGATAATCTTTACATAAAGTCTAAAGAAATTGTTAGGCCACTACATTCAAATACATGCATAATAAAATAAATGTCGGAACTTGGAGCGGTAGGTAGGAGGCCCGGCCCCGGCGCGACACCGGGATCCGGACGTACTGCACCGGCCAGGCTGGACTTAAAACTTGACCTGAAAAAATGTCTGGATTTCTGGAAGGCTTGAGGTGCTCAGAGTGCATTGATTGGGGGGTAAAGCGCAATACTATTGCTTCCATTGCTGCCGGTGTTCTATTTTTTACAGGCTGGTGGATCATCACAGATGCAGCTGTCATTTACCCCCGCATGGACGAATTCAACCACTCCTACCACGCGTGCGGTGTGATAGCGACCATAGCCTTCTTAATGATTAATGCAGTATCAAATGGACAAGTCCGAGGTGATAGTTACAGTGAAGGTTGCCTGGGTCAAACAGGTGCTCGCATTTGGCTGTTCATTGGTTTCATGTTGGCCTTTGGCTCTCTGATTGCATCGATGTGGATTCTTTTTGGAGGATATGTTGCTAAAGAAAAAGCCGTAGTATACCCTGGGATTGCTGTATTTTTCCAAAATGCCTTCATCTTTTTTGGAGGACTCGTTTTTAAGTTCGGCCGCACTGAAGACTTATGGCAGTGAAAGCTTCTGGTTCGTTACTGCCCAGCAGCCCTGCGTGGGGTTTCTTTTTGTTTGGTTGGTTTTTTTTTTTACTACTCACTCCCAGTCTTTTGTAATGCCATTTTCTAAACTCCTTTCTGAGTATAGTCTCAAATTTGTATAATACTAAAATCATGAGAACTCTCTCTTTAATCAACAACCACAGCAAAATCTATTGTGATATACATTTGATTACATTTGATTAACTTGTAAAATGTTGAAGAAAAGTATTTCACGTGAGAAATTTTTATTACATTTTATCATGTTTATAAAAATAAATCACAAAAGAAGTCATGGAAGCATCTTATATGAGTATTTGTCATATCCAAGGTCCAAAGCTGCAATGAAAATGCTCTGAAGATTTAATGTGTTTATTTAAATGTGGCCTGTTCTGTGTCAAATACTAGATGAAATATAAACACGTTCTTGTTTTTAAAAACTAAAAAAAAAAAAATAAAAAATAAATGTCTTTCCTAGCTCCCCTTCCTTAAGCAGTTTGACTGAATTACGGGCAGAGTACTAGTGAAATAATTATAACTACTTTTCAAGACCATAAAAATGACTTGAAATCTCTTTTATTAATAATCTTAGGATTCAAATTTTATTAATATTGAAGCTTGTTATTATATATTAGAATTCATTCTTTTTGGAAATTGTTTTTATACCTACTATCCATAAATATATACACACATATATATATGCTTACAGCTAATTTACAAGTAGTTACCTCTGACTCATTCTCTTCTTCTCACTGGTTCCCTCCTCCCCAGTACCACTACTGCGGGGATGAGTGTGGGGAAATTTTGGAACTTTTAAAGAACTATTTAGAACGTAAGAACTTGAAAAGCAAAATTAATTTAGAAGGGCTAATCCTGGGGACATCTATATGTGTGGTGATTCCCAAGTCACCTTATTATATTTCAAGTCACACTTTATTAAACTTTTGACATGCTACAGATTAAAAATTCATTTGGGCAACAAGAATTCTCCTTTAAAGATGTGAATATTTCTTTTAGAGTTTAGTAAGTGGTGTCAGCTTTCCACACTTTCAGAAGAATTACCTCCCACCTTCAAGCCCCTACTGCCACCCCAATGTTTCTCTGATATCCAGCTGAAGTTAGTAGCACTGGGGCAGACAAAGTCCAGATAATATTAGTAAATGGTACAGCAGACTCAGAACAATGACAAGGCACCTAAAGTATGAATCAAGCAAATGTGACCCTGGCATCACTATCAGGAGGTAATATTTGTCAGGTAAACCCACAAGAAATAGAAGTGGTTCTAAAAAGGTAAGTGATGTTTGAGGCAGCTGCCCCATCACAGTATGAACTAAATTATCTGTGATAAGACTAGGACTTTTCCACGAATTCCCAGTGGCCTCCTATGACACATAAAATAAAACCATACTCTTTACAAAGACCTATTAGGCTCTATAGAATCACACTTTTGTTTATTTCTTCAGCCCCACCTCCCACGACCACCTTCTCAGCTCACTAAACTTCAGCCACACTGGCATCCCAGCTATTCCTTGAACATGCTAAACTTGCTTCTGCCTTAGGCCTTTGCACTTGGTGTTATCTCTGCTGGGAATGCCCAACCCCAGACCACCTGGTATCTTTTTCATGTTATTCATGGTCCAGCTCAGATGTCATCTCCTTAGAAAGGTCTTCCAGTTGAAAATGGACACTCTTCATTTCCATCAGCCCCTCTTCCTGCATTCTCTATCTCTTCAGTCTGTTTGTCTTCCTAGCAATTATCTCTTTCTGAAATTATCTTGTTTGTCTTGTTGCCTGACTCTGCCCTGAGTCTATGCATTTTAAGAGCAGGGACTTTGTCTTGTTAACTTTTTGTCCCCAGTTCCTAAAACCATGCCTAGCTTGTAGAAGGTATTTGAAAAATGTATGCCAAATGAATAACTAAATAAATGAGCTACAAAGAAGATGGAGCACAAGTGAAGATGGAACCTCAGCAGCTTAGTCTGAGAGGGTGGAAAAAGGCAGAGTAGGTTAAAACCATGATGCAGTGTTGGAATGAAAGCTCAAATCTGCCACTCTGTGGCAAGGAAAGAGTTAATCTTGCTGAATGTCAGTTTCCTCAGCTTTGAAATTATAATAACTATAATATAGGTCCAATTTAAAGATTTGGTTAGGTGAGATAGTGAATACATAAATGTGTACATGAGAAGAAGAGGCACAGGTTCTCAATAAATAGTAGCAATTACTACTACCAATATTGGGATGAATGGGTTTTTTCATGTTCATTGTGTTAACACTGAAGATGGGGAAGCGTGTGTGTCCCCTATTCAATTTCTTTATTTTTCTAAAATGTGTCTTTTATAGGATTTATTATATGTTTATAAAAATAACAATAACTTTAGTGTATTTTGCATATAAAATAAAATATTCGTATAGTCTTGGTTTTTAGATGTAGCCAAATAATAAATTGGACCATAAAGTATGAATACTATACCTAGCGATGAAATAGCAGTATACATGAATGAAGAGACATAATGGTTGGTCATAAAATATGATTAACCTAGTTGAAACAAAAGGCCTTAGTACCTCACAAGTAGTGATCTCATTAGTGGGTTATAGGAGTTCCACATGAGTGAAGAAATCATGTATAATGATTGCCCATTACATACCCTATTTATTCTTAGGGTGCCTTTTTTGAAGCTTGTTTTTCTATTAAGTTTAAGCAAGAAGAGAGAAAAGTATGATATAAGACTATGCCAATTATATTTTAAAAGAGCATTATTATTAGAAGTTGGTCTCTATTAATCAAAAGAAACTTAACCCTTAATAATAAAGTGAGTTTGGTGTGTATTCCTTATATGACCAAGCCATTTAACATTGCTTTCAAATCAAGATTTTTATGAAGCAGAACCTTTTGATGGGCTATTTCTGTTCCCTCTCTCTGTTTTATTATGACCATTATTGCTTCTGTAGCCCCAGTTTCACCACCATTTCTGTGACTTTGAATAGTATAATTAACCATATCAGGCCTCAGTTTCCACACTTATAAAATGAAAGGAAGGACACCAATGTGGCCCACCTCATAACTAAAAATTGTGACAATACTTGTGAATGCTGGAAGCACTTGAAATCACGATTTGCTATTACACACAAAGTGCTGTTACAGAGAACTTAGTACAGTATCTTTTGTATAATGGGTGTTTAATAAATATTATGGGTGCTTAATAAATAGTAACTGAATGGGCAGAACCACTGGGAAAAATAGGATCAGCCTTGTTATACAGATAAAGGACTCTGATTTATCCTTCTTACATGTATTTTATATCTGTAAGTGCCAGATGATAAAAATAGGAAAACCTATGAATACTTACTTCATATTTTCCTCCATTAAAATACTCTGAGGATTAATATTTAGCTATATTTCACCAATGCTGAGATTTTTGTTGCTGCTATTGTTGCTTAGTTGCTAAATTGTGTCAAACTCTTTGAAACCCCATGGACCAGGTTCCTCTGTCCGTGGGATTCTCAAGGCAAGAATACTGGAGTGGGTCGCCATTTCCTTCTCCAGGGGATCTTCCCGATCCAGGAATCAAACCCACGTCTCCTGCTTGGCAGGCGGATTCTTTATCACTGAGTACACAGTAGGAAATACTTTAAATTGTTATTTAATTGAAGATTTTGTACCTTTTAAACTGGTTGCTAATAGGAATTAGTAATTTAGTAGTTTTAAAATGTATTGTCATATTTTAACATCTTACAATATCTGCTGAAAATGCTCATATTTGAATAAAATTTTGTATTTCACTGTTTAAAAACATTGTGGTATTATCAGAATGCTGTGTACTCAAAACTTTGAGTTAAATTTTTGGACCTGTTAAAATAATCACAAGGATAATCTATGGCAGTTTATGACTTAAGGGTACAAGTAAAAGACTAAGATAAATAAATTAGTGGTCAATTTTCTTTTAATCCAATGAAGTAAATTAATATAGTTTACCCATCTGATTAACTCCAGCCAGAATATTTTATTTTCTCAAAACCAAAATTTCAATCTGAACCATCCAGTTACCCCAAACCATTCCTCTAATTTGCCAGTGTGTTATGCTGGTCACCTCTTCAACAAATTTTAGAGTGTGCTACAGGCAATACATTAGGATCAGGAGAGTAGAAATAGTTGAGCAGTTCTTATGCTGAAAGAGGTCACAGCCTCATGGACAGTGCTAATGGAAAATAAAAAATTGCATCTATTTAATATAAGCAAAAAAGAATTTAAAGATTAATTTTCAAAATAATTATCCAAAATCAAAATATCTTCTTTGGGTTAGGCTGTTAGCTTAACTCTCCACACTGTGGGTTCATTTAACTGAGTGGTTTAGTAAAGGCATTTTAAGGTAAGATTTCAGAGCACAGACTCTAGAGCCAGACATGGGAGTCTGAATCTCAGGTTTAGTACTCCTGTACTGTGTGACTTTATCTTATTACTTAACCTTATTGTGTATGAGTTTCCTCACCTGCAAAATGTGGATAATAAGACTACCCACCTCATAGGTTGCAAGTTTTAACAGCAAAGCACTTAGAAATGTGCCTCACAGAGTGTAAGTTATAGAAGTATAAGCTATTACCAGAAGAAATAAAATATGTATTTAAATAAACCAGGATACGTATAATTATGATATAACATGATAACTGCATATATCATACAGTTATCTATATACCTATACATATATAAGATGACAAATAAAGCAATTTGTAATACTAGTAAACTGAAAGTTATGTCTTAGATGAGGAACATATTGCTTATGTTGAGATGGAATAATAAGGAATAAATGCTTCTTTTTTGTTTATCCACTAAAATTTAAAATTTACCTTTTTATAATGGATATGGGTCAAAGTGAAGTTGTGTTGACATGGACTGGTATATATAAGTAACCATTGTTGGACTTCTCAAATATTGACGATAAGAAGGAAGGATGTGAATCAAATAGAATATTTCCTAGCCATAGACATGAATGTTTTAATAACTTAATTTAACACAATTTATTATCTTGCATTCCAACACTTAGATCTATTTTTAGAGATTAAAAAAAAGTTCTACAGCTTTGGATCTAATTTAAGGCACATTCCTTAATGTTTTAAAAAATCTTCAGAGAAATAAAGCACCCTCCTTTATTGAAATAAAATACTAAATCTCTGAAGATTTGAATCAGGTAATGTTTTAATTTTAATGAAATTGGCCTTTGTCTCTGAAAGGGACAAAATAAACAGATTGGCTAGTTCCTGAACCCAGCTACATCCAGAAATATTTCTCAATCCATGCGGAGATCTTAGGAAAGGAAAGCACCCTTGGCAGCTAGTGTTGTAGTAAGTGAGCAGCTCTAAGTAGGAGAACATAAAGGCAAAAGGAGCCGTTGAAAAGGAGAGCATCAGAACTGCTCTCAATGAACAATCTCCTTCCTGGTTCATAATTGCTAAACTCTTAGTAAGCATTATTTTAATAGACTGTCCTTAGTAAACTTCTAATTTTATTTTTAACTACATAGAATTCATTAAAGTGTTACTTATTATACTTATGTTTTCATATTATATTTTAAAGAGTTGGACACGACTTAGCGACTTTACTACTACTACTACTATTACTAATAAGTTCCTTCCTCATTATTCCCATGGCCTGACCTTTATATCAATTCTTCTTCATTTTACCCTCAGATTGGGACAACTACCTTCTTACCTTGTATCCAGTTAATAACCGGGTGCTAAGTTGCTTCAGTCATGTCCAACTGTTTGTGACCCTATGGACTGGGGCCCACCAGGCTCCTCTGTCGAAGGAATTCTCCAGGGAAGAATACCTGTGTGGATTGCCATTTCCTTCTCTAATTAATAACTTCAGTTTTATCTAAAACAAATCCACTGTCAAGACGAAATCCAAGTGCCCCTTTTAACATGTGACTCTGACCCCATTTATAACATTTTTTAATGTCTCCATATTCTCTCCAGGATGAACTTACTTGATGCTTCTCACTATAGCACTGGGCTTCCCAGCTGGCTCAGTAGTAAAGAATCCACCTCCAATGCAGAAGACACGGGTTCAGTCCTTGGGTTGGGAAGATTCCCTGGAGAAGGAAATGGTAACCCACTCCAGTAATCGTGCCTGGGAAATATGAACAGAGGAGTCTGGCGGGCTATAGTTTATGCAGTTGTGAAAGAGTTGGACATGACTTAGCAACTAAACAATAACAACAAAAATATCATAGCATTGCAAAGCCCTCTGTAGCTTGTCTTCTGCAGATCCACTTCTGACTATTCCACCCACTCAATGCCATAACCTCTTCCAGCTGACATCTAGGACACAAACTCTTTTAAAGACTCTCACAGGCCCTGGGAATAATTTCTTTTGGAGATTCACATCTTATCAGACATATTGTAGTAAATCGGCATTTCATGTGAAAAGGAGTTACAAATGACTATAAAAAATGTGAACCATGCTGTAGTTGATTGGTTGAAACAATGCCATGTTATATAGAACTGAATTAAATCATTAATTCATTCAATGTTGATTACATGGCTTCTACAGGTCAGTCTTTACTTTAGGTACTAAAACTCTTTAGTGAACAAAACAGGTATGTTTCTACTTTTGCAGAGTCTAGAAAAGTTAAGCAGACTGTGATTAAAATGAAAACACAAATTTGAAACATTATTGTGGAAAATTTGACCCTGAAATTGTGTGCCTTGTTTCATTCCAAGTTTTCCAGAGATCCTGGGAAACCAGTTTGAGAAACTATGCTAGATCATTGACCGATTCTCTTGCTGGTAAAAGAACTACTTTTACACAAAATGTGAAGTAATAGCTTACCTTGAATTTTGTTTTAACTTTCTATTTTAAAGGAGCAATACTTTTAAGGTCCAAATAAGTGGAGCCACATAGGGACTTTGCTACAATATTAAAGAATCCTGACCTTTAACATGTAAAATTATAATTCGGAATTTCTTTTATTAATTGTATCTACTCTTTGATGTACATAGCTAAAGATTTACAATTTTGCCCTCTAAGTGTGTTGTGGATTCAGCCATTGATGCAAACTGTCAGTCAGCCTCTCTGCTCCTCCTTTAGAAGGACTGTCTATATCAAATGGCCATGACATGTAACAACTGGTAGATAACACTCTGGGATTACTGCATACTGCTTAAACAAATGATTTGCCCATATTGCACCCAGAGGCTTCCAGTTTTAAGGTGGGAACATTTACTTGAAACTAGGGGAATATTACTAATAAGTTGATTTTGCTTATGATGAAAGTTTTAAAAACTTGCTTTTTCAAAAAGAAGTGCCATCTCCTTCTAAATTAGTGTTAACTTTTGTCAATACCAGGCAGGGCTTTTTTTCTTTGCTTATCTCTGTATAATGTATAGATAATATATTTGAAATTTTGCTAGGGTGAATCATATAACATAAGAATGCACAAAACAAATGATCAAAATAAAATTTCTAATAGACCTTTTCTTCCTCAGATTGGTGTTCATTCCTTTACAAAGGAAGTTACTCACAATTGTCCTGAACAAACCAACAGAGGAAGCTATTAGGTATTTGCCTGCTGGTGTTAATAATTTATAAAGTAAAAGAACTAAAGTGTAATGTATACGCTATTTACAGAAATCTGGACATACAGGGGAAAATATGCAGAAACGTATCTGGCACCTAGGACTTTGTTAGAGAAGTAACGGAAGCTGTGAGAGGCATGCAGGTGGGGTAGGAGGAGAATGTGACCACAGAAAAGCCAAAGCAACTAAAATATACATTCTGTTCAGGGTTGTAAATGTCAAGAATGCACAGCTGAAGAAATTCCTGAGATACCAACTCTTGAAAGATTTGTGGATTTCAGATTGTTGATATTAAATCTAAATATGCTGGAATGAAATCCTTGCTGGATTTTTTTTTTTCATTTTGTGCAGTTTGGTTACACTTTGCTGATCCATGTATATGGTATGTGATCCATAAATGTGGATTTATTAAAATACAAGAATCTTCTGTCTCTGAGTCTGCTGGTTAGTACACACGTATTAGCTTTTCTACTCTGAAGAGAAAGGTAAAATCAGTGTTGTTTAAGGCAGCAATGACTTTAATGAGGGTGAGTCATAGCACTCAGGGAGGCAAACCTATTTATTTTTATTACACAACACTTTTAACTGGGACTATTTAAAAAAGGCCAAATGACAGACAGGCGCCAAGATTAGATGCATCCTCAGTAGACAGCTGGCATGCCCTGCCAGAAGGAAGATTTAGAGGAGTGTGGCTGGTAAGAAATAGCCAACAATTGGGGGAAGGGGAAGGCAGAGAAAAATAAACTCCCTGAAGAAACTAAAAAAACAGGTCACAGTAATTTCCCTCAGGACTGAAATGTGTGACATGAGCTTTTGCATTAAGTCAGAAATTTCGAGAGCAAGAGGAACTAGGAAAGAACCAGAACCACGGGAATAATGTTGCTATTGTATTTGGGAGGGCTGGAATAAAAAGTTACTGAGTCCTTTCCAATCTAACTTGCTAAATGGTGTGCTATTTCTCAAAAGGAATTTGCTTCCAGGAAAAGGAAATTAAGCTTGCTTTCCTATTTCAGATTTAATTATAGTAGTGAATTTATTAACTAATCAACTAAATGCACATCGTAAAACAAACAACAAAAAACCACTTTCTTGCACTGCAGCAAAAAGTGTATTCCAAGACTCATCAGGTGACAATACCTTGTATTGGACACATGATATCACTGAAGCAAAGTCACCGTTGACCATTTCCAGAAAGTTATAATACCGTTTCTAGCTTCTTCTAAAATTGACTGTCCTGTCTATAGTTAGCCAGAGAATGCCATTCTCCTGCATTTGAATTAAACAATAGTTTAGTGTGTAAGTTTGCATTTGGGTTTGGGGATCTTTACTTGAACACACTTTATTTGTTTTCCAGAAGCAATATAAAAATGATTGTCCAAGAAGTTTAAAATAAACAATCAGCTCCCTGGGAGTAAATGGTGTACTTCTCTGAGATATGTGCATTCCAAAAGAGGCAAGGGTTTCATGCACAAAATAAACACAGGAATCAACAGCATCTTCTTGATCTGAACTACAGAAGCTGCAGGGGAAGCTGCAGTTGCAATTTTATAGCCATGCACCCTTGGAAAGAGATAAAGCTCTGCCAGGAGATCCTTAGGGATGTGCTGGAGGGTGGGGGTGGGGGTGGGGAGTGATGCTTCGTTATTATCAGGAATGGATAAATTGCCTGGAACTCAATAAGTGTTGAAATAATAAAGAATGACTTTTGATATGGCTGTTATGAATAATTCTGCACAGTACAAAAAATTGCTACAAATAAAGTTAATTATAGAGTCATACAAAAGTTTTCTAGTATGTTGAAATTTGTATAGTTGTACCGTCTCAATTAGGATTTAGGGAAAGATTGAGGAAATAAAATGGTGAAAATAAAATAAAGTGATCTTTTAAAAAATTAAAGCAATAAGAGATGTTTATTATGTCACACAATGATTTTCTAATTCAGAACTACTTAGAGAATAATTTCTTTGATATGTATTTTTCTTATATATGTTGTATTTTAATGTATAATTTATATGCTTTTGAGAGCTACCAAAATTAATCTCTATAAGTTAAAAATTAAATAAAAACAATATAATAATTCTTAAACTGATTTTCTGATACATGAATGGAATGTCAATGATTTTATCAAAAGACTAAGATTTTGAGACTATACATCTATTTAATACATAAAACAACAGATTTTTAGCCCAGAAGCACATTGATTTAAATTTACAGGGACATTTCCTTAAAAGAAACAAGTTCACGGTCACTTTGTATGTGGAAATTTGGCTCTTCAGTCTCTCAATAAGTATGGGGAGAAAAAAAGACAGAACTTAATTATTGTTTATTAAAAACCCTTTAGTTTCCTGACATAAGTGTTGGTGGGGCCCAAAGTAAAGTGAAGAGAGAAGAAGAAAGAGTGAAGAGGAGGACGAGAATAGAGAGAGGACTTAAAGAGAGCATCTTCTAAGCGATGGGAAATGGCTAAGGAATGTGAAAGAATAGGGTCTGATCCTGAACTAGAAATCATTTATTATGCAATCCTGAAAAGAATAAACCTTGTCTCTGACTCCAGAGTTTGGTACAGACATTGCCTTTTATATCACACTTTAGAATATTTTATATACAGTATAGTAAAATGAGCTTTGGACTGACAAATATTTTTGACATGTACTCGATGCTCTTTTGGAAACTTTATTATGAAAAATTGCAATAACATAAAAAGGGGAGATTAATGAAGTTATCACCTAATTTAAACAATGATCAACTCAGTCAGTTCTGTTTTATGTATACCACCTCATCTTTTGCTGTCCAGCTGGTCCTGGATTATTTTGAACCAAATGCCAAATGTCCTATCATTTTATCCATAAATATTTTGGTCCCACAGAGAATTTCCATATCTATAATAACACTGAAGTTTCTTTTATAGGAAGGGGGATAACCACATTTACTGAAGGGTCACAGCAAAGAGTATTTCCAGAATGCTTGAGGCCTGAGGCTTGAGCACACGCAAGGAGTGGACAAGTTGTTTACAGTCAGTCTTGTGCAATATAATTATTCATAGTACTTTTCCATGGCACAACCATATCACTTCAGTTGAAAAATGACATGTGAACTATTAATTTAACCTATATCTAAATATCAGCATATTGAAAAGAAAGAAGTGTTTGATAAATGAAAGGCCTTGCTTTTAAAGCATTCATTTTGTAACTTGATATGTAGAACAGATTATTTTAAAATTAGTATTAAGCAAGGTAACTATGTGGTGTCAATCCCATGACTACTAACTTGACTTTCTTTTGGTTCCAGTCTAATTTAGTGCTATCTGTGGTTATGTAACTATGCTGCCTGAGTGGCCTTAATTGTATTCATTAATGATAGAAGGCAAAATGTTTCTCAGAGTTTTCTCTAGACTGACACATGCACCAGCACACATGCTCTATAGTTATGATCAGGCATGCCTATAATCACACTGTTTATGGTGAAGAGAATACAAAATAACCTGAGCTTCAATTTTTCATTTTAAAACAGTATGTCTTTTCACTGATACACATGAAATACATCACATCTCATCTACCAAATTACGGTGATTCAAAAAAGCACTACTAGAAAACTTACCTCAAAAAATATGTGAAAGGATAGTTATTATGTCAACTAACCCAATGTGGGAAGGGGGTGTATGCTAAGACCAGTGTGTTCTCTTGGCAAAACTCTGTGAGCTTCTGCCCTGCTTCATTTTGTAAAGCCAAACTTGCCTGTTACTCCAGGCATCCCTTGACTTCCTACTTTTGCATTCCAATCCCCTATGATGAAAAGAATATCTTTTTTTTGGTGTTGGTTCTAAAGGTCTTGTAGGTCTTCATAGAATCATTTGACTTCAGCTTCTTCAGCATTAGTGGTTGGGGCATAGACTTGAATTGCTGTGATGTTGAATGGTTTGTCTTGTAAATGAACTGAGATCATTCTGTCATTTTTGAGATTGCACTCAAGTACTGCATTTCGGACTCTTTTGTTGACTATGAGGACTACTCCATTCCTTCTGAGGTATTCTTGCCCACAGTGGTAGGTATACCGGTCATCTGAATTAAATTTTCCCATTCCTGTCTTTTTAATTCATTGATTCCTATAAGGTTAATGTTCACTCTTGCCATCTCCTGTTTGACCACATCCAATTTACCTTGATTCATGGACCTAACATTCCACATCCCTGTGAAATATTGTTCTTTACAGTATTGGACTTTAGTTCACCACCAGACACATCCACAACTGAGCATCATTTCCAATTTAGCCCAGCCTTTTGATTCTTTCTGGAGCTATTTCTCCACTCTTCTCCAGTAGCATATTGGACACCTACCGACCTGGGGGACTCATCTTCCAGTGTCATCTTTTGGCCTTTTAATGTTGTTTTTGAAGCCAAAGGTGGAGAAGCTGTATACAGTCATCAAAAACAAGACCTGGAGCTGATTACTGCTCAGATCTTGAGCTCCTTATTGCAAAATTCAGGCTTAAGTTGAAGAACATAGGAAAAACCACTAGGCTATGCAGTTCAGTTCAGTTCAGTTCAGTTTAGTTCAGTTCACTCAGTTGTGTCCAACTCTTTGTGGCCCCATGGACTGCAGCATGCCAGGTTTCCCTGGAGACTACTCAACTCCTGGAAGCTACTCAAACTCATGTCGATCATGTCGGTGATGCCATCCAACAATCTCATCCTCTGTCCCCTTCTCCTCCCACCTTCAATCTTTCCCAGCATCAGGGTCTTTTCCAATGAGTTGATTCTTCACATCTGGTGGCCAAAGTATTGGATTTTCTGCTTCAGCATCAGTCCTTCCAATGAATATTCAGGACTGATTTCCTTTAAGATTGACTAGTTGGAACTCCTTGCAGTCCAAGGGACTCTCAAGAGTCTTCTTCAACACCACAGTTCAAAAGCATCAATTCTTTGGTGCTCAGCTTTCTTTACAGACCAACTCTCACAACCATACATGACCACTGGAAAAACCATAGCTTTGACTAGATGGACCTTTGTTGGTAAAGTAATGTCTCTGTTTTTTAATATGCTGTCTAAGTTAGTCATAGCTTTTCTTCCAAGGAGAAACCTTTTTTAACTTCATGGATGCAGTCACCATCTGCAGTGATTTTGGAGCCGAAAAAAATAAAGTCTGTCACTGTTTCCATTGTTTCCCCATCTATTTGCATAAAGTGATGGGACCAGATGCCATGATCTTCGTTTTCTGAATGTTGAGTTTTAAGCCAACTTTTTCACTCTCCTCTTTCACTTTCATCAAAAGCGCTTTAGTTCTTCTTCACTTTCTGCCATAAGGGTGGTGTCATCTGCATATCTGAGGTTATTAATATTTCTCTCAGCAATCTTGATTCCAGTTGTCCTTCATCCAGCCTGGCATTTTGCAGGATGTACTCTGCATATAAGTTAAATAAGCAGGGTGACAATATACAGCCTTGATGTACTCCTTTCCTGATTTGGAGCCAGCCTGTTCCATGTCCAGTTCTAACTGTTGTTTCTTGACCTGCATACAGATTTCACAGGAGGCAGGTCAGGTGGTCTGGCGTTCCCATCTCTGGAAGAATTTTCCACAGTTTTTTGTGATCCACACAGTCAAAGGCTTTGGCATAGTTAATAAGGCAGAAGTAGATATTTTTCCAGAACTCTCTTGCTTTTTCAATGATCCAGTGGATGTTGGCAATTTGATCTCTGATGCCTCTGCCTCTTCTAAACCCAGCTTGAACATTTGGAAGTTCAAGTTTCACGTACTGTTGAAGCCTGGCTTGGAGAATTTTGAGCATTACTTTGCTCGCATGTGAGGTGAGTGCAATTGTGCTATGCAAGTATGACCTAAATCAAATCTCTTATGATTATACGGCAGAGTTGATGAATAGATTCAAGGATTAGATCTGGTGCACAGAGTGCCTGAAGAACTATGGACAGAGGTTCATAACACTGTATAGGAGCAGTAACCAAAGTCATTCCCAAGAAAAAAAATGCAAGAAGGGAAAGTGATTGTCTAAGCAGACTTAACAACTAGCTTAGGAAAGAAGAGCGTGAAAGGCAAAAGAGAAAGGGAAATATATTTCCAACTGAATGTAGAGTTCCAGAGAAAAGCAGGAAGAGATAAGAAGGCCTTCTTAAAGGAACAATGCAAAGAAGTAGAGGAAACAATAGAATGGGAAACACTGGAGACATCTTCAAGAAAATTGGAGATAGCAAAGGAATATGTAATGCAAAGATGGGCACAATAAAGGACAGAAGTGGCCAAGGACCTAACAGAAGCAGAGAAGATTAAGAAAAGGTGGCAAGAATACACAGAAGAACTATACAAGAAAGTTCTTAATGACCTGGATAACCATGATGATGTGGTCACTCATCTAGGGTCACCTACTGGAGTGTGAAGGGCCTTAGTCAATCAAGTCAAGCACTAATTATGAACAAGGATAGTGGAAGTAATGGAATTCCAGCTGAGTCATTAAAATCCTAAAAGATGATGCTGTTAAAGTGCTGAAACCAATAAATCAGCAAATGTGAAAAACTCAGCAGAGACCACAGGACTGGAAAAGTTCAGTTTTCATTCCAATTCCAAAGTAGCTCAATGCCAAAGAATATTCAAACTATCATACAACTGGACTCATTTCACATGCTAGCAAGATAATGTTCAAAATCCTTCAAACTAGGCTTCAGCAGTATGTGAACTGATAACTTTCAGATGTACAACCTGGATTTAGAAAAGGGAGAGGAACCAGAGATCTAATTTTCAACATCTGTTGGATCATAGAAAAAGCAGGGGAATTCCAGAAAAATAGCTACTTCTGCTTCACTGAGTACACTAAAGCCTTTGACTGTGTGGATCACAAAAAAATGTGGAAAATTCTTAAAAAATGGGAATATCAGACCTCTTTACCTGCCTCCTGAGAAATCTGTATGCAGGTCAAAAAGCAACAGTTAGAACTGGGCATAGAACTATGGACTGGTTCAAAATTGGGAAAGGAGTACATCAAGGCTGTATATTGTCACTCTGCTTATTTAACTTAGATGCAGAGTACATCATGGGAAATGTCAGGCTGGATGAATCACAAGCTGGAATCAAGATTGCCAGGAGAAATATCAATAACTTCAGATATGCCAATGATTACCACTCTAATGGCAAAAAGTGAAGAGAACTAAACAGCCTCTTGATGAGGGTGAAGGAGGAGAGTGAAAAAGCTGGCTTAAAACTCAACGTTCAAAAAACTAAAAGATCATGGCGTGTGGTCCCATCACTTCATGGCAAGCAGAAGGGGAAAAAGTGGGAACAGTAACAAATTTTATTTTCTTGGGCTTCAGAATCACTGCAAATGCTCATTGCAGCCATGAAATTAAAAGATGCTTGCTCTTGAAAGAAAAGCTATGACCACCTAGACAGTGTATCAAAAAGCAAAGACATCACTTTGCTGACAAAGGTCCATATAATCAAAGCTACAGTTTTTCCAGTAGTCATGTAGGGATGTGAGAACTGGACCATAAAGAAGGCTGCATGCCAGAGAATTGATGCTTTTGAACTGTGGTGCTGGAGAAGACTCTTGAGAGTCCACTGGACTGCATGGAGATCAAACCAGGCAATCCTAAAGGAAATCAGTCCTGAATATTCACTGGAAGGACTGATGCTGAAGCAGAAGCTCCAGTACTTTGACCACCTGATGTGAAGAGCTGACTCATTGGAAAAGACCCTTATGCTGGGAAAGATTGAGGGCAGGAGGAGAAGCGGGAGACAGAGAATTAGATGGTTGGATGGCATCATCAACTCAATGGACATGGGTTTGAACTAACTGAGGGAGATAGTGAAGGACAGGGAAGCCTGGCATGCTGCAGTTCATGGGGTTGCAGAGTCAGACTGGATTTAGTGATTGAACAACAACAACCCAATGGGGCTTCCCCGATGGCTCAGTGGGTAAAGAATCTTCCTGCAATGCAGGAGCCACAGGAGGTGTGAGTTAGATCCCTGGGTCAGGAAGATCCCCTGGAGGAGGAAATGGGAACCCAATCCAGTATTCTTGCCTGAAAAGTCCCATGGACAGAGGAGCCCTGCGGATTATGGTCCAAAGAGTCAGACATGACTGAGCACACACAGATACAATCCCATGTAACTTCCTCTCTTTCCCTTTGGTCTATTAACTGGAGGATGTTAACTCTTAAAAATAGGTTTTGACGTATTCCAATCATAACTGGTTAATGTTGGAGGTTTCATACTGTGAAGAGCATGACTCAAATCTTTCTTTTCTCATGTTGATTTTTCTCTGTGTGCTTTTCCTTTTTTTCTTTTTAACATTTTACTCTCTTAGCAATGTTAATGATATACAGAGTTATCAACTATATTTATTTGTTGAATGCATTTGAGAAATCGGCACGATATACTTTATAGGATCTTTGTGAGTATGAAGTAAGTCTGCTTGTGTAAATTTCTTTACATGCTGGATATATAATAGTGGTTCAATAAACACTAGTCCTCTCTCCCCAGCACCCTTTTCTATACTGTATATACACAGTCTCTACATTATTAAATATACATTTGAATATACTTGAATGAACCATATATTTACCTTGATATTCTAAGGAAGAGTGACTTTCCTTGGGTAAGGTCATTATATGTCAGATATTGTCCCAGAAACCTGAGCTGACCTCTTTAACCTTTCCCAATTTAAAAAAAAAAAAAAAATCTCTTTGGATTGCCAAAATGAACAGGGATATTTACTGGCTCTTAAGAAGTATGAGTTATCAGGTTAATTTAAGAGATCAAGTGTTTCAGAGGACATTTGTCAGGTGGATTAGAAACGTATCTACTAACCAGACCTTATCATAGTTCTGGCTCTATTAATTAGACACTCCTAGGAGTTATAAGGGGAAATTAGCAAGGTAACAATAACAGTAACAGTGAAGTTTGCTCTTCTGATGGATGCAGAAATAAACATTCCTTCCAAAGTTGTAGGAAGCTCTGGCTGATTCTGCATTACAAAGGCCATTCGTAAGGAGACACAAAACAAAGTCCACTATCCACTGTGTCCTCCACTGTCATTCACCAGTTAGGAAAATTGGCTCTGGGTTGATTTGGAGATTTCCTGAACAATATTTACAAAAAAAACCCAAAAAACAAAAAACTTTTGATGAAATAAGTTAAAAGTGATACACGTATATTTAACTTCAGAGGATATTTATTTAGAGACAGTTATTAGCATATATTTTTAAATGACAGTGCTAATTACAAATGAATCCCTTCTCATTAAATTAGGACTTTTACTTGAAATCTTCTAGTTAACCATCAAGCTATGGTCATCATTTTAGCCATTTCATTGATCACCATGGAATTAACCCCTCAAATTTGTCTAGATCAGTGTGGATTTACATTATAAACTACAAAAGTTGGTCTACCAGTCCGACAGACATGGCAAAAGAAATTAACACTTCAAAACACTGCCAATTTAGTGACCTACTTTTAGGGAAGATTAACCTATAGTGAGGATGTGAAACTAAATTAAATTCCAGTTAAATACAAATATTTTTCTTTACATACTGAGTCATTGGACTCAGACCCCGCAGGATGCAGCGTTACCTTGCTTGGTGAACTGCATAATTATTTATAGATTTTCTCAACATTAAGCTCACCCCTTATCTAGCTTTACACAGGCAGTCTAGTTAGTGACTCTCAGAGAGACACCCTGCTGTATAATATGGTACCACACGGTAGGTAGGTCAGGGCCTAGCTGCCCCTTTTCCCATTCTTTGTTGATGGTTTGAAAATACCAGGACAATGACTGCATGCCACATTGGTTTTATAATTCTTAATCTAATGTCTCTACAGGGGGTTCTAATTCCATACAACGTGTATAAAACAAAGATAAATGTTACTTATTATTGAGAATGGAGGTTCAAGGACCTATTGTGAAGCTTTGTACTTATTGATAGAATTCTAAAACTAGGTTATAAAAAAGTCATTTCTTGATGAAGCATTAATGATAAATAACAAGTCTTCAGGAGGCTAAAATACTTAACACTCAAAGACATTTGAAGAATTTTTAAGAATGTGAACTAATGGACTGCAAATTGTATTTCTCATAAAGTACATCTCATAAAGTACATTTTACAGTGAAACTCAGTGTTAACTGAGTGAAAATTTTAAGTTATTAAAAGTAATAATTTGTGTGTATTTTATTGAAGCTAATTTTTTATTTAGAAGATGCATATGGTTGTCTTTAGGCCAACCAAACATGTTTCTCTTGTTTAAGAATAGAGTAAGAGAAAAACTTCATAGAAACATACTGCTGAGAACATTTCTTTACTGTTCAATGTAGAAACAATAAGAAAACAGAAGGAAGTGATAATAGTATCATCTAAGGGAAGGCCTCCTGAAGCCAGACAGAATCAGATAAAGCACAGATTACATGGCCCATTCTTTTTGATGGCCATAAAACCACCCTACAGATAGCCTTAAGAAAATTCCTTAGGATAACTGGTATGGCCAATAGTCTGAGGGTCAGACACTGGAATGCCAAGGTACTAATGTGTGGTTAGAGTTAGTGCAGTCAGGTTGGACTAGATTACTCTACTGGCTTGACTGCATATCCTCTCTTTCATACTCAAGCTACATAAAGAAAATGAATCCCATTCAGAAAGATACTATTTGAGAGTAGAATATGAACAAAAGGAGTTAATACAAATATGGAATTGTCTCATTCTAAGGTGGCATAAAACCCACTCCAGTGTTCTTGCCTGGAGAGTCCCAGGGATGGGGTCACACAGAGTCGGACACGACTGAGGTGACAGCAATAGCGGTAGTAGTCAGGTGGCGTAACACGTCACTCTCACAAAGCAAAGGGCTCGCCAACAGAAATCAGGAGAGTCCACCAGCTGCAGTCACTTCCACCCACCTCCACTGGAGGGACAGGTTTGTCATGTGGATTAGAAATACCTCTTGGCTGAGGGCTGAGTCTTTTTCTACAGAGTGTTTGAGTGGGCATTGCTAATACCTGACTCTATGACTCTTTATTTTTATGCTGATCAATTGTTTTTTTGATAGACATAGTCCTTTTGAATGTGTATGAATGTGTGTGTATATATGTGTGTAAATTTGGATTAGAATCAAATACAAATGCATGGTCTATGAGCCATCCTGTTTCTTTCCAGTGATTGGGTATGTGTTCTCCCATCCATTACTTATTGCTTTTACAATTTACTTCTCCATGGACAAGTTCATTTTATTTATTTCCAAGTTCCTTGTGGGACATCTCTGTGTAAGTTCATAAACCTATTAAGAAATGTTATCATATATTTTCTTTCATCAAAAAGTAAATAAATGGCCTTGGCATAACAATTTCGACAACTAATAAAATTGTTCTTCCTCTTCAAGTAATGAAGTCTGTTTAGTAGCCCTAAACAAATTCCTATAATGGCCGCAAAGATTTAGTTAATGAATAATTCGAATTATCTGTGGCTAACTATCTGTTGAGTGGTTTATAGCATCTGGGCACTACCCATACAAATCCTGTATTAATTATCATATAAGCCGATTTACAGCATAAGGGAAAGGGAATTTGATGTTTGTTCCCAAGTTTAGGTTCCATATTACCACCACCAGACCTTGCCTTGGTTTGGACACTATGATATAAGCATTATAATATTATGGAAGCAAAAAATATTGAACATTTAAAAGTGGAGTTTTAATCCAGTATACGCACTATTGTATTTAATTTTCCACAAACTGTGCTCCTGGGATTTGTTTAGATGTATGAGTGGATAACGCTTAATAAGACTGCATGAGTAATGGCTTGGGTGTAGTACTTTGAATAATGTTCTGATGTTTGCTTCAAGAGAAGTAACTCTGCTTTCTAAATTCTGTTAAAAGAATCAATTTGGTTTCCAAAAACAGGACTCCAATTTAAATATTTCTTAAGACATTAGTCAGCTTCTTCACTAATAACTGATTCCTTATAGACAATATTAGCACTTTAGATGATACCTTATTAAAACCACAATGCTGGCTGACAACAGAGAGATTTCTAGCATCACCTGTAGTATTGTACACAAAATCCTGGACTAGGGGTTAGCAGATCTAGATTTTAATCCTGACTAACTGTATGATTTCAAATTATTTAATCCTTGGCTATAGGACTCTGTTGGGTTAGACTGTGTCCCCTTCAAAATTCATATTTTGAAATCCTAAACCCCAGGACCTCAGAATATAACCTTATTGGATATCGAGTTTTTACAGAGGTAATCAAGTTTAAAATGAGGTCATTAGGGTGGGCCCTATAATCCGTTATAATTTGTGTCCTTATAAGAAGAGGAAACTTGGATACAGACATGCACACAAGGAAAACACTACAAGAATATAAACAGTCATATAAGTTCAAGACAGAGGCCTTGATTAGATCTCTTTCTCCAAACCCTGAGAAAAAACAGATCCTGCTGACAACTGGATTTCAGAACTCTAGCCTCCAAAACTTGAGACAGTAAGTATCTGTTGTTTAGGTCACTCAGTTTGCAGTACTCTGTTATAGCAGCCCTAGCAAACTAGTACAGCCTCTTAGACCAAAAGGTGATAATGAAATCCTTCTATAACAGCCCTACAAACCCTTATTTTTATCTCTTCTGTGCTAATACAATCATTATTTTAACTCTGTGCTTTCCAATCATATTTCTGAAATAAAGACCACATACAAGAAAATTATGGTAACAGGACCCTGGACAGCAGATTTAAGGGAGAGCATGTAGGAAATGGGAAGAAAAAAGAAAAGGCAAATTTACATACCTTCTGTGTAAAAACTTGTTGATTAATGTTTAAGTCAAGCAAAATCAATTTGAAGGTTTGTATATTCAAAGTTTCTGTTTTGTTAGGTGTTGACAAAATTTGTCCAGTCTTCTAGTGGTATGAAGATCTGCTTTGTAAAACATTTTCAGAGTTGAAATTGTAGGTTTTTATATATGGGAGCAGATATCTTAAAGAAGGGGCTTTCTATATTTCCAGGAAAGCCTAGTCAGCTTTGCTCAGTGTTGACATAGTACAATGCTTAAAGTCTTTCTGTCTCATGCAGTATATGAGGCAAATATAGTTTCTTACCTCACAAGACTGTCAGACATTTGAGGTCAAGGACTGCATCTTAAATATTTTTTCAATTCACTATATATAGCGCAGGACTTGACACCTGGTATAAAGAAAAACAAAACAAAACCAAAGTATACTGAGTTTGAGAAGGGCTTAGGTCTTGATTTCTTCTCTTAAAATTTGCATTGGTTTTCCTCTAAAAATATTTTGCTCAAAGTGGGAAACAACATAAATCTATCAATTTATACCATTTTGGTAACCGTATAAATCAAAATTTTGAGAAATAAAAGTTACAATATGGTATTGTCACATACCAGCTAGACTTTCTGGAATTTCTTGGAATAATCAGACTATCTTTAAATATAGAAGTCCTTGCCACTGATCATTTATGAGAATGTCAAGAGGAAGCCCAATTGCCAGTCAGCCCCTGCCTTCTGAGCTCATATTTGAAACCACTGTCTTCTTTCTGCAAAGCAGCCCTAATGGTCACTTTTAGCTGCCATCTGTGGGTGACCACCCACTATGGAGATGCCCTTTATCATCACCACAAGTCAGGATACTCCAAAATGAATTTTGTACATACCATACCAAACACACTTTGCAAATCCATCCAGCCATTCTCCTGTGACCCAATAACCAACAGAGACAGAAACTTTATTTCCACAGATAAAGACTATAACCACTTTACTTGAGAAGAGAAATAGCTTTTTTCATAGCCTGTCGAGACCTTTACATTCAGTATTTTGTAACATTGTACTCAGACTTTAAAAGACTCAGTTAATGTGTAATTATAACAAAATTGAAAAGATTACCGGTAACAAAAATGACTTACTGAGTAGGTTAAAGGGTAGGGTTGGGGAAGATGAGAAAGGTGGATGCTATAAATGGAAAAACAAAAACAGCAAGGCTCACAATTCACACAGACCCTTGGTGTATTATTTCTTGACTGCTCAAATGAAAATTAAGTTATGGGGGATTTATAGGGAAGGAAAAACCCTCCAAACTTTAGCAGCCTAATTGGTAGCTTTTTAAAAAAATCTGTAAAGGGTTTTAAAACTACAATTCCAAATTCTATGAAAAAGAGCCATTTTAGTGCTTTTAGACCCTATTATTTTAAGTTTTAACATTTTTTCCTGAACTAAGTGTGGAAGATTAAGGTAACGTAATTTGGCTTCTGGGTCAGCCTTGGCATTCTTCACCTTGCCCAGATGTATATGATTACATTTTCTATTATGCGAGCCATGGAGACATATGGTATTTTCATCAAAAAGTGATGAAAGCAAATATCTTTAGGAAAGTTGAAAATATTGCCTAACTTAGGAAATAAGCTTCTGAGACTGGAGATTTTTTTCTGCTTGACTACCTGGCAGTCTAAGTGTTGTATGTGTGTGTAGAGTGTTGAGGGATGGAGTATAGTTAGAGAACAAGCATGCACATAAATAAACCAAAAAATACATAACTCACAAAATTTGGTCAAATAGATTGTTTGTGATTGAGTGATACATGTAGAAATTGGTCAATTTTATTTCTGAAAAAATTTGGGAAATGATACTTGCTAAAAGGTAAAAGTACTTATTCATTCTCTATTATTCCTGGACTTAACTTTTGCTTAACTCAACAACAAAGCATAGGTGCATGCTAAACCGCATCAGTTGTGTCCAACTTTCTGAGACCCTATGGACTGTAGCCAGCCAGGCTCCTCTGTCCTTGGGATTCTCCAAGCTGGAGTGGGCTGCCATGCTCTCCTCCAGGGGACCTTCCTGACACAGAGATTGAACCTGGATCTCTTATGTCTCCTGCACTGGCAGGAAGCTTCTTTACCTCCTTTGTTGCCTGGGAAGCCCCACAACAAAGTAAAGGATTTTGTTAAGACACCTAACTAATTAAATAAATGGGGAACAATATTAAGAATATTTTCACCACACATTCTTCTTCTTCTTTTTTTTTTTTTTTCCAGGTCCCTCTACAGCCAGAAGTATTTTTTTTTTCCTAGAAGTGAAATGCAGCTAAAAGTTGTATCAGTGATTTAGCATTCATTTAATGAAATTGTCTGGGACAAAAGATATAATTACATTTAGTGGTAAAATACCTGCCTGCCAATGCAGGAGACATAAGAGACATGGGTTCGATCCCTGGGTTGGGAAGATCCCCTGGAGAAGGGCATGGCAACCCACTCCAGTATTCTTACCTGGAGAATTCCATGCACAGAGAATTCTGGCGGGCTACAGTTCATGGGATCGCAGGAATCAGATATGATTGACGCGACTTAACACGCACTTAGTCTTCTTTGAAAACGCATTTTAAATATTTGATACTAAACCTGTTCTTTAATGAACAGGCAGTGTTAAGACATTAAATAGGAAGTCTATCTTGATATGAAAGAATGGAAGAAATTCAGGATTTTTGCTTTGAAATCAAGTATTCTCCTATGAACAAGATATCCATTAAGTACCAGAATATGGCTGGAGAAATATTTATCTTGGCAGTTATAATTATGCTTTTATGCTATCTACAAACACCAAGCACATTATTGCACTTATTTATTAAAATAATCTAATTTAAAAAATCTATTTCCACTACTCTGTTATTCAGGAACCATTTCTAAGTAGATCATTGGTCTTCCAAATGGAAATACTTTTCTCATGTAAAGACCACTCTGTTCCATTGCTCCTGAAATGATAAAATAATTAGAAACCCAGTCCAATATAAATATTAGAATGTGCATCAAAGTGGTTACTTCAGATGATGTGTTTTTAAGAATATCTTCCATTGTTTCCTTTAAATAGTTTTTTCTTTCTTAAGAAACAAAGTGTAGAAAATAAATAACTTTGGGTAGAAAACATAATGTTCCAAGAAATGTAGTAAGGGTCAAAAATCTTTCAGAAAATATGCAGATTTAAATGTAACTACTGAATAATAAAAATGATTATAATAATAGAGAAAATACAGTTCAAGAGTAAATATAAGAAGCATAAGAGAATTTAATAGTAATAAAATTACACTCAAAAAACAATAGTCATTCTGTATGTTCATTATTTGTCTTTAACATATTGGATTTTAGTGACAGTTCCTTCTTTACTATTTTTGCAATATGCTTTTGCTCTTGCACTCTGAATCTGTATGTTTGAACTAATTTGTTGTTGACAGCAAGTAATGCTTATAAGTATACATAGGTCCTCCCCTCTGGTCTTATTAATATATAGAAATAGTATACCTGTTTTGATATAATCATAATTTTGAAACCAATGGTTCATGATTATGGTTGATTTGTCTATTCAAATACCCTTTTTGAACTTTGATAAAGTCCTTAGTGTCATTCTTTTGAATAACTTCATTAAAGGCACGAAATATAAAATAGTGCAAAATATGGAAGTTTAGAAAAATCCACTCTATATATGAAAGTGGTTTGCTTTAAGGAGGAGTAGTTACAGATTTGATAGTAACATTAAAGGAATAAATTTCAAAGTACAATGACTTTCTCAATATAAAGTGAAATGGGATATACAGAAATATTGGCAAATTTCACTTTTTAAAATGTGTACACAAAACTTGGTTTTAGAATGTATTTGAAACTGTTCTTTTTACCTCACTTTGCTAACTGGTTAAAACAGTATTCTAGAGATAATTTTGCAAGAAATGTTTTCAGAATATAAATAGTTACAGTACAGAAACCTGATTATTTTCTTGGGGAATATTTTGCAAGCCCTATGAATGCAAAGCTGCCTCCAATAAATATTAAATATTTATATATTAAACATTTATAAAATTAAATATATATTAATTAAATTTAAGTATAATTAAATATATATTAAGTACTTAATATATATTAAATTATATATTACATGACATTTCCAAAGCAAATAGATCATTCCTCAATCTAAAAGCCATTTTTAATGCTTATTATCTTCCTCTGTTTATAGTGTTTGCTTTAATTTGCTAGTTCCTTCTATGTGAAATACTGGTTTCCATGACACTAGAACCCTTCTGTTTTCTTGTGACTGTCCATCGCTCCCACTTTTGGGAAAGACAGTGTACACAGCTCAATTCCTTTATTCGTCTGACAGCTCTGCCCATTCTGTCCCCATTACCTTAGTAGTTTCTTTTCCTCCTCTGACCTGTCGGTATGCACCTAAGGGTGCACGCTTCACCCTCTTCCCTTTCATACAAGTTAAGTTTCATATTAAGTTATTCCTTAATAACTTCATCACTCATGTTACCAGCCTAAACTAGTAACTGCCAACTCATCTTTTATCTAGAGTACAGGATGCAAGTTTTTTCTGTAAAGGCCCAGATAGTAGATAATTTAGACTTTGCACACCATACAGTCTCTGTCACAACCACTCAACCCCACTGTTGTAGCACAAAGGCAGCCACAGGCAACATAAAAGAAGGAGCACAGCCATGTTCCAATAAAACACTGGAATGTGAATTTCATGCAATACAGAAGTCCTAACTCCTACTGCCTCAGAATATAACTGTATTTGGCAATAGAATCTTTAAAGAGGTAACTAAAGTTGGGCCATTATGATGGGGCCCTAATCCATTATGACCTTATAAGAATCCATTATGACCCTTATAAGAAGAGGACATATAGAGAGAACAACATAGAAGGAATACCATGTGAAAACACAGGGAGAAGATAGCCATCCACAGCCTCAGGATAGAGGCCTCAGAAGACAGCAATCCTTCCAATACCTTATGGACACCTCAGACTTCCAGCCTCCAGAACTGTGAGAAAATAAATTTCTGTTGTTTAAGCCACCCAGTCTGTGGTACTTTGTTATAACAGTTCTATGAAACTAATATAACATATTCTTTTAAAAAAACTAATTATTTTTATAGTAGGTCCTTGTTGGTTATCTCTTTTAATAAAATATAGCAGTGTGTACATCACATTTCTTTTCATTTTGTTTCAACCATTTAAATTAGGCAAAACTATTTTTACATCACAGAATGTACACAAACAGATAATGGGCCAGCATAGGGCTACAGGCCCTTGTTTGCTGACCCTTGATCTAGAGGTCCTTCTTCAAGCTTCATTTTATAAAGTGGACAATTACATCTTCCATTCCTCAGATTCCTCAAACTCAGGCTGTCCTCAGGAATTTGAACTAATTTGGCTTATATTTTCTCCTCTCTTTTGTTCCTTGACTTGTTGAGTAGAATCTCCATCTACTTCTTCATCTAAACCTTAAACCTGGTAGTTGTCCTGGATTCCTCACTTCCTTCATTTCTGACATATTGGGACCAAAACTTACTGATTCTACTCAATTTTTCTTTGTCTATGTGATTTCTTCTGTCACTTAATCTTTTGCAATGCTATACAAATTTGTCCTAACCTTTAGTCTTAAGTAGTTCACATTCCTACCAGAGAAACAGTCGAAATCTAAATCTAATTACATTGTCCTTCCAATGAAAATCTTTTAAAGATTCTCTGTAATCTAAACCCTAAGCTTCTAAACATGATGTACATTGTTCTCCTTGAGGTCTTTCTTCATCAGATTCATTCTTTGGTGTACTCCTCTTTCAACAACAGGTCAAATTAAATATTTGCCACTGCCAGGAAGGGTCATGAGGTTACTATCTCCCTGTCTTCATTTATGTTGTTCTCTTTATAATTACTTTATTTTTCCCTCTTGACTTGATGGACATTTGCTTCTTGATGATGGGAATTATTTTTCATCTTTAGCACTTATACAAGGCTAAGCAAAAGAGAGGCTCTTCATAAATATGACAATTAAATATGATCAAAAAAGCTGTGTGAAAGATAATAACATATATACATTTTCGTGTACACATATATGTGATCTAACATGCATGTGTGCATGTGTGTGTTTATGTACATAAATATATACATACAAGATTTCTGTTTTCTGCCTAACAGTGGTATAACAGATGCAACAATTTTTAGAGCTGGTTGAAGGATGATTGAGCTCCAAAGAGTTTGGATCCAGAATCCCATCAGTTCAGGATGTATCCGGAAGTATCAGGGAAAATATCCTGTCCATTTCCTGCTCACTCCCTCATTTGGAGCTCATTCCAAGCATACATTGTCTTTTGTTTCTAATTACTAAAACCCTATATGCCTTTCAATGCTCCACTCAGGGATCGGAAAGCCTGTTCCTGCAATTCCAAAATTTAGTAACTATTACTTTCTCTCTTGTAACATTTAATACTCCCAGTTAGCACTAGCTTTTAAATGTTCCCTCTGATGTAGAGACTTGTCCTCCATTGATTTGTAAAGAACTGTATTAAATGGTCATCTCAGCACACATCTTAGTCCCAAGCACATGTAGGCAGCAGGTAACTGAAGGACCCGGGACAGAAACAGTCCTTTGTTTAGATCACTCTTATAGCTGAGAGTCTACCCTGTACTGCATACATGAATTTTAACATTTATGGGGTCAGTGAAGTTTTTGAGAATCCAGTAGATAGTATCCCTCCTCAGAGAAACCATGGATGTACACATAGACACACACACACACACACACACACACACACACACATGCATACTTCATGTATGCACACACAATTTTGAATATGATTTTAAGGCTTCATCAATTCCAACTTACAAGGCTGCAAGTTTCTTTACCTACAGAAAATGTATTGTATCTTTTAATACTTAGCATGGTACCTAGCTGCTCAATAAATCTTGTCTGAAACAAACAGTATTGAACTCAAGCCCTTACTAGAAAACATTTTCTGTATTTGTATTCTATGCAGTACTTAGCACAGTGTCTTGGCCATAAAAGTAATTTAATAAATATTTGTCGAATCAAATTGAATTCTGCTTTCTTTGTATCTTGGAGAAATACCAATTACAGAGATATAGGTAGATGGGGCTAAATAAATATTTAGGATGACTCTTTCAACACTTAATCTTATTGTTTTAATGTTCTACAGATCTGAATCCACTAATTTAAGTATATTAGTGTTAATAGATACACTCTTTTAATCTTTTTAAAGGAAGTGTTTAAATTTTAAAGCATTTAGGTAGAAAGAAAGAATTCATCTGTCCTTTTATAAATGTCACTACATTCTATTTTGAGAATAATGTGAATAAGGACCAAGTCTGAGAATTCTAAAATAAAGCATTTCTACCAGTGAAGGGAAAGTTTGAGGCACCTTTTTCTTCCATAATCAACCCAAATGTCTCGCCACTTAAAACAGATTCTCTTCTGCTTGGGTAGCAATCCTGTTCTTAGCAGTTTTTGGAATAATGAACAACCCTCTTCATAATGACAGAAGTTTGAGCCTTAAAAATAAAATAAATAATTAAAAAGGAGAAGGGAGAGCTGACTGATTGAAACGACACCAAATTTTTATTTTCAATGGCATCTGTAGCTGCTAGAAGTGACACAATTTGTGTCAGTCTAGGAACTTGAGGTAACCAAACATAAGTTGTAATTGACCAAATTAAAGTCAGAAGAATTGTAATTAGTTCATTAAATAAATGATGTGGAGAATTTCCCAACTTAGCACTGAGGGACAAAACAACAGATCATCTGTTCAGTGGAAAACAAGGTGAAAAGGGATAAAATGAGAATAAAATCCTAACTTTCCCTTCAAAGAAAGCAAAGAAAAGACAAAAGAAACATTAAAAAAGAAAGATTCAATTAGCAAGGAAGGGAGAAAGGAGAGAAATCCAAGTGGGATTCTCTAAGAAGGAAAAGAACGTGATGAGAGTTTAGATCATAATCTATAAATAGTCTTTTATTTTATAAATCCTTCATGTGGTGCATAGATTACACAGTAAGCCTCCCTTGTCCTTAAAATGTACAGTCCCACAGCACATTCCTTTTAAGGCAATACCAAGCACAAAGAACTAGGTCTGGAAAATGACTTGGGCCTCTCTCTTTCAAAAACCAAGAAGAAAATTGATGAGGAGAGAATCTGGGAACATGGCAGAAATTGTCAGGAGAGCACAGAAGGCATAACCCTTAGTTTTGTCTATGAAATATTCCAGAGAAATAGCATGTCCTACTTCTAATTTACCAGTGTGAGGGATAATTTTAATTACCATTTTGTAATGAAACTTTCAGCAAATAACACAGAAGACCACTGTACCTGTCATTCTTCACAAACATGTCAGGTCCTGTGTTTGCCTCTTCTCATCCTTTTGTTCTGATTTTCAATTCTATAACATGCTAGAGCTGATGAATGGGGGCTGAGGATGGAAAAACAGAGCGTGTGAGAGGGTGGATATTTTACAATTAATTCTTCAATATGTTTTGTTGTATTTTCAAGAGCTCCTTTCCATAATATTTCCAAACACTTGAAATAAAGAAGCAGTCTTTCAAATCCTATACCAAACATGTTATTCTCTTCCAATTTTTTAGCGGGGCAAAGGGTTGGCAAATGTAACTACCATCATAGTTGGCACTTAGAATATTCTTTATTGCTAGACATTATGATTTGTTTTTGAAAAGAAATGCTACTAATAGAGAGGAATTAAAATAGATTCTGACACGCCTGAGCTAGGGATGAATTGTACACATCTGCATTCTTAGTTCTCTCTTCCCATTTGGCCTGGAGAACCAGAATAGCTGTGGAAAAAGCACTCATCCTTGGTTTGATGAACATGGCCAATGGATTCCCCTTCCTGTCAGACAGGTTTCAATACGTTTAAAAATCTATGCCATCTTTTTTTAGGGAGATAAATATATCACATCTTCTTTCAGTTACTTGTCTTGAGAATCACTGTCTTCTGAAAATTTCTTCTTGCCAAAAAGATTATATAGAATTTTGCATTTACTACTTTCATTGCAAAAGAAACGGGCAGCACTTTAAGCTACCCATTTCCCTGGTAGCTCAGCTGGTAAAGAATCCACCTGCAATGCAGGAGACCTTGGTTTGATTCCTGGGGTCAGGAAGTTGTCCTGGAGAAGGGATAGCGACTGACTGTAGTATTCATGGGCTTCCCTGGTGGTTCAGATGTTAAAGAATCCACCTGCAATGTGGGAAACCCGGGTTCAATCCCTGGGTTGGGAAGATCCCCTGGAGGAGGGCATGGCAACCCACTCCAGTATTCTTGCCTGGAGAATTTCCATGGAGAGAGGAGCCTGGAAGGCTACAGTCCATGGGGTCAAAAAAAGGTGCCAGGACTGAGCAACTCAGCACAGCACTTTAGAATCATGTAATATATATAAAATCTATACTCACCAGTACACTTTTTTCACTCTGAATATCTAAATATCACTGAGTTTTTAAAAATGTCAGTGGAAAAATAATTTAATACAATAAACTAATGTGTGTCAGTAAGAGAAGTTGCATTTCTCCTATACAGAGGACTATCTTCCTCCAATAGAGGACAAACTTTCCTCTTCTTCAGAATAAGAAAAGTCATTCATTTTGCCACTTTCTAAAAAAGTTCTTTCTAAATTCAATATCCCTACTTTCCTTATCTAAATTTCTTTTGCTGACCATAAAAAATGCTGCTTTATACATTTCCATCTTTGGAATTTTTGTCATATTTCATATGCTCTCTCTGGGAAATCTCATTCTTCACCATAATTTAAAATCTTTTCTTTGTATCAGTAGCTCCAAAATATACACTTCCAGTCCAGAACTTACTCTTTAGCTTCAAAACATCCACTTGCTTGTTCAACATGTTCAGAAAGAAGGTCGTTATTCAGTGAGAACCTAATCCAGACCAGTTCTCACTCTCAGTTTCTATCTCCTAATCAGCATATCACAATTGACCTGGGTATCATTGTTAACATCTTCTTTCCTTTCACAGTTTCCTTTCATCCCTGCCTGACATGGTGGCATCCAAAAATACATCATATCATGCTAATGTTTCCTCTGATAGTTCTCTCCAAGTCATCTCATCATTGCCACTCCCACTACTGGTTTTATTACAGTGTCTTACCATCTCTTGCCTGGAGTTGCTTTTGGAGATAAGAAAAATTCATCACACCCAGTAATGACCCATATTCCAAAAATTTCAAAATATACCTATATACCTCCCTCATTTTGCCCTGATTATTATGGTCATTTTTCAGGAAGTGGTCAAGAAAAGATGATCCATTTCCATAGAGAGTCATATCTATGATCAGCCTTTCTGAACCGTGTGGACCAGGACAAGGTGAGAGGCAGAGAGCTTCTGAAGTCAACATTTTATGGGACCATCCCACACTCAGCAATGCCAGATGGTTGTGGACAGTAGCACGCATGGAAGACCATCAAAACCTTGAGTACCATCCTCTTGTTCACTGGCTGTTGCATGATTTTCAAACTGAAAATGGACTGGAAAACTGAAAGCCTGATACCTATTAGTAGCCAGTTGACAGACGGCTAGAACAGCAACAACATAATCTGAGAAGGTGTCAAAGATGGTGCAGTATCACTGATAATCCTGCAGGGGGGCCAAAGTCAGATGTAGCTAAGCTGCCAGGAAGAGGCTTATAAATTGCTGGGTTATAGTTTCCCAAGTGGCAGAATAAACATCTAGGCTACTTGGCAACAGCCCAAGATTCATTAAAACTGTAACTAGGTTCACCAAGGACAATAATAGCTATAGCTATGAGAATTGTCTTGAGCTCTACCCTACTAAAAGAAACAACCACAGACTCTGATTCTGGATAGTTGGCACTAAGGTAGAAAAGCCTCAACATCCCAGTGTGTACCACCAATATCCGTTTCGCTGAGGCATTCAATGAACCAGGCTTAGGTATTCAGGGGAAATTCTGTGAATTCAGGTTTCCATTCAGCCAGAAGGTTTTCTTTAGGCACCACAGATGATAGGGAGATGGGTCAATACTTATTTTATCTGTCCCCCTAGCACTTCTCCAGATGTGCCTCTTCTTTATCAGAAAAGTTCCCCTAGATTTTATGAACATTCGCATCACCATCACATGAAAAATCAATTCAGTTATACTTTCAGCAACAGAGGTCATGACAATACTAAATTGAATTAAAGGATCTCATCTACAAGAGATCACTGTAACTTCTTTTCCCCACTGCAAACCTTGCCCAAAGCCTGGCAGTTGAATTTGGGTGTCCCTTTCCCCTCCTGGAGAAGGGAACAGTTACTGACTCCAGTATTCTTGCCTGGAGAATTCCATGGACAGAGGAGCCTGGCAGTCGATGGGGTCGCAAAGACACTACTGAGTGACTTTCACTTTCAGTTCACTTCCCCATCATGGGACTAGATAGGATAGTAATTTTTTGCCTACACCAAACAGAGCTGTACAAATTTGTGTCCTTACCCTCGCCAAAGCTCCCCAGATTACTAAAGTGGGGATGTATGGACTTCAGTTCCCTTCCAGGATGGGGAAGCTTTTAACCTTCCCCGCTAGTTATTTTTCTTTTTAAGGTAGTTGAGTAAGGCTAGAGAAGGAGAGAAGGAAAGTGCAGGGAGAGAGTGGAGCTAGGCTATTATATAAAGCACATCTACTTTAGATCTCCAGTGACATGGTGGGTGTTCATGGCTCAGCCAAGCAAAATTCTAATGGTATGTATGGGGCATAAAAGTCATCATTGTTGGCACCAATATTTCAGATTTAGGAACCCTTTGATTCAGCAGCCAAAGACAAATTACTTTGAGACTATGGCCCTGAGAAGTGCATACATTGATTGACTTGGGCTTAACTCAAATAGCAGTCTTATCTTTTTTTTTTTTAAGGAATCTAGCTGAATCTACATTATATAGCAGTTTTTTGTTTGTTTCTTTGTTTTCCTTTAAAGGAATCTACCTTCATCTACATCATTTGCTAGCCCATTATCAAAGCAGTATATCTTAAGTTCATACCCAATTTCAATATAAAGGCTAGGGCAGTTTTCTGCAGCGTCAAGGCTGACTGTAATAATTTATCTAAACGTCTTTAGACGTGTTTCTCATTCTCCAGTGGGTGAACTCCATAAACTCCACTGGATTTGTTAGCCTAATCAGGGAAGTAAGAGTCCAAAGTCTAGTCAATGCCTCGCCTGGGGTTTCTCCAAAGACCTTGTCTGTTTCAGAGAAATCTCCATAAGAGGGCCTTAGCTCCCTTATTGCAGCCATGAACCACTCCAACAAACAAACAAAAAACAACAACAAAAAGACCTTTTTGACCTTTTCCTGTAATCTTTGAATGGATTTAAGTTTGTCATTATAGACTGTGGTTGGGGCTGACCTATGAGACTTCCCAGCTGTTGCATTATCCTAAACAAGCAGTTAAGCCTCCTGCCTCTCATTTCTTCATCTCTCAAGCAAACCAGCCAACATTCTAAAATTTGTCTGAGTCCTGCCCATGCTATTTATGAATTTTCCTCTTTCGACCCAATGTAGTGCACATTGTGTAGGTATTGGCTGAAATGGATTGGAAATACCTGCCTACTCAGGATGACTCTTAAGTGTTGTTGTCTGGGTGACAGTGGGGCAGATTTGAGACTGACTGCTGGATTGTCCAGGAATCCTCACCCTCTGCCTTCAAAGAAGAGCTAGCAACAATAAGGGTACTATTCACACAACTGTTTCTGAACCTGCCTCCTGGTACTCGGCCTACAATCACCTCCCTAACACTGCCTCATTCCTAAGTGATAAAACAGAATACCATTTACTGAAAGGCTGCCCATGCAATTTGGCCTATATGTTTATTACTGATTCCTATGGACCTCCTTGAATAACATTAATTGCCCTGCGAAGCACTAAATTTTCCTCTTCCAGAAAGCATGTCTTTGTCTTTATCCTATATTCACCACCAAACTCTCAAGAACTGTGAAGGGTCTGAGCTTTACTTTACAGGGGAGATAACAAGTTAATTGGACATAGTCTTATGGATGCTAGCAGTAGATGTGAGACTCCTTTTTCAATGTCAAAGGACTTCATTACTCATAGCACAGAAACCAGCATGAAAGTCAGCATACATTATGCATAGTCTCCGAGCCCAAGTTCTCACAAGAGGGTCAGATGATAATTGCACATGCAGTAGGTTGCTCTCCAGGAGATAAACTCTGAATGTGGGAACCCAAATCTTTTATAATGGGCAGTAATCATGCCTGACATTGCCCTGGAGAGAGACATTATTTTTATTACACCAGACAGGAAGCAAATCTCCCTCTTCCTGGAGGGAGATACCATCTCTATCTTCTAAAACTGTTTTCTGTGCAAACATCCTTAAAAAAATAATCTAGAACAAAGGGTTCTTCTTCCAAGACATGCAGAAACATGAAAGACCCATAGAGATCCTTCGTTACTTTCCCCTTTACACACTCCATACAGCCCAGGAACCAGGTGTCAGATTCCAGGATTCAGAACATTTAGATCTATCTCATTTCACCATAGTTAACATAGTACTTAGATTTTAAACCTTTCCTTTGAGAGTTCCTGTTATACTGGGACATGTCCCAGTTCAAAAATCAAAGCATTCAAAGCAAAGTTATTTTGCACAAACTAATTCCTTATTCACTTTTCTAGTTTTCTTACTTCCTCTTTATACTCCTACCCTTATCCTCCCTCCTTACTCCTCCCTAATCATGGAGAATATTTCTTACTTATAGATGATACTCCTAAATTTAAAATACTATTTTAATAAATGAAATAGATTTTATTTTATTCAGTTTATACTCAGTATGTTTAGAATATGACTAGGAAAAAAATCTACTTTATTCTGGACAGGTATTTTAAAATCTAGAAAAGTATAGGCAGTACTCAAAGATGGAGATGATATTGTTAAGGTTATGAGCAAATAAAGATTTACACTCTGCATATGATTTAGTATTTGCTATTTCCCCTCAAATCTGAGAACTGCATTACAGAATGAAGTGGAGGAGGGAGGAATTCCCCTCATATTTCATTTATTTGATTAAGTTTTTCCAGAGATAGGATTTCAGTTCAATAACTCTAAGATATGTTGTTTTAGCCCCTTACCTTAATACCCTCAGTCAGGTTCTACATAAGATGTTTATACAAAGAGATGATGGAAAACCAGGGTTTTGGTATAAGATCAGAGTAAATGTTAGGATATCTATAGCAGAATATACTAATGGCTCAAATTAATTCATTTCAAGAGGATGTACTTAAACTGAGTCTAGCTCAGTCAGAGAAAAATATGAGAAGTCCAAAATATATACACATATCTAGCAGTGCATGATTACAAAAAATTCTTTATAAAATAAAGAATTGAAGAAAATTCTCCCTTCATTGTAATTTAGAGAATTAAAAACAAATCCTAATGAGTTAATATCAATCCCTTATCTTTTGTCAGACTACCTATGAATAAGCTACCCATTTACAGATTAAAAAGGATCTAGAATAATCTTTGTTGCTACTCTTTTTAATTGTGTAATCACTTCTGAGATGTATAGATGACTTTGGAAATACTTAATATATCTTTAATGATGAGAAATCTCAGCACTTACTGACAGCGAGATGGAAGGTATTACATTTTACAACATAAAACTTGCTTTCTATTCCAGAATTCAAGTAATATGATAAGTAAGGCCTATGACATGTCCTTTAAAGACACAAGGAGTGAAAGTCACGCCATTTGCTTCTAATTTTAATTATTCTGGTTAGCAATAATTTTCCAGCTCCTTGTCAAAGAAGGAAAGAGTGGTAAATTAAGTTCTAACGTACATATCCACCCAAGATCAGAATTCTTTAGCCTTCATGTAGAAACCACTGGATCATCAGAGAGTTTACCTACATTCCACGGAAAAATCTATTCAAACTCATGTCTGGATTACACAGGTGATCCCATCTGTCAGCTCTTTGAAATCCTTTCTGGTCTCTGGGCTTGTTATTTTTCAGTTGCTAAATCATGTCTGACTCTTTGCAGCTTTACGGACAGCAGCATACCAGGCTTCCCTATCCTTCACTATGTCCCAGAGTTTGCTCAGATTCGTATCCACTGAGTCAGTGATGTTGTCTAACGACCTCATCCTCTGCTGCCCTCTTCTCCTTTTGCCTTCTGTCTTTCACAGCATCAGGGTCTTTTCCAATGAGTCAGCTCTTAGCATCAGGTGGCCAAGGTATTGAGCTTCAGCTTCAGAAATAGTCCTTCCAATGAATATTCAGGGTTGATTTCCTTTAGGATTGACTGGTTTGATCTTTTTGCAGTCCACGTCTGTGGGCTTATTTGTTCTCTATTTTCAACGAGTCTTCTGGCAAGAGAGCAGTAGTCAAGGCGAACTGGGAATCAGAGTGTTACCAACTTGTTTGTGATGCTTTCTCACCTGGCTCTCTGCAGAGCTCTAATAACAAGAGGAGGTGCTATTGGCCTGTTAATAATTAATAGCACCCAGTGCAGATGAAGCACTTCTGTCACAGGGCTTCATCAGTAAGGTCACGGTACAACAGGGGCTGCAGGTTCTGTAAGTGTGAGTGGTATTTGCATATGTCAGAACAGACCGCGCATGCTAACAGCACAGACACTCCACATCAGCTTCTGTTTACTCCCTTGCTAACATCCCAAAGCACAGAAGTCCTGTGTTAATCGCTCAGTTACATACTGACTGTCCATGTGTTCTCTCAGAGCTTTTCCTAAGTGCACTGTTGCAAATAAACTGCTAATGACTTCGCTTATTCCAGGCACCCTTTCAAGGAAATCTACAACAGACACACACACATACACACACACACACAAAGAGACTAATGATTCCTCTATTTAGCAATGTGTCTTGTGACTAGGTTTGCATAAAAGCAGTATCAATTAAGTAGCAATTATCTGCAAAGTGGGAAAAAAAGAGGGAAGATATAAATAAGCAATGAGTGTGATACTAAAATCTCTGAGAATAACTAAAATTGAACTCTGAGGCAAGGGCACCGACTAGTGAACATTTTCCCCCCATATTCTCTTATACCTGAAACCCACAAAGCCCCTGTGAAATCCAGAACAAGTACTGGCACTTAAGCTCTTAAGTGATTTTTTATGCTTCATTTTCAAGGTGACCACTATTTTGAAAGAGCAAAGAAACAAGGGAAAACAGAGTTATATCTAAGCACTACTAACACTGGGATGGGATGGGGAGGGAGGTGGGAGGAGGGTTCAGGATGGGGAACACATGTAAACCCGTGGCTGATTCATATCAATGTATGGCAGAAACCACTACAATATTGTAAAGTAATTAGCTTTCAACTAAAATAAATAAATTTTAAAAATAAGTAAAAATAAATAAAAGAAAAAGAGAGAAAGAGAGGAACGATTGGTCCTATAAATGTTTATTCTGTGAAAGGACTCAACTAAAAGATACTATATTTTCTATGTGTCTTAATAACAGAAGTCAGCACTGTGTTCCAATGTATCCCTCTATTTTTGTCAAGCAATGTACCTCATAAGATTTATATGGAAAACTACATTATTTGCCAATAAAGAGAAAGAATAAATGGGATTATGAGGCAATGCAAAGTGTAAAAGATCAATTTTTCTTTACTAACTTTGGCTTGTAACAGCCAGTTAGGTTCTTTCAGCTCTGGATCCCCTCAGGAGATAAGCAGAAAGGCAGAGACCACAGTGGCTTCCTTTTGGTGTTGGTCCTTATCAACGAGGATGGTTTTGACCTCAGTCTCCTCCACTAACAACAAAGGACTGGACAGAATATGAATTAGAGAAGCAGGTAAATGTTTTAAGGTTTCTTCAGAGGATCTGGAGCCCAGTAATTCCTTTGATTAGTCAGGGCTCAATGACAATTATAGGTAAAAAATGTGGGTTTTTTTTTTTTTCTTTTCTTACTTATAATGATCATACTTGCCTGATCCTAAATGATGACATTTAGTTTGACAAAATACATGGAGAAAGACAATTATAAGTGTGCAATGTATTGGCCAGAATACCATTAGGCTAATATAATAAAAAGACCCCACAAAACAGAAGTTTACAGAACAAGGAAGAATGTTTCACTGTAATATTCCACTCCAGAGCTCCAGGCTGTTGAGTTGCTCTACCTCATTTGGTAAGTTATGGACTTTGGTGGCCAAGAATGTGCATCACCCAGATTTTCTTAAAGAAAACCTGCTGTAAAACGAGCTGCTGCATGTTCAGATCTTCCAAGACATTCTTGTTGAGGGCATACCAGCTCCAAGGCTACTTCCAGCCAAAGACTAAGTGTGGCAGGGCTGTCAGAGTCAGGCCATCTTTGCCTGATGCATGACTTTCTCGTGGTCAGTTTTGTTTGAGGAGTCCACACTGGCTGGGCTGACACTTTGCTTTGCAGTCTGGAACATACCCTGCCCGTCCTCATCCCCTCCTGCTCTCCTTTCACAGGTGTCAGAACTGCACTGAGGCCCAAAGGCTCTCCCCACTTCTTCTCCCTCTCCACTTGTATTAATACCTTTCACATATATTCCCTCCAATATGTGCCGTAAGTTCAAGCTCATTTAGATGCATTATTTTCTTGCAACTGAAAAGTTTTAAACACCTGCAAGTACCCATTCTCTAATCTGAAACCCTTTGGGCCAAATGGTTTTCTGAATTCATAACATGGTACATCTACCTTGTATTATATACTGACCCCATTTGGAGTATTACGGAGAGACTATGCAGTGAAATCCAAACACATACACAGAGTGCAATAAGTAGAGGCTATAGATGATCTCACATAGATACAGGTCACTTTTTTTTTGCCAATAAATAAGTCTAGATCAGAATGGGAATGGTCTCTAAATAAATTATAAGAAAAAAGCTGTTTGATTTTCAGAGCTTGAAAAAAGGTGTTTGGATTTCAGAATTGTGAACCTATACCTTTTGTACTGTTGTTAAGAGTTACTTTACTCTCAGATTCATAATTTCTTCCACCTTACTTTATTGAGCTATTAGAATCCAACCCAATAGTCCTCAAGCTTCAACGACAATAAAGATCTCCTGGGCGCAATTTTCAACTCTCAAATTTTCATTCAGTAAGTCTAAGGTAGGGCCTGAGAATCTGTATTTTTAACAATCTAGGTAACCCCTATCACTGCCTGTGATTCTGATGCAGAAAGTCTTGGAATGAAAATATTGTTCTAGGCTTTAGTTTACCTTTCACTGTGGTAAACTACTAATGTCCTAAGCTCCAAGTTTAATCTCCTGGATTTTGAGTCTTTTTTTTTTTTTTAAACATAGAAACAGCTAACTCATCCTCTTGTTTTCCTTTCTGAGTCTGGCTACTTTTGCAGACAAGTCATATAGCCATTAGGAGAAGGAAATGGCAACCCACTCTAATATTCTTGCCTAGAGAATCCCGTGGACAGAGAAGCCTGGGCTGCTGTCCATAGGGTCACACAGAGTCGGACACAACTGAAGTGACTTAGCAGCAGCAGCAGTAGCAGCATATAGCCATTGACTTCCCAGTATGATATTAACTTCACCAATAACTCTTCAGGGATGTTTATCTTGCAATGGCCAGACCTAGCTTTTTGAACTGAAATAGAGCTGAATAGTTTCCACTTATCTTTGAGTATCTGTCTCAAGAGTATCAGCTTGAACTTAAAAAGTTGTGCAAGGAGGGCCCTGTTCCCATTATGCTTGGAGTTATAGGTAGAAAAACTTCAGATAAACTTTAATGGGTAAGTGAATCCACAACAGGTACAGTAGGACAACTGACAAGAAATGAGTCTGTAAGTGTCCTCTCAACTCAGGACTACTTTTAGCTTGGTTCTCTTGCAGGACCAATTTTTTTTGAAGGAGTAAAACAGTCATATTTGTAAACTTTCCTTTCCCTTTCCAAAGATATTTCTGATTTCTATTTTAAGCTGAGTGTTCTTCCTGAAACTGGAGACTAATCAAGACTAGAAGTGATATGTTAAGAGGCAAAGTTAAGAGGGGTGGAAAAAAACAATGTTTGCAAAGGGATCTGGGTTTTTATTTGGGCAATATATTTTCTGCAAACAAATGTTTGCTCCCCTCTTAATATGAATTTAACATCTTCTGTTAATCACAGTTTGAATGCTTATTAACATTAATATTAATAAGGGAAAACACAAGAAAAGTCAAGTCTAATAGCATCCTTTAGAACTACTTAAATACCATCATTTCTACAGGTTCACAATTATCAAACTGAAGAATATGACATTTTGCTAGGATTTAACTGGAATTAGAGGTTAAATGTAGTGTATATCCCTGGGGAAACAATTTTAAGGAAATGTTAGAAAAAACTAGTAATTTTTATGCTAAAATAAACACAGGCACTATAGTACAGAATATGAAGCTTGTGTGCTTTAATTAGTAAAACACATCCTTGTTAAGAAATATCATAAATAAAAATGCCTCTTTAGTCCAAGATCTCATATCCTACAGAGGTCTGTCTTCTTTCTCAGTGATTCAGGGTAAGTTGGTGGGAAAGTTTAGAAAACACTGCAGTTGATTGTGACATGTGTGGTTAGGTATTTCCTGTAAAGAGTGTAAACGTGCCTACTTTGTTATTCTAGTGCCTGCTCTTGAATTCTCCATCTCAACTTGCAATATATGGAGTTGAAAACTATATGAAAATTGTGTGTTTTAGTTATGCTACCAAGGATATGCAACAGGATGTTAAAACTGAACTATTTCTGACTCTGTTTTGGCTAAAGCCCCAAGACAACATTTGCCAACTATTCTACATTCTAAAGTTAGACCACCTATGAAGGACTTGCAAAGAAATGGAGGAAATCAAGAAGAAACTCACAAGGCCCTTTTCCTCCCTTAGGTAACAACCTATAGGAGTCAATAGACACCAGGAGAAGCCCTGAATTTAGATGTCTGGACATTTTAATTGCTGAAATAAAACTTTCTTTTTGTGACTAAATGTGATCAGAAGACTTTTTCTTGGCTATGAGTGACCCAAAAGTCATAGTATTTCCATTTGATTTCATCTGTGTAGCAGAGAAAATAGCCCTACAAAGTGGGTTGTAATGAGCATTAAGAAATAAAGTTTTTTAGTACTACCTGTGACTAGGACATGAATTAGGAAAAAAAGAAGCCATATAAGGTAACACTTAGAGATTTCTAACAATTCTTTTTTTTTTTTTTTTTTTGTCTGCTTACATTTATGAATCTTGTTTCCACCAAAACTGGACTTTTCCTTTCAAGTTTATATTACATTCTCTGCTTCCCTCTGCTACATGAACCCTTTCCCCATTCAATGCTGCTCTTGGTGTTCATTTAAATATTGGGATGTTATTGACCTACTTGGCTTCCCAGGTGGCCCACTGGTAAAGAATTCGCTTGCCAATGCGGGATACATGGGTTTGATCCCTGGGTCAGGAAGATCCCCTGGAGTAGGAAATGGCAACTCACTCCAGTATTCTTGCCTGGAAAATTCCATGGACAGAGGAGCATACAGGCTATAGTCCATAGGGTCGCAAATAATCAGACACAACAGAGCCCCCCCACACACATTGTAGTCCTATCTTTTACATGGTCTATATTCTCCCATTTGATGATGCTGGGGTGGATGACTTTCTGATTTCATGGCAAGTGTGTCCTAATTCCCAGAAACACTTAAACAGGCTAAAATCAGAAAATTACATTCTAAGAAAATATGGTAAATAAGTAGCAGTTATAACTTCTCTAAAAAGTGCCTATCGCTTGGCCTACAAATTCCTGACCTACTTACCAGTTTATCTAACCAGGAGGAATAGACAGGAATCCAGGTTATATAAATTGATGCAATCCTATATTATTATGAGAACTCAGACTTCCAGATCACAGGACTTTTCCCAAAATGAGTAAAGAAAGGATTCATTTTACCATCAGAAAAAATATTTTAAGAGTCTTTTTAAGTATATGAGAATTATTAAAAAAATTCACTAAAACCAGAGACATAAATTCACATTGAGACATTTGCTAAAGGTTAAATACTGAAAGGTGTTAAAAAATGATATTAAGAAGTTACTAATAATAGATGCAAATATGAACAGATATTTATGGGGCACCAAATGTGCTCCATAAAGGCATTGTGCTGGTTCTGGCCATATCCTGGTAAATAATGGATAATTCCTGATTTCTAGGTGTTCACAGAAGTAGAAAAGAAAACATGCATAAGTAAATTACTATTTAGAATCATGAATATGATAAGAGGATCTGTGAAAAATAAAGTGACAGATAACCACATGAAAGAGGTTTAACCCTGTTAGGAAACCAGGGGATCCTTCTGGTCAAAGGTCAAGTCAGCAGTCCTTTGAAGAACAGCCCTGGAGATGATAGGAAGGTACAACTAAGAAGCAGAAAAGAAGGATACTCACATGCAAAGCAACATAGTGTACTCAGGGACAACCCTAGTAGGCTGATAAAACTGCAACACTAAATGTACCTGAATAGAAGTGATTGCAAAGAAGGCTAGCATGGTGGGAAGGAGCAGGAGATAAAAGGGCTTTGCTAAGGAACTTCATCTTGAGAGCAATGGGACATCAGTCAAGGATTGTATGCCAATGAGACAGAAATGAAGAGATAAGCATTTTAGAAGAATTCATCTGCTGCAAAATAAGACATGAAGTAGAGGATGGGGGAATCTATAAATAAAAAGAAACCAGATTTCTAGTGACAGAGGAAGTAGAGAGCAGAGAGAAAGAGCGAGGAAGACATTTTAGAGGTATAGCACTCAGGAAGGGAGACAGAGAGAGTGAAAGAAGAGAGAGAAAAGGAAAGGGGAGGGGGAGATGTGCAAACAAGAAAAGAGATGGGAAATGATAATGCAGTTAAAGAAATAATTTGCCCAAAATTTTGAAATCTGGATACAGTAGGCAGAATAATACCTCTCCTGTCCCACTCTGAGATTCCATCCTAACCTCTGGAACCTGCAAATATGTTTCCTTACTTGGCAGAAGGGACTTTGTTAATGTGATTAAGTTAGCATTTTTAAAAGAGGGGTGGGATTTTCCTGGATTATCCAGGTGGACCGACTGTAACCACAATGTAGTCATTTTAAAGTTTTTTTCTGACAGTTCCAACATCTGGGTCTGGTTCTGTTGCCTTCTGAATGTCTTAACCATGTTTTTATTTTTTTTCTTGCTCTCTTGTGTATCATTTTTTAAAATCAAATTCCAAACACTGTATAGAAGAATAGGAGAGAATCAGATAAATAGCATCTATGGTCAAAATGTGTTCATCTCTTCTTTTACCAGGGTGTTAATGTAGACCCAATTCAATGTAGTGAGCAGTTTGCCTGGATTTTGTTGCACAGGCTTCGTATTATTCCTGTAGCAGACATACATGCTCTTGTGTTTAGTTAGAAGTCGGGGTGCCAGAAAGTTCTCCTGCTCCACATACAGTTCTCAAGGGGACCGGCACACCTGTGCCAACTGTTTCTCTCCTCGCTCTTGCCCCTCCCAAGACACTGATTGTTGCTTGTTACTCAAGTGACAAGGGTATGATTCTGCTGGGGGCAGAGGTGGTTCCTCCTTGTCCTCTACCCTCAGGACTGGGTACCAGAGAAGAAAGGGTGGTTACAGCTCCTCTTCCAGTGGATGACAATGCCTTCTTTAGTCCATTTGGGCTGCTGAATAACAGAATACTATAAACTGGGTGACTTACAAACAATGGATATCTATTTCATACCGTTCCGGAGGCTGGGAAGTCCAAGATCAAGGTGCCTGCAGATTTAGGGTCTTGTCAGGAACTGGTTTCTGTTTCATAAATGGCTGTTTCAAAAGATGTCATTTTGTGTGTCCTCAAAAGGGGGAAGGGCGAGTGAGCCCTCTGGAGTCCCTGTTATCAGGGTACTAGCTCTATTTATGAGGGACCCACCTTAATAATCTACTCACATCCTAATTACATTGGGGATTAGAATTTCAATGTATAAATGTATAAATTTGGGTGGGGGATGAGGGATACAAACATTCAGTCTCTAGTATCTTCCAGAACAGCTTAGGCTCTAGAAGGGCAGGCAGATTTCCTTCCTCTTGTCTCTGGCAGCCCAACTCTGTCTTCTATCTCTGGTGAATTTGGCAAGTATAAATTTCATGGCCCTCCCCAGTGTCCTTAGATATCTCTTTTATATCAGTGCAGGACACCAGGGAATGAGATTATTTCCTGTTGCTCTCCACCATCAGATGAATTTTCTCAAGATCTATGCAGGATGATTGGGGAGGAGTCAGGTGTTCTATCCTCTTTACACTCAGCAGCAGCTGATATTTTCCTGGAACAGGGAACCAAGAGATTTTCCTTTCCCTGCCCATCAATAGACCACTGGGTTTTTAAGTAGTATATAGCATTTTACATGGTACTGGTCGTGAACTGGTCTGAACCCTGTCAGTTGGTCCCATAAGTGATAATAAGTGAAGTCGCTCAGTCGTGTCCAACTCTTTGCGACCCCATGGACTGTAGCCTACCAGGTGCCTCCATCCATGGGATTTTGCAGGCAAGAGTACTGGAGTGGGTTGCCATTTCCTTCTCCAGGGGATCTTCCCGACCTACCTAGCTCTAAAGGCGAGACCTGGAAAATGTAGTTTTTTGTGTACACAGTAAGAAAGGGAAGCCGTGTGATAAGCACATGGCATTGTCTCTGCTTTACTGTGATAATGGGAAAGGGACTCAACTTAGGACTCCCTATAATTTCAATCAGTCTCCTTAGCTTTGTAATCATGACTCTTGAAAAACTGAACTTCTCTCTATGTCTCCAGCTTTAGTTTCCCCACATTCCACACATATGCTGAGGTGCAGGCTAACTATTTGCATTTTTCTTAAAAGCTGTGCTCTCTCTCAAGCATTATCTTTGCATGTGCTTTCCCCTCTTTCTTCACTGAATTCCCCATTTTACATTGTTAACTCCAGGGAATTTTCTCTGGACTTTCTTCTGTCACTGTAGAAATCCTACATTTTTCTATTATAGCAGTTATCAATCTGTATTATGATTGATTATAAATTCTTTGAATATAGGACAGAAAAGTGCAAAGACATGAGGATAAGTAGCAGATTTCATTTTCATTCATGATGCTATAGTCGTTCCAGTGGTCGGGAAGCAGCCTGAATACTCAACACTGACCACAGTGTTTACTCAGTTCCTGTGTTTCTGCTGTCCTCTCTGTCTCCTTTTGCCTACGTGCATGCTAAGTCGCTTCAGTCATGTCCAACTCTTTGCAACCCTATGGACTGTAGCTCACCAGGTCCTTTGTTCATGGGATTCTCCAGGCAAGAATACTGGAGTAGGTTGCTATGCCCTCCTCCAGGGTATCTTCCTGATCCAAGAGTTGAATCCATGTTTCTTACATCTCCAGCATTGGCAGGTGGGTTATTTACCACTAGTGCCATTTGGGAAGCCCTCTTTTGTATACACTTCTACTCATTAAACGGTTTTTAAAAATATAACTCAAACTATTTAAAAAGAAATATTTTAATAACATATAATAGCTAACATTGATAATTTTTATTCTAAGTATTTTGATATATCAATTCATTTAAATTTCAAAACAATCTTATGACTGTGGTTTCATTATAATCCCTATTTAATAAATGAAAGAAAGAGATGCTAACAAGCAAACAAGATTAGGAAGCTCCTCCTCTTGTCCTCTTGGCTTCTGGTTTCTCTCTAGTTTTCTCTGTTGGAAGAAACCACCAGGAAGCCAATTGGCAAAGAAGAAATGTAGCTTGCAGACAAAATGAAAAGAGGTTGGATTTACTAATCTAAAATCCTGGAGAAAGGACCTCGCAAAACTGGGACTCAAAGTATTGAGCAGAAAGTATTACCCATCTAGAGCTGGTAGCAATCCTGTCGTCACAAAGCAGACTACAGAAGGGTACATATGAAGCTGAGAAACAATAGTTTAATAATGAACACAGTGACTTATGTGTGCAGAGCCTACTAGAATGTGTTTCTGCATTTGGGGGTTCTGTCATGATTCTAAATGTAGGGGCGCTATTATGATTCTCACAAAGAGTTGGCATTATCTGCAACAGATACCTGAGTTGTTTGTCTGAAACACCTCTGAGAAATGTAAAGTCTTAATTTTGCTCCTTAAAACAACTAGTGAGTTTTATTTTACTAATTTATCAAAGCTTTTTTCGGATATCTTCTCTGACTCCTATAAGGTACCTGTGCCTACGTGTTAAACCACAGATAGGATAAACTCCACAAATGAAGCATGGTGCAGGTGTAAAGCAGGCTCATTGATGAAACTTATAGGAATAAAGTTAACAAAACTCATGTAGTCTCCCTATGTCTCACTGTTATTCTTGGCCTGGTGGGGCTGGATGCACAATGGGGGTGCAGTCCACCCCACCGCTCCTTACACATATGCAACTCTACATTTTTATGGAGAAGTTAAGGAGGAGGCAAGAAGACTAACAGCCTAATAATGATATCTCTGTCAATCAAAGTCCAGTCAGGCAATAGAAACTATACCAGTTATTTGGGCAGAGGAATCTAGTGCAAAGAATTACTAACTTGGTATAAACTTGTTAATTATGTAATCTGTAGGTTAAAGGAAACTCTAAGTAGTCACTGGCTGGCTTCTGCTGGATTATTTGCTAAAGGGGAGAAGGGGAATGGTTGAAATCATCACAACTTAGAAAAGGAGGTCTGACCATTGGAATTTAGACAACAGAGCAGGATCCCCAGAAGCTGGGACCCAGACCTCTGAGGAGGAGGTGTCATGCTGGTGGTAGCCCTGGCTCATGCTGGGGGAGGGGCTCTCACGATGAATCTGGCTTTGTAAGTGTTTGAAAGTCTATAAACCATGGAAAGAATCTTCTTATGGAAAGAATAGCCACTGCCAGGATGAGAAGTCCTGGCACCATTGCTAGGATGGTGCTCAGAGAAACAGGAAGCATAAAGGAAACAACCCGGGAGAGGCCTCTTCCTCCTTTTTTATCATAGAAGAATCCCTCTAGTGTCTTCTGTTGCAGAGCCTAATAGCCTTCACTATGGACATGAGATACAGAAATGTGCTTTGCAGAGCCCCAGCACTGGCATCACAAAGCCAAGTATAGAATATTGAGTCTAGAACTAAGAGACAACACCTTGATAAGGGGCATAAATGGAAATCAGAAGGTCTTGGACTCTGTTTGGAGGAAGGGGCTTGCTAAAGAGAGGACCTTTCTAATTCCTGTTGTAATTCAGTGACTTGATGAGTTTTCTCACAAGCTTCAGTTTCAACTGGACACTAAGCAGTCCTTCCTGATGAGCCAGCTAGTCTGGAGGATAGCAGAGGGGCATCATTCATAGATAGAGGGGTCCATCTCCTTAATGCTTTTGTAAATTTTGAAAATCTTCAGCGTGGGATGGTAAAAAATGTACTCTCTAAAATGCCAAGGAGTGTTCCTAGGAGAAATGAAGCTTATCCTGAGATGCAGAAATTGCAAGGGTCTTTAAGAAACAAAGATAGTTCATATTTTTTTTTAAGTAGTTCATAAGATTAAAGTAGTCTACTGAAAAGATTTATCTAGCAGTGACATATTAGATGAAAAGGAGGAGTGAGAATACGGAGACAGGAAGCCCAGTTAGACAACTAAGCCTATGATCTGATCTATGGTTATGATTGCAGAGCTAGGAAGACAGAAACATAAACATCATGCAAGAGGAAAAGGAGAACCAAGTAAAATTATAGCACATGAAACTTATCACATCATTTTATAGCCTGTTGTTAATATGTCCATCTCCTTTGCTAGATTCTGAGTAACATGTTTACAAAAACATTTTCTCACTGATCACTGTTATGGGATGAGGAGGAAGAGAAACACTAATGGAACAGTTGTAACATTGTCAAAAACAGAGCAAGACTTGTCTGAGAGCAGCTTAGTGAGGAGAACACCCTTGCTGGGAGATTTGGGGCAGGCTGCCAAAATACTGCGTGAGTGGGGCTGGCAGCTGCTGGACAGTAACTTGAGCGATACTGGCAGGCTCAACCTAGAGCAATCGGGAAAGTCATGAAGTCCAGTGTCATCAGCATGTCATGCAGTAATAGCTGAGTCTATGAGGCGGTCAAGTAGATGGAAAGGGACACGTATTTCTTCAGTGCCTCTAGTGGTTGCCAAAGAGAAGGCATCTAAAAACTCCAGGATCCTGTTCATGGAAGGGACCACCTCAGGGATAGCACAATTACAGTGATGAGGATGGTGATAATGTAGCACCTAAATGCTAAATTCCTTTCATGAACCAGGAGCTAAATGTTACACATATGTACCTTATGTAATCCTTATAGTTGACTATAAAGTACATATCATATTTCACACTACAAATTATGGAACCTAGATTTAGTAAATTAAGTTAGTCAAGATTATATAGAAATAAATGGAAGACCCAAGTTTGCTGTTTCAAAGACTATGATGTGAACTCCTGTGTTTTGTAAAGAGGCTCTGGACCAAGAATGACTTTCATTACCACAATTACTCCTGTGTTTGCTCACCATTTGCTCCTAGGCTTTTGAGAGTTCTCTCTAATAGCTTGTAATGATGGACAAGGCTTAATTAAGCCCAAATTTCTAAATATGCTTGAAACTGTAGTGAAAAATAACATTTTATAACTTGTCAGAAAAATTACCATCGGTATTTTAGATCAAGTGCAATTAAACCCAAACTCCTAAATATATTTGGACCTCTAATGAAAAATAACGTTTTATAATTTGTCAGAGAAAATACTATAGGTATTTTAGAATCCAATAAATTATTAGATGAAATGAAAATAAGTTATCATTGTTTGGTTTTATAATGCAGATATGAGTTACATAAAATAGTGAATTACAAATACTTGAAAAAGAGTGACACTTGCATCTTACAGAGAAAAGAAATTGGACACAAGTTGGAAAATAGCTTTGGCCTCTTTCTTTTGACCTCATAATCACTTGTGACCCTGGGGTAGCACTAAGCCTTCAAATATAAACTGATTTTCTCTGGTGTCTGATTGCAAGCTGTAAGCTTTCATTATGAATATGGCATTGAACATACCATTTCTTATCGTTATCTGTCAAGAAGAAAAAGCAAGGGGAGGATTAAGGAGGTCCTTAATGGATAGGCTTAACACTGATGATAATTTCCCTGCCTCAGATTTTCTATGTGTGACATTCTACATACTGCAAAGGTGTTGCCATAAGACCCTGAAGAATAGACATGGGAAAAATTCTGAGTAGTGATAGGGAACTTATCACTCAACATAATATATAAGTGGCACTGAAAGCTGAGAACCAACAAACCACTTTAACCATCATATAACAAAGATCAGAATGCCTTTCTTAATTGGATATTACATTCTTTCTCTCAAGTGAACCTCAGCCTACTCAAGAATTATAGAAATGATTCCCCTATAGCTTTGGAAACTTGGTGTAAGATGGTAGAGAGAAGAATAATGAGATAAATTGAGTTTCCGACTAATTTCCCTTTTTTTCCCTCTCTCTCTTTCATGTCTCTGCCCTTTTTCTTTTCCTTTATCTTCTCAATCCTTGCTGCCTACAAGATTGTGTGACCTTGGACAAACTACTCACTCTTGGCTTTAATTTTCTCCTTACTCAAGCTGAGGCAGTTGGATTTGTGCTTTATTTCTATGATTTCTACCATTTGATGATTTCTTCTCTTCATTTACCAATCTGCAAAGCTGAAATTGGTTAAAATTTAAAAAACAGTTGAGGAGCAAAAGAGAGAAAATAGAGTAAATATTGCTATTCTTTAGTTTAGCAAAGTATTTGTTATTTTAAGCAATAATTGCTTAAAATATGAAATATTTTATATAAATAAATATATTATAAAAAACACAAAGGTACTTGCTTGTAATTTATTCTTTTTAACATTAAGTGGCTTCTCTCCTTTAACCATTCATTCCTCTTTTATACTATAATACTCTCTTTGAGGATATTAATTTTTGTTATTTTAAAATTCCATTCTGATTGCTCTATTAATTCTGTTTCTTCGGGTGTAAATTCAGATCAGTGGCTTTATTGCTTTGCTGTTCATGATGTTGGTGCTTCTTAAAGATTTGTGATTCTTGATCATGAAATCAAATTTTCAACTACTATTCCCCACTAGATTGTCCATGCTAATTTAAATCTGCTGTAGATTTCTGTAGGTGTTTTTCTGTAGATTTCTGTAGGTGTAGATTCCTATAGGTGTTTTGTAGGTCTTTATCTGGTTAAGAAGCTCCTGTCTATTCTTTGATTGCTAGAAATTTTATCAGGAATTGGTTTAATGTACTGTTTTTAATATCACTGACTATATTTTTTATTTTTAGTTCTATTGATCATCATTTTCCCCAATCTTTCCTTCTTTCTAGCCTCTATTATACTTCTACTACTTTAATTTCTATTTCTTCATTTCTTTTGTGAATTATCTTAAAATTCAGCACTCAGCACAATATTGCTTAGCTTTCTCTGGCTGTTATGACTGTGTTTTCAAGGTCCATTTATGTGAGTGCAGCTGCTTTCCTTGTGAGGCGTTTGCAGGACACAGGGTCCCAGCTACCTGCACTGGTTTAACGACACACTTCTATTTCAAGTGTTAAGAGCTCATTCTTCAGTGCCCTGGGGCTGTGTCATGTCCAATAGCCTTGTGCCCGTTTATGGTATCAGTGGCACATATATGGCTCTGAGCATGCTCTTTAGTGTCAGCAGTAAAGAAATTACTGTATTAGCAGCATCTCACAGGGCTGGCTCATGTGCCCTTGCTGCAAATGAATATGGAAAAACAAGCACTGGGTAATTTCAGCCTCTCTTGTGAAAGGTGGTTTCTTCTAGCAAGAAAGCAAGGTTGATACACAACTGAGAGTCTCTAGCAGGTAAGCATATGAAAATATTTTGGGGATAAATTCATTAAAACAATGACACATAGTACATTATGACTGATTTGAAATGTTTGTTCTATATTTTCCAAATTTTCAGGAATATGATCATAATATTTTCATAAATAATTCATTTAAGTGAACAATAAGTATCTTGGTTGAGCTACACAGAATAGTTAGTAAAAACTCAAATTCTTCTTTTTCCTTTTCAAAGATAATGAGGTCACCCTGGCTGTCTCCTTCACAAGAGGGACAGACAAGCAAATAATACATGCCCATCATCTATTTCTAGCAAGGAGTATGGAAGGCACTTTAATAGAGATAGTAATAATAGTAGTAATAACTGCTACTTACTACTTACTACTGTTACCACTAGTGTCTAACATTTATTGAGTGCTTGCTATATACAAGGAAATTTTCTAAGCACATCATTCATTTAATTGATTTTAAAAATGAAATAGTGTAAATGAACTATTTCCCATTTTACTGGCCACAAAACTAAAGCCCAGATATCTATTGTCAAGGTACTGATTTGGCACCATGGCCAGCTCTGTCTGGTCATATCAGGGAACTTGTCCTACGTGGACTAAACTCTGATGAGAGAACACAAGTTTATCAGGCTAAGAACCAAGGCAGTGGATAAGTTAAGGGAACACTTAGTATAAAGATGCAGGAGGGATAAAAAGAAGAGAAGCTATATTTTAGTCATTCTCAAGATCACAGACAGGATAGAGAACAATGAAGTTGGAGAGGCAGATAGATGGCCAATCAGGGAAAGAAGATATTTTTTGCAATACTGAGACTGAATGAGATAAAGAAAAGGGATTAGATGGAGGAGATATTTAAAAGATAAAGAGCACAGAATTTGGGGATGTAAGAAATGAGGAAGAGGGGAGAGTCTGAGAAATTTTGGGTTTCTGGCTTGGGTCTGAGGAGGTCTTACAAATAGCTGTGAAAAGAAGAGCAGTGAAAAGCAAAGGAGAAAAGGAAAGATATACCCATTTGAACGCAGAGTTCCAAAGAATAGCAAGGAGAGATAAGGAAGGCTTCCTAAGTGATCAATGCAAAGAAATAGAAGAAAAAAACATAATGGGAAAGACTAGAGATCACTTCAAGAAAATTAGAGATACCAAGGGAACATTTCATGCAAAGATGGTCACAATAAAGGATAGAAATGGTATGGAACTAACAGAAGCAGAAGATATTAAGAAGAGGTGGTAAGAATACACAGAAATACTATACAGAAGAGATCTTAATGAACCAGATAACCGCGATGGTGTGATCACTCACCTGGAGCCAAGCATCCTGGAGTGTGAAGTCAAGTGGGCCTTAGGAAGCATCACTATGAACACAGACAGTGGAGGTGATGGAATTCCTGCTGAGCTATTTCAAATCCTAAAAGATGAAGTTTGTGAAAGTGCTGCACTCAATATGCCAGCAAATTTGGAAAACTCAGCAGTGGCCACAAGACTGGAAAAGGTCAGTTTTCATTCCAATTCCAAAGAAAGGCAATGTCAAAGAATGTTCAAACTACCATAAAATTGCACTTATTTCACACACTAGCAAAGTAATGCTAAAAATTCGCCAAGCAAGGCTTCAATAGTATGTGAACCTAGAACTTCCAGATATTCAAGTTGGATTAGAAAAGGCAGAGGAACCAGAGATCAAATTGCCAACATCCACTGGATCATCAAAAAAGCAAGAGAGTTCCAGAAAATCATCTACTGCTTCATTGACTACGCTAAAACCTTTGACTATGTGGATCACAAAAACAATAGAAAATTCTTCAAGAGATGGGAATACCAGACCACCTTATCTGCATCCCAAGAAACCTGTATACAGGTCAAGAAGCAACATGGAAAACTGGTCTGGTTTCAAATTGGGGAAGGATTACATCAAGGTTGTATATTGTCACCCTGCTTATTTAACTTATATGCAGAGTACATCATGCAAAATGCCAGGCTGGATGAAGCACGAGCTGGAGTCAAGATTGCCTGGAGAAGTATCAATACTCTCAAATATGCAGATGACACTACCCTTATGGCAGAAAGCAAAGAGGAAGTAAAGAGCCTCTTGATGAAGGTGAAAGAAGAGAGTGAAAAAGCTGGCTTAAAACTCAACATTCAAAAAATGAAGATCATGGCATCCTGTCCCATCATTTCATGGCAAATAGATGGGGAAACAATGGAAACAGTGACAGAATTTATTTTCTTGGGCTCCAAAATCACTGTGGATGGTGACTGCAGCCGAGAAATTAAAAGATCTTACTCCTTAGAAGAAAAGCTATGACGAAGTAGACAGCATATTAGAAAGCAGAGACCTGCTGACAAAGGTCCTTCTAGTCCAAGCTATGGTTTTTCCAGTAGTCATATACAGATATGAGAGTTGGATCATAAAGAAAACTGAATGCTGAAGAATAGATGCTTTTGAACTGTGGTGTTGGAGAAGCCTCTTGAGAGTCCCTTGGACTGCAATGAGATCAAATCAGTCAATCCTAAAGGAAATCAGTCCTGAATATTCATTGGAAGGACTGATGTTGAAGCTGAAGCTCCAATACTTGGGTCACCTGATGCGAACAGCTGACTCGTTAGAAAAGACCCTGATGCTGGGAAAGACTGAAGGTCAGAGGAGAAGGGGACAACAGAGAATGAGATGGTTGGATGGCATCACCAACATGATGGACATGAGTTTGAGCAAACTCTGGGAGTTGGTGATGGACAGGGAAGCCTGGCATGCTGCAGTCCATGGGGTTGCAAGTAGTTGCACACAACTGAGTGACTGAAGTGAGCTGATTATAAATCAAGTATACTTTAATAAAAATATAACTCCTTGCTATTTGAAAATAAAAGTTATTCCTTTTATCACTTTGATTATCTTAAACGTAGATATTTAAAATCTTCAGTGGAATACTCCATTTGTTTAAAGTGATTGTAACAGGTGGTGATTTTCAGACATGAGTTTGAGCAAGCTCCCATGATGGTGAAGGACAGGGAAGCCTGGTGTGCTGCAGCCCATGGGGTCGCAAAGTGTCAGACACGACTGAGCAACTGAACAACAACTGTCTTGGGTAAGTGGGTGGATCGTTCATAAAGGCTCTATGCTTAAAGAATGAAGCATATTTAAAGCAAAATGGTCTAATCTCTATTTAGAATGATGCAAATCAACTACCCAATGAAAAATTTCAAATCTCACAATTTCTTTAGAAGTTAGAAAACCTAAGCACAATAAAAAGGTATATATTTTCTTGTGTGACCATAAAATCGCACGCTCTTCAAATTTAGACATCTGACAAGAAAATATTACCCTGTCTGTGGCAGGATTAATTTTTGTTCTGTCAGAACTGACCTAGTGTGATAGTTGTTTTAAGCCCTAGAAATAAAAAAGTGCTACGGTTGCCAAATACTAGGTGCCATCTAGCGGCCATTGAGAATTAAGACAAATGTTCAGAATTCCAAAGTATTCTGATAATTTCCTTTATCTTTTTTTAAATTGTGAGTTATATTTATCACTTTCTGAATGATATAATCCATTTTAACCATGTTTCCAACTCCTCAAATTTGTATTTGTACAAGTGAAACTGCCTTTAGGGCTATTGGTGTCTGGTTAGAATTTTGATTGTTTTAACCTTTCAACTTTGTGTCAAGAGATTTTTCTTACTTCATTTTAGTAGAAGGGATATTCCCATTTAGAACATTCTAATTAAAATTAATGTTAGAGACTGTATTGTTTTCCAAAGATCTCAAATCAATGTTTTCATTTTCTTCCCCAAATTAAATCCAAGTTGGGGATGCCCCACAAAGGTAGACAAAGTGTCAAATAGAAGTATTTGACTGACATTAATAATGTTCATAGTTACTCATTTTGAATGTAGAAAACCAGTAGCTTTGGATTTACACAGAATATATGTGTAAAGACTCATAAAAATATTTAATATTTTAGAATTCCCATATTTAGAACTAGGAAGAAATATGAACAAAATCCAGTTCTAGTGAATGTTAAGAATTTTATATCCAAAAATTTGTTAGAAATAAAAGATTAATAAGTTACAGTGTATCTAATGTTGTGCCTTTAATAAGCATAATAATGTGATACATTACTTGATATTGATACTTATTCTGATTATAACAAAAATCTATAAACAAATAGTAAATGATATACTTCTTATTTTGTCAAATCAAAGTGAAAATTGAGGAAAATTAACGTTAATATCATCTTGACCTCTGGCACTTATATACATATATTATATAGTTTTGCTACAACATATTCATTACATTTTGGTAACAGTTATCAGTCATTTTTGATCAGTTACTTCTAACTTGGGAAATTCTACATTAACCCCATGATAATACCAAGGTTTATCAAGTTTCACTAACCTGACCTAAAAGGACATCACTTCTGAGTAGCAATTCTGGTGAATTAATGGGGCATGAAACATTTAGAACTTATGAAATACCATTTGTTTAGCAGAAATTATATACAAAATGCATGGATAAAGGTCACTATCAATCAACAAGTATTTACTGAATATCTACTATAAACTAGAGACTGGGGACATATCTGTGAACAAGATAGACAATGTTATCACTTTTAAGGAGAGTATTTCATGAGGGATATTTAGGAGAGATAGTCAATGGATAATTGAAAAAAATTATGGTGGATTGGAAAATATGAGACCACTTAGATGTAAAATAGAAAAACAATTAAGGGGGTCTTAATTTACTTCATAATTTGAAAAGGTTGAAAACTACTTATCTAGGCCCTTCTATAAGCACTTAAGAGATTTATATTCAGAGAGTGGTCTAGGGTAATATCCTTTCCTATCATAACTAGCTCCATTATAATGAGTTAACACCTGTCGCTGAGTTTTAAAAATAAAATACTAATGAAAACAGTAACCCATCACTATAATTGTGTCTCACTATCTAAAGCTTAGAAGAGATTTGTTTAACCAGGATATTGAAATGTTTAACTCAGTAGAACATAGCATGAAATTATTTTTTTACCAATCACTGCCCTAATGAGAACAATGTTAAATCTTACCTTCCTTCTGGGTAACATCTCCTAAGGATATCTGAGCAGATTTCTACAGCTTTCCAGTCATTTCCAGCTATTAAAATCTCAGTCACTCTTAGTTCAATTTATTTTCTCCTGAGTAGAACCTGAATCAGGGAAAGGGGAAGAAAATTGGTATGTTACTACACGCTTTATCTGTCTTTCAATCTAGATTCTTAAATCTGGAATTGGGTAGAAGGATTATAGAGAAAGGGTAAAAATCTTTTCCTTAACTGGGCACATGGTGGAGTGCCCTGTTGAGTGCACTGCGTTCTTAGGTATCATTGGTTAATGCTGTATGGAGGGAATGTTGATGCTGGTCCTCTTTTAGGAAATGTGACTTAGCCTTGTTTTAATAGCTACTCCAACACAGCCTTGCCAGTTTCCCTTCTTCTTCCAGAAGAGAACTCTAGCTCCAAAACCCACTCTCAGCTTGTATCACTGGGGTCTCAACAAGATGATTTACATTCAGGTATCCTCATTTGTGTCCACTTAATCCCTAGGAAACTGATGCATCCTTGCCGTGCCAAAAAGTTTGGCTAGGTGGATATGGGGCATAACAAATGCTAAATTTAGAGAGTGTGAGGGAAACCTTACTTGAATACCAGTAATTTCAAAATTAGGGTAGTAATAGGTATTGCGATGAAAATCAGGATGTGAGACATATGAAACCATTGCCTAATTTATGATTAAAGTGATCTTTCATCCCCCAATATTCTTAGGTATATTTAATACCCAGCATAGCCTAGGTAAGGCAATAGAGAATAAGCAGTGTCATGTAAAATTTTTAAGTTGAAGACCTACTAGCTGTTTCCAGGTTCAAGATACTGGACTCAAGGGAGCAAAGAAATTTGAAAATAGTGAGTGGAAAAGGGAGATATTTAATTCAGTTAAACAACCAGGTAACGTATATCACTAACACTGTGTGTGTATATTTAGTCACTCAGTCATGTCTGACTCTTTGCAACCCCATGGACTGTAGCTCACCAGGCTCTTCTGTTCATGGGGATTCTCCGGGCAAGAACACTGGAGTGGGTTGCCATGCCCTCCTCCAGGGGATCTTCCCAACCCAGGGATCAAATCCAGATCTCCCACATTACAGGTGGATTCTTTTCCATCTGAGCCACCAGGGAAATCCAAGAGTACTGGAGTGGGTAGCCTAACCCTCTCCAGGGTATCTTCCCAACCCAGGAATCGAACCAGGGTCTCCTGCATTGCAGGCAGATTCTTTACCAGCTGAGCTACCAGGGAAGCCCATTGCTAACGCTGGTATCTGGTTATTTTAAACAAAACTGGTTATACAGATGTTACTTTAGGTAACAGTCCATACCATATAAAATCATTTCTACAAAACCTAACATTTTTGTTGCAAAAAATGATTTTCTTATTAAAGAAGTAATGGATAAATATAACCACTCTCTGAAATGATATGTTTCCTTTTTCTTCATGTCTTATTGTAAACTATAAAACATGCATATTAAAACCATGTCTAGAAAATCCTTTTGAGCTCCTTAGAGAAAATCATCTATAAATACAAGAGCTTATTATGATTACTTGGTGGGTGTTAGACAATAAAAAAGCCCACATGATTTTTTATTTGCATGGCACTTTATTTATTTTTAGCTCAATTATCTTGATGCCATTGTAGAAATAATGCTCTATTGAATCAGAGCCCACAAAATCTTTATGAATAACCTATTGGCACTCTAGATCACACCTGATTAATGCTAAAATAAATGTGAAAGCAGTTTTATTTCTGTTAGAAATGCTGGTTCTACTTATCTTTTTTTAAATGGTAGAAGCAAAGAAACAGAAAGTTGAGTATGCATGAGACTGATTACGGAAATTTTGCTGGTAACATATTCAAATTTCTATTCCGATCAATGCTACACTACTTGTTCAAGTGAGGAAGCATATGGATTCCTTTATTTTGAGATGTCTTGCCTCATCTGGAAATAGAGAAATGGGAAGCTCACTTAAATAACATCTACAAGTATGCTATAAAATTTTATCCATTTTGTCTTGGTGTTAATCTCTCTAAAGTATATTACACACATTGCAATATTCTTAAAATTAGATAAATATTTGCTTGAGATAAAAGCAATATAAAGTAAAACTATTAAAGGTAGTTATGGAAAGGGAGAAATATATGCCAAGGAGTGAAAAAAAATACAACAAAATTATTTAAAACAAATCAATAAAAATTAGATTTAGTGGAAATAGTTGCTTGGAAAGGAAACGTGTATGCCAAGAAGTAGTAGCAGTAGGGAAAGAATGGCAAGAAGTACTGAGAAAGACATCTGCTTTAAAAAATGTCCATACTATCGCCCTTTACTCTTCTCTTCATTGGAGTCTGGCTGGAAATGAAGGGAAGGCTAGCACTGGAAAGGTTTAAGTTTGTTGATTCTTCCCTTTCAAAAATTAAATAGGGACACTGCTTAAACATAAAACACACACAGGCTTGTTTATTTCCTACACCTGTTCAAATGCCAATAAAATTACAGTAAAGAAACAATACATAATGGAGAGGGTGTGGAGAAAAGGGAACCCTCTTACACTGTTGGTGGGAATGCAAACTGGTACAGCCACTATGGAGAACACTGTGGAGATTCCTTAAAAAACTAGAAATAGAACTGCCATACGACCCAGCAATCCCACTGCTGGGCATACACACCGAGGAAACCAGAATTGAAAGACACATGTACCCCAGTGTTCACTGCACCACCATTTACAATAGCTAGGACATGGAAGCAACCGAGATGTCCATCAGGAAACAAATGGATAAGAAAGTTGTGATACATATGTACAATGGAATATTACTCAGCTATAACAAGGAATGTATCTGAGTCAGTTCTAATGAGGTGGATGAATCTGAAGTCTATTAAACAGAGTGATTTAAGTCAGAAAGACAAACACAAATACTGTATGTTAATGCATATACATGGAATTTAGAAAGACAGTAATGATGATCCTATATGCAATGCAGCAAAAGAGTTGTAAAGAACAGACTTTCTGGACTCTGTGGGAGAAGGCAAGGGTGGGATGCTTTGAGAGAACAGCACTGAAACATGTATATTACCATGTGTAAAATAGATGACCAGTGCAAGTTTGATGCATGAAGCAGGGCACTCAAAGCCAGTACTCTGAACAACCTGAAGGGATGGGGTGGGGAGGGATGTGGGAGGGGGGTTCAGAATGGGGGGCACATGTGCACCCATGGCTGATTCATGAAAATGTATGGCAAAAACCATCACAATATTGTCAAGTAATTATCCTACAATTAAAATAAATTAATTAATTTTAAAAATTACAGTAAAGAAATAGTGAAGTGTTAGAAAAAAAGAAAAAGTAAAGTTGGAGGAAGAAGAATGAATGAAAGCTTTCAACACAGTTCTACCTGTAAGGTGCGGGATTGGTAAAGATGGTAAAAATGCTGAGTAGGAAGCTGATAGCTTTGCAAACATAAGCAATTTGCTGGTTTATTTCAATGGCTAAGTCATGTTTGACTCTTTAAGATCCCACAGACTGTAGCATGCCAGGCTCCTCTGTCCTCCACTATCTCCTGGAGTTTGCTCAAATTCATGTACATTGGGTTGGTGATGTTATCTAACCAATTTAGTCATTGCTGAATTGCTAACTATGAGTACATATCATTTAAATTAAAATAAAACTTACTTTATACAATCACTGATTTGAGTATCTCCATTTGGGAGTTATTTCAACCACAAACTCAATGAAATATTACTTGCATGTGTCAAAGCTTTCTATATCATTGAATGTGAAGCCAAAAAAAAAAAAAAAACACCCTCAGATGGCAAAGTATTAGATAATGTTTAGTAATGTTGTTTTGTTGCAATTCTCTTCTTGTACTTGGGAGAGTTCCACAAAGTAGAGCTATTCTAGTTTTAGATATGATAATTTTGCCTGAAAACATAATCACTTTAGAACACTTCTCAATTGTCCTCTGGAACTTCTCAGTTCAGTTCAGTTCAGTTGCTCAGTCGTGTCTGACTCTTTGTGACCCCATGGACTGCAGCACACCAGGCTTCCCTGTCCATCACCAACTCCTGGAGTTCACCCAAACTCATGTCCATTGAGTTGGTGAGGCCACCCAACCATCTCATCCTCTGTCATCCCTTTCTCTTCCAGCCTTCAATCTTTCCCAGCATCAGGGTCTTTTCAAGTGAGTCAGTACTTCGCATCAGGTGGCCAAAATATTGGAGTTTCAGCTTCAACATCAGTCCTTCCAATGAATATTCAGGACTGATTTCCTTTAGGATGGACTGGTTGGATCTCCTTGCAGTCCAAGGGACTCTCAAGAGGCTTCTCAAACACCACAGTTCAAAAGCATCAATTCTTTGGCGTTCAGCTTTCTTTATAGTCCAACTATCATATCCATACATGACTACTGGAAAAACCATAACCTTGACTAGATGGACCTTTGTTGGCAAAGTAATGTCTCTGCTTTTTAATATGCTGTCTAGGGTGGTCATAACTTTCCTTCCAAGGACTAAGCGTCTTTTAATTTCATGGCTGCAGTCACCATCTTCAGTGAATTTGGAGCCCAAAAAAATAAAGTCAGCCACTGTTTCCCCATCTATTTGCCATGAAGTGATGGGACCAGATGCCATGATCTTAGTTTTCTGAATGTTGAGCTTTAAGCCAACTTTTTCACTCTCCTCTTTCACTTTCATCAAGTGGCTTTTTAGTTCTTCTTCACTTTCTGCCATAAGGGTGGTGTCATCTGCATATCTGAGGTTATTGGTATTTCTCCTGGCAATCTTGATTCCAGCTTGTGTTTCATCCAGCCCGGCATTTTGCATGATGCACTCTGCGTATAAGTTAAATAAGCAAGGTGACAATATACAGCCTTGACATACTCCTTTCCTATTTGGAACCAGTCTGTTGTTCCATGTCCAGTTCTAACTGTTGCTTCCTGATCTGCATACAGATTTCTCAAGAGGCAGGTCAGATGGTCTAGTATTCCCATCTCTTTCAGAATTTTCCACAGTTTATTGTGATCCACACAGTCAAAGGCATTGACATAGTCAATAAAGCAGAAATAGTTTTTCTGGAACTCTTGATTATCCAGTGGATGTTGGCAATTTGATCTCTGGTTCCTCTGCCTTTTGTAAAACCAGCTTGAACATATGGAAGTTCACAGTTCACGTATTGCTGAAGCCTGGCTTGGAGAATTTTGAGCATTACTTTACTAGTGTGTGAGATGTGTGTAATTGTGTGGTAGTTTGAGCATTCTTTGTGTTTGCCTTTCTTTGGGATTGGAATGAAATCTGACCTTTTCCAGTCCCGTGGCCACTGCTGAATTTTCCAAATTTGCTGGTGTATGGAGTGCAGCATTTTCACAACTTCATCTTTTAGGATTTGAAATAGCTCAAGTGGAATTCCATCACCTTCACTAGCTTTGTTCATAGTGATGCTTTCTAAGGCCCACTTGACTTCACATTCCAGATCACACCATCACAATTATTTGGGTCGTGAGGATCTTTTTTGTACAGTTCTTCTGTATATTCTTGCCACCTCTTCTTAATATCTTCTGCTTCTGTTAGGTCCATACCATTTCCATCTTTTATTGAGCCCATTTTCGCATGAAATGTTCCCTTGGTAAGTCTAATTTTCTTGAAGAGATCTCTAGTCTTTCCACTCTATTGTTTTCCTCTATTTCTTTGCATTGATCACTGAGGAAGGCTTTCTTATCTCTCCTTGCTATTCTTTGGAACTCTGCATTCAAATGGGAATATCTTTCCTTTTCTCCTTTGCTTTTGGCTTCTCCTCTTTTCTCAGCTATTTTTAAGCTCCTCAGACAGCCATTTTGCTTTTTTGCATTTCTTTTTCTTGAGTATGTTATTGATCCCTGTCTCCTGTACAATGTTATAAACCTCCATCCATCCATCCATAGTTCATCAGGCAGTCTGTCTATCAGATCTAGTCCCTTAAATCTATTTCTCACTTCCACTCTATAATCCTAAGGGATTTGATTTAGGTAATGCCTGAATGGTCTAGTCATTTTCCCTACTCTCTTCAATTTAAGTCTGAATTTGGCAATAAGGAGTTCATGATCTGAGGAACTTTTAGTGATTCATATTATTACAGTTTAAAAGAAAGAAGAAGCTAGTGTGAAGGAAAGAAGGTGATGTTTAAAGATATGTTTCTCCTCAGGCTTCCAAGAATTCCTCAAAGCCTACATTCTTGAAGATATTATATGACCTCTCTGATACCTGACCTCATTGTTTTCTTAGTTTAGTTGGACAAAGCCCTCTACTACATGCTAAGTTTAGGGTCAGTGACAAAGTTTAGTCCAGTTACTTTGTAGTCAAAATGTACACTCCAGATATCACACTATCTTGAAAAGATCTCATCAAAAACATTAAGGCATTATAAATAATTTTTATAGAATAAAGATGTTCTTTTTGTCCCAAAGGATCTTATGGGCTAAATTCTGTTAAATTAATAAAACGCTATTAGGCTGAGGTAGCTCTAATGCCATGGAGTGACCTATGTGAGGAATTCAAAACCTAAACCTGTCAGTGCCTCAAGGTTACAAAATTGAAACCTTAGGACAATCAATCATGAATAGTCAACTAGGCTTTTATCTATAGCCAATCAATAATTATCTTACTTTGCTTTCATCTTTTTACTATGAAATTCTCTCCCGATCTCCTGTGGGATGCAGCGTTCCTAACCACTTCCACTTTGGCATTGCCCTATTCAAATCAATTTTTGCTGAAATAAACTCAACATTTTTAATAGCCCTCTATTTATCTTTCAACACTACCAATGAATTTTTTGGTCAATTTTAATTTGAAAATTAAATAGTTTGAACAATAGTTCTCCTCTTGAAATTTTGAAAAATTTGTTGCATTAAATACATCAATCCATACAAAAAAGGTTAGCTCAAAAACTGTGTTCAACTGCTGACAATATTGTCTTATTATAGTTCAGTAGAAGGCCTGACATTTTATTTTTGTGCCACTATTCCAGTAATAGAGCTACTTGCTTCTAAAAATATTTATTGGTTTCCTTTCTTATGAAACAGTATTTTTTTTTATTCTTGCAGATAAGAAAAACAGCTAACCCACTGAAAAATAATCCAAAATATTGTGTAAAGAGAAGTAAGATAAGCCACAGCTTGATTCAGAAGGATTATTCCCATAACAACCTTGTGAGCAATTTATCAAACTGCCTTATTGAGTGAATGCATTATTTGGGAGCAGAAAAACATAGAGTAAATAATCCAAGAATGTGATTGGGTTTATTGACTAAATAAATAAATAAAAAGTATGAGGCAAATTGAATTTTATTCAATGTCTTACTGAGGACTATAGCCCAGGAGACAGATACCTGTGAGAACTGTTCCAAAAGGGAGAGGCCACTATATAAGTGATTTTGTTTAAAGAGTGTCTGCACTCTATCTACCATGCTGCTGCTGCTGCTGCTATGTCGCTTCAGCCGTGTCTGACTCTGTGCGACCCCATAGATGGCAGCCCACCAGGCTCCCCCGTCCCTGGGATTCTCCAGGGAAGAACACTGGAGTGGGTTGCCATTTCCTTCTCCAATGCATGAAAGTGAAAAGTGAGAGTGAAGTCGCTCAGTCGTGTCCGACTCTTAGCGGACTGCAGCACACCAGGCTCCTCCATGGGACTTTCCTGGGATTTTCCAGGCAAGAGTCCTGGAGTGGGGTGCCATTGCCTTCCCCTATCTACCATATGTCTCAGTAGAAGGTCATTGCTTTGTCACAAGGCACAGACATTTCAGTTAATAATTTTAGTGCTTTTGAAAGTAAAGAAAAATGAAAGAATCCATGTTCATAAACAATTTTTTTCACTGAAATATAACTCTTTAAGGGTTTACACTGCTTGTTTGCCCTAAATAACAGAGTGCTTCATCCTGAATTTCTTTCAGGACATACACTGTAGGTCAGCAGCTGCAACGGCTAATGACTTCATCCTTGTACAACAGGATGGTGAGCAACATTCTTCGTTTTATGGAGTTAAAATTTTTGTCATCCTGAAAACTGGCTCAAACATTCCCCTTAGAAATATGTTTTACCTAGCTATTTAGTAGATTCTCTGAAGTATGTTCAAATGTTTCATTTTAATAAGAGTCCATGCAGAGTATATATGGGGAGCCACTTTCTGGGGTATGTGTTAATTTCATAGGGTTATAATTCAAAAGATATCAAATTAATTCATCTCTTTTTTTCTGGTCATTTAGAATTTTTGTTGCTTATATGAAAGACACTAATGGCTATAGCTAACTTGACCATACCTTCTGTTTTATCCAACAGGATGGCAGTAAATTCTACCAATCAATTGTACCTCAAAGATTAAAATATCTTGTTGGTTGTCTCAGAGACTAGAATCTTATGTTAGAAGAGATTTATTCTAACATGCCTGCTTTATTTTAACCTGGGCATCCTTGAATATAATTTAAATAAGATTCTCTAAGAATCTCACTGATGGAAGGGGAATTGGAGGGCACCTAGTACAAAACTATCCAAAACAAATCTCCTGAAAGAGTTCAAGGGAACAAAGTGGGACAGCCCACCTCCCACAGAAAGTCCCTCTTAAAAGGAAAGAATATTCATTCATCAATTTCTCAATTCCTTTATTCACTCACTTATTAAGTATTCAGTCTTAACACTTTGGGATTTGAATTTAAAAGTATAATTTAAAAAAACCATTACTTCATAGGTGATTTTGTTCACAGACCATCTTAAATGATAGGATTACAATATTGTATATTTTAAGGGCAAATGCAAATTGAAAATAAGGGGTTTAATTGTCCCTGGTAAAAATTAGGAAAGATAGGCCCCTTTCCCATTTCTTAGCACATTTTCTTTTGTAAACTTGCAATTGTAAATTCTTCCTCTGCCCCTTTGAGGTGTATGTAAATCTTTTTAAAAGCCTCTTGCTAGTTTTACAACCAAGAAATATCTTTCTTAGGGGCCTGGGATCCATCCTTTTGGAATGTAAACACCAAGGGAGAGAGTGCCCTATCTCTCAGTTTCTGTGGGAGATGCAATTCCAGTTGCAAAACTATCTCCTGTCATAAAGATATGAGAAATTTGTTTTTCCTTTGTATAAACCTAATTACCAGGTGAATTTAGCATAAACATTGTGATAAATGGTACTGTTAAGTTCTCTTACTTGAGAGCTTGTTATTATTTATCTTGAGGATCTATATATAATGGGTCATAACTGCTTGGCTCTATAAAAGCATGAGACCTCTCTCTCTTTGCAGTCTCTTAGCAGATTGCTTGTGATGTGCATGCTATGCTCTTTACTGCTTATTCAATAATAAAATTGCTTTCTTTCTCTTCTACATTCATGGAGAGGTTTTCTGGGATGGGAAGATTTTGTTTTTAACTATATTTCTCAAGCAACACTTAAGTACTTCCCAAGAAGAACTGTTAATATGAGGCACTTGAGAGACTTAATAAACAAATTCCTCCCACAGATCTGCTGAGTTAGAATTTCTTGGGGCCCAAGAATTTGTGTTTAAAAATAAATGCTCCCTGTTGATTCTAATGGATGGGCATTGGGATCCTGAACTAATTTGATTATTTGTATTGACTTATATAAACATCTGCTAAATTCATGCGTGTGAGACATTTCATGCCCAATGAAAAGATAAATTACTCAAGTTCAGGGACTCTACCTTATTTGAAATTTGACTTTTGTATACAATGAGAGCATAATGGTACTTGGTGTATAGCAGTGACAATGAATCCCGCTTTGTTTGTTGGCATTTTGACAATGTCAAAGTGAAAAAAATGTTATAACTTCTCTCAGAAATCCATTTTAATTTTTCTCTTTTTAATCCATCCTTAGCTACTTATCCTCATGAGAAATGGAGTATTTTCAGCCACATCAACAAACAAGGATGTTACTGTCATCACAATTCCGGTCCTCCAAAGGTCAATTCCTGAGCCCTAAAGTATTTTTCTACCAGGAATATGGTAGTCATCAGGCTAAAGCCACTTCCAATAATGAACACCGAGGAACTCAACATGTACCAGTCCAAGATAGCTGAGGTGCCTATCAAAGGAATGATACCAGTGAGCCCAGACTCTTGCATCTTCCCATACATAGAAAAGTGCTAAATTCCTTAACCTGGGATATCTGGTTTTCCTTAATTCACAAAAAATACTTTTGATGTTCAGACTACCTATCCTGTGTTGCAAACTATATAACCTGACTCCTCCCTGCCTCCTCAAATCAGTTCTCTCAGGTTTACTAGAGATGCTGTCTCTTCGGTTTGAAGTCCTAAATATTATGACCAAATAAAACATAACTCTCAACTTGTTAGGTTGTGACTATCTTCAAGTCAACACTAAATTCCTGATACTCCCTTTAAAGTCCCATCATCTCTTGTTAGTATACTACTTAACATGCTACATTATAAACTAAGTTTTCAAAACTTACATTCTACCCTGAATTATAATGCTCAAAATTCTCCAAGTCAGGCTTCAACAGTACATGAACCATGAAGTTCCAGATGTTCAAGCTGGATTTAGAAAAGGCAGGGAAACCAGAAATCAAATTGCCAACACCCGTTGGATCATCAAAAAAGCAAGAGAGTTCCAGAAAAACATCTACTTCTGCTTTATTGACTATGCCAAAATCTTTGACTGTGTGGATCACAACAAACTGTGGAAAACTGTTAAAGAGATGGGAATATCAGACCACCTGACCTGTCTCCTAAGAAATCTATATGCAGGTCAAGAAGCAACAGTTAGAACTGGACATGGAACAACAGACTGGTTCCAAATTGGGAAAGGAGTACGCCAAGGCTGTATATTGTCACCCTGCTTATTTAACTTATATGCAGAGTACATCATGCAAAATGCTGGGCTGGATGAAACACAAGCTAGAATCAAGATTGCTGGGAGAAATATCAAAAACCTCAGATATGCAGATGACACCACCCTTATGGCAGAAAGTGAAGAAGAACTAAAGAGCCTCTTGATGAAAGTAAAAAAAGAGAGTGAAAAACTTGGCTTAAACTAAACATTCAGAAAACTAAGATCATGGCATCTGGTCCCATCACTTTATGGCAAGTAGATGAGGAAACAATGGAAAGTGACAGAATTTATTTTTGGGGCTCCAAAATCACTGCAGATGGTGATTGCAGCCATGAAATTAAAAGACACTCCTTGGAAGAAAAGCTATGACAAACCTAGAGAGCATATTGAAAAACAGAGACATTACTTTGCCGACAAAGGTCTGTCTAGTCAAGGCTATGGTTTTTCCAGTAGTCATGTATGGATGTGAGAGTTGGACTATAAAGAAAGCTGAGCCCTGAAGAATTGATGCTTTTGAACTGTGATGTTGGAGAAGACTCTTGAGAGTCCCTTGGACTGCAAGGAGATCCAACCAGTCCATCCTAAAGGAAATCAGTCCTGAATATTCATTGGAAGGACTGATCCTGAAGCTGAAACTCCAATACTTTGGCCACCTGATGTGAAGTACCGACTCACTTGAAAAGACCCTGATGCTGGGAAAGCTTGAAGGCAGGAGGAGAAGGGGATGACAGAGGATGAGATGGCTGGATGGCATCACTGACTTGATGGACATGAGTTTGAGTAAGCTCCGGGAGTTGGTGATGGACAGGGAAGCCTGGTGTGTTGCAATCCATGGGGTCACAAAGAGTCGGACATGACTGAGTGACTGAACTGACCCTGAATTATTATTATTTAAATCTATTAAGTTTGTTCCTGTTTAATTACCATAAGAAAGCAAATCAAAATAAAACATTTGGATAATTTTTCTTAATTTTCTGGTAGCTGTAACAAGTGATAGTGCTATAAAATATTATCAGTTATGACATCTTTTATTTTAAAAAGTTTTCTCATTTATTAATGCAATATCATAATTTATGAGATTCGTAGATACTACTGTCTATGACGGGCACATTTATTTTGCACAGTAACCTGTGTTAGGGATACAAATAAGAAACAAATAGTTTATTTATTGAAATAATTAAACTAAAATTTTAACTGGCAATAGCTATGTTCAATATTCAAGTTTATTTCTAGGTTTTTCTCATTAAGCTTATTACAATTCTTAATTATGACAATTTCCAAAATAATGCATGTATTTACACCTGTGTTTATTATTAACAATATGTGTTTATTATTCTGCCCCTGTTGTTTTTTAAACAACGGGCAAGCAGTCTTATAAAGAGAATTGAAGAGTCACAATCATTTATTGATTGGAAATAAACTACATTATGTAAATTTTGTTGGTTTTACTCAAAGATTTCCTGGGCAGAACTCATCAGAATTTCTCATTGTTAAAGTACTGCCTCAGGGTTTAGTTCTTGGACTCTAATTTTTTTAATAGTTATTTAAAACTTAGGTTCATTTGGAGGAAAGTTTAATTATTCAAAATTTACTGATATATGTATGTATGTATGTGTTTTTATAAACTGTGCTTGCTTATGTAACTCCTGAAAGAACATTCAAATTCAGTATTACCAAGTTGAATATTATCTAATTAACCAACAATGCCTGACAGACTGGGAGGTTATCTGGAGACAATCATAGCCCTCAGGTCCTGTGAGGCACTGGGTGCAGCTAAGTGCCTTTAATTCCCCAAGGGTGTTATTAGCTCATGGTAACAATGCTCCCTTGAGTTGTTTTATTGCTTTTATAAAAAGTCTTCCTTGTGAAGAAAATGTTTATTTTTATGCAGGAGGAGGATGAGGTTGACAGTTTAGACTGTTGAGTGAATAGAGTTACTTCAGACTTATGGTACATGCCATGACAAATTTGCTCATTTAGAATACTTACCAGCCAGTCTGGATGCTTTGACTACCTCAGTACTGCTACAAAGCCCAACTTCCATATAAAACAATGGCAAAATTGTGTTTTCAAGTTAATGTTGTGCATTCTCTAAAGTTAGAAGGTGACCCATTTTGTAGAAAAGCTGCATGTGAAAAGCTGATCAATGATTCAGTGCAGAACAACATTTGGGGTACAGGAATGAATGGTCTCAAGCCCCATGATTAAAGAGATCAGCTGATGTGGAGAATACAAATAAATGCAAATGTGACACACATAACAGAAAGTTTTCCTTTGATACCACTGTTTCTTCCCCATAAAACCAACTCCAGTGGTTTTCCAAGTCACGTAGAATAAAATCCAAACTTTTTATTATGACCTGGGAAGTCTTGTTGACTTGAGAGGAAAAAAAAAAAGCAACATTAAGTGTTATGAGTTGAATTATTCAGTGTCTTATTAAAGACTATAGTCCGGGAGACACAGCCTCTCAGATAGCTCTGGGAAACTGCTCATAGATGTAACAAAGGAGATCAGTATATACATGATATTTGGTGAAGGGTACAGGTAATCAAGCACCCATTTCAGTAGGGTCTTGCTGCTAGTTTTGAGGAACAGACATCTTAATGTTTTAGCACTTTTCTAAGTACTGGAAGATGTAAGAATTTGGGTTCATAAAATTTTGTTCTGAAAGTATCTATCTGAAGGTCTGTTCTGCCAGTTTTTCCAGAGCACAGAGTGCCTCACTCCTGATCTGCACCCTGAATTCCTTTCAGGGTGTGCTATAGGTCAGTAACTGCAATGGCTAATGACTCAGTCCTTGTCGAACCAGATGGCAAGTGACATTTTTTTTGTTGGCAGCTTCACACAAGCTAGTTCCAATAGTCATCTTTTACCTCATCCTCAGGCTCATCTTTTACCTCCTCATAATATGCTAACCCTGCCAGTCTTCCTTCTCTCATTTGAAAAGACCAAGCTTATATCAAGATTTTGCACTTGCTTTTCTCTCTGAAATGGAATATTCTTTCCCCAGGTCTTCACCTAGCTGCCTTTTCTCATCATTCCAGTCTCAGCTAGGATATCACCGTCTCCAAGAGGTCACCCTTTTAAAACAAGTGTCTCCTACACATTCTACTCCATTACTCTGTTTCAGTTTCTTCACAGCACATATTAATCACTGACATTATTTTATTAACTTAAATGTCTGAATTCACTAAGAAGAATAAGTTCATGAGGGTAGCAACTGACTTTCTTGTTTGCATTTATAACCCCAGCTTCTAGAAGAGTGTCTCACATACAATAAACAATCATATGAATGTATGTGTAATTAATATATATCCAACTTTACCATTACATACCTTTATACCTTTTTAGTTGACTACCTGTCATCCATTCCTTACTTCTTCTTAACAGAACTAAAAGGTTACACTTTTCATCTTCCCTGCTTCGTCTGATCTGTCAGGCAAACTGGACCAATGTCAACTGTGGGCAATGAGTCCCCTCGGGCATGTGACCCTATCTGAACCAGTGAGACTTGAGGAACTTTCGAAAAAGTTCTTCCTCATTTTCTGTAAGAGCTTCAAGAATATCTTTCTCTTTGTTCCTCTGATCATGGTCAATGGAGTCATGAAATTCACTTGTGATGAGTGATCGAAAAAAAACACACTTCACTTAAGCAAGAGTGTTTATATCATATGTTGGATATGATTTGTTCAATGTGAGGATTGATAAAATAGATTTTAATGAGAATACAAATTTATTATAAAGTTATTTTATGAAGCTTCTAGGATCCTCTGATTCAGAGAAGCAAGGAGTAATCTTACCTAGGCGACTCTGCATGCACAAATATGATCAGGCAAATCAGACCATAAAAAATAATTATGCAGGTACTATTTTTAAATATATATAAACAGTGCTTCATATTTCATTCTACACACACTTAAATTTATTTACAATGCTTTGAGTTCCCATTTTTATTAGCAGAGTAGGTTACTAAATTAACTATTCAAGAGTACTGAATAAACGGTTTCAACTGCTACTACAGTGTACCAGAAAAGAATATTAAATTCTCTAGAATTTCTAAACCAGCCTTTGAATCTAAAAGTCAATATAAATAGGGAAAGTCTGGGTACCAAGAGGCTTGATATCTAAAACTAAACATGATGTGTATGTTAGTAAAATAAGTTAGAATTGAAAGAGTATGTATTTTGAAAAATAAATATTAATTCAGTCAAACAGGAAAATATTTACTTTTGAAATATAGAGAAACATATATAATGGATGATATAAAAAAAGGCTAGGCAAACTACACACGAGTACTTATACTTGTATAATGCTCCTTTCCCCCTAAAATGTTATGTTCTTTACTTTTCTACACTAAAATGTCATATGCAGAATATTTACTAAGAAAAAGCCTGGTAGCTTTGAATAATAATAATAGCAGCTAACATGTATTAAGTACTCACTATGTGCCCGGCATTGTTGCTCTAGGAATTTATGTGTATTAACTCAACTTAATCTTCTTAACAACCTTAGGAGAAAAGGAAATTCTCTAGCAAGGGGCAGTGATTTGGCAACAAGAAGAGGTGGGGAAGATTTTAGCCCAAGTAGTTTGTCTTCAAAGTTTACTTGTGGAACAAAACTATGTTAACCCCAAAGCTGATTTGTAAAATAAAGTAGCAAAGCAGATTTCCAGCCAAGGAAGGAAACTTTTACTGTGTCTTTGACATGATCCTCACCATCTATCAGTCCAACTTCAGCAAATAAATCAAGCATTACCTTTCTCTTGATGATGAGGTTATTCTAGTGAGAATAATCATTGAACAGATTATAACAATATAATGACCACAGATATTATTTATTCTTAATTGAGTTGAAAAAAGCCACAGCTATCATTTCACCATGGTGTATAAAATTACAATAACATAAGATGACTTTTGATACTTTTTTAAAACAATTTTCAGAATTTCTTAGACCATGTTAATATTCTATTTGGTCCAGAAAATTGTCTTGACCTCTTCCAATATTTCCAGTTACTCTTATTAGGCAAGAAAGACCAAGCATACAGCCATAACTTGCATACCTAGAGATCTGCACCACAAAAATAAGTTTCCCATGAAATCAGATTAAATTACATTTTGAATGGAGAGATTGACCTCATATAATGCAATGAGAAGGGCACATCATGTTTGTGATATATCTTCTCTTAAATCCAGTAAATTCAATCCAATCAAGAGAAAGCATCAAACAAATTGAGGGGTGTTTTACAAAATATTAGAAAATTCCCCTTCAAAAGTGTCAAAGTCATGAAAGATAAAGGAAAGATGGAGAAATCATCACAGATTAGAAGAGATTAAGGGGTTATCATGACTAAACACAATGTGGTAATGTGAACTAGATCCTACAACAGAAAAAGGGCATCAGCAGAAAAATGGGAGAAATATGAATAAAGTCTATAGTGAATAGCTTTATGTCAATGTTCGTTTCTTAGTTTTAATAAATGTAACCTGGTTACATAGCTCATAGCTTCACTGACCATTGTATCTACGGCTCTTGGCAAGAATCCCACAGAAGAAATGGAGGAGACCTCATAATCACCAAGAGTCTGAAATGCAGTACTTGGGTGTAATCTCAAAAATGACAGAATGATCTCAGTTCATTTCCAAGGAAAACCATTCATCATCACAGCAATTCAAGCCAAAGAAGCTGAAGTTGATCAGTTCTATAAAGACCTAGAAGATCTCCTAGAACTAACTCCAAAAAAAAAGATGCCCTATTCATCACTGGGGATTGGAATGCAAAAGTAGGAAGTAAAGAGATACCTGGAGTAACAGGCAAGTTACTCAGGCAATTCTGACCTAGGAGTACACAATGAAGCAGGGCAAAGTCTAACAGAATTCTGCCAAGAGAATACATTGATCATAGTGAGCATCCTTTTCAACAACACAAGAGAATACTTTACACATGGACATCACCAAATGGTCAATACCAAAATTAGATTGATTACATTCTTTGTGGTTGAAGATGGAGAAGCTGTATATAGTCAGCAAAAACAAGACCTGGAGTTGACTGTGGCTTAGATCACCAGCTTCTTATGCAAAATTCTGGCTTAAACTAAAGAAAGTGGGGAAAACCACTAGGCCAGCCAGGCATGACTTAAATTAAATATCCTATGAATATAGAGTGGAGGTAACAAAGACAGATTCAAAGGATTAAATCTAGTAAACAATGTGTCTGAAGAAGTATGGACAGAGGTCCAATATATTATATGGGAGGCAGTAAACAAATCCATCCCAAAGAAAAAGAAAAACAAGAAAGCAAAGTGGTTATCTGAGAGGCTTTACAAATAGCTGAAGAAAGAAGAGAAGTGAAAAGCAAGGGAGAAAGGGAAAGGCACACCAATCTAAACCCAGAGTTCCAGAGAATAGCAAGGAGAAACAAGAAGGCCTGCTTCAATGAACAATGCAAATAAATAGAGGAAAACAATAGAAAGGGAAAGACTAGAGATCTCTTCAAGAAAATTAGAAATATCAAAGGAATATTTCATCCAAAGATGGGCACAATAAAGGATAGAAATAGTAAAGACCTAATAGAAGCAGAAGAGATCAAGAAGAGATGGAAATAAAACACAAAAGCACTGTACAAAAAAGATCTTAATGACCCAGGATAACCATGATGGTGTCGTCACTAGTCCAGAGCCAGACGTTCTGGAGTGTGAGGTCAAGTGGGCCTTGGGAAGCACTGCTGCCAATACAGCTAGTGGAGGTGATGGAGTTCCAGTAGATCTATTTAAAATCCTAAAAGATGATGCTATCAAACTGCTGCACTCAATATGGCATCATATCTGGAAAACCCAGCAGTGGCCACAGGACTGGAAATCAATCCTGGGTCAATCCTCATCTCAATTCCCAAGAAAGGCAGTACTAAAGAATGCTCAAGCCACTGGAAAATTGCTGTCATCTCCCATGCTAGCAAGGTCATGCTCAAAATCCTGCAGCTGGGCTTCAGCATTGCATGAACTAAGAACTTTCAGATGTTCAAGCTGGATTTATAAAAGGCAGAGGAATCAGAGATCAAATTTTCAACATTCACTGGATCATAGAGAAAGCAAGAGAATAAAGTCTATATTTAATAATTTCATGTCAATGTTTCACCATCTATACTAAAGCCTTTGACTGTGTAGATCATAGTAAATTGTGGAAAACTCATAAAAGATGGGACTACAAGACCATCTTATCTGTCTCCTGAAAAACCTGTATATGGGTCAAGAGGCAACATTTAGAAACCTGTATACAACAACTGACTGGTTCAGGATTGAGAAAGAAGTACGACAAGGCTGTTTATTGTCACTGTTTATTTAACTTATACGCAAAGCACATCATGAGAAATGCCAGGCTGGATGAGTTACCACCTGGAATCAACATCAGCGGGAGAAACATCAACATCCTCAGATATACGAATGATACCACTTTAATGGCAAAAAGTAAGAGGAATAAAAGAACCCCTTCATGAGGGTAAAGGAGGAGAGTGAAAAGGTTGACTTAAAACTAAATATTAAAAACTAAGATCATGGCATCAGTCCCCATCACTTCATGGCACATAAAAGGGAAAAGGTGGAACCAGTGACAGATTTCCTCTTCTTGGGCTCCAAAATCACTGCAGATAGTGACTGCAGTCATGAAATTAGAAGATATTGCTTCTTAACAGGAAAGTTACAACAAACCTAGACAGTGTGTTAAAAAGAAAAGACATTACTTTGCTGACAAAGATCCATATAATCAGGATATGGTGTTTCCAGTAGTCAAGTACAGTTGTTAGCGCTGAACTGTAAAGAAGGCAGAGCACCGAAGAACTGATGCTTTCGAACTGTGGTGCTGGAGAAGACTCTTGAGAGCAAGGAGATCAAACCAGTCAATGTTAAAGGAAATCAAGCCTGAATATTCATTGGAAGGACTGAAGCTGAAGCTCCAAAACTTTGGTAACCTGATGCGAACAGCCAACTCATTGGAAAAGACCCTGATGTGGGGAAAGATGGAAGGCAGAAGAAGAGGGCAACAGAGAATAAAATGGCTGGATGGCATCACCAATGCAATGAGCATAAACTTGGGCAAACTTCGGGAAATGGTGAAGGACTGGGAAGCCTGGTGTGGTGCAGTCCATGGGGTCACGAAGAGTCACACATGATGGATGACTGAACAACATCAACAACATGGTTATATAAAGTGTCAACAGTAGAAAAAGCTGAGGAAAGGTAATATTTTTGCAATACTTCTATAAATCTAATGTTATTAAAACAAAATGTTAAAATAAATATATAGATAGATAAATAAATAAGTAACTATGTTGCCACCATCTCTCTAAGAAAAGGAGGGGTTGAAATTTTCACTACATGGAGACTCAAAGTAACCTCTATGTTTTGACTCCTCCACACAACGGTAAGTACCAAAGTAATGTGAAGATGATTCCCTTCTTCCCAAAGGATCAAAAGTCAATATTGGCTCTCTTATATGTTGGTACCAGATTTATTGCATGGCTTACCTTGGAGAGTATAGATGAAGATTGTAAATTTTACTGCATGGTCCTAACAGTTGATTTATTTAGGATCTAAGCACATGTGCAATTGTATATGATTCAATAAATTGAGGTTGCCCTGAGAAACAAAGTTAAAGAGTGCTTATTCACTCTTCATATCTGTACTTCATTTAAATTACAAATGATATGACTATTTTTTGTTGATGTTCTTAAGGATCTAGTAGTAACACTACGCCTGGATTCTCCAAAATGTGGCCATAAAATCAGATTTTTTTAAATTTGTATGACACACATTGGTAATACTGAAATGCATGCTTGTCTTTTTTTTTTTTTTCCTTCAACAGCATCTAGCCACCTAAACTGCATACTTATAAATTTACCTTACATTCCACTCCCCAGTCCCACCCCTTATCTATATTCTTTCAGAAGGAAATAATTTGTAAGAGTAAGCTAAAGTGGAAAAAAGTGAAAGTGAGGGTCACTCGGTGGTGTCCGACTCTTTGTGTCTATTCTCCAGGCCAGAGTACTGGAGTGGGTAGCCTTTCCCTTCTCCAGGGGAATCTTCCAGACCCAGGGATGGAACCCTGGTCTCCCTCATTGCCAGCGGTTTCTTTACCAGCTGAGCCACAAGAGAAGCCCAAGAATACTGCACTGGGTAGCCTATCCCTTCTCCAGCGGATCTTCCTGACCCAGGAATCCAACCTGGGTCTCCTGCATTGCAAGCGGATTCTTTACCAACTAACTGGACTATGAGGGAAGCCCCAAGAATACAATTTTCACCTTTGATTTTATTATTCATTTTCCTTACACTTATTTCCTTCTTGTAATACTTGAGAACATATAAAAATATTGCTTAGTCACTTAAGAGCTAAAAACAACCAAATAAAAATATGTGGTAAATATTTAATATCAAGTAATAAAAGTTCCGTTTCTAAATTCATCAATTTCTCATTTCTGAAATGGCTGTTGAGAGAGGTTGTTTCCTGCATTATTGTTAAGTGACACTGTTTGCTTCACTATTAGTAACAATTTTATATCTCTTCTGAAAATTGCATAAATTATTGTGCAAATTCTCTAATGCATTTGCAAGAAAAATATTTTCTTTTAATGACTACTAATGAACCCCTGTTTCATGCAGGGTGTGAAAAGTTGCCAAGATGTGTAAAATAATTATGATGACAAAAAACATGAGTTTAAAAAGACTTTGCTTGTGTAATGTGTGTGAAAATTCAGAATAAGTCTTAAGGGAAAAATTAATTTTAATAAACTTTTAGCCTTGCTTAAAGATTGTGTAAATTTCAGGCATGAAGACTTGTGTATTAATATATCAGGAATAATATGAAAGTTTCATCCTATAGAATAAACCTATTTCATCATCAACTTGATAGGTTACCCTTGGACTATAGGGACACTTGGTCATTTACTAGAGAAAATATGTGTTATGTCTTCTAAGAGTGAAATACGGGTAAAATGTTTAAAAAGGTGAACTCTTATATATAATTTTAATGCAAATTTATTTATTATTAGAGAGCATTATTTCTGCTATAAGCCCATTGATAACTGAAATCTAATCCTTAAAAATTCCATTTTAATAGATTCAGAGTTAATCACATTTTTAAAGTATGTAGATTTTAAATCTTTAAATATGAATAAACTATTTAATGAACTATTTAATGATCCAGGTAAACTTTAAAAAAGGCTAAAGATTCTAGATGCTATAATACATTACTTTCTCATGAAATGGTTATTCCTTAACCCAAACATAATAACTAAGAGGAAATTTTAAATTTTATATAATTTTAATAGCTAAAAGTCAAGGATATATTCCAGCATTTAACGTGGAAGAATCTCCATGAATATTTCCAGAATATTTGTTTTTACTGGGCTCTTTATTGCTAATAGTTTTTTTCTTTGTCTTTGCTTCATATTTAACTTCCAAAAGACCAAAATTATGGGATTAATTTTCACAATTAACCCCTGAATGTAAGACAAGTGAAACAAGATAAAGTGTTTCAATAATACCAGAGATATTATTGATATCTTTGAGAGAATATGAGAATAGAATTGTGGTTAACAATCTAGGCTTTAGAATCAAAAATAGCTTGATTCCAAAATAACCTAATTCTGATTATGCCACTTATTAATGCTAAGACTTTGGCCAAGTAACCCATCCTGTTTCCTCAACTCTATGTGTTAAATAATTATAAACAGTTCCCACATCATTGGGTAATTTTGTGATTATATAAAGTACATTGGCACGTAATTAAAACTGTCTTTATACTGGCTATAGAATAGTTAAGATCTTAAGAGGCTGGGAGATGGGAATTTTAATGTCGCTATTGATAAGGATCAGAATATGTCCCCTAAAATACTACTTTGGCATATTAATTTATTTTGAATTAAAGTTACTTAAGAACCAGATGGTTCAAGATGATCATTCTGACTTCCTTTGTTCCCATGAAAGCAGGAAATAAATCTTTTATGTGAAAGGTACCCTCTCCATGCCAAGAGAATAGAAGGAAGACATCTTTATCATCAGAGATAAGGAATTTAGGGCTGAGAAGTCTGTATAAACAAACTATAAAATGGATCACTCTGGTCACTTCTTTGAGACTCATATTTTAATGGACTCCCATATACATGAAATTAGATTTAATCCTCTATCTTATGTCAGTTTAATTATAAGTGCAGCCAAAGAACCTGGAAAGGAAGAGAAGTTTCCTTCCTCTACACTTTATAATGAGAGAAGCAACAGAGCATTCACAAAGCAAGAAAATCTTATCTCATCTTAGATTTCACATAGAATGTTCTCTTCCTACCAAAAATCACAGCATATAGCTCTTGGCAGGGCAGCAGAGCTTCTGAATGAACATATGACAGTGTTACCCCTGGGCAAGTAGGGGCTCTGCCGGTAAGGGCTACGAGGGACTACCGGAGCTCTCCTAATGTTCCACTTCTTGGTCTTAATGATGGCTTTATAAATGCATTCACACTGAAAGTTCATTTAGCTCTGTACTTATAATTATTATACTTTTCTGCATTTATACTGAACAGGAAGGGGACAGGATACAACCTTTAAAAGAATGACACGGCCATTGAGGACATGACATAAACTCATTAGAACCAACTAGATTCAAGGCGGTGGATGACTGACTTCCAGTAGACCTTGAGCCTCATCAGATGCTCATTTTAATACATCAGCGTGTTAAATGACACACCCATAGGTGTCATGTCAGTTCCCAGATTGTCCATAGAAGGCTAAAAAGTGGGCAGTGACCAAATTCCTGGAAATATCCATCCCTTTCCCAAAATAGCTGGCAAAATCCTTCTACTCTTTAACTTATAAAATTACCCAACCTATGCAAACTAATTGCCCCATATTTCAGGGCCTCTTGCCTTCTGAGATGGCTCACACTATGTCTGTGGGGTATATATTTCCCTGAATCAGACTGCTTCCATTTTGCTATGGCTGGCTCTTGAATTTTTTCCTGCTTGAAGCCAAGAACCCACCTCTTGATGGCCATCTCAAGGACTCCTCTGAGACCTGGGATGCAACCATCCTCTTGCACCCCACTTTGTTTCCTGCAATAATGCTATACTTTAGTAAAATTTACAGTTCACACTCTCTAACAACCCTTGCACATTTATGTTCCCACAATTTATTTACCATCTATATTTCCCACTAGCATGTAAATTCTATACAATTCCTATTGGAGTTTTAGGTCTGTGTTGTCTGTTTTGTGCACTGTTATATTTACACCACCTGGAAAAACCTTTGGCACCTTACAGGGACAAAAACATAGTTATAAACAAATAAATAAGACAGAATATTGGCTAGAGGGTTAATGGTATTATAGAGAAAATGAGAGAGATATAGAGCAGATAATCTGGATAAGACCAGTGGTTTAATATCAATAGGTAGAGAATTAAGAGATGTATTTACATAGCTATTTAACAATGTTCTGGTCAAAATGCTTTTTAAATCAATTTATCTGAGATAGAGGATTTCCTGTCATTTATATGGATGAACAAATCCATATATTAACTATACTTTAGTTAAGTGGAAAAATCTCCATTTCAGAGCAAGTTTTGGCAAGCCATGGGTAGCATACTTGCTTTCTTAAAATTAAATTATGCTCCTGGGGAGTAATTTACTTGCAAATAGTTAGCTCCTTAGGTGGGGCATATAATGTTTCTGATCAGTCATGAATATCTTTACTTTGGCTTGCACTCCTTTGAGTTCCTTTATGGGGAACTTTCTTACTATTATAGGGGCAGAAACATTTTCTCTTCCTTCCTTTTAGTTTCCTTGACTGGATTAAAAATTAAATTGACATAAAATAGATTAACAAGAGGAAGACATTTTAAAGTTTGTATATAATGGAGCCCCAAAGACATAAGACTCAAAGGCAAGGGAGATAATTGAGACTTATATACAATCCCAGTGGCTCACATTCTAGTAAAGTAATGGTCAAAATTCTCCAAGCCAGGCTTCAACAATATGTGAACATGAACTTCCAGATGTTCAAGCTGGTTTTAGCAAAAGCAGAGGAACCAGAGATAAAATTGCCAACATCCGCTGGATCATTGAAAAAGCAAGAGAGTTCCAGAAAAACATCTACTTTTGCTTTATTGACTATGCCAAAGCCTTTGACTGTGTGGATCACAATAAACTGTGGAAAATTCTGAAAGAGATGGGAATACCAGACCACCTACCTGCCTCCTGAGAAATCTGTATGCAGGTCAGGAAGCAACAGTTAGAACTGGACATGGAACAACAGACTGGTTCCAAATAGGAAAAGGAGTACATAAAGGCTGTACACTGTCCACCCTGCTTATTTAACTTATATGCAGAGTACATAATGCAAAATGCCGGGCTGGATGAAGCATAAGCTGGAATCAAGATTGCTGGGAGAAATACCAATGACCTCAGATATGCAGATGACACCACCCTTATGACAGAGAGTGAAGAAGAACTAAAGAGCCTCTTGATGAAAGTGAATGAGGAGAGTGAAAAAGTTGGCTTAAAGCTCAACATTCAGAAAACTAAGATCATGGCATCTGGTTCCATCACTTCATGGCAAATAGATGGGGAAACAGTGGCAGACTTTATTTCCTTGAGCTCCAAAATCACCACAGATGGTGATTGCAGCCATGAAATTAAAAGATGCTTACTCCTTGGAAGGAAAGTTATGACCAACTTGGACAGCATATTAAAAAGCAGAGACACTACTTTGCCATCAAAGGTCCATCTAGTCAAGGCTATGGTTTTTCCAGTAGTCATGTATGGATGTGAGAGTTGGACTATAAAGAAATCTGAGCACCGAAGAATTGATGCTTTTGAACTGTGGTGTTGGAGAAGACTCTTGAGAGTCCCTTGGACTGCAAGGAGATCCAACCAGTCCATCCTAAAGGATATCAGTCCCGAATATTCATTGCAAGGACTGATCCTGAGCTGAAACTCCAATACTTTGGTCACCTGATGCAAAGTACTGACTCATTGGAAAAGACCCTGATGCTGGGAAAGATTGAAGGCAGGAGGAAAAGGGGATGACAGAGGATGAGATGGTTGAATGGCATCATCAACTCAATGGACGTGAGTTTGAGTAAGCTCCAGGTGTTGGTGATGGACAGGGAGTCCTGGCGTGCTGCAGTCCATGGGGTTGCAAAGAGTCGGACATGACTGAGCGACTAAACTGAACTAAAGTGGCTCAGCAGTAAAGAATTTGCCCTTTATGCAGGAGCTGCAGGAAATGCCAGCTCAACCCCTGGTCGAGAAGATCCCCTGGAGGAGGGCCTGGCAACTCACTCCAGTATTCTTGCCTGGAAAATCGAATGGACAGAGAAGTCTGGTGGGGTACAGTCTACAGGGTTGCAAAGAATAGGACAGGACTCAAGTGACTTAGCATGCACAGCCTGAAAACCTTCCTGAGCTAAAGAATGGGATATAGATGGATCTGGGTCTTCACAGGGGAGGAAGAAGATTCATAGGACAAACAGCAGATGTTTGGTAATCAGATATTTGTTTGGTAATCAGATATCTGCCCCACTATGCAGATAGGTCTTTCCAATAAAAATGTTATCTCTGTCAATATCCTTCTTACTGATGTAGGCTTCCTATTTAAACGCTGTTAAGCAGTTAAGACCAAAATTAGTTTTTCTGGAGTTTTCTGGGTCTTGATTCCTTCAACTCAAAAATAATCCATATATCAAAGTGACACATTTTGAGTGGCGTATTCTGCTTCCTTTCACTAATTAACATTGTGTTGAAATATGATACAATATTTGGGCTTCCCAGGTGGTGCAGTGGTAAAAAATCTGCCTGCCAATACAGGAGACGCGGATTCAATTCCTGGGTCAGGAAGATCCCCTGGAGTAGGAAATGTCAACCACTCCAGTATTCAGAAATAGAGAAAACAAAACGAAGCCAGAGAACAATCATGCATACATTAGAAATGTGGAAAAGTTTTAAATTATTACTCTCAGGTCTCACCTAAAGACCCTAGAAAAACCAAGAACAAAATGAACACAAAGTGAAGAGATGGAAAAGAATAAAATTAAGAGCAGGAATCAATGACACTGAAAACTGAGACAATGAGGAATGTCAACAAAATAAAGATTTTGTTTTTTGAAAGGATCTGTAAAATTGACAAACCTACTGCAAGAATGACAAAGACAAAGAGAGTGAAGATGTCGCAGAGTAAAATCATATACAACTTTGCCAATGATTATGGAAACAAAAATGCGTAATAAAACATTAGCAAAGCATTTTATATATACTGTGTACTTCTATATGGACACACACACATCATACATGTACGCATGTATTTGAGTGTATATATATGTATATGAATATACATAAACAAAGTTGTATTTTCTCAAAGAATTACTTATCATTGAAAAGTTTAATCATCTAATTTAATACATTAACAAATTAAAATTAAAATCTCATTAGGTACAGGACATTTTTGATAAATCTCTCTTACATCTTTAGAGCAGTACCTCAGAGCTATCTAAGAGGCAGTTTCTCTGACTCTAACCCTCAGTAAAGTCCCAGAAGAAAATGTCACTGCTCTTACATTATATACGCGCATTATCGTGTGTGTATTCAGTTGACACCATATTTATAAAGATTTCTACACTTAAACTGAAAAAATAAGAGCACAGATTGTGATTATATTATATAATCTATAGATATTATCTATCTGTGTAGAGTAATATCTACAACTCTCCGAAAACTATATATACAGAAAGATCCATTCAAAAACACTATAACTAAATCAGAATAGAAGTTTTTTTAAAATGTTTAAATTTAGCAATCCAAATCTATTTGGGTAAATTTGCTTTTCTTCTGTTAATCTGGTTTTTATTACGGGGTGGGGAGATGTCAGTCAAGAACATAGAAGGGTAGAGGAAATTTTATTTTTGCTACCCTACAATTGATAATTGGACTACATTAAATTTAAGATTTTCATCAAATGATTACAAAGATAGTGAAAACACAAGCTACAAAAGTAAAAAGGTATATATCTTCACCAAAGAAAGTTAATGATTAATAAGGAAAGAGGCAAACAATTGAGAAATAGGCACGTGACAGAAAGTCATCTCACAAAAGAGGAAATTTGAATGACCAATAAACATTTAAGTATTTTCAAAGTTACTGCTATTCAGGGAAATACAAAATTTTAAACGATTTGTGTCATACCCATGAGATTGGCAGAAATCATTCCCAGGAATTGGCAAAAACCTGAAACCAAAGGCACTCTCATATTTGCTAGTAAGAGTATAAAATAAACAACCATTTTGGAAAGCATTTTGGCAATAACCAGTAAAGCCAAAGTTCTTCAAACTTTGTAATCTAATAAATTCACTCTGATATCTGCTCTTGTCCATGGGGGTCACAAAGAGTTGGACACGACTGAGCGACTGAACTGAACTGAACTGATCTGCTCTTGGAGATACCAACAACATTGTGTGTAAAAGTAAGAAAAAACAGAAATATAAATGATTATAAAGAGGAAAATGGACAAATACATTTAGAATATTTCTACAATGAAACATCACATAGCAGTTAAAATGAAGAATAGAGTTAAAAAGCAATAGCAAAGAAGCAGGATACAGAAGGATCTCTGCAGTTTTGCACACTTATGTAAAGATAAAAACATGCAGAATAATCCCACAGCTTTCACAAGCAGGATGGTGGCTACCTTTTGAGGCAAAGAAGAGAAATGCATTCCTTTAGGAAGAAATAAAAGGGAATTTCAAAGGTATTTGTGATACTTTATTTCTTAAGGTGATTAATTTATTATTTTCAATACTTTTTTGTATAGGTATATGAAATATTTGCATGACAACAAAAGCAAAAAAGGAAAACTTTCCTTAACATTTGGAATGTGAATAGGGTAAAATACTTCCAATCTAAGAATGTCAGCTACCAGAGAGATTCCTGGATGATGTCAAGTTTTCCTAGCTCAAAGGGCTTGAAACAAACTTTTATTCTCCCATAGTCTTATTTCAAAATATGGCTAGGAAAATATCTGAATCTGTGATGAAGGTGTTGAATGAATATTATATATCATTATTAAAGCTATAAATATCAATAGAGTTTAAGTGGTTTTAAAGGCACATCCTTGTTCTATAGCAGAAATAGACTTCCAGTCTCCCAGGCTTACCACTATAAGATTTGGTTTCTTATCTTGGTTATTTCATTAATGCTCATGAATTGTTTGCATGTTTTGCAGTTACTTAGGGCATGTCTCTATCTTCTTAATTGAGGGAAAGGACTGTGCTTCTGCTGTGTGGAAGAGAGGTGGCAAGTGTGGTAATGCTGTCTGTGTAAAACCAAAAGTGCATGGGTCTTGTTTATTTTGAAACCTCCTTTCATCATAAAGATTAATGCCATGTATTCTATAAATAACACCCAGAGATAAAGTTATCTCATTTGGTAATGTGGATTTTGTTATTATCATTAATATTACGATGCTATGGACCAAGATACATGGTTCACATACCTCTAGGTAACATCACTTTCCACATAAGGGCTAAGCTGCTCTCACCCAGATACTTGAACTGTGGCAGTCACATTTCTCATGGACTGGTGACAGGGTGGACCTAGAGATATAAAAATAGTGCTTGAAACTATGCCTGATTGTCACATGTCATAGACTGAAAGAGGATATTATTTTGAGATCAGGCACGTCTGAGCCCTCCTGCCCAAGGTGCTGCATGAGGAAGCCCTGTCTTAGGAGACAGTGCCAATACTTGAGAACGTTAAAAGAAATGCACTTAGGAGTCAAGGGCATGTGACAATTTTTCTTATAGTGATTTTTATCTGGTTCCTCTATTTTTAACATTGAAAACAATCTAATAATATCTCTGGTTTGCCACTAAAAAGACACAGTCTAGGAAAATATAGATATAGGGCAGTGGTTCTTAAGCAGGGTTGACATTGCCGCCCCAAGAGAAACCTGGAAACATCTGGAGACATTTAGTGGTTGTCAAAATTGGTGATGGGTGAGGTTGTACTGGCATCTATTGGATAGAAACCAGAGATATTACTAAACATCTTATAATGAGCAGAGAAACCCAGCCAAATGATTATCCTTCCAAATAATCATTGGTGCTAATGCTGAAAAACCCTGCTCAGAGGCAGAACCTACAGTATTTTTGAAGGCTCTATGTGTCTGTATAATTTTTATACTAACATGTATACAAACTCTCTATGAATTCATATCTCTGGTTTTCAATCTCCCCTCCCTGCACTGTAACTCACATATAAATCTTTGATCTCTTACTATTTGGCCACTGACATGGAGACATTCTTTAAAATAAGAACAATATTTGGTTTGTCATTTTTGCTGTTGTTCACACTACAAAGCAATACATAGCTTTAGCATATGAAAGATTCACAAATATATAAAGAATAGTCTTGAATGGTGGGAATTCATATAATTTTATTTATTTTGGAATTTTCCCCTGAATTTTCCCAATTAGAAATGAGGCTGCTTATCCAGTTGTGTATCATTTTTAAAATTTTATATTGGCCAGTCAAATTTAGTCATCTATTATCTTTAAACCACAATTTTGATGCCTATAGAATAGCCTATTACAGGAGCCCTCAAAAGAACAGATATCATATTTTGGACATTTCTGTTGTTTCCAATCCCCCTCTACATGAGGAAGAGTGCTATATTTATATCTTTACATGCCCCTCCTGATATTTCTTGAAAGCAAAATCTTTAATATTGAGTTTCTGGGTCAAAGATTATGAAAAATATTGGAAAGCCTCTTGTTACTTATTATTGATTTACTATTTATAAAGATTAGACTGATTTAAACTGCCATTGAAATGTATGAAAATGGAAGTTTTCTCCACTAATGAATATTAGTATTATTATATCAATAAAATACTCCTGAACTGGTGAAGGTGTTCAAGGAGCAGAAGACGATAAGGACAACTAGATATTTGGATATTGCTTTCATCTTAGGTTGCATTTATTGGAGGTCAGCATTATTTCAAGACAAAGCAGACACTGCCTAAGCTCAGAGTTCACCAGCTCAAAATTGTTGGGCAGGCAATTCATGATCAAGGAGGCCTTGGCACCATGAGTGTACCAGGCACTTCCAAAAGAAGGAAAAAGACAAAGCTGCAAATGGAGATTCACTGTCATCAAACTACCTGTTCTCAATTCTGTTTAGAATTTTCTCAGTCACAGAGCTTTTGGATAGGAGGAAACGTTAGATAATTTAATCCAACTACTTCATGTTATCAACAAGGAAAATAAAATCCAGGACATTTCAGGGATTATCAGAATACACAAGTTAAGTAACGGTAGAATTAAAGCAGCACTCCAGGCTGGCTGACTCAGCAGTGGACAACGCTTTGATTTGACTTTGGCTCAGGATAGTGAAAGTACACAGTCACACACAAACCCAGAGCATGAAAGGACCCAAAAGTCTTGCAGGAAATCAACTTGTTTACTTCAAGTAAATTATTTCTACTAGGCATTTACTTGATTTCCTCAAAATCATACAGTCATGAATTTATTCTCTCAGACTGGCTGAAGGGTCAAGATGGACAGAAGTTGAAGACAATGGAAATGACCACAAAAATGAAGGCGGCCACAACAATGGAGGCAATCACAACTGTGGTTTAAGGTCTTATAGTTTAAAATAAAACCACTTATAATTCATCAGACACATAGATGCATTATATAAGATCAAGTTAGAAGGCATCATTCCTTGAGCAGTATCAACTTTAGCTAAGAGACAATGAGTGCAGAAAGAAAATATATATATATGAAATGTGGGTGTGCTCAGTCTTGTTTGACTCTGTGACCCATGGACTGTGGCCCATCAGACTCCTCTGTCCATGGAATTTTCCAGGCAAGAGTAGTGCAGTGAGTTGCCATTTCCTACTCCAAAGGATCTTCCCAACCCAGGGATGGAAGCTGCATCTCCTGCGCCTCCTGTATTGGCAGGCAGATTCTTTATGAGTGCACCACATGGGAAGCCCATATATATATATATGGGCACACCAGTCTTCCCTGGCCTTCACTATCTCCTGGAGTTTGCTCAACTTCATGGATTGACAGGTTCTATCTCCTTGCAGTCATATATATAATACACATGTATAATCAACATGCACATACACACATACCTTTGTTTTCTCTTCTTTACTCTATCTTGTTCATGTATTAAGATACAGGTAGAACCTAACAGCAAAATAAAAAACTTCATGCCTAAGTTTTAGCAACTATTATTTTATCCTATGGGAAAATCTCTAGGATATTGTAAAAACCTCCAAACTTATAGGTCAAAGGAATTAACAAGGGAAATGTTAAACTGCTTTGTTTCACCTGCCCTAAATTAGTATTCACCAAACCTCACAAGAGAAAAGAGCTATTATTAAGACTTTCCCATTATTTTCAAAATAGTTTATAAATGTATTAGACTGTTTGTCAAGTTAAATAAAGCTATTTTTTGGATGTGTATCAGACATTTGGAAATGCTTTAACTCTTCCAGTAAAAATTTAATGATCATACAACGGTCACAGTTAGTTTAGATTATATAATGCTCTAAGGATGATATATAAATGGAAATAGATTAATAATTCAGGAGATAGTTTAGTTTAATATCTGACTGTAGCACTTACCCTCTTAGTGTTTAAATAATGAAACTATTATTGTCCATTAAATAAATCCTCATTAACATTAAAAATCTTTTATTTGATCATCTTGTAGCTATATATCATTATTTAGCCAAACATGTGGCTACAAATTCAGTTAAGCCAATTGATAAGTATCTTACCTAAACAGTAAATATTAATTAGGATTTCTAAAATCTAGATAAATGAAATGTAATCCTTCAGGTAGGATGATAATTTACATGGACATAATTGAGGGATACGTCTCAATCTGTTATTGTCATAGGCTGGGACAGAACTATTCTACCACTGATGATAATCGAGGACAGACAGTTTGGGAATAACAGTGCCTGGAAAGGATAATTTAGGTTAAGACATATTTAGTATCAGTAGTATTAGGTAGCAGGAAGATAAATATCAACTGGGGCATGAACTGTGGAAACTAACTTATGGAGGGAGTCAAGACTAAAGAAAATTTTGATTGTCACTTAAATAATAAAATCTTTTAAAAATAATTGTTCATCATTGTGAGAACTGTAGAACTGGGTATAATAAGGCAAATGATGACATTTGCAAATGTGAAAGATAAAGTTTTAGATAATCATGAGGATATACAGTTGCACATACTGTGCCTCAATTAATTTTGAAAAAAAATCAAAGAAGTCAGCCAATATCAAGCCATAAAGCACAAAGATCATGTTTGCTAATAAAATTACTTGAATATTTCTTCCCTTTTATCGAGAATTAAAATTAACAGTAAAATGGCCATAATTCAAGAGAAGTAAAAGGCAAATTGAAAAGACCAAAACTATCAACTGAATCTCTGAAAAATAAAAATATGATAGGAGTGGCAGGAATAGTCATTTATCATGTCAGTTCAATTCTAATAGTTATATCCGTGAGTTAGAATGTTAAGGTCACCATTTGATATAGAAGAAATTGGAAACCACCAGTGAGAGCAAATGTTCAAGAGGTCAGCGCACATTAGATTTAAAGGTCTTTAACAACTGTGTGCAAATCGCACGTAGAAGGTGATGTAATATCATCCCCCCGTAAGGTTATATTAATAAAGCTAGTCAACCTCAAGTGCAGAAGCAAAACTTCACAGTGATTTGTCAGAAACTGTAATGCCAGTTCATTTGCAAAAAAAATTCACTGTGTTGTTAGCTACATATTTTTGGCAACTATTTTTGCTGCTTATTCGTTTCAGGAGATGTGTGCTCTCTCTCTGGCTCAGTAAATCTCTTACGTGATATTGAATCTAACCACACAGGTTTCCAAAGTTGTACTCAGAAATGATACCTATTCTGAATACGTTGTCTGGATGGGAGAGCCTATTTTTACTAAACAATTGGTTTGATTGGAAATCCAACAAAATCTGGATAACTATCCTAAGATTTTTATAGCATCCCAATGCCTTTAATGAGATTTTGTTTAAAAGATTTCATATTACTTAATATCCTACGCATTTTTAAAGTTGGACATTAACAACAGGAGATGTTAATTTTTTTTCAACAAACATTGAAGAAGTATTCACTATGGCCAAGGCTCAGAGTAAGAATTTCAGACATACATATAGGAACATGAAAAAAAAAAAAATACTTCTTTCATTATGCTCACCATCTCACCATGTCTAGAGATGAGAAGATGAGAGAATGTAGAAATAGTTGCAAGCAGAGTAAAATTGTGATGCTTGACTTTACAGTATTGTGTAGTGTTTTATTATTTCCTGTGCCTTTTGGGGGGTTGTCTTCAGTAAATGTTCTAACTTTGAGTGTGTAGATCACAATAAACTGTGGAAACTTCTGAAAGAGATGGGAATACCAGACCACCTGACCAGCCTCTTAAGAAATCTGTGTGCAGGTCAGGAAACAACAGTTAGAACTAGACATGGAACAACGGACGGTTTCCAAAAAGGGAAAGGAGTATGCCAAGGCTGTATATTGTCACCCTGCTTATTTAACTTATATGCAGAGTACATCATGAGAAACACTGGGCTGGATGAATCACGAGCTGGAATCAAGATTGCTGGAAGAAATATCAATAACTTCAGATATGCAGATGACACCACCCTTATGGCGGAGAGTGAAGAAGAACTAAAGAGCCTCTTGATGAGAGTGAAAGAGGAGTGTGAAAATGTTGGCTTAAAACTCAACATTCAGAAAACAAAGATCATGGCATCCAGTCCCATCACTTCATGGCAAATAGATGGGGAATCAGTGGAAACAGTGGTTGACTTTATTTTGGGGGGCTCCAAAATCACTGCAGATGGTGATTGCAGCCATGAAATTAAAAGATGCTTACTCCTTTGAAGGAAAGTTATGACCAACTTAGACAGCATATTAAAAAGCAGAGACATTACTTTGCCAACAAAGGTCTGTCTAGTCAAGGCTATGGTTTTTCCAGTGGTCATGTATGGATGTGAGAGTTGGACTATAAAGAAAGCTGAGTGCTGAAGAATTGATGTTTTTGAACTGTGGTGTTGGAGAAGACTCTTGAGAGTCCCTTGGACTGCAAGGAGATCAAACCAGTCCATCCTAAAGGAAATCAGTTCTGAATGTTCATTGGAAGGACTGATGTTGTAGCTGAAACTCCAATACCCTGGCCACCTGATGTGAAGAGTCGACTCATTTGAAAAGGCCCTGATGATGGGGAAGATTGAAGGCGAGAGGAGAAGGGGACAACAGAGGATGAGATGGTTAGATGGCATCACTGACTCAATGGACATGAGTTTGAGTAAGCTCTAGGAGTTGGTGATGGACAGGGAGGCCTGGCTTGCTGCAGTCCATGGGGTTGCAAAGTATCGGACACGACTAAGTGACTGAACTGAACTGAATGTACATAAAACAAATTCTAAAATTGATCTAGTCTAACCCCTTTCCTACTTAATGCAAGTCTCATTTCTCCTATTTGGATAGAACATTCATTTCCTATGTCAAGGAAAGAGACTAAACAAAAGAATTCTCAAAGGAGGGCATTTCTGTATTTGGTTTCTGTGTGTTCCACCGTATCTGGAACATTCAGCATTCCTGAAATTTATCTTTTGGAGGGTTATTGGAAGACCAGAGACCTATTTTACATAGTTTACACAGACTACATACATTTTTAAAATTGTTATTTTTTTCAAGTTTCTTGAGATGACTCACTAGCTTGGATGGCCATAACATATTAGACTTTCAAAGTAGTAGCCTAGGGTCCAGAATCACATTTTTAATTTTTATTAAAATTTCTACTAAACTATGGTCCAAGTTGTCTTATTTCTTCTTAGGTACTGTGCCTGGGGGACTTAACTGATTTGCCAGGATGTCCTACTTCAAGCTGATTTCAGAGACAGAGTAATTTGTTACATTTTTAGAAACTAGGTGAATCTGCAGAATTGGGCCATGACAGAGTAATATAAATGACTTTCAAAGTAAAACTGAAATAAATAAAGCTTGTGGGTATATAAGTGAAATAGACACAGAGACAAAGGGGAGACTCCATCTTTAAGTTTAGAAATTTAGATAAATGATTCTCCCCTCTGTTTCCTTTGCCCCAGTGGTTTCTTATGTAGTAAGAATTTAGTTGCCTCTTTCATTATACTAACAAAGGAAATATCTGAAAAGTAAGGGTTTCAATTTCTATGTGGAAATTGAAATATTGATAATCTGACCTCTTACTAAAAATTGTAAATGATGAACTCTCTTTCTTCAAACCAGTTATTTTCAGTACTTCAAAAAAGATACCTCTTTAGAGAAACTATCAGACAGACCTGAATTCTGTTGATATCTGTTCTCTGGCAGAGGTTTCACTTATTCTTAACAAAAGCAAAGCCACCAAAACTTCTGGGCACTGTTTCTAAGGAACCTTCAGAACCCCAGAGAAGGTTTGTAAGATGGTAATGGGTAGTTAACACAGGCAAGTCCTAAAACCACTAGGGAGGATGCCTATCCTCCCCACCAGTGGGTCCCAGAGCATGCAGCCATGGCTGCTGACTGCACAGCTTTCAAAGATAAAATGGAACATGTGGACATTAAGGTGCTGACTCCAGCTAAATTGGTTAATGACTAGTATCATCTAAATGAGGTAGCAAGCTGAAAGACTCATAATCTCTCCCTGTGTGCAGATTTTAATTAAATAATTATAATGTCCTTGTTGTAATTATTTATCAGTAACTGCACTCCTGAGTATTGCGTCTTTTGCCATCATCTGTTCTGTCAGCTCAGCTGAACAATGAGACATTCACTTGGCCATGATGAGGGGAAAATGAATGATTCTTATTCACTGCAAAATAACACTCGAAGAATTCTGGCAGTGAGGCAAGATTCTGGGCTCTCCACTTAAACTTTGTATTTTTAGGAGAGGAGCTTCAGTATCCTGATTCAGATATTGAACTTCTGAGAGGTTTCAATAATATGACCAGAAAGCATGCTTTTTCAGTATCTAGAACTTAACATTACATATTATAACAATGGTATTTAAAGAGTATATGCTATTTCCTATTTTGAGATTGTGGAATCTATAGCATATAACATAATGTATGTATCAAATAGTGAAAATTAGGAGTGATGCAAAAAAACATGACTAAGTAACTCTTTATTGATAATACGTATAATTGTTCAAAATAACAGGAAGGGAAGGGACTCATTAAGCAGTGAAGCTGATTCCTGAGTCAAAAATGGAACTACAAGAGAAAATAGAGATGGACTTAAACCATGTAAAAGAAAGCAAGATCTTCACAGTAGACTTCCTCTAGGAAACTTACTCTAGTGAATAAGTATTATATTTCTCCATTTCTTCTGGGGATTCAGGAAGAAGAAAGGGAGTTTAACTGTAGTATGTGAGATTTAGCTTTAATAAAAAGAAATATATTATGAGTGTGATCAGGGTAATTGTAAAGCACTGTTACTCAACACTTGATGTTAAAAGTATCTCCTTCTTATAAATTTTCCAGTCTGAGAGCTTGCTAAGTCACTTCAATTATGTCCAACTCGTTGCAACCCTATGAACCAGAGCCTGCCAGGCTCCTCTGTCCATGGGATTCTCCAGTCAACAACACTGGAACAGGTTGCCATTTCCTTCTCCAGGTGATCTTCCCATCCCAGGGATCAAATTAGCATCTCCTGCATCTCCAGCTTTAGCAAGCAGGTTCTTTACCACTAGTGCCACCTGCGAAGCCCAGTCTGCACCTCTTCCCGTTCTGATTACATCTTCCTACTACATAAGATATTTGAATAATGTAGCTTCAGATTTCAACCTCTCAGGAGACTTTGCATTTAGTGTGAAAAATCAAAAACAAAAATACCTCAGAATCAAAAAGAATATTTGGGAATGATGATTTAAAAAAAAAAAAGAGTAGGCTAATATATTTGCCCAAGGAAGTTCTTTAAGCTTGAATCAGAAAGCTTGTAACCAAACCTGACAACAGATGTTTAAGACAAGTCTAACTTCAGGGGTCACACAGGGAAATTTATCAAGTTGTATTTCCACACATGTTATGGAAATGTGTCTGTATGAGGGCTGAACACAGAAAAGAGGTAACTCCTTTCATTTCTCCTAGTAATATCTTGTACTTTTTTTGTGTAGAGTCTTCTTTATCTCTTGTTAGAATTATCCCTAGGTTTTCTTATTTTTTGAACTATTTTAAACTATAAATGATATCTAAACATTTGTACTCTCTAATTGCTTGTTCCTGGCAAATATAAAAACACTCAAGATATATGGTGGTGTTAACGGTAAAGAAATCACCTGCCAGTGAAGGTAGATGTAACAGATGTGGGCTTGATCCCTGAGTCGGGAAGATCCCCTGGAAGAGACACGGCAACCCACTCCAGTATTCTTGCCTGGAGAATCCCATGGAAAGAGGAGCTTGGCGGGCTACGGTCCATAGGGTCGCACAGAGTCAGACATGACTGAAGCAATTTAGCGTGTACATGTTTGTGTGTCTATATATATATATATATATATGCATATAAAATTATTTCTCATTATTCACAGTAGTTATGTTCCATAAAGTCACTGTTAACACTGAATTAGAGAATACTGAATCATGGTACTGGGGGAAATGCTGCTGGTCACAACATTCTTGTCAATCAATCGATGCATAATCTTGTTTAATGTATGTTTCTACTCAAAAACATCGTTATCTTCATTAACACTGATTTCACTGTCAACAGCATTATAATTCACACCTGAATGAAGCTATTCTAACACATATCTTTTCTATATAAGGCAAATCACAGCCTTCTAAAACATAGAAACACAAGGCAGCACTTTAGCTCTATTGTTGGAAGCCTTTTTAAACAGCAAAATCACCAAAAAAAAAAAAAAAAAAAAAAGCACAAAAATGCATAAAATATGTCACTAGTAGACACTGAAAAGAGTAAAATCTATGAGAGCTTAAAACAAGACCTTGTTTTTTCTCAGCTGGGAACATGTGTTGAGTGACTCAGTTTTTACGCTTAGTGTACGTTCACAAATCACCATGAAATTGCTACCTGCACTTAATTTTGCTGCCACAAATAAATCTTAACAAGTAGAAGCATTCACAAATACAGAATTCTCAAATAATGCAAATCACTTGTAGTGATTTTTCTATATTTCTTTAATTTTAATAATTAAAAAACTTTAATATACAGTAGTGAATACAATTGTGAATGATGATAGTACTTGGGGATCTTCTTTGTCTTTCCAATCTTTATAAATTTTATTTTCTTATCTTGTCTTCCTCCATTAGATAGGAACTCTGGCACAGTGTCAAAAGCTGGTGGCAATAGCAGGCATCTTCTTCTTAGCTCTAAACTCAGAGGGAAAATTTCTGAGTATTTTAAAGAAAGTACATTTGCTGTAAAGTTTGTTTTAGATTCTTTTATCAGTTTAGGAGTGTTCCCAAGTTCTCTTTTACTCTTAGTTTAGAATTTCATTATCAATGATTACTAAATATTATCAAGTATATTTTGTAGCTGTTGGATAATTATATATACGCAACTGTACATGTGTGCATATATATATATTCATCTCTGGAATAAAACAGTTTGGTTGTCATGTATATTTTTTCTTTATATAACTGGATTTCATTTGCTAACAACCTCTTTAGAATTTTTGTATCAATGTTAATGAGGATTAGCCTATAATTAATGATTTTTTTCTGCAGTGTTTTTTTCAGGTTTTCATATCAAAGTTACCTGCCTTGTAATGTGAGTTTGGAAGTGTTTCTTCTTTTGCTATGCTCTTGAAGAGTTTCTGTAAATTTGGTGTTACTTCTTAAATGCTAAAAATTTTCACTGCTGAAGGCAACATAGCCCAAGGTTTTCTTTTGAGAAAGACTTGTAAGTCTATATTTGTTTTCTTAAGTGATTAAGAGCTATTCAGATTTTCTATTTCTTCTAATGTCAATTTTCATAAATTATATTATTCCTCAAGTTCTTCACTTGTAACAGTCTTGATTTATTGACATAAATACATTCAAATTATAATTTTAAATGTATTGCACAAATGTTGATAGATACTATTTACATTTTCATGTAATCAAAATACTTTCTAATTTCCACTGTGAATTCTTTTATCCAGTGATTATCCAGAAATAATTGCTTAATATCAAGACATTTGGATTTATTTCTAGCTGCTGTTTTTGTTATTGATATTTAACTTTATTTCAAATGGGTGATTACAATATTAGTTAGAGAACTCTATGTTTCAGAATAAGGTAAATTTTATTAAGGATGCAAATACACTCCAAAGTATTCTGCAGTCATTCTCTATAGAGTTCGGTGTTCTTTATACTATTAATTATGGTTGTTTATTTATCATGTTCAACCAATTTTTAAAATCTTCATATTCTTTCAATTACTGAAGATGTTAGACCTTTCCTAACTTGATTATATATTTGACTGCTTAAATTTATGCTATCTTATAATTTTAGATTTTTAAAATTCATTTGGTGTTGTTCAGTTGTTGTCAAATTTGACTCTTTGTGACCCCATGAACTGCAGCACACCAGGCTCCTCTGTCCTCCACTATCTCCCAGACTTTGCTCAAAGTCACGTCCATTGAGTCAGTGATGCCATCCAACCATTTCGTCCCCTGCTACCCCCTCTTTCCTTTTGCCTTCAATCTTTCCCAGCATCAGGGTCTTTTCTAATGAGTCAGCTCTTTGCATCAGGTGGACAAAATATTGGAGCTTCAGCTTCAGCATCAGTCCTTCCAATGAACACTCAGGACTGATTTCCTTTAGGATTGACTGGTGTCACCTAATTGCAGTTCAAGAGACTCTCAAGAGTCATCTCCAGAACCACAATTCAAAAGTATTAGTTTTTTGGCACTTAGCCTTCTCTATGGTCCAACTCTCACATACATACATGACTAATGAAAAAAACATAGCTTTGACTAAATGGACCTTTGCCAGCAAAGTGATGTCTCTGCTTTTTAATTACCCTGTCTAGCTTTTCATAGCTTTCCTTCCAAGGAGCAAGTGTTTTTTAATTTTGTTGCTGCCATCACCATTAACAGTGATTTTTGAAACCAAGAAAGTAAAATCTGTCACTTTTTCTACTTTTCCCCCTTCTATTTGCCATGAAGTGATGGGACTAGATGCTATAATCTTAGCATTTTAATGTTGAGTTATAAGCCAGCATTTTCACTTTCCTCTTTCACCCACATCAAGAGGCTCTTTAGTTCTTCACTTTCTGCCATTAGAGTGGTATCATCTACATATCTGAAGTTGTTGATATTTCTCCCAGCAATCTTGATTCCAGCTTGTGATTCATCCAGTCCAGCATTTCACATGATATACTCTGCATATAAGTGAAATAAGTAGCATAACAATATACAGCCTTGTCATACTCCTTTCCCAATTTTGAACCAGTCAGTTGTTTCATGTCTGGTTCTAACTACGGCTTCATGACCCACATACAGGTTTCTCAGGAGACAGATAAGGTGGTCTGGTATCCTCATTTCTTTAAGAATTTTCCATAGTTTGTTGTGATCCACACAATCAAAGGCTTTAGCGTAGTCAGTGAAGCAGATGTTTTTTCTTGAATTCCCTTTCTTTCTCTATGATCCAAAAAATGATGGAAATTAGGTCTTTGGTTCCTCTGCCTTCTCTAACCCCAGTTTGTACATATGAAGTTCTTGGTTCACATACTGCTGAAGCCTAGATTGAAAGATTCGAGCATAACTTTGCTAGCATGTGAAATAAGTGAAATTGTATGGCAGTTAGAGGGCTTTCCTGGTGGCTCAGATGGTAAAGAATCTGCCCACAATGTGGGAGACCAGGGTTCAGTCCCTGGGTTGGGAAGATACTCTGGACAAGGGAATGGCAACCCACTCCAGTATTCATTCTTGCCTGGAGAATGAGGACAGAGGAGCTAAGACACACACACACACATGACAGTTTGAACATTCTTTGGCACTGCCATTCTTTAAAATTTGAATGAAAACTGACCCTTTCTACTCTGGGGTCACTACTGAGTTTTCCAATTTGCTGACACATTTAGTGTAGCACTTTAACAGGATCATCTTTAGGATTTGAAATAGTTCAGCTGGAATTCCATCACATCCATTAGCTTTGTCTGTAGTACACCTTTCTAAGGCCTGTTTGACTTTACACTCCAGGATGCTGGACTCTAGGTGAGTGACCACACCCTAATGGCTATCCAGGTCATTAAGACCATTTTTCTATAGTTATTCTGGGTATTCTTATCACCTCTTCTTAACCTCTTCTGCTTCTTTTAGATTCTTACCATTTCTGTCCTTCATTGTGCCCATTCTTGCATGAAATGGGCACAGTATCTCTTGATATCTCCAGTTTTCTTGAAGACATCTCTAGTCTTTCCCATTCTATTGTTTCTATATATTTCTTTGCATTGTTCATTTAAGAAGGCCTTCTAATCACTTTGCTATTCTCTGGAACAGTATATCTTTCCCTTTCTCCCTTGCCTTTTGCTTCTCGTCTTTCCTCACCTATTTGTAAGGCATCCAGACAACCACTTTGCCTTCTTGTGTTTCTTTTTCTTAGGGATAATTTTGGACACTGTCTCCTGTACAGTGTTACAAATCTCTGTCCTTAGTTCTTCAGGCACTCTGTTTACCAGACCTAATCCCCTGAATCTATTTGTCACCTCCACTGTATAATCATAAAGGATTTGATTTAGGTCATACCTGAATGACCTGGTTGCTTTCTCGACTTTCTTCAATTTAAGCCTGAATTTTGCAATAAGGAGCTCAGGATCTGAGCCACAGTGAGTGCCAGGTCTTGCTTTTGCTGACTGTATGGAGATTTTCCATCTTTAGCTGCAAAAAACATAATCAATCTGATTTTGGTATTGATCATCTGGTGATGTCCTTTTGTAGAGTCACCTCTTGAATTGTTGGAAGTGGGTGTTTGCTATGACCACCATGTTCTCTTGACAAAACTCTGTTAGATGTTGCCTGCTTCATTTTGTACTCCAAGGCCAAACTTGCCTGTTATTCCTGGTATATCTGTTGACTTCCTACTTTGCATTCCAATCCCCTGTCATGAAAAGGACATCTTTTTTTTGGTGTTAATTCTACAAGGTCTTGAAGGTCTTCATAGAACTGTTCAGCATCCATGGCATTGGTGGTTGGGGATTACTGTGATGTTGAATGGTCTGCCTTTAAAATGAACTAAGATCATTCTGTCATTTTTGAGGTTATACCAAGTACTGCCTTTTGGACTCTTTTGTTGACTATGAGGGCTACTCCATTTCTTTTATGAAATTCTTGCCCACAGTAGTATATATAATAGTCATCTGAGTTAAACTTTCCCATTCATGTCCATTTTAGTTCACTGATTCCTGAGATATTGATGTTCACTCTTGTCATCTCCTGCTTCTTGACCACATCCAATTTCCCTTGATTCATGTTCCTAACATCCCAGGTTCCTTTGCAATATTTTTCTTTACAGCATTGGACTTTATTTTTACCACCAGATACATCCACAACTGAGCACTGTTTCCACTTTAGCCCAGCAGCGTCATTCTTTCTGAGGCTATTAGTAACTGTCCTCTGCTCTTTTCCAGTAGTATATTGGATACTTCCTGACCTGGGGGACTCATCTTCTGGTGTCATGATGTTATATCTTTCTGCTTTTTCATACTGTTCATAGGGTTCTAGCAGCAATAATACTGGAATGGTTTGCCATTTCCTCCTACAGTGGACCACATTTTTCAGAGTTCTTCACTATGACCCATCCATCAATGGGTAGCTCTGACAGATGACTCATAGCTTCATTGACTTATGCAAGCCCCTTTGCCATGACACAACAAGGCTGTGATCCATGAAGTAGTTTAAGTCATTAAGTATACACAAATTTACAGTTGTTATCCTTTTTGGTAGAAAATAACACCAGGAAATATTTCTTTTTACTTTTAGTAACTCTTCTTGCTTTAAAATCTTTCTCTGATATCATCATAGCTATATCAACTTTCTTAGGTTTAGTGCTTATATAGCACACCTCTTCTGACCCATTACTTTAAATCTTTATGTATTGTTTTGCTCTGGGTGGCTTCCCTGGTGGCTCAGCTGTAAAGAATCTACTTGCAATACAAAAGACCCCATTTTGATTCCAAAGTGAGGAAGATCTGCTAGAGAAGGGAGAGAATACCCACTCCAGTATTCTTGGGCTTCCCTTGTGGTTCAGATGGTAAAGAATCCACCTGCAATGCAGGGGAGCTGGGTTCAGTCCCTGGATTGGGAATATCCTCTGGAGAAGGGAACAGTTATCCAATGTGAAAGTTGGAAGGCTGAGTGCCAAAGAATTGATGCTTTTGAACTATAGTGTTGGAGAAGAGTCTTGGAGAAGTTGGAGAAGTTCCTTGGACTGCAAGGATATCAAACCAGTCAATCCTAAAGGAAATCAACCCTGAATATTCATAGCAAGGACTGATGCTGAAGCTGAAGGTCCAATACTTTGGCCACTTGATGCGAAGAGCCAACTCATTAGAAAAGACCCTAATGTTGGGAAAGGTTGAGGCAGGAGGAAAAGGGGACGACAAAGGATGAGTTGGTTGGATTGCATCACCAAGTCAATGGACATGGGTTTGAGTAAACTCCGGGAGTTGGTGATAGACAGGGAGGTATGGCGTGCTGCAGTTCATGGGGTCACAAAGAGTCAGACATGACTGACCGACTGAACTGAACTGAACTGAACTGGTGTTGGGAAAGACTGAAGGCAGAAGGAGTGATAACTTATAGTGAACGGTGTAGATTCTTGATCTCCAAAGAAGATTTATCAAGAAGCTTGATCACTCAAGAGCTTTTGTGTAGCAGAGTTTTATTATTGAAGTATGAAAAGGGACAGAGAAAGCTTCTGACATACACATCAGAAGGGGATGAAGAGTGCCCCCCTTGCCAGTGTTAGCAAGGGAGTTATATACTTTTTAAATTAGTTAATCAGTTCAGTTCAGTTCAGTCACTCAGTCGTGTCTGACTCTTTGCGACCCCAAGAACCACAGCACGCCAGGCCTCCCTGTCCATCACCAACTCCTGAGTCCACCCAACCCATGTCCATCAAGTCAGTGATACCACCCAACCATCTTATCCTCTTTTGTCCCCTTCTCCTCCCACCTTCAATCATTCCCAGTATCAGGGTCTTTTCAAATGAGTTAGCTCCTTGCATCAGGTGGTCGAAGTATTAGAGTTTCAGCTTCAGCATCAGTCCTTCCAATGAACACCCAGGACTGATCTCCTTTAGGATGGACTGGTTAGATCTCCTTGCAGTCCAAGGGACTCTCAAGAGTCTTCTCCAACACCACAGTTCAAAAGCATCAATTCTTCAGCACTCAGCTTTCTTTATAGTTCAACTCTCACATCCATACGTGACCACAGGAAAAACCATAGCCTTGACTAGATGGACATTTGTGGGAAAGTAATGTCTCTGCTTTTAAATGTGCTGTCTAGGTTGGTCATAACTTTCCTTCCAAGGAGTAAGCATCTTTTAATTTCATGGCTGCAGTCACCGTCTGCAGTGATTTTGGAGCCCAGAAAAATAGTCAGCCACTGTTTCCACTGTTTCCCCATCTACTTGCCATGAAGTGATGGGACCGGATGCCATGATCTTAGTTTTCTGAATGTTGAGCTTGAAGCCAACTTTTTCACTCTCCTCTTTCACTTTCATCAAGAGGCTCTTTAGTTCTTCTTCACACTCTGCCATAAGGGTGGTGTCATCTGCATATCTGAGGTTATTGATATTTCTCCCAGCAATCTTGATTCCAGCTTGTGCTTCCTCCAGCCCAGTGTTTCTCATGATATACTCTGCATATAAGTTAAATAAGCAGGGTGACAATATACAGCCTTGAGGTACTCCTTTTCCTATTTGGAACCAGTCTGTTGTTCCACGTCCAGTTCTAACTGCTGCCTCCTGACCTGCATATAGGTTCTCAAGAGGCAGGTCAGGTGGTCTGGTATTCCTATCTCTTTCAGAATTTTCCACAGTTTATTGTGATCCACACAATCAATGGTTTTGGCAAAGTCAATAAAGCAGAAATAGACATTTTTCTGGAATTCTCTTGCTTTTCCAATGATCCAGCGGATGTTGGCAATTTGATCTCTGGTTCCTCTGCCTTTTCTAATCCAACTTGAATATCTGGAAGTTCTTGATTCACATATTGTTGAAGCCTGACTTGGAGAATTTTGAGCATTACTTTACTAGCGTGTGAGATGAGTGCAATTGTGGGGTAGTTTGAGCATTCTTTGGCATTGCCTTTCTTTGAGATTGGAATGAAAACTGACCTTTGCCAGTCCCATGGCCACTGCTGAGTTTCCCAAATTTGCTGACATATTGAGTGCAGCACTTTCACAGCATCATCTTTCAGGATTTGAAATAGCTCAACTGGAATTCCATCACCTCCACTAGCTTTGTTCGTAGTGATGCTTCCTAAGGCCCACTTGACTTCAAATTCCAGGATGTCTGGCTCTAGTTGAGTGTGAGTGATCACACCATCATAATTATCTGGGTTGTTAAGATCTTTTTTTACAGTTCTTCTGTGTATTCTTGCCACCTCTTCTTAATAGTTATTACAATAAATCAAAAGAATGTCTCAAGGTTGTAAAATTTTTACCAGACCCACTCCCACAATTTACATTTTAAGGTAACAGGATTAGAATTTAACAATAGAAAGATCTTAGCAGTCTCACTCCCATAATATACATTTTAAGATAACAGGATTAGTCAGAAGGTTTTCAGGAAGGGGAAACTCTCCTCAAGCAGGGTACATTGTTGTTATATAATCCTTAGGACAGAGTTTATACTGAGTTGTTTGTTGTGTAATCATCAGTTCTGGGCTTAAAGAAAAAAACGTTTTATGTAACTAAGACTAAGGAATGTAGAGGGGAAAAAAAAAAAGACATTTGTCCTTTTCTCCTCCTTGAGAACCCCAGACCCTTATCAACCTGCCTAGGAATTGACTCTCTCAGGAGAAGACACGCAGAGGACAAGATGGTTGGATGGCGTCATCGACTGAGACATGAGTTTGAGCAAGTTCCAGGAGATGGTGAAGGACAGGGAAGCCTGGCGTGCTGCAGGCGATGGAGTCACTAGGGATGGACATGACCGAGCGACAGAACAGCAACAACAATGCTTAGGGTGTGTTTTTTGTAGTTAGTAACTTCTTCATTTTGCATCCAAACTGACAATTTTCATCTTGTAGATGAAGTAGTGATTTTAATTTTCAATGCATTAGACTGAATCATATGTAACTGCCATCTTTCCAGAAAAATAGAATATCTGCAATTTATGTGATTTGATCTAATAATGATTAAGGCATTTGTGTTTAAATCCACCATCTTATTATTTGTTTCCTATTTTTACAAACATTTATGTTCTTTAGTTTCTAGACTTGTCTTATTTTAATCAATTTTAATTATTTTATTTTTTCTCCTATATGAGTGTGTTACTTACACTGCCTTGTAATCTCTATAGTTAACCCAGAGATTACAAATACACCCTTGACTTTTTTGTTGTTGTTTGTTTTTATTTTATTTTATTTTTCCATTGGTCCAATTACTTTTTTTTTTTCTTTTTTTTTATTAGTTGGAGGCTAATTACTTCATAACATTTCAGTGGGTTTTGTCATACATTGATATGAATCAGCCATACAGTTACACGTATTCCCCATCCCCCCTCCCACCTCCCTCTCCACCCGATTCCTCTGGGTCTTCCCAGTGCACCAGGCCTGGGGTGGGAATGCAAACTAGTACAGCCACTATGGAAAACAGTGTGGAGATTTCTTAAAAAACTGGAAATGGAACTGCCATATGACCCAGCAATACCACTTCTGGGCATATACACTGAGGAAACCAGATCTGAAAGAGACACCCTTGACTTTTAAATGTGTAATATAAATTAATGCTTTCACCACTTGTCGGATGAGGTAAGGACTTGGAAAAGTTTTATTCCAGTTCCCACTTCCTCACCATCTTCTGTGTTGCTATCCAAATTTTACATATTTTTGAATACTTAATAAGCTTTCATTTTAAGATAGTTTTACACTTACACAAATATTGCAGGAATATTGTTATTTCCCACATATTCAATTTCCCATTTACCCTTTTGTTACTATCTCACATTATTAGGCTGTTTTGTCATAATTAGTGAACCAAAATTGACACCCTATCACTAAGTAAAGTCCATACTTTTTTGAGTTTCCCTTAGGTTTTCTCCAATATTCTCTTAATGTTATGGGATCTTACCCAAGAGCCACATCAGATTTACTTGCTGTGTCTCTTTTAGGCTCCTGTGGGTTTCCCTGAAAGCTCAATTGGTAAAGAATCCACCTGCAATGCACGAGACCTTGGTTCAATTCCTGGGTTTGGAAGATCTACTGGAGAAAGGATGGGCTACCCACGCCAGTATTCTGGCCTAGAGAATTCCATGGACTGTATAGTCCATGGGGTCGCAAAGAGACAGACACAACTGAGCGACTTTCACAGACTCTGACAGTTTCTCAGACTTTCCTTGTTTTGATGACCTTGAGGATTTTGAGGAGTATAGGATAATTTTTTTTTTTAAGATGTCAGGTATTTTGTATAATGTCCTTCAGTTTAGATTTTCCTGATGTTTTTCTTATGGCTAAAGAGATATTGTAAGTTTTGGGGAGATTGATCACAGAGATAAAGTGCCATTTTCATTACTTATCAAAGTTATGACTTATCCTTTGTATGATAACTAACTGATGATCTTAACTTTGATCACTTTGCTAAAGATAATGTTTGCCACATTTCTCCAGTGTAAATTTTACTTTTCTTTTTTCTCACTTTCCAATACTGTACTTTATAGAAACAAGTTACTATGCAAAGTCCATACTTAAGGAGCATGGAGTCATGCTCCACTTACTTGAGGGCAGGGTGTCTGTTTCAATTACTTATAATTCTTCTGCATGGAAAATCTGTCCACTATTCCCTTTTCAACTATTCATTCAATTATTTATTACATAAGTATGGACTTATTGGCATTTATTTTATACTTTGGGATATAACTCCATATTATATTATTTTGTTACCCAAACTGTTACTGGTTTAGTGAAAGTCACTCAGTCGTGTCTGACTCTTTGCAGACACTGTACTGTCCATGATATTCTCCAGGCCAGAATACTGGAGTGGGTATCCTTTCTCTTCTCCAGGGGATCTTCCCAACCCAGGGATTTTCCCAACCCAGGGATCGAACCCAGGTCTGCCACATTGTAGGAGGATTCTTTACCAGCTGAGCCACAAGGGACTTAGCTGGCAAAGCTGTTACTGATTTGAACACTACAAACTTTTTCAGCTGGTTCCTGTGTCCCTTTGACATATCCTCATTGTTTCTTTTGAATGATTCCTGACTTTTGGGCGCTACAAGATGATGAGGATGCTGTTGCCTCCAGTCCTTCTCAGGATATAGAGCTAGGAAATACATATGGTGTACTTACAGCTGTTTGTATAGATGTCTACAATTATTTATGTAAGTAACCATCTGTTAAGTAACCATTACTTTGAGCTAAATATGAGTCCATACTGATGTCCCTGACTCTCATCTGTACCACCTCGTTAATTTTAATCTTTGGCCTTTACTTATTTGCCACTTTTCACTCCAACCTTAAGAAACCTAGATTCCACTATACATTATCTATAATTATTTGTTTATTTGCTTAATCCCAATATACATAGTAGTATGAGAACTGTTAACCTATACTCACATGGAAAATAAGTTTATTAACTACAGTACAGTGCTTATGTATACTTTCTTTTTAGTCCTTAGCTTTATGCCACGCTAAGTTGCTTCAGTTGTGTCTGACTCTTTGTGACCCTATGGACCGTAGCTCACCAGGCTCCTCTGTCCATGGGATTCTCCAGGCAAGAATACTGGAGTGGGTTGCCATGCCCTCCTCCAGGCAATCTTCCCAACCCACTAACTGAACCCACATCTCTTATATCTCCTGCGTTGGCAGGTGGATTCTTTACCACTAGTGCCATCTGCCTTAGTCTATGTATTTTCTAATTTACTTAGGTTAAATTTTCCCTACTCCCTTCACTGAAGTTATATCATACATCTGGACCTTAGTCATATCCCTTTGTCACAATCTGCATTCCCTTGGACAGCAAGGAGATCCAACCAGTCCATCCTAAAGTAAATCAGTCTTGAATGTTCATTGGAAGGACTGATGTTGAAGCTGAAACTCCAATACTTTGGCCACCTGAAGCAAAGAACTGACTCATTGGAAAAGACGCTGATGCTGGGAAAGATCGAAGGCAGGAGGAGAAGGGGATGACAGAGGATGAGATGGTTGGGTGGTATCACCAACTCAATGGCCATGAGTTTGAGTAAGCTCTGGGAGTTGGTGACGGACAGGGAAGCCTGGTATGCTGCAGGCCATGTGGTCACAAAGAGTCGGACACAACTGAGTGACTAAATGGAACCGAACTGCATTCCACTCTAACCCCACAACAGCCAAATTGACATTTTAAAATTGCGTTCACTAAGGTCTTGTTTTTTGTGCTATAAAGCTCCATGAGTTCTGACAAGCGTATATTCCCCAGTCTTCTGTATGTATGTAAAAGCCCATAAATAATTAGTGTTTATTTTGTATATACAGTATTTTCATTTTCATTTAACCATATATTTATACTCCCTTTGTCCTTCATTCTTTACTGAATTTCCCTGTTTCCATTTGTGATTTTTAATTTTTGGCCTGAAAAATCTTCTGAGTATTTTTTCTACTGCTGGTTTACAAATAATTTAGTAAGCTTTTTTCTGGCCACATCTTTATTTCACTTTCATTTTTGAAAGCTATTGTTGATGATTTTATTACTAAGATAACTCATCAGAGGTCTCAATTAAAAGCCTAATTACCAGGGCCCCTTTTTCTTTCTAAGGTCCATATGTCAGTTTTTGTCTCTACATAACTGTAGTCATCTATAAGCTTTGCTCAGCTTCTCAGCTGACTTAGGAACGGGCATATTGCCTTGAATGAAAAAGAGAAGTCAAATGTCACACTTACCTCTGTGCCTTCCTTCTCTCAGAGAACCTGCCCCTCAAATCACTTGTACTGCCTTGTGAAATTTCCAGTGACTTCAAACAGACCTCAAAAATTATCTACCTTCTCTAATTACCCTCATTAAAACAGCTAATATTATAACAACCAGTCTGCTATACAAAAATCCTAGAAGAGCAATTTAAATTCCAAGTGCGGAAATTTCTGTCTCATACTCAGCAGGGTTTGAAGTTTCTGGAATTCTACAACATAATCTTAGTTTTTAACCAGTGTGATAGCATCCTCAGTTGGTTTGATTATAAAACAGTACGTTCTTATTAATTCAATATATATTGTCCAGTAATATTGTATCATAAATGTGTTTTTATAAGATGAGTTATAGTAGAATGTTTGGAAACTATATCTTCTTTCCAAGGTAGATATTCACTAAAAATTAGTTAATCTTTTAATCTGGCATATCTGGTTGTTTTCTGATCATACCTGGTTTGAGAAACTTTTTGAAGGATTGATACTGAGAGTCTCAGGCATGGGAAAGTAGAATTCATTGCTTTTATCATTTTTTGTTTGTTTGTTTTTAAGGTCATATATAAATCACAAGTGTTTTGAACTTCTAGAGATGTTATAATCATGATATCTGCAATGAATTAGTTAGTTAATGCTGACATATATTATTAACCATTTTCTCCTTTAGCTGTGGCCACTATTTCTTTATAATTTCAGCTTAATTTTGCAGAACACTGTCTAGGACACAGGCCAGACAGCATAGATACATGATTAAAGTTAATAGCCACAATACAAATAACACTTTGTTGATATTAAATAATGTTGGCCTTAAAAACATGAAACACTTCTCTATCTGTTGTTTTTAAATTATTTGAATTATTTTTAAGTGAAAAATGTTATATATAATGAGTACTTTTATATTTTACATTACTGAGCCCTTTAAACTATTTTTGTTTTGTCCTGAATTAGCATACTGAAAATTAAATCATCTTATTTTGAATTATATCAGCTACTACTAGGATGACTGAAAAATGTATCTGTATTCCATGACACATAGTATTAAAGATTACACTTTGTTACTAGACAATGGTCTCTTGAGCCTGGTCTATATGGTAAAATACTTTATAAAATTACAATTTGTTAACTATAACCCAAATTCAATAAAAATGAAGGATGATATCTAGTTAGGGGCTGAGATGGTAGCATAATTTTACTTTAAAATTTGCTTTAAAACTAAGTCATATATCAGGGTACAAAGACTCCAAGTCTATACATATCTGAATATTTCTAATTGCAAGAAAATTTCCTATTCAAACAGACATTTCTAGTACAATATTACAAATATATGTTGTAGCACCACCTAGCAAACTCCTAGTGCATTTACCACATCACAAACATATTGTTCTTTTTCCAGTAGTGAACATACTTTTCTAAATATCTGCAGAGTCATGGAAAATTACACATTTTTTGCAGCAGGAAAAAAGGAAAAACTTCAAGAACAGCTTGTAAAAATATATTTCATATTTATACTTTTAAATTGTTTATTATATATATGCCTGTGCATTAGAATAAAATTTACATGCTTTTTTTTCTTTATTAACAAAACTTGGGTATAATTAACATATGCCAATATTTGACATTCTCAGTTGCTTATTTCACTGGTGGACAGACAAAACAAAATTAAAGCTTTGTCTATTATATCTAGGTAATGACAAAAACAGGAAGGTCCATACATTTTTTTTTTTTTTTTAAATCACTATTTCTGATGGAAGTGCAGACATTTAGCAAATAGAAGAGAGTGTTTTAAGTGGAAAAACATGACCAGAGAGAAACCAACTTACTATTTTTATAATGCTAAGCAAATTATATAACTGCCCCAAATCTTAGTTTCCTGAACTTTAATATGCCATGATGATAACAATAACAGGGTTATGAGAAGTGTTTTACACAGAATATAATTCAGTAGATATTTATCTACCAATGAGTTTGCTTTCAGCTATTTGACAAATTAACCTATTAAGAAAGTAAACAGAAAAATATCATTTATCAAATACCTACTTTGTCTTGACTGGCTTGACTCATTTTGCCTGATCTTGGACAAAAAGGTCAGCACATTTTGCATATCAATGCTCCAGCATAATCATGGCAAAATAGTCATTTCTATTAGTTCAGAAAATTGCTTGCAAGTTTTCATCCAGAAAAATTAACTATTTGATTAACTGAATTTTCCGAACTTTTCAACTGCTCTGAGTCTAAAATTATATCTAGATGAACAAGTCACTTGTAAAGAAAAAAAGTTGCATTCCAACAGAACCAAGAGAACTCAATGAACTTGTCTGAGTTGTCTGATTCTAGAAATATAACTAACTTTACTGTGTTAAAATATTTTTCCACTAAGCAAATGCACAAATAAAACAACTCTGGATTTTTATGTATAGAAACTGCTCTCATCCTGCAGATTGATAGCTGATTTGAAGCTTGGGGCACAGGCAGGGTCACAAGCATCATAATGTCAGCCTGTCAACGATCACATTTCTCAAACACAGCATCTGGTTACTTTGGACAGGGACTGGCCTGCTGGAAGCTGACAGTTCCATCACTGCCAGCAGTCTTATAATAGCTGACGGAAACTGCAAACAGTAACCTTTTCATTTAGCACTGACAAAGATTCTGCCCCAAAACCTAAAGCCCAAGAGACACCAAAAAAGATTTAGCTCAAGTCAAAGTTTTGGTTTTATTTTTATCTTATTTTTTGGTCCCTTTTCTTTTCTTAAAAAAAAATTAAGGGTGTTTGCAACCAAGTGGATTGTTTACAAACAAAAATACTAACAGCTCTGAAATCATGAGTCCTGTGATTAAAAGTGCTATGTCAACTGCTTTGCCTCCAGCATTAACATCCAAATAACACCATTCTGATGACACAGGAAGGAAAGGCTACCCTTTTATCACTGGACTATATAAAAGTGACAGAAAGAAATTAGCAGTAAAGGCTTTTCAGAAGAAGGTTGGCCTCTTGGGTATAACTAAGCAACCTCTGAGAAACAGTCAGTGGTATTTCAGCACTTGAGTTCCATGCTTTGCTAGGTTATTTCAGACATTACAAGTAATGTATTGTTTAGTGGTACCCATGTACGCCATTAAATGCATCACAGTGTGGCATGGATTCAGCAAGTTTTAGTCATAACATGCCAGCTGGAGAATATTAAGGGGGGAAAAATCCGTTTTCAATTTCTGCTTAATGTTCTGGTGAAAATAATGTAAGTCACTTCTGTGAAAGTATTTACCTTCCAAACACTCTTCAATACATAGGTACTAAAAGAGAGTTTTCAGTAAAGCAGTATTTGCTCACTCCTTCTTCCTTACCCAGTTTTTGCATTCATTTCTTACTCTTCATTGATGCATATAAGTTTCAACATGTTTCTTTTACTTCTAGAGTTAATTAACCTTACCACTAGACTGACATTGGCAAGTTTACGGAGCAACAAAAGTGTCTTTGTAGGCAAGAATTATACAAACACTCTGACTGTATTTTGCAATTGTTTTCTTGAACATTTTATAGTTATTAAAACCTCATGGTGGTCTTTCACAATACGTACTGTGGACTATGAAAAAAATGTGTAATTTTCATTTTTACCATTAAAAATAATTTTCATTTGCTTTGCTGCCCCAGTCATTAAAATCTACCCAGAGAATTCCTCTTTGTCTCCTGAGCATGTCTACTAAGTACTGCTCCATATTTAACTCGCTCTTAGATCACACCATGGCTTGAGAATTCTTTTAATCTCTTTTCCATTTATAACTGTACTGCTTGACCTTTCTTCAGCAAGGTGTCTTGTATATAAAATGTCAGTGAGAGGATTACAGACATGGGACAAAGATATAGTTTAATTAAAAAAGGTCCTGTGAGATTGAAAAAGGTTACTGGCCTAGATCACAAATATTTAATGCCAGATGACTATTTATGAGGTTAAAAGAAAAAAAAGAAATTACTGACCATTTGTAATTGACCAACCATTAAATTTACAATGATTAGATTATACTTCTGATTAAAACTTTTGTATTTATAGTAGATTAAAGCTATGAGTTATAAGCTATGCCAGTTATAAAATAAAAATTAATTCAAGTTCCCTATAAGTGAGACAATATAACAGAGGTATATAGACCTGCTTATTTTTAATGTCAGAGTTTGAATATATAAAAACTCATTCATTGTTTGAAGCCACTATAAGAAGCTATGTATGGATTGATTAAACCAAATGCATCCATGCAGCAAATGGCTTTCCCACTCATTCATCTTTCCATCCAACCTCATGTATATGTACGTATGTATACAAGTCAAAATACTGAACACCAAGTTATTTAACCACTGATTTGAAAAGGGTGCAAATTATTCAGAAAGGATACCTAAACAATCAAAAAAGGATACTACTATTAAAATCTAGTCTGACTAAAATGTGTGAGGCCAACAGAAAACACACACACACACACACACACACACACACACACACCTGTCAACATGAAGCTGAAACTGATATGTCAACAACTAGTAATTCAGCAAGGAGGATGTTCCTTTGACTTCAGTATTTGATACTAAAACAACACTCCTTACTGATTATTTTCGTACATGCTGCTGCTGCTGCTGCTAAGTCGCTTCAGTCGTGTCCGACCCTGTGCAACCCCATAGACGGCAGCCCACCAGGCTCCCCCGTCCCTGGGATTCTCCAGGAAAGAACACTGGAGTGTGTTGCCATTTTCCTCTCCATTACATGAAAGTGAAAAGTGAAAGTAAAGTTGCTCAGTCGCGTCAGACTCTTCGCGACCCCATGGACTGCAGCCTACCAGGCTCCTCCGACCATGGGATTTTCCAGGCATGAGTACTGGAGTGGGGTGCCATTGCCTTCTCTGCGTAGTACATGGGGATGTTGAAAAGCGCTGAGAGAGGTACCAGAAGTTTCATTTAAACTCTAGAATTAGCAGATTCACAATGTTCTGAAACCAAAAATGGAAACATCTATTTGCTATTTCAGTTCATGGGGTCACAAAGAGTTGGACACTACTGAGCGACTGAACTGAATTGAACTGAATGATCTTTTAACATAAAATGAAGTTTTGAAAACAAACAAACAAACACGGAGTATAATATTCAGATAACATATAAAAAAAAACCTTAATTAGATGCAAAAAAACTTAATGAGATGCAGATCAATATTAGTTAATCAGTGTGATGAATCTGCCCAACAGGCTAATGTTACTTTAAACTCTATTAACAGAAGTGCATCTACAATGAGGGAAGTGCTAATTCTATCCTGTTCAGCTCAGGTCACATTTCAAGTGTAGTATCATGTTTAGTTCCATGTGTAAACACTCTCAAAAGTTTACTGGCCATCATACTTTAGGATATAGACACCCAAGACCTGGGGGACGTGGATAAGGGAGTTCCAAGGAAGCCAACCAGCTGTGGGTTTGAGAGACAAAGTCCACTTTGGTGGTCACGGTTTACTATTTGAAGGTCTCAGACAAGATCAATAGTCAAAACTGGGGCGGGTAGCTTAGGTTGCCAGATAAAATACAGGACACCCAGTTAAATTTGAAGTTCTGATAAACAATAAATATTTTTGCATTGGGCAAACTTACACTAAAATTATTTGTTGTTTATCTGATATTCAAATTTAACTGGGCATCCTGTATTTTTATCTGCTAATTTTGGCAAACCTAGGGGTGTGGATTAAGGAAAGGGGTGTTCAATGAACAGAAAACAGAATGACAAGAGTTTGAGAGGGGAGAGAGTTAAACTCCACATTAATGAAGGCAATACTATAGGAAAATGACAGTCAGTATTTAAATGATATTATTAAAAATATTTCATTGATAATGGTCAGAATTTATAAAATAAAAAAGCTTTGACATATAGTTTACTAAAACTTTTAGAAATGTTCCTCTGCTGCTACCAATCTGGTTTTGTTCACATTCTCCTCAGTTTCTAGTGCCAGGGGTCTATTCCAGCTGGGTGTCTGCAAGGCACAGCTATTGGGCTCAACTCTTCGCACCCTCTCAAGCTCCCCTGAGAGCCTTTGGGAGCACTGTGCAGGAACAGCCACTTCTCTCAGTGGCCTGTCTGAGACAGCCTGTCCAGCATGGGACCTTATTGCTTCCCTTCCCTAGAGAAGACTGCAGGGACATCAGAGCTCAGAGTTCACAGTTACCAGTTGAGCGCTAAAGAGGGAAGAGGGGAGCTTGTGTTTAAGGTGCCAATGTTGGAATGAATGCAAGGAGGCAAGAAAGGAGGATGAGAAAGAGATTATAGTGAACTACTAAAGGTGAATGGAACTGCCGAATGATGCCTAAAACAAGGATTCATAAAAGTGGGAAATCAGTTCAGTTCAGTTCAGTCACTCAGGCATGTCTGACTCTTTGCGACCCCATGGACTACAGCACGCCAGGATTCCCTGTCCATCACCAACTCCCGGAGTCCACTCAAACTCATGCCCATTGAGTCGGTGATGCCATCCAACCATTTCATCCTTTTTTGCCCCCTTCTCCTCTTGCCTTCAATCTTTCCCAGCATCAGAGTCTTTTCCAATGAGTCAGTTCTTCACATCAGGTGGCCAAAGTATTGGAGTTTCAGTTTCAGCATCAGTCCTTCCATTGAATATTCAGGAGTGATTTTCTCTAGGATGGACTGGTTTGATCTCCTTGCAGTTCAAGGGACTCTCAAGAGTCTTCTCCAACATCACAGTTCAAAAGCATCAATTCTTTGGCACTCAGCTTTCTTTATAGTCCAACTCTCACATCCATGCATGACCACTGGAAAAACCATAGCCTTGACTAGATGGACCTTTTTTGGTAAAGTAATGTCTCTGCTTTTTAATATGCTCTTTAGGTTGATCATAACTTTTCTTCCAAGGAGTAAGTGTCTTTTAATTTCATGGCTGCATTCACCGTCTGTAGTGATTTTGAAGCCCCCCAAAATAAAGTCTGCCACTGTTTCCACTGCACTTTTCATAAATGGAGTCCTGGGATATCAGAGTGAGAGAGTCAATTCCTGAGCAGGTTGATAAGAAGTCCGGGGTTTCCCTGAGGAGGAGAAAGAAGTCTGGGCCTCTCAAGGAGGAGATAGGGGTCTGGAATTCTCAAGGAGGAGGAAAGGACAAACATCTTTTTTCTACATTCCTTAGTAAGGATTATATAACAACAGTGTATCCTGCTTGAGGACAGTTTCTCCTTGAAAACCTGACTAATCCTATTATCTTAGAATGTATATTATGGGAGTGGATCTGGTAAGATATTTCTATTGTTAGTTCTAATCCTGTTATCTTAAAATGTAAATCATGGGAGTGGGTCTAGAAATATCTTTACAACCTTCAGACATTCTTTTGATTTATTGGGATAACCAATTGAAAAAATATATAACTCCCTCTTCTAAGACTAGTGAGGGGGACAGTTTCCATCTCCTTTCTGATGTCTATGTCAGAAGCTTTCTCTGTCCCTTTTCATACTTTAATAAAACCGGTACAAAAAAGCTCTTGAGTGATCAAGCCTGGTCCGTGGTTCCAAAGCTAAATCTTGAATCTGACACAGTAAGCTATCAAGAGCACTGAAAACAAACAGAAATTCAGCACCAGGAAATTCTGAGAGCAAAGTATAAGACACTAGCAACAACTGATAACTGCAATGTTGAGAAATTTTATAGCTGAAGATGAGTGAGATAAGTACACAGATAATTACACATATTAACTGTAGGTAATGTTTTTAAGGTTCTCCAAATATACAGAACCAATCTCTATGTGAAGAGATTTATTATAAGGAATTGGCTCATGTGATTATGAAGGCTAAGAAGCCCAAAACTGCAAATTTTGGCATGTTCAAGACCTAGGAGAGCCAATGGTGTGGATTCAGTCCTAAGGAAGTCATACTGGAGACTGAGGAGAATCAGTGGCACAGTTCCAGTCTGAAGGGAGGAGATTTGGGAGAACTTACTGTGCAGATGAAGACAGAAGGCAGTTTGCTGGAAAATTCCCTCCTGTTTGGAAGGCCAGTCTTTTTGTTCTAAGAGTTCCTTCAACTGACTGGATGAGACTCAACCATATTATGGAAGACAACCTGCGCACTCAAAGTTAACTATTTTAAATGTCAGTCTCATCCAAAAACATCCTGCAAGCTGACACATTGTTAACCATCACAGTAGGTAATACCACATTTTGTTTACCCATTCATCTATGGATGGACGTTTGGATCTTTTCCACTTTTTGGCTGTTGTGAATGGTAAAAATGCCTGTTTGGGTCCCTGCTTTCAATTATTTTGCAATACACATCCAGAAGTGGGTTCGCTGGATCATATGCAAATCTATGTTTAATTTTTTGAGGAAATGGCATAATGGTTTCCACAGTATCTACATCACTTTACATGCCCACCAGCTGTACACAAGTATTCCAATTTCTTGACATCCTGGCCATAACCTATTATTTTCTGTTTTTGTTTGTTTGTTTTGCTTTTTAAAGAATAGCCATTTTAATGGGCTTCAAGTGGTGACTTACTGTGGTTTCTATTTTCATTTCCCTAACAATAGTCAGTGTTGAACATCTTTTCATGTTCTTATTAGCCATTTGTATATATTCTTTGAAGAAATACTATTTAAGTTCTTTGTCCATTTTATAATCAGGTTGTTTATTTTTATACTTGAGTTACAGGAGTTTTTTATACATTTTGAATATAAATTCCTTATCATATACTTTCTCCCATTCTGTGGACTGCTTTTTCAGCTCTCTTAATAATGTCCTTCGATGCACAAAGTTTTTATTTTTGGTTAAGTCCACATTTATCTAGTTTTTCTTTTGTTGCCTGGGTTTTAGTATCATATCCAAAAATGTCATGAAGCTTCTTCCTCCCTGTGTTTTCTTCCAAAATTTTTATAGTTTTGGGTCTTCTTATGATTATATCTTTTATCCATTTTGAGTTAATTTTTGTATATGGTAGGAGGTAAGGGTCTCATTTCATTCCTTTGCATGTGAATATCCAGTTTTCCTAGTGCCACTTGTTGAAAAGACTGTCCTTTCTCAGGGTTGAATTTTAGAAAGTGGAAAAATCAAGAAGAAAATTAACCTGTGGTTAAGAGAGATCAATTTCAAACTAATAAAAGATCCAACTTCTCAATGATATCAGAAAGCTTGCTAATTATTAATTGATTTTCTCAGTCAAAACTATGACATAAATAATTTAAATTACTGCCAACTTTATACTGAATATTATACACATACTTTTGTTTTATTCTAAAATCCCTGTACTAATACTCTGCATATGCTTTTCCTAAATTATTACTGTCTATTTGCTTCCCTTGTAGCTCAGCTGGTAAAGACTCTCCCTGCAGTGCAGGAGACCCGGGTTCAATCCCTGGGTTGAGAAGATCCCTTGGAGAAGGAAATGGCAACCCACACCAGTATCCTTGCCTGGAAAATCTCATGGACAAAGGAGCCTGGTGGGCTGCAGTCCATGGGGTCACAAAGAGTCAGGCACGACTGAGCGACTAACACTTACTCTTGCTTATTTCATACTTAACTGAATCCTCCTAACTGTTCTTTTGTTTCTTTTCAGAGGATCATATTTTAAGTTTATTTTTTTTTCCCTATGAATCTTTTCCCTATCAAATCCATTGTTTAAGTTCTCAAGTCAATTAGAAGAGTTTTCTCATTTTAACTAACATACACTGAGGCTCTTCCCTTTATCATCTGCAAAAATGTGCTACTGTGTTATACTCCCTCCCTAGAACCATTAATGGAGATGTAAAATCATTAGCTGAAGAGCTAGATAATTCCAAGAGTGATGAATGTACAACAGTTCTTTAGACTGATGATATCTAGTTCTAGCAGAAGTTTATAAAGTTGCTGATCAAACGTTGACATCACCCCAAATGTAATGACTGGAGAGGCATAAAGTTCTTAAGATTAATTTTAAAAATTCATTTCTCATACATTTATATATCAATCTCACTTTAGATTCTTCCACTTAAAGACACTGGAGTGACTATGTTTGCTCCCACAACTTTGTCCTCAAAGGACAAAATAATTTGCCTTATTGTTAACAATAGAGTCCTATCTTGTTTAAGAAAATAAATGATATCATAGCATTTTGTCTATCCCTATGCTTATTGGGAATAGTGTATTTGAAAGGAGAGTGAAAAAAAAAATGAGAACCTGAAATTGTGGACACTTTTTCAGCTGCCTACTTTTAAAAAATATACATCCAGCAAGCCATTACAAAGGAAACTTTAAAGTTCAGCTCAATACAATCCATTTGTGTTTGTTTTCAAAGTAGCTGTATTTTAGACAGTTCATAAACTGTCTATTTACCCAAGTAGGTGGAGGGATACATATATGTGCAAATCTAACTCTGCAACTGAATGAGAAGTCTGGTAGTCGGAAAGTTCATCTGGTCTGGTTTTAAAAATCTATGTAATACAGAGAGCAACTAAAATCACACCAATGCAATTAGAGTTGAAACTTGTATGCAAAAATCTTCAGGAATGATGATTAAAATATACTTGGGGTAGGGGTGACCATATTTGCAATATTTCTATCGTAGTGAGATATCAGCCAATAAGAAATCCTATATGCACACATTCAGAAGCCAACATTACTATATATCAAGCACAGTCAAAACTTTTCATTTAAATTTTACCTTAAAAATTAGCACAGGAAGCCAAAGTCTTATCCTAAAGTTTTAAGCAACAACGAAAGTAAATATGAACATAGATTAAAGACTCTGAAATATGCTGTAACTCCTTTGGGATCATGAAACAATACAAATAAATCAAATATGTAGCTAGATTAATTCAGGTTATGGTGATTACCAGATAAAAGTCCATGACTATTAGGTTATGAAATTATTGGTGCAAACATTAAAATATTTCAATTGTTACAGTGAGATTAAAGCTAATTTGTAATTGGTAGTAATGAGATCAGAATTTGCTTTATTATGAGATAAATAAAATGCACTAGAATGGCAATACAATGTAATGAAATAGTGACATGGGGATTCCCTGACTTATTAAATTAATTGAAGGATTCTATAGGCAGAGTGAGCATTTACTGTTGGAAGGACTGATGCTGAACCTGAAGCTCCAACAGTCTGGCCACCTGATGCGAAGGGCCTACTCATTGGAAAAGACTCTGATGCTGAGAAAGATTGAGGGCAAGAGGAGAAAGGGAGGACATAGGATGTGATGGTTGGATGGCATCACTTACTCAATGGACATGAGTCTGAGCAAACTCCTGGAGAGTTTGCCAGTTCATGGGGTCATGAAGAGTGAGACATGACTTAGCCACTGAACAACAATCCAGAAGAAAAGAGATAAACATACTCCAATGGCTTGTTAAAGAAGAAATTTATAATAGGCAAACTTGAAAATGAGATATAATCTTTCATCTGATCCTGATCTATAAAAACTAGCTATTTCCATTGGAATGTTGAAATACACATTTTAAGTAGATATTTATGTCTCAGCTGGTAAAGAATCTGCCTGCAATGTGGGAGACCTGGGTTCGATCCCTGGGTTGGGAAGATCCCTCAGAGAAGGGAAAAGCTACCCACTCCCAGTATTCTGGCCTGGAGAATTCCATGGACTGTATAGTCCACGGGGTCACAAAGAGTCAGACACGACTGAATGACTTTTACTTTCACTATGGTTGATTCTCCAAGCCAGGCTTCAGCAATACGTGAACCGTGAACTTTTAGAAAAGGCAGAGGAACCAGAGATCAAATTGCCAATATCCGCTGGATCACTGAAAAAGCAAGAGAGTTCCAGAAAAACATCTATTTCTCCTTTATTGACTATGCCAAAGCCTTTGACTGTGTGGATCACAATAAACTATGGAAAATTCTGAAAGAGATGGGAATACCAGACCACCTACCTGCCTCTTGAGAAACCTGTATGCAGATCAGGAAGCAACAGTTAGAGCTGGACATGAAACAACAGACTGGTTCCAAATAGGAAAGGAGTACATCAAGGCTGCATATTGTCACCCTGCTTATTTAACTTACATGCAGAGTACATCATGAGAAACGCTGGGCTGGAAGAAGCACAAGCTGGAATCAAGATTGCTGGGAGAAATATCAATAACCTCAGATATGCAGATGACACCACCCTTATGGCAGAGAGTGAAGAACTAAAGAGCCTCTTGATGAAAATGAATGAAGAGAGTGAAAAAGTTGGCTTAAAGCTCAACATTCAGAAAACTAAGATCGTGGCATCTGGTTCCATCACTTCATGGCAAATAGATGGGGAAACAGTGGAAACAGTGTCAAACTTTATTTTTCTGGGCTCCAAAATCACTGCAGATGGTGATTGCAGCCATGAAATTAAAAGACGTTTAGTCCTTGGAAGGAAAGTTATGACCAACCTAGATAGCATATCAAAAAGCAGAGACATTACTTTGCCAACTACAGGTCTGTCTAGTCAAGGCTATGGTTTTTCCCGTGGTCATGTATGGATGTGAGAGTTGGACTATAAAGAAAGCTGAGTGCTGAAGAATTGCATGCTTTTGAACTGTGGTGTTGGAGAAGACTCTTGAGAGTCCCTTGGACTGCAAGGAGATCCAACCAGTCCATCCTAAAGGAGATCAGTCCTGTGTGTTCATTGGAAGGACTGATGCTGAAGCTGAAACTCCAATACTTTGGCCACCTGATGCGAAGAACTGACTCATTTGAAAAGACCCTGATGCTGGGAAAATTTGAGGGCAGGAGGAGAAGGGGATGACAGAGGATGAGATGGTTGGATGGCGTCACCAACTCAATGGACACGGGTTTGGGTGGACTCCGGGAGTTGGTGATGGACAGGGAGGCCTGGCATGCTGCAGTTCATGAAGTCACAAAGAGTTGGACATGACCGAGTGACTGAACTGATACAGATGGTTGAAGTGGAGAAAGGAGCAATGAATAGAGATTTAAAGTCCCATAGTTAAAATCACAGCATTATCTATTTCATTCCTATTTAAACTAATCAAGCGGGACAGCACAACTTGCATATAATAACACGGTAATTTACATTATATAAGCTGACATCTAATAAACAAATATTAATTGAGTGCGTAAATAAAAAGCAGTACTTTTTCCTAAGACAATTTTGTAGCCTTGAGTTTGTTAATTTTTAAATTGCATTCTTAATATCTGGCTATCCCAGTAAAAGAAATACAATTAACAAGAGTGAACCTCTCCCCTTCAAATTTTCTCTGACTCTGTTCTTTCTCTTAAATCACAACTCCAGCATGTAGTGTCATTTGGAAATGAATTCTGATGTTTGATTAGTTTTTATTAACTTATCATTTGACATATACCTACATTATAGTTGAAAAATAAATAGAATATATTGTATTTGCTTTTAGATTCTGACACTTGAAAATGTGGAGTAGTTTTCAGGTGATGGGATTAGAAAAACAGCTGTGACAGGCAAGCAATATTTACTATTTAGCTCCATTTTTTTTTTTGGTCACCCATCCCTGACTGAACTGACAGCTTACAAATTCAGTTCTAAATAAGAATTTACCCACATGGGGCTTTAGTTAGCAATCTAGGGTCATGCAGATGCTTTTGTTTTGGTTGAAAAATCTACATAAGAATAGAAAAGGAAAATAGAAGAAATCTCAAATATTCCTACTTTCTCTTTTCATCCTTCATGTGGTAAAATTAGTCTAGTTCTCAGGACAAAGATCATAGTGCCCCCAAAATCTTAGATACCTAGCCTGATGTAAAAGAGAAAAACACAAAGTAACTTTTCTTATACCAACTTCATACAGATCAGATAAAATTAAGTAATACAGGATAATTATAGACAAGAATGTCACTGTGTAATTTTTCACAGATTTTGTCTCATGAAATTTATCCTAAATTTCATTCTCTAGCAGTCATTTTATTAAATAATAATTTAATAATTCAAGAAAGCTTTTAAAGTTACTTAGATCTGCTTAAAATAATTTCCTATCTTTCTTTCCAGGTTTCATTGATTCTATCAATCAGTCAAATACAATAGATTTAGTTTTCAAAAATATATATCTTAATAGCTTATTTTTATAACACAACTAATCAATTTTCACACATGAGCATTGTGAAGGACTAACTTTTGATTATGTGTGAAAATCTATGGTAAATAAATAAAAAGACACACGTATTATTTAAAAAGGAAAACATGCACATTCAAAGGGCTCTGCAGGTAGGGCTAGTGGTAAGGAACCTGCCGGCCAACGCAGGAGACATAAGCGACATGGGGTTCGATCTCTGGGTCGGGAAGGTTCCCTGGAGAAGGGAATGGCAACCCACTCCAGTTTTCTTGTCTGGAGAATCCCACGGACAGAGGAGCCTGGTGGACCACAGTCCAAAGGGTACAAAGAGTTGGATACAACTGAAGTGATTTAGCACACATGCGTGCACATTCAAAATAAAAGGGACACACTGATTATCAGGAAAGTAAATTTGATTGACAAAGAACTTGAATATTAATAGACTAAAACATGGAAAATTTTACTCATTTTAAAAGCCAACCAAAGAGGTGCATAATTATTTAAAAATATATTGATAAAAGATTTAAATTATATGTCACAGAAATTAAAATACTTGGAATAAAAAACCTACTAAATAATGCAAACTGAAAGAATAAGTTATAATTGTTTATTTTTTATTATATTATGATACTATTGTCAAGAATCACACATTCTTAAAAACACAGTTTGTCTTTATAGAGTATACTGCTGCTGCTAAGTCGCGTCGGTCGTGTCCGACTCTGCAGCCCGCCAGGCTCCCCCGTCCCTGGGATTCTCCAGGCAAGAACACTGGAGTGGGTTGCCATTTCCTTCTCCAATGCATGAAAGTGAAAAGTGAAAGTGAAGTCGCTCCTTACAGAGTATAAGAGATTTCTAAAATTACAATGCATGTGCTATGATGAGTTCCGTCCTCCAGAGGGCAGTGCAGTACAAACTCAGAGGGCACAGAGTGCACCAAAAAACCAAATGTTAAGTAATTTCATTTTATTCTAGTGGTAAGGAAAATACAGAAAAGTTCCCAGGATCTGCTATAATGCCAGAATTCCTGACTGCAAGATAGAAAGTGTTGCCAATCCTCTAATTAGTTTGACCGTGTGTCAATCATTTCAGTTTTTTTTTTACTGGAAATTGTTTTTCAAAATGAATTAATTGACAAAATTGATCCTCTGTTGATTGAATATGGAATCAGTAGATTTTTTTAAAGAAGATAAAATGGTCCTGGGACTCTGCAAGACTTTGATACATGTCATATGAGCTCCTTAAAAAAGTATTTCTCTACTTCCAATACACAATAGAAGGCACACACTTGATTTTATGAATTTGGTTTTTCCTGCTTATGGCTCTCCAAAAATATTTTCTAAACTATAATTTAAATCTATTTATAGCAAATTATAAAGCAAATATAATTTTTATAGTTCTTGGAAAACTCCTAAAACCTCTGAACTACTATTGAGAACTATTCCGCAATACAAATAATACAAATAAAGAACTAGTGTCCAGCATACAGAAATGGCTCCCTAAAGGTTGCATGTGTGAGTGCTCAGTCACTCAGCTGTGTCTGACTCTTTGTGACCCCAGGGACTGCAGCTGCCAGGTTCCTCTGTTTATGGATTTTTCCAGGCAATAATACTGGAGGGGCTTGCCATTTCCTCCTCTTTGGCGACTTCTGACCCAGGGATAGAACCCATGTCTCTTGCATTGGCAGTGAATTCTTTACCACTGACCCATCTGAGAAGCTCCCATAAATGTTAGTTATGGTTATTATTAAATATATAGAGAGATTTTAAAAACTGTGATTAAAAAACTCCCAACAAACAAAAGTCCAGGGCCAGATGGCTTCACAGGTGAACTTTATCAAACATTTAGAGAAGAATTAACACCCATCTTCTGAAACTATTTCAAGAAATTTCAGAGGAAGGAATATGCTCAAATTCTTTCAATGAGGCCATCATTACCCTGATAACAAAACCAGATGAAAACACCACACACAATAAAAGAAAATTACAGGTCAGTATCACTGGTGAACACAGATACAAAAATCCTCAACAAAATACTAGCAATCTTAATCCAACAGAACATTGTCATACACCATGATCAAGTGGGATTTATCCCATGGATGCATGGATTTTTCAGTATCTGCAAATCAGTGTGATATATCACATCAACAAGTTGCATAAAAATCATATAATCATCTCAATAGATGCAGAAAAAGCTTTTCACAAAATTCAACAGCCATTTATGATAAAATTCTCCAGAAAGTGGACATAAAGGGAACATACCTCAACATAATAAAAGCCACATATGACAAACCTACAGCTAACATCATACTCAATAGAGAAGACCTGAAAGAATTTCCTCTAAGATCAGGAACAGGACAAGGACGTCCACTCTTGCCACTTTTATTTAACATAGTTTGGAAGCCCTAGCCATGGCAGTCAAAGAAAAATAAATGAAAGTAATCCAAACGGGAAAAGAAGAAGCAAAACAGTAACTGTTTGCAGATGACATGATACTAAATATAGAAAATCTGAAAGATACTACCAGAAAACTACTAGAGCTCATCACTGAATTTTGTAAAGTTGCAGGATATAAAATTAATACATAGAAAGCTCTTGCATTCTATACACTAACAAAAAAGAACAGAAAGAGAAATTAAGGAAATAATCCCATTTAACATCACATCAAAAAGAATAAAATACCTGGGAATAAACCTACCTAAGAATGCAAAAGACCTGTAATCTGTAAACTATAAGATGTTGATGAAATAAATCAAAATGACACACACAGATGGATATACCATGTCCTTAGATTAGAAGAATCAACATTGTTAAAATGACTATACTACCCAAGGCAATCTATATATTCAATGTAATCCTTATCAAATTATCAATACCAAAAGCATTTTCCCTATGCTTCCCAGGTGGTGCTAGTGGTAAAGGATCTGCTTGTCAATGCAGAAGATGAAAGAGATGTGGGTTCAATCCCTGAGTCAGGAAGATAACCTGGAGGAGGACACAACACCCCACTCCAGTATTCTTGCCTGAAAAATTCCATGGACAGAGGAGCCTGGTGGGCTACAAAAGAGTCAGGGGCTGCAAAAGAGTCAGACACAACTGAGTGACTGAACACAAACACAGATTTAAAAAAAAACAAAAAACAAAAAAAAACTTAAAATCTATATAAAGACACAGAAGGCCCCAAATAGCCAAAGCAATCTTGAAAAAGAAAAATAGAGGTGGGGGTAGCAGGCTCCCTGACTTCAGGCTATACTGCAAAGTTATAGTAACCAAAACAAAATGGTACTGACACAAAAACAGAAATATAGGTCAATGGAACGGGATAGAAAGCCAAGAAATAAGTCTACCCACCTATGGTCAATCAGTCTATGACAAAGGAGGAATGACTGTGCAATGGAGAAAAGACCATCTCTTCAATAAAGGCAGCTGGGAAAACTAGACATACATCTAAAAAGATGAAACTAGAACATGCTTTAACACCATACACAAAAATAAACTCAGAATGGATTAGAACCTAAATGTAAAACCAGATATTATAAAACTTTTGAGAGGAAAATATAGGCAGAACACTCTTTGACATAAATCACAGCTATATGTTTTACGATGTCTCCCAGAGTGGTGGAAATATAAACAAAAATAAACAAATGAAACCTAATTAAACTCAAAAGCTTTTGCACACCAAAGGAAACCACAAATGAAAAAAACCCAACAGAATGGGAGAAGATATTTGCAACCAACAAGGGATTAGTCTCCAAAATTTACAAACAGCTCATGTGGTTCAATATCCAAAATATAGACAACCCAATAAAAAACTGGACAGAAGACCTAGACAGATATTTCTCCAAAGAAGGCACATAGATGGCCAACAGGTACATGGAAAGATGCTCAACTTTGCTAATTATTAGAGAGACGCAAATCAAAACTACAATGAGATATCACTTCACAACCATCAGAATGGCCACCATCAAAAATTTACAAACAATAAATCCTGGAGAGGGTGTGGAAAAACAAGAACTCTCCTAAAATGTTGGTGGGAATGGAAACTGATACAGCCACTATCAAGAACAGTACAGAGGTTTCTTAAAAAACTAAAAATACATCTACCATATGATTGAGTGGTCCCACTCCTGGGCACATAGTTGCAGAAAAGCATAATTTGAAAGGACACATGCATCCCAATGTTCATTGCAGCACTGTTTACAATAGCCAAGACATGGACGTAACCTAAATGTCTATTGATAGATGAATGGATAAAGAAGGTGTGGTACATATATACAATGGAACATTACTCAGCCTAGATGGATGATGGTGAAAGTTGCACAAGAATGTGAATGTACATAGTGCCACTTAAATGAACACTTAAATGTGGTTAAAATAATATGTCTTATATTATGTGATGTTTATCATAATAACAAGAAAAAGAATGAAATAATGCCATTTGCAGGAACGTGGACGGACCTGGAGGTTATCATAAGTGAATTAAGTCAGATAGAAAAAGTCATATATCACTTATAGGTAGAATCAATAAAGAAATAATACAAACAAACTTATTTGTAAAGCAGAAATTGACTCAGAGAATGCTCTTATAGTTACCAGGGAGAATGGGTAAGGAGGAGAGACTGAAAATTTGTGATTTACATGTACACAGTGCTATATTTAAAATGGATAGCCACCAGGACCTACTGTAAAGTTAAATAAAAATTTAAAAACTAGATCTTGAAAAGATATATACCCATATCTATCTATATATGTATATTTACACAGATTTTAAAAAGAAAAAACTCCAAATGTCTCCATTTCCTTCTAGTCATTGTATTTTGCAAACATCAAATTAAACAAGTAGTTTAGGATTGTTGGAAAGAGTTTGACTATCTTTATGATTTAACTGTAACAGTATCTAAGCCCCACCCCATTTTTCCCCCTCTTGCCCCACATCCGGAAACACCAGTAAGAAAACCGAGATGTACTGAGCTCACATTACGCAGGACGAATCCTCCCTCCATTGCCGTTCCCTAACTACGATGAAATCAAAGCTCCTGCCCCTCCCTACTTGCCATGGTCCAGCCTTGGCAGGATCCAGGGGGTACCCTCAGGATGAACGGCGTTGGCGAGACCAGCCTTGATAGGGCCAAGTCTGTGAGGGAGAGAGAGAGAGAGAACGAGAGAGAGAGAGAAAGTGACCAGACGGGGGGTGCAGCAGAGTCTGGCCATCCTTTATTTTTTACCGTAGATTTTATACCCTAAGTTAGTACATTTCTAAGGGGAAGATAGTTTAACATTACGTCAGCTAGTCCTTCACAAAACCAGGGTGTTTTCTGCATACTTCTTTGTTTATGAGGGTCTTGTACATTATCTTCTGGCCTTGGGGCCTATTAACATTTTATGCAGGTCAGGTGAATGTAAACCTATTTTCTGTTTCTGTGGTGACCTTAACTGAAAGGTAGCAGTCTCATAGGGCAACAGTACAGAGTAGAAGTATAACCTTGTTAACAAAAAAATTAATCCTTCTGCAGAAGTTGTCAGTTGCATTTATCTGAGAAGTTTACCCCACATAGTCTCTGCAGCTTCAGTGAGGCAGCCTCTGCCTAGCACTCCTGGCTGACAATTAGCAACCATCTCATTGTTACCACACTAGGGCTAAGCTCTTATTTTTCTAGATCTATAACTATATTAACAATGGTTTCTATAACACAACCTTAGCACATTAAGAGCAAAAACACAGCAAGTAAATGTTAACCCAATAGCTACTTTTAGAATAATTTTTCTTGTGTTTTCTAATAGGACTTCCTCACCCCATGAAGGGCTCTATGTCTATTTCTGCCTTTATATGATCAGGTTCTTTATGTTATTTTATGATTAGGGTATTATAAGCAATCATTCATATTAGTACCAAGGGCATAAAAGCATTTGCCAAACAAACTAAAATACCAGCAAAGGAGTTTAAATTAAAACACTCCTTTCACCTGGGATAATCTCATAAAATACCACCACCCAGGAAACTTATTGATTAAAGTTCTAAATTGATTCTTATTTGGAAAGAGATTGGGGAAGGCCTTCTGCCTGTGTCACAGAAATTAGGGAGTAGTCTATTGAAGCAAGCATCAGAAAGACAGATATCATCTTTAAGGTGAGCACCGGGGGCAGCTTTTCGGAATCCCTGAAAACCTGATCCACCTTGCCTGTCAGGTTTCCTCCTCATGACCTTATCATGGGTGGGATCTCATGAGCTGGCCTTTTCGAAACCCCTGAAAACCTGATCCGCCTTGCCCATCAGGTTTTCTCCCTCATGACCTTGTCATGGGTGGGATCTCGTGTGCTGGCTCCCGGCACCTACTCTTGCAAGTCATTTTCAGACCTACTGGAGAGCCTCCCCTGCTGTCCCCAGAAGGCCCCATTATGTGCATAATAAATCTTTTCATTCCCTCTTGGTACAGTGTGTGGTATTACCATTTGCCATATTCAGATTAAATTTTGGATGGGTGTTGATCCAATTCCCCATGGATCAACCACAGACTAAGTTTGAGTGCTGTCTTTTTGATGCACTTCTCCAAATTGATGCATTTGCTCCTTTTGAAATAAACAGTTCATCTGAGAGACATGGAATTTCATTTTTTGTTATTGTTTTAATACAGTTTTCTCCCAAACTATGAAAATCCTATGAACAAGACAGAATTAAAAATTCTAGGGCCGAACTCTTACAGTAAAAAATATTTTGAAAAAGTCTCATGAGAATCCATTTAAACATTTAATCCCTCAGTAAGCTTCAAATATCCTTTGAGAACTTGCACCATGATTTGCCTCCATTTTCAGAGACTTACTTTATGAAGAATCTCTTTTGAGGTGTGATAAAATAACAGGACAGAGAACCACAATGCAGAATTCTTGCTAAAAGACTTTGAGCTTGAATTTAGTAACATCTGCATCTGATCACAAACTCTTAAGAAATAGGAGATTGAAGTGGAACATTTTAAAGAGTATTACAAGAATAGTTACTCAGATTCAGAATGTGGGAAATTTTACAGCACAAATGACCCAATTTCTTTAATAAATACACCTCACTAAAAGAGGGAATTGCTATCTTTTAAAATATGGTATACATACATGGAATATTATTCAACCTTCAAAAAGAAGGGAATTCTATCATATGTGACAACATAGATGAACCTTAAGGACATAATGCTAAATAAATGAAATAAACAGGTCACAGAAGGACAAAGGCCGCATGCTTTCACTGGTACCAGGTATCTAATGAAAGTAACAGAATATTTCACTCCCAAATATGCCTCCTTGGCATAAAGATTATTTGAGCTGATTATTTTGAGAAAAAGCTGACACAGGAGGGGATCTGAAAATAGAGTAGAAGCTACTTTTTTTGTAAGAGAAATTTACATGTGTAAAGGAAATCTCCATTTGTGAGGATGCCTCCCTCTCCACAACAAGAAGAACTGGATGACTGTTTCACAGAAGAATCTTATCAATGGAAGAGACATTAACTTTTGTTGCATTTGTTGTTTAGTCCCTAAATCCTTTCTAACTCTTTTGTGACCCCATGAACTGTAGTCCCCCAGGCTCCTCTGTTCATGGAATTTCCCAGGCAAGAATACTGGAGTAGATATCCATTTCCTTCTCCAGGGAATCTTCCTGATCCAGTGATTGTCTCCTGCATTGGCAGGCAGATTCTTTACCACTGAGCAAACAGGGAAGCCCATGGTAAACATTACTTTCCTTGTTTAATGTGATTTTCCTGGTACCAGTTCCTTGTCCCTATCCCTCAAAGTTGCTCATTTTGTATTTAGTCAAAGACAGTATTTCAACTGCTGGCTTAGCCTACTTCTGAGAGTTATTTATTTTCCCCTGGGTATCTCCCATACGTACACAAAGTACTGTTGCTGTTCATTCACTAAATTATGTATAACTCTTTGTAACCCCATGGATGGCAGCAAGCCAGGCTTCTCAGTAATTCACTATTGCCCAGAGTTTGCTCAAATTCATGTCCATTGAGTCAGTAATACTATCTAACCATTTCATCCTCTGCCAGCCCCTTTTCCTTTTGCCTTCAATGTTTTATAACATCAGGGTCTTTTCCAATGAGTCAGGTCTTCACATCAGGTAGCCAAAGTATTGGAGCTTCAACTTCAGCATCAGTCCTCCTTCTAATTGGATACGCAGGGTTGATTTCCTTTAGGATTGACTGATGTGAGCTCTGTTCAGTCCAAGGAACTTTCAAAAGTCTTCTCCAACACCACATTTCAAAAGCATTAGTTCTTTGACACTTAGCCTTCTTATGGACCTTATGGTCCAACTCTCACAACTGTACATGACTACTGGAAAAACCATAGTTTTGACTATATGCACATTTGTTGGCAGATGGTGTCTCTGCTTCTTAATATGCTGTCTAGGTTTGTCATAGCTTTCCTTCCAAGGAGCAAGCATCTTTTAATTTTATGACTGCAGTCGCCATCCCCAGTGATTGTGGCACCCAAGGAAAAATCTGTCACAATTTCACTTTTTTCCCCATATTTTTGCCATGAAGTGATGGGACTGGATGCCATGATCTTAGTTTTTTGATTGGTGAGTTTTAAGCCAGTTTTTTCACTCTCCTCTTTCACACTCAATAAGATGCTCTTTAGTTCCTCCTCAGTTTCTGCCATCAGGGTGGTATCACCTGCATATCTGAGGTTGTTGATATTTCTCCCAGCAATCTTGATTCCAGCTTTTGATTGAACCAGCCTGGCATTTCACATGATGTACTTTGCATATAAGTTAAATAAGCAGGATGACAATACAGCCTTGATGTACCCCTTTCCCAATTTTGAACCAGTCTGTTGTACCATGTCTGGTTCTAACTGTGCTTCTTGACCTGCATACAGATTTCTCAGGAGAGAGGTAGGGTGGTATTTCCACTTCTTGAAGAATTTTCCACAGTTTGTTGCTGTGACCCACACAGTCAAAGGCTTTAGCATAGTCAATGAAGCAGAAGCAGATGATTTTTCTGAAACTCCTTTGCTTTCACCATGATGTAATGAATGTTGGCAATTTGATCTCTGGTTCCTCTGCTTTTTCTAAATCCAGCTTGTACATCTGGAAGTTCTCTGTTCATGTACCTTGGAAGCCTAGCTTGAAGGATTTTAAGCAGAATTTTGCTAGCATGTGAAATGAGCACAAGTGCACAGTAGCTTGAACATTCATTGGCATGGTGCTTCTTTGGAATTGGAATGAAAACTAACCTTTTCCAGTCCTATGGCCACTGCTGAGTTTTTCAAATTTGCTAACATGTTGAGTGCAGCACTTTAACAGCATCATCTCTTAGGATTTGAAATACCTTATCTGGAAGTCCATCACTTCCACTAGCCTTATTCATAGTAATGCTTCCTAAGCCATACTTGATTTCACACTCCAGGATGTCTGGCTCTAGGCAAGTGACCACACTACTGTGGTTATCCAGGTCATTAAGACCTTTCTTATATAGTTCTCATGTGTATTCTTGCCACCTCTTCTTAATCTCTTCTGCTTCTGTTAGGTCCATGCCATTTCTGCCCTTTATTGTGCTCATCTTTGCATGAAATGTTTCCTTGGTATCTCCAATTTTCTTGAAGAGATCTCTAGTCCTTCTGATTCTACTGTTTTTCTCTATTTCTTTGTATTGTTCACTTAAGTAGACTTTCTTATCTCTGCTTGCTAATCTCTGGAACTCTGCATTCAGTTGGGTATAGCATAGCATAACATAGCATAGCTTAGCATAGTGAAATCGCTCAGTCGTGTCCGACTCTTTGCAACCCCATAGACTGTAGCCTACCAGGCTCCTCCATCCATGGGATTTTCCAGGCAAGAGTACTGGAATGGGTTGCCATTTCCTTCTCCAGGGGATCTTCCTGACACAGGGATCGAACCTGGGTCTCCCACACTGTAGGCAGATGCTTTACTGTCTGAACCACGAGTGAAGACTCAGTTGGGTATATCTTTCCCTTTCTCCTTTGCCTTTCACTTCTCTTCTTTCCTCAGCTATTTTTAAGGCCTTCTCAGACAACCACTTTGCCTTGTTACATTTCTTTTTCTTTGGGATGGTTTTGGTCACTGCCTCTTATACAGTGTAATGAACCTTTGTCCATAGTTTTTCAGGCACTCTGTCTACCAGGTCTAATCCCTTGAATCCATTCTTTACCTCCACTGTATAATCTTAAGGGATTTGATTTAGGTTATACCTGAATGGCCTAGTGGTTTGCCCTACTTTCTTCAGTTTAACCCTGAAATTTGCAATGAGGAACTCATGATCTGAGCTATAGTCAGATCCAGGTCTTGTTTTTGCTGACTGTATAGATTTTTTCCATCTTTGGCTACAAAGACTATAATCAATTTGATTTCAGTATTGACCATCTGGTAAAGTCCATGTGTAAAGTCTTCTCTTGCATTGTTAGAAGTGGGTGTTTGCTATGATCATCATAAGGTTTAAATCAAATAAATATGCAAAGGACTCTTTTACCATAACTCTTTGCAAATATTGGGGACTTATTAAAAAAATGAACTATGAGTATGAAATTCATCAACAAAATATTTTCAGTATATATAACATTCCATTCCTAATGTCTGGTAAATTCAAATAATATGACGGTATCGATATGTGAACTTAAACATAGACTTATCTTTGTTCACAAGACAATGTAAATGGGCAAAGTACATGGAGCTAGACTTAGTAAAGCCACATGATTTGAGAATTCTGATGAGGAATGTTGAGTCCAAAACCAGAATCCATTATTACCACAGGCAGTCTGCCCTGTCTCTAAAAAAAAAAAAAGAAAAGAAGAAGTTGCTGTTACACAGCCATCTGCTCACGTCCCAAGCTGCTTACCTGGCTGTTTGCTCTCCTTGTCAGAATAGCTCTTCAATATTCTCACGATGGCATGAGGGTCAGGCTACCCACCTGGTGCTAGTGACCCAGGGTTGTTTTCCTTCTGCTTCTAAACTTTTTAGCTTATATCAGCTTGGGACTTGGAGAATTCAGCTGTCCAGTTGCAGCATATTAGCCAGTCATCCCCTCAGGGAGGCATCCCTTCTTCTGTGTCCCTGAGCTAACTCTGTTCTTGTTTCCAATTTAGAACTGACAGTACAAAATGTTGATATGTGTGTTAGTCATAAACAAACTAGCCTGGAAGTATAATGTTTAACAACCTGCATCAGCATTTTCCTTACATCAGCCTGACTTGAAAGGATGAAAACTGATTCAGCTATGCAAGACATTATTGTTGTTATGGTGGCTATTGTTTCTGTTTATTTGACCATTTCTTTTTGGTGGGATGAACACTTGGATATAGCCTAATGTTGTTGTTGTTCAATAGATAATGTTGTGTCTGACTCTTAGCGACCTCATGGACTGTGGCATGCCAGGCTTCTCTGTCCTTAAGATAATGCTGCATTAAATTTAATCCATGCATAACTAAGTCTTATTAAAATGAACATCCATAGGTTTATTTCTTCGCCAACTTGGTTCAATGATACTGCATTGAGTACCATATACACACCAAACTTGGGATTAAGTGCATGGGAATACAAAGATAATTAAGATGAGATCTCTCTCTTGAGAGGCTTATAGTTAATCTTCCTGTGTTAGATTGATGATGAAACATGATGGATTACAGTAATGTAATCAAATAACTGTGGTATAATATGACAATATATCCTAGGAATAGTGCAGGTTGCATACAAATAATTTAACAATACTTAGAAGTATCAGTGTCCTATAAGTCTATGACTAAACAAATACAAATGATATAAAAAGAACAAACACCCCAAAGTTTCAGATGTCACATGTTGTTCTCATAAATACATTTGCTTAAAAAGTTAAAGCTGCAATGTATAAATAGTATATACTGCACACCTATAGCTATTTAGACTAGAATTATTTAAAGCTACATAAAAATAAAAATCTTGAAAGATGATGCTGTGAAAGTGATGCACTCAATATGCCAGCAAATTTGGAAAACTCAGCAGGGGCCACAGGACTGGAAAAGGTCAGTTTTCATACCAATCCCTAAGAAAGGCAATCCCAAAGAATGCTCAAACTACCGCACAATTGCACTCATATCACATGCTAGTGAAGTAATACTCAAAATTCTCCAAGCCAGGCTTCAGCAATACATGAACCGTGAACTTCCAGATGTTCAAGCTGGTTTTAGAAAAGGCAGAGGAACCAGAGATCAAATTGCCAACATCTGCTGGATCATCGAAAAAGCAAGAGAGTTCCAGAAAAACATCTATTTCTGTTTTATTGACTATGCCAAAACCTTTGTCCGTGTGGATCACAATAAACTGTGGAAAATTCTGAAAGAGATGGGCATACCAGACCACCTGACCTGCCTCTTGAGAACCTATATGCAGGTCAGGAAGCAACAGTTAGAACTGAACATGGAACAACAGACTGGTTCCAAATAGGAAAAGGAGTATGTCAAGGCTGTATATTGTCACCCTGCTTATTTAACTTATATGCAGAGTACATCATGAGAAACACTGGGCTGGAAGAAGCACAAGCTGGAATCAAGATTGCTGGGAGAAATATCAATAACCTCAGATATGCAGATGATACCACCCTTATGGCAGAGAGTAAAGAGGAACTAAAAAGCCTCTTGATGAAAGTGAAAGAGGAGAGTGAAAAAGTTGGCTTCAAGCTCAACATTCAGAAAACTAAAATCATGGCATCTGGTCCCATCACTTCATGGGAAACAGATGGGGAAACAGTGAAATCAGTGTCAGACTTTATTTTTCTGTGCTCCAAAATCACTGCAGATGGTGACTGCAGCCATGAAATTAAAAGACACTTACTCCTTGGAAGGAAAGTTATGACCAATCTAGATAGCATATTAAAAACCAGGACATTACATTGCCAACAAAGATCTGTCTAGCCAAGGCTATGGTTTTTCCAGTGGTCATGTATGGATGTGAGAGTTGGAGTGTAAAGAAAGCTGAGCGCCAAAGAATTGATGCTTTTGAACTGTGGTGTTGGAGAAGACTCTTGAGAGTCCCTTGGACTGCAAGGAGATCCAACCAGTCCATCCTAAAGGAGATCAGTCCTGGATGTTCATTGGAAGGACTGATGCTGAAGCTGAAACTCCAATACTTTGGCCACCTCATGTGAAGAGTTGACTCATTGGAAAAGACCCTGAGGCTGGGAGGGATTGGGGGAAGGAGGAGAAGGGGACGTCAGAGGATGAAGTGGCTGGATGGCATCACCGACTCGATGGACATGAGTTTGAGTAAACTCTGGGAGCCGGTGATGGACAGGGAGGCCTGGAGCTGCAATTCATGGGGTCACAGAGTCAGACACACCTGAGCGACTGAACTGAGACATTAAGCCTTCCAAAATCTCTTGAAGACTTTTAATTTCTTCAGATTGTGCCTTAAAGACCTGACAGTATTAATGCAAATAACCCTTGTAATATATGCCCAAGGAAAATAGTTTCATGAATCATAGAGTCACAGATAACCTTTATAAAGTCATATTATGTGTTTCCCATCTCTACTGAATTATCCAGGTTAAAAAGTTAATACAAACAGGAATCTTGTTTCCTACTAGCAAACTGAAAACATAATCCATTAGTTCACTCTTCAAATGCTTTCCAATCCTATTTGAAATAGTTACTGATTTAGATGAGTTTCCTTGTTGGCTCAGTGGTAAAGAATCCATCTATCAATGCAGAAGATGTGGGGTCAATTCCTGGATAGGGAAGATTCCCAGGAGAAGAAAATGGTAACCCTCTCCAGTATTCTTGCCAAGAAATCCCACGGACAGAGGAGCCTGGCAGGCTACAGTCCACGGGGTCAGAAAAGAGTGAGACAGGACTTAGTGACTATAACAAAACAACTGATTTAGACAAAATATCATGAAGAGGAAAGTGTTTACGTGTGTGTATGTGCATGCTCAGTCATGTCTGAACACTCTTTGCAACCCCATGAATTGTAGCCCGCCAGGCTCCTCTGTCCATGGGATTCTCCAGGCAAGAATACTGGACTGAGTTGCCATTTCCTTCTCCATGGGATCTTCCCAACCCATGGATAGAAACCACATCTCTTGAGTCTATCCCTTCTCCAGTGGATCTTCCTGACCCAGGAATAGAACTGGGGTCTCTGGCATTGCAGGTGGATTCTTTACCATCTGAGCCACCAGGATTTGGGGGATAGAGCCAATTATGGCTAGACTGGGGAAAATTACAGTTAAGTCCTTAGTGAGAGAAAATATGCTTGAGGTGGTACAGAGAGCATTGTTTCCATTTGGTCTGCTTACCTAGTTAAGCTTGAAACAATCCTGATCTTTCCATTTCTTTAAGCTGTCTAGGTTAGAAAAAGAAGCTATGGGCCAAACTTCCTATTTATATTTGCCCACCTGAAGCCATTCACAAAGAGTTCTATTTCATTTGTTTCTCACTTTAATCAATAGATACAGGCCATTTTAGCATGAATATAATGGTGAAAAGGAATAGAGAGAAGCAGAGATGCAAAGGAAAATAGAGACCAGGGGTGGATGGGAAGCAAGCAAGCAAACAAACAAAAACTCTGGAAGAATTTGTTTTTACAGGTTAAAAAACCAGAATGAAGGTTAAGGGAAGGATGATTTACTAAATTAGGTTTCCTGAATAACCTGCTCTTTGTTCTTAGAAATAGGTAGGAGATAAGGTCTGAGACAAGTAGGATTCCCCTTCTTCAGCTGTGTTTCCTTACTATTGTTTTAATCTATATTAATCATTTTGTGGAACAGAAATAATTGCTGAAAAAGTATAATTTTCAAAATGATTGACTATTACTTATAATGTAGAGAGAGAAGTTCTGTCAAGCTGACTGAGTCACTAAAGGAGACAATTTTCCTCTATAATAAATTGTTATCAGAAAAGTGACCAGAAGTCAACATAATCTCTATTTCTTCATGTCCTCAATAATCGCAATTAAATGCTTCCCTTCCCCTTCAGTGAATGACCAGATCTGATAACCAGATAGCAGAACAAGTGTGGAGCAGCAAGTAGGATTTCCAGTATGATCTAGTAATTTTTTATATTCAGGTTGCCTATGAGCCACATTAATATTGATGATTCATGATTAAAGATGTCTATTTTTTTCTTAAGAGTGTGCCAGCTAGTGGGATTCATAGCTGTCTCCTTATACAAGTAGGTATTTTCACACACACTTTGATTTGAAAGGTTTCTCAAGTTTCCACCTATCCAACAGTAGATTCCTATGTATCTATCAAAGTGCTACTGCACTTCACTACTTTAGGAATTCAATTATTAAAAGAAAAAAAAAAACAGATTATTAGAAGGCAAAAGAGAGAGGCTCTTCATAGATAGAATGAGAGAACCAAGATATTTGGCCAAGATCATGAAGCCAAAATTTATGTTTTTGAGGAAGATATGGAAAGAGTGAAAAATTTCTTCTTTGTTATTAGCAAAGGCTTTAACCCAAACTCCCATATGTAGATAGCTGGGTTAGATCACTTGAGAGACTTGATTTATATTGATTGCTATTTATTTTTTTAAACTCATTTATTTTTGCCTCGCAGACTCAGATAGTGATTTCTTTGCCTTGGGGATAATATGAATCTTGCACAGCCTTCTCAAGACAGAAGGCCCCTCCCAGGCGGGATGTAGCCCTAGTCCAATTTACCTAAAGTGTGTAATACATTAGTAAAGCTGCTATAAGCACTCATGTATAAATATTTTTGTGGGCATTTATTTTAACTTCTTTAGATAAATATCTAGAAAAGGAGCTGCTGGATCATGTGGTAAGCATTAATTTAACTTGTAAGATACTGCCAAACTGTTTTCTAAAGTGGTTGTCCCACTTTAAGTAGCCTCACCAGCAGGTAGAGAGTTGCCTCTACACCTTCAACAATACGTGTTACAGCAAGTGATAATTGGCAACATAAGAGTGGCTCTTCTGTATTAATATAATGATTAATATAATTTTATATTAATATACTCAGAGAGGGCAATGGCACCCCACTCCAGTACTCTTGCCTGGAAAATCCCATGGACAGAGGAGCCTAGTGGGCTGCAGTCCATGGGGTCGCTAAGAGTCGAACACAACTGAGCGACTTCACTTTCACTTTTCACTTTCATGCATTGGAGAAGGAAATGGCAACCCACTCCAGTGTTCTTGCCTGGAGAATCTCAGGGACCAGGAAGCCTGGTGGGCTTCCGTCTATGGGGTCGCACAGAGTCGGACACGACTGAAGCGACTTGGCAGCAGCAGCATATTAATGTACGAATACTACTCAGCAACAAAAAGAAATAATCTACTGATACAAAACAACATGACTATATTTAAAAAAATCTTGCCAAGTGAAAGAAGCCAAACACAAAAGGATACAGAGTACATGAGTCCACATTTCTGAAGTTTTAGAAAAGGCAGAGCTAACGAGACCAGAAGCTTTTCAGTGGTTGCCTGAGGCATAAGGTATGAGGTGATGGAGGCAGAGACATAACTGGGAAGGAAGCAGGGACCTTGTGTGTGGGTTGATAGAAATAATTTATATTTTGAATGAGATGATAGTTACTTAAGCATACATCTATCTCAAAATTTAACAAGTTTATAGTATTTAAATGGGCATATTCATTTTATTGTATATATATATTAATCTCAATACAGTTTTGTTTTTAAATGAAATGAAAATCAATCTAGTTTTGAAAGTTAAAGAAGGGGAGAAGAGAGAGAAGGTGAACCCAAAAAAGACCAGTGTTCAGGAAAAGCTTCACCTTGTAGCAGAGTGGCCCCAAGGACGCTTGAACTGCTCTTGTTCCTAGAATGTGGTGTAGGGAGTGAAGCCTAAGCTCTCACTGGAAGCCAAATCTGTCCGAATTAGTTGACAAGATGGGTGTCTGGCTGTTAAGGTAGGAAAGATTCTATGAAGGACAGAAGGGAAATCTCTAAAATCAACTTCCTCTGGTTCACACAGGGGCTTTGTCTGAACCTAGTGGTGTTAGCGTCTTCCATTGGCTTTATTTCTTTGTTCTCTTTGGTTTTAAATACTTGCATCCTTTTGATGGATTTCCTTAACCAGTCTCTCTCCCTAGTCCTGGTTTTTGTGTGGAATTTCCCTATTTTGTCATTTGGGATATGATAACAGAGCTCTGAAAATCTTTCTGCCATTGGTATATCCAAATATCTATTTTTTGGGTGCCTAATAATGCAAATCAAGTAATACCATTTTTTATTATGATTCATGACACAAATATTAAGTCAGAGGAATTTTATACTATTGTCTTGGTTTCATCTAGAAAATACTGAAACCAAGCAAATATTTAGTTGTATACTTTCAAGAAATATCCTTTCAGATATAACTACTGTTTCAGAAATAAATTTTAATTGACTGTGGTACAAAAATGGAGTTAAACAAATTTATATTTTTTTTATCAGAAAATAAATATAAAATATTGACCATATATCTGTATCTAAAAAAGACTATTTTTCTGTGTGATTTGTGTACATGTGTATAAATACTCTTTTTGCATTTGTAAATATTTTTATATGTATACATTTTCAACATAACATTATTAGAATTTGTCATTATTTTCCAGTGTGACTGCAAAGTCACTTTAAAGAAAAATATTGTTGATCTTTGTTTTTCTACTTTAGATTTTTAATTTTTCCTTGCATGATATTCAGACTTCATAAGTGATGAAGTTAAAGAATTATTATTTTCAAACTCTCTATATTCAATAAATTTTAAATCTAAAATAGCTATTATAAAAACTCAGTCTTTAATGATACTATGTACAAACAAAATTATAAGATTTATAAAAAGTAACTTCACCAATTCTCAGAGTTTTCTTAAATGACATTTGAACACCAAGTGATTATATTTTATTATTATTTATCAATTATTTACTAAATGAGATAGTATTGCTTGTTTTCTTTCTTCCTTCTTTCTTTCCTTCCTTCTTAAATTTCACACCAGTGAGTTCAGTTCAGTTGCTTAGCCGTATCCAACTCTTTGCTATCCCATGCACCGCAGCATGCCGGGCTTCCCTGTCCATCACCAACTTCCAGAGCTTGCTCAAATTCATGTCCATTGAGTCAGTGATGCCATCCAACCATCTCATCCTCTGTTGTCCGCTTCTCCTCCTGCCTTCAATCTTTCTCAGCATCAGGGTCTTCTCAAATGAGTCAGTTCTTTGCATCAGGTGGCCAAAGTATTAGAGCTTCAGCTTCAGCATCCATTCTTTTGATGAATATTGAGGACTGATTTCCTTTAGGATGGACTGGTTTGATCTCCTTGTAGTCCAAGGGACTCTCAAGAGTCTTCTCCAACACCACAGGTCAAAAGCATCAACTCTTCGGTGCTCAACTTTCTTTATAATCCAACTCTCACATCCATACATGACTACTGGAAAAATCACATCTAGACTACCTGACAGAAATACAATTCCTTTCCATGCTCTTTTATATTATTTTTGCTCATCTGAATAGCCTGAAAAAGACAGTACAATTTAGAGAACCTTGCTAAAGTTCCTCTATTGATTGCTTCTCATTTCATTAGAAAAGTGCTTAATCAACTTAATAGTCATTCTGGAGAAAGGTACCATATACATTATCAACACCAGCCCGCACCAAGGGAAAAAAAAACTTTGAATGTTGAGATAGTAATTAGCAAATATAGAACTAAAAATGATAGATGTAGTTAAACACTATTTTTGTTGTATCAGTTCAATGCAAGCATTACCAGAGAACAAATGTAAGGGCTACTGAATACTTCTCCATTTAAATGTCATGTGTTATAACCATCATTAAGCAAATTGATTGATATTGCTGGTATCTGTATCTGAATATAATTATGCAAATGATTTTAAAATTCTTAAATGGAATAAAATTTCAAAAGGTGTAATCTGAGTTTCTGCCCCACTAGCTAGATTATCTAAATCTAGTGTTGTCCAATTTAGCTTAAAGGAGACTCTCAACTCTGCCTCATTATTTTTTCCTCAGAATTGTGTCACTTCTTTGATATCTACAAGTTGTACTGAATGTTTTGGCAAAGTTGGTGTTGACAATAGTGTTGATGCATTGTCTATATGAAGGTCTATAACGAATTCAGGGCTGGTGCTCAAAGGGTGGTGTATTCCACAGAAAGATAACAACAGGGTCAACATTATGTAAAAATGTATAGAAGGTGTACATAAGATAGAAGGAAAATTACAAATTGTTAATTCAAAGGAATTAGGAATTAATAATAAATAAAGGAAGCCTTTATTTAATGTGAAATTATGTTAAGATGCTGGTACAGGTCACAGAGCAAATTAGTGGCAGAACTGAGTTTGAAGTTGGGGGCTCATGAGGGTCTGTTGCCCTCATGGAAAAGTTTGTTTAGCCTTTACCATCTCCCATGCTGTTACTGACTGTTGTAAGCTTTGTTCAACACACATCTTGATGATCTACTCTAAATTACTGATTAGAAGGAAAAACTTGACTACAGAAAGTCACAAAATTCTAAGGAGGCCTAAGAGTTTCCTAAGCATTCTCCAGGACTAGGGAGTTCACTATCTTAAACATAACTGGGTAAAATCTGAGACAATGTAACAAGGATCTTCTATATAGATCTTGAATACATCCTTAAGATTCCCATCTGTCTATTGCCCTTCTCACAGTCTACTAGAGTAACACAGATCAATAGTCCTTCCAAAATTTTCAAAATTGTGTCATGTTTTTCTTTGTTTCAGAATTCATCTCTCCAGATCTATTAAAAGTTCTTGACAAAATAGTGTCCATATATCTTTGTCATCCTCATTTCATTCCCCTGAATATGCTTAATTGCTAATGTTGAACCTCTCATAATTGATTCTACAGTAATAATAATAATTTCAAACACAGACTTAAAATGCAATTTGCTTATGAAAGTTTGTATGTGAATAAATGCCCCATATAATGTAAATGATATGATTCTGAGCAGAAATTTTGATGACCCTTTATTTCTTGTCCTATCAATTTGTTTCTGCAAAATCACTCTAGCAGAAGACTTAAAGGGAAAAAAAAAAAGGCAGGGGAAACTGGTATTTTTTTTCCTCTATACAAATACAACCCAATCCTGATGATTGCTCCATGCTAAACTTATTTTACATACATATTATTTAATATTTGGGGGACACTCATGGAGGAGAAAGGAGAATATAAAAACAATATGCAGCCAGAAATGAAGAAAACTCTGAATCAACTGTCTTTGTGTAGGAGATGGAAGAACAAGAACCCTACCACCTTGGCATGCCATTCAGCTACATCACTAAATAAGGATATAAGATTTGAATCAACATCTTGGAATTCAGATTTCCTAGCTACACTTCCTTTTTTGTTTCTCAATTACCTTAAGAAAACTTATTCGGATTATCTACATTAGATCATACAGCCAGGAAACAGTTTAGCAGTATTTGTCATTCCAGGTGGCAAGACTGGACAAAGGTAATAGCTCAATGTTTTGGATAATAAATCATGTAAGGAACTACTTCTTAAAGAAGTATGTGTGCTCAGAGTGTTATAGTTGGGCTGTAAAGTACATCATCGTGGTCTCTCCATTTATGAAGTACATTTTAATTTCTAGTTCTAAGGGGAAGAAAATAAATACATGATGATACAATTTTGCATGTGCTTCAGTATTTAATTTGATTTGAAAATTAGATAGTAGAATATACTGTATTTTTTAAAGTCTTATTGCCTCCATTTAATTCATACAATTTAGGCATAAGAGTCATTTAGTCTCTGCATAATTTTTAATTAGCTCAACTTTCTCTAATTATTACATTAGCTGAAGTTCTCATTAAAGCCTTCCTGCTCCTTATCTCAGAAGGGTAGAGTATAACATGGGTGAAGGACCCTTAGAGGACTAAGGAGATAGTAATTTATAACTAATGTGACAAACTGACATTTCACTTATGATGAAATCATTTTTGAAAAAAGGATAAGTCACATTTTAAAAATACATGTATTAGTAAGTACAATTTTAAAAATTGCAATGAATACAATTAAATTGTGTATGTTCTCAAATTCTTTAGCCTTAGGAGAAGGATACTTCTCCTTTAGTATTCAACTGAAGCCCCTAAGTCTCTACCCTGTATAATCAGGCTAGGAGTTCAATGATCTAAGTGCTGTATTTCACGAAGTATGAGGAGCATAACTGTTCACACTTAAAGATCACTGAAGTAGGATTTTCCTACTGTCAGTGAAATCTTGCAGTCTTTATCAGCCAGGCAACAGTTATGAAATAGGTATCATTGTCAAGACATGTGTGACTTTATAGATATCCCTGGTGGCAAAACTGGCTAATGTACATTTCAACATTCTGAACATTTGAATGTAAGGACAATCTGAGGAAGAAATAGAATATCTATTTGTTGTACAGAATCCTCATGAATTACACAGCAAGATTATAAAAAGTATCCGCTTCAAAACCAGCATCACTGGCTTGGAGAAAATATCCCAGAATCAAGAGTATACTTAAGTAGAAAGTTAAAATGTAAGTTATAAGAAAAATTGTTTGATAAGTTAATTGGCAGTATTTTTTTCTTTTTTTGTGGCATGTAAAATAACAGTGCACCTTAAAATAACACCATCTTAAAGTCAAAGAATACCATAATTCTAGAAATTTTCAGGGAGTCATTATATGCTCTACCATTTATATTGACTCTGGGTTTTTGACGATACCTGCCTTCACACGCATAACAGGGCCATTTCTTGTACCTCTTATAATGGCAGTTTGTCTTACGGGGACCCACAAAGCAGAGTTGATATCAAGCTATGGCATTGAAAATTCTTTACTGTAGTCTTTGGATGTGAGGGAGAAAAACAAATAACATAACACCACACAGCAAATTTTAACCTGGAATATCTGGTAGCATACTTTACTTTTCCCTGATTCTTCATAGAGACGTCCTTTCTAGATTTCTCCTTGTTCTTGCTTCTCTCTATCGTTGCAAGAAACAACTTGCCTAGATAAGAAGGAAATACTTTAGCCAATACTGAAACCACACTGGTGTCTAAAAATTTGCCAAGTTCTCTCCCAGTTAAAAACAATGGTGGTCTTTCACATTATTACAGAAAGTAGCTAATTTTCTAATTGACTCAAATTCCTTCCCTCTAGAATAGCATTTTTGCTTTACTATTTCATGGCTAAAGAGCCTATTAAAATGTCTCTCTGCAAGATGTCTGCATGCTTTCCAAAACCAAAGAACAGTATATTCTTAAAGATAAATTCTGCTTCTATTACTAAAACAAACGAACAAACCAAAACATGTGGTAGCTTGTTAAAATATCAGCGTGTTTCTGATAAATAAAAAATTTGCTGGAAGAAAATATAACAACAACAACAAAAAAAACCCCACTAAGATTTCAGAGACCATCTTGATGATTTGAACTTTGATGCTATTAATATATTTGTGACAGTGAAAGTGAAAATCTCTCAGTCGTGTCTGACTCTTTGTGACCCCATGGACTCTACAGTCCATGGAATTCTCCAGGTCAGAATACTGGAGTGGGCAGCCTTTCCGTTCTCCAGAGGATCTTCCCAACCCAGGGATCAAACCCTTGTTTCCTGCATTGCAGGCAGATTCTTTACCAGCTGAGTCCAAGGGAAGCCCAATATATTTGTACTAAAAGCTTAATAACGCAAATGAATGGGTTTTAATAGACACTGATATCCTATGAATATCAGACACTCACAAGTGAGTGAGACAGATTTATAAACAGGAACTGGTGAGACTCGAGTGCAAATTCTACTTCCAAAATCTCCAGAATGGAATAAACTAAAGATAGGCAAAGTTACCAATAACTAAACGTGATCTATAAATCCTGCAAATAAAAACAAAATACGGGCTACAAAGTAGAGTGGTAGTTTTCAAATTTCAGTTTGTTAAACTTTAGAGACATAAGCTTTACCCAAGGAGCTTGTTAAAAACTGCAGAGTTCAAACTTTTAGCCTCTAATTATTCTGAGTTAGTTAGTCTATGAAAAGTCTAGAAATTTACATTTTGTCACAAAAATATCAGGCAATTCTGAAGCAAAAGTTTAAGGTATCATATTAAGGAAGGAAAAAACTGCTATAATGTCTATATCTCAAATAGGAAAAAAAAGACAAAAAACCCAAACACATGTTACAATAATATGGCCAAATGGTCTGGATCATTTGCTTGGGCAAATCAGTCTTTCATATATAATGATCTTCAGAGAGAAAAAAGTCTTAGTATGATAATTTAATTACACTACTTCAAAAAATGTCAGTTATTTAAAATATGCATACACAGAACATCATAGTCCTGATCTTGCACACTATATTTGGTGTTCAGCAGAAAGTAAATTTCAATAATTATCATCCTCATACATTAGCTCCCTCATGCAAACACATGCCCCACATAACAGAACCAGAGTCACAAGCAAATGCAAGTTCCTGAGTGACTTTCTCCAGCAGCCCTTGTGATCATCAGCCTCCTCTGTACATTCCTTAGGTAAGACTTCTGTGGAGTTTACCATTACCCTGCTTTCTCGGTTGGAACTGACCGATTCACCTTAAGGCCAGGAACCTCAAAGCATTTTATCTATAGACCCTAAGACATGTGCCCCAGGTCCTATGCACTGTCCACACTCTGCTTTGACCTCCCCATGTAGCCCCTTAAAACATGTTCTGTACTTCCTCCAGGACCCATGAGTATTAAATTGCTCTATTTGAATTTCTTTCATGATCTGTCGTTGAACCTCTCCTCACCATATGGCAACTTGTGCTCCATTTAGCAAGTGTTAATTGAACAAAGCCACAATACAAGGCAAAGGTTTTACCATTTTAGGAATCTTTCTGAATATAATCTTGAATGAATACAAATTTACCTTAATCTATTCCACTACATGCATTTTTACTGTAATCACTAAAGTTCATCACTCTAAGGGTCATTAGTTTTTCCTTAATACATGACTTGAAGACCATGGTCTCTATTTGATACTAGAAATGTTACATAATTAGGAGTTAAACCAACTGAAAGTATAATGCTCTTGTCAATTAATATCTTACCTTTTCCTAAAATTTTTATTTAATAATATTACTTTGGATAAGAATTAGAGCAAAGATAGGCTGCATGGCCTTTTAAATTTCCTTCCAACCTAATGATTCATGAATATATTACGGTGCAGTAGAATGTAAATAACTCTATCCTTAAAACACAAATAAATAAATAAATGAAACAAATACTTTCTCCTTTTTATATTTAGGTCCAATCCTGTTTGCTTCATTGCTCCCAAATTCCTTGGGGTTATTGCAAGGTTGTAAGAGGAAACTTGCTGATGGGTACACAATAAAATTATACAGCGGCCAACCGCCTGCCCTCCCACTGCCTGAAAACCAGAGAAGGAAGAATGGCAAAAATATGCGTATGATAATTCAACTCATCGCTATTTATGTATCTAGAAATATAAAGTTCTATACACACACACACATACACACACACACAGATATATAGACAGAGAGAGAGAGCATGATAGAGGTCATGCAAATCAATAACTGTAACAGGGCTACAAAAAGTAGCACAAGAATTCATTTCCTTTCTAAGGAGAATCTTTTCAAGCCCACTTCCTGCCGTTCAACCTGTACCACTTAGTGTTAAGCCTTGACTGTGCTGATTTGACAGATAGAGAAGAGAGAACATAGAAAGAACATGAGAGCTGTAATTGCTTTACATTGGAAAAGGCATGGAGGTATCACTGAGGAGGGGAAGAGAGTAAAAAGGTGGGAGGGCAGGCATCAAAGAGTAGGTGGAGTTGATGGAGTACACCTGACTCTAAGCGTGAAAGGAAGAGAACAAAAAAGAAGAAATTTTGGAGTTGCCAAGGGAAATGGAATTTGGAGAGAAATGTATAAAGCATATTTTGTGAAGTTTTGAACTGTATTTTTGTTATTCTCTCTCTTGTTTCTTATTAAGAAACTTCAGTAAAGACTTATTATCAAAGATAGAAATATTTCCCAACATTTTGTAATTTGGTTTGTGAGTTTTTAAATGCAATGAAATGGAACTTGAAGCAAGATAATGACTCAGATATTTTCAAGTTATATCTGAAACAGATATTATCTAAGCTCAGATAATACAAAACCCAAGTCATGAATTTGTTCTTCCATCAGAAGTGCAAGTCTAATTAATATAATCATTAGGGAGGGGGACTTCCCTGTAGGTGGATTCCGGGTAATCAGTTTGTCTGAGATTTCAAACATAACAATTATTAGAGGTGAACTTAGAAAAGAGGAAAAAAGGAAAGAATGAGGTGTGTGTATTCACACTTAAAAAGACTTCCTCTCTGGTTAGGTAAGTGTGACTATTCAGACTGCCAATAGGTCTCAAAGTGTCCAGAGTTACAGCCTTGAGTCACTAAACTCTTGAAATAGATTAGCACTTAACGGATACATGGAAACTTACGTATAAGCTTTCATAGGTTATACACATTATTAAGAAGATGTAAAGTTTTTCTCAGAGATTCTCCTGTAAGGCAGTACTCTTATCAAATTTTATTTCCTTAACAACCCAATCAAAACAAACAGAAGCACACAAAAGTGAACAGATTAACATGCCCCATTTGCTAAATCTCCTCTAAATATTTGTAATAACACAAGTAACTCATATTCATTGTGCAAAATAAAAAATTAAAAGGAAAATATAAAAATATTCATAGTTGCTCAATATTTTGATATATATACAATATATATAAGCATTAATACTTTTTCCTTAAAATTTTCCATTTTATATAAGCTATCTAATTTGCAGGCATACAGTGGTTCACAGTATTCCTTTTTAATGCTTTTTATTTCTTAAGGTCAATAGTGATGTCCTTTCATCTATGAGTTCAGTAATTTAGTTTTTTCTTGGTTAGGATAATTTCTATTAGTTTCACTTAGTTCACTGAATCTTATGACTGTAGTGTCCTATGGGCTAAAAAAATTTATTCAATAATTTTCAACTATTATACTTTTCACTTTTAGAATTTTATATATGGTTCTTTTGTAGCTTTCTTTTATGTACTCAATTCATATATGTTTGTACATCTTTTCTATTAAATCATTAAAAATGTTTATAATAGCAGGCTTTTTAAAAATTGAAGCATTAGTGACATATAATATTATATTAGTTTCAGGTATACAACATAGTGATTTGATATTTTATAGATTACATACCACACAAATTTATTATAAAATATTGAGTATATTTTCTGTGATGTACATTACATAAAATAAAGCCTGTGACTTTTTTAGTTTATAAATATTAGTTTGTACCTTTTAATCCCATTCACATATTTTCCCCCTACTCATATTCCCTTCCTCTCTGGCAACTATTAATTTGTTCTTTGTGTCCTTGAGTTTGTTTCTGTTTTGTTATATATTTTTTTGTTTTGCTTTTAGATCCAGTGAAAACACAAGTATTTGTCTTTCTCTGCCTGACTTCTCTGCCATGTTGTTGCAAATAACAAGATATCATTCTTAATATGAGTGAGGAATATTCCACAGTATGTATATACCACATCTTCTTTATCTGTTCATCTTGATGGACACTTTGGTTGCTTCCATATCTTGGCTAATATAAATAATGTTGCTTTTGAACACTGGGTGCATATATCTTTTGAAATTAGTGTTTTACATTTCTTTGGATAAACACCAAGGAGTGAAATTGCTGGATCATATGGTAATAAAATTTTTATTTTTTGAGAAACCTCCATGTTGTTTGCTATAGTGGGTTCACTAGTTTACACTCCCAGCAACAATGCCTGAGGGTTTCCTTTTCTCCACATCCTTGCCAACACTTGTTATTTCTTGTATTTTGGATGATAGCCATTCTGACAGGTGTGAGGTGTTATCTCCTTGTGGTTTTGACTTGCATTTCTCTGATGATTAGTGACATTGTTGAGCATACTCTCATGTGCCTGTTGGCCATCTGTACGCCTTCTTTGGGAAAATACCTATTCAGGTCCCTGCCCATTTTTAAGCAGATTGTTTGGTTTTTGATATTGAGTTTATGAGTTATTTACATATTTCAGACATTTACGCAGTATCAGACATATCATTTGCAAATATATTCTCCCATTCAGTAGGTAGGCTTTTCACCTTACTGATGATTTCTTTCATTGTACAAAAGGTTTTTTGCTTCATGTAGTCCCACTTGTTTATTTTTTTTGTTGTCCTTGCTTGAGGAAAGAGATTTAAAAAATATATATTGCTAAAACTGATGTCAAAAAGCATCCCCTCTGTTTTCTTCTAGAAGTTTCAAGTCTTATATTTAAGCCTTTAAAGAATGGCCTTTATCACTATTTTTTCCATTTGATTGCTGTGGCTAGGACTCCCAACTCTATATTGGATAAAAGTGGTGAAAGTGGCATGCTTATTTTGTTCTGGATTTTGTAGGTAAAGTTTTTACTTTTTCACCATGAGTATAATGTTAACTGTGGGTTTGTTATAAATACTTTTTATTATGTTGAGGTAGTATGTTCCCTCTATATCAACTTTGTTGAGACTTTTCATCATGAATATATGATAAACTTTATCAAATGATTTTTCTGCATCTATTGAAATGATCATGTGATCTTTATCCTTAGTTTTGTTAATGTGGTATATCATGTTATTTGATTTGGGGATATTAAACAACTCTTGCATCCCTTCAATAAATCCACCTTGATCATGGTTTATGATCCTTTTAATGTTGAATTTGGTTTGCTAATATTTTGTTGAGGATTTCTACATCAGTGTTCATCAGGGATATTGGCTTTTAATTTTCTTTTATTGTAATGTTTTGTCCGATTTTAGTATCAGGGTAATGTTGTCCTCATAGAAGCAGTTTGGAAGGATTCCCTCCTCTTCAATATTTTGGGATAGTTTGAGAAGGACAAGTATTAACTCTTCTCTAAATATTTGGTTGAATTCCCCTGTGAAGCTGTCTGGTCCTGGACTTGTTTGGTGGGAGTTCTTTTTTGGTCACTGATTCAATTTTATTACTAGTAATCAGTCTATCCAGATTTTTTATTTCTTCTTGATTTAGTCTGAAAAGATTGTTTCCAGGAATTTACCAATTTCTTCTAAATTGTTTAATTTGTTAGCATTGTTCATAGTACTATCTTAGAATTGTTCCTATTTCTGTGATATCAGAATAAAAAGTCATTTCTAATTTTATTTATTTGGTCCTTCCCTCTTTTTTTTTTCCTTTCCTTGATGAATTTGCCCAAAGTTTTATCAGTTTTGTAGACCTTTAAAAAATATCATATGAGTTTTACTAATCTTTTCTACTGTTTCTTTTTAAAGTCTATTTAATTTATTTGTACTCTGATTTTATTATTTCCTTCCTTCTTCTAAAACCTGGCTTTGTTTCTTCTTATTTTTCTAATTCCTTTAGGTGTAACATGTTAGGTTGCTTATTTGAGATTTTCCTTGTTATGTAAGGGAGGCTTGATTATATAAACTTGCCTCTTAGAATTGCTTTTGATGTACTCCAGATTTTGGAAAACTGTGTTTGTGTATTAATTCATCTCAAGGTATTCTTGATTTCTTTATTGACTCATTGGCTTTTTAGTAGCATGTTACTTAGTCTCCATGTGTTGTTTTTTCCAGCTTTGTTCCTGTAATGGATTTCTAGTTTCACACTGTTGTAGTTGGAAAAGATGCTTGATAAAATTTCAATCTTCTTAAATTAGTTGTGACTTGTTTTGTGACTTAGCATGGGATCTATCTTAGAGGATGTTTCATCTGCACTTGAAATCAGATGTGTGTTCTTCTGGTTTTGGATAGAATGTTCTGTAGTAGATATCTATAGACAGTCACTGCTCATTCTAAGTTCTGACTTTACTTACTTGTTTGTTTTCCTGTTAACTGCTTTTAATTTTGATTACAAGGCACTATTTCCTGCTTCTTTTTCTGTGTGTGCTAATTTTGAATTCTACTTTATTTTTGAGAGAGTCCTGATTATTTACTATTCTTTTTAAGTGTTTTGAATTTTATTTTGACTTGAAGTTAGTTTACCAGCAGATTTTTAAAAATTTTGTCAAGCTTATTTTATGCTTATTAGAATTGATCTATTTTGCATTTTTCCTTAATCTTACCAATAATGTGTAGTCTTTACTTTAAGGATGGCCTTCTGGGATTTTACGTACATAAAAAGAGCTCAACAGTATCTCTCCACTCTGGCTGGGCTGGAGGTTCAATATCTTAGGATTTCATGACTTATGATATATCTGATTAGATCTCTCTTCCCTCAGCAGCTGTTCTTTGCTAAACTTCATGGTGTCTGAATCTGTATGTGACCCCAGAATACATTTTTGTGTAGGGACTGTTTTACTTATTTTTGTACATTCAGAAGTGTCTCACAGAGTGCTTGACATATGGTTACATTCAGGAAATATGATTTTAAATGAATTAAACTGAATATCTATTCAAGAATATATAATGATTACGTAAAACTCAGTGTAAATAAATGAGGTGAGGCCCTTTTAAAGGATTTAAATAATAATTTTCCCATAACATAAATAAACAAATATTTCAAAATAATTTGCAATATTTTGTTCAGTAAAATCATACAATGTGAAAAAGAATCATGGAAAAGAAAAACTGCATCTACTATTCTGGCATTTGGCTTGTTTTAATATACTAAGCTCATTGTAGTACTGTGTTTATTCATTTCAATTTATTAACACTAGTTGTATCCATCCAAAAGTGCTGAAAATGGCGAGTTACAGTTTACAAAAATGCTCAACAGTATATCTGCATCTACAGTTTCATCAAAATATTAAAATTTTAGTTATTTACTACAATTTTAGAAAACCATAGTATATCAGAAAATGTGGTTGTAGTTCTTGCTTTGTTTATATCTGTTATATCCCTGTCAAGTTATATAGCTAGACAAGACCTCAGATTTTGCATTGCCAAAAATGAAAATCATATTAGTTTCTTAGAGTTGTTTTGGTTCTGTTAATTGTTCTAACAAGCAAAACATTTTTGTAGCATGATTTCTTACATGGTAGGCACTCATTCAGTTCAGTTCAGTTCAGTCATTCAGTCGTGTCCGACTCTTTGCGACCCCATGAATCGCAGCACGGCAGGCCTCCCTGTCCATAACAACCTCCCAGAGTCTACCCAAACCCAAGTCCATTGAGTCGGTGATGCCATCCAACCATCTCATCCTCTGTCGTCCCCTCCTTCTCTTGACCCCAATCTTTCCCAGCATTTGGGTCTTTTCCAATGAGTCAACTCTTCACAGGACTGATCTCCTTTAGGATGGACTGGTTGGATCTTCTTGCAGTCCAAGGGATTCTCAAGAGTCTTCTCCAACACCACAGCTCAAAAGCATGCAATTCTTTGGTGCTCAGCTTTCTTCACAGTCCAACTCTCACATCCATACATGACCACTGGAAAAACCATAGCCTTGACTAGACAGAACTTTGCTGACAAAGTAATGTCTCTGCTTTTAAATATGCTATCTAGGTTGGTCATAACTTTCCTTCCAAGCAGTAAACGTCTTTTAATTTCATGCCTGCAATCACCATCTGCGGTGATTTTGGAGCACAGAAAAATAAAGTCTGATACTGTTTCCACTGTCTCCCCATCTATTTGCCATGAAGTGATGGGAGTAGATGCCATGATCTTAGTTTTCTGAATGTTGAGCTTTAAGCCAACTTTTTCACTCTCCTCCTTCACTTTCGTCAAGAAGCTTTTTAGTTCTTCTTCACTTTCTGCCATAAGGGTGGTGTCGCCTGTATATCTAAGGTTATTGATATTTCTCCTGGCAATCTTGATTCCAGCTTGTGCTTCTTCCAGCCCAGCGTTTCTCATGATGTACTCTGCATATAAGTTAAATAAGCAGGGTGACAATATACAGCCTTGACGTACTCCTTTTCCTATTTGGAACCAGTCAGTTGTTCCATGTCCAGTTCTAACTGTTGCTTCCTGACCTGCACACAGTTTTCTCAAGAGACAGGTCAGATGGCCTGGTATTTCCATCTCTTTCAGAATTTTCCACGGTTTATTGTGATCCACACAGACAAAGGCTTGGGCATAGTCAATAAAGCAGATGTTTTTCTGAAACTCTCTTGCTTTTTCGATGATCCAGCAGATGTTGGCAATTTGATCTCTGGTTCCTCTGCCTTTTCTAAAACCAGCTTGAACATCTGGAAGTTCACGGTTCACATATTGCTGAAGCCTGGCCTGGAGAATTTTGAGCATTACTTTACTAGCATGTGAGATGAGTGCAATTGTGCAGTAGTTTGAGCATTCTTTGGCATTGCCTTTCTTAGGGATTGGATGAAAACTGACCTTTTCCAGTCCTGTGGCCACTGCTGAGTTTTCCAAATTTGCTGGCATATTGAGTGCAGCACTTTCACAGCATCATCTTTCAGGATTTGAAGTAGCTCAACTGGTATTCCATCACCTCCACTAGCTTTGTTCATAGTGATGCTTTCTTTCTAAGTCCCACTTGATTTCACATTCCAGGATGTCCGGCTCTAGGTGAGTGATCACACCATCTTGATTATGTGGGTCGTGACTCATTAGTATAATCAATTTGAATTGAATGTGAATCTCAATCAAAACATTACTTAAACTTGTAACAATATAAGCAAACTGGTTTGTGCATGTAATTATAGAAAAAAATGGACAGTTTATAACAACATTTTCAAATAAACTAAGAAATTAATATTAAAATATTTTACTTTCTCCAGTTGTTATAATTTTCTATATTAAAAGTACATATATTTTAAAGCAATTTTTAAACTAAAAATGATATATTTTATCTCTATTTAATTGGTTGGTAACCTATTTCAAAAATGATTGATGAAGATTCATTTAGTTTTAAATTTCACCTACATTTGTAAATATCAACCACAATTGGAAGATATTAACCATTGTATTTTCAACAGAAAACATTTTTTTAAAAGCTTGTGTTCATCTTAATCTAATTTTTCTGTTTTGCTGTATTGATTTGCATTTGAGTATTAGCAGTCCCCAGTGCTATAGTGTGTGTGTGTGTGTTAGTCACTGAGTTGTGTCCAACTTTGTGACCCCATGGACTGCAGCCCATCAGCTTCCTCTGTCCATGGAATTCTCCAGGATTCCAGCAAGAATACTGGAGTGGGTTGCCATTTCCTTCTACACAATGTTGTAGAAGACTATGTAAATTGTTTCCTGACAAGCCTTGGTAGCACATATGCTTCTTTTAACAATAACTAAGAAGCAATTTGCTGATTAGTACACTATATTTCCTTGTGCCCAAGTCTTTCAAGAACATTCAATATCTGTTCCACTTAAATACGAGAAATACTCTGACTCTTCAATCTTATTTCCCCTGTGTGCCATTCAAAATCTGTAAAGCACAGATATATTTAAAATCAAGATGAAGTAATAATTTCTGTTTTACACCATACTGTCAATTAAAACAAGAGTATAAGTGGTTTTCAAATATCCACAAAGAAATTAATAATAAAACTACTTTTTCTATTTATAGAAATTAAACAAAAATGAATAAAAATGTTTACTCCACAAAATTGAAAAAAAATCAGCTAACATAAACTTCACCATGAATATCACCTTAATTTATGTTCATTATAAAAAACTGTTTGATGAACAAATACTAATATTTGTTCAGGTGAATTAAAGTATTTTATTAAACACACCCTTCATACCTTTTAGATTCTCTATTTGTATTGGTGAAGTCAAATTGCTCCTAGCTTCTCCAACACTAACTACAGATATATTTCAGCACTTAGGCTCAGAGTTTCCAGTTGCCTGGTCAATCCTATATCGCACAGTCTCCCACCTTCTTAAATATTGCAAAGACATTTGTGTAAGTTGAAGAATCAGTCTTAGCTAGAGCTCATCTGGAACACCAATATGGGACACATCTTAGACTTCACCAAATGCACTGGTGAAGAGGATCTACTTCTGGTCCTTCCAACATTTCTTCTACTACAGCAGGACAAGACAACTGCTGCCCTTAATGTCAGAATGCATCTTGAGCTGCTCATAAGTACCCTGGCAAAGTGAGAGGGAGAACATTTCTATTTTGATATATCAACTAAAGGTCTCACAACAAATTTGAGTGAAATATTAAATTGTTTGAGAAACGGCTCTTTAATCGACTGTGACACACAAATCTAAGGTCTAACAGCTTCAGGCCTCAAAAACTTCACCTGATCACTCCCACCTGAATCAATTTCATTAAGAAGTAAGATCAAACACTTTAAATATTTTTAATAGCTAGAGTTATATGAATTAAAATTTAAGGTCACACCAAAGTCAATGCAGGAGACACAAGAGATTAAGGTTCAATCCTTGGGTTGGGAAGACCACAGAGAAGGGAACAACAACCCAACCCAGTGTTCTTGCCTGGAGAATTCCATGGATAGAGGAACCTGGCGGGCTACAGTCCATGGGGTCTCAAAGAGTCAGACACGACTGAGGGACTAACACTTTCACTTTCACTTTCAAAGCTTATCTAAATTCTCGAGTAGTTTTGAATTTGAAGACTCATTTGAAATTTTCCTTGATTTTCTGTGTAATATCTGGCACTTTCATTCTGAGTTCTAGTGTGAACTGCTGGCGATGGGGTTGGTGGGGAGCTTCTTTAACTAAATTTTGTTATCTACTCTCTAATTTTACCCTACACAGGAAAATAACATTCAAATAAAATGACAAAAGCACTAAAATGATAAAAAGAATATTTAGAAGCTCTCAAATCTTAACTCAATTTAGAAATGAAAAATAACCAGACAGAAGGGTAAAATTGTTTTTTTTCTGGCCTTGTCTGAAAATAGTTACTAATAAACCATGTTATAGTCAATACCATTAAAGCTAACTTTAAAATAAAAATCCTCACTACTATTCCTCTCCCACATGCAATCCACCTTTATTTCCTGTAGCTTCTATTACTTTATTTCTAAATTATAGTCTCAAATCCATTCATTTATTTTCATTTCAATCGATGGCAAATTAGCCCAAGCCTCTGGTGCCCTGCAGAGGGATTAATGCAATTGCTTCTCCAATTAAAGTATTTTTAAGTATAACATTAATTCATGAAAAAGGTATTAGAAAAATTATAACAAAATGAAACATAAATGAGTAACACAGTCCAAGTCAAGAAATAGAACATTAATAGCTTCTTAGAAGACTCTTCAAAAATACTTTTGCCATGCTGCAGTTGTCAGTCATTTGGATTGTTCTCAATCCAAATAGTTTGGATTTATATTAAATATATAGTTTGGAATTATATTAAATAATACTGCTTTAAACATTATGTACACTGCTTTAAATGTTTGTGCACATACATTTCTCTTGTATAGTAGCTGGGTCAAACAGTAGGAATATGTTCACTTTGTGGCCAGTTTTTCAAAGTGGCAGCACCAATTTATACTTCCTTTCACAGTATCTGAGAATTCCACTTGTTCCCCTTCCTTGCTAACACTTGGTATTGTAGAGCTTTAGAACTTAAGCTAGTTTCTAAGCTTGTAGAAGCATTATTTTTAAAAACCAAATTACTAATGATATTGAGCAACTTTGCATATACTTATTGACCATTTGTATATATATCAATTATAGAGGGTCTATTTGTATCACTTACCTATTTTGAGGAGAGACTGTCTTTTATTTTAGAATTTTTTTTATGTGGGATTCTTTTTTAAGCTTTTATTAAATTTGTTGCAATATTGCTTCTGTTTTTTATGTTTTTTGACTGTGAGGCATGTGGGCTCTCAGTTCCCTGACCAGGGATCGAAATTGCACCTGCTCTGTTGGAAGGCAAGTTCTTAATCATTGGGAAGTTTCTCTCTTGGGTTTTTTTTTTTTTTGTATCTTTTTTGTATATATTCTGGATATAAGCCCTTTATAAGTTCCTTTGTTCTGCAATTATTTTATTCTATTTAGTGCTGTGCCTTTTCTCCCTCTCACTGATATCCTTTTGGGACACTTTATTCTTTAATTTCAATGTAATTTAATTTTTAATTTGTCAGCCTATTGTTTCTTTTATGAGTCCAATTTAAGAAAAGTTTGCCTGTACTACAGTGATTAAGATATGCTCCCATGTTATCTTCTTGAAGATTTACTGTTCTGCCTTTCATTTTCATATCTATAGTCCACTAAGAACTGACTTTCTTATATGAGGTGAGATAGGGAGTCAAGTATTTTCCTCTCTCACTTGAATTCAGAAATCTTAGTGAAATTATTTATTAATTAGATAAAATAATTCATCTGCAGCAACTTTGGGTTTTCTAATATAAACATAATGATGTCTGAAAGTAATAATTCATTTGTCCCTAAAAAATTTTCATATTTTATATTTTTCTATTGTTTAGTTTCACTGGCATGAGCCTCCAGGATAATGCTAACCAGGTGGGATAATAGCAGAAAATGCATGTACTATTTTTGCTTTCATGAGAGAATACATTCATTGTTTCATAATTAAGTACTACCCTTTCTGAACTATTTTGTGTAGATATTCTTTAGTTTACCAAGACTTATGTTGTAAATGAATGATGAATTTTTTCTTTTATTGAGTAATTACATTGGTTTAATGTTAAACCAACATTTAATTCCTAGAATTGAAACAACATGATCATAATATATTATTGTTTAAAAAATATATTGCCACATTTAGATGCTTTGGTATAAGGTTATGATACTCTCAGAAGTCAGTTAGAGCATATTTACACCGTTATCTGAAAATACCTGCTTAAGTCTGCTGCTATTTTGTCCATAAATATTTAGAAATTCCACTGCTAAAGTCAAGTATGTGTGCAATATATTCTATTTCTTTCCATGAGAGGTTTAGTAAGATTTTTATAAATTTATCTAAGACTTCAAATATATTTTTATAAAGTAGCTCATAATGTCTTTTTATTAAAATTTAAATATAGGTAGGATCTTATGTGATGAACTGTATTTTATTCCTCATATTACAAATTTGTACTATCTTCTCATATATTTTTTTCTTCACCATCTCTGCCAAGAATTTACAATCTGCACCAGTTTCTCTAAGAAAGGACATTTTGATTTTGCCAATTTTTCTATTGCATATTTGTTTGTTGTATTATTTTTATTACAACTTCAATGAAATAATGATTGAAATACACTGTTATTTATATTTAAAATGCAAAATTTGATCAGTTTCAGTATATGTATACACCTGAGAAACAACTGCCAAATTTAAGATAACCATTTCCCTCATTTCTACGTTTACTCATGGTCCTTTGTTACCCGTTTTTTCCTCTACCTCCATCTCATACAAGTGCTGTTCTAGTTTCTGTTAATACAGATTCAATGTATTTTCTAGAATTTTTAATAAATAAAAAAGTGTGTACTTCTTTTTGGCCTGGTTTCTTTCACATAGAATACATTTTGAGATCCATCCTGTTTTTGCTTTTATCAATAGTTCATTCCTTTTTTTTTTTTTTTGCTGAATACTGTTTCATTACACGTATGCACCACAGTTTATTCCCTAAATCTGTGTTCTTATAGTTAAGATAGTCTCATATAATTAATCCTGGAGAAGGAAATGGCAACCCACTCCAGTATTCTTGCCTGCAGAATCCCATGGACAGAGAAGCCTGGTGGGCTACAGTCCATAGGGTTGCAAAGAATTGGACACAACTGAGCATGCACACACCATGTAACTAATATACAGTTGGATTTATATTATTCCAATATTATAACCTTATTATTATTACTATTTCTTTGGATTTTAAAATTCGTCATTTTACTATTTGTTTTCTAATTGACCCATGTTGTTTTCTTTTTCCTTCCTTTTCCGGTTTTGTCTGCTTTTGGATAGATTAAGAGCTTTTTATTATTCCGTGCTTTCCTTCTATTGGTTTGCTAGTTTTACATATAAGAATCTTAATAGTAGGCTCTCTAGTGATAATATTAATACCAAGTATGTTTGATACATTGAAGTCACTATGGTTAATATTTTTCCAGCATTTAGATATTCAGCCTTTCTTGATTATGGATATACCTATTAATTCACCCTTTTCATTACTCTTTACTCAGTTTTCATTGAATCTCTGAACTTCCTTCTGGTATACTTTTTATTCTAATTGAATAATGTCATTTAGTAGATCATTTGGTGTGGGTCTCCTGAGGAATATTCTTGAGTTTTCATTTTAGAAAATGTCCTTTTTTTCTCCCTCATTTGGAAGGCATTTTCACTGATTATTGAATTTTAGGTTAAATAAAGATATCATTCAGTTATTATTGACTCCATTTGTGTTCTGTTAATAAATCAGCTGTCAGCCTTATTGCATTCTTATGGGTAATATGATTCATTACTGCCAGATTTGACCACTTTATAGATTTTCTCTTTATCTTTTATTTTTAGCAGATTCAGAGTGATGCATCTGGGTGTGATATTATCCATATTCAGAGGGATTTGATGCTCTAATATTCATGATTTGATATCTTTAATTGCTTTTAGAAAATTCTTTCCCATCATCTTTTTAAATATTGCTTCTTCCCTAAGACTGTTCTTCCCTCTTCTAGACTACGCATATACCCCATATGAACTGTATGCCCTCTTCTCTATTTTTCATCTTTTTATCTCTTTGCTTCCATCTAGATATTTTGTCCTGACCTATCCTTTGTTCCTATTCTACTCCCGTTTTCAACATTGTCTAATTTGTTGGTGAACATTCCTATTGGTCTTCATCTTAATTCCTGTATTTTTTGGTTCTAGAATATACTATGACTGTTTTTTAGTTTCCAATTTTCTCTGAAACTTCCATCTTGCCTTTTAATCCAGTTAATGGAGATACACTAACCATAATTACTTTAAATTATGACTTTCTGCAGCATTACTGCTTAAATTTTTTTAGTGTTTCCCTATTACACCTTAAAAAGAGTGCCAGCATCCTTCCTCTGATGAGATGGCCATGTTTGGTTTGACTGCTGCCGGATTCTTCAGCTGCATCTATTATGACACTCTGCATTCCCTCCTCATTGTGTTGTATTTGACTCTTGGCTGCCCTAAGCTTTTCCTCAAGTGACAGGTTTTCTCTTCCTCAGGATTTTTGCATCTTTGATGTATCGTTTTATTAGTGGCTCCTCTCAAATGACACTCAGTATTTGCCTTTTCCTCCTTCCAGTTCATTCCTCACATGTAATGATGATGACTGTGTATTCTTCCTATAGTAAATCCAGGTGCTAACACATTACTGGCACATGATAGGCATCAGATATTTATGAATAAATGATTCAGTGAACGAAAGTTATAATACTATTTGTCAATTCTCTTAATAGTAAAAAGAGGAAAAACATCTAGTTACTTTTCTTACTCATCTTTCTCTCTCTCAGAGCACCTAGAATATATCAGATAATTGCTCAATGTTACTGTTCAGTTGCTAACTTACATCCAACTCTGCAACCTCATGAACTGTAGCTTCCTGCCCTTCATATCAGCTTCCTTCTCTTCATTATCACCCCGAGTTTGCTCAAACTCAAGTCCATTGAGTCAATGATGCCATTCAACCATTTCATCCTCTGTCGTCCCCTGCTCCTCTTGCCCTCAATCTTTCCCAGCATCAGGATCTTTTCCAATGAGTCAGCTCTTCGCATCAGGTGGCCAAAGTACTGGAGCTTCAGCTTCAGCAACACTCCTTCTCATGAGTAATCAGGGTTGATTTCCTTTAGGATCGACTGGTTTGATCTCCTTGCTGTCCAAGGGACTCTTAAGAGTCTTCTCCAGCACCACAATTAGAAAGCATCAATTCTTCAGCACTCAGTCTTCTTTATGGTCCAACTGTCACATCCATACATGAGTACTGGAAAAAACCATAGCTCTGACTATACAGACCTTAGCCAGCAAACCGATGTCTCTGCTTTTTAATATGCTGCCTATGCTTGTCATAGCTTTCCTTTCAAGGAGCAAGCGTCTTTCAATTTCATGGTTACAGTAACCGTCTGCAGTGATTTTGGAGCCCAAGAAAATAAAATCTGTCACTGTTTACATTTATCCCCACCTATTTGCCATGAAGTTTTGGAACAAGATGCCATGATTTTCATTTTTTGAATGTTGAATTTTAAGCCAGCTTTTTCACTCTTCTCTTTCACTCTCATCAAGAGGCTCTTTAGTTCCTCTTCACTTTCCTTCATTAGAGTGGTATCATCTGCATTTCTAAGGTTGTTGATATTTCTTCTGGCAATCTTGATTCCAGTTTGTGCCTTTTTATATTAATTAATTTATTTTTGTTTCTTAGCTACATGGTGTGGCATGCAGGATATTAGTTCCCTGACCAGAGATCTAACCCATACCACCTGCATTGGAAGTGTTTAGTCTTAACCACTGATCCATGAGGGAAGTCTCTGCTCAACACCTTTGACAAATTGAACTGAATTGTAAAATGCTCATGGTTGTGAAATTCATAGAGAGTATGATATAGATATATACATATGTCTATAATATGAAAAGTGAAAGAAAGTGAAGTCGCTCAGTCATGTCCGACTCTTTGCGACCCCATGGACTGTAGCCCACCAGGCTCCTCCGTCCATGGGATTCTCCAGGCAAGAATACTGGAGTGGGTTGCCATTTTCTTCTCCAATATATCCCTCCAAATCTATATACTTATGTACCTATGTGAATGATATGACCATAACAATTACTATGAAAATACAAGTTATTCTTAAACACTTGCATAATTTTAACCAAATAGTGAATTTGACCTTTCATAGATTTTCACCAATAAATTTTTCTACAACTTTGAATATATGTTGTTACAGTACCAAAAAACATAATTTGGTCATGTTTCAAATATATAAGTAGAGAAGAAATATTTGATTTGAAGGAACTATTTTAAAATACTGTTTTCAGACCAATTTATTTTTAATGTATATCAGTTATTTTTTAAACATATGCAAAATTACTTGAATAATTAATACTTTCCCTTTGCTGTGTAAGAAGGTGTCAAATTGCCAATCTCTGACTCTGAATTTCCCAGCATTCACTGTGAATTTGTTAAAAAAAAAAAAGAAACTAGAATGCTAAAATCTAAAAGGAACTTCTATTTTAAGAAAAATACCAAAGAGTTTATTAAAAAACAAAAACTTGGCTTGCACATTTTCTGAAACATAGGAGCCTGCTAGTCAAGAAGCAGGTAGGTAGAAATTTTAACTATTCTATTTTCTCTGAATTTCATCTTAAAATAGATGTATTTGGCACCTATCTAAAGAGATAATTGGCTCACCTACTTAAAACTGCATGAAGATTTGGTTTACCCTTGTACTCACCCACAACCCATTATTACCTACCTTCTCATAGCTATTTAAGTACTCGATTTGTCAATGAATGTCATGGAGGTTTGCTAGAATCGGCATGCTACACTTCTGGATGAGTAGTCTCCATAGATGAGGGAAGAGACAGAAACCTGGGAACAACAAGTCATAATGGGAGTGGAAAATTTCACCAGCTGTACTGCTTCAAAGTACCCAAGAACTTTCATATGGACAGCAAAGGATTCCATCTGGTCAGTCAGGGTATAGCAGTAAATGCCAGAAGACATTGGAAAATTTGGGTACTGTCTAACAATAACAACCACTTTCCATTCCACCTCAGGAGTGGGAATTTATGAGAAAGATGTTAACAGCAAACAAACAGAGACTAAGCAGGAATAACAGTATTACTGACATAATACTACTAACGGTTTTGTTAGGAACACCAGAGCTGATATACAAGGACTGAGATGAAAATAGACGAGCTTCAAGGATTATAATACAAATTTTCAAGGATACAGGAATACAATATCAATATTAAAACTTGCTTTGGAGGTAATAAATAACAATACTGACATAGGGGAAAAAATAAAGTGATGTGGAATATGAACATGAGAAGTTCAACCAGAAGATGGAGGATAGAAGATGAGTTAAAACATTACTAAAGTATATTGTCCATAGAAAGACAACATAATAGAAATCTAACCTAAAATTATTTATTTATAGTCTTAAGAAGCCAAACACTTAAACAGAATAAATATTTAAAACATAGCTGAAGAAAACATCTTGGAGATGAAACAGATCAAGCTGCACGTATCAAAAATGTTCAGCACTGTTTAGGTAAAATAAATACAGAAACTAATGACAACCCTGATGATAGGAAAAATTGAGGACAAGAGAAGAGGGTGACAGAGGATGTGCTGGTTGGATGGCATCACTGACTCAGTGGACATGAGTTTGAGCAAGCTCCAGGAAATAGTGAAGGACAGGGAAGCCCGGTGTGCTGCTGATCATGGGGTCGCAAAGAGTCAGACACGACTTAGTGACTGAAAAACAACAGTGACAATCCAGAAGAATGTTTTTAATTGAAAAATAAGAGAACATGGACTATAAGTAACAGACAAAAAACTAAGATATCTGACTAAGAAACAAAAATCACACTGGCTTAATGCTTCTAAATGTTAGTCAACAATGGTCAACATGTACAGCATTGAGAAAGTATCTTAATACATCAATCAGTTCGGTCACTCAGTGTGTCTGACTCTTTGTGACCCCGTGGACTGCAGCACACCAAGCTTCCCTGTCCATCACCAACTCCCAGAGTTTACTCAAACTCAAGTCCATCGAGTCAGTGATGCCATCCAACCATCTCATCCTCTGTCATCCCCTTCTTCTCTCGCCTTCAATCTTTCTCAGCATCAGGGTCTTCTCCAATGAGTCAGTTCTTTGAATCAGGTGGCCAAAGTATTGGAGTTTCATCTTCAACATCATATCTTCCAATGAATATTTCCTTTAGGATGGACTGGTTTGATCTCCTTGCAGTCCAAGGAACTCTCAAGAGTCTTCTCCAACACCACAGTTCAAAAGCCTCAATTCTTCAGTGCTCAGCTTTCTTTATAGTCCAACTGTCACATTCATACATGACTACTGAAAAAACCATAGCTTTGACTAGACGGACCTTTGTTGGCAAAGTAATATTTCTGCTTTTTAATATGCTGTCTAGGTTGGTCATAGCTTTTCTTCTAAGGAGCAAGTATCTTTTAACTTCATGGCTGCAGTCATCATCTGCAGTGATTTTGGAGTTCAAAAATTAAAGTCTGTCACTGCTTCCATTGTTTCCCTATCTATTTTCCATGAAGTGATGGGACCAGATGATGATCTTAGTTTTCTGAATGTTGAGTTTTAAGCCAACTTTTTCACTCTCCTCTTTCACTTTCATCAAGAGGCTCTTTAGTTCTTTGCTTTCTGCCATTAGGGTGGTGTCATCTGCATATCTGAGATTATTGACATTTCTCCTGGCAATCTTGATTCCAGCTTCTGCTACATCCAGCCTGGCATTTTGCATGATGTACTCTACATATAAGGTAAATAAGCAGGGTGACATTATACAGCCTTGACATACTCCTTTCCCTGGAACCAATCTGTTGTTCCATGTCCAGTTCTAACTGTTGCCTCTTGACCTGCATACAGATTCTCAGGAGGCAGATTTAACCCATGAATGATATATTTAGCCAAATTGCTATACATATAAGAAAGTAAGATAATTTCATAAATGCAAGGACTTAGAAAATATACTGACAATGAATTATTTCAGAAAATAAAATCATCAAAAAAATTATCAGTTATTCGTCAATTATTTCAAAACAAAAACTAATGAATAGAGAACTTGTGGTGCAAAACTGTTAGTGACATTCACTAAAACCATTTAAACAGTTTTCAACTGATAGTACTAAATTTTTTGAAGCATCATTTAATGAAAATAATTGCCATCTAATATTCAGGATTTAAAACAAAAACTAAAGTTGAAAATGGAGAGAGGCTAGATAATTTTTTAAAGGTCACTAATTTCATCCTATCATACAGAAAGACGTTAAAAGATACTGTTTCATTGTTTATTTGGATAATTTAAAATTTTCATATCAAAGCATTTTAAATCCATTAAAGTATCATAAAGAAAGTGAGAGTGTTAATCTCTCAGTTGTGTCTGATTCTTTGTGACCTCATGGACTGAAGCCCACCAGGCTCCACAGTCCATGGGATTCTCCAGGCAAGAATACTGGAGTGGGTTGTCATTCCCTTCTCTAGGGCATCTTCCGGACCCAGGGGTCGAACTCAGGTCTCCCACATGAATATTCAGCAAATCATAGGGAGTAATCATCCATGTGCCTATCACTCAGGTTAAAGAGATTTTGTTATATGTGCTTCAGATAGCTTCCTCTTCCGTTTCATTTTATTTTTTTTAATAAAATATTAAATAAGCAGTTCATGGTTCTTCATATTGCTCCCCTAACCCTATTCACTCACCTGCCTTTACAGTTTCTATTACCATCCTGAGGTATACCTTGCCAGCCTGCATTGTTTCTATGGTTACCAAATATGTTTTTATCTTTTACCAAAGCAGAAAACTGATTTATATGTTTAAAATTCTACAGAATGTATCATGATTTATGTATCATTTTAAAACAGTATTGAGTGAAAAATGCAAACTACAGAATTATAGAAATTCTACAGTAGTTAAAATAAATGAAGTTGACTTATATATACTAAAATAAGTAAATATTAGTAACATACAATATAAAAGCTTGTATTCTGACACCAGGAACCAAGAACAACTGACACCCTCTAGTATTTTGTGTTTGTGAAATATTAAATTATGGTCCTTGCCAGCCACTTGGTGCACCAGCCAGTTTTTCCATGGCCCGTGACAGGCACAGTGTCCTCAGGCTGTAAATCACTGGGTTCAGCTGAGATTATATAATAGATGTTTATAAAATGGGAGATAAGAGACTGAGAAATCCTGCTCTTTTGGATATACAGAGTAGCCTGCACTCTCTTGCTTGCTTTGTAATTTATTACACAATGTAAATCTACAACTATTTGTTTGTTGTTTGGTTTTCAAATTTTGTAACAAACCATTTTTGCTCAATGAACTCAACATAAAAAGTACATATTTAATAAAATGTTAGGCATTACATTTCTACTTCTCAGTAAGTTTGATGATGAAGCATGTGATTTGCAAGATAAATGTTTTAATATTTGTCATTCACTCTAGAGATCCTAAGGTTCCCCTGGTGGCTCAGACGGTAAAGAGTCTGCCTCTAATATGGAAGACCTGGGTTCAAACCGTGGGTCAGGAAGATCCCCTGGAGAAGGAAATGGAGAAGGCAACTCACTCCAGTATTCGGGAAAATTCCATGGACAGAGGAACCTGGTAGACTACAGTCCATGGGGCACAAAGAGCTGGACACAACTGAGTGACTTCACTTTCTTTCTAGAGACCCTAGTAATAATAACAACCACAAGAAAGCCAGAAGATAAAAATCTGCTGAAGAAGTATCAAAATCTACTCAAAACTCAGTAGCTAATCAGAGAAGACTAAAGGTGACAATTTAAGATGTGCAGATGCAGAAGGTAGATTATGTGTCCACTCTATGAATACTGACTTTTCATGTAGATAAAATTATTATTTTCTAAATTGACTTCAGTCATTTTCAAGTCAAGTTTCTTCATGTATGTGTAAAAAGTGCATCAATATATGTTAATATGTCAATTTATTTGGCAGAAGTAAAATTTTGCAGCAGTTTTTTCTTTCCAGTATTATCAAATGCATCAAGTAGAGGATCAGTTAATTTAATTTGAATAATATCTTTATTTATATCATGTTATTGAAATCAAACTGAATTTTTGGTAATTCATTCTGTCTGAGGCAAAGCATCAGATCTTATTTTTACTGCTGTTATAAATTCAGTTAAACTAAACAAGAGTGAATATAAATAATGTTACTCATTTGTGATAATGTGAATACAAACCTCTGTGAAACACAGAACAATGCAAACTATGTTCTTACTAAATTAAGCACAGTGTTGATGGGAATGTAAAACAGTGCAGTCTCTATACTAGAAAACAGTATAGAAATTCAAAAAAATTAAAAATACAGCTACTAGCTGATCTAGCAATTCTACTTCTGAGTATTTGTCTGAAGAAATGAAAATTCTAACTTAAAAAGGTATTCTTACCTCATGTTCACTGCAACACTATTTAAAATGACAAAGTTTAAAAACAATTGAAATGTCCAACAACAGATGATTGGATGAAGAAAATATGGTACATATATATGATGTAATAGTATTCAGCTTTAAAAAGGAAGGACATCCAACCATATGCATCAACATAGATGAACATGCCGGGTTATGCTAAGTGCAAAAGGCCAGTAACAGAAGGACATACCCTGCATGATTCTATTTATATGAAGTATCTAAAACAGTCATATGAAAAACCAGTAGAATGGCAATTGCCGGAGATTGAAGGGAGGGGACAATAAGGAGTTGCTGCCAGTTGGTTTAGTCTCAATTACACAAAATGAGTAAGTTCTAGAGATCTGCTGCACAGCACAGAACCTATAGTTAACAATCCTGTACTGTACACTGAGAAAGTAATCATATTGTGTTCTTGTTGTTCAGTCACTAACCCATGTCCAGCTCTTTGTGACCAGGCTCCCCTGCCCTTCATCATCTCCCATGTGTGGTAGTCACTCAGTTGTGTCCGATTCTTTGCAACCCACGGACAGTAGCCTACTATGCTCCTCTGACCATGGAATTCTCCAGGCAAGAACACCGGAGTGGGTTTCCATTTTCTTCTCCAGGGGATCTTGCCGTGCCAGGGATCAAACCTGGGTCTCCTGCATTGCAGGCAGATTCTTTAAAGTCTGAGCCACCTGGGAAGACCTATCTCCTGGAGTTTGCTCAAATTCATATCCACTGAGTCATTGATGCTATCCAACAATTGTATTCTTACCAGAATAAAGAAGCTCATGAAACATTAAAGGTAAAGTTAGTTATAGTATAAAAATAACTGAAAAACAAAATGTGATGATGCTAATATTGAAAAAAATAATAGCTCAGACTGTCAGTATGTGATGTCTCCCTGTTAACCATCACCAAATGGATCTCAGAAGTACTAAAGCCTTTGAATACCTATTTCAGTCAAACTAGATGTCGTAAAAAGATATTTAACTTTAATATGAATTTGCCTTGTAAAGTTTGGTTATATTTCATTCAAAATCTTTTGGAAATCTTTATTCATAGTATTCCACAAAGGAATACTTCAGGTTTTGAGGATCTAGGCAAATTGAAACTAGTAAAAGCAACTTGCAAATAAGCTCATCCTTATGAACTATATGGTAGACCAGAATAAATGAAGCCTCAAATGGCATACATGTTTTATTTTTGAAATACTTTTTAATTATTTTGATTTATGAAAAGAATATTCTTATGAAACTCCTTTTAAAGTTAGATGTAGAGTTGTCTCTGTGTATCCATGGGGTATTAGTTCAAGGACCAGTCCCAGAAACCAAAATCTGCAGATGCTCAAGATTCATAGTCAGTCCTTGGTCTCCTAGGCTCCTCATTCACAGGTTTAACCAATTTCAGGCCAGTGTAGTACTGTATGTATACATTGAAAAAAAAATTTGAGTATAATTGGACCCATAGAGTTCAAATTGCTGTTGTTCAAGGGCTAACTGTATTTATATTATCTAGGAATGAAATAAAACTGATAAGATCTACAATTCTGCAACACCTTAAGTTGCTGAAAATTTTAAAATTTTCATAAGTTGAAACAACTTATTCCATAATTTTTAAAAATTTGACAAAAATTATACCCCCAATAAAGGTAAGGCGATAGCATCTGAGAAAATACTCAGACTAAAGTGTTTCTATGCTGTAGTAAAAGCAGAAAACAAAGAAGAAAAAATAGCAAATTTAGTTCTTTGGTTATTACACTAGGCAAACTGTTAGATATACAAAAATGGGTTTAGTAAATAAACATGCTAAGAAAGGGACATTATTTTGACAGAGTGTTCAGTTCAGTTCAGTTCAGTTCCTCAGTCATGTCCTACTCTTTGCGACCCCATGAATCGCAGCATTCCAGGCCTCCCTGTCCATCACCAACTCACGGAGTTTACTCAAACTCATGTCCATCGAGTCGGTGATGCCAGCCAGCCATCTCATCCTCTGTCGTCCCCTTCTCCTCCTGACCCCAATCCTTCCCAACATCAGGGTCTTTTCCAATGAGTCAACTCTTCACATGAGGTGGCCAAAGTACTGGAGTTTCAGCTACAGCATCAGTCCTTCCAATGAACACCCAGGACTGATCTCCTTTAGGATGGACTGGATCTCCTTGCAGTCCAAGGGACTCTCAAGAGTCTTCTCCAACACCACAGTTCAAAAGCATTAATTCTTCGGCAGTCAGCTTTCTTCACAGTCCAACTCTCACATCCATACTTGACCACTGGAAAAACCATAGCCTTGACTAGACGGACCTTTGTTGGCAAAATAATGTCTCTGCTTTTTAACATGCTGTCTAGGTTGGTCATAACTTTCCTTCCAAGGAGTAAGCATCTTTTAATTTCATGGCTGCAATCGCCATCTTCAGTGATTTTGGAGCACAAAAAAATAAAGTCTGACACTGTTTCCACTGTTTCCCCATCTATTTCCCATGAAGTGATGGGGCCAGATGCCATGATCTGACAGAGTGTTAGTCTGACTCAAAAAAGGGGTCAGTTAGGGAAGAATATTTATAGCATTTCAGAAACCAGAGTTAGCCATGGGTGATGGCTTCATGGCAGAAGTTAGTAAGCCTGATCTGGGCAGAGAATTGTCAGATTTAGAAACTAGGTGACTTGTTGAACAAGCCGGCGGTCTTTGGAACATTTGAATCTGGGTGGTGTTACTGCTACTGATATCTTAGCTTGACACATAAACTGGAAAATTAGTTACAACGTTTTATTTGTACTTAGATTATCTGTGTTGCAGGTAACAGTTTAATACAGGTTATCTGCTTGCAAGTCAGTTTTTTTTTCCTTCCTTTTTCAGGTTGTCATTTTTTGCTTCAACTCTCACGTCTATACCAATGCATATAGATCTACATAAAAAATTTTAATGACAATAATATTCTAAATGTGTGAATGAACCATACTTTTAAAAACAATCCACTATTATTTTGGACATAGATGATTTTCATTTTAATGTTAGATATTACTTATCCTTCTACATTTATCAGTGAGCACTTGCTCAGCTATTTCCTTAAATAAATTCCTGGAATTGGGATTTCTAGGTCAAGGAAAAGAACTTCTTAAAAAAGGCCTCTGATTAAAAAAACTATTGAAGTAGAGTTGGATATCTGTGGATACAGAATATGTGTAGAAGAAGGACTCACTGTACCACACTGTCTTATATAAGAGACTTGAGCATCCTTGGATTTTGGTATTTGTGGGAACCAGGGGACAACTGTAATCTCCAGAGCCTGCATCAGCTAAGCATGAGTTTTTGGTTTACCTCCACCAGGTCAAGGGTAATTCATTCATTCATTTATTCAACAAATATTTATTTAATGTTTATTATGTCAGGGACTGAGTAATATCAGTGTACATGTTTCATGAATCATGGTGGTAGAGAACTCAGGAGAGATTAATATGTGCTCTGAGAGCATGTGGCTCCATCTCACTCAGTGAAGTGTGAAGGAGATTCTGGCTATAGCTGCCTGTTGAGGCAAGATAAGGAGAGATTCACATGCAGAGCAGATGGCACTTCTAATACTGGCTAGGACAGGGTGTTTGAAATTTTCTGTGAGCCACTTGATACTGAAGAAAGCCAAGAGTTGTCTTAAGAAGGGAGAGGACCCTACAAATACAGACTGGAGACAAACAACTAGAGGGGGAAACAAAGCTGAGAAGGAAGTGGGGATTGTATGCAGTCAGTAGGAAGAGTGGTTCATGTTTTTCAGAAAATTATATAGTGCAGTAGAGAGTCTCAAAAGAACACACAAATCACCCTTTCAGTGAGAGCATGAGGCTGCCTGATATAATAAAATGTACCACCAGTCAAGCAATAACAGCACCAGTCTCAGAATTCCCTATCTTTTCTTTCAACTCTACTTTCTCTAAGGCTAAAAAGAACATTAGGAGAAGTAAAAAACTGACCATGCCCCCACTCCCTACTGTATGTGGTCGAGTTGAAAGTCAAGTCAGAGCCAAGAGAGGGAAACTACTTTGAATTGGAGGAAATTTTGAAATTTTAATTTAGTTTAGGCTAGAGTTTTTATTACCTGAATTTGAGGATATACCTATAGCTGGGAATGAATGCCAAGCTAGAGGACCTGCCTGAGATATAGTCAAGGAACAACTGAAGATATCTAGTAGAGAGGACATCAGAAAGCATTAAATAGATAGAAATAAAGCTGTTTATAATTGTACTTTAACAAGTTTGCTCTGTGCAACAAACTGGCTAAATAGGCACAATAAGACCAACAAATCCTACTAAAGTAAGGTCAACTATATCAGCTATACAAGAAGAGTGCTAACCTAAATTTCAAAGTCCCATGAAAGCTTCCTGTGAAGTGTAATTTTGCAATTTAATTGAAAAATTTTAAATGCAGTAGAAGGAATTCTGACAGTAGGAATCAGCCAATTAAATCAGGCAGTGAGCAACCAACATTGCAGGGGTAAGAAATGCATTCCTTCAATGCATCATCTCACTTGCAAGAATTTTCAGAAGTACAACAACCCTGAAAAGTGGCCTAGGTGAAAAAGTTCTCATAACTTTTTGACTGTGGCATACTCGGCAAGAAGTATAGGAGCATAAGAGGTTCTCAGCGCCCAATGGTCCAGTTAATAAGGGATTAATTTCTTTGTTACCCTGACAGTGGTCCTACAGTGAAAAGAATACATGCATCATAGACTATCTGCTTATTCAATTCCTCCCTCCTAGTGTGGGAAATAGAATATGAGCAAGGAGTTACCATCCCTCACCAAAAAAAAAAAAAAAGAAGGCTGTTAGGCTTTAGAAGTGAACAGTCACTAGACGTTGAAGGGCATTGCAATGCACATTTAAAGAATGCAGACTCCATTTTTTGGAATTCCCTGGTGGCTTAGCTGGTTAAGAACCCACCTGCCAATGTAGAAGATGCAAGAGATGTGGGTTCGATCGCTGGTTGGGAAGATTCCTTGGAGAAGGAAACAGCAACACTCTCCAGTATTCTTGCCTGGAGAATCCCATGGACAGAGGAGCCTGGCGGGTTACAGTCCATAGGGTCACAAAGAGTCAGACATGGTAGCACATACTCACACATAGACTCTATGTTTAGGGCAACAGGAGCTACTCAAATATTTTAAGCATGACAGCCGTTCTGGGAAAAACTGAGAAAACTGGACTGGAGGAAATATCAGAGGCAGAGTGACCACTTACAGGTTGTAGCAATAATTTAGCTGAGAAATTAGGAGAACCTGATCTAAGGTATTAGGGACATAAATACTGGACACATAACTGAAAACTAACTAACCAGGACATAAGTGACAAGTTGGATACAGAGGAAGTAAGAGAATACTTGGTGGCAAGTTGCCAAGGGGGCCCTGCTACACCTTACTAAGCCCGTGGCATGTAGCCAACAGAAATCATAAAGAGGAGGGCATACATAAATGTTTAAAAAAGTAACTTTCTCCACTGGCAAACACAACCATACTACACATACTACCCTTCTTCTGTTGAGAGGATTAAGAAGAGAAAAAAGTGAAGACCCCTAAAGATGGAAGGCATTTTGAGGTGGGGTATAATTGAGAGGAAGGGGTTGTCTGGAATATTATTTTCCCTATCATTCTGTGTTAGACCTTTAGATTACCTGCTGAAAGGTATATTAAGCTGAAACCAGTGGCTTGGTCCAGGACTAATGCCATGGCCAATTTTGCATTAAATTCTTTACTAAATTTTGAACACCATAAAATAGCTCTTGAAAGGAGACCAGGCAGGGCTCCAGACACCTTAGGCATGTTATGGTTACACTCTAAGAAGAGACCTCAGAGTAGAGGTCACAGGAACTTCCATGGTGTTGGGTATCTGACAGCAGTGACCTGTGATGATCTAGAAGTGTGTGATATGGGAGGAAGGAAGATGGTGAAAGGCATTAATAAAGGAAGTTTGTACTCTGATGCAAACACTAGCAGCAGGATGACTGCTATATAAGTTCTAACTCCAACTCTATTAGCCATCACTTTATGATTATCTCTTTAGAGACTGCACAAACTTAGCAAAGATGGGGGAGGGGGAATGAGCTAGTTCAGGGTCCCTGCAAGCTGAATGCTCTCATTGATAAAAAGCAGATTCTGATTTTATCTCCTCAGCTCCAAAAGCTTCAGCTCATCCTAGGTTGAAGGTCCAAGTTTCAGCCAGGGATAGTTAGGTTATTTCCTTAGCTTATGTTGAGACTGTAGGGAATATCTGCAGAGATGATTGCATGTGTTAGTTGCTCAGATTTTCAAGGATGCCTGAGAGAACTAACAGGAGACCGATGTTGGTCCTAGGATAAGAAAATTCTCTTTTACTATCAAATAGTTGATTGGGTTTGATTTGTTCTTTTGATCCTCAGGGGCAAAAAAAAAGTCAAAATATGTTTATGACATTTTCAATGAAAGAAAACAATGAACCACTTTTAAATTAAATTTTAAAATCATAAGTTTACACGAACAAAAATAAGCTTTTTTAAATGTGAATTTTAAATTAGATAAAAGAAGGAATCAAAATCTTGTCAGTCTACAAAAGTGACGATTCAGTTCAGTTCAGTTCAGTCGCTCAGTCGTGTCCAACTCTTTACGACCCCCATGAATCGCAGCACGCCAGGCCTCCCTGTTCATCACCAACTCCGGGAGCCCACCCAAATCCATGTACATTGAGTCGGTGATGCCATCCAACCATCTTAGACTCTGTTGTCCCCTTCTCCTCCTGCCCTCAATCTTTCCAGCATCATGGTCTTTTCAAATGAGTCAGCTCTTCTCATCAGGTGGCTAAAGTATTGGAGTTTCAGCTTCAGCATCAGTCCTTCCAATGAACACCCAGGACTGATCTCCTTTAGGATGGACTGGTTGGATCTCCTTGCAGTTCAAGGGACTCTCAAGAGTCTTCTCCAACACCACAGTTCAAAAGCATCAATTCTTCGGCAGTCAGCTTTCTTCACAGTCCAACTCTCACATCCATACATGACCACTGGAAAAATCATAGCCTTGACTAGACGGACCTTTGTTGGCAAAGTAATGTCTCTGCTTTTTGATATGCTGTCTAGGTTGGTCATAACTTTCCTTCCAAGGAGTAAGCATCTTTTAATTTCATGGCTGCAATCACCATCTGCAGTGATTTTGGAGCACAGAAAAATAAAGTCAGCCACTGTTTCCCCATCTATTTCCCATGAAGTGATGGGACCGGTACCATGATCTTAGTTTTCTGAATGTTGAGCTTTAAGCCAACTTTTTCACTCTCCTCTTTCACTTTGATCAAGAGGCTCTTTAGTTCTTCTTCACTTTCTGCCATAAGGGGTGTCATCTGCACATCTGAGCTTATTGATATTTCTCCCAGTGATCTTGACTCCAGCTTGTGCTTCATTCAGTCCAGCGTTTCTCATGATGAATTCTGCATATAAGTTAAATAAGCAGGGTGACAATATACAGCCTTGACGTACTCCTTTTCCTATTTGGAACCAGTCTGTTGTTCCACGTCCAGTTCCTACTGTTGCTTCCTGACCTGCATACAGGCTTCTCAAGAGGCAGGTCAGGTGGTCCAGTATTCCCATCTCTTTCAGAATTTTCCAGTTTATTGTGATCCACAACAAAAGGCTTTGGCATAGTCAATAAAGCAGAAATACATGTTTTTCTGGAATTCTCTTGCTTTTTCAATGATCCAGCGGATATTGGCAATTTGATCTCTGGTTCCTCTGCCTTTTCTAAAACCAGCTTGAACACATGGAAGTTCACAGTTCACGTATTGCTGAAGCCTGGCTTGCAGAATTTTAAGCATCACTTTACTAGCGTGTGAGATAAGTGCAATTATGCGGTAGTTTGAGCATTCTTTGGCATTGCCTTTCTTTGGGACTGGAATGAAAACTGACCTTTTCCAATCCTGTGGCCGCTGCTGAGTGGCTTAAAATAAAGCCACTTTAAAATAGGAGCTTAAAATTAAATTAGAATTTTATTATTCGTGAAGAAGCGGCTCAACCTGAGGCTTAAACTCTTCTTTTGTCCTTGTCTAAAAGTGAATAAGTTCTAAAATTATTTTTTAAGTACAATTTGCAAATTCTGGAAAACACAATGACTAAGCAAACTCATGCACAAACAAGCAAATAACAACAACAAACACACAAGGAATAAGATTTCAACAGTCCAGAAACCAATTATCTTACATGTCTTGGTCTATGACTTTCCTAATCATCAGCCCTGCCAATAGAATCTTTTAGCCATATTGTTACATTATAGTCATATTTCTTCAAATATGAATAGCTTTTTTTTTTTTTTTTTATTATTTTTTTTTTTAAATATGAATAGCTTTGAAGTCTATGGTATCTATTCTTCACACCATACATACTATTTTCTTTGGGATATCACATTATTTATTTAAAGAAAGAGCCATTTAAAAAACTTTTTATGAGAAACACACTGAAATGATCTGTGATTCATGACTCATGATCCAAAATTCTAACATCCTCTGTTAGATGTGCAAAATCTTACAACACCCAAATATAATATCAAAAATTGCCAATAGGTTGAGGAGCACCACCCTTTGATACTTTTATTCCACCTCTCCCTTTCATTCCACCACTGCCATTTGCAATGCTTAAATGTGTTGTTGAAATGGTTTGTAGATACCTATCTGTTCGATCACTGAAAAAGCAAGAGAGTTCCAGAAAAACATCTACTTCTGCTTTATTGACTATGCCAAACCTTTGACTGTGTGGGTCACAAAAAATCTGTGGAAAATTCTTCAAGAGATGGGAATACCAGGCCACCTGAACTGCCTCTTGAGAAACCTGTATGCAGGTCAGGAAGCAACAGTTAGAACTGGACATGGAACAGCAGACTGGTTCCAAATAGGAAAAGGAGTACGTCAAGGCTGTATATTTTCACCCTGCTTATTTAACTTATATGCAGAGTACATCATGAGAAACGCTGGGCTGGATGAAGCACAAGCTGGAGTCAAGATTGCTGGGAGAAATATCAATAAGCTCAGATATGCAGATGACACCACTCTTACGGCAGAAAGTAAAGAAGAACTAAAGAGCCTCTTGATGAAAGTGAAAGAGGAGAGTGAAAAAGTTGGCTTAAAGCTCAACATTCAGAAAACTAAGATCATGGCATCTGGTCCCATCACTTCATGGCACACAGATGGAGAAACTTGGAAACAGTGACAGACTTTATTTTGGGGGGCTCCAAAATCACTGCAGATGGTAACTGCAGCCATGAAATTAAAAGATGCTTGCTCCTTGGAAGAAAAGTTATGACTAACCTAGACAGCTTATTAAAAAGCAGAGACATTACTTTGCCAATTATTATATCCATATATCAGTATCTAGGTTGAAAACTGTGTACTACAGGTATGGGCACTGAAAAGGGAAAATGATCAATGAGAGCAAGAGAAATGAAAGGAGAGTCCATTTAAAAAGTGAGACAGAAAACTGACTTTGAGGAATGAATAGAATTTACAAAAGGAGACTGACAATGCTTTATAAAGCAAGGAATCAAAAATGTGCAAGGTGTGCTTGTATACAGGTGAAGAAACATGTCAGACCAAAATTTGGGCATAGCACCACACTTTAGAGACAGTAGGAAATAAGATGATAGAGGTAAAGTGAGGCCATACAGTCACGTTGTTGGTGATTCTGAAAAATATAACTATTCTATCATTCAAGCAGTAGACATTGTGTACCTATGTGGCAGGCAAAGGGAATATTTGAGCTGTAGTGTAAGATAAATAATAAATAGTTTGTAATAATGAAAATGATACCTAGAACAGTTATGCAGCATTACTCTACAGAAAATAAGTGTCTATTAAGAAACAGTAATGTAAAGAAGTCTCTAGAAGGATAGAAACATTTTAGGGTTCCAAATAAAGCACTGCACTAATCAGGATGATTTGTCATTTTTGGATCATTTGCAGGTTTTCTAACAATTAATTTACTCTCAGTTCTGAATCATCAATGTTGCTCTCAGTTGCTGATTTGTATGGTGAGTTACGCTTAGGAATACATGTTGGTTTTCTTCTAGGGAAGGCATCCTGGCTAACTATTTCTTTATCTTTGATAGTTCAGCTGCTATATCCTCTTACTCTCTAATGTATTTTCTAAAGAAAAGAAAAAAAAAGAAGAGCCCTCTTCCTGTCACTGAGCTAGCTGCAAGTTATAATTGTGTTCGGGATTTTATAATACCACATAGTTTCTCAAAAGCAAAATGTAATGTAAACAAATATATTGCCACAGTTGGTGAGTGAGAGGATGAGGGGAGAGTGGAAGGGGCTAGGAAATATATTTATGCAGCTAAAGCAGAAGTGTTTGAGATGCTCAAAAGGTAAAGTAACAATTGAATCTTTTTTCAACTATTTTTTTGCCTATAAATAAAATCAGTAATGGAATTAAAAATTATAAAAAAGTAATGTAGCTACACAATTGCCCATGTTTCACATGAAAGCAGTTTAAAGTATCTTATCTGAAGAAATTTGCTGTGGCATTCTTCAGCAGTGCAAATATACTCTCTATTAATGATCAATATTTCTTGATTTTATAGTGACCAACTGGGCATTTGTGGGTTAATTGAAGAAAATAATTTTTAAATGACAGTATAATAACTCCTGAGATATAGCCTTAGAGGTTAGCAGGTGATGTGTTAATTTCTATCTGGAAAAAAACCTGCTTTCCATTTTCATTCACCTGGGGAGATAGGTCAGAGTAACTGGACAAGTTTGAAGTCCCTGGACTTTGCAAGGGGCATAAGTGAAAATAAAACTTGTGAAAATTGGAGGCTAATTATCTTTCAGCTATGAAATAGTGACCAGATGTTTTCTTCTGCATCAAGTGATAATTTGGGGACAGTTTAATGGAGCTGATTGTAAATAACACATTTTTAAGAGTTTATAAAATCCCCAGATTATACTAATTTGGGTTATAATCTCTGATTCGACTGAGAGATCTTGTAAAACAAAAAAACTGGTAAATGGAAATGTCTAAAAGCAACCCACTTACTTTAAAAAGATTCTCCAGCTTTTGGCAATCTAGTAATCTCTGCATGAATAAACTATGTAAATTGGTGCCATTTTCATAAACTAAAGCATAGATTACTCACTACACTGGATACTGCAAAAGGAAATCAATTTTGCTATCACTCTTCAGAATATTCTATAGGCAAGAAACAAAAGATGGAGCATAATTCTTATGTAATGTTTGGCTAAAGGACCACTTACTGAGACATTATTATAGATTTTTAAGAAACAGCTTGCGTGCTAAGTCGTTTCAGTCGTGTTCGACTCTTGGCAACCCTATGGACCATAGACCGCCAGGCTCCTCTGTCTATGGGATTCTCCAGGCATGAATACTAAAGTGGGTTGCCATGTACTCCTCCATGGGATCTTTCCCACCCAGGGATTGAACCTGTGTCTCTGACATTTCCTGCATTGGCAGGCAGGTTCTTTATCACTAGCACCACCTGGGAAGCCCCAAGAAACTGAATGAGTGAACTTTATAGCATAGTGCAATGAAGAACCTTAAAGTACTTTAGATATTCTGTTTCTAGTCATGTTCATTATCTTAAACATGCAGAGAACTAACAACAGCTTTTAAGGATGAGAGTACCATTTAGGATGATAGAGAGGGTAAAAAAGTTGATACAAAAATATCTTAAAAACTATTCTAAGTTTTACAATTACATTTCTTTCATGATGAGAAAAATAGCTAAATGTATGTTTAGATAATTTGGCTAGGAAGTTTATATTTTATGCATATGTTCACACTTAATATATCAAGATTTAAACTTAAGCCATGTTGGTGGGGACTAGTATTATTTAGCTAAACTATGGTAATGGAATTCCTTCCTGCATACCAAGACTTGCCAGTGTTTATATTTCCCTGGGTGGCATTTCCTCTCCCATTTCCTGAGGCTGTAAGTGTAGAAAGTTTGCAAAGAAAAAAGCTGGATTGCTGAGATGGGAGAATTATTAGGAGGTAGTTCAAAAATACTGAAATCATTGTATTGAAATATATGGTATATACTTACTCACTTAACATGTTTATAATTTTCATAAATTTAACAACATGCTTTTATGACTTCATAAGGAGTGGGTAGCCTATCCCTTTTCCAGCGGACCTTCCCAATCCAGGAATTGAACCGGGGTCTCCTGCATTGCAGGCAAATTCTTTACCAACTGAGCTATTAGGGAAGCCTGACTTCATAATATTTCATCAAAAATAGGTAAATTTTACTGAGTGCTTCTACATGCTAATGCGAGCATGCTCAGTCACAGCCTGAATCTTTGTGACTCCATGGACTGTAGCCTGCCAGGCTCCTCTGTCCATGGGATTTTCAGAGCAAGAATACTGGAATGGATGCAGTGGATCTGCCCAACCCAGGGACTGAACCCACATCTCCCGTGTCTCCTGCATTGCTGTCGAATTATTTACCGATACTCATGAGCCACCAGGGAAGTCCCCTATGGTTCCAAATCATTGTACATTATCTCATTAGTCCTCTTAATATTTTGAGATAGGTATTATTATTATCTTTTACTATATTTAATAAATGAGAAATATAAAGTAAAGAGAGATGAAGTTAACACTGCACCATTCAGGGTGAGAAGTAAAGAGTTGGACACGACCAAGTGAATAGAATAAGAAAACAGAATAGAGGGGCCAGGTGCAGATAGGGGCCACACTATACCCATATAAGATTTCCTTCTAAGTGCATTGGGTTATAGCCCTAGTTCATCTTCTTTTTTTATCATTCCTATTACCTATTCAGAATGCTCATCATTCTCTATTTATTTATTGGCTACAGCATGAAGCTTGTGGGATTTTAGTCCTCCAACCAGGGATCAAACCTGAGTCCACAGCAGTGAAACTCTGAGTCTTAACCTTTGGACTGACAGGGAATTCCCTCATTTTTTTTTTTTTTTTTTTTTGGTTAACTACTTTAATAACTATCTAACTGGCTCTCATTTCCTCTTTTACTTCTTCCAAGGCATGGCAACTACAGCTATATTTAAATATAGAAACTGGATTGAGACCTCCCTCTATTTAAGATCACTCAGTGACTTCCTATTATGCTTAGAATACATTCTAACACCTTACTGTGACTAGAGTTAAGGTTGTAAAATATTAATATCAATAAACAGAAACTTCAATTAAATACAGCTAGGAAACCAGAAGGGGGAGCTCTTATGCCCTGCAATGACTGCAGATGCCACAGGAAGAAAGATTTCTCTTCTTTCCTGGAAAGGACTTAGCTAATGAAAAACCATGAGCTCCTGCTTTATCGGAGCCTTCTCAACTTTCTTTGTTGTTGTTTAGTCACTAAGTCGTGTCCAACTCTTGCACCCCCATGGACTGTAGCCCACCAGGCTTCTCTGTCCATGGGTTTTCCCAGGCAAGATTACAGAGTGAGTTGCCATTTTCTTCTCCAGGAGATCTTCCCCACCCAAGGATCAAGCCCACATCTCCTGCACTGGCAGGCAGATTCTTTACTGCTGAGCCACCAGGGAAGCCCTATAAAGTGTTCCCCTTCTCTTCTAGAAAAATATCTGGCAGTCTACTATTTCAGGTCAACATTTTGATGACTCATATGGGGACAACAGAAGACCCCCAAAAGCTCTGGGTCTGGAGAGCAAACAAGTGCAGAACCCACAGTTGAGTCCATTGTTGCTCCCTACTTTTCTCATTGACCTTAGAGTTTGAAGGTATGTCTTTTTTCTAGATCTGAGTTCACACTATCTTGGCATTTGAAGTTCTCCAGACTGTATTAGGAATCTACATTAAGGTTCTGTCTTTCTGGTTAAGGCCCTGTTCTGTATGTGAGTACTCATTTGGCACTTCAATCTGATTTTAAGTCGAGACTGTTTCAACTGGAGCTAGCTGAGAAGCTGCTAGCCCATTCCTTCAGTAACAGGGCTGCTTCACTGCAGTGTGCTGGTTCAACTGTCAGCCCTTTCGTTTGGAACAGGGGCTGCTCAGAAACTGGCTGAAAAAGCCCTTGGCCTGGCTCCTCTAGGACCAAGTTGTTTTCTTAGACTTGGCTGGCATTAGCTTGCAAGCTGTTTGGATTGAGCTGTAAGCTGTTTGAGCTGTTTGGAAATGATTCCTTTACTCTAGACAAAAAACTGAGAAATGGGATCTAAGTTATCTACATATTTTGAGGACAACACCCCTACAGGGACTTCAGGAAATTTTATGTTTGAAAATCATGGTCCCTCTGCATGTGCAATTCTAACTAAATGGGCTTACCTGACCAAAGGCAATTTAGAATATCAATGGACATTATGGAGAGATTTGAAATCCCCAACATTAATTTTCTTAAAATTGAACTGGAATGTAACAGCTCAGAAATTTCCATAACTGAATGGTTTACCTATATCAATCAGTATTTTTAGGCTTCCAAGTGTTTTCAGGAGCCTATAATTGCCTCTTTGCAAAATAAGATTTTAAAATTAGCAAAAGCAGAATAGATCAAGATGGCAGAGTAAGAAAACATGAAGGTCACCCCATCATCCTTCCAGGAAGACATCAAAAATACATCAACATATGGAACAATTATCACTGAAAACTGGCAGAAGAACTCCCATACAACTAAGGCTACAAGAAAGATGCACATATAATCAGGTAAAAAGGGAAGAAAAGCTATCAAGTCAAGACATATGCCTCTGAGAGGGGACTCAGAGAAAAGGGGAGAATACACAGGTGACACCTGCCCAGGAGAGTGAGGGGTGAGGGACAAAGACGGTGCCCCAGTTCTGGGGTCCTACATGGGGGAGATGAGTCCCTTGACTGGTTCGAGCACCCGTGAGACTAACAGGAGGGCAGTAGGAAGCCTGGACTCCACTCGTGAAGAATGTGCACAAGCTGGCTGCCCCCGAGGCTGGACTGAGAGGAGTCTGCGGTAGCAGCTGCCAGTTTCCCATATTCACCCTGGTACGAGCCCCAGCTCCAGCAGGGCAAAAGCTCTGGCCTTGTTCACTCCGTGTCACAGTTAGTCCCTGGATCTGGAGTGGCCTCAACCTGGTGTAAGACTAGAACGCAGAAGAGTGGAGCCTGGCCGGGGCAGCAACAGCCTTTGGTGCTTGTCCAAAACAGCACTTGACTTGTCAGAACCTGTCTGGTTAAAACTAAGTCTTCTCATACAGTTGGCTAATAAACACATGAAAAGATGACCCTTATAATCACCTTTAGATTGTATTTCTAAAGAAAATTCTGGTCTTCCTTCAGATGTTAATTCCACCTGGGTAGTTTTTAATTTTGTTTATCAATGGACTGAAATGGGACCTCTCCCCTTTAGTAAAAAGGACCAGAACAGGATAAAACTATGTCCACTCCAGATTTAGTTAATCTGGCAAACCAGCTCTCTCTCACTAAAGATAAATCACCTAATAAAAAATTCTTAATTTTCAACTCCAGCAAATGAATGTTCCTTAATAAAACCAAAACTCTGCTAGTTTCTGCTTTTATTGCAAAGAGCCAGAACAATGGAAAAGATTGTTGCAAATTTATGTGCCTTAGGCGGCTTTATCCTCTAAATAGCCTTTCCTCCCAATTTTCATTGATAAGGCCCTGAGGAACTACAGGGCCTCTTCCCAATCCTCCGACTTTATTGGCTTGAAGAAACATTTCCCTCAACTGATGCTGAAGGCACACCACTGGTACTCAACCCACTAGTACAAAACAGCTCCTGCCTTGGAGGCCTGAAACCATTCACATAGTGGGGAAAGCTCTAACAAAACTGAGGAGTTTCTTATCTATGAATCGATTCCATTTTCTTGAGGCTCTTTGAGAGATATACACTCTTTCCTCCTTAGTTCCTCTTTGCCTATCCATTCACTAGGCTGAGAACTTCTTAGAGAAGTCTGATGCTGGAATGGCGGTGGCTAAAAGACAAGGAAGGGAAAAGCCCGAGAAAATACAACAAAGGAAGGTCCAACGACGGGAGTAAGGACCTCAGGTAGAACAAACAGCACTCCTGCCTAGCCCAATTTACATATGTCAGACCCAGGGGGTGGAAAAAGCATAAAAAGAGGAGCCAAAGGGCCGGGGGGGGGGGGGGGGGGTGTCCTCTCTCTGTCCCACATGAACGTGCCTTTGTTTTTTTTCTCTCTCTCTCTTCTCTTTGTGTCTTTAGGTTGACATGCCCTCACGCCTCCAGGATGTATTTTCCTATTATTTTCTAAAGAAAACTGAGCTGTAACACAAAGCTGTAACACTGATCTGTCCAAGAGCTATAACATGGTCTGTTCAAGACCCAAGAGCTATAACACCGCCTGCCTGAGAGCTGTGACACGCCGAGGGCTTTAACATCAGTCGTTTCAAATTTTTGTTGAGAGGAGACAGAACCGAGGAGATTATACGCCCCTGACATTTGCATCAGGTGGCCAAAGTACTGGGGTTTTAGCTTCAGCATCAGTTTTTCCACTGAATATTCAGGACTGATTTCCTTTAGGATGGACTGGTTGGATCTCCTTGCAGTCCAAGGGACTCTCAAGAGTCTTTTCCAACACCACAGTTCAAAAGCATCAGTTCTTCAGCGCTCAGCTTTCTTTATAGTCCAACTCTCACATCCATACATGACTACTGGAAAAACCATAGCCTTGACTAGACAGATCTTTGTTGGCAAAGTAATGTCTCTGCTTTTTAATAATGCTGTTTAGGTTGGTCATAACTTTTCTTCCAAGGAGCAAGTCTTTCAATTACATGGCTGCAGTCACCATCTGCAGTGATTTTGGAGCCCCAAAAAATAGTCTGTCACAGTTTCCATTGTTTCCCCATCTAATTGCCATGAAGATGAGATGGGATGCCAGGATCTTAGTTTTCTGAATGTGAGTTTTAAGCCAAAATTTTACTCTCTTTCACTTTCATCAAGAGGCTCTTTAGTTCTTCTCTTTCTGCCATAATGGTGATGTCATCTGCATATCTGAGGTTATTGATATTTCTCCCTGCAATCTTGATGCCAGCTTGTGCTTCATCAGCCCAGCATTTCTCATAATGTACTCTGCATCTAAGTTAAATAAGCAGGGTGACAATATATAGCCTTGATGCACTGCCTTCCTGATTTGGAACCAGTCTGTTTTTCCATGACCAGTTCTAACTTTTGCTTCCTGACCTACATACAGATTTCTCAGGAAACAGGTCAGGTGGTCTGATATTCCCATCTCTTTAAGAATTTTTCAGTTTGTTGTGATCCACACAGTCAAGGCTTTGGTATAGCCAATAAAGCAGATGCTTTTCTGGAACTCTCTTGCTTTTGTGATGATTCAATGGATGTTGGCAATTTCTAAACCCAGCTTGAATATGTATGTACATTAAAAAAGGTATATACCTTAATTAAAAAATACCTTATTGCTAAAAATGCAAACCATCATCTGACAACGCAGAGTTGCCATAAATTTTCAATTTGTAAAAAATACAATATCCGTGAAGCACAATAATGCAAAGTGCAACAAAATGAGATATGCCTGCAACCAACCAGGTGAATTAAATGACCTTCTGACATCTTTTATTTTTTTTCATTTATGGAGGCTTCCCTGGTGGCTTAGATGGTAAAGAATCCACCTGCAATGCAGGAGACCTGGGTTCAAACCCTGGGTGGGAATATCCCCTGGAAAAGGGAAAGGCTACCCACTCCACTATTCTGGCCTGGAGAATTCCATGAACAGAGGGGCCTGGCAGGCTACAGTACATGGGGTTGCAAAGAGTCAGACATGACTTTCACTTTCATGACAGTATTAGAGCAGATTCTGGAAACACTGATTCTTTGTCCCAATTGAATCAGCTACTGCTTTCCTTATGGGCAAAATCTCCAGCTGAAATTTAGCAAAATTCACAGGGTACCTCCCATCAAAATTCAAGTAGACCCCCCAAAACTTCTTCCCAGAATTAATCAATACTCTATATGAAAAGAGGCTTCCTAGGTGGCGCTAGTGATAAAGAATCCACCTGCCAGTGCAGGAGACACGGGAGACAAAGGTTCAGTTCCTGGGTCAGGAAGATCCCCTGTGGGAGGGCATGGCAACCCACTCTAGTATTCTTGTCTGGAGAATTCCATGGACAGAGGAGTCTGGAGGGCTAAAGTCCATGGCGTCGCAAAGAGGTGGACATGACTGAGTGACTAACACTTTTACTATAAGAAGCTCCCCGAGGCATACCCATAATAGAATATTACAAGACTCGTGGTCTCACTCTCCCTTATATTAGCCCTTGTATCATTTTTCACTGATGAGAAAACTTAAAGACAAAGGGTAAAGAATTGTCCAGGATCTGTGAGCAATAAACATCATTATCCCTGGACACCCTGTTATTTTTAACCCTCTTACATTGCTAACATCCATTCCTACTGATAGCTTACGCTGAACGGTGTCAGATTCGTGATCTCCAAAGAAGATTTAACCTCAGGACCAGGGTCCAGGCTTGACCACTCAAGAGCTTTTGTATAGCAGAGTTTTATTAAAGTATAAAAAGGGACAGAGAAAGCTTCTGACATGGACATCAGAAGGGGGATGGAGAGCGCCCCCTGCTAGTCTTTAGCTGGACGTTTTATGTCTGCAAGAAAGCTATTGATCAGATGAGAGAGCCGCCTCAAGGCTGAGGGGTCTCACCAGGCCCCCTGCCCACAACATCCATTTCTGAGATAGGATGGCACAAGGTGTGTCATCCCCCAGCCATAAAACCATTGATTTGAACGCTGGTTTGTTGAGCTATTATCAGCCAAAGTTTCATCTGAGGTGAAACCATTTTGAAGAAAGGTAAATCCCAAAGGAAATACATAGGTTCATTAACATAGCTTAAGAAAAACATTTCCGTAAGAAAAACACAATGGTTAGCTCAAGGTTTGAGAAAAGTTAAGTTCCGGTGGAGCCAGGTGTCATCAGGGCAACACAGAATTTTAAGAGAAAAAAATCTGACACTTGTAGTTTGTTTCCTCCTGCTGCTTAGTGGAGAGATAAAAAATGTCTGACACTTGCAGCCTATTTCCTCCGTTTGGAAACCCCTGGCCTTCCTGCCTGTTACCCTCTCACTACCAGAAGTAAATTCTTTACTGTAATTATTTATGCAATGCATTCCTTAGTATTCCACTTGATGAAATTAGTCAATACCTATTTCCCCTCACCTGAGAAGAAAACCAATTCATCTGGACAGTATAGCCTCAGGGGTTTACTGAAAGTCACTCAGTTTTCATAAACTCTGAATGACATAAAGTTTCCTATACGTTCTACTTTGTCACAACATGTGGATGATCTCCTTCTTTGCTCTCTTTTCAAGCATCCTGATAGGAAGACAGCATCTACTTGCTAAAGTTTTAGCCTTAAAAGGGCATAAGGTCATCAAAGAAAATTGTAATCTGCCCCAATATTTAGGGCATTTGATATCAGAACAAGGGCTACACCTAGATTCAGACAGACTTTATGGTGTCCTAAGTTTTCCCAAACCCCAAACAAAGCACAAATTGTGAGGTTTTTTCAGGCTAGTTGATTTTTGCTAAAACCAGATTCCAAAGTTCTCTCTTATGACCAAATCTTTGTATGTTTCATTCAAGAATAACAACCCCAACCCAATTTTATGGAAAAAACCAGATGACAGCCTTTGAGGCCTGAAAGGAGAGTTTGATTAACTCACCTGCCCTTGGGCATCCCAATTATCAGATTCCTTTTCTGTTTCCTTTTTGTATATGAAAAGGAAGAGAACACCCCTGGGTTACTCACCCCTATACACGAGCACTACAGTTGACCCATACAGTGCTATAGCCAGCAACTGGACCCTGAGGCATAAGCATACAGCCCTAGCCTTAGAGCCATTACAGTGACTGCCCTTTTGGTTAAAAACACTGAGAAAATCATCATGGGATCCTCCTTTAACTATATGTGAACCTCTTGCAGTAAAAACTCTCTTAAATTCTCATCATGCTCAACATTTCTCAGCCATCTCTCCTAAAGAAGTCGTTTTATTAACTGGTCCTCACATAACTCTCTTACATAATAACCTTAACCCTGCTCCTCTTCTCCCCTCCATCTTTAATGCTGACAGACAACCTCCTGACTACTCATGATGATTTGCAGGAAATTCCTTTTGGCACCACTGACTTCCCTGGCACCACTGGCTCACAGACAGTTCTTGTTAAAAGGTGACAACGCAAACATTGTACTAGATTTGCTTTTGCAGCTCCTTTCAGTGTTGTTGAGGCAGCATCTTAACCTATGGATAAAGGTTGAATTATACAGTCTTATATGGACTTGTACTTTAGCCAGGGACGAAACTGACCACAACCTTATAGTACATATCAGAGTAGCTCATGATTTCGGAGTGCTGTGGAAGCAAAGTAGTTTTCTTACTTCCATCAGAAATAAAAGTTTTAAATGGTCCCTATATTCAACAATTATTGGAAGCATTACTTTTACCTGCCTCCTTACCTATTATTAAGATTCTAGGACATTCTAAACTTGATTCTGGGAAGCTATGGAAAATCATTTTGCTGGTATTTCAGCAAGGAATACTGCCTTTAAAGGGACCCACAGCAGCCAAATCTTTGTAATGGTCCAAAGGGATATTTCTGCAAAAGATAATTTAGAAACACTAACCAAAGAAACTTAATAACTGGTCTCAGAAAAGGGAAAAGAGGGCTAGAAACTCAATAATTCTTGATTTAGTAAAACAATAAAGCTCATATTTGGATCAAATGACAACCATGTCCTCAGTTCAGTTCAGTCATTCAGTCATGTCCGACTCTTTGCAACCCCATGGACTGCGGCATGCCAGGCTTCCCTGTTCATCACCAGCTCCTGGAGCTTGCTCAAACTCATGTCCATCGAGTCGGTGATGCCATCCAATCATCTCATCCTCTGTTGTCCCCTTCTCCTCTGTCCTACTGAAGACTAAAAGCTCATGTTTGGATCAAATGACAGCCATGTCCTACTGAAGACTAAAATCCCACTCCTCAACATTGCACATGCATGAACCACTGATCTACTGACAAAATGATTGTTTTCACGAATCAATACTTGGCAGGGAAACAATAAGGCCACATAAAGTGCGTACTTCACTTGTCTGAAGTGTCTGAAGTACAACCCAGGGAAGTCTTTTCATTTGCTCCCAGACTTGCTAAACTGCCTACTGGACAATATGAGGTCTAGCAAATGGATTTAATATAACTTCCTCTGTCTCGTGGATATCAGTATGCTTTCGTCATGGTCTGCATGTTTTCACACTGGACTAAAGCCTTACCTTCAGGTTACTAACTCTTCCATGGCTAATTTCCTTTTGGAAAGAATGCTTCCTACCTAGGAAATTCCTCTTAAACTTCATAGAGATCAAGGAACCCACTTTTCTGACTAGATGTTTCAACAAGTTTACATTGTTTGGTTGGTTTTACAGCACTTTCAATGTGCTTACCACCCTCAATCCTCTGGTTTACTCAAATGCACTAAGGACATTATTCAGACTCAACTGGAAAAATCTGTAGCGGTCTTCCAACCATATGGTCCTAAAGCACTGCTGCAGTCCTTCTAAATCTCAGATTCACCCTTCTGGAACCCATAAATTCTCACCCTTTGAGACAGTCACAGGATGCCCAATATACTTGGCTTCTACTTCTTTCAGATTCACAACTTCATGATAAAAGGAGAAATACTTCAATATTGCAAAGGCCTAATTGCTTCTTTAAAAATAACCATGCTTTAGTAGAGCAATCTTTTCATAGTACACTCTCTGGAGACAGACTTAAAGCATCATACCTTGCAACCTAGAAATTTCATCTATTTGAAAAGATCCTCCAGAGTCACTCTCTTCAGCCTCCATGGAGAGGCTCCTTTCTGTTACTGCTAACCAACTCTTATGCTACCAAACTCCAAGGAATAGATTCTTGGATTCATGTGACATACCTAAAGAAAACACAGAACCATACTGTACCTGCACATCATTTGGTGGCCTGAAAGAAAAGATTTCACAGAACTGAACTAATGACATCTGATAAGACAGTTTTCCCAAGATATCTGGACCAAGTTTGTCACCAAATTTTTGATGAAGACTCAACACTTCAGGTGATCTACAATGTCTATGATCTTGATAACATATGGACTTCAGATAAAAGTTACGTAAGAGTTCTCCCTCCTATTCCTCTTTGTTACTCAAATGTGACCTCAGTAGGTTTTCAATCAATGTACTCTCTTTCTGGTATAAGATGCTACACTCAGGAAAGGCCCTTCCTGGTACTGAGGGACAAAAAAAAAAAAACACTGCAACTAAAAAACCTCACTCTTGATCAGTGATGCTTTTAGAAAAAGATCTTGGTCAAAAGGGGAAAATGTAAAAAAATTAATGAAGAAAAACCTCAGTTAAAGAGAATCAGAAGACAAGAAAGGAGAAATCTCATGCTCTGTGATTATAGAAGAGCCCAACAGGAAAAAGAAAAACTCCTCTTCTATCCAAGCAAGGACTCAGTCAATGAAAAACCATAAAATCTTTGTTTACTGTATCCTTCCCAATTTCCTTTTTCCCTTTAGTAAGTGTTCTTTCCTTGCCACTTAGGAGACTTGCACATGGTTCATTGCACATGGTTTGCAGACCCCAAATTATATTTTTTTTGCTTATCTCCCCAAAATAACCCATCTTTTCCAGAAAAATTTCTGAAAATCTATTTGGTTTAGATCAACAAAGTCAAGTGAGCTAACAGACATTAAGCACTAAAAGCAGTGGTGTGGCACAGGAATTAAGTGTCTTCTGTGTCTGAACTAACTTTTCAAAGGCACAAATAAGCCTGCTAAGAAAGACAACCGTGAAAACCGAGTCACAAGCTCACATATTCAGAGGGCCTGGAATGGCAATGAAAAGTGAATTAGATTCTGTTGTAAGGAAAAATAAGGGAGAGTGAAGACTGGAAAGTTGGGAGATATACACAGAATCAAAACAGGTGTGCTGCCGTATAATTCCAAGTGTTCTCATGTGGGGCTATTGCCACGTAGTTGACAGATCTGTTGACTTTTTTCCAAGGGAAGTCAGAGTTCATAATTTTACAAGAAATATCTGAATCTGTAAATAACTGTACTTGATTCAGTTCAGTTCAGTTCAGTCGCTCAGTTGTGTCCGACTCTTTGCGACCCCATGAATCACAGCACGCCAGGCCTCCCTGTCCATCACCAACTCCTGGAGTTTACTCAAACTCATGTCCATCGAGTCGGTGATACCATCCAGTCATCTCATCCTCTGTCGTCCCCTTCTCCTCCTGCCCCCAATCCCTCCCAGCATCAGGGTCTTTTCCAATGAGTCAACTCTTCCCATGAGGTAGCCAAAGTATTGGAGTTTCAGCTTCAGCATCAGTCCTTCCAATGAACACCCAGGACTGATCTCCTTTAGGATGGACTTGATTAAACCACTACAAAAGACTGTACAGGCACAAAATAATCATCCACACCCCATATCCAGATGTTAGCTACTGGTATGAGACTCTCAAAAATCTAGAACTGGGGAAAGTGATGAAATGGCACACGAGACCAATAAATTTTGATGAGGGTATCAGAAAGAAAGAAATTTGAATTAATTTTGTCCAAAGAGTTACTTGTTTATTTTCAAGTAACAAAAATCCCACATCAATATATACATACGCCACTGTTCTAAAAGTGTTACACATATTTACTTAATATTTAAAAGTATCCTGGAAAATTGATACTATCTTTATCTCTTTTTATTAATGAAGGAACTGAAAACCAGATAAGATATCAATGTGTCCAAGACCCCACTTCTAGAAAGGGATGAAAAAGGACTGTAGGGGAGTGTGAAAGTATTATTCACTCAGTTGTATCTGACTCTTTGTGGCCCCATGGGCTGTAGCCTGCTAGGCTCCTCTGTCCACAGAATTCTCCAGGCAAGCATACTGGAGTGGGTTGCCATTTGCTGCTTCGGGGGATCTTCCTGACCCAGGGATTGAACCTGGGTCTCACAAATTGTGGGCAGATATTTTTTTACCATCTGAACCACCACGGAAGTCTTCAGGGAAGTGTGCTATGAGGCAAAAGAGCACCACAGGGAGACAGGTATGGGACTGATGAGGCAACGTGGAGCTTTGCCTAGGATATGCCTTGTGCAGCATTCACTGGTAACTACCAGTCCCAGTAGGCCATTTCTAGGAATTTCAAAACATCACATAATGAGCTGGTCCTAGCTTTAATAGTAAATAGGCCAGCTTGTATGCTGTGTAGTTCTGCAAGTGCTTATATATATTGTCATCTTTCTTCCCTCATCTTCATGCTGTCCACACCAGGCCATCTGTTCCATCACCCACCCCCCTCCACCCCTTCAGTATGAGGGTGTTACTCCATCCTCAAGGAAAGCAGCCACCAACACTGAAGCAGAAGAATGCAATGACATAATGGTGATTGTTTTTTTTAAATCAAGTTCACACAGAAAATGCAATGCTAGCAAGAACTCTTTCAGGTCACAGCTGTTTCATAGTGAGTCATCCATCATTCTGAGGACTATCCCACATGGACCAAAGTAATGAAGTCCCACACACCAGGGAATAAATAAAGTTATACTAACTCAAGAATGCCTCCCATCAAATATTCACATGAAACTTTCACACTGGCTAGGTGGAGTATGAAGCATTCTTGCATCAACAGACTAAGAGTTTTTTTTTTTTAAGGAACTCTGAGAATATGAGAATTTTGAAAATGAATGATTTGCCTCTTCGTAGACAGTACTGCATTCTACCAGAGCTTTGGAAAATTTTGTAATTTCTTTTGCCAAACAAGATAAAAGATTCAATAAATTAAATTGCATTTAATTGGACCCAGCAAAAGAACCGAAATAGTAAATAGGTCCAGTAGGAGAAATAGACAACTGTCAAGTAGTAAGATACAAATCTGGTCCACAACTTCTGACATTCCCAGAGTGTATCAACCAATTGCCTGTCATGGAGCTGGAAATTTCAATTCTATTTGGATAAGGCATCATGCCCATGAAATAGTAGTAAAGGGTCATTAAATATATTAACACAGATTGACTTATTCTCTTGCAAAAGAACTGTTTGGTGGAGTACCAAATGGAGATCTTGGGTAGCCTAGACATTGGATATATTGGCAAAAGGAGAAAGGATAGCATCAAGAGAAAAAAAAGATGCCAAATAAAACTTCTCCTTTCTGATACATTTGCCTAGGGTTGGTCCTGTTGCCTTGCTATTTTCTTGGAGAATAATACAAGCAGAGAAAGAAAGAAGGAAAAGAAAACTCAGTGATAAACACACACACACACACACACACAACCAAGCAAGCAAAATAAAACAAAACAAAACTCAAAACATGAAGGGCCAATATGTATTTTAACTCTTGACCTGGAATGTACATGCACCAATTTGTCTTGCAAGGTTCCTGTGTATACAGGTTTTGTCCTTGACTTTGAAACTAAGAAATTTACTGGAAAGCTTTCACAAGACAAGTACTTATTTCTCTATCATATCCCTATATTTTCTCTATCAGCAAGTACTGATTCAAGCTCTTCTTAAAACCATCCCTCCAAAAAGATCCCCTATCTTCTCTGGCAAACTTTATGTTGTTAGATGATTTTCTTTAAAAGGTAGTCCTAATCCCAGAGCTTTCATGTTAATTCTGAAGCCACAGAATAAATAATTGAAGAGGCTGACCTAATACTCTTGGCCTCACTTAGACCAAAAGATACCTTACAATAGCAGCAACTTATCGACCTTCCTATTCATCTAGCATTAACTTAATATTTGATAACCTAGAGCAATGCTGTAAAATAGAAATATAATGTGATTGCATCTTTAATCTACAATTTCCTAGTGGCCACACTAAAAAATAAAATATATTTACTCTTACTATTTTAAATTAATTTACATAAAATATTTTATAACCCAATAAAATATTTTTAATTTTTATTTTTTCTATTAAACAATCTTTTCATTTCAACAGTCAATATAAAGTTTATTAAGTTGATATTTCACCTTCTTTTTTCATATAAATCTTCAAATTCATTGTTTATTTTATATACAGCTCATCTCAACTGTACATTAAATTTTCAATGGTTAAAGTGAACCATAGTCCTAGGGAAGCAATAAAATTGTTTAATGAAAAAGTACTTCTAAATAATTCATTTTTTAAAATTTAAATTAATATAATTAAATGAAATTGAAAATCCAGTTTCTTGGTTGTATCAAGCACATCACAAGTATTCAATAGCCACTTGCTGGCTACCACATGGGTAGCATGGACCTAAAGGATGGTCTTGTTGAAGTATTCACATGAGGTAAGCACGATGGCACTTCCCAGTAGCCTTACTAAGGAAAAATACTCGAGGAAGAAATCTAAAACAAATCCAAACCACAACCAAAATGAAGTACTTCTAGGGGAGAAAATATCCGTTAGGACAAAGGGCCTTCTGTGTGACCAAGCTCACATATAGAAATGAAAATTACACTAGCTTTTGATTTAGAAAATATGCAAATGTGAGTTCCTCCACATATGGCGTTGTGGGGAGGGGTGTAATTTCCTTGGTTCTGCCTCGTCATAACAAAAATTTGAAGAGACGGACCAGCATTACAGCCCTCGGACAGACCATGTCACAGCTCTCAGACAGATCAGTGTTACAGCTCCATTTTATTTAGAAAATAAAGGAAAATACATCCTCGAGATGAGAGGGCATGCCGAACGAAAAGATGTGAAGAGGTGAGAGATAGAGACAGCCCGCCAGCCCTTTAGCTCCTCCTTTTATATGTTTTCTTCTCCTCCGCTTGGGCCTGCCCTATGTAAATTGGGCTAGCCAGGAGTGCTGTTTGTTCTACCTGAGGTCCTCACTCCGGTCCTCAGAATTTCCTTTGTTCTATTTTCGTGGGCTTTTCCCTTCCTTGTCTTTTAGCCACCGACATTGTGGACTCCCTTTTCCTATTCTAACTACCTAACAGTGTCAATATCAGCAATAGAAAAGATTTACTCTTAAAAACCAAACTAGAGCTAAATCAAACTAAATGCTCTCTCTCTGAAACTCTGGGTTAGAATCAAAGAAAATTTGTCTGTAAGTGATAATAAAAAAATCAATATGTTTGCTATTAAAATAGATGGATGGAAAAAGGTTACAGTGTCATTTATAATGCCCAAATATTTAGTTTAATCATGTAATAATTTACTTAATTCGATTTTTAAAGACTGGAGATTCTCACGTATATAGATCACTGATTCAGTGAATCAATAATATTGATTCTTTCACCACACAGAGAAAGAAATACACAAACTTGTGTTCCGCTAATGAAGTTTCATTAGCTCATATACAATACTTTCTCACATCTTGAAAGAACAGCCCTCTATGACATAAACCTTCCTCTAGCTATTTCTCTATTTCACTGCTCCCCTTTATTGAAAATTTCTTCAAAAAAAGTTCTCTAATCCAACTCTCCACAAATCCTCTCAGCCTATTCTCTCCTACTCTCTTGAACCCACCTGAATGATTCTCACCCCTATCACTTCCCTGAAACTTGTTTTTCTTGTCAGTAACCTCCATATTAGTGAATTCAATGATCAGTTCTTAGTAAGATCAGATCTTATTTAAATTATTTCTCTCCTTTCCAAGACTTTTTTTTTTTTAACTTCAGAAAAACTACAGTCTGCTGAGTTTTATTTGTCTCACAAATTCCTTTACTGATTCCCCCACTTTTCTCCACTTGTAAACATTTGCATGCATTAGGGTTGAATTTAGGATTCAGTCCTTAGAACTGTTTTATATATACAGTCACTTACACAACGATTTTGTTTAAGCTTTGAATTATCTCTTTGTGGGCAACACTAGCCTTTATAGCTCCAGGAACTTTACCCTAGCTCCAGGCTCATACCTCCAAAGGGCAGGTTGGGTTCTCACTTGTGTGTTGTATGGCATCTCAACTTAATAGCAGACTTCTCATCTTCCTCCCCAAGGTGTTTTCCCATGTCATCAATGACAAATCATTCTTGCAGTTGCTCAAGGCAACACCTCAGAGTAATCCTTCACATCTCTTACTCTCTTGCCCCACAGCTGTTGCTTTATTTTTCATTTATTTGATTATTAAAGAATTAAAAGTTTCCAAATGTATATTTACTCTTTTAACTTATTTACTGGGGCACAGTTATTTCACAGCATAGTGCTAGTTTCTGCTGCAGAGCAAAGTGAATGTCATATGTAGACATGTATGTATTCCCTCCCTTCTGGATTTCCTTCCCATCTAGGTAACCACAGAGCATCAGGTAGAGTTGCCTGTGCTATACGGCAGGCTCTCGCTAGTGTATTTACTCTTTATATTTTATCTATTAAGTAACTGTTCACATCTTTGTGCCAAATATGTAAGAGAAGATATGTTCAGAGTTCTCTTTCTCCTCCTCCCCTTTCCCTCCACTCTACTCTAGGCAGCTTTTTTTTTTTTTTACACTTTTTGGCTCACTCCCTCCTATTTTTAACTATAAATAATATTTTAATATACTGTTATTTCTTTCCCACTTTTCTTAGATGAATACCAGTATATCATACATACTTTTCTCCAACTTGCTTTTTTTTTTTTTTAACCTAAATAGTTATCTTGGATACCACTATGTAGAATAAAGTATAGAGATCTACATTTTTTTTTTTAAAGGAGCAAAATACTCCATTGAGTGGATGTATTCTTATTTAAATTCAACTATTTCTTTGTTTATGGGCATTTTACCTTGTTTATATGTCTTTTATTTTTATAGTGTATCATTGGGATAGATCCCTAGAAATGGGATTGGTAGGTCAATAGATAAACTCATGCACAATTTGGCTAGCTATTGCATATCACCTTTCTACCAAAAACATATGAGAATATCTATTTTCCCATACCCTTGGCAAGTATTTTTTTAAACATAACAAATTTCTTAATGAAGCTTCATTCTCTCTTATTAGTGCCTAAGAACACATTTTAATATGTTCAAGGGCCTTTATTTTTTTTCCTATGAACTATCTGTTGCTTGTTTTTCTATCAGGATGTTGTCTTTATTTTCTTACACTCTGCTTCTTGTTACATAGTTGTGAATATCACTGGCTTCTTCATACTCTCAGTGGTTGGACTTCATCCACCACTTTTGGGGATTTCTAGTCATCTAGACTGTTTGCTTGTAAACTTTTAATTTGATAATTTAAAATTTATATAAAAGTTACTATGATAGCACAAGGAATTCCCATATGCCCTTTATCTACATCATCAGTTGGTATACTTTGCCCCATTTATTTTCTCTCTCTCTCTCTCTGCCCTATATATATACATGTATATTTATACATGTAAATAATACATTTGCTTAGAAACACACATACATACAACTTCAGTATATATGTCTTAAGAACAAACACAAAGAACAAAGACATTCTTTTGTATAACCACAGTAAAATTATCAACAATAAGAAGACAAGATTGATAGGATACTGTTATCTAATCCACAGTTCATATTCAAATTTTGCCAACTGTCTACATTCACTTCTTTTTCTCAATACAGTAATTCATCCCAGATCATGCATTGCCACTACGTGTCAAATCTCTTGCCTCATTTAATCTTGTACATGTTTTCAGTCTTTTTTTTTAATTTTAACATTTTTTGAGGAGTACAGACCAGTTATAGAATGTCTCTGCACTTAAATGTATCTGACACATTAGCCATTAGTTAAAGTATCTGACACATTATTTTAGATTAATAAGCTTATGCATTTATGGCAAGGTCACAACGGAAAATACACATGCTTTTCACTATTGGGAGAAACATGAGGTTGGTTTGTCCTATAATTGGCATTATTATATCATTTGAAGGAGTATCCACAATATTTCTTCACTATGAGGTTATTTTTCCCTTACATAATTAATAAGTTATTTGGGGGAAAATATTTAATATTATATAAACACTGTTTTTCACCAAGCTTTCACTCACTAGCTTTAGCATCCATTAATGATTTTCTAATTGTATTACTTCTTTTGCATTCATATGTTGCCACTACTTAAGGAAGATATTTCTCTTATCTTTGTTTACTTATTTGTATTCTGATTCATATCAGCTTGGACAAATGGATTCTTATTTCATAATCTATTCCTATTATTATTTCAGTTTATTCTCAAATTATCCCAGATTTGTCCAAAAGAAGACATTTAAGTTGGCTCGTTTTCCCTTTGATTATATCCTCATCACATTACGAACACTTTACTAGATAAGAAAGCCTTCCTCAGTGATCAGTGCAAAGAAATAGAGGAAAACAATACAATGGGAAAGATTAGAGATCTCTTCAAGAAAATTAGAAATACCAAGTGAACATTTCATGCAAAGATGGGCTCAATAAAGGACAGAAATGGTATGGACCTAACAGAAGCAGAAGATATTAATAAGAGGTGGCAAGAATACACAGAAGAACTATATAAAAAAGATTTTCATGATCCAGATAATTAGAATGGTGTGATCACTCACCAAGAGCCAGACATCCTGGAATGTGAAGTCAAGTGGGCCTTAGAAAGCATCACTACAAACAAAGCTAGTGGAGGTGATGGAATTCCATTTGAGCTACTTCAAATCCTAAAAGATGATGCTTTGAAAGTGCTGCATTCAATATGCCAGCAAATTTGGAAAACTCAGCAGTGGCCACAGGACTGGAAAAGGTCAGTTTTCATTCCAATCCCAAAGAAAAGTAATGCCAAAGACTGCTCAAACTACCACATAATTTGCACTCATCTCACACATCAGTAAAGTAATGCTCAAAATTCTCCAAGACAGGCTTCAGCAATACATGAACCGTGAACTTCCAGATGTTCAAGCTGGTTGAATGAAGCACAAGCTGGAATCAAGATTGCTAGGAGAAATATCAATAACCTCAGATATGCAGATGACACCACTCTTATGGCAGAAAGTAAAGAAGAACTAAAGAGCCTCTTGATGAAAGTGAAAGAGGAGAGTGAAAAAGTTGGCTTAAAACTCAACATTCAGAAAATTAAGATCATGGCATCTGGCCCATCACTTCATGGCAAATAGATGGGGAAACAGTGGAAACAGGGACAGACTTTATTTTGGGGGGCTCCAAAAATCACAGAAGATGGTGATTGCAGCCATGAAATTAAAAGACACTTACTCCTTGGAAGGAAAGTTATGACCGACCTAGACAGCACATTAAAAGGCAGAGACATTACTTTGCCAACAAAGGTCCATCTAGTCAAGGCTATGGTTTTTCCAGTGGTCATGTATGGATGTGAGAGTTGGACTATAAAGAAAGCTGAGCGCTGAAGAATTGATGCTTTTGAACTGTGGTGTTGGAGAAGACTCTTGAGAGTCCCTTGGACAGCAAGGAGATCTGACCAGTCCATCTTAAAGGAAATCAGTCCTGAATATTCATTGGAAGGACTGATGCTGAAGGTAAAAGTCCAATACTTCAGCAACCTGATGAGAAGAGCTGACTCATTGGAAAATACCCTGATGCTGGGAAAGATTGAAGGCAGGAGGAAAAGGGGACAACAAAGGATGAGATGGTTGGATGGCATTACCTACTCAATGGACATGAGTTTGAGTGGACTGTGGGAGTTGGTGATGGACAGGGATGCCTGGTGTGCTATAGTCCATGGGGTCGAAAAGAGTTAGACATGACTGAGCGACTAAACTGAACTAACCAGTTTATAATACAGCAGGATATTTCAGATTCATCTTATATCTTCCATGATTCAGATCTGGAATCAATTCTTTTCCTCCAACATGCCCTTTGGTAACCAAAAAGGTGTACCTACTTGGGCCAGGATTTTGGAGAAATTTCAGAGCACCTCAGCAGGTACTGAGGACATTTCTCAAAGAGGCTCTGTCTGATCTGCAATCTTCTGGGAACTCCTATGGGAAAGCAAGGGGGATAAATGAAGACAAATATCTTGGGAAAGAAAATCGGTTTCTTCTGTCAAAATTAGGAGGTGGTGCTGACTCTCTTGTAGAAATTTCAAGAAATAAGCTAGATTTTTATTTTTATAATTTTACACTTCTTATATTTCAAGATTATTTTTATATTTGCATTTCTTATTTTATGTTTTACTTCTAGATTTTAAAACATATAATTTTTTTTCTGCATTTTTTGTTAGTTTTTTTTTCAATTTTTCCCTTTTAATTTTGATCAGTTTTCTGGACTAGATTATATTAAGTCAATCCTTCCACCAAGAATGACTGCTAAATTTGTGTAAAATGCTTTTTAAAAATATGTTTGAAGGCATTAATTAAATTAAGAAATCAGCAAGGATCGGAGAGTCAATGTTGAGGGACATGTAGGTGAATCTAATATTCTATTTCTGAGGCATTTTTCCAATCTATAAAACATAGCTGAGAGACTGAGAAGTTCAGCATAAAATCATAGCTAGGAAGCTGAAAAGCTGAACAGAGCTTTCAGAAGTCCTTTGAGGCTGGAAGAACAAAATTTAGAGATTAGAACTCACAAAGAGGTGGGACATTGGTTAACAGTCCAGGATTTCATTGAGACTGAAATTGAAGATTTGCCACTTGGGTGGAGTTAGGGCAAGCCAGAAATAAAACACCCTTCACAAATATTGAAATATGTCTCCGAACTAAGGCAATACCTTATTGATTTAAGATTATCAACTCCTTTAATTTTTGCCAACACAAAGGAAATCCTATGAAGAGAATTATAACATCATCATAACTTCAAATTGTATTTATTAGAATTCATAACAGTGTTCTTCCTTCCAGCAAAAGTTCTGCATACCAGAAGACAAGGCCAAACAACCAAAGTAAAAAGGAAAAAAAAAAGTGATGTAGAAATAAACCATAAGAACCAGACATTGGATTTAATTAGATATCAACTCTAAAATAATTGGTATATTGAAATAACATGCTTGAAAAACTACAGAATAAAATGAAGAATTTCAGCCAAGGACTGGAAACTCTGATATGGAATCAAATGGAAAATTTAGAAATAGAAATAAGAAAACTAAAAGTAAGATTCAATAAATGTGCTTGACAGAAGATGACCCAAAGCAAGGATAAGGATTAGTGAACTGGATTAATGATCAGAAGGAAATAAATATTCACACCAAATCACAGAAAAAAAACTGGAACATACAAAACTGAGGACAAGGGAGTGGAAATAAAGAACATATGGTGTTACCACAGCCTAAAACCCCAGGATACCCCATGGGAGTTAGTATCACAGTGAGGACCACCTATTGAGAGTTGGGACATAAGAAGTAGAGAAGAGGCATGTAAGCAGGAAGAGAAGTCATGGAGGATTCCCAGAAACTACAAAGATACCATACTGAAGAGACCTGCCCTGGTTTCTGTTCATCTTCTACCCACCAATATTTCAGGTATCCAACACAGGAGTCAAAGTGCAGGGGAGCATGGCAAATGTAGTTCCCTATGTTACTCTGTGTGTGTGTGTGATGGTGGATGGATATGAAAGCAAATTGTCAGTTAGCCTGCACAGACTCCAACTTTTCTAGTTTCCAGGGATAAGGCTAATTCCTCTGCACCTATTTTCTTACTTTTGACCCCTTTAAGAGGGAACTGAGAAAAACAGAGATTTATGCCTGTGCTCAGGATGATATTTTACCTTGATTTTCAAGTTAGTTTATTTAAAAAAATAAAAAATACTGAGATTAATCCAAAAACTACCAGTGAATCAAGCATTTTAACTGAGCTGATGAATTAACTTACTTTTTGGGACCATCTGGAGACTAGTGAGTGATTTTTTTCATCAGCAAAAATATGTAAACTAGTTTGTGTTCCTATTTACAACATAAGCCCAGGTGCACCAAAGAAGTTGCACTTATTTTAGCTCTTCGCATTTACTTTGGAAACATAGCTTCTCATAGAAAAATGGTTCATTGCATTCTGATAAGGTATCTTCAGATTTTCTCTCTTTCCTTGTTTTTTCTTTTTCTTTTTTTGTAAATATTATGCTCTGTTGTACTGAATATTGAATTTCATGTACAAACTGAAATGTCACTCAGAAGCATTTGACTTCAAACAATTTGCAGGAAATTTATTTAATTGAAACTGTTTTTCAGGCAATGAAAATTACTAGAACAACTATGGAAATTGACTATATTATTTTTTTCAACTAATGAGTTCTTTAAAGTAAACTGGTAATCAAAAATCATGCTATTCTTGTTTTTTTGTATAACTGGTTGCTGCTGCTGCTGCTAAGTTGCTTTAATTGTGTCCGACTCTGTGCGACCCCATAGACGGCAGCCCACCAGGCTCCCCTGTCCCTGGGATTCTCCAGGCAAGAACACTGGAGTGGGTTGTCATTTCCTTCTCCAATACATGAAAGTGAAAAGTGAAAGTGAAGTCGCTCAGTCATGTCTGACTCTTCGAGACCCCATGGATGGCAGCCTACCAGGTTCCTCCGTCCATGGGATTTTCCAGGCAAGAGTACTGGAGCGGGGTGCCATTGCCTTTTCCGGTATAACTGCCTAGCAGGTAATAAATATGATAATGTCCTCTTTGAACTAGAGCCAGGACTCTAAGCTACAACATTGATTAAACAGTGATTATGTTCTTAAATTTTAAAACTGATTCAATAACTACAGCCTATCATCTACCAGTCATGGTACTAAGACTTACAAAGATGAGTAAAACAGTATCCAGTCTCAAATTGAACACAATATAGTGGAAGGGGTAGATTAGTAATAGATATTTAATTTATGAGGTGTAACTAGTAAAATATAATGAGAGATAAATAAATATGAGGCTTTTTTTCCTCTAAGAATTCATTGTATAATGATAAGTAGAAAGAATAGGAATTAAAATTAAGTTCATGTATATTTCTAATTTGTTGGATAGGTAAATACAATTCTATAAATAAAATCATCAGCTGTCCAAAGCAGGAACTCATGACATATGTGATTATGAATTGTGTATATCTTTTAAACATTCTATATTTTTCAGATTATTTTATTTTTTTCCTTTGGCAGTGAGTTAAACTTTAATTAGAAAAAAATAGAATATATAGAATATGTTAAAAGATAAATTTATCATTCACTAAAAATGGCATTTCTTTGTTCTAAGGCAGGATTTGGAAAATGACAACCAGCAGGCCTAATCCAGCCTATAGCCTGTTTTTATTTTATGGTCCATTATAGATAAAGGTTGGGGCTTCCCTGGTGGTTCAGCAGATAAGAATTTACTTGCAGTGCAAGAGATTCGGGTTCAATCTCAGGAGGGGAAGATCCCCTGAAGAAGGAAATGGCAACCCACTCTAGTATTCTTGCCTGGGAAATCCCATGGACAGAGGAGTCTGTCAGGCTGCAGATATGGGTCACAAAGAATCGGACACAGCTGAGCAATAAAATGCAATAGTAGATAAAGGTTTTTAAACTATGCATAAAAAACACAACCAATGAATAGGTATTTCATCAAGACCCTTTACTTGCCTCTACTTTATGGAGAAGAACCAGGGGAAAATCATCAAGATACACTACAGGTTATTCAGAGTTCAGAAATTGCCTCAAGGTCATTTTTTCAGGCTAGAGCTAATCTTTTTGAACATCACATCAAGCCCAGTTTGTGTGGATTACTGGATTTAATTCTCAAAACAATATTGTGCAGCATATTTTTTATTCTACTTTTAGTAATAATCAAACTGAGGTATGAATAGATCATAGCCATAGGAAGAAGTGAAGCAAAAATTTAAATCCAGACAGATTATTCCAAGGCTACCGTATAGCCTTCTGCATCTGAAAGGAATCTGAAATGCTATATATCTCCAAAATGGAATGGAAGTTGACCTTGAATTTAAGCTTTACAAGGTAGTTATCTAAGAATCCACCACTGAATTTAACATCTCTATCTAACTGGAAATAAAATGCAGCTGTAATCACCTCTATATATCAAAAGTTTTGTCTGCAAGTTGGCTACATTATCCTTGGTAAAATGCTCTGAGTTGATAGAATATACATAAAGATATTTTTTCACCCTGGAGGTTTCAATTTGAAAAAGCTAATAAATTACAAAGTCTTGCAAATTAAAATCATTATTTTTTTCATTAATAATTCATGTCTGATTAATGATAATAAAGAAAGAAATTAGCATGATATTTATGTGGCTACTGCAAGCTTTTCCATGGAGATTTCATCACCTTTATTATAATCAAATGTAATAATAATATGATTTTAAAATCCTTCATTTGCTATTTCTATGCCCAATTCCTGAATTAAAAACATACGAGATAACTGTAAAACAACTAGGAGATCTAACATTTCCTTTTTTCCCCTTAAGATCCCACACAGGTATGAGATAAAAAAAATTATGCCAAAATACAAACATTAAAAAAAAATATAGACAAAAATTACAGTAGGAAAAGACAGTGTGTCACCATGTTATGAACTATTAGCTCTCTTACACAATAGCAATATAGAAGGGTTTTAGTTTGGTTTATATAATTTGAATTTTTCTAATTTTATAACCCAACAATACTAATTATAAAGTAGCTAAAATGTTTCCATTTGATCAAACCTGATGAAACAGGTTTTATCCCCAGCTGGGGAAGATTCCCTGGAGAAGGAAATTGCAACCCACTCCAGTAATTTTGCCTGGAAAATTCCGTAGAAGGAGGAGCCTGGTGGGCTACAGTCCATGGGGTTGCAGAGAATCAGACACCATGTAGCGTGCATGCACACACACATCTCACATTCTTTTATGTTCATTGATATATCTGATTTTTCAAAGCATGTACATTTGACAACTTGATAACATAAAAATTGAAGAAAAATTAGCAGTCTTAGACTCAGGTAATAAAAATCTAGATCTCAAGGGGGGAAAGACTAAGGACTGCTAGTTATTTTATTGCAGGTTTTCTTTATCCCATAACAGTTACTTACTTTGTTACCAAGATTGCTATAGTCTTTTTTTTTTTTTTTTCCATTTATTTTTATTAGTTGGAGGCTAATTACTTTACAATATTGTAGTGGGTTTTGTCATACATTGACATGAATCAGCCATGGATTTACATGTATTCCCCATCCCAATCCCCCCTCGCACCTCCCTCTCCACCCTATCCCTCTGGGTCTTCCCAGTACACCAGCCCTGAGCACTTGTCTCATGCATCCAACCTGGGCTGGTGATCTGTTTCACCCTATATAATATACATGTTTCGATGTTGTTCTCTCGAAACATCCCACCCTCGCCTTCTCCCACAGAGTCCCAAAGTCTGTTCTATACATCTGTGTCTCTTTTTCTGTTTTGCATATAGGGTTATCACTACCATCTTTCTAAATTCCATATATATGTGTTAATATACTGTAATGGTCTTTATCTTTCTGGCTTACTTCACTCTATAATGGGCTCCAGTTTCATCCATCTCATTAGAACTGATTCAAATGAATTCTTTTTAATGGCTGAGTAATATTCCATAGTGTATATGTACCACAGCTTCCTTATCCATTCGTCTGCTGATGGGCATCTAGGTTGCTTCCATGTCCTGGCTATTATAAACAGTGCTGCGATGAACATTGGGGTGCACGTGTCTCTTTCAGATCTGGTTTCCTCAGTGTGTATGCCCAGAAGTGGTATTGCTGGGTCATATGGAAGTTCTATTTCCAGTTTTTTAAGGAATCTCCACACTGTTTTCCATAGTGGCTGTACTAGTTTGCATTCCCACCAACAGTGTAAGAGGGTTCCCTTTCCTCCACACCCTCTCCAGCATTTATTGCTTGTAGGCTTTTGGATAGCAGCCATCCTGACTGGCGTGTAATGGTACCTCCTTGTGGTTTTGATTTGCATTTCTCTGATAATGAGTGATGTTGAGCATCTTTTCATGTGTTTGTTAGCCATCTATATGTCTTCTTTGGACAAATGTCTGTTTAGTTCTTTGGCCCATTTTTGGATTGGGTCATATATTTTTCTGGAATTGAGCTGCAGGAGTTGCTTGTATATTTTTGAGATTAATCCTTTGTCTGTTTCTTCATTTGCTATTATTTTCTCCCAATCTGAGGGCTGTCTTTTCACCTTGCTTATAGTTTCCTTTGTTGTGCAAAAGCTTTTAAGTTTCATTAGGTCCCATTTGTTTATTTTTGCTTTTATTTCCAATATTCTGGGAGGTGGGTCATAGAGGATCCTGCTGTGATGCTATAGTCTTATACACACACACAAACACATATATTAACATATATAAAATGCTATCCCATATTTAAATATGTACAATATTTGCCACCGTAGCATTTGAGTCACTGAAATTTCTTTTTATGAAGTATGACAAAGCTTTGAATGGATTTTTTTTCACATTTTCCCTGACTATACTGTTGTCATAGTTAACAAACTGCATCACAGTTATTCCTTAAACATGCCAGATGATTCTTTTATGGATGAGATACAGTTTAGCATTATAATGTAAAGTCAAGGAAAATAATTATATGTCCCAGGGTTTAAGGAATTTCTGTTTGAAGCATTGCTAATATAGCATTTATAACACATAACCATCTTCAAAATTACCTGAGACAAAATACCAAGACATATACATATACTTCTGTTCCTTATAGTAATTTACATCATGTTATAAAGGAGTGCTGTAAAAGTCAGTAAGACAATATGCCAAACTTTTGTGAATATCAAAATAAGTTGAATTAAGAAAAGTTTTCTTCCACACCTAGTTCTAAGAGAATTGTAAATCTTCATTCAAGGGTTTTCTTTGAAAAATATATATATGATCATTTCTGGCCTTGCAATCTAAAAATGAAAAGGTTAGTTGCTCAGTCGTGTCTGACTCTTTACTACCCCATGAGCTGTAACCCTCCAGGCTCCTCTGTCCATGGAATTTTCCAGGCAAGAATATTGGAGTGGTGGCCATTTCCTTCTCCAGGGGATCTTCCTGACCATTAAGGGTTAAAAAACAAAACAAAACAAAAAAACCTCCAAGATTTATGCTATTTTAAAATAATTTCCTGGTCCCCAAGCCATTTTTCATGCCTTATTTGTGACCTTACGTGAATAAAATAGGAACACTCACTATTTGTTTGCTTACTTATCTAAGATAAATGATAATTCTAACATCTACTAGTGACATTTTCAAACAATCAATGATTTATTATTATGGAGTGTGAATGAATGGAGTAGAGGTTGAAATTTCAAGTGCACTTTACTCAATTCTTAAAATCCTTTACTTATCCTAATAATAATTACAGTCCACTTCACACACTTCTTAAATTTTTACCGTTACTTAAGCTGAGCTTACCCAGTGGTTCAGCTGGTGGAGAACCTGTCTGCCAATGCAAGAGGATGCAAGAGAAACAGGTTTGATCCCCAAATGGGGAAGATTCCCTGGAGAAGGAAATTGCAACCTGCTCCAGTATTTTTGCCTGGAAAATTCCATAGAAAGAGGAGCCTGGGGGGGCTAGTCCATGGGGTTGCAGAGAGTCAGACACTATGGAGCGTGCATGCACACCCACATCTCACATTCTTTTAAAATTTTTATCATTACATAAGGTACAGATATATACACAAACATATCAGGGTACTATTATTTTCTGTTATGTTCTCATTAATATATCTGATTTTTCGAAGCATGTACATTTGACAACTTGATAACACAAAAATTAAAGAAAACTAGCAGTCTTAGACTCAGGTAATAAAAATCTAGATCTCAGGGGGGGAAAAACTAAGGAATGCTAGTTATTTTATTGTAGATTTTATTTATTCCATAAGGGATACATACTTTTGTTACCAAGATTGCTATAGTCTTAAACACACACACACACACACACACACACACACATATACTAACATATATAAAATGCTATCCCATATTTAAATATGTACAATATTTGTCACCATAGCAACTGAAATACAACAAAATAAATTTGAAAACCCTTTCTTCATTTTAATAACTTGTATAGTAGTCATGTATAGACGTGAGAGTTGGACCATAAAGAAAGCTGAGCACCGAAGGACTGAATTGTGGTGCTGGAGAAGACTCTTGAGAGTCTCTTGGTCTGCAAGGAGATCAAAACTGTCAATCCTAAAGGAAAGCAGTCCTGAATATTCATTGGAAGGGCTGATGCAGAAGCTGAAACTCCAATGCTTTAGCTACTTGATATGAAGAGCCGACTCATTGGAAAAGACCCTGATGCTGGGAAAGACTAAAGGCAAGAGGAGAAGGGGACGACAGAGGATTCGATGGTTGGATGGCATCATCAATTCAATGGACATGAATTTGAGCAAACTCTGGAAGATAGTGAAGGACAGGGAAGTCTGGTGTGCTGCAGTTCATAGGGTCACGGGGAGTCAGAAAAGACTCAGCAACTGAACAATAACAACATAGTATTAAAATTGGAATTTCTTGAATATTTTATAGAAAACAACAGATCACAGTAATATATTTTTCCTAACACCTTGTTTAAGACACTACATTAAATAGTACACCATGAAAATTTCAAGAACAGTAACATAAAAATCTTAAAAACAAAATAATTCTTCTAAGGGAAAACAGGTCGTATTTTCTAATATGTTGATTGTTTTTAAAGTCTAAATAATGTTCTACCATGGTTGTCTTCAGGCAAATGAAAAGAAATACATATCAAAATATTATTTTCTCTTTTCTTGAAACCATTCATTATCATTGCCAATGTAGTCCTGTCAATGTGTGAACGTACAGAATATATTTATGTTGGTCTCTGTCCCTAGTTCCTGGCACACAGCTTCTAAAACCTTTATAATTTCCTAACTGATAAAAGCACTTGGAGCTTGTTTTGTTCTAATAGTTGGACTTTCCTGAGTGATAGAAATATCTTTTATTCTAATGAGGTAACTTTTGTGGAATCCTGGATGGGGGTTGATCACAAGAAAAATCAACCCATGATTAGAAAAGTGGAATTTTCAACCCCAACCCCCATTCTCCAGAGTGAGGAGAAGGACTAGGAATGGAGTTAGAGATTTATCATGCCTACATAGTGAGTTTTCCTTTAAAAAAATCCCCAAAGTGTAGGGTTTAGAGAGCTTTTAAGTTAGTGAACACATCCACATGTAGGGAAAGTGATGCACCCCAACCAACTCCATGGGGAAAGAAACTCCTGTGCTCAAGATTCTCCGAGATCTTCCTCTATGTATCTCTTCATATGGCTGTTCATCTGTATCCTTCATCACATTCTTTATTATATAATGTTACAATATTATATAATAAATTGATAAGTGTAAGTGTTTCTCTGAGTTTTGTGAGCTGTTCCAGCAAATAATCAAATCCAAGAGGGAGGAGGTTATGGCAACTTCCTATTTTTGGCACTCAGACAGAAATTGTCAAAAATCTAGGGACATACTCCTTGTAATTGGGATCTGAAGCAGGGGGCAATCTTGTGGGACTGAGTCCTTAACCTGTGGGCTCTGAGGGTATCACCAGGTAGAAAGTGTCAGAATTGAGTCAAATTGTAGGACACATAGTTGGTGTCACAAAGAATTGCTTGTTGTGGAAAAAAATTGGTATCAGAAATGTGAATGTGGTAGTAGTGTGGAAGTAAAGGAAAAACACATAAGAGGACCGAATTTTTCCTACTCACAATTCATGTAAAATTGGCGTTTCCCTCATTAATGTCCCCCAAAGAGTCAAATAAGTTACTATGAAGAAAGACAAGAAGTTATAAAAATTGAGGGAAATAAAAATGTCTTTAATTTTTGGACATTATAAGTGATAATTTAGTAAACAGCCACTCCTTAAGAATTTTATATTACTAAAATATAAGGGGTTGTGATGGTGGTTTAGTCGCTAAATCGTGTCTGACTCTTGCGACACCATGGACTGTAGCCTGCCAGGCTCCTCTGTCCATGGGATTCTCCAGGCAAGAATACTGGAGTGGGTTGCCATTTCCTTCTCTAAGGGATCTTTCCAACCCAAGAATTGAACCTGGGTCTCCTGAATTACAGGCAGATTCTTTACAGACTGAGCTTCGAGGGAAGCCCAAAATATAAGGGGAGTAAGACAATTAATATGTATTTTAGGTCAATGAAACTACTCTATATACTACTACAGTGGTGGATACATTGTGTACTTGTCAAAACCATTAGAATGTACCACACCAGGATTGCATCTTAATATAAACTATGGGATTTTGGATGATAAGGTGTCAATGAAGGTTAATCCATTATAACAAATGTAACATTCTGATTCAGGATATTGATAGTAGAGGAAGTTGTGCCTGTGTAGAGCAGGGGCTATTTGGGAACTCTATGTACTTTCTGCTCAAGTTTTCAAGTTTTTACAAACCTAAAACTGCTCTAAAAAATAAAGCCTATAAAAATACACATTACAAAATGTTATATAAATGCCACCAAAAAATTCTATCAGGATTTAGTCAGCTAAAGGAGGAGCTGAGAAGAGTTCATGATGGAAGGATAAATCTTGGCAGAGAGAAATTTGAAGGGCATTTGGATAGGAACAAGGATTCTTGATGACTCTTACCCTCCATCCTTCAGAGGCAATGGCTCGTGGAACACATTGACAAGGATTTATAGCTAAATGGGAACTAAAGCACACTTTATTATACTGAACACTCATCTAAACAACCCAGAAAATTTAAGCCTCCTATAAACAGTGTTGGAAAAAAGATGCCAGATTGGGTTTTGTTATTCCTCCTACTCTTTGCCCCCAAATAAATTATCAACCCATGTGGAGGGGAAAATATGGAGAAGAGGCTAAGGCTGCCCTCCAGTAGCAGGTGACCTTCTGCATGTCAGGTTTTCCCTATGGCCCTCTCAACACCTGGCAAGTGATAGGAGGGACTTGTGCTGAATCTCTGATATCCTCTTGCATTCAGGCAGAAGAATCAGATGAAACAAGACTAGTTGTTCCCTATATCAGATTCCTTTCCACCCTGCCTCCAATAATTCAATATTTGATTTGGTGGTAAAACTTCCAGAGAAAAAGTAAATATTTGCTTTCTGTGCTCAGTAATTATTTTCAGTGTTGATACATACTTGCCTAAACTCCTCATGTTATGATAATTTTTAGACTTCAGTTCAGTTCAGTAGTGCAGTCGTATCCAACTATTTGCGACCCCATGGACTGCAGCATGCCAGGATTCCCTGTCCATCACCAACACCTGGAGCTTGCTCAAACTCATGTCCATCCAGTCAGTGATGCCATACAGCCATCTCATCCTCTGTTGTCCCCTTCTCCTCCTGCCTTCAGTCTTTCCCAGCATCAAGGTCTTTTCCAATGAGTCAGTTCTTCGCATCCGGTGGCCAAAGTATTGGAGTTTCAGCTTCAGCATCAGTCCTTCCAATGAATATTCAGGATGGATTTCCTTTAGGATGGATTGGTTTGATCTCCTTTCTGTCCAAGAGGCTCTCAAGAGTCTTCTCCAACATCACAGTTCAAAAGCATCAATTATTTGGTGCTCAGCTTTCTTTATAGTCCAACTCTCACATCCATACATGACTACTACAAAAACCAAAGCTTTGACTAGACGGACCTTTGTTGGCAAAGTAATGTCTCTGCTTTTTAATATGCTTTCTAGTTTGGTCATAACTTTTCTTGCAGGAAGTAAGCATCTTTTAATTTCATGGCTGCAGTCACCATCTGCAGTGATTTTGGAGCCCAAAAAAATAAAGTCTGTCCCTGTTTCCATTGTTTCCCCATCTATTTGCCATAATGTGATGGAACCAGATGCCATGACCTTAGTTTTCTGAATGTTGAGTTTTAAGCCAGCTTTTTCACTCTCCTCTTTCACTTTCATCAAGAGGCTCTTTAGTTCCTCTTCACTTTCTGCCATAAGAGTGGTGTCATCTGCATATCTGAGGTTATTGATATTTCTCCCAGCAATCTTGACTTCATTAAGGAAAATGTCCCTGCTATACACTAAAATAAATATCCAGTTTACCTTTTGCCTTATGATCACTGTACTAAGTAAATTACTACCTTTTCATAAGATGGCAAAACAACAGTAGCAAGAACAACAACAGTGCTTTTTGAGTATTCTAGATTCAGACATAAGCATTCTTAGAAAATATAAAAGATAATGTACCTTGATAAAGACAATCTTTTAGGGTTAGAGAGCAAAAGTTATAGCATAGAAAAGCAGCCAGCTGGGAGACAGAGAAGCCGGGACTAGAACAGGTTTTGTTTTAAAGAAAATGTCTGCAAGAGAGGGCACACAGAATTGAATTAGGACAAGGACAGTTCTGAAATGAGGTTTTTAATGGGGAAGAAATGTTACTGCCTGGCTTTGTAAGAGCTGAATAGATCTGGCTAACTGAGAACAATTAAGAGCTATTTTTAATAAGTTATTGCCCAATGCACATTAATAAAAATGCCATTTAGGATTTGTTTTACTATATGTATTTGAGAGCCAGAAGTTAGGACATACAGTTCATCATACCCCAAGCTCCTATGCCTTATTTCAACCAGTTTATCTAATCAAGCACCCAGGCTCTTAAGCAACCTGCAAGAAATAGGGATAATCATCCTTCACTTGTCTGTACAGACATTATGAATATTCCAAACAAAATAAATTCAACTGTTAAGTTGGAAAATGTGCTCATCAAAACATAATACACATTTTAACTGTACAGATGAACAATTAAACATGCAGAATACTAGACCAAAAAGACCAAAATAATAAAATCCAAATAAATATTGGGGAGGACCTGGAGAAAAGGGAACTCTATAACACTATTATTGAGAATGTAATTTGGTACAGCCACCATGCAAAATGCTTTACTGACTACGCTAAAGCCTTTGACTTTTTGTGTGGATCACAAAAAACTATGGAAAATTCTTAAAGCGATGGGAATACCAGATCATCTTATCTGCCTCCTGAGAAATCTGTATGCAGGTCAAGAAGCAACAGTTAGAACTGGACATGGAAAAACAGACTAGCTCTAAATTGGGAAAGGAGTACGTCAAGGCTGTATATTGTCACCCTGCTTATTTAACTTATATGTAGAGTATATCAGGCAAAATGCCAGCCTGGATGAAGCACAAGTTGGAATCAAGATTGCTGGGATAAATACCAATAACCTCAGATATGCAGATGACACCACACTTATGGCAGAAAGTGAAGAAGAACTAAAGAGCCTCTTGATGAATGTGAAAAAGGAGAGTGAAAAAACTGGCTGAAAACTCAACATTCAAAAAACAAAGTTCATGACATCCAGTCCCATCACTTCATGGTAAATACATGGTCAAAGAGTGGAAATAATGACAGACTTTCTTAGGCTCTGAAATCATTGCAGATGGTGACTGCAGCCATGAAATTAAAAGACACTTGCTCCTTGGAAGAAAAGCTATGAAAATCCTAGATAGTGTACTAAAATGCAGAGACATCACTTTGCTGACAAAGGTCCATACAGTCAAAGCTATGGTTTTTCCAGTAGTCATGTACACATGTGAGAGTTGGATCATAAAGAAGGCTCAGCACCTAAGAATGGATGTTTTTGAACTGTGGTGCTGGAGAAGACTCCTGAGAGTCACTTGGACTGCAAGGAGATCAAATAATCAATTCTAAAGGAAATCAACCCTGAATACTCACTGGAAGGACTGATGCTGAAGCAGAAGCTCCAATAATTTGGCCACCTGTTGCAAAGAGCCAATTCACTGGAAAAGACCCTGATGCTGTGAAAGATTGAGGACATGAAAAGAAGGGATGACAGAGGATAAAAGGGTTGGATGGCATCATTGACTCAATGGACAAAAGTTTGAGCAAACTTCAGGAGAGAGTGAAAGACAGGGAAGTCTGGTGTGGTTCAGTCCATGGGGTTGCAAAGAGTCGGATACAACTGAGAGACTGAGCAACAACTGTGCAAAACTGTATGGATGTTCCTCAAAAATATAAAAATAGAACTACCCTGAAACTCAGCAAATCTACTCCTGGGCATATTGCTGAAAAAAGAAAAACAACAAATTCAAAAAGAGACAACATACTCCACAGTTCATAGAAGCATTATTTACAATTGCCAAAGTATGGAAGCAACCTGTGTCCATAGTGGATAAAGAAGATGTCATATATATGCACACACATACACACACTCATATACACACACAATGGAATACCACTCAGACATAATAAAAACTGACATTTTTCCATTTGCACAATATGAATGGACTTGGAGGGCATTACACTAAGTGAAATAAGATAGAGAAAGATAAATATTATACCACTTATATGTGAAATCTAAAAAGTAAAGCTAGTGAATAAAGGGCTTCCCTGGTTACTCACACAGTAAAGAATCCGCCTGCAATGCAGGAGACCTGGGTTCAATCCCTGGATTGGGAAGATCTCCTGGAGGAAAGAATGACTACCCACTCCAGTATTCCAGCTTGGAGAATTCCATGGACAGAGGAGTGTGGCAAGCTACAGTCCATGGGGATGCAAAGAATTGAAAGGGCTTCCTTGGTAGCTCAACCGATAAAGAATCACCTGCAATTCAGGAGACCCGGGTCCAATTCCTGAGTCAGGAAGTTCCCCTGGAGAAGGGATAGGCTACCCACTCTAGTATTCTTGGGCTTCCCTGGTGGGTCGGACGGTAAAGAATCCACCTTCAGTGTGGGAGTCCTGGGTTCAAACCCTGGGTTGGAAATATCCCCTGGAGGAAAGCATGGCAACCCACTCCAGTATTCTGGCCTGGAGAATCTCCATAGACAGAGGAGCCTGGCAGGCTACAGTCCATGGCGTCACAAAGAGTTGGACATGACTAGGCAACTAAGAACACACAGTGAATAAGACAAAAAAGAAGCAGACTAACGGATATAGAGAACAAACCAGTGGTTCCCAGTGGGGAGATGCAAGAGGGGAAGGGGTAATATGGGGGCAAAAGATTCATAAAAATGGATTATTATGGGATTATATGGAATCAAGTTTGTGAAACTTCTAAAAACTGTAAAGCACTAAAGAATTTAAATAACTTTTCATTCAATGAAAAAAAGGCTGTTTAAAATTTGTAAGTACAGACAGATTAAAAAAACTTTACACTAGTTCAAAGTGTTTACTCAAACAGATATAGAGATTTATGAAAGTCCTTTAACTAAATCCTATAGGCAAACCATTCTCAAATCAAGTAGCTTGCCCCGTCTCGTGTGTCCTTTGGAACTGGATTGTACAGAATGCAGGAATGACACAGAAGAGACATGGAGAAAGGGTAGCTACCCACAGAATGAAAGTCAGGAGAAATCAGTGCCAGATAAAGATTCTAGGGGAACATCTTATTGGAGGCAATAAGGCTGTCTTCACTAATAATTCCCAAAGGTTTTAAAGGAATCCCCTTCTTAATACTTAGATCCATTATCTTACAAAGATCAGCTAAATGATAAGCTTGATTAGTGAGATGAACATTATTCAGAAGCATTGCTTGCTGCAATTTCTGTGCTGACATATATTGACAAATGTCTTCAAATATACTCTCCCTCTCCCCGTCCTTCATATCTATTGACATGTTTGTCCTCTTCCACAAGGAATCCTGAATAGAGAAGGCAAGAAAGCAAGTTCGGGGTTGGGCAATACTAAAACTAAGACCAGGTAGAATAGCACACTTAGGGTGGGTGTGGAAAAGAGATCAGCTTTGAAAATAATTTTATAATTGAACTAGATGTGAAATCTGGTTTGGTGCAGGAGCAGTACTGACTGAGGAAACACTGCACCCAAGAAGTTTACTATCAGGAGTCATTGCCCTTTATCTGCTTCATTCATACTTCTGCGGACCTGGAGTACCTTTGTTCCCCATAAGCTTCCATCTCTTTCCTAGTCTACCCATTTGTCATCTTTATCCTCCTAATTTCATTGTTCTAATCTGGAACGGCCTTTCAATTTCCTTGCATCATTCTGGGTATTTGATTATCTCAGAACTGAAAACATTGAAGCTGAATGAGTATAGGAGTCAGCAGTTCAACAATTTATTCTATTCTCCATTAAGACCATCACTAATTATGGTGCCTTTATTTTCTCTCCAAATTGTTTCATGGATTAAACGTGTTTATGGATTAAAAAACATCATATACACCATGCTTCATATCCTGAAATGTTTTAGATAATTTATAATGGCTATCTGACTTTCCATTATAATCATGTATTATAATTCATATCATGTTTATAATCTTACAGTTGTAATATTATAAAAACATCTCCAAGTTTGTAGTGTAATACTTACTTACTTATACCTCTCACACTAAAAGATAATCAGAAATAATCAGCCTATTTTCCAAAGAAAGATGCTTAACCATCCAAGGATAGCCATCGTACTATTATGAGGGTGAGCTGGAGCAGTATGGGGGTTTGCACAATGTTAGAAGGCATTATTTGGGGTCAAGGCAAGATAATGACGTGCACCAACAGAGCCTTTATACAAGCATTTTCTAAACTTGGTTCCCCAAGTCTCAAGTATCACAAGAACATAGTAGTGGGATGGTTGGAAAATATTTGTAATGTTTCCAAAAGCTTAAGAAGTATACATTTGCCACATAAAGGCAATATGAACTAAGTAAAGCACTAATTTTTTTTGCTTTGCTAATGCTATACTGATTAACTTCTGTTGTTTAGAATTTTTTATTGGCATTTATATATAAGTAATTAATAAATATTTTCTGATAAATTCATTAATTAAATAATTTGAGTTAGGAAAAAATCTTTCAACTATCATAAAGCTTATGCTAACCAAGTAGCCAAAAGTTTCTTGAAAATGAAAAGAAATTATTGGGAGTCACTAACTTAGGGAAATGTCTAAAACAAATACTCGTAGATGCTGGCTGAGCCTTTAAATATGTTCCTCTGTGAAAACCTGACTTTAGACATTCTCCTGGACTTCTTAGAGCAGGAGCAACCATGCATTAAGCCACCTATTGTAGGACAGATAGCATGAGGACTGGTACTTGAGCAAATAGATGTGGAAAATAAAAGTTGTCAAGTTCCTGTGGACATGTTAATATTTGTGTTTGAAACATGTGTTTGAAATTCAAATGATTTCTGGGCAGAGAATTTTATGCCTTTGAAAGGACAGAAGCAATCAATAAAATAAAAACAATAAAGGATAAATGCTATTGCGGAAAAAGCATTTGATTGGATTATATTCTAGGCTCTGAAATTCAGGTGACTGGGAATTTAATTCCTTTTATCCCTTACATGGGTTGGGAAGATCCCCTGGAGAAGGAAATGGCAACCCATTCCAATATTCTTGCCTGAGAAATCCCATGACAGAGGAGCCTGGCAAGCTGCAGTCCATGGGTTCACAAGAGTCAGACATGACTGAGCGACTAAATCACCACCACCATCACTTACCAGTGGCGTGGTTTTGAGATAGTTACTGAATCACTTTGTTCCAAACATCTCCATTTATAAAATATATATAATAATATATAATTTTAAGTGTATGCTTGTATATATTAAGGACTCCTAAAAAAAAGAGCTGCTACTATTATTATTTTTTTTCTGGATGACTTTAGGCAGGCACTTAAATTTCTTCATTTTCTAAATGTAATATAAGAAACTTTGATTAGATGATCTGTACCTATAACTCATTAGACATGGTCACTGAAATAGTTTTAGAGTGCTTACAGTTTTAAAATACTTAATAAACAAGAATATACTGAAAAATTAAACCCAACGGGGACTGAGTTTACAAGACTTAACTCTCGTTTCTCAATGGACTGAGATTTGCTTTTTCATCACTAATGTATTTTTATACCTTGAACTTCATGATTACCCAAGTTTTTCACAGGTGAGTTATTTGTATCATTCTTCTGATTTCAAAATATAAATCCTGGACAGTCAGTCTTTCCTACCTTTTCCATCTAAAATGGACATAAGCCCCAGGCTTATGTATCTAAGTATATAAAAGTATATTGTTTCTTTTTTTAACTGGAACCCTGAAATCTTGGATATTAAGCATCAGGTTCTCTCACTGAGTCATGCTCAACTCTTTGCAGCCTCATGGACTGTGGCCCAACAGGCTCCTTGCTCATGGAATTTTCCAGGGAAGAACACTGGAGTAGGGTACCATTTCCTACTTCAGGGGATCTTCCTGACCCAGAGATAGAACTCACGTCTCTTGTATCTCCTGCATTGGCAGGTGGATTCTTTACCACTAGCATCACCTGAGAAGGCCTTGTATATAAGAGAGATGGCAAATAAAGGTTGGTAATTGTTAGGACAAACTTATCTAGTTCCTAGGTAGTGACTGTGATAAACTCAGTAGGTTAATGCTAGCATAGGCTGAAAGGGGACTGATTCCTCTTCTCTAGATGGAATAAAAAAACAATTTAATAGTGAATCAGTGGTGTTATCTCTCTTTCAAACAACCAGCCACTATTTTCTTGTTCTATGACCTGAAGTGTGCTTTTATGGCATTTGACCAAAAGAGACTCTAACAAGCCATGGACTCATATACAGAGTAGACATCAATCTTTCCTTTGGTGTCTGAATGTTAGGTTTCCAAACGTGTCCAGCTGAATAAAAGGTGAAATGAATTGCCAGATTTAAATTCAATACCTAGCTTCCATGCAGAATAATTATGGCTGTGCTGAAAACCTTGATAGAGCGGTAATGAGTGGCCCAATCTATAACGTGTAATAGGTCAACTAAAATATTTTCCTCAATTCTTTCAGCAGACTTGGCTTCTATATGGCTGTGAACCAGCAAAGACATTAGGCACTAAAGCCTGAATCCTAGGCCTCAGCACACTTCTCCCTGAGACACTTTTACCGTCTGGGCCACCAGGGAAGATAGGCAAAATACACATACACACACACAATTTTTTAAAAGTGCAACAAGATTATGATTTTGTTGAGAAACATAAGCAAAGAAGTAACATAATTTATAGAAATGTAGACAAGGAGAGTTTAAACACAGGCTTTCAGTGGAAAAGGAAAAAGAAGCCATAAATAAATAAATAGCATTTTGAAGTCTGCTGCATACTACACTCTGAAGCCAGACCCTCTACTGTTTTCAGTGGCTCTCTGACACCACGAGAATGTTTAGTTCCTTTAATAAACCATAATTTCTCATTTTGTGTGAGTTTAAGTATATGGAGTACTTATAATGTACCAAGTAATGTGCTAGAAGATCTAGGATAGCAATGATTAACAGACAGACAACCTGATTTCTCAGACTTCAATCTACTGTAAGTGTTAGATTTCAAACAGTTAAACAAAGGATTGTGAAAGCACATATTAGTCAATTCTTTAAAAGAAAGAAATGTGGCACATTTAACATGGGGCATTTAACATAGTCTAGAGTTTGGGGACAAAAGAAAAAGCAAAGACAAAACTCCTGTAGCAGAAAGGAACAGGATATATTTGAGGAATTCCAAATAGGAAAAGGAGGACGTCAAGGCTGTGAATTGTCACCCTGCTTATTTAACTTATATGCAGAGTACATCATGAGAAACGCTGGGCTGGAAGAAGCACAAGCTGGAATCAAGATTGCCGGGAGAAATATCAATAACCTCACATATGCAGATGACACCACCCTTATGGCAGAAAGTGAAGAGGAACTAAAAAGCCTCTTGGTGAAAGTGAAAGAGGAGAGTGAAAAAGTTGGCTTAAAGCTTAACATTCAGAAAACTAAGATCATGGCATCTGGTCCCATCACCTCATGGGAAATAGATGGGGAGACAGTGGAAACAGTGTCAGACTTTATTTTGGGGGGCTCCAAAATCACTGCAGATGGTGACAGCAGCCAAGAAATTAAAAGACGCTTACTCCTTGGAAGGAAAGTTATGACCAACCTAGATAGCATATTAAAAAGCAGAGACATTACTTGGCCAACAAAGGTCCGTCTGGTCAAGGCTATGATTTTTCCAGTGGTCATGTATGGATGTGAGAGTTGGACTGTGAAGAAAGCTGAGCGCTGAAAAATTGATGCTTTTGAACTACGGTGTTGGAGAAGACTCTTGAGAGTCCCTTGGACTGCAAGGAGATCCAACCAATCCATCCTAAAGGAGATCAGTCCTGGGTGTTCATTGGAAGGACTGATGCTGAAGCTGAAACTCCAATACTTTGGCCACCTCATGTGAAGTGTTGACTGGTTGGAAAAGACCCTGATGCTGGGAGGGACTGAGGGCAGGAAGAGAAGGGGATGACACAGGATGAGATGGCTGGATGGCATCACTGACTCGATGGGCATGAGTTTGAGTAAACTCCGTGAGTTGGTGATGGACAGGGAGGCCTGGCGTGCTGTGATTCATGAGGTCGCAAAAAGTTGGACACAAGTGAGCGACTGAACTGAACTGAAAAAGGATACCAAAATAAACAGATAAGGAAGGTAGAGAAGAGATATAGGTAGGTGATAAGAATAGGTCACAAAGAGCTGGACAGGACTGAGTGATTAACACTTTCAAGAGATGTAGGTAGGTGATAAGAGATCTTGAAAAAAGCATGGGTAATGTTTTGGTATTTATCCTGAGTACTGATAAACTATTAGTGTGTTTTAAGCAAGGGGTTTCTTTGATCAGTATGGTATTCTAAAACAAGAGTAGGCAAATATGTCCCTCTAGTCAAATCTGCCTGTTTTGCAAATAGTTTTATGTGAATACAGCCATGTCCATCTATTTACACATTCTCTATGATGCTTTTCACCTACAATGACTGACAGAGTTGGGTAGTTGCAACAGAGACGTGTCCTGCAAAGCTGACAGATTTACCATCTGCCCTTTTACAGAAAAACTTTGCCAACCCTCATTCTGAAATATTACTGTGGCTTCTGGGTAGAGAATATACTTGAGGGAGCAAGAATGAGTATGAAAAGATCAGCTTAAAGAATGTTGTATTTAGTAGTACAGGCCAGAGATGGAAGCTTAAATTAAGTGGTGCTGATGTCAGAGATACAGAGCTACTGATGAATTTGAGAAAGATTTAAGAAGTAAACTGACATAAAATTAATGATTTATTGAATATGGTGCATGAAGCAGAGGAAAGTTTTAAGGATAAATTTTATGTTTATGTCTTGTATTGCTAGATGGATGGTACTGTCATTTACTAAGAGTGTAGCAGATTTAAGAGAAAGATTGTATGTTTAATTTTGAACACGTTGGGATTGAGCTGTCTTTGAAATACCCAAGAAAAGATACAAAGTTCTCAGTTGGAGTTAGAGCTCAGATAAAGAATCTGAGGTAGAGATAAAAGTTTGTGACTACATGTGGATAGGGGCCATGGGTGTGGATGAGAGTGTCTAGGAAAATATCTAAGAGGAGAAATCTAGTACAAGCTTTGAAGAGCACTAACATTTCTGAGCTAGGTATAATTGGATGTCCTACAAAGGGAAATAGGAAGGGAATGTATTAGAGAAACATACAAAGAAAAAGTCTGCTTTCAGAGAAACTTAGGGAAAATGTTTTATGAAATGCAAAGTGATCAACAGAGGATGAGAACTGAGCAAAAATTTCAACGAATGTAAGACAACAGAAATCACTGGTGGTCTGAGGGAGACCTGGAACTGCAGTAATGGTGACTGAAGCAAGGCAGGTAAGATCAGAGGTAGGAAATGCAGATGTATAGACAGGTTGTATAGGCAATTCTTTTAAATAGTTGCCTGTGAAGAGGGAGAGACATTATTGAATAGCTCCATCCCACTGAGGATAACTGGTAGACTTAGATATCACTTTTCCTGAAAAGATTTCCCTGACACTCCATCTTCAGCCTTGAGACTATATTAAAGTCTTCTTACATAAGTTCTTGCATTACTCTTATGGGAGCACATATTATACTCTTATGCCACAGGTAGTCTCTTCTTCGGAGAAGGCAATGGTACCCCACTCCAGTACTCTTGCCTGGAAAACCCTATGGACAGAGGAGCCTGGTGGGCTGCAGAGAGTTGGACACAACTGAGCGACTTCAGTCTCACTTTTCACTTTCATGTATTGGAGAAGGAAAAGGCAACCCACTCCAGTGTTCTTGCAAAGAGAATCCCAGGGACGGGGGAGCCTGGTGGGCTGCCGTCTATGGGGTTGCACAGAGTCGAACACAACTGAAGAGATTTAGCAGCAGCAGCAGCAGCAGTCTCTTCTTACTAAATTATAACCCATTTGAACAATAGAGTTGAGTCTTTCTTAAAATTGTACCCTCAGCACTTAACTCTCAAAAAGTATCTGTGGACTTTAAAAGCAGAATAACAAATAATGTGGTAACTTCTTCAGTTCAGTTCAGTTGCTCAGTCGTGTCCAACCCTTTGCAACCCCATGAATCACAGCATGCCAGGCCTCCCTGTCCATCACCAACTCCCGGAGTCCACTTAAACTCATGCCCATCGAGTCGGTGATGCCATCCAACCATCTCATCCTCTGTCGTCCCCTTCTCCTCCTGCCCCCAATCCCTCCCAGCATCAGGGTCTTTTCCAATGAGTCAACTCTTTGCACGAGGTGGCCAAAGTACTGGAGTTTCAGCTACAGCATCAGTCCTTCCAATGAACACCCAGGACTGATCTGCTTTAGGATGGACTGGTTGGATCTCCTTGCAGTCCAAGGGACTCCTTTTCCTACTGGGAACCAGTCTGTTGTTCCATGTCCAGTTCTAACTGTTGCTTCCTGACCTGCATACAGGTTTCTCAAGAGGCAGGTCAGGTGGTCTGGTATGCCCATCTCTTTCAGAATTTTCCACAGTTTATTGTGATCCACACAGTCGAAAGCTTTGGCGTAGTCAATAAAGCAGAAGTAGATGTTTTTCTGGAACTCTCTTGCTTTTTCGATGATCCAGCAAATGTTGGCAATTGATCTCTGGTTACTCTGCCTTTTCTAAAACCAGCTGGAACATCTGGAAGTTCACGGTTCATGTATTGCTGAAGCTTGGCTTGGAGAATTTTGAGCATTACTTTACTAGCGTGTGAGATGAGTACAATTGTGCGGTAGTTTGAGCATTCTTTGCGATTGCCTTTCTTAGGGACTGGAATGAAAGCTGACCTTTTCCAGTCCTGTGGCCACTGCTGAGTTTTCCAAATTTGCTGGCATATTGAGTGCAGCACTTTCACAGCATCATCTTTCAGAATTTGAAATAGCTCAAGCGGAATTCCATCACCTCCACTAGCTTTGTTCATAGTGATGCTTTCTAAGGCCCACTTGACTTTACATTCCAGGATGTCTGGTTCTAGGTGAGTGATCACACCATTGTGATTATCTGGCTCGTGAAGATCTTTTTTGTACAGTTCTTCTTTGTATTCTTGCCACCTCTTCTTAATATCTTCTGCTTCTGTCCATACCACTTCTGTCCTTTATCAATCCCATCTTTGCATGAAATATTCCCTTGGTATCTCTAATTTTTTTGAAGAGATCTCTAGTCTTTCCCATTTTGTTTTTTTCCTATATTTCTTTGCATTGATCGCTGAGGACGTCTTTCTTATCTCTCCTTGTTATTCTTTGGAACTCTGCATTGAAATGGGAATATCTTTCCTTGTCTCCTTTGCTTTTCACTTCTCTTCTTTTCACAGCTATTCTTAGACTTATATAAATATTATACATTTACGTATATCTACACATATACATATGTGTACGATGATGGTAAAAGAGAGAGTGAAAAAGCTGGCTTGAAACTCAACATTCAAAAATCTAAGATCATGGTGTCCAGTCCCATCACTTCATTGGAAATAGAAGGAGAAAAAGTAGAAGCAGTGACAGATTTTATTTTTTTGGTCTCCAAAATGGAGACTGTGGATGGTGACTGCAGCCTTAAAATTAAAAGATGCTTACTCTTTGGAAGTAAAGCTATGACAAACATAGACAGCATTATTAAATAGCAGAGACATCACTTTGCTGACAAAGGTCCGTATAGTCAAAGCTATGGTTTTTCCAGTAGTCATGTACAAATGTGAGAGTCAGACCATAAAGAAGATTCAGAGCCCAAGAATCGATGCTTCTGAACTGTGGTGCTAGAGAAGACCCTTGAAGTTCCTTGGATTGCAAGGAGATCAAACCAGTCAATCGTAAAGTAAATCAACCCTGAATATTCATTCATCAGTCCTTTGACTGATGCTGAAGCTGAAGGTCCAATACTTAGGACACTTCATGTAAAGAGCCAACTCACTGGAAAAGACCCTGATACTGGAAAAGATTGAAGGCAAAAGAAGAAGAGGGCGGCAGAGGATGAGATGGTTAAATAGCATCACTGACCTAATGGACATGAACTTGAGCAAACTCCAGGAGATAGTGAAGGACAGGGAAGCCTTCTGTGTTGCAGTCCATGGGGTCATGAAGAGTTGGACACAACTTAGCGACTGAACAATAACAACCAATATGTATAGACATATGTGTATGTGTAAGTGTGGTACACAATCATTCAAAAACTGATTCTTAATTAAACCAAAAGAAACTTCTTTGTTATAGGGATGTTAATGGCCCTAAAAATGTTTATGTCTTAACCCAAACTTTGTTAAAGAAACTGTCTTTTTATTGATATTATAACTTAAAAATTCTAAAACTGAATTTTAAATACTTAAAATTTAAGATACTTAATAATACACTATTAGATGATGATTACCTTTGATTAACCCTATGTAAAGTATTATTTTTTTTCCAGTGGAATTAGTTACTAAAAACAGTACTATCTATAAGCATGCTTTTGTAAAGACTACACATTTTTCCCAAATGTGAAAATATAAAATAATAATGAACATGCATTCTTCAGACTTCTTGAATGAAGGCAAGTATATGAAATGTCAGTATAAGAAATATATTTCAAGAAAATCTAGGAATAACAACAGAGAAAGCAGAATCTGTTAGTGAAATTGTACAAATTACCAACCAAATAGTAGTGGATGCTATTATTCTTATGTTATTTTTGAAAGCAAGGTGTTTTGTATCAGAGAATAAAACATCATTTTTTACTGTAGGAGACACACTTCCTCATGTATTAGAATGGAAATCATCTACCCATCAGCTGTCACTTCAGATCTGAGACAGCATAGTAGGCTCCCAGGCAACTGCTAGAAATATGTCATAAATACCTTTGCAGAAGGATGTGACCTGATGCACACACAATGCAGTGGTATGGCTGCTAACGTGATATAGGGGTAAATTAGTATTTCTCCCACTAGAGAACAGAACAGCTGGAGAAGCACCTATAACTTTCCTTGCCTCTGCTCAGCACTCATCATTGCCTTGAGCTTTTTCTTTAGCCTTTAAATCACTTCATTTCTATTAAGGACTTTTTTTTTTTTTTTCAGAGAAACTTTAGGTTTACAGCAAAAATTAAGAGTATTTCCTCTTTATTAGATGTAGATTGTGAATTTTGGCAGGAATAGCAATATCTGGTTTTGTGTCCTTCCCAGGGTAACTTATGAGGCACATGCTGTTGATGGCTTACAACATTATTGATTTTAAAATTTGATCAGATGGTGCACACCAGCTGTACATGCAGTTAAGCTACTATTATCTGCCTTGTAATTAATTATTTGCAGAAGATATTTTGAGATGATATCCTATTCTTCATCAAACTTTCCTCCACTTCTATTGATGGTTGTCTGGCTCCATCACTCCTTAGTCATTTATACAAGTAGGGGTTTTTACTTCGCATTTATTTATATCAGTTATATATTTCTGGATTTCTATTTTACTCACTATAGTCCATTAATCTCATTATTCATTTTAATGCACAAAAACATCCTAGATTTGAGAAGCCTCAGCCCCTTCAACCTGTGTCCTGTATTCTTTGGATATATCCCTCTTATCCTTTATTTCCTCACATTCTATCACAATAATTTTTAGGTTCATTTTGAAACTTCTTGTCCCTCGCCTTGAAATCAAATACTTCTCCAAGGGATCTTGACTCCTTTCAGTGAAGAATAATATTTAGAAATCAAGGTCTGAGCACTTAGTGTGGTCCTTTGATTCTTTAAGTATGCTTATAGTAGTTTAGTTGCTAAGTCATGTCCAACTCTTGTGATCCTATGAACTGTAGTCTGCCAGGCTCCTCTGTCCACGGGGTTCTCCAGGCAAGAATACTGGAGTGGTTTGCCATTTCCTTCTCCAGGGGATCTTCCTGACCCAGGGATCAAACCCAGGTCTCCTGCATTGTAGGTAGATTCTTTACCAACTGAATTACAAGGGAAGCCCTAAATGTGCTTATAACATGTTTCTAACCCCTCTCAGTTGGGAAACATACACATTAATACACTGTGACACATACTCAAATAAGCATTCACTCTTTGGAATTTAAGCTAATTCAATAAATAAAACAGAAAAGTAGCTGAGAAAGGTAAAGTTCTCATATAAGTAACCTTGCAATCTCAGTACTTTTCCTGGTTGATATCTAATTCTTGAACCATAAGAAAAGCAAGACAAACTACAAACAAAAAATTAATACCAGTTGCTAATTGTTACCTAACAAGTTAATAAAAGAACCTATGGTGTGTTTCATTTGGCATGACCATCCTAATCCTGGTAGGGAAAGTTTCTCTTTAAATGAGGGCCTTAAAATTAAAATCAACATTTCAAAGAGATAGGAATGCTATCAGTACAACTTTTCATGGTAGCCTTTTAATCCTAATCATACAAACCGGATCTTGCTTTCCCTTCAATTTTGTTACTGTACTGATAGTTCCAGGATCATAACATCAAAGGGATGGAACAATGAGCACCTGAAATTCTGAAAGTTTGTAATTTCAAATGCTGTCTTCAATGACCTCTCCATGACAAACTTCTGGAGCCATAGAGGAGATGAGAAACATTACAACAGTGTGGTAAGTCAAATTTATTTATCTTTTTATTTTGTATGTTCCTTGCTTTTATATTAAAATATCTTCTACTATATAAAATTATAATGAAAATTTACAAACACTACAAAAAACTGGCTGTGGGTCACTAAATTCAGGAGAGGAAATTTCTGAAACTTCTGATTTAAGATATTCTTGGATGAATGCTAAAATGTCCCTTATAATATACATGATGATATATATAATATACATGATTATATATACATGATTATAATTGTGATTATATTGATTATAACATTCAAAATTCAAGTTTTATCTTACATATTCTTTTGGTAGAAGCAAGCTGATGTGAGTATTGAGATAATTCTTCCAGAGCTCATCATGTACTTCATAAGCCAGACAATCTCTAGGAAGGACACTCCATACATATGTCATAGACTATGACTGCTAATATAGGGAATGTAGCTTTTAAAGCAATTATACTACAGTCTTCTCAAAGTAGTATGGTAGAAGTCAACTTCAGTCTCTCTAAGAAACAGCTCAACCTGAAGTCGGGGTTCAAAGAAAAACTGGTTTTGAAACTAGAAAGAAAAATAAACTGGAATCTGAGTGATAATGAAGTAAGGCTAATAATAATCCAGAAATTGTAGAAACTGATAAGAGAAAGACAGAGACATAGAGAGAGGAAGAGAGAGAGAGGCTGGGGAGAGAAGGGGTTGACCTACAAATCAAAGTTCTTCCATTATTGCACCTTCTGAGCTGCAACATTTTTCTTGAGAGAAAATTGTTTTATTTAGTGTAGTATTTTAAATTTTTGAAAGGTGACTTCCCACCCTCAACTCACAGCCTAATTAAGTCTGGAAAGTGATGTCAAAATAATGAGAGGACTATCTCTGCTTATAAAAGGAAAGAAAACCTGGAAGAAGAGAAGATGGAGAACAGCATAAGAGGTGAAGCAAGTATGGAAGTATGAAAAGTAAAGACTTGAGCAACATGAAGACAGACACATACCCACTGAAAATCATATGACAGCCATTATAGTCACTTTTCAAAAACAAGCTCTATTTTCAGTTCAGTTCAGTCTCTCAGTCATGTCCGACTCCTTGCGACCCCATGGACTATAGCATGCCAGGCCTCCTTCTCCATCACCAACTCCCAGAGTTTACTCAAATTCATGTTCATTGAGTCAGAGATGCCATCCAACCATCTTATCCTCTGTTGTCCCCTTCTCCTCCTGCCCTCAATCTTTCCAGCATCATGGTCTTTTCAAATGAGTCAGCTCTTCTCATCAGGTGGCTAAAGTATTGGAGTTTCAGCTTCAGCATCAGTCCTTCCAATGAACACCCAGGACTGATCTCCTTTAGGATGGACTGGTTGGATCTCCTTGCAGTCCAAGGGACTCTCGAGTCTTCTCCAACACCATGGTTCAAAAGCATCAGTTTTTGGTGCTCAGCTTTCTTTATAGTCCAACTCTCATATAGGTAGTTTAGATTGTGATTGTATTAAGCAACTATGCTCTTTTATTCCAAATCTTTAGTTTGAGGCAAGATGACTTTAAGTCTGAGTTGCCATAGGCAGAGGGCAAAAAGGACTAAAATTTTTCACTCTGTTGTGTGAAAAGGACCTTTGGTTAGCTCTCTAGCTCTAAAACTCCTAGTAATAAAATAGGAGTAAATGTCAATAGTACATTAATTATAATGGAAATGACTCATGTTTGGTTAATTGTATCTAAAGAGGAGAAAACTCTACATGAACTATAGTATCTGAAAGGAAGGCATAATGAGAGATATACACTTAAAAAGTCCTTGTAAACATGATGATCATCTCTCTACTGGAACATCTGCATGAGGAACATTTTTTATTTCTTTGTTGATTATGGGAGCTAACTTCCTCTGATATTACTTCCAAGTGACTTTAAATATCAGGGTTTCAAGGGATTAGAGAAGCCCTTCTTAGTGCTGAATATGATTACAGGAGGAGTCATTTATGCGAGGCATTGGACATAGTCTCAGACTTCAAGTCATAGGCCTGCCAAACAAAAATTTAATAGGAGAGATACCATGCTTGCTTCCGGGGGTCATTCTAATTTTTAATTAGGCTAGTGGTAAACTTCTAGGCCATCTTAACCCAGCAGGCTGCTGGATTTTAGCCAAGGAGTTTTTGTAGAGTTTGACTCGTTCACTCTTGTTCAGAGGACTGGACGTTATAGGAGTCTGCAAACATATGCATAATTCCTTTGCAACAGTGGAATTAAAAGGATGTTTTCTGTCTTAGTCAATGTGCTCTTGTATTCCCAAAATGGGAATTATATATAATAAGAGAGTTTTTAACATTGCCTGAGCATCAACTTTTGAAGAAGCAAGACTTCAGGCCATCCAGACATTATACACACCTGAAGCAGACAAGTCTCTTACTTTTTCCTAGGTATGAATTCTATAAAAGCCAACTGCTATCTGGTTCCTGGTAAAGTTGACTAGGGCTTCCTGTACTCACATTAGGAAGAATTCTTCTGATAAATAGTACATTGTAAAAATATGTTTTGAATTATTTCATCTTTTTGGCAGGTATAGTAAAAGTCTAGTGTCTCTAATATCCCTCTTATGCTAAGAAAATTTTGTTCATACCATAACATTAACCAAGCAAATCAGACTGTGGCATAGGAATTATATTGTTAGGTAATTCCCATGGTTCCCAAAGTTGTTCTAGTCCCTATTATAATCCATTTGTGAAACATGGATTTTAAAATGAACATTTAAAAAATTATTTTAAAAGTAGAGCTTTGCATCAGGATCTGCCATGTTTTAACAGCAGCTTCTGTTGCTTGGTGAACAAAAGGAAGTACTGATTCCTGAGCAGGCAGTGGTAAAGTTCCTAACAAACCAGCTATCCATTTTCATAGCTTTTAAAAAATTCTTATCGAAAGTAAAACTCTATTTTTAAAAATTGTCCGTACTGCATGTCAGACACTATGCATATATTTATTGGTAGTGTATACATTATGTATTTATTGATACTTCAAATCAAGACTTGTAGTTCCAGCAATTGCTATGAATTTGCCTGGTTATACAGACACAATTTCAGACAAAATATAATCTTCCAGGGTTTTAAAATAAATAGCTACAAACAGAAAGCCTTAAGTTGGCCATTTTATCTCAAGTATATGACCCATCAGTCATTATCAAGTATGCAATATAAACTGAAATATCAGTTACTTCAAGTTAGATTTTTTTAAATTTTGGTATTCTCAAAGCAAGGGGAGAGACAACAGCCAATTTCAGTTGTTCAAAAGCCTATTCAGATATTAGGAAGCAAGCCAGAAGAGCAGGAGAATCATCATGTAATAGCTTCATAAAAGGTTCGTTTCATTTTGTAAAAGCTAGAATATTCTGTCTACAATGCTACAATGTTTTACTAATTCCAAAAATTGTCTAATTTTTTTTCTCATACTAGGACATTTTGTCTGCAAAATGGGCTAATTCCCAGATTACAGCACTGCTGCCTACAGCTGAGAAAAATATTTTACCACTGATAATCAAAAGTGTAGTTTGTCTATTGAGGTATTATGCATCTGTAAAGCAAAGAAAATTTCACCAAAGTATTAATTTCACATTGTTCTTTAGTTTCAGAGGCTACCAGCAAATCATCTAGTCCGAACAGTTACAGATTCTACTGGTAGGATAAATTCCTCAAAGTTTTCCTATAAATGACTTGAGAAAATAGTAGAGGAATGTGAAAAATTGTGAGGAATTTTGTTGGGGTCCTTCATAAGTAAAATCAAACAAAAACAGATCCATCTCTAAGAGAGAGAGAGAAAAAAAGTAGACTACAGATTGATCACAGAAAGACTGCAGACAATGGTATCAAAGTCAGAACAGCTCAGAATTACAGAGGTTAATGAGACAACAAATTAATCTCTTTGAAGTCTCATACCAATCTATATGAGCTTTCCTGGTGACTCAGCAGTAAAAATTTCTGCCTGCAATGATGGAGATGTGGGAAACGAGGGTTTGATCCCTGGGTCTGGAAGGTCCCTGGAGAAAGAAATGACAACCCAATTCAGTATTCTTACCTGGGAAATCCCATGGACAGAGAAGCCTTGCCCATGGGGTTGCAAGAGTTAGACATAACACAACCACAGACACCAATCTATGGTGCATGCTTATGTGCTAAGTCGTTTCAGTTGTATCTGACTGCAAGCCTGTGGACTGTAGCCTGCCAGGCTTCTCTGTCCATGGAATTCCCCAGGCAAGAATACTGAAGGGGTTGTCATGCCCTCCTCCAGGGGATCTTCCTGACCCAGGGATTCAACTAACTTCTCTTAAGTCTCCTACATTGGCAGGCAGGTTATTTACTACTCACACTACCTGGGAAGCCCATAATCTATGCAATGGTCAACCATTTTTGTCAAATTTACCTTCCTCTCTCATTGGAAATATGAGACTATTACAGAGTGAATGCCCCTTTTGAAAACTGTTTATTTTTTCGAATTCTTTTATAGCCAGTTTTATTCTTTCTAATTGAGTTCTTGAAAAAGGGTGTTGTTTTACGAATAGCCAAAGCTTATTTTTTTTTTCCCAAGGGAGTTCCGCAAACACTCCATCTGGAATACAGAATATGATAACTTGCATAGCAATTCTCTCCCCAATAGGTTTATAGGAGATTCAGCAGAAAGAAGGCCTGTTTCTCAGTCAGAGAGCCAATCTGTATGGGAATACAGAATACACAGCAAGGAACAAATAAAGGATGACTTGAAATAGCAACAGTTTGATCTGTTGCCAGATGGAAAGTGAGGATTGTCCAAGGAAACTGCAGAATAAGTAGCTATCAGAAAAGGCAAGAATAGATTAGCCTGAGGAAAAGTTATTGACTCACACAGTTCATCATAGTTACTACCTCCAAGACTGTCTCAAACTGTCCATTTTGAGCCATTTGTCAAATATTTCCTAGCTGAGGGTTGTCCTTCGAGGCTCTTTGGACCCTTTTATACTTACAATTCCTGCATCCTTCAGAGTCTCTTTCTGTGATTTCTCTTCCAATGTTCTAGCTTCTTAAAATAACAATTTGTCATCTTTTTTTTCTTGCTTTCTTCTCTTCATAGATTGACCAGAATAGGGATTATTTCCTATAGAGTTCTAACTGAACAGTCTAATCTCTTCTTTGTCTTTCTCAAACTTAGTAATTACTACTAAAATTTGAGTGTTAGTCTGTCCTTGCCATCCCACCACTTTTTGCCTAACCTGGACTTGGATAATAGGGAATTTAACCTAGACAAAGGCAGTTTAGGCCAATGGGCAATTGTGATTTGCCCTTTCATTTATGCCTGTAAATTCTGAGACAGTCTCAACAAACCAGTGATGGAAACCAGTGGGAGATCTCACCTATCTTCTGAGCACACCAAGCAATTTCACCCAGCTTAACTTTACCAGAAAGATATCAAGTATGACTGTTAGCTACCACTCTCAAAAAATATCTAACACTCATAGCTCTTCCACAGGTGTGAGGGGGATGGGAGACAAAGGGAGTGGCAGATAGTTAACTTCCCTTGGCCACTATTTCCCTTGATATGGTGATTGTCTGGACCACAAAATTTGGTCTATCAAAAGTAAAAATCTGTTGGTTGCAGAAATCCAAGCAGTACTTCGTGCACATCTTCCATGTGTCTGACTGTAAACTGAAAATATGCTTCTGAGTATTTCCACAAACTATGAGAGCATAGGGAAAGGGAACCTTTAAATAAGTTATATCAACTGATGAGAAAGGCACATAAATTACCTAGGATCTCTGTGTAGCTTCTAAATGGCAGTAGCTGTGCTGACTATCCAAATAGAAGGGGATAATTTTTCTCTCTTTGAGACAGGAAAAACAAACTATATGGCATTTTGCTCTTTTTTCTTGTGTTGGCATTCATCAGCTTAACACTTCGTTAGTTTTCCTTTTTCCAAATAACTAGGGCAGTTACTCTCCATCCAGTTGCTTTCATAAAGGAACACTCTCTTACAGCCAAATTCATAATCATTCCATGATTCTGTCTCTTTATCATGTCTGCCCTTTTAGCTAAGTGGTATGTGAAAGCTAAAGGAATCCTGAAGGTATAATCTGGTTTACAACATGAAGTGGACCCAAAACTATGTTTGAAGGTACATAATCCTATGTTCTCAAATGGAGCAGGTCATTCATTAGCAGCTTCAAAAATAAATATATCCTCATTCTTCTTTGTAAGGAAATCAGCTACTGACAGGAAGCACCCCTATATAATATCATCACATCCCCCTCTGAGGTAGAAGGAGCAGAGACAGCAGAGAAAGGAGGAGGAGGTTTCTTTGAAAGAGAAAGTAACTTTAATTCTTATTTCTTCTTCTACTTTTTCCAGTATTCCCTTCTGTCTGTGCAATTCATTTTTATTTTCCTCTTAGAATGATACTCATTCCATAAATAACAATTTGCTTGGGATGAGTCCCTTCTAAGAGTCTCTGCCAATGTGTTACTTTATCCAAATCAAAAGAACTGGTTATTGTTAAAATAACTATAATACCCAAGACAATCTACAGATTCAATTCCATCCCTATCAAATTACCAATGGCATTTTTCACAGAAATACAATAAGGAATTTTAAAACTTATATGGAAACAGAAAAGAGCCTCAGTAGCCAAAGCAATCCTGTGAAAGAAAAATGGAGCTGGAGGAATCAGGCTTCCTGACTTCAGAGTATACTACAAAGCTAGAGTCATCAAAATAGTATGGTACTCGCACAAAGACAGATGCGGATTGATGAAACAGGATAGAAAGCCCAGAAATAAACCCATACATCTATGGTCAGTTAACCTACCACAAAGGAGGCAAGAACATACAATGGAGAAAAGACAGTATCTTCAATAAGTGGTGCTGGGAAAACTGGGCAGATATATTTAAAAGAATGAAATTAGAACATTTTCTAATACCACATACAAAGGTAAACTCAAAATGGATTAAAGACCTAAGCATAAGACGTGACACTATAAAACCCTTAGAAGAAAACATAGGCAGAACACTGACATAAATAACAGCAATGTACTTTTGGATCTGTCTCCTAGAGCAATAAAAATAAAGATTAAAAATTAACAAATGGAACTTAAACATTTTTGCACAGCAAAGACAACCATGAGCAAAATGAACAACACACAGAATGGGAGAAAATATTTGCAAATGGTGCAATTGATCCAAAATATAAAAAGAGCTCATAAAGCCAAGCATAAAAAAAAAATCCATAAATGAGCAGAAGGTCTAAATAGCATATGAAAAGATTCTCAATACTGATAATCACCAGAGAAATGCAAATCAAAATGAGATGTCATCTCATACCTGTCAGAATGGCTATCATCAAAAAGACAGGAAATAACAATTTTTGGAGAGGATGTAGAGAAAAGAAAATCCTTATACACTGTTGGTAGGATGTCAATTGGCGAAGCCACCATGGAAAACAGTATGGATGTTTCTCAAAAAACCAAAAATAGAACCACCATATGATTCAGCAGTTCCATTCCTGGTGTACATCTGGAGAAAATGAAAATGCTAACTTGAAAAGATACGTGCATCCCAATGTTCACAGCAGCATTATTTACAACAGCCCAGATATGGAAGCAACTTAAGTGTCCACCAACAGATGAATAGATCAAGAAATGTGGTGTGTGTACTACTCAGCCATAAAAAGGAATGAAATTTTGCCATTTACAATAACATGGATGAACACCTAGGGTATTATTTTTAGTCAAATATAAGACAAATACGGTGTTACCTCATTATAGTTTTGATTTGCATTTCTCTAATAATTAGTGATGTTGAGCATATTTTCATGTGCCTATTGGCCACCTATATGTCTTCTTTGAAGACATTTTTATTCAAATCTTATGCCCATTTTTGATTGGATTATTGTTGAATTCTTTTTTTTTTTTTGATATTGAATTGTATGAACTGTTTGTATATATTGGATAATAAATCTGTATTGATTGTATCATTTGCAAATAGTTTCTATCACTCAATAGGCTGTCATTCTGTTTTGTTGATGGTTTCCATTGATGTGCAAAAGCTTTTAGGTTTAATTAAGTCCAATTTGTTTATTTTTTGCTTTTATTCCCTTTACCTTAGACAGGTCTCTTCAAGAAGTAGTGATGAATAAACTGGCCATTCTTTTACTACATGTAAAAGAATGGAATTAGAACATTTTCTCATACTATTTTTCTCATACAAAAATAAACTCAAAATGGATTAAAGACATAAATATAAGACTGGAAACCATAAAACTCCTAGAGGAACACATAGTTAGAACACTCTTCAACTTAAATCACAGCAATATTTTTTTGGATCTGTCTCCTATGTCAAAGAAAGGAAGACTTCTTATAATTCAGGGTCTCTTCCTCACTGTTTGTGTGGCCACAGGACTTCAATTGTCCACTCACTTCAGGACTGGCCAAACATTTCCTGTCCCTGTTGTCAAAGCTATTGGAAAATATAATTAACAATAAACTCTCCCTCAAACCCAGAAATCCTCTTCACAGAAGTAGTAAAGAAAAAAAGACACTTCTATTATTGAATGAGCATTCAACTAGAATATGCCTTCATCATAGGCAATCTGCTAAGAGATTGCAAAGGCAGAAAGGAACTTCATCCTTGTGTATAACCAAAAGGACACTATAATCGCACATGTTTCCAAGATAAACAATAACAAGTCCTCAAGTAGGGATCATTTGTCACACAGAATTCATCCTGACTTTTATCTGTTAATTGGTATATTTAGCTAGAGGAAAACAAACCTTTCACGTCCTTATGATAGGAGGTAGTTTGGCAAATTGAAGCAAGACATGCATTGAAGTTAGGTTCCTACCCTCCTACAGGATATAGGAGGATATATATATATATATACATATATATATATATATACTGGATATAGGAATACAACCTCCCTTGATGTTTATATTTCACAGATATGGTTCTCTTGCCCTTATGAAAAACACAGCTGGGAATAAAGCCAACAAAAGGTCCATTTAGTTTTAAAAAGTATTTGTAAACATTTTAAAGGAAGGAGAAAGTGCTTGCAATTACCAGTTTCCCAAAATAAATGCTATAAGAAAAAATTGGGATAGGTCTCTTCCCTTCTTTTCAATAGGGAGAATTAAGCTTCTTATTTTTAATTTATTTGCCTTAAATGTATGCCAGGTTATTATTTTTTACCATAAAATATAATTTCTCCATAACACATAAATAAATAGGAAAGAAGGTTGATAAGAAGTCCAGGGTTCCTGAGGAGGACAAAGGGGTCTGGGGCTCTTGAAATGGAGATAGGGGTCTGGAGTTCTCAAGGAGGAGGAAAGGACAAATTTTTTTCCCCCTAAACATTCCTTAGTCTTAGTCATATAAAATGCTTTCTTTCTTTAAGCCTGGAACTGATGATTACACAACAAACAACTCAGTTTAAACTCTGTACTAAGGATTATATAACAATAATGTATCCTGCTTGAGGACAGTTTCTCCTTCCTAAAAACCTTCTGGCTAATCCTGTTATCTTAAAATGTAAATTATGGGAGTGGGTCTAGTAAGATCTTTACAACCTCCAGACATTCTTTTGATTTACTGTAATAAGTAATCAAAAAGTATATAACTCCCTTGTTAACACTAGCGAGGGGGGCACTGTCTGTCCCCCTTCTGATGTCTATGTCAGAAGTTTTCTCTGTCCCTTTTCATACTTTAATAAAACTCTGTTACACAAAAGCTCTTGAGTGATCAAGCCTGGTCGCTGGTCCCAAAGCTAATCTTCTTCAGAGATGAAGAATCTGACACCGTTCACTGTAAGCTATCAATACTTTGGCCACCTGATGCGAAGAACTGACTCACTGGAAAAGACACTGATGCTGGGAAAGATTGAAGGCAGGAGGAGAAGGGGACGACAGAGGATGAAATGGTTGGATGGCATCACTGACTCAATGGACATGAGTTTGAGTAAACTCCAGGAGTTGGTGATGGACAGGAAAGCCTGGCATGTTGCAGTCCATGGGGTCGCAAAGAGTTGGACATGACCGAGCAACTGAACTGAACTGAACTCACTAACATTTCCAAGTTATCTGCATCTTCAACTTCAATCGTGGAATATATGAGAGAAAAGGAAAACCCAGGGACTATTATGCTGTGCTGTGCTTAGTCACTCAGTCGTGTCTGACTCTTTGTGACCCCATGTACTGTTGGTCCAAATTTTTTTTTTTTTTTTTATTAGTTGGAGGCTAATTACTTCACAACATTTCAGTGGGTTTTGTCATACATTGATATGAATCAGCCATAGATTTACATGTATTCCCCACCCCGATCCCCCCTCCCCCCTCCCTCCCCACCCGATTCCTCTGGGTCTTCCCAGTGCACCAGGCCCGAGCACTTGTCTCATGCATCCAACCTGGGCTGGTGATCTGTTTCACTATAGATAGTATACATGCTGTTCTTTTGAAATATCCCACCCTCACATTCTCCCACAGGGTTCAAAAGTCTGTTCTGTATTTCTGTGTCTCTTTTTCTGTTTTGCATATAGGGTTATCGTTACCATCTTTCTAAATTCCATATATATGTGTTAGTATGCTGTAATGTTCTTTATCTTTCTGGCTTACTTCACTCTGTATAAAGGGCTCCAGTTTCATCCATCTCATTAGGACCGATTCAAATGAATTCTTTTTAACGGCTGAGTAATATTCCATGGTGTATATGTACCACAGCTTCCTTATCCACTCATCTGCTGATGGGCATCTAGGTTGCTTCCATGTCCTAGCTATTATAAATTTTTTGTTTGGTCAAAGAAAGCATTAACTTTTGTATTTTTTTGTTATTCAGTCGCTCAGTCATGTCCAACTCTTTGCAACCCCATGGACTGAAGACTCTAGGCTTCCCTGTTCTTCACTGTCTCCAGGAGCTTGCTCAAACTCATGTCCATTGAGTGAGTGATGCCATCCAACCATCTTGTCCTCTGTCATCCCCTTCTCCTCCTGTCTTCTATCTTTTACAGCATCAGGGTCTTTTCCAATGAGTTGGCTCTTCACATAGGTGGCCTAAGTATCAAAGCTTCAGCTTCAGTCCTTCCAATGAATATTCAGGATTGATTTCCTTTAGGATTGACTGGTTTGATCTCCTTGCTGTTCAAGGGACTCTCAGGAATCTTCTCCAACACTACAGTTTGAAAGCTTTATGTCAGCATCAAGAGGGGTGACTGTAAAGCTCAGCCTTCTTCGTGGTCTGACTCTCACATCCATACATGATTACTGGAAAAACCATAGCTTTGACCAGATGAACCTTTGTCAGCAAAGTAATGTCTCTGTTTTTTAATATGCTGTCTAGGTTTGTCATAGCTTTTCTTCCAAGGAGCAAGAGTCTTTTAATTTCATGACTTCAGTTACTGTCCACAGTGATTTTGGAGCCCAAGAAAATAGTCTTTCACTGTTTCCATTGTTTCGCCATTTATATGACATGAAGTGATGGGACTGGATGCCATAATCTTAGTTTTCTGAATGCTGAGTTTTAAGCTATCTTTTTCTTAAAATTTGCATTATTTTGAAGAAAATAACTTCTTTAAAATGTTGAATTTCTCCATTCAAGAAAAAGATATATTAACTAATTATATAAAATATCTAATATTTTAATATTTTGAGCTATAAAAACTTCAATTTCACTTATTTAGTTCCCAAGGTTAGTTACTTTAAGGAAAAAAAGTGTACCCATTGGGAAATTGATTAATCCTTACCAGGGCAATTTTATTTTTTTTCTTTCTCTCTTACAAGATGTCATTCTTAGTATACTTAAATAATATTGTCTTAACATTTCTGAACATTTAGTACTCAAATGAACAGCTTTATATATTCTAAAACCAATAAACAATAACATATATAACAGTGGGATACTGAACGAACCTTATGTTACGCTACATCTCAAAGAAGGGAATATGTACAGAAACATCTGCTGGTAGTTTCTCCATCTAGCACCCTTAGATGACTTTGCTAAGGATCCAAGTGGTATTATTAAGCTTCTCAATACACTTTCAAAGGATGGGAAAAGTAGAGGAGATAGTCATTATTTTTAGTGCAAATAAGGTGACTTGGTCTAGAAACTGTTCACGCTATGTGTTTTAGGAACTGGCTTTAATATGTCACTGCATAAATGAGATGATTCCAGTTTGCTAGTTTCAGTTAAAACTTTGTAAATAGCTGTTTCATTTGACTGGTGCCAAATCACATTAAAATTCCACTGCTTTGATCCTTCCAAAAGAATCTAGTAAATCAATCACACTGCCCTCCAATTACTAAGATTCCTTAGCTGGAACATGTTCGGGTAGTATCTAAAAGAGATATGGTTATGAAAAATTAAGTTAGCTTTTCTAGTTAGTTTTAGTATTAGTGACTATTTATTCATGTCCTAAAAATCACATTTGAGTTTTAAGTCTATTTATTTCTCAAACTAAAAATTAAAAATTAGGCTTGACATAGATAAAGGAAGGATGGCCACTGTGATGTTTATCAAACTCACCCAAATAGCCAGTTGTCATCTACTAAAGGAACATGTCCCTCCAGCTTTTGCTTGATGGGTTGAAAATTGACTCCTGTACACACAGGGCAAGGGAATACCAGAAAAAGAAGCACACTACTCCAGATTGGTAGGTGGCAATTTTAGAAAGCAAGGGAATTTACTTAAGGCATCTTGGGCTGCAACAAGATGAGTAGATCTCCTCACCCACCTCACCCACACGTCCAACTCTTTGTGACCCTGTGGACTATACAGTCCATGGAATTCTCCAGGCCAGAATACTGGAATGGGTAGCTTCCCTTCTCCAAGAGATCTTCCAACCGAGGAATTGAACCCAGGTCTCCTGTATTGCAGGTGGATTCTTTACCAGCTGAGCCACAAGGAAAGCCCAAGAATACTGGAGTGCATAGCCTATCCTTTCTTCAATGGATCTTCCTGACCCAGGAATTGAACAAGAGTCTCCTGCAGGTGGATTCTTTACCAACTGAGCTATCAGGGAAGCCCCCCTCACCCACCTACCAGAATCCTGAAGTTTATGTAGAAGTCTTAACTGGACTCAAGTCACTTACACAGTCCAGATGGTCTCAACACTACATCACTATCTCAAGGCTGTGTCCTTGGGCAGCTTCTAACATGGGTAACACAAACAGAGGGCACATTCCAAGGACTGGAATAGGATTGAGCAGCCTCTGATTACCCAGGTTCAGATTTTGGGTCAACAGGTAGTCACATCCTCTAAAAGACATCCCTCAACACTGATAAATCACGTAAGATCTGCCTCTACATACTCTATCCCAGAAGTTTTGAAATCTGTCTTTATATGTCTTATTTTTTTTAATTGTATTTATTACACATTTTTCAATCATGTAAAACAGGATCCTTTGGTGAGTTGATAGAATCCCTGTTGAGAAAGACTAAAAACTTAGCGTTCTGTCCTTCAGACCATTTCTCTCCCAACAGATATATCAGTTTAATTGGAAATATTTGATTAAACTTATTTCAGTGGGAGTTAATAGGAAATCCTAACATGGGATTGTATCAGGATTATATCAATGCATCATAACAAGCCCAGCCCTATTGTTCTTGGATTGGACACTCTGGACTGGGTGGAAAATATCATTTTCTGTCATCTCTTTATTTTCTCCCTTTAAAACAGGGGGGAAAGCATGCTGATGGTATACTTCTATCATCAAATATAAAAGTAGTTTCAATTAAGTCTGCTTTCAATTACTGTCAGAAAGAATAATTTTAAGACTCAAATTTTGGCAGCTATCCTCTAACATTTAATTGGTATATATTTATGAATCCTAGAGAGTAGGTAAAATCACTCAGATACTTGGAGATATGTTTTGAAACCTGTTCTTAGATTGTTTCACTACTTGACATTTTGCAACCCATGAGTATGATATTAAGAATTTTTAATGATTGCACTGGATGTTTGAAATGCTTTTGACATTTCAAGACTAAAATGTTCATGTAATACTACGTAGCCCCAAACTTTGAGGTTTTGATTGACACATAGTCCAGGATTTGAGTAGCTTCATATTTACATTTTGAAGAAATACTGGCCCTGCTTATAGACACAGCCTTGTCTTATCTTGTACCATATGTGAGTTGGCCCTCTACTCAGGCATGTATTCCAACTAGAGCATTTTATTGTCATAATATTTCACTCCAAGCTTCAATAAATCAACTGTTTGCCAAAGAAAATTCATATGACATAAATTGTCAGCTTAGATAATCCATAATTAAGTTTCATGGAAATGTGCCTAAGAGAAAATCAGTCTATTAGTTTCTATGCATTTTAACTTTTAACTTTGAATCAAATTGTGCAATCAACAAGATATAATCTTGAACTATGCAATTTTGATGGTTTGTAGAATTTTTATTTGACTTTGATTAGTTGTTATTTCAGCTTCCACTGAGATATATCATATATGTAATCCAGCTGTCACCAGTTCCTACAGAGCATATTCTAAGTTGATATAAATTTCAAGTTTGGTTGACTTTACCAGCAGAGCAACAGGCTGTCCAACCCCTTCAAGTGTCATCCCCTTACCACACCAGGTGTATCTCTGAGTCCAGAAAAGATGCCTTATCTAAGTTCTACTTCAACAGTAGCTGTGATGCTGCACTAGGAGCTATCACTTATCAGAACTGGCCTCAGGATGTCTTAGCCTTTCTGTCTCCTCCACCAAGCACAGTATTTCTTGTGGTCTGTGTCATCAAGATCTCTATCATATCCCTTCTTCTGTTCCATGTTAGGATGCCAAAATGATGGGTAATCTATAACAGTACTAGACAGAGAACATGAGCCTCCTTTTTATATCTTTGTTATGTTTGAGAAATTTCAAAGCAATATTGTTTGAATCACAACAAATTACATAAATAGCTATTTTAGTTTATTTACAAGCCTCTATATCCTTATGACCCAAACACATATTAAGGTGAACAGGAATATTATTATTAGTGCTTAATAAAAGAGTTTTCATTCTTTCTGTTGGTCTTCCTGGTTGATGTTCCTATTATACCAAAACAAATCTCTTTCCAACCACACAAAAACTAAAGCATCCAAGCAGAAGACCACATGCAAATCAACACCAGTAAGGTATAGGCCCATAGGCTCCAGAAACAGTAATTTATTTTTAGCCCTAAATCCAGTCTCTGGCCAGAAAACATAAATTGAAAAGTAATGAGTAAAAAAGCTGGAATCTGGTGTCTGTAGCTCTGTCTTCCCAGATTCTGTTTACATCAACTGGGTTTGTCTTTCTGATCTTCCATTTGTTGTACTCACATGCTCATTTGCAGAACCAAACACTTTAATTTACTCTTTCTGGTTTAACATGTCTCAGACAAGGCTGTCATTCAGCTTAAAGGCCCCTTTTCCTGAACTGTCCCTCAGAGGCTACAGACTGTCATTGCTGTGCCTATCCAGTCTTGGAAGTTTGGTGACCAAACATGTAATGGCAGTGGCAGGCACACAGCGGGCAGCACAAACAGTGACAGGCACATATGTAGCAGCACCGTGGCAGGCACATAGTAAGTGCCTGATGAATGTCTGCTGATGATTCTGAAGTCAGTACCAATAATAAATTATTTTATTATAGAATTGCACTGTTCTTCAGCTGTTTCTCATTGATTTCTGTCACACTCTATCTTTGAGTCACATTCCCCAATGCTTTGGCTGAGCTACAACCTGGTTGTAAGTTGGACATCTCTGGAAAATGTGCTAAATTTTTTTAGGATAATAGTTCTTTTGGCGGGGGAATAAAGGAAGACAGTTGTTAGGTTAATGGTATTGTGCAAAAATGAATACAGTTCTGCCAATAGAAATCTAAGTCAGATATAGCTCAAAATGCCATACTCACTGTGTACTAAAGGCTGAGACAGCATTACACACAGCCAAAGGCTTTCCTAGATCCAGCTAAATACATTAACCAAAAAGCAGCCTACTTGGAAGGATTGTACACATATGAATTAGATCTGTTCTAGTAATAATCAAACATATTGGAAGTAAATCTGTTGGTGCCCTCAAAGATAAATGACACTCCTAAGCACTGTTTCTTTGAAGAAATATCAATTATTTCAGAGTTATCAAAACTGCTTTGCTAAGAATATGCCTTATATTTTGAATTCCAGTTGAAGAACCCATTAAGCATCAATGTAGCTCTTATGAATACCTACATCACTTGCAGACATTAAAAATGACTACATTAATGCCATGGTATTAACAAGCTCTACTATTTACAAGACAGTGGCAACTGACCACTTCCCCTATTTAAGCTTAGACATTGCATGCCCTTTGGAAATCCCCACGCCCCCACAAAATTAAAATAGACTTAAATAACTTATGAATGCTATGCAATGTCAGCATGTGCTACATCTCTATTTAACTGTTAACTCTTCAACGGCAAAGACTGACTGTACTCCTCCTGAATTATATTTTCCCAGGTTATCTTTGAGTTGACTTGTCAAACTCCATAAATCAGGAGTTCTTAAACTGAAGTTTTTGCACAGAATTCAGGAAAGGTAAGTATTCCGATATGGAAAAGGCTGACATTTTTATTTTCATAAACCTCTACTGAAATTTAGCATTTCCTTCAATTATGAAGGTGGGAAACAGCATAGAGTAGCATTAATAGTATCTATACCTTTGTAGGAGCTTCCCGGGTAGGTCAAATGGTAAAGAATCCGCTTGCAATGTGGGAGACCTGGGTTCTATCCCTCGGTTGGGAACATCTCCTGAAGGAGGGCACAGCAACCCACTTCAATATTCTTGCCTGGAGAATTTCATGGACAGAGGAGCCTGATGGGCTACACTCCATGGGGTCGCAAAGAGTAAGACATGACCAAGTGACTACCACTTTCACTTTCACTTTACCTTTGTAGGGCTTTCCAGGAGGCAGTAGTAGTAAAGAACCTGCCTGCCAATGCAGGAGACATAAGAAAAGGAGGTTAGATCCCTGGGTCAGGAAGATCCCCTGGGGGAGGTCATGGCAAACCCGCTCCAGTATTCTTGCCTGGAGAATCCCATGAACAGAGGAGCCTGGCAGGCTACAGTCCATGGCGTTGCAAAGAGTTGGACATGACTGGAGCTACTTAGCAGGCCACAGGCATACCTTTGTAACCAATCAGAGGGTATTTTACATCATTTTATAATAATTTCTGATATTTACATTTCCTTCATACCAAACTATTTGAAATTAAATGAATGACTGGAGCAGCCACTAAATTACACAGGATTAGAGTTATCCATTTACAGATATAGTGTAAACTAACTGCCAAATTGTGGACAATTCTGTGCCTTGTGACCATTCAAGCAACTAACAGTCAAGTTGTATGTTTATATTAGTAATTCAGATGTCTATCTTCTTTTCAGTACTCTATGTTTACATTTTTTTTTTACCACAAATAAGATCTTTTATTTGTCATCATTAAAAGCCTGAATTTTAAACAGATTCTTGGACCAGTAGCTCATATCCATCAGCTCATTCAACTTTAGCACCTGTCTCATTCCCAGTAGCTTTTCTAAAATTACTGCCTTCACCATATAGCTCCATGAATTTTCCCAATTGAAACTTAGGCTTCTTCAGCATTTTTACTTTTCTAACAAAGACATTATGGAATGGACAAATAGATTAATGAGTCTTTTCTATGTCTTTTCCAATACTGTTTGGAATCAATTTATTGACCACCTCTTTCAAGTCATTTGTCTGCCCATCTCAGGTCATGATTTCCATCATCTTCTTGTGGATCTAGCAGACTTGCTGGTGTTGGGCATAAGCGGTCTTCAGGATATGATTGCTGCATTTTTCAGTAAAATCCACACAGAACAGACAAAGCAAGAACCATCAATAATCTTAACATCAACATGAAGTTCAATCATAATCTGCCAGTTTTAGACCATGGAGCACATTTTTTCAAGGGAGTACCACCGACACTCAATGAACATGAATCTGAGCAAACTCCAGGAGATAGTGAAGGACAGAGAAGTCTGGCATGCTGCAGTCCTTGAGGTCGCAAAGAATTGGACTCGATTTAGCAAGTGAACAACAAGATCCCTACCATGAAGTCTTCCCTAGAGGAAGAAATCTTCCCCCAAAGAGGAACCAGTTAGTCACCCTGAAGAGTCAGGAAACAAAAGAGTCCTCAAGAAAAAGAGGAAATTATCTTCCAGGGAGGAGCCACTCAGCAGTGGACCTGAAGAGGCTACTGCTAGCAAGAGCAGAGCTCTAAGAAAAAGAAAATGTTCTGAAAGCTATCTTAGGAAAATTAGAATCTATTTATGCCTAATGAGGCATAACTTGGAGAGAGAGTTCCCAACCCATCCTTTAGTGCCCAATAAAAACTCAGAACTATCCATTCCATGGAAATTAGTCAGGGAGTTTTTGCCCTGAACAATCTCAGTAACTAGCCTGGATTTTCTAAATGCAACTTAATCATTCTGCAGGAAGGCTCACTTCAAAAACATGACCCTTGAGGCCATCAGATACTGTTTTGGTTCCTTGAGTTCTCATGACTAGTGTTTTCATATAAGAAATATGTATTTCATATAAGAAATACTGGGAAAACACTAGTGCTTTCACATAATACCAACCTTTCTTAGAAAATCAGTCAACCACTTTCTCCTTGGGTCCCTTTTTGCCAACTTTCATATGATGTTTGTTCTCGTCAACTACCATGGTGATGCTCAGAGAGCCAAAAGAGACAGTTTATATTGATTAAGATAAGGAATTAAGTTACTCAAAGTATACCTTAGCCCTCAACATTCTTTTACCTACACTAAGCAACAACAATTTGTACAATTGTATCATTAAAACAATTAAATTTTACTTTTGTCTTGTTTTGCTCATTAATGGATTATACAGAGCTATATATCTTAGTAGATCATAAAAATTTTAAAGCATTTCTTAACTCTTTAGTATGCTATAATATTTCAGTGAATATATGTTCCAAAGAATAGAAAATAATGGATGTGAAATCAAATCTAGATCTCTCATGTCAGTGATGATACAGGATCCTTGATTAATTAATGTTTTTATTTTTCCTTCAATCTTCTATTTGATTAATTTGTCCAAAAAAGAGAAAAACTTGTAGGCATGTGTTAGTATGATGCCATAAAGGCTGCACTGTATGGCTACTGTGAAAATGTTCAACTTTTGAGAAGGAAAATTGCTCTTTGCACCTATTAACCTTTCACAAAAGTGGATAGAGTCGTAAATGGCAAAAATAGAAAACTGCAGTTGAACAAAATATTTAACTTCTAGATAAAAGAAACATTTTCTGAAAGAACTGAGTCCAGAAAAATCAATTGTGGGGTATAGATGGAGTTTTATCAACATTTGAATTGAATACACATTTAAGGGCTCTTTATTCAGGGATTCATTTCTAAAGTTTCTGTACTACATATCTAGAATTGTCCCAGTAAGAATTATAATTTATTCAAGCTGAGTCTTTGAACTGAACTGAATCTAATACTATAGGAAACAAAGTCACACTGAGTAAAATTCAATTGCTGAGCAATCCAGTGAAACAGAAATTTTGTGTATGAGACCATTGATTATTTACTGTCAGGTTGGAGAGAAAAGATGTTGCCCTAAGTGGAAGATTTGGTCACACCATATAGACATGATGGTTCTATATAGTTGTTATCTTAACAATAGACTTTGCCATAAATAAACAAAAAGACAGTTTATCTGAGGCACTAAGATTTATCCCAATAGAACATTGTGATTATGCAGTTTCTCTGTGACAGAATTACTTTCATGAATTCATAAATCTATTATACACTATTTCCTATAATATTGCTTTCCCACAATTTCCTTTATCAGGTAAGACCTGACCTAGACACTTAATATAAACTGTGATCAGAGCATCTGGTTTACTAAGAAGTTCTAATAAGTCTTTGAAGATTATAGGAAATAAATAGAACATATAACAATGTTTTTAGTTCTGGACTTTCTATTTTGCCAACTGACTAGAAAGAACAATTATACCACAGGGTGATAGATTTTTGAAAAATATTCACAATGAGAACAAATTTTATTTTATCAAATTTTGTATTTAGTTTCATTTACCATAACACTAGAATTTAAATACATTGATTTTACTTGTTTGGCTTAATTTCCCAATTAAGAGATGATGAAAATTTGAAAGTCATACATGTAGCATAGAATTCAAATGTCATGCGTATGTTTTTGTTTGTTTGCTTTCTTTCCAAAACCTTGGCAATTAGTAAACAATGGGTGAAGTAGTAGTTTAAAGATAGAGCTCACCAAATTGCCCAACAGGCTATAAGAAGATGTAAGAGAAAGTGTGGAGTCCAGATAAATTTACATTTTGAGTCTGAACAAACTGGATGTCCAATAATGAAAATTCAGGAAGGAGATTTAGAAGTAGAATTAATAATTCAGTTTTGGACATCTCAAATTTAGATGACTGTGAGATATCTAAGTAGAGACAGTAAGAAGGAATTTGGTGGTAACAGTCAAGAGAAGGGTTAATACTTAGGATACAAGTTGGAAGTCACAGCACATAGAAATAAAACTTAAATCCTTATTCAATGGATAGAGTCTTTTAGAGAATGAATAGTTAGACAGAAGAGAATAGGTTTCAGGCCTAAGAGAGAGACCACTTTAAAACTTAGAAACTGTAAAGGTGAGGAGGTTTCAGCAAGACACTGGGAGGAGTGGTCATTGTGTTCCAAAAAATTTCTGGAGACTATGGTGTGAAGAAATGTGTAAGGAACAAAGATGAAACTAGAGGTTTCAAATGTTCCCTTGACTTTGGCAACAAGGATATCACCAGTAAACTTGATAAGAATGGTTTCAGTGGAGTAATGGAAAATAGAGCCTGACTGCAATGGTTTGATACAGCCTAGAAAACGAGGAATTGGGAAGAGAAACTTTGCACAACTCTACATAGAAGTGCTGAGAGGAGCAACCCAACGTCCAAGGAGTGGTGGCTGCACGGGCTCAGTAGGGCCAAGAGGAGCTACTCCATGTTCAAGGTCAAGAAGGGTGGTCATAAGGATACCCCTCATCCAAGGTAAGGAGCAGCTGCTGCGCTTTCCTGGAGCAGCTGTGAAGAGATACCCCACGTCCAAGGTAAGAGAAACCCAAGTAAGACAGTAGGTGTTGTGAGAGGGCATCAGAGGGCAGACACACGAAAACCATGATCACAGAAAACTAGCCAATTTGATCACAGGACCACAGCCTTGGCTAACTCAGTGTAACTAAGCCATGCCATGTGGGGCCACCCAAGACGGGCGGGTATGGTGGAGAGGTCTGACAGAATGTGGTCCACTGGAGAAGGGAATGGCAAACCACTTCAGTATTCTCGCCCTGAGAACCCCATGAAACAGTATGAAAAGGCAAAATGCTAGGATACTGAAAGAGGAACTCCCTAGGTCAGTAGGTGCCCAATATGCTACTGGAGATCAGTGGAGAAATAACCCCAGAAAGAATGAAGGGATGGAGCCAAAGCAAAAACAATACCCAGTTTTGGATGTGACTGGTGATAGAAGCAAGGTCCGATGCTGTAAAGAGGAACCTGGAATTGCATAGGCACCTGGAATGTTAGGTTCATGAATCAAGGCAAATTGGAAGTGGTCAAACAGGAGATGGCAAGAGTGAATGTTGACATTCTAGGAATCAGTGAACTAAAATGGACTGGAATGGGGATTTTAACTCAGATAACCATTATATCTACTACTGTGGGCAGGAATCCCTTAGAAGAAATGGAGTAGCCATCATGGTCAACAAAAGAGTCCGAAATGCAGTAACTGGATGCAATCTCAAAAACGACAGAATGATCTCTGTTCGTTTCCAAGGCAAACCATTCAATACCATGGTAATCCAAGCCTATGCGCCAGCCAGTAACGCTGAAGAAGCTGAAGTTGAACGGTTCTATGAAGACCTACAAGACCTTTTAGAACTAACACCCCCAAAAGATGTCCTTTTTATTATATGGGACTGGAATGCAAAAGTAGGAAGTCAAGAAACACCTGGAGTAACAGGCAAATTTGGCTTTGGAGTATGGAATGAAGCAGGGCAAAGGCTAACAGAGTTTTGCCAAGAGAACTCACTGGTCATAGCAAACACCCTCTTCCAACAACACAAGAGAAGATTCTATGAATGGACATCACCAGATGATCAACACTGAAATCAGACTGATTATATTCTTTGCAGCCAAAGATGGAGTAGCTCTATACAGTCAGCAAAACAAGACTGGGAGCTGACTGTGACTCAGATCATGAACTCCTTATTGCAAAATTCGGACTTAAATTGAAGAAAGTAGGGAAAACCACTAGACCATTCAGGTATGACCTAAATCAAATCCCTTATGATTATACAGTAGAAGTGACAAATAGATTTAAGGGACTAGATCTGATAGACAGAGTGCCTGCTGAACTATGGACGGAGGTTCGTGACATTGTACAGGAGACTGGGATCAAGACCATCCCCAAGGAAAAGAAATGCAAAAAAGCAAAATGTCTGTCTAGTGAGGATTATAAATAGCTGTGAAAAGAAAAGTGAAAAGCAAAGGAGAAAAGGAAACTTATTCCCATTTGAATGCAGAGTTCCAAAGAATAGCAAGGAGAGATAAGAAAGCCTTCCTCAACGATCAATGCAAAGAAATATAGGAAAAAAACAGAATGGGAAAAACTAGAGATCTCTTCCAGAAAATTAGAGATGCCAAGGGAATATTTCATGCAAAGATGGGTTTGATATAAGACAGAATTGGTATTGACTTAACAGACACAGAATATATTAAGAATGGCAAGAATACACAGAAGAACTATACAAAAAAGATCTTCATGACCCAGATAATCACGATGGTGTGATCACTCACCTAGAGCCAGACATCCTGGAATGTGAAGTCAAGTGGGCCTTAGAAAGCATCACTATGAACAAAGCTAGTGGAGGTGATGGAATTCCAGTTGAGCTATTTCAAATCCTAAAAGATGATGCTGTCAAAGTGCTGCACTCAACATGCCAGCAAATTTGGAAAACTCAGCAGTGGCCACAGGACTGGGAAAGGTCAGTTTTCATTCCAATCCCAAAGAAAGGCAATCGCAAAGAATGCTCAAATGACAGCACAATTGCACTCATCTCACACGCAGGTAAAGTAATGCTCAAAATTCTCCAAGCCAGGCTCCACCAGTACATGAACGGTGAACTTCCAGATGTTCAAGCTGGTTTTAGAAAAGGCAGGGGAACCAGAGATCAAATTGCCAACATCCGCTGGATCATCAAAAAAGCAAGAGAGTTCCAGAAAAACATCTATCTCTGCTTTACTGACTGTGCCAAAGCCTTTGACTGTGTGGATCACAATAAACTCTGGAAAATTCTGAAGGAGATGGGAATACCAGACCACCTGACCTGCCTCTTGAGAAACCTGTATGCAGGTCAGGAAGCAACAGTTAGAACTGGACATGGAACAACAGACTGGTACCAAATAGGAAAAGGAGGACGTCAAGGCAGTATATTGTCCCCCTGCTTATTTAACTTATATGCAGAGTACATCATGAGAAACGCTGGGCTGGAAGAAGCACAAGCTAGAATCAAGACTGCCGGGAGAAATATCAATTACCTCACATATGCAGATGACACCACCCTTATGGCAGAAAGTGAAGAGGAACTAAAAAGCCTCTTGATGAAAGTGAAAGAGGAGAGTGAAGAAGTTGGCTTAAAGCTCAACATTCAGAAAACTAAGATCATGGCATCTGGCCCCATCACTTCATGGGAAATAGATGGGGAAACAGTGGAAACAGTGTCAGACTTAATTTTGGGGGGTTCCAAAATCACCGCAGATGGTGATTGCAGTCCTGAAATTAAAAGACGCTTACTCCTTGGAAGGAAAGTTATGACCAACCTAGATAGCATATTAAAAAGCAGAGACATTACTTTGCCAGCAAAGGTCTGTCTGGTCAAGGCTATGGTTTTTCCAGTGGTCATGTATGGATGTGAGAGTTGGACTGTGAAGAAAGTTGAGTGCCGAAAAATTGATGCTTTTGGTTTGTGGTGTTGGCGGAGACTCTTGGCAGTCCCTTGGACCGCAAGGAGATCCAACCAGTCCATCCAAAAGGAGATCAGTCCTGGGTGTTCATTGGAAGGACTGATGCTGAAGCTGAAACTCTAATACTTTGGCCACCTCATGTGAAGAATTGACTGATTGGAAAAGACCTTGATGCTGGGAGGGATTGGGGGCAGGAGGAGAAGAGGACAACAGAGGATGAGATGGATGGATGGCATCACCGACTCAGTGGACATGAGTTTGGGTAAACTTTGGGAGTTGGTGATGGACAAGGTGGCCAGACGTGCTGCGATTTATGGGGTCGCAAAGAGTCAGACATGATTGAGCAACTGAACTGAACTGAACTGATCTAGAAGTGCTAATACAAAGGGAAATAGAAAGGAGAAGCCTGTGGGAAGAAGATAAAGTTTCAGGATCTGCACTTATAATAGTTGCTTTAAAATGGGAGACATGTCCATTGTGATGGAAATGAAGCACAGTGAGAAACACTGATGATTTAGTGAGTGGGATGATTGTTGGAGTATAAAAGTTTTAAGTAGGTCATGAGGGATAGAATCCAGTACATAAATAGAGTGACTTTGGATTGGGGGCGGGAAAGGGAGGCTGGGTGCAGAGTACATTCTTTGTAATGTAAAAAAAGGAAGTATACACAGTGTAGTATACATACAGTTCACTTACAGGAAGATGTAGAGGTTCTTTTATGATTATTTTAATTATTTTGTTTATTTAATAAGATAGGTTATCATCTGAGAATCGTGATGCAGGAGGGATCAAAGACGGAAAGAGAGTAGACAAGCTCTGACGTGTATCCTCAGAGAACAGGGATGTAAGTTGTTTATGAAAATGTCATAGAAGTATTGAACAGCACTGGGGGCTCACTTGAATTCTGTGATTTAGAACCCAAAGTGAGATAAGTCATTTTGGTTGTTATTTTCTCCGGTTATACTGTTCTGATGTGTATCTCAAGTAGGCAGAGAGTTTGATATAACAAGTTTTGGAGTTTTGTCAAAAGGAAAGGAGAAATTTAAAAATAATTACAGAAAAATGCAAAAGAGTGATTATAAAAGTGAATCATGAAATCTTATTAGCTATAAGAAAAGAAATGAGGATGTAACATGGGTGACAGTGAAAAGCTAATGAGAATATACTGGAGTAATGAGTAGTCAAAATTGTGGTGCTAGAAAAAAATAAGAGAAAGATATGGTTACTTGCTTAAGACAGGGATACTTCAATTTGAGATTTTAGATGGGCTGTAGGTATTGCAAGAGTAACTAAAGAGCCTCTTGGTGAGGGTGAAAAAGGAAAGTGAAAGAGCCAGCTTAAAACTAAATACTAAAAAAACTAAGATCATGGCATCTGGCCCCATTACCTCATGGCAACTAGACGGGGAAAGGGTGGATGTAGTGACAGATTTCCTCTTCTTGGGCTATAAAATCACTGCAGATGGTGACTGCAGACATGAAATCAGAAGACGATTGCTTCTTGGCAGGAAAGCTATGACAAATCCAGACAATGTGATGAAAAGCAGAGATATCACTCTGCTGACAAAGGCTATATAGCCAAGGCTATGGTCTTCCCAGTGGCCATGCACAGTTGTGATGGCTGGACCGTAAAGAAGGCTGAGCACCAGGTGCATGCAGAATACCAGCTGAGAGCAGACAGGAGTACCTGACCAGTGGAAAAGAATATATAGAACCAGGCAAAATTCAGTAGGGCAAAGGAACTAGGGGGAAAACAGGAGAGTTAGTAGGGCTGGACCTGCCCTTAGTGCGTGAGGGAACTGAAGCAGGGGTCCAATCCCCACAGTGGGGCAACTGTCTGAGTCAGAGGAGAAACATTTAAGTCTAAGAGTGAAACAGCTGATCTGTGGCAGCCTAAATGCAATGAGAATCAGACAGTCCTTACTGCAGCCATACATACCCTGGACAGGAATGCTGGTCTCCTGGAAGGTGCAGTGGCTGGAAGCTAAAGTTTAGGGATTGTGGAGCAATCCCACGGTGAGGGCTGCTGTTGACTGCAGAGAGAAAGACTGAGGGGATGTGAGGGAGGAGATCGTGGTGGGAAATGCTGGTGGAGGAAAGCTAGGCTGTCATGGAAGCAAGATGATACTACTGAGTCACATGCAGAGGATGGAGCCTTCACCATAGGCTCTCTCTCTCCACACTCCAGTATCAGCAGCTGAACAATAGAGAATCTGGCCCATCAAATGCCTGATGTGTTGAACTACAAAATAGGACCCCATCCAGGGTGCCCCTTCAAGTGCCTGATGCACTGATCTACAGGGTAGGACCCCGTCAGGGTGGCCCCTCTATGTGCCTGACGCAAGGAACAACAGAGAAGGACCCCAGGCAAGGGAGCCCTCTAAGTGCCTGAATGGGCGGAGCTATGGAGAAAGACTGGCCAAAGAGGTCTTCTGATTGCCAGCTACAAGAGGTGTGAAAAAAGACTCTGATAGGGCCATAACTCCTGTGATGGAAGCAGTCCATGTCCCTGCACACTTGGCACTGCCAGGGTCCACACAAGCAAAGCAGCTGTGCCACCTTCACGCTCAACTCTCACTGGGGCAGAGCTGCCACAGGCAAAAAAAGTCTTGTGTCTGTGTGCACAGGGTCGCTTCAGTCCTGTCCAACTCTTTGCGACTCCGTAGACTGTGGCCTGCCAGGCTTCTCTGTCAGAGAGGGGGTTCTCCAGGCAAGAATATTGGATCCTATTGGACAATTCTGGTTGCCATACCCTTCTAGAGCAGGATAGCTCCCGCTGCCCTAGCCACCAACGCCCCTGAGTACCTCGTGCTGTCAGAACCCCTGTGACCCAAGCAGCTGCACCACTTCCATACCTGGCCCTCACAGGGGCAAACCCAAGCCCTTCAGGGCAGCCTCAGGAGCTAAACCCCAGTGAACCACCCACATGTAGAGTGGAAATAAAACTACAGTTGAAACCCAGGGGTGGTGTGGCTAAGGAAGAAGACCCAAAACCTTACACCAGCTGTACAAGCTGCAGATTAAATCCACAGGATCAACTAAGCAGACTGTGTTGATGGAATATATGAAAGGCCATTGAGAGCTCCCACAAAAGAAAACACACTAGCTCTGATAGCTGTGGATATTGGCGGCAAGAACACACAGAAGTAGGACCAGATTAAAATCTGAGCTGGCCTAACAGCAGGTCCAGAGATCAGCACAGTGTTGGAGGGCATCCTAGGGAGGTGAGGTTGACTGTGACTCCCAATGGGGGAAAGGACGCTGACAACAGCAACTCAAGAAAAACATTTATTATTCTTATTTTTTTACTTGTTCAGTATATTCTTTTGTATATTTCTTTCTTTTATCTTTCCTTTTCTTCCCCCTCTGTTGTAGTTGTTGATTTTATTGGCATTAAGAAATCCAGTTAAGCTTTTGAGCTTTTTTTCCCCCTCAGTCACATTTTTTATTGTTGTCATAAACGTCTTCCTCTACATTGGGCTTTTGCAGTTCTGTGGAATTTTTCCTCTTTTGTTTCTTTTCTCTTTTTTAAATTTTAATTTTTTAAACCTATTATTTTTTTTGTACATTTATTCCTTTGCTTGCCTTTCCTACTGTTCTTTTCCCCTTGCAGCTAATCTTTAATGTATATAAATCTTCATCTACCTCTATTTAGCTTTGCATATCTATTCTTTCTTTTCTTTCTTTCCTTTCCTCTCAACATATTTGTTAGTTTTGTTTTCATTGCTTTATTCCCCACTTGGCACCTTTCTTTAGTTTTGTTTTCCAGTCTGTGCTTAAGTTAGTTTTATTCTTAATTAGTAAATACAGTTTTTGATTTCCTTTGTTCACCAGGTCAGTCTACTGTACTTTATTTCTGTTGGGCTGTTTTCACTTTGCTCATGGGTGTATATGTATACATGTATATTGCATTATTTTAATTATTATTGCCTGATTTTGTAACTGCCATTTGTCTGGGGTTCATCTTTGGTTTCTTGTTTTTGGATATTTGTTTTAAGCTCACCTAATGCCATAACAAACCACTTGTGGAATCTTCAGTCCTGACAAAAGATAAAGCCCTGAGCCTTTGGAGTAGGAGCACTGACTCCAAGACCCTAGACTACCAGAGAACTAACCCTAGGGAGTATCAAATAGTGAGAACTCACACAAAGGAAACCACTTGAATACAAGACCTGCATCACCCAACCACCAGTAGCACCCTGGTCAGGACAACTCATCTAAACAATAAACAAAACAAAAATATGAACCCAATCATCAGCAGACAGGATTACCACCTCACTCAGCCTTGCCCATCAGAGGAAAAACAAACAAACAAAAACTCGGCACAAATCTCACCCTATAGGAAGCTCACACAAACTACTGGACCAATCTTAGGAGGGCAGAAACCAAAAGGGAGAAAGAATTCAACCTTCTTCAAGGAAAGAATCCAACTTTCCTTGAAGCCTGGGAAAGGACACCTCAAACTCAATAACTTTAAAAAAATAATGAAAAGGAAGACAAATACTGCAATAATAAAAGAACAAACTAGAAACACAGAAGTCCAAATAAATGAAGAGGAAATAGGCAAACTAACTAAAAAAGAATTCAGAATAATGATAGTAAACATAATCAAAAACCTTGAAAACAAAATGGAGAAAAATGCAAGAATCAATTAACAAAGACCTAGAAGAATTAAAGAATAAACACACAGAGACAAACAACACAATTACTGAAATTAAAATACTCTAAAGGAATCAATAGCAGAATATCTGAAGCAGAAGAACCGATCAGTGAGCTGTAAGATAAAATGGTGGAAATAACTTCTGAAGAGCATATTAAAGTATAAAGAATGAAAAGAGCTGACGACAGTCTCAGAGACCTCTGGGACAATATCAAATGCACCAACATTTGAATTATAGGGGTCCCAGAAGAAGAAGAGAAAAAGAAAGTGTATGAGAAAATGTTTGGAGATTATAGTTGAAAATTTCCCCAACATGGAAAAGGAAATTGTCAATCAAGTCCAAGAGGCACAAAGAATCTCATACAGGGTAAACCCAAGGAGAAACATGCCAAGACACATATAATCAAACTAACAAAGACTAAACACAAAAAAGGAATATTAAAATCAGTAAGGGAAAAGCAACAAGTAACATACAAGGGAAATCCTATATGCTTAACAGCTGATCTTTCAGCAGAAACTCTGCAGGCCAGAAGGGAATGGCAGGATATACTTAAAGTACTGAAAGGGAAAAATCTGCAACCAAGATTACTGTACCCAGCAAGGATGTCATTCAAAATCAATGGAAAAATAAAAAGCTTTTCAGACAAGCAAAAGTTAAGAGAATTCAGTACCACCAAACCAGCTTTACAACAAACATTAAAGGGACTAATGTAATCAAGAAACACAACAGAAGAAAAAAGATCTACAAAATCAATCCCAAACAATTAAGAAAATGGCAATAGGAAAATATATAAAAAATATAAAAAAAAAATAATTGCTCCAATAAATAATTATAATAATTTTTATAATATAATTATAAAATAATAAAAATAAAAATAATTAAATGCTCCAACCAAAAGACACAGACTGGCTGAATAGATACAAAAACATGTTCAATATATATGCTGTCTACAAAAAACCCACTTCAGACCTCAAGACACCTATAGGCTGAAAGTTAAAGGGTGGTAAAATATATTCCATTCAAATGGGAAGCAAAAGAAAGCTGGGGTAGCAATCCTCATATCAGACAAAACAGACCTTAAAATAAAGAAGATTACAAGAGATAAGGAAGGACACTACATAATGATCAAGGGATCAGTCCAAGAGGAAGACATAACAATTGTAAATACCTATGAACCCAACAGAGGAGCACCTCAATACATAAGACAAACACTAACAGACACAAAAGGAGAAATTGACAGTAACACAATAATAGTAGGAGACTTTAACACCCCATTCACACCAATGGACAGATCATCAAAATAGATTATTAAGGAAACACAAGTCTTAAATGATACATTAGATGAGATGGATCTCAATATCTTCAGGACATTCCATCCAAATGCAGAATAATACATCTCCTTCTCAAGTGCACATGGACCATTCTTCAGGATAGATGACATCTTGGGTCACAAATCAAACCACAGTTAATTCAAGAAAACTGAAATCATATCAAGCATCTTCTCTGACCACAATGCTATGAGACTAGATATCATTACAAGGGGGAAAAAAAAAAAAACTATAAGAAACACAAACACATAGAGATTAAAAAACATGTTTCTAAATAACCAACAGGTTACTGAAGAAATCAAAAGGGAAATAAAAAATTTTCTAGAAACAAATGATAAAGAAAACACAACTCAAAACCTATGGGATGCAGCAAAAGCAGTTCTAAGAGGGAAGTTTATAGCAACACAATCTTAACTCAAGAAACAAGAAAACAAGAAAAACATCAAATAGACATTGAATAGACAACCTAAATTCACACTTAAAACAACTGGAAGAAGAAGAACAAAAAACTCCAAAATTGGTAGAAGGAAAGAAATCATAAAGATCTGAGCAGAAATAAATGAAAAAGAAATGAAAGAAATGATAGTAAAGTTTAATAAAACGAAAAGCTGGTTCTTTGAGAAGATAAACAAAATTGACAAACTTTTAGCCAGACTCATCAAGACAAAAAGAGAGAAGAATTAAATCAACAAAATTAGAAATGAAAAAGGAGAGGTTACAACGGACAATGCAGAAATACAAAGGATTATAAGAGACTATTATGAACAACTATATGACAATAAAATGGATAACCTGGAAGAAATGGACAAATTTTTAAAAAAGTTCAATCTTCCAAGACTGAACCAGGAAGAAATAAAAATTATGAACAACCCAATTACAAGCACTGAAATTGAAGCTGTGATCAAAAATCTCCCAAGAAACAAAAGCCCAGGATGAGACGGCTTCACAGGAGAATTCTATCAAACATTTAGAGAAGACCTAGTGCTTATCCTTCTAAAATGCTTTGAAAAAATTGCAGAGGAAGGAACACTTCCAAACTCATTCTACGAGGCCACCATCACCCTGATACCAAAACCAGACAAAGACAACACGAAAAAAGAAAACTACAGGCCAATATCACTGATGAACATGGATGCAAAAATTCTCAACAAAATTTTAGCAAATAAAATTCAGCAACACATTAAAAAGCTTACACACTATGATCAAGTTGGGTTTATTCCACAGATGCAAGGATTCTTCAATATACGCCAATCAAGCAATGTGATACACCATATCAACAAATTGAAAGATAAAAACCATATGATGATCTCAGTAGATGCAGAAAAGGCCTTTGAAAAAATTCAGTAACATTTATGATTAGAACTCTTCAAATAATGGGCATAGGAGGAACCTACCTCAACATAGTAAAGGCCATATATAATAAGCCTACAGCAAACATTATACTCAATGGTGAGAAACTGAAAGCATTCCCCCTAAGATCAGGAACAAGGCATGGGTGTCCACTTTCACCACTATTATTCAACATAGTTCTGGAAGTCCTAGTACAGCAATCAGAGATGAAAAAGAAATAAAGGGAATCCAGACTGGAAAAGAAGAACTAAAGCTCTCACTGTTTGCAGATGACCTGATACTATACATAGAAAACTCTAAAGATAGTATCAGAAAATTACTAGAGCTAATCAGTGAATTTAGCAAAGTTGCAGGATATGAAATCAATACACAGAAATCAGTTGCATTTCTATATACTAAGAATGAATAATCAGAAAGGGAAATTAAGGAATCAATCCTATTCACCATTGCAACAAAAAGAATTAAATACCTAGGTAAAAACCTACCTAAGGAGACAAAAGAACTGTACACAGGAAATTATAAGACATTAATGAAAGAAATCAAAGATGACATAAACAGATGGAGAGATAGTCCACATTCCTGGGTAGGAAGAATCAATACTGTGAAAATGACTATACTACCAAATGCAATCTTTAATGCAATCCCTATCAAATTACCAAAGGCAATTTTCACAGAACTACAACAAAAAAACTCACAATTAATATAGAAAAACAAAAGACCCTGAATATCTAAAGCAGTCTTGAGAAAGAAGAATGGAGTTGGAGGAATCAACCTTCCTGACTTCAGATTACACTATGAAGCTATAGTCATCAAGACAGTATGGTACTGGCACAAAAACAGAAATATATACCAATGGAACAACATAGAAAGACAAGAAATAAACCCATGCACCTATGGGTACCTTATTTTTGACAAAGAATATACAATAAGGCAAAGACAGCCTCTTCAATAAATGATGCTGGGAAAACTGGACAGCTACATGTAAAAGGATGACATTAGAACACTTCCTAACACCATACACAAAGATAAACTCAAAATGGATTAAAGACCTAAATGTAAGACAAGAAACTATAAAACTCTTACAGGAATACATAGGCAGAACAGTCTATGACATAAATCAAAGCAAGATCCTCTATGACCCACATCCTAGAGTAATAGAAATAAAGACAAAAGTAAACAAGTGGGACCTGATTATATTTAAAAGCCTTTGTACAGCAAAGGAAACTATAAGCAAGGCAAAAAGACAACCCCAGACTAGGAGAAAATAATAGCAAATGGAACAACTGACAAAGGATTAATTTTCAAAATATATAAACAGCTCATACAACTCAATACCAGAAAAACAAACAACCCAATGAAAAAGTGGGGAAAAGACCCAAAAAGACATTTCTCCAAAGAAGACATACAGATGACTAACAAATGCATGAAAAGATGCTCAACATCACTCATTATGAGAGAAATACAAATCAAAACTACAATGAGATATCACCTCACACCGGTCAGAATAGCCGTTATCAAAATTTCTACAAACAGTAAATGTTTGGAGAGGGTGTGGAGAAAAGGGAACGCTCTTGCTCTGTTGGTGGGAATGTAAATTTATATAGCTACTATGGAAGATGGTATAGAGATTCCTTAAGAAACTAGGAATAAAACCAAAATATGACCCAGCAATCCCACGCCTAGGAAACCTGAGGAAACAAAAATTGAAAGAGACACATGTATCCCATCGTTCATTGCAGCACTATTTACAATAGCTAGAATATGGAAGCAACCTAGACGTCCATCAGCAGATGAATGGATAAAGAAGTTGTGGTACATATACACAATGGAATATGCTGCTGCTGTTGCTGCTAAGTTGCTTCAGTCGTGTCCGACACTTTGTGACCCCATAGACAGTAGCTCACCAGGCTCCCCCATCCCTGGGATTCTCCAGGCAAGAACTCTGGAGTGGGTTGTCATTTCCTTCTCCAACAATGGAATATACTCAGCCTTAAAAAGGAACACATTTGAGTCAGTTCTGATGAGGTGGATGAACCTAGAACCTATTATACAGAGTGAAGTGAGTCAGAAAGAGAAAGATAAATACCATATTCTAATGCATATATACGGAATCTAGAAAAATGGTACTGAAGAATTTACTTAATAGGGCAACAATGGAGAAACAGAGAAAGAGAACAGACACATGGACATGGGGAGAGGGAATTCGAGGGTGAGATGTATGTAAAGAGTAACATGGAAACTTACATTACCATATGTAAAATAGGTAGCCAATGGGAATTTGCTGTATGGCTCAGGAAACTCAAACAGGGGCTCTGAATCAACCAAGGGGGTGGAATGGGGAGGGAAATGGGAGGGAGATTCAAACAGTAGGGGATATATGTATACCTATGGCTGATTCATGTTGAGGTTTGACAGAAAACAGCAAAATATTCAAAGCAATTATCCTTCAATAAAAAATAAATAAATTTTTAAAAATTAAATTAAATTAAAAGAAAAAGGCTGAGCACCAAAGAATTGATGCCTTTGAGCTGTGGTGCCAGAGAAGACTCCTGAGAGTCGCTTGAACAGCAAGGAGATCAAACCAGTCACTCTTAAGGGAAAACAACCTTGAATACTCATTGGAAGGACTGATGATAAAGCTGAAGCTCCCATACTGTGGCCACCTGATGCAAACAGAAGACTTACTGGAAAACCCCCTGATGCTGGGAAAGATTGAGGGTAGAAGCAGAGGGTGTCAAGAGGGTGAGGTGGCTGAATAGCATCATGGATGCAATGGACATAAACTTGGGCAAACTTCAAGAGATGGTGATGGACAGGAAGGCCTGTCATGCTGCAGTTCATGGTGTTACAGACTTGGGCATGACTGGGAGACTGAACAACAAAAACAAGTTATTGCATACCACAAGATCTGGAATTCATTAGATTATTTTGCTGTGGTAAGTGGAGGGATAAAATCATAGAAGTAAGCAGGTCAAGAAATTAATGTCAGAGTATTAAATTTATTATAAGGATAATGTACATGAAGTTGAAATTACTCAGGTTGAGAATGGGAATAATGGTGAAGAATTTGCTGTTATCATTGGTAAGGATAAAGGACCATTAGGAATAAAGATGACTGGAACAAGGAGGTGTAACAACATGAGAATCACACCTGGGCTTTTTATAGAGGTTGAAAGAACAGGAGAAACAAAGACAGGTGAATTTAGCACATCACTAGTAATCTGTAGAATGCCACCACCTTAGATGGCTGCAGAGGAAGGTAGCTTCCAATCACAGCAAAAACGGCTGAATGGGAAGCTAGCCTCCAATCAGAGCAAAATGAGGGTCTGTTTATGGACTATGCAGAGCCAGGTGGTAAAGAGATTCTGGGTAATGAAAGATGCCTGTGAGCCTTGGACTTCTTAAGTGTGTTGACTAAAGTAAATAGAAAGGGGAGACATCATGGAGTCATTCTCTTAGGGAAAAGTTTCTATTTTAGTTTCTCTCTTGTAACAGTTCTCAAACAGCTTATAGTGGTAAGCTGGGAGTGTACCTGATGGTGATAAAATTAATCTTACCAAGAACATGGAGTACTCTACATCCTACTCCAGTTCTGCAGAAAGAGACTGTCAAGAGCAAGGGGACAGCCTTGCTAGAAGCATAAAAAAATAAAAGGTTATAAAATGTAGCATTTATATTTCAAAACTCATCAGATCCTATAGGGCTTTGCAATGACACTGAAATGCATTAGCAGAATATTGTGAATATCTGTTACCAAATTTTCCAAGATAATTCTGAGTTGTTAAATTGAAGGTTGCTCTATTATGGAAAATAGCAGACTTTTGCAGGAAAAAAAAATTGTTTGCAAGTAAAATCTATGCTTTTACATCACTGTATTCTGAGGTATAACTAAATATTCAGTGGAGGTAGCAAGAAGGAAATAGGTGATCCTGGAGGGCAGTGGAAAGGCAATGAAGAATTTATTATTACAGGAGAAAAAAATGATCTGTAGGTAAACAAATCAGTTTCTGCCAAAAATTCAAGACTAAAATAAAAGTAATTTCACTATTTCAAAACCTAACAATATGTGACTTTAAATAAAATGCTACCAAGAATAACTTCTGACAGCCCTCTACACAGTCTACCTCTCTGAACTGAATGACAAACTACAAGTCTAGAAACTTGTCTAAAGTTCTGTACCATTCTGCAGAAAGATTGTCTAACATTGGATAGATCATTACAGATGAGGTGCGACTATCCATCAAGTGGATTTGTTGTTCCAAAAACACATCTGAGCCCATTATTTAAGAGGTAAGGTTTCCATTTCCATTACTGTCTTTCTGCCTACAGGTCTGTGCTGCTTGGAATATAAGATGTGTGTTAGAGAGAAATGCTCAGTTTAGAGAAATAGTATCATTTTCTCTCTAACTCTCTAGGAACAGTATGGCAAATCATCAGTAAAACATAGACAGGATTTATAATGAAGTCTTACAAATTTTATTTCTATCATCCATATGAAGAAATCCTATAATTTATTTAATTCTTTAGTATAATTCTTTAGTTAGGAAATAAATTTTTTAAATGTAATTATGAATTTATTCATTGATTCATTTATAATTATTTTATTAGCATCCACTCCGTACCACACACTGCGCTAGAAACTGCAAATATAACAGTTAAAATAGACACAATTCATTCAGATAGATAGTCACAACAAACAGACACAATGAAGAAACAAATAATTGGACATCATAATTAATATATAGGTAAATACCAAATTGTCTCAAAAATTACAATATTATAGGGACACAGCTCAGCCTGAAGTCAAGAAAGTTAAATTTAAGCTTATATACCCACAGGTTACTTATTATTTACTTTTATTTACTAAACATACACCTGATGGATGGAAGAATGGATATTATCTGTTTGAAAATTATTAGAGGCAAAAAGAAGAGGATATGCCAAGGTTCTGAGGTAAGATAAAGGAAAGAAAATGTCATGCAACTAAGCTGACTTAAAGGCCTTATTTTACACTAGCAATCCAAACTAATACTGTTGGCCTATATGCTATCTTGTGATACTTTAGAACAATACATCCAGATCTGAGTGTCACAGTAAAGGGTAACATGTCATATATTGAGACATTGCCCTGAGATGGCCCACTATAGTTCTCAAATTTTGATTTTGAGGGAAGGGGAGCCAGATGGTACCAGGAGGTGCAGTATATGACAAAGACAGTAAGCAGAAGAATGAGCAGTTAAAACAGAAAATGAAATTTAACCTATACTATAAACAGCCAGGACAATAGAAGGTGCCATAAAAAGACCAGAGTCATGATTACCACAGACATATCAAGGCCTCAGATGCCAAGCCATCTGGTCTATTCTGTCATTTGAGTACAACACATTATTTGTATCTTCATAACTCATAGAGTTATGACTAAAGATTTGATTGACAAAATTGCAGGCTGTTTCTGGACACCTATGGATGTTCCCTGAAACAACAAAAGACTAGAAATAAAACTTAGTTCTGTGCTAAGTGGCTCAGTTGTGTCCAACTCTGCGACCCAATGGACTGTAGCTCGCCAGGCACCTCTGTCCATGGGGATTTTATAGGCAAGAATACTGGAGTGGGTTGCCATGCCTTCTTCCAGGGATCTTCCCAACCCAGAGATTGAACCCAGGTCTCCCGCATTGCAGGTGGATTCTTTACGCTCTAAGCCACCAGGGAAGCCCAGAAATAAAGTAGAAAGTTCCAAAATAAAAAAAAAAAATCACACCAAAGTATGGATGCAGCAATAAGGAGACAACACCCTTAGTTAAATGATGTGTTAAGACAATCTAAACCAGTGAAAGAAAGTGAAAGTGAAAGTTGCTCAGTCGTGTCCAACTCTTTGCGATGCCATGGACATATACAGGCCATCCTTCTCCAGGCCAGAACACTGGAGTGGGTAGCCTTTCCCTTCTTCCTGACCCAGAAATTGAACTGGGGTCTCCTTGCATTGCAGGCGAATTCTTTACTAGCTGAACCAGTGAGGTATTACTAAAGCTCATATGCATAGAATGTCAGTAAAGAAAAATGTCTTGAACAAATGCCCTGAAAATGGCTCAAGGAAGGAGAAGGAAGAATGAAAAAAGAAATCAGAACAAAAGTTAGTAAAAATAGTACAGCTTAAAAGCAAAAAGACATTAAGATATGTATGACCAACCTAGACAGCATATTAAAAAGCAGAGACATTACTTTGCCAACAAAAGTCCGTCTGGTCAAGGTTATGGTTTTTCCAGTGGTCATGTATGGATTTGAGAGTTGGACTGTGAGGAAAGTTGAGCACCAAAAAATTGATGCTTTTGAACTATGCTGTTGGAGAAGACTCTTGAGAGTCCCTTGGACTGCAAGGATATCCAACCAGTCCATCCTAAAGGAGATCAAGCCTGGGTGATCATTGGAAGGACTGATGCTGGAGCTGAAACTCCAATACTTTGGCCACCTCATGCAAAGTGTTGACGGTTGGAAAAGACCCTGATGCTGGGAGGGATTGGGGGCAGGAGGAGAAGGGGACGACAGAGGATGAGATGACTGAATGGCATCACCGACTCGATGGGCATGAGTTTGAGTAAACTCTGGGAGTTGGTGATGGACAGGGAGGCCTGGTGTGCTGCGATTCATGGGGTTGCAAAGAGTTGGACACGACTGAGCAACTGAACTGAAATGAATGTCTTGAATGCAGTGAGGATTTCATACATATATCAGATGTGTGTGTGATATCATATATCATAGGATATATATATATGTGTGTGTGTGTGTGTTAAAACATAAGATTATATGCTTTAAATATATTAAAATTATTGTTTGTAATTATACCTCAATGGAACTGTTAAAATAAATATGTCAAATATATATTTGTCTTCTTTTATCTCAGAGAGTTAGCTTGTAAAATATTTGGTCTACATTCCTTATCCACTCTGCTAAATAAGCAAACCAATACTTTAAAAATTCTTAGTTCTAATGAGATAATAATCTGTACTTTTTGGAGTGAGAACTCTCATGTTGGCTGTAGGATTGATATCCTGAAAAGTTATAGAAATACAAAAAAAATCCTTTCCTCAAACATAATCTTTACAAACTTATGTAAAAGAAAAAATAGAAATGTAGTTCAAGAAGTTGCCTTAAAAAAATGTGTTTAAAGATAATATCATTTCAGCTGACAATTATGGAGTTTTAATTGGTCTGTAAGCTTCCAAAATTCTCTGTAGGTTAAATGCAATAGCCACAGATGGCAGAAAATTTGGAAATCTCAGTAACAGGCATAGCATCTTAAAATATAGATATATACCCAGAAACAATTTCAACAAAGCCTTACATGTAACATTCTTATCCAATGCAGATATTTAAAGTAGGTTATTTTTCACTGATGAAGTAACTTTGATGTAGATTTCTCCAAGAGAAACTTGTATCAATATTCTTTCTGAATCTAAAGGAAAAAAAAATCTATTTTAGCAGATTTGATAACTTTCATTATGATAAGCATTTGTTGATGTGTAAATTTTCTTTTTCTTGGTTTATCATCTAAGTAGAAATATTGAAAGAATTTACAATTCTTAAGCTAGACCTATATCGCTCCCTTACTGGTCACTCACCCAATGAGTAAATAGCCTGTCTTTTCTTTCTAGGAGACATTCAAGCTAATCAGACTGAAGCTCATTGATTTGGTTGATTCATCCATTCATATATTCCTACAATTTTGTTCAGTATTTTAATATATATCAAGCACTAGAATAGACAGTGAGGATTTAAAGAAAAGAAAGACACTTCTTGTGGTCCAGAAATTTGCTATCTACTCTGAAGTTAGAAACTAAATAAAAAACGTAATTTGATAAGCACTGTGATAGAATTCTGGAGAAGACAATGGCACCCCACTCCAGTACTATTGCCTGGAAAATCCCACGGATGGAGGAGCCTGGTAGGCTGTGGTCCATGGGGTCGGGAAGAGTCGGACATGACTGAGTGACTTCAATTTCACTTTTCACTTTCATGCATTGGAGAAGGAAATGGCAACCCACTCCAGTGTTCTTGCCTGGAGAATCCCAGGGACAGGGGAGTCTGGTGGGCTGCTGTTTATGGGGTCGCACAGAGTTGGACATGACTGAAGTGACTTAGCAGCAGCAGCAGTGATAGAATTCATGAACTTGGTATTGGGTAAACAGAGCCAGATGCACCTGTTCTAGAGTGGTGGACTGGAGTGAAATCAGTAAAGTTTGGCAAAGAAGTAATGGGATGAATGAAGCAAAGAAGGAGTGTAAGAGGATACAGACCATACAAACTCAGGAATTTACCGAGCCCTTTTTCTCTCTTTACAACAAAATGTGACTGACCTTATATGACATTTTTCTATATCGCTTACACATATGCCAGTGTGTTAGACTGAACTTCCAATAAAGCAGCTGAGTCATTTGATGGGACCACTTGGCCGAAGCTTTGTTGACAAAGCAATATAAGTGTCTGAGTGATTAAACAGATATTCAATTAAAGTTCAGTGCAAAGGATACTCTAAAATTTCTTTATCTGCTATTCCCGTCAATAAATTCCCAATTTGGCCTCATAATATTTCCTTCAGTGAAATCTGTCTGGCTTTGGAGTCAGAAAGACCTGGATTTATCTGCCAATATTGACATCAAAATTTGCTTGAATTTAGGTTTTGTCTCTATCAGCTTTGGCATTATCATCTCCACTGCAACATGAGTATAAATACTATCCACTTCATGTGGTTGTTGGCTGTTGTAAGAATTAAATGAGGTTTAACTTTGTAGTGTACACTGGAGGTTAGTTTTTTTAATTAATTATTTTAATTGGAGGTTAATTACTTTAAAATATTATAGAGGTTTTTGCCATACATTCACACTAATCAGCCATGGGTGTATATGTTCGCCATCCTGAACCCCCCTCCCACCTCTCTCCCCATCCCATCCCTCAGGGTCATCTCAGTGCACCAGCCCTGAGCACTCTGTCTCATGCATTGAACCTGGACTAGCGATCTATTCCACATATGATAATATACATGTTTCAATGCTATTCTCTCAAATCATCTCACCTTCGCCTTCTCCCACAGAATCCAAAAGTCTGTTCTTTACATCTGTGTCTCTTTTGCTGTCTCACATATAGGGTCATTGTTACCGTCTTTCTAAATTCCATTATATATGGAATTTATATATATGCATTAATACACTGTATTGGTGTTTTTCTTTCTGACTTACTTACTATACTCCAGTTTCATCCACCTCATTAGAACTGATTCAAATGCATTCTTTACAATAGCTGAGTAATATTACAATGTGTATATGCACCACAGCTTTCTTATCCATTCATCTGCCAATGGACATCTAGGTTGATTCCATGTTCTAGCTATTGTAAACAGTGCTGCAATGAACATTGGGATATATGTGTCTCTTTCAATTCTGGTTTCCTCAGTGTGTATGCCCAGCAGTGGGATTTCTGGATCATATGGCAGTTCTATTTCTAGTTTTTAAAGGAATCTCCACACTGTTCTCCATAGTGGCTGTACTAGTTTGCATTCCCACCAACAGTGTAAGAGGGTTCCTTTTCGTCCACATCCTCTCCGGCATTTATTGCTTGTAAACTTTTTGATAGCAGCCATTCTGACCAGCATGAGATGGTACCTCTTTGTGGTTTTGATTTGCATTTCTCTAATAGTGAGTGATGTTGAGCATCTTTTCATGTGTTTGTTAGCCATCTGTATGTCTTCTTTGGAGAAATGTCTGTTTAGTTCTTTGGCCCATTTTTTGATTGGGTCATTTATTTTTCTGGAATTGAGCTGCAGGAGTTGCTTGTATATTTTTGAGATTAATCCTTTGTGTGTTGCTTCGTTTGCTATTATTTTCTCCCATTCTGAAGGGTGTCTTTTCACCTTGCTTAGTTTCCTTCATTGTGTAAAAGCTTTAAGTTCAATTAAGTCCCACTTGTTTATTTTTGCTTTTATTTCCATTATGCTGGGAGGTGGGCCATAGAGGATCCTCTTTGATTTATATCAGAGAGTGTTTTGACTATGTTTGCCTCTAAGAGTTTTTTTTTGTTTTTTTTTTTTAATTTTTTTATTAGTTGGAGGCTAATTACTTCACAACATTTCAGTGGGTTTTGTCATACATTGATATGAATCAGCCATAGATTTACACTTATTCCCCATCCCGATCCCCCCTCCCATCTCCCTCTCCACCCGATTCCTCTGGGTCTTCCCAGTGCACCAGGCCGGAGCACTTGTCTCATGCATCCCACCTGGGCTGGTGATCTGTTTCACCATAGATAGTATACATGCTGTTCTTTTGAAACATCCCACCCTCACCTTCTCCCACAGAGTTCAAAAGTCTGTTCTGTATTTCTGTGTCTCTTTTTCTGTTTTGCATATAGCGTTATCGTTACCATCTTTCTAAATTCCATATATATGTGTTAGTATGCTGTAATGTTCTTTATCTTTCTGGCTTACTTCACTCTGTATAAGGGGCTCCAGTTTCATCCATCTCATTAGGACTGGTTCAAATGAATTCTTTTTAATGGCTGAGTAAAATTCCATGGTGTATATGTACCACAGCTTCCTTATCCATTCATCTGCTGATGGGCATCTAGGTTGCTTCCATGTCCTGGCTATTATAAACAGTGCTGCGATGAACATTGGGGTGCACGTGTCTCTTTCAGATCTGGTTTCCTCAGTGTGTATGCCCAGAAGTGGGATTGCTGGGTCATATGGAAGTTCTATTTCCAGTTTTTTAAGGAATCTCCACACTGTTTTCCATAGTGGCTGTACTAGTTTGCATTCCCACCAACAGTGTAAGAGGGTTCCCTTTTCTCCACAGCCTCTCCAGCATTTATTGCTTGTAGACTTTTGGATAGCAGCCATCCTGACTGGTGTGTAATGGTACCTCATTGTGGTTTTGATTTGCATTTCTCTAATAATGAGTGATGTTGAGCATCTTTTCATGTGTTTGTTAGCCATCTGTATGTCTTCTTTGGAGAAATGTCTGTTTAGTTCTCTGGCCCATTTTTTGATTGGGTCATTTATTTTTCTGGAATTGAGCTGCAGGAGTTGCTTGTATATTTTTGAGATTAATCCTTTGTCTGTTTCTTCATTTGCTATTATTTTCTCCCAATCTGACGGCTGTCTTTTCACCTTACTTATAGTTTCTTTTGTAGTGCAAAAGCTTTTAAGTTTCATTAGATCCCATTTGTTTAGTTTTGCTTTTATTTCCAATATTCTGGGAGGTGGGTCATAGAGGATCTTGCTGTGATTTATGTCGGAGAGTGTTTTGCCTATGTTCTCCTCTAGGAGTTTTATAGTTTCTGGTCTTACATTTAGATCTTTAATCCATTTTGAGTTTATTTTTGTGTATGGTGTTAGAAAGTGTTCTAGTTTCATTCTTTTGCAAGTGGTTGACCAGTTTTCCCAGCACCACTTGTTAAAGAGGTTGTCTTTTTTCCATTGTATATCCTTGCCTCCTTTGTCAAAGATAAGGTGTCCATAGGTTCGTGGATTTATCTCTGGGCTTTCTATTCTGTTCCATTGGTCTATATTTCTGTCTTTGTGCCAGTACCACACTGTCTTGATGACTGTGGCTTTGTAGTAGAGTCTGAAGTCAGGCAGGTTGATTCCTCCAGTTCCATTCTTCTTTTTCAAGATTACTTTGGCTCTTCGAGGTTTTTTGTATTTCCATACAAATTGTGAAATTCTTTGGTCTAGTTCTGTGAAAAATACCATTGGTAGCTTGATAGGGATTGCATTGAATCTATAGATTGCTTTGGGTAGAATAGCCATTTTGACAATATTGATTCTTCCAATCCATGAACACGGTATGTTTCTCCATCTGTTTGTGTCCTCTTTGATTTCTTTCATCAGTGTTTTATAGTTTTCTATGTATAGGTCTTTTGTTTCTTTAGGTAGATATACTCCTAAGTATTTTATTCTTTTTGTTGCAATGGTGAATGGTATTGTTTCCTTAATTTCTCTTTCTGTTTTTTCATTGTTAGTATATAGGAATGCAAGGGATTTCTGTGTGTTAATTTTATATCCTGCAACTTTACTATATTCATTGATTAGTTCTAGTAATTTTCTGGTAGAGTCTTTAGGGTTTTCTATATAGAGGATCATGTCATCTGCAAACAGTGAGAGTTTCACTTCTTCTTTTCCTATCTGGATTCCTTTTACTTCTTTTTCTGCTCTGATTGCTGTGGCCAAAACTTCCAACACTATGTTGAACAGTAGTGGTGAGAGTGGGCACCCTTGTCTTGTTCCTGATTTCAGGGGAAATGCTTTCAATTTTTCACCATTGAGGGTGATGCTTGCTGTGGGTTTGTCATATATAGCTTTTATTATGTTGAGGTATGTTCCTTCTATTCCTGCTTTTTGGAGAGTTTTAATCATAAATGAGTGTTGAATTTTGTCAAAGGCTTTCTCTGCATCTATTGAGATAATCATATGGTTTTTATCTTTCAATTTGTTAATGTGGTGTATTACATTGATTGATTTGCGGATGTTGAAGAATCCTTGCATTCCTGGGATAAAGCCCACTTGGTCGTGGTGTATGATTTTTTTAATATGTTGTTGGATTCTGTTTGCTAGAATTTTGTTAAGGATTTTTGCATCTATGTTCATCAGTGATATTGGCCTGTAGTTTTCTTTTTTTGTGGCATCTTTGTCAGGTTTTGGAATTAGGGTGATGGTGGCCTCATAGAATGAGTTTGGAAGTTTACCTTCTTCTGCAATTTTCTGGAAGAGTTTGAGTAAGGTAGGTGTTAGCTCTTCTCTAAATTTTTGGTAGAATTCAGCTGTGAAGCCATCTGGTCCTGGGCTTTTGTTTGCTGGAAGATTTTTGATTACAGTTTCGATTTCCTTGCCTGTGATGGGTCTGTTAAGATCTTCTATTTCTTCCTGGTTCAGTTTTGGAAAGTTATACTTTTCTAAGAATTTGTCCATTTCATCCAAGTTGTCCATTTTATTGGCATAGAGCTGCTGGTAGTAGTCTCTTATGATCCTTTGTATTTCAGTGTTGTCTGTTGTGATCTCTCCATTTTCATTTCTAATTTTGTTAATTTGGTTCTTCTCTCTTTGTTTCTTAATGAGTCTTGCTAATGGTTTGTCAATTTTGTTTATTTTTTCAAAAAACCAGCTTTTAGCTTTGTTGACTTTTGCTATAGTCTCTTTAGTTTCTATTGCATTTATTTCTGCCTTAATTTTTAAGATTTCTTTCCTTCTGCTAACCCTGGGGTTCTTCATTTCTTCCTTCTCTAATTGCTTTAGGTGTAGAGTTAGGTTATTTATTTGGCTTTTTTCTTGTTTCTTGATGTAAGCCTGTAATGCTATGAACCTTCCCCTTAGCACTGCTTTTACAGTGTCCCATAGGTTTTGGGTTGTTGTGTTTTCATTTTCATTCATTTCTATACATATTTTGATTTCTTTTTTGATTTCTTCTATGATTTGTTGGTTATTCAGAATCGTGTTATTTAGCCTCCAGGTGTTTGAATTTTTAACAATTTTTTTCCTGTAATTGAGATCTAATCTTACTGCACTGTGGTCAGAAAAGATGACTGGAATGATTTCAATTTTTTTTGAATTTTCCATGACTAGTTTTATGGCCCAGGATGTGATCTATTCTGGAGAAGGTTCCGTGTGCACTTGAGAAAAAGGTGAAGTTGCTTGTTTTGGGGTGAAATGTCCTATAGATATCAATTAGGTCTAGCTGGTCCATTGTGTCATTTAAAGTTTGTGTTTCCTTGTTAATTTTCTGTTTAGTTGATCTATCCATAGTTGTGAGTGGGGTATTAAAGTCTCCCACTATTATTGTGTTACTATTAATTTCCTCTTTCATACTCGTTAGTGTTTGCCGTACATATTGCGGTGCTCCTATGTTGGGTGCATATATATTTATAATTGTTATATCTTCTTCTTGGATTGATCCTTTGATCATTATGTAGTGTCCTTCTTTGTCTCTTTTCACAGCTTTTATTTGAAAGTCTATTTTATCTGATATGAGTATTGCGACTCCTGCTTTCTTTTGGTCTCCATTTGCATGAAATATTTTTTTCCAGCCCTTCACTTTTAGTCTGTATGTGTCTCTTGTTTTGAGGTGGGTCTCTTGTAGACAGCATATATGGGGGTCTTGTTTTTGTATCCATTCAGCCAATCTTTGTCTTTTGGTTGGGGCATTCAACCCATTTACATTTAAGGTAATTATTGATAGGTGTGGTCCCGTTGCCATTTACTTTGTTGTTTTGGGTTCACGTTTACACAACCTTTCTGCATTTCCTGTCTAGAGAAGATCCTTTAGCATTTGTTGAAGAGCTGGTTTGGTGGTGCTGAATTCTCTCAGCTTTTGCTTATCTGTAAAGCTTTTGAGTTCACCTTCATATCTGAATGAGATCCTTGCTGGATACAGTAATCTAGGTTGTAGGTTATTCTCTTTCATTACTTTCAGGACGTCCTGCCATTCCCTTCTGGCCTGGAGGGTTTCTATTGATAGGTCAGCTGTTATCCTTATGGGAATCCCTTTGTGTGTTATTTGTTGTTTTTCCCTTGCTGCTTTTAATATTTGTTCTTTGTGTTTGATCTTTGTTAGTTTGATTAATATGTGTCTTGGGGTGTTTCGCCTTGGGTTTATCCTGTTTGGGACTCTCTGGGTTTCTTGGACTTGAGTGGCTATTTCCTTCCCCATTTTAGGGAAGTTTTCAGCTATTATCTCCTCGAGTATTTTCTCATGGCCTTTCTTTTTGTCTTCTTCTTCTGGAACTCCTATGATTCGAATGTTGGGGCGTTTCACAGTGTCCCAGAGGTCCCTGAGGTTGTCCTCATTTCTTTTGATCCTTTTTTCTTTTTTCCTCTCTGCTTCATTTATTTCCACCATTTTATCTTCTACCTCACTTATCCTATCTTCTGCCTCCGTTATTCTACTCTTGGTTCCCTCCAAAGTGTTTTTGATCTCATTCATTGCATTGTTCATTTTTAATTGACTCTTTTTTATTTCTTCTAGGTCTTTATTAAACAATTCTTGTATCTTTTCAATCTTTGTCTCCAGGCTATTTATCTGTAACTCCATTTTGTTTTCAAGATTTTGGATCATTTTTATTATCATTATTCTAAATTCTTTTTCAGGTAGATTCCCTATCTCCTCCTCTTTTGTTTGACTTGGTGGGCATTTTTCATGTTCCTTTACCTGTTGGGTATTTCTTTGCCTTTTCATCTTGTTTAGATTGCTGTGTCTGGAGTGGACTTTCTGTATTCTGGAGGTCTATGGTTCCTTTTTATTGTGGAGGATTTACCCAGTGGGTGGGGTTAGACGATTGGCTTGTCAAGGTTTCCTGGTTAGGGAAGCTTGCATCAGTGTACTGGTGCGTGGAACTTGATTTCTTCTTTTTGGAGAGCAATGGAGTGCCCAGTAATGAGTTTTGAGATGGGTCTATGTGTTAGGTGTCACCTTGGGCAGCCTGTATGTTGACATTCGGGGCTATGTTCCTGTGTTGCTGGAGAATTTGCGTGGTATGTCTTGCTCTAAAACTTACTGGCTCTTGGGTGGTGGTTGCTTTCAGTGTAGGTATGGAGGCTTTTGGACGGTCACTTATTGCTTAAAGTTCCATGTAGTCAGGAGTTTTCTGGTGTTCTCAGGTTTTGGGCTTAAGTTTCCTGCCTCTGGATTTCAGTTTTATTCTTCCTGTAGTCTCAGGACTTCTCCAACTATACAGCACTGATAATAAAACTTCTAGGTTAATGGCGAAAAGATTCTCCCCTGTTAGGGACACCCAGAGAGGTTCACAGAGTTACATGAACAGGAGAAAAGGGAGGAGGGAGATAGAGATGAGCAGGAGGAGAAAAAGGGGGACTCAAGAGGAGAGAGACAGATCTACGCAGCTGTCTGTTCCCAGAGTGTTCTCCGTATCTCAGACACCTACAAGGATTCACAGAATTGGATTGGGAAGAGAAGGGGAAAGGAGGAAATAGAGGTGTTCTGAGGTAGAAAACAGAGAGTCAAGATTGGGAGAGAATAATCTTCGGTTTAAAGATAGGGCTTCTCTCTTTTTTTTTTTTTTTGGTAAGGTTATAGTGTAGTGAAAATGAAAATGAAGAGTAGTAGAGGAGTACTAGAGGACTTTAAAAGAAATAAGAGAAAAAGAAAAATAGAAAATAAAAGAGAAAATGGAAAGGAAAAAAAAGAAGAAAAAAGAAAAAAAAGAAAAAGAAAAAAAAGAAAAAAAAACAAAACAAAAAAAAAAAAGAAAGAAGAAAAAAATTTTTTTCCCCCTAATTAAAAAAATCATAAAAATCTATGAAAATGAAAGTTAAGGAGTAATGGGGGAGTAATAGGGAATTTTAAAGGAAAATAAAAGAGAAAAAATAAAAAAGAAAAAATATAAAAAGAAAAAAAAATTTTTTTTTTCCTTACTTAGAAAAAAAAAGTAAAAATATATCTAGGAGTTTCTCTGGAGCTCTTGCGGTCAGTGTGGGTTCGGCTCAGTTTCAGATAGCTCCTCGTTCCAGCTTACACTTCTCGATATCTACAGGGCCCTTCCGGTGAAGTCGGTGTTTTCTACAGGGATTTTAATCTGTTGCACTAGTCCCTTCTGAAGCGGTTCCCTTTGTTTATTTGGCTTCTGTTTGCCGGTCTCTTCAGAGCCTCATTTCCGCCCTGACACAGGCGGGCGGAGGTGGACTCTTATTCAGTTAGCTAGTTCCGTTGCGCTGCTGGGAGGGCTGACGCTGCGGGGATGGGCTGGCGCTGCGGGGCGGGGCTGACGCTGCGGGGAGGGGCTGGCCCTGCGGGGGCGGGCTGGCGCTGCCGGGAGGGGCTGACGCTGCTTTCTCCGTCTGCGCTGCTCAGGCTCCCGGCTGTTCTATATGGAGCGCGCCCCGCGCTGCGCTAGGTTCCAGCCCTCGGGTGTTCCACAAAAGCGCGGAAGGAAAAGCTGCGCCTGCTCTCTGTGCCTTCCCCGTCAGAGCGGTCCAGGCAGCGAGGGGCTTGATGGGCGCACTATCCCCAGGTGTGGCGCACTCACTCCCTTCCGCGGACCCAGTCTCAGTTTCCGCTGGCGCCAGTCGGGTGCGCGCGCCCTCCGCGTCCCCAGCCCCAGTCCCCGCCCGCGCAGGTCGGGTGCCTGCGCCCTGTGTCTCGCCGCGACCTTCCCCTCCCCCCTGCCTCCTGCCTCCGGCGGGGCTGGGCGGGTCCGCAGCCTGCGACCTCTTCTTGGGACTTTCTCCGTCCCTTTGTTCTGCGAACGGCCGGCAGTGTGTTCCGGCCGGTTAATTTTCTCTCTTTTGGTCTCCCACAGTTCAAGTTGGCACCTCACAGAAGCTCCCTCCGATTGTCCTCAGGGCACTCAGGCCCGGACCCTAGCCCAAGCAAGGCCGCCTAAGACTCCCTTCCCGGGACGGGTCTCCGTCCTTAGCTCTTTTGTCTCACTTTTTATCTTTTATATTTTGTCCTACCTCCTTTCGAAGACAATGGTCTGCTTTTCTGGGCGCCTGATGTCCTCAGCTAGCGATCAGAAGTTGTTTTGTGAGGTTTGCTCTGCATTCAGTTATTCTTTTGATGAATTCGTAGGAGAGAAAGTGGTCTCCCCGTCCTACTCCTCCGCCATCTTGGCTCCTCCCCTACTCCTCCGCCATCTTGGCTCAGCCTCTAAGAGTTTTATAGTTTCTGGTCTTACATGTAAGTCTTTAAACCATTTTGAGTTTATTTTTGTGTATGGTGTTAGACAGCATTCTAGTTTCACTCTTTTACAAGTGGTTGACCAGTTTTCCCAGCACCACTTGTTAAAGAGATTGTCTTTTCTCCATTGTATATTCTTGCCTCCTTTGTCAAAGATAAGGTGTCCATAGGTGCATGGGTTTATCTCTGGGCTTTCTATTTTGTTTCATTGACCTACATTTCGGTCTTTGTGCCACTACCATACTGTCTTGATGACTGTTGCTTTGTAGTATAGTCTGAAGTCAGGCAGGTTGATTCCTCCAGTTCCATTCTTCTTTCTCAAGATTGCTTTGGCTATTCTAGGTTTTTTGTATTTCCATATAAATTGTGAAATTATTTGTTCTAGTTCTCTGAAAAATACCATTGGTAGCTTGATAGGGATTGCTTTGGGTAGTATACTCATTTTCACTATATTGATTCCTCTGATCCATGAATATGGTATATTTCTCCATCTATTTGTGTCATCTCTGATTTCTTTCATCAATGTTTTATAGTTTTATATATAAATACATATGTCTTTTGTTTCTTTAGGTAGGTTTATTCCTAAGTATTTTATTCTTTTCATTGCAATGGTGAATGGAATTGTTTCCTTAATTTCTCTTTCTGTTTTCTCATTGTTAGTGTATAGGAATGCAAGGGATGTCTGTGTGTTAATTTTATATCCTGCAACTTTATTATATTCATTGATTAGCTCTAGTAATTTTCTGGTGGAGTCTTTAGGGTTTTCTATGTAGAGGATCATGTCTTCTGCAAACAGTGAGAGTTTTACTTCTTTTCTAATCTGGATTCCTTTTATTTCTTTTTCTTCTCTGATTGCTGTGGCTAAAACTTCCAAAACTATGTTGAATAGTAGTGGTGAGAGTGGGCACCCTTGTCTTGTTCCTGACTTTAGGGGAAATTAGAGGTTACTTTAAGAGCTCAATGAATAGCAATAAGAATACACATGCTATAAAATGCACAGCTATACATTCCCTGCTCGAAAGCACTTGCTTTGACATGGTATTTAAAATCCAGATAAAATAGAAATAGGCTTGAGAATCTTTTCACTAAAGTGGAAAGTCCAGATATTTTGAACATGTGATGCACCAGCCTAAGGACTTTGCTGTTTCACGAGAACATTCAGATTCTTATTTGAAATAACTGAAGCTCTATGATGTTTGTGCAAAGCTAGAAAAACTGCATTTACTAGACTCTCTGCATATGCTGAATGAAGATCAATGTGCAACTTGTTAAGAATTAATATATCATGTCGTTCTAACTATCATGGAGTGTCAAAATCAAGGTGGTGTCATAATCAGGTGTACCCGTTTCTAGATTCACCCTTCCACTCTGCTTAATGCCTTCTTCTATGCTCTGAGTGCCCAAGTGATCATCAAGAGAAGTGATTTATGAAAGAAGTTTCCTCAACTGGAGTAATTTTTATATAATGTAGAGTGAGGTTGCAAATTCAACTGATACTACAATCTGGATATTTAGAGAAAAAACAACCCCACTTTTCTTTCTTACAGATTATCTATATACTTCTACACAGGCCTTCACACACTATTTAGCAGGGAAAAATTAACTCAATGTCCAGCATCATTTACATTTATCATAACTTAAGAGTAATTAAGCTAAGGTAATTCGACTTCCTAGGACGAGCACATTTTCTTGGATGGTGATCTTCTTTCCTCAGCTCTACCCCTAAGGTGGTATCCCAGAACATGAATAAAGGAACGTTTGCTTCATGAGATCTCTAAAGAGTGAATTATTGGGAATCTTTTTGCATGGTGTATTCTGATGTTTTGTGTGATGCTCAGACAAGCTCTCTGAGCTCAAAATTTGTATGTCAAGGTGCTTACTTGATATTTTATATGTAATAAACATCACAATCTGAAATGTCCAAAACAGATCTCATGTTTTATTCCTCTGGGAACCTTCCTCATTCATGTGAATGGTCCCATTATCACCTAGTTTCTCAAGCCAAAACCCCGGGGTTCATTTGCTTTCCTTTACTTCCCCCATCTAATCATCAGAGGAGCCTACCAGCTCTGCTAAAAACGTAGCTAGGATCTATCCTTTTCTTTCCATCATCCTTACCATTATTCTGGTCTAATCCTCATAATGTCTTGACTAGACTCCTAAACTAATTTTTGTGTCATTTCAACTTTGTTCTACGCTTGAAAGCAGACTGATATTGAAAATGTCAATCAAATCCTCAATATCCTTCAAAACTGGTTAATGGCTCTCATTCGTGTGGATTGAAATCTTGTTTAGTAACATCAAAACTGAAGTTAAACTGTTTTATAAGCCATGTATGATCCAGTTTCTGCTACATCTCTAATGTTATCACTCTCACTTTCAGCCACAATTATCTCTTTTCTGTTCCTTGAGAAAGACAAACTCTTATGTGCCTTTGAGCCTCTTCAATTCACCATTCTGTGTGCTTAGGCTGCTAGCAAGCTAAAATGTCACATTATCAAAGTGGCTTCTGATCACATTGTCAAGAGTGGTAAGAACTCAGTTCTCTGCTTTCTATCACATCACCATTTTTAACTTGTACTATCTATATCACAATTTACAATTATATCATTAATTAATTAGTGTGCTTATTTATTTTACTAGTTTTTTATCTGTCTTCTCCTTTGTTATAAGCTCCATAGATGGTTATCTATTATAGTGCTGTCACTATTGTATATTTCTCACTTAATATTTACTGAGCAGAATGGAAGAGGAATCATACTATATGTTGTAGTTTAAAATTAAGTCAGTTATGCTAAAATATTATTTTTAAATTACAAAATGCCTTCCATAGTTGGCATAATGTAGCTTTAGTCATTTAAAACCTCTATTGTTACTACTACTACTATCGTCTTTTAAACATTCCATAATACACAACTGTGCCAACAGATATTTAAAACGAAAGCATGGTGCTTTGTCTGGGCAGACATGATAAGAATTACTGGAGTGTTGGTCATATCTGCAGCTCTCACTCAGGATTCTGCCAGGAGTATGTTAGGAACTAGTGATAATGACTTCCTTGAAGCTTCAGTCATTCAGATAGTTGAGATAAGCTACATTCACTCAGAAGAAATGTATAGCTTCTATACATAAATCAGTAACTTTTTTTTTTTTTTACATTTTATGACTTTATTTTTTTTTCCATTTATTTTTATTAGTTGGAGGCTAATTACTTTACAGTATTGTAGTGGATTTTGTCATACACTGACATGAATCAGCCATGGATTTACATGTATTCCCCATCCCGATCCCCCCTCCCACCTCCCTCTCCACCCGAAATCAGTAACTTCTATGGAAAGAGCACTTTGTCTGTAACTATGCAGATTTAAATTTTATGCCCAAAGTGCTGATAAAACAGATAGTCCAGATATTCTTTGCATTTCCTTGGTGTTGGGCCATGAAGCATGATATTGCATGAGACCAGGTTCATCCAGAATTTTCACTTGTCCTGAGGTCTGAAAGGACCTAATGAAATGTAATTTGCTTTGCTGGGAGCACTATTGGCTCAAGCATATTGAATTCATCTAAAAATTTATCTCTGAAAACCTAGAAAGAGTTGCTTTGACATTAATTTTTGCATCCTGTTTGATCATTGTGAATATCATGAATATTTCCAGAAATTACTCAAAATTGTACCTGTGGGAGTTGAAGATTTACATTAGACTCTTCGAACATGTGAACTTTCCTCAAATTTAAGCACAGAAACAGAGGTCAAGAAAGTCTTACTCACCGGAAGATTTCTTAGGAAATAATCTGAAATTAAGCAATGGAGTGCTTGTCTTCTCTCATATTAAAGATTCTCAGAATTAATTTTCACAGACACTTCTCACCTTTACACCTTTTGCTGAACTTATTCAGGTCTGATTAATGTGTTAAATAACTCAAACTAGCTGATATTAGTGTGGAAACACATCCATTGGCCTTCACTCCTACATTCATTGTGTACTGTGGACTTTTGGTTAAGTTTTTTAACCTTTGTAAGCCTCTGTTTTTTCCACTGTAAAAAAAGAATTCTAGCAATTGCTATGGTATATGATTTTCTAGAATTAACTGAAACAAAGCAAGTAAAAGCCTTAACTAGGGGCTTAGCACTGTATGTCCAATATATGGTAACCACTATCATTAGCAATATTGATGGCTATCTCCTTTAATTATTTAACTATTTGTGTCTAATACATATGTTTGGCTATAAATTATTAATACATTTCTGCAGAAAGTTTGTTGTGTCTTCAATGATTAAGTGATACAATTACTCCATTTTACTCAAAATTTTCCTATTTTTCTTAATTATTTTGTGTATTATCTCTTAAATAGGTAAAATGTAAGGATATAGACACTATATGTTTTGACTGTTATTTATGTTGAGCCTAATTTTTAAAACTCTCACCATGCTTCAACTGAGTACAGTTGTGTAACAGGGGCCATTTTTCCCTATGGTTCAGGTTTCAGCCTTAAAAATACAAATGCCTCTGCCTATAGTGAGAAGGGATTTAGGCCTTTTTTTCCCCCACCTAGGGGAGTATTAAAGAGTCTTCTTTCAACCCTATGTCCATCTCCTTACTAACTCCTAAGCAAAGGAGAGCCAGCAATGGAATTGGTTAGAGCCTATGACAGTCACTAGGCTTTCCAAGTGAGGAGTGTTACTGCATCTTGTGTGGGTGCTTAGTCGCTCAGTCGTGTCAGACTCTTTGCAACCCCACAGACTGTAGCCCACCAGCCTCTTATGTCCATGGGGATTCTCCAGGCAAGAATACTTCAGCAGGTTGCCATGCCCTCCTCCAAGGGATCTTCCCAACCCAGGGATCGAGCGAACCCAGGTCTCCCACATTGCAGGCACATTCTTTACCATCTGGGCCACCAGGGAAGCCCAACTAAGCACAAACGCAACCATGTGGAAGCCTTTCTTACCCTTCGTTTTGTTGTTTGTTAAGATTTAGACCTTATTTTGTGCCATTTATCTTACTTTTTAATCTCCCTGATGGGAAGCAGTCATAAAAGTATTTCTGGTAGAGAGAGGCAAGGTCACACACACACAGGCCCTCCCTGTTTGTGTCTCTGCCTGTGAATGGGTGGGTATCCCCAATTCCATGAGACTGATTCAGCAAGGAGATCTGGAGTCTGTTTCAAAGACTCAAATGTTCTAAATGCAGTGGGTAGGGAGTGGGAAGCTTCTGTGTCTAACTTATCAGAGAAACCTTGCTTTGAGAAAGTTGTAGCTTGCCTAGGAGTTAAGGCATTAATTTGGCTATCACTTCTTATGTATGGCATGGCTTCAAAGGATACCCACAACAAGAGACAAGGTGAATGAAAGTTTTAAGTCATCTGCAATCCATAACATTATGCTGCTTCTTTCAGAAGAAGTCCAAGAATGTTTTCATGCATATAACATAAAGAGTTATAAAAAAAAAAAGACAGTCTGTTTGTATTCACAGATTTTCATTGAATATTTTTATTTTTCACCATGTATTATTCTCCTTAAGTTCCACCTAGAAAAGGTTTTTTAGTACAAAAATTTATTTTTAAAAAGACTCCTAACAGTGAAATAAACAACAGTTCTAAATATAACCTTCATGCTCTGCAGAAAAAGGCACCCATAATCTCCTCAAGAACCGAGCCATGTAATCTGACCACTATTTAATGTCAGTGAGACTTGCAGGTTCTATTTATATAAATTGGAAGACACTGAAATAGTTTCAAATACATTTCTAAACACCATGGCATGCCTCACTTATGTGCTAAAACTTCACAATCTCAAGAGTAAAAAGAAAATCAATTTTACTTTCAAAATCAAATTTGAAGACAACAAGAAACTACAATAACAAAATAACAATAACCAAATAGTCTGACTTGTTCCTAGAGCTGTTAGTGACATACTACTAAAAAAGCTAATTTTTAATATGAATTGCTGGAGAACAAATTACCACTTGTATGAAATTTAACAGTAAAGTGTCTAAGAGTAAAGGCACAGGCTCTGGAGTGAAACAGAATTGGGTTTAGGTCCTTAGTTGGGTAAAGTCAAATGGGTTATATAATTATTATAGACCTAAATTTCTATAGACCTGTAGGAAAGAGGTGAAAATTCTTTCCTTATAGGGTTATGAATAGTATCAGTGAAAAAGTTGACAAGCCCATAGGACAGTGCCTGACAGGAGAGCTGAAAAACAGCAGTGATCTGTTAGATTAAGAACCTGGCTAGAAGGTACTAATCAATTAAATACACTCACAACAAAAAATGAGACAGTTAAGAAAATTTATTTCCATTTTAACACATATTTCATAGCTGCATACAATATCTTCTTTTTAAAATATTTTCATTAAAAATTTTTTTTTTCATTTATCTTTATTAGTTGGAGGCTAATTACTTTACAATATTGTAGTGGTTTTTGTCATGCATTGACATGAATCAGCCATGGATTTACATGTAAAATATTTTCATTTTTATAAAAGAAGACAGTAATAATTTAACTAGGTATTTATTTGAACACATAGGATAATGAATTATCATTCTAATTTACTCCCCAAGTTCTGTGTCTTTCCTCCCTTTCCCTTTTTCTCCCTCTGATTTACCTTTTGCTGGATTAATCTTCCCAAAGAACAACTACCATCTTGCTATTCTCTTGTTCAAAATTCTTCACAGAGTCCCAATTGCCCACTGAATAAAGTCCAAACTTACCTTGCTTTTCAATACTTTCACAAATTTGGTCCTAACTCATCCTTCAAACATTATCCCTTACCCATTTCCTTTATAAATCTTATGCTTCAGCCAAAGTGAACTAGATTTTAAACTCCTCAAAGTCAGAGGTCTTCATTTATTTATCTTTGCAACCTTATTGTCTACTACACTACAGTGATCCATGTCCTTCCCAGCCAATACCAATATGAGCAGTTTCTAGGTTTGCTGATTTTGTCCTTGCCACTTTCAAAATTTGTATTGTCATTTGTCATCATTTTCAATGCTGTTTTAGTCTTCTGAAATCTTAATGATTCCCAAATAACTCTAGTGCACACCATTTCAACGGCATCATCAAATAGCTAATAATAAAAATAACACATTCCCAGAGGAAACATTCTGATATCACTCTGTTGATACCTTCTTCATTTAAGACTTACCTAATGCAGACTTAACCAATGTCTCCCCTGAAAATACAGCTATCATAGACACTAAAATCTTTCGCTTAGCTTACTATGGCAGAATAGATGTTGAGATATTATTTTTTGAATAAAGGAATGAGTTAAAGGCCTCAATGAAGTACAGTATATAGGCTTTCTATTTTTTTCCACTCGTCTATAGTATATGACTATTACGAAGAAAAAAATGTAGTCAATATAAAAATTGTTCTAAAGGTCATAATATTTTCCACTTAGTATGTTTTTAAGAAGTAATAACTTCTTACAAGAAATGGTATGCCTATTATTGCCCTCTTTTTTTTTTCTTTAAAACATTGAGAGCTACAATTTTCTCTTATTTAAGTAATTACATTGTTAGTGTGTGTGTTAGTCACTCAGTCATGTCCAACTCTTTGTGACCCCATGGACTGTAGCCCACCAGGCTCCTCTGTCCATGGAATTCTCCATGCAAAAATACTGGAGTGGGTTGTTAGTAGCAACTGATTAATATTACCTAGAATTGCATACATGTAGAGCACTTTGTTAGACACTATAACAAATGGTTAAAGCAATAGTTCTAAAAAATGTATTCACACTTGCTACCTATTCTCCTTTAGTTCCATTCTCTTCTTTACCCAACTGGACCTTGCTCCTAATCACCCTGTTAAAATCACTCTTGTCAAGGTCAATTACCTCCCACTCACAAAATCTAATCCTTGTATTTCTCTTCTTAGCTCAGCTTCATTGCCACAACATAAAAAGGAGTCTCTTGATTTCCCCTGTGCCCTCTACACACTTCTCCAGACATTTCCTCAATTCTTCTCCAGCTCAATAACAAATCACTGCCTATTTATTCAAGCCCCAAACTTAGAACTCATCCTTATTTTTTTCCTTCTTTCACTTCCTTCATTTAAACCAACAGAACTAAGTACTGTTAATGTTTCCTACAAAATGTATTCTATGTCTTCACATCTCCACTGCAACAATATTAACGATAGATTTACTCAATGGCAACCCACTCCAGTACTCTTGCCTGGAAAATCCCATGGTCGGAGGAGCCTGGTAGGCTGCAGTCCATGGGGTCGCAAAGAGTCAGACACGACTGAGCGACTTCACTTTTCACTGAACTACAACTACTACTACTGTGTTGTGTTCAGTCATGTCTGACTTTTTGCAAGCCCATGGACTATAGCCCTGCAGGCTCCTCTGTCCATGGGATTTCCCAGGCAAAAATACTGGAGTGGGTTGCCATTTCCTTCTCCAGGGGATTTTTCTGACCCAGGGATTGAACCCTCATCTCTTGCATCTCCTGCATTGGCAGGTGGATTCTTTACCACTAGCACCACCTGAGAAGCCCACTACTACTACAATATCCCCCTAATTGGTCTCCTGCCTACATATATCTTGACCATCTATTATTCATTTAAAGGTAATCAGAACTTCTTACTTCCCTTCTTTAAGTCTTCTAGCAATTTTTTATTGGATGTAGAGTAGAACCCCAAATGTTTACCATGGCCTGTGTAGAAGACCTTCATGAGGTCCCTCCAATACCAGAAATCTCTCTTAGCTCTTCTCCTACTAATATGTTCCTTAAATAAACCAATCTCCTTCACAGTATAAGTTTTTGTGTCATTTCTGTCTCTGTTTGGATATACCTTCCTCTGAGTATGTACATTATTTAGGTTTCAGTTCAAACATCACCTCCTCTGGAAAGCTTCCCTTGTCATGCAATCTAGAGAGAATTCTATTTCATTGGTTTTATAACATTTACTACAGCAATTAAATGGATCATAATCTTGATCATTTATTTTCTTCCTTCTTAATGTGTTGCCTCCTTATTTGTCTAAATTAGACATTATCTGAGATCAGGAATTGTCCTCTTGTAAACTGGTCAAGACCAATGGTTGACAAACTACTACTTCAGAGCCAACCCAACCCACCAACTTTTCTATAAACAAAGTTTAACTGGAACACAACAATACCCATTCATTTAAGAACTGTTTGTGGCTGTTTTCACACTATTAGGACAGGGTCAAGTAGTTACAACAGAGACTATAGGGCCCTCAAGTCAAAAATATTTACTATGTGACCATTTACAGAAAAAAAATTGCCACTCATGTGCTAGACTTATGGGAAGCCAAGGTAATTGAATCTGTTAAAAAAAAAAAAAATAGTCATCTAGTCAAGGAGGAAACATGTTTTGAGCACGAATTGCAGTATACTATCAAAGAAGCAGAGAAATCATCCAGAGACAGAATAAATGGGATCTGATGACTGCCTGGGTACAAGGAATAAAGAAAGAGAATGAAATGACTCCAGGGTTTTAAGTCTTGGTACTCAGTGAATATTGGTACCACTGGTAAAAACTGGGGTATAAGGAGAAGGATGTGATTGGGAAAAGGACAATGAACATGACACCGGACATGCTGAGCTCAGAGTCCCAGTAAGATGGCTCGTGGGCAGTCAATGGTCTAAAGCTCAGAAGCGTGACTGAGGGTAGAGAATTGGGCCTGAGATTCAGACACGCCCCAGTAATAATAATATAAAAAATTGTATATGTAGATAAAGATTCAGGAAAAGAATTTTTAAACAGGAAGGTATTCAAGGATAGAACTATAAGAATACATGTATTTAAGGATGAGAAAAGAAGAGCCAAGAGAAAAAATAGTCATCTAAGAGGAAAAATTATAATAGCTTCCAAAAGAAATAGTTTTTCAGTCTTAACTGCTGGGAAAAAAATTTTAAATGTAAAAGAAAGAGGCTAAAATGGAGAAAATTTGTTCATATTTACAACAAATTTGGTAGAGGTAAGCACCATGCTCCTTCTGGTTGTGGTTCTGTTATTCTTAATTCACATCTTGCACTTTGTGAGCTGAAATAGCTGTTCCAGTTTCTGCCATCATGTCCTATTCCAGCTGGCAAAAAAGGAGGAAGGGGAGATACATGATTCTTCCCCTCTTTCTCTTTAAGGACACTCCCTAGATGTTGCATACATCAGTACTGCTCACATCTCACTAGCCAGAAAGCAGATATAAGATGCTGGAACTTGTTATTATATCAATGACAATGTGCCCTGATAAAATGTGTGGATTTACTCTCAACTTAAAAAGGAAAGACAATAGTGAGGATAGCTGACAGCTCTGTCAAACACTGCCCCAACTAAACAACAACAACAAAGCCATGGAATATGAGAAAAATAACAAAGAATACAAATGGCCATTAATAATAATAGTTAAAGAAATGGAAATTATAATAATACACTAGACAATTCCACATCATTGACAATTAAAAAATGCTAACACAATATTTTCAGGTAAATAGGCCTCACCTCCTATTCCTAGACTTCAGCCTTATACAGACCAAATCACTGTCACACCTAGACTAGCACAATTGCCTCACAACATTCTCCTTGTTTCCATTATCGCCATTTCTAGCTAATTTTCCCAACTGCTCTCAGGTGGTCTTAAAGAAAACCAAAATCTTAATAAGCTTACTTTTCCCCATTTTGAGAGAGTGCTAGTGCTCAGTAGTATCTGACTCTTTGGACTCCATGGACTGTAGCCTGCCAGGCTCCCCTGTCCATGGGATTTTCCAGAATACTGGAGTGGGTTGTCATTTCTTTCTCCAGGGGATCTTCCAGACCCAAGGATTGAACATGCATCTTTTGTGTCTTCTGCATTGGTAGGCAGCTTTTTGACGACTGCACCACCTGGGAAGCCCAACTTTTTCCATAAGGGAAAAATAATCCAGGATTCTGACATGGTACAAGACCTATGGATCTTGACCTTTACCCTACATACCAGCCATTAAGAACTGCTGACCATTCCCCTAATGCACCTGAATAATTCACACATTTTCTGATTCTGCTCACTTAGCCTGGAATGCTTTCCCTGGCCTCTCTGACAAATGCCTACTCATCTTTGAAGTCAGCTCAAAAATAACTTCTATAGTTTCTGACCTCTCTTTTTACCACATATAGAAATGATTTCCTCAGATGTGCCCCTTCTGCACCTTGTATATGTTTGTATTATTTTATCATGCTTTTTTTTTGTTTTGTCTACTTTACTTTTTAAGAAATTAACCTTTTAAAAATAGGATTGCACCATATCTTTTTTAGATTATCTTTAAGTACTTCAGAGCTTGCCACAAAATAACCCCTCACTAAATGTTACTGGTAAGAACCAGGACTCATCTAATAACAATGTCTCCTTAAATTCTGGATTAGAATAAAAAGGATCAATCTTACCTGAGGGTTCATGGGAAATTTTATGACACATAAGATGGTCCCATGACTTGACACTTGAACACTGTCCTGGCCTAACCCTTCATGAAAAAAGGAAAAACCAAAAACACAACACCTTTCCTTCTTTAAGTTTTAAAAGATCCAGTATTACAGTGTCTTTCAGTCTATTCTCAAATTAAAACCCTTCCTTATTTTTATCTGAGGCAGCATACTCAAAAGAATTAAGAGAGGTTCCAGGTGTTTATGTGCCAGGAATCTGGTCTTCTCTTTTGATATTCAAAATAGACCTTGTACAGACTCCTACATGATCTGGGCTATCAATTATAAAAAGAGCCTACATTAATTTTCCACTTATTACCTTTACTAATCTGTAGTCTCTAGGGGAGGTAACAAGGGAAGGTTAAAATTGAATAAATAGTAATATTCTCAAACCTAAGGAGATATTTTTTAATGGCGATTGAATTAAAATAGGAGACCCATTGGGCAATAATCTGACTGGCCATATTTATTTCCTGAGGAGGTAATGTCAAATGTTTAGTAGAGAATCTGGGATGAGCAAGGTTTAGAAGCCCTCAGAATTATTATGCAACTCTTAGTTCTCTCTGATTTTATTTGTGTGTGCAACTTCCACATGATTGATATCAAGCCTTGGTTTCATTAGGCCTCTGGAACCCCATAACTTGTTAATGCTTCTCAATAGACTAAAGAATGATTAATGAATTTGTGTGGCAGGGCAGGGGGTAAGAAGGAAGGCATGTCAAGAACAAATGACTAAGATCTCTAGCAGTTTTTCCAACAAGCAAATTCAATTAGAGGAATTCTTTCATACTTTATTATCTCGTTATTCATCTGTTCATTTTTTAAAAAGCAATATATTGCTTCTTCATGAAGTCATTAGTTTTTCCTAAATTAAGAAAACGTGTTTTTCTGTATATTTTGAGATCATAGTTTTCTTATGGGTGACTTGTAAGCATCACCTAAGATTATAAACTAACAAAAGATTATCCCTCAGAATAAAGCATGATCTGAACATTTATTTTTATGTTTTTCAATTTGCTCTGGCCTAAGGCATTTTAAGTGTCTAGTCAGAGTCCATTTCTATTCTCTTGTTCTTTGTTTCTTCCTTTAAATATTACCCAACTACAGTTGAAAGAGAAGCATCTTTCCTCTCTAGTTGCAAAATTATATAAGGTAAGTCGGGAGCTCCTGGACGGCAAACTCTTTACTTTGTGGCAAACACTGATTTAAGATTGAAAACGAGAGAGAGAGGTGTAAGAGGGTGCAGAGAAGGAGAGAGAGAGGGTGGGAAAAGAGGATAAGCACACAGATCCTGAAACATGCAAATCCATGGTTCCAGTCATTCCCGGTGGCTATTTCACTCTAGCCTTCTTTATAGTTTTATAACTTGAACCAATATTTCACTTGAACTCCTTTCCATATGAAACTACTTTGAATTTGGTTTCCATTCCTTGCAGTTGAAATAGCACTAACAAGTGCTATTCAAACTTTAACCATAATAATAAAATCAAAATTTTTTGTTTTATTCTCAGGATTAATTCAATCGATTAATGCAAAAGTATTAATTCAGAAATGAACAAGAATGCCCTTGATTTTGTGAATTCAGAATATGCCAGTCTACCTCTGTCTACTACTGAGGAGAATGATTATAGAGGAAACAAATCAGGGTTTGGGGGTGGGAGGACTACCTTGCTTCCACAATTTTGAAAGCTGCTGAAAGTGTTAAAATTTCTCATGTCCTTACTTAAAATGCAAAGCTTACAAAATGTCTAACTCCTGCTATTCTGCTTTCTTATAGGATCTGGCACACAACTATACATGCAGAAACTGTGGGGAGAATATTCACGCCTTTGTCTAATTAATGCACAGCTTTACTGGACTTCTGTCCAATCCCTGACAATGCCAACAATGATAAGGGACCATTACAGTCTAATGAGCTTGGAAAAATCAGAAGCCCAAGTCTCCTGTAGAATGTTAAAGCTAATCTACTTGTGTGGAGGAGAAAATGTCTTAAGACATTCATTCTATTCATTAAAAATGTCTTTGTGAATTAGTAAAGAAATGTTCTTATCACTTGATAGCTCTATTATGTAAGTGTATTTTTCATTTTTTTAGGCTGCAAGCTGTGTTGACTAACCACAGCAGGAAGGAACAAATAAATTAATCCTTCTTTTCATCAAAAAGCAAAACTGAGTGTGTCTAAATCAAGTTTTTTGTCTTAGTAAGAGGTTCCTAAAGGATGTGCTATGTTTGATATTATCAACTTGATGTAAAACTTAAGTGTATACATTTTTGTGCAATGTAAGCATAGGTTAGTTACTGATGTTCATTGCTGCGTAGTATTAATTTATATTTCATTAATATTTAAGCCATTACTCATAACTGGAAAATTATATAGAGGGAGAAGGAAATGGCAATCCACTCCAGTATTCTTGCCTGGAAAACCCCATGGACTGAGGATCCTGGTATGCTACAGTCCATGGAGTCGCAGAGAGTCGGACACGACTGAGCAACTTCACTTCACTTATGGAATAAATGGGCTTCCCAGGTGGCTCAGGGGTAAAGAATCTGCCTGCCAATTCAGGAGATACAAGAGATGTGGGTTCATTCCCTGGGTCAAGAAGATGCCTTGGAGAAGGGATGGAAATGCACTCCAGTATTCTGGACCCATGGATCAAGGAGTCTGGGGGGGTACAGTCCACGGGGCTACAGTCAGACATGACTGAGCTACTGAGCGTGCAGTAATTCCCTAATTATTCTTCCTTATCCTTGACACTGTAACTTGTACTGTTTTATTCTCTACCTCTACCCCTGTAGAGGAAAGGCTTTAATGAAAGACTTCTTGTAAAATACTTTTCTATAGAATGGATTCATGCAATAAGTAAGATAGCATGCTACTATGAGGTACTCAGTAGTAAAAGTCTTCTTGAATAGATCAAAACAGTACCACTGCTATGCTGAAGTCTATGCCATAATGAATACTGTTATAACGAAACTCCTGTTTATTTCTAGAAAATTAATTACATTTAAGTCGAAGAAAAAGGCTTTCTTAAAAATGACTTAAAGTAAGACTTTGTAAATTCTCCATGACTTCTGCATCCTTCTGAGAGATTTTCCTCAGGAACTGACATGCCAATCATCAGCGTCTACATATAGCTCCCATTACATAAAAGGAGAGTGACTATACAAATTAGCGATTTTGTTCATCAGTAAAAACTCAATAAAACATGTCCTGGATATTTGTTAAAAGTTGTGTTTTGTGTTTTGTTTTTTTTTTTTCCTTTCTGAATCATTTCCCCTGAGCCAGTTTCTACTGACAGAATCTATCCACTCACATTAGTGACAGGAAGAAATGATTAACTCTAACTTGTCACTAGTGATTGGATGATCCATGAAATAAGGATGAAACCCAGGCTATCCTCCCCTTGTCTGCTGGAATAGAATTAAGAAATAATCTCTGAAATATTACCACTTCTCATTTCTCAAATTTATGTGGATGAAAAATGATAATAACCCATAACTCATATTTTGCAGGATATTTAAGAGACATTTTTTACCCCTAATCACATCCCCCAGGAAACAGCCTACTCTACTTTTAGGATGTGCCTGAGATAAGGATAAATCTATGTAATTGTAATTAGAGTAAGATCTTAGTAACTGGTAAATGTTACTATGTCTAATTGTAAAATGCAACTTGTTTGTGGATAAAAAGGAAATAGCTATTTTGCACCTAATTCATTCATTTAACACATATTTAGTGAGGACCTTCCATAAATCAGAAGTTGTTCAAGTAATTGAGAAAATAAAAATGATTAAAATATAATCATTCTCCTCAAAGTAATCCCACTCTAGAGAAAGATGAATTTGAAAAATGATGCTTAAGATATACCATTATCAGGGCTATGAAAATGAAAAGAAGGTAATAGAAAAAGGTTAGCAGATGTGAGCAAAGGGGGCTAAGAAAAGCTTTGAGGAGAATGTCATGCTTGATCTGAGCCTTGAGATATCTAGAAGACAAAGGGTAAAGGAGTCTCCTGAAACTACGGCAAAGTATGGCCGCTGATATGGACATAATTCCAGGAAAGAACAGAAACAGCAACGTCAAACACTGGTGGGAAGTGGCATGTAGAGCAGTTACCTGGAGAGAAGGGTAAGAAACCAGGACTATTGTCTAAGGCAAAGCTACAGAGAGGGTGGCTAAGGCCAGATCATAAAATTCCTCAAATGTTTACAGGAGAAATTTGAATTCTAGTCTGAAGATCTGTAAGGGGACACTAAAAATGTTCAAACACAGCTAGATTTATATTTTGGAAAGATACTTAATACTCTGGCATTAAGAGTGGAGCAAGGTTGCAGGCAGAAAACCAGTTAGCAAGAAACAGAGAAGGAATGAAAGATGCCCCTTTCATCTCTGTTAGAAAACTGGAAAGATGGCTGTGCTTCTGCCTGGAAATGAAACACAAAGAATTTTTTTCCTTTGAAAGGTGAGTAGTGAAGGAAAGGCCAAGTTCAATTTGTATATTCTAGCTTCAAAGGCATGTACAACACAGAAATAGAAACAACAATGAAATAGGGAACAGGAGCTCAGAAAAAATATCAATTAGAAACAGATCATGGGCATCATGATCCTATGGGTATAAGTTTCATTGGTCCTCATAACCTCCCCCTAAAGAGGACAATGCTGCACTGGATTCTCTGTTATAGGTTTGCCCACTTTTGGTGATCATACGAATCATCTGATATATTCATTAAGGAAATTTTTAAAAGAAATTATATTCCCAAGTCTTTTCCCACACCGAGTGGATCAGAATCTGCAAAGAAAGGCCTAGAAACCTGTTTGTCTCATTTTGTTTTTGTTTTTTTTCATTTTGTTTTAAAAATAATACTTTTAGACAATTTTAGACAATTCTTAGCATAGAATTGTGGGATCTGCTGGTCTAATAGCAACATTTGTTAAGCATTTATTATGTGTTAGGAACTCTAAGCTTTATGCACATACAGTTTCTATATCTTACAACAACTTAATAAAATAGATATTTTATCCCCAATTCCAACATGACAAAACTAACATTCATGGTCTTGCTCAAGGTCTCAAAACTAATGAGTGGAAATAGCATCTCCTACTGATTCCAGTTTCTTCACTCTTTACTTCAAAATATATCTTGCCCTACATTGTGTTGAAGGATGCCTAGCATGACACTTAAAAGTTATTTTCTCTTAGTAAATTACCTATTATATCACAGAGAAAATTATAGAGAAAAGTGAAAAAAGTGTCAATAAAATTATCTTTGATGTTGAAGTTCCCAAATGTATCTTTTTTACCATTGCTCTGCTAAGCAGCAACTTTACTCTCAAGTGCTGCACTTCACACCTTTTAAACATTTTCTCTACTACTTTCCTCCTTTTCTCCTCATCTATTTCCTCTTTGTTCTCTTGACAAAAGCTAGAAACAAATATCCACTGAATTCTGGTTGACTTTAAGTCAAGATGACTGAACAACTGGGATAATAAGAAGATCCTTTACCAAAATGGAGATGACAAGAGAGAGAGAAACAGTACTGAATCTAATATAAATAGAATAGAAAACACAAAATATCTCATTAAGATCTATTTCAATGTTAGACACATTTTTGTTCCATTAATCTTCTGTTCAGCAAGTACAAACACATTTTCTTCACTACAGGTGTTCTATTAACATTTAGACTCTTCTGAAAATTAATAATCCTAAGGTCCCCATTCAAAATCACGTGCCATTCAGGTTATTGTGGCCCTAACTATTGTAAAAGTTAAGTCATGTTTTCAGCTTGCTCTTCTTCCTGAGGTTTATAACACAGCAAGCATTTCTGAGTATGACCATCTATCAGCCAATACTTAATGAATGCCCACAGGATGTAGCATTATACAGATTGCCAGAGTGGTGTGTTAGAAAAAACTACAGATAACATCTGACAGGTTTCAAAATAGATGAGCTAGAACACATACAAGCAGCATTCTGGAAGCATAGAGAAGGTTCAAGAAGCTGGTAGAGATAAAACTAAATAAGCATTTTTAGGTTCACAGAGAGACAAAACGTCAGACAAGTGGCATCATAAATAGGCAACACCCAAGACCAAGCAAGGAGTTCTATGCAACAAACTATAAAGCCCGTGAGTGGAATATCTTGCATTGCAAGACAATAAGGAAGTACTTAAATAATAATGAAAATGGCAAAAGATCACAAAAGCCAACCTGAACATGCTCGCACTAGTTAAATCTGCAACAATCTGAGCATCTGAATAATGACCATAGCAAGTTATAGCCCATAACTAAAATAAGAATACACGAATACATATTGCTATCCACCAATCAAAAAATCAATTAACCAATAAGAAACAAATGTTCTTTCTTATAGAAGAACATTTAACAGCCATTAAATATAGAAGGAATGACAGAATTAGAAAATCATCATTTGGCAACTACCAGCAAAATAACTAAGTCAAAGAAAACTCATCAATGGATGAGCTAAAACCAGAGGGTGAAAGTTTAATGAGGAATAAGATTTTTATATAGCCTCAAAGTGCCCCACCACAAGATACTTTTGTTTGATTGTTTTCATTATTATATTTTTTAACTGAAGTATAGTTATCAATATTGTATCAGTTTCAGTTGTACAGTGTAATAATTCTGACTTCTTTATAGATTATATTCCATAACAAAGTTATTATAAAATATTGACAATATTCCCTGTGCTGTGTATTACATCCTTGTAACTTATTTATTTTATACCTAGTAGTTTATATCTCTTAATTAATCCCCTTCATCTATTTTGCCCTTTCCCCCACCCCTTTCCCTTCTGGCAACCACTGGTTTGTTCTCTGTTTTTTTATGTTTCTGTTTTGTTATATTTGTTCACTTGTTTTATTTTTTCACTCCACATATAAGTGAAAACATATGGTATTTCTTTTCACTGTCTGACTTATTCCACTAAGCTTAATGCCCTACAGGTCCATGAATATTGGTTAAAATGGCAAAATTTCTTTCTTTTTATGAATGAGCAAATTCCATTGTGAGTATTTTTTTTTTATCATTTTTATCATTCATCTGGTGATGAACACTTATATTTCTTCTATATCTTAGCTACTGTAAATAATGCTGCTATGAATACATGGATGAACATATATTTTTGAATAGTGCTTTCGCTTCTTTGGATAAATACACAGGAATGGATTATTGGATCATATGGTAGTTCTGCCATTGTCCCACCCAAGATGGCTTCTTCCAACAACACAAGAGATGACCAGACACATGGACATCAAAGATAGTCAACACCAAAATCAGATTGATCATACTCTTTGCAGCTGAAGATGGAGAAGCTCTATAAAGTCAGGGGAAAAAAAAAAAAAAGACCAGGAGCTGACTGTGGCTCAGATCATGAACTCCTTATTGCAAAATTCAGACTTCAAATGAAGAAAGTAGGGAATATGACCTAAAACAAATCTCTTACAATTATACAGTGGAAGTGACCAATAGATTCAAGGGATTAGGTCTGAGAGACAGAGTGCCTGAAGAACTAAGGATAGAGGATCATAACACTGTACAGGAGGTGGTGACCCAAAAAATCCCCAAGAAAAAGAAATGCAAAAAGGCAAAATGGTTGTCTGAGGGGGCCTTACAAGTAGCCGGGAAAAGAAGAGAAGTGAAAGGCAAAGGAGAAAAGGAAAGAAATACCTATCTGAACGGAGAGTTCCAAAGAACAGCAAGGAGAGATAAGAAAGACTTCCTAAGTGATCAATGCAAAGAAATAGAGGAAAAATAACATAATGGAAAAGACTAGAGATCTCTTCAAGAAAATCAGAGATACCAAGGGAACATTTTATGCAAAGATGGGCACAATAAAGGACAGAAATGGTATCGACCTAACAGAAGCAGAAGATATTAAGAAGAGGTGGCAAGAATACATAGGAGAACTATACAAAAGAAATCTTCATGACCCAGATAACCACAATGGTGTGATCACTCACCTAGAGCCAAACATCCTGGAGTGTAAAGTCAAGTGGGCCTTGGGAGACATCACTACAAACAAAGCTAGTGTAGGTGATGGAATTCTAGCTGAGCTATTTCAAATCCTAAAAGATGATGCTGTGAAAATGCTGCACTCAATATGCCAGCAAATTTGGAAAACTAAGCAGTGGCCATGGGACTAGAAAAGGTCAGTTTTCATTCCTATCCCAAAGAAAGGCAATGCCAAAGAATGTTCAAACTACTGCACAGTTGCACTCATTTCATACACTATCAAAGCAATGCTCAAAATTCTCCAAGCTAGGCTTCAACAGTACATGAGCTGAAAACTTCCAGATGTTCAAGCTGGATTTAGAAAAGGCAGAGAGATCAAATTGCCAACATCCACTGGATCATCAAAAAAGCAAGATAATTCCAGAAAAACATCCACTTCTGCTACATTGACTATGTCAAAGCCTTTGTGTGGATCACAACAAACTGAAAAATTCTTAAAGAAATGGGAATACCAGACCACCTGACCAGCCTTCTGAGAAAACTGTATGTAGGTCAAGAAGCAGCAGTTAGAATCAGACATGGAACAACAGACTGAGTACATCAAGGAGTATATCAAGGCTAAATATCATCACCCTGATTATTTAACTTATATGCAGAGTACATCATGCAAAATGCCAGGCTGGATGAAGCACAAGCTGAAATTAATATTGCAGGAAGAAATATCAATAACCTCAGATATGCAGATGACACCATCCTTGTGGCAGAAACCAAAGAGGAACTAAAGAACCTCTTGATGAAGGTGAAAGAGGAGAATGAAAAAGCTGGCTTAAAACTCAACATTAAAAAAACTAAGATCATGGCATCTGGTTCCATCACTTCATGGCAAATAGATGGGAAACAATGGAAAGAGTGACAGACTTTATTTTCTTGGGCTCCAAAATCACTGAAGATGGTGACTGAATGCATGAAATGAAAAGATACTTGCTCCTTGGAAGAAAAGACATGATAAACCTAGACGCTTATTAAATAGCAGAGACCTTACTTTGCCAACAAAGGTCCATATACTCAAAGCTGTGGTTTTTCCAGTAGTCATATATGAATGTGAGAGTTGGACCATAAAGAAAGCCAAAGAATTGATGCTTTTAAACTGTGGTGTTGGAGAAGACTCTTGAGAGCCTCTTGGACTGCAAGGAGATCCAACCAGTCCATCCTAAAGGAAATCAGTCCTGAATATTCATTGGAAGGGCTATGCTGAAGCTGAAATTTCAATACTCTGGCCACCTCATACAAAGAGCCAACTCATTAGAAAAGACCCTGATGCTGGGAAAGATTGAAGGTGGGAGGAGAAGGTGACTGGCTGGATGGCAACACCAACTCAACAGACATGAGTTTGAGCAAGCTATTGAAGATGGTGAAGGACAGGGAAGCCTGGCTTGATGCAGTCCATGGGGTCGCAAAGAATCAGACACTACCTAGGGACTAAACAACGAACAATGAAAATGGCAGTTCTGTTTTTAATTTTTTGAGGAACATTCATACCTTTTTTTTTATACTGATTATAGCAATCCACATTTCCACCAACAGTGCACAAGCACTCCCTTGTATCCACATCCTTGTCTCTTTGATGACAGCCATTGTGACAGGTGTGAGGTGATCTCTCATTGTAGTTTTGATTTGTATTTCCCTGATTAGTAAGGAGCATGTTTCCATGTGCCTATTGGCCATCTGTACATCTTCTTTGGGAAAAGAAAATGCCTCTTCAGGTCCTCTTCCCTTTCTTAAATAGATTCTTTTTTTAATATATTGAGTTGTATTAGTTCTTTATATATTTTAGATATCAACCCTTATCAAACACATCATTTGCAAATATCTCCTCCTATTCAGTAAGTTGCCTTATATTTTGGGGGGAGGTTTCTTTCACTATGCAAAAGCTGTTAAGTTTAAGTATCATTCAGTTATTTTTGTTTTTGTTTCCCTTGCCTGAGGGAAAGATCCCCACAAAATATTGCTAAGAACAATATCAAAAAGCATACCATCTATGTTTTCTTCTAGAAATTTTATGGTTTCAGGCCTTACATTTAGGCCTTTAATCCATTTTGAATATATTTTCATATATAGTATGAGAAAATGTTCTAGTTTCACTCTTTTTATCTGCCAAGTTTTCCCCAAACAACTTGATGTTTATTAATTACTGAAAATAGTAACGAGATTTTTTTATAATTAATAAAAATGATTCTATTTTAATTTTACGCCACAGTTTTAGAGGTTAAATTTTTTTTAATTTAGTGTGTGTACAAACTGAAAAAGGATTTGAAGCTGATTTTCCTCATATCAGTTTATTTTATTATCTTCTGCCTTTAACTCTTCCAAATATTGGGGGGAAAAATCTAGGTAATTGGTTGTTCTAATTGGTTGCATTTTTATTGATCAAGACTTTTACTGACTTTATTTTCCCTAATTTCAGTGATTTCATAAAAATGATCCATCATTTATTTAATGGCTAGCATACACTAGCCATTTCAGAACACATCTCTTCAAAACAGATAAGGAAACAGCACCTGAAAAACTACTGTCAGAGCTGTGGAGAAATGGTCTGAATTAACTGTGTGTCTGCTCAGTGAGACAGATGAGAAAATTATTCTCAGTCACAGATATACTACTGTTGGATAAGGGACACACACTGAGCCTGAGCTGGAAGGACTGGTGCTCAAGGAAATGGAGGAAGGAGATCTGCACTCTGAAGAATAGGCCATTCAACCAGAGGAAACCTCCAAAGAATTTTTTTCATTATAGCCTTGGTGTATTTAAAAGAAAACACTTCTCTCAACCGCTGTACAGTATAGCTGCAAGTAGCTTCCAAGACATAGCATTACGTTTGGCCTGAACCAAGTGAAATCCAAGAAACTTAAGTTCTTTAAATTGTCAGTAAACATTCTCCCAAAAAGTTGGGGAAAGTGAAAAAGTGAAAGTGAAGTCGCTCAGTTGTGTCTGACTCTTTGCGACCGCATGGACTGTAGCCTACCAGGCTCCTCCGTCCATGGGATTTTCCAGGCAAGAATACTATCTATTGTCAAATAAGTTTGGGAAAAGTCGGGTTAAACTAGGTTAACTAGATTTTTTATTGTACAAATATTTTAAGAAAGTTCTTTATAATTTATCAATGTAAAATGCGAATTTTCAGAAGCCATATGATACTCAATGCTTTTGAAATCACGATCATGAAGTTAACCATTTTTTTCCCTTCAGATCCTCTTATAAAACTTGGGTTCCACTGAACACATAGTGGGGAAACACGCTTCTAGCAAATAAGAAAGAAACAGAAATACCAAGGAGGTTTTTCTTTTACATCAATAAAAGTAGGATTCCCTGAATGATTGAGGGTAATGGAACAAAGAAACTGAAATTTGTACATGGCAAACACTTGTAGAAAAGCTCTATAAGACTGCATTTAAAATGACTTGTTCTACCCAGCATCCAATCTTAGTTTCTCCAATAAAATGAGCAGGACTACTCGGAAAAATGAATAACTCTAGGGATGTGGTAGGAAAAATACAAGACAATGATTCTGGATCACCCTGTGATGACAGAAAATAAGAAGTACTAAAAAGATTAAAACACAGTGATGTTGTAGCACACGTTTTGACACGTGTCAAAAAGGGTGTAAGAGCCAACTGAAGAAACTCCCAGTATCCAAAGCCAGGACAGTTTTATCAACAAAATAAATTAGTCCTGATTTAAAACAGAGTATAAAATAAAAATATACAAGTTCATATTGATATGAACAATTGAATAAATAAACAGATGGTGAAGAGACAAGTCTTCTTACAGAATTTGAGATCAAATTTGGAGACCTTTCTCCAGAAGGTGGAGACAAACACTCCCTCAAATTCACTCTCTGCTTCCTCCTGTGTGGGCGGCCCTTAGTAACTCTCTTCTAAAACCAGAGGAGACTAAAGTAACCTACAATAGAGAAGCCAGGAAAAACTACCAGGACTTGAAGATCATGGTTAACGTCACCAATGGTAAGTCCGATTGCTAAGCATGTACCTGTATTGCTCAGGCTGTTATAACAAAATATCACAGACTGGGTGCCATGGTAGAAACTTATCTTCTCATAGTTCTGGAGGCTAGTTTTCTCAGCTCAGTGTGTTAGCAGGTTTGGTGACTTCTGAGGCCCCTGTCTTTGTTTTGTAGACAGCTGCCTTATTATTGTGTTCCCAATCTGTGTTGTCTGTGTCCTAACCTCTCCTTATAAGGACATTAGTCACACTGGGTTAGAACTCACCCATACAAGAGAAATTAGACTGCAATAGTACTAATATACTAAAAAAAAAATTGTCAGAAAGAAAGATGGAAGGAAGGAAGGAATAGATGAAAGAAAGCAACCTTATAAATGGATAAACCAAGAACCCAATCTGGAAGAAAGATTCCTCATGAACGCCTTATGCCATAGAAAATATTAAATAGAATCTAAGAGCTCACAGTCAAGAAGATGAAGCAATAGAAAGGACAAGAAGAGGAAGCTGCAGACCAAAGAAAGTAAATTAAAATCTCTGCAATCAAATCAACAATCAAAAATACAATCACCAAACTAATAAATGAATGAACAATCAAAAAATATAATAACTAAACTAGTAAATTAGAACATAGATGCAAAATAGACTTACCTGGCATTTGGGTTAATGATCTGAGATAACCACAGTAAATGTAGGAGGGGAAATTTTTTTTAAAGCAATAAAATAAACAATGATAGATTTGAAGGACAATATCAACACAACATGAAAGTAATTGTGATTTGAAGTAGAAAGCTCAACAAATCTATCAAAATACTTAGAGATATGATACAGACTGTTTCCATTAGCTATATCTTTAGATTTAGGGAAACCTGACAAAAGACAATGAACAGCAATACATAGGCTGATTAAATAACTGAACTTCAAAGATAAAAAATGAGTTATTCATGGTATTTGAGAAGAATCAAACAAGTTTTCTACAGTAAGGAGAAGCAGGCTGGCCTAAGAATTTTCCCCAAATATTCAATCCCAGAATACAATGGAGCAAGGTCTAGATATTCTGAGAGAAACAAAGTATAACACAACAGTATTATACTCAACTGTCATTTAGGATAATGGTGGAGTATATTTAACATGGACAACAATATTCATGAGAAAGGACTAGCAAGGGGAAACAAGAGTCACCCCTTCATCTTCCACAGAGAAGATGGTCCATCCAGACTAAGTATAGGTGTAGAGTTTAAAAGTCTCCAAACTTAAAATAGTCTGCCTTAACCTTAATAGTTTATTCTTTTTATAATTTATAATCCTTTGGTAAAAAGAAAGCTTAACAATTCCTCCAGTTTCACTTGTTTCTTGTTCAGCTAGATTGAAGTAGAATTAAATTTAAGACTTTATTTTTAAAAAGCACGTGGTCTATCATTCAATTATCATAAAATTAAGTTTAACCACTTTCTCTCTCCCTCTGTGTATACATATAGAGACATATCTGAGGAAATGTTTCCCAAATGTAACCCTGGTCACTTAAGGGTGGTAGAATTTTAGATGACTTGTCTCTTCTTTGTTTTTCTCCATATAATTAGATCTGTGTTTAAGATGAGCACATATCATCTTATCTAGAAAAGGTCTTATCTTTAAAAACACAGTTACAAAGGAGGAAAGAACCAGAATTAACCTTTTTCCTACTTTTTCATGCCTTCAAAAGGAAAACAAAACAAAACAAAAACAGTGAAATGAGTACGAGAAAAGGGAATTTACAATATAGTCTGAGATTAGGGCAGTTCTCTTCCAGAAGAGAGATTTGCTAACTGATGAGAGTTGAATCTGTCTGAGGAAGACCCACAATGAAGCACTCTCAGAATAAATGAACAACAGTGAAAAGCACCATATGGACTTTTTTTGCCAAAAGCAAAATCAACTTCTTGGGTGATCATCGACAAACAGAAGGTTTTGTATCACCTAGAAACCATCAGAAAAAAATATTAACAGCAAAACGAAAGGTAAGCAATAATTGATAATGAGAAGGTTAATGACAAATAATACTTAGTTATCAAGAACTGGTATTTGAAATTTATTACAGGGATATTCATAATTTTTATTAAGAATTCTAGTAAGCCCCAGGCTTCTGGGTAATGTGAATCATTGGGAAGGAATCTGCTATTTTCAGTCCAAAATCTGATCTCTTAATTGTGTAATAAGGTCAATAGATCATGAAGTTGCCATTAACTTACCTGATACTGACCCCATTAATGACTTGAAATGAATGAATTAGGCTCTCTCCAGGACTAGATTAGATTTCCATAGCATTTTTTTTTTTCCCTTTTGGCATTTAAGGTATATCTGTACACTCTTTTCACCATTCTCATTTCCTTCTTCCTTCCAAACAATCCTTTTCCCCCTTGCTACTCCTTCACAGAATGATTTGCATTTTCTTAATTTATAGAGAGAAACATCAGGAGCTGTCCTTTAAAAACTATAGGCAATATATTCAAGTAACTGGCTAGTTGAGAAAGTCCCTCTTTAATAATCTAAGGTTGAGTATTATAGTTCTCATCTAATGAAACTGAACTAAATCTCCAATGGAAGGCCATTTTCAGGACAAATGCTAATTTTTCCCAGATGAATCCCACTAGATATTCTGAGCTTCCCTGGTAGCTCAGCTGTTAAAGAATCCTCCTGCAATGTGGGAGACCTGGGTTTGACCCCTGGGTTGGAAAGATCCCCTGAAGGAGGGGATGACAACCCACTGTATTCTTGCCTGGAGAATCACCATGGACAGAGGAGCCTAGCAGGCAACAGTTTATGGGGTTGCAAAGAGTCAGACAAGACTGAGCGACTAAGCACAACACAGCAAATATTCTGTACAAGAATGATGGTCAAGTAAATCTAGGGATAGTATTCATCCAATACACTTCCCTTGATGGTCCCTGAGGCACAAAAGATTACTAAAGGCTTTGAGAAATTCTCAGGAAAGACATTGATATGATTCTATCTGGTCTAAGATTTCTCATACTTGTTTCATCTGGGAGGTCTTTCCCTGCTCCCCTGCCCCAACCCATTTTAGCAGTAGAACACACTTTGGAGTGTGGAATATTGTAATATTTCCACAATATTACTCTTTATTGTAATATGTTTTTATTTACTGTTCTGGATGAATGGTTTAGATCTAATATTCTCCTTTCAAAGGGAATCAACTGTCTTATGTTGATTTGGCTATGTTCTTTCCACTCACTACTGATAAGAAGAGTTGTTGCCTAATCAGGTACACTGGGGTATTATTCTGCCTTATTTACCCTGAACCAATGCTCTTCTCATATGCAAATTATTAAATAGCTTTTTCAGATGCATATGGAATGTTTATATTTAGAGACAGAGAAATATTATTTGGACTGTAATGATCAAATCATAATCTCCTCTAACCTATAATTCAACAAGAGATCTATTATCTTGCTAATACTTAACTCATTTCTACAATTTAAGATAAGTTTCTCAGTCACAATTAGTCATTTCAATTCAATCAATTCATTTGGTCAACAAAAGACTGGTAAGCTTCTAAAGTGTGCCAGATATTCCTTACCACCCAAACATTAGTGAAGTATTTGCCACATCACAGCTACTGTGAAAGGTATTGGAAATATCAGTGAAAAAAACATATAAAATCCCATGTCTTTACTGTGTAGTGTGGAAGATAAATAGTAATTATAAATAGGTAAAGCATTATGAAAAGTATAGAGAGCTGTAGGGCCATATAATAATAAGTGAGTCTACTCTGGTTTAAAGGATTGTAGGTTTCCTATGGTGGAAAGAATGATGTTTAAACTGACAGAGTCATACACTTAACAAAAATGCCTAAGTACCTACTCTGGCATCACGTTAGAATGGTTGTCATTTGATTTGGGCACATGGAGATCTTTGCTTATCGTGACAAAGGCACACCTCTGAAAAATAAGTGTGAATGGTTTAGGTGAAAAATAAAGGCAAAAGAACATTCCAGTCAAGAGAAATAGCATATGTGAAGGCCCTACATAAGAAGGAAAGAGGCCAAGGCACTGGAGATCCTGTGTGAGTGAAGCATGGATGTGAAAGGAGTGACAGATGCAAAATAATATACATGTATATGAACAACTGAATTACCCTGCTGTGCATGGGAAATATTGTCAGTCAACAATGCTTCAATAAATTATATGAATTAAGAAGGAAAAAGGGGAGGAGTGACAGGAGAGGAGGTTAGAGAGGGAAGGAGAAGTTTTATTAAAAGTACTGAGGATATATTAAAAACCCTAAAAGATGATGCCATTAAAGTGCTGTGCTCTATACGCCAGCAAATTTGGAAAACTCAGTGTGGCCACAGGACTGGAAAAGGTCTATTTTCATTCCAATCCAAAAGAGGAGCAATGCAAAAGAATTACCACACACTTGTGCTCATTGCACATGCTAGCAAAGTAATGATCAAAATCCTGCAAGGTAGGTTTCAACAGTACATGAAGTGAGAAATTGCAGATGTTCAAGTTGGATTTAGAAAAGGCAGAGGAACCACAGATCAAATTGTCAACATCCATTGGATCATAGAAAAATCAAGAGAATTCCAGAAAAACATCTACTTCTGCTACATTGACAATGTGAAAGCCTTTGGCTGTGTGGATCACAACAAACTGTGGGAATTACTCAAGAGATTGGAATAACAGACCACCTTACCTGCCCTCTATGAAACCTGTATGCAGGTCAAGAGGCAACAGTTAGAACCAGACATGGAACAATGGACTGGTTCAAAACTGGAAAGCAGTATGTGAAGGCTGTATATTGTCACCCTCCTTATTTAACTTCTACGCAGAGTACATCATATGAAATGCCAGGCTGGATGAATCACAAGCTGGAATCAAGAATTATCAACAATATCTGCTAATATCTCCCAATATCTGCTGGGAGAAATATCAACAACCTCAGATACACAGATGACACCGCCCTTATGGCAGAAAGCAAAGAGGAACTCAAGAGTCTCTTGATGAGGGTGAAAGAGGCAAGTGAAAAAGCTGGCTTAAAATTCAGTACTCAAGAAACTAAGATCATGACATACAGTCCCATCACTTCATGGCAAATAGATGGGGAAAAAATGGAAATAGTGACAGACTTTATTTTCTTGGGCCCCAATATCACTGCAGACAGTGACTACGGCCATCCAATTAAAAGATGTTTGCTCCTTGGAAGAAAAGCTATGACAAACTTACACAGCATATTGAAAAGCAGAGACATCACTTTGCCTAAAAAGGTCCATATAACTATGATTTTTCCAATAGTCATGTATGGGTGTGAGAGCTGGACCATAAAGAAGGCTGAGTGCTGAAGAACTGATGCTTTCAAACTGTGGTGCTGGGTAAGACTCTTGAGACCCCCTTGGAGAGCAAAGAGATTAAACCAGTCAATCCTAAAGGAAATCAAGCCTGAATATTCATTGGAAGGACTGATGCTGAAGCTGAAGTTCCAATACTTTGGCCATCTGATACGAAGAGCCGACTCATTGGAAAAGACCCTGGTGCTGGGAAAGACTGAAGGCAGGAGGAGAAGAGGATGACAGATGATGAGATGATTGGATAGGATCACCAACTTAGTGGAGGGGAGTTTGAGCAAATTCCAGCAAACAGTGAAGGACAAGGAAGCCTGGCATGCTGCATTCCATGGGATTGCAGACAGTTGGACATGACTTAGCGACTGAACAACAACTAAGTATATAAATGTCAGTACTCAGTGCCCTTATTAGTATAAATAATATTTGAACAAAGAATTAAACATTCATGATGTAGAATGGCTTGGTAGAGGAACTGGGCAGGATGTTCCAGAGAAAAGACATTTATGTACAAAAGCCCAGTGCTAAGAAGTTATATAGTACCCTTAGAAGAGTGAAATACTTAACCAGGCTGGAATAGATGATGCTGTTGTGGGATATTGAGGAAAACATTCTACAGAGTAGTTAGGGATCAGTTAATCATGAGGGACTACACATGGCATGCCAAAATGTAGGCTTTTCCCTGTAGACATTGGGGAGACTGAAGAGTTCTAATCAGATGAATGATACAATATAAGTAATGTTTTGAAAACATAACTCTGTTAACCATGTGGTAAAGAATTGGTGAGGATAAGCCTTGATGTAAGAGGCTCAAGTAGGGGTCTACTGTAATATTATAAGCAAGAAGTGTGGACGGTCTGAACTAAGGTGATGGGTGTGGAAATAAAGAAGATGGAAAAGGCAGACTCTCAAGATTTTAGAAATGGAAATGAGATAATTTAATGGTATCTGGAGGTAGAGGACTGTGGAAACAGATATTTAAGATTGTTCTCAGGTCACAGGCTTTAGTGACCAGATGGACCTTGATACCATTTTACCAAAATGGGAAGTAGGTCTATAAAATAGAATAAATAAAATGAAGGGTTTCATGAGGTCAGAGAGTGGATGCAATGGTAGATGAAGTGATGGAAGTGAGTGGAAGTATAGAAGACTGTAGTACAAAAGTGGGATATTAGAATTTGGTGTTTTAAAGGGGGTAGTTTTCCTAAACAATGAAATGTGTCAAGATATATTACAGAAACATAAAAAGGTAGAAAAAAATGCATCCAGATAATAGACTAGAACAAAAAATATTAGATGCCCAATGCTCTGAACATATGTTCAAGCATATGTTGACAATCTGACTTGAAACTTTTCACAGGATAATAAAGGTAGAAACAGAATCAGTTACAATATTTATAGCATCTAAAAGGTACAAACCAAAGAATTATTCATCAGAAGTCCAGATTTACATTACTATATGATATAAAAATTTTCCCTCATGATTCTCAAAAGGGGATATTGATTTTGGATTTTAAACTGGTGTATGCGTACCTCTAAGAGTCATGCCAAGGACCTGGTGCAACTAAGGCCAGATTTTAACCTTTTGTGAAAATTTAGATGAAAATATAAATCATTATTTGTAAAATCAACACTGGTATGGATGTAGTAGCAGGAAAAAAATGTGTCTACAATTAATTTCTACATGTACAGTTAGATCCCATAAACTGAGAGATACTGATACATTCCCCCCTATCTCTTGAAGGTTTTAGATACTCTGCTTTTGAAAATTTTCCATTAATTTAAACACTGGATATATTAATATACAATCCTAAAATAACTAGCATTATGGTTTTATATAGATTTGTGTTCTCTCAGTGGAAACTGGTGTTCTAATGCTAATAAAAGCCATGTGCTAGAGACTAAAACAATGCAGAATACTACTCAACCCTCTGCTGGCTTGACTTGATTCAAGACTCAATTTTATTTGAGTGGGAATGCATATATTTAATTTATTCCTTCAAGAGTAATATTTTAACAGAAGTTTTATAAATATTGGACAGCAGAGAGTTCAAGTTTATACCATTTAATAAGTATCCAGAGTATATTTTATGTTACTAGTTAGTATATACTGATTTATATACATTAATAATCAAACATTTAGGTAGAAATTCAAATTAACAGAACCAAAGACATAAAGCATATGTTCCTAAAAAGAAGCATACATTAACTATTCAAGGAAACAAGTTGAAACATAAGAGAAATCTCACTTTTGTGTAAATGATTCAATGGGTAACCATGGGAGACAAAATACCCTTAGAAAACAACTTTGCATTCATTTCAACTTATATACAAATGGATAATCTAGTGTTCAAAGGAAACATCAACAGAATACCCATGATACATTTAAAATTAAAAAAAAAAATTAAGCAAGTGCTACTAAACACCTACTGTAGATATGAACATTTTTTCAAAAATCCTTCCAAAGTTTATTTATATAGAAATCATGTGACTTCTTGATGGCCCTCTCATATTACATAATGTGTCTTTAAATAATGAGCAAGCTGGCTTGCTGAATACAGTAGTTACAAAACCTGGCTTTGTCTTAGCATCACTTAGAAGATTTTCTAAATCATCCCAACACATCCACTAACTGAGAATCTCTGTGGGTGGGTCCCCAGAGACTGTATGCCTAAAATGCTTCCTAAGTAATTCTGATGCATCCGGATTTAGGGAACACTGCAAGCTGCTCACTATAAACTAGATGAAAGCTGGATGCTCATTACCTAAAATGATAACTCTCTTCTTGCAATAGTTGATGATTAGTCATTCTATCTGACATTAATTAGATAGCACTGCTAACACCACTCCTAATTTGTGACAGTAATATAATGTTCCCAAAACACACAAAAGAGATTATTTTCTTGTTCTCTCTAGTTGGAGAGCCAGCAGGTGTTTATTCCAAACTCACTCAAAAAAAAAGTATGGAGTTATTAAATAACTGGTTGAAGAGGAGGGAAGCCGGTACACAGGCATGATTTTTTCACTGGAAATTACTACCTGACTCATCAGGAGACTGTTTTTAAGTGCAGGTTATATCAAAAGCTTCTGGCCTGTACTAAATTCATTTAGCTATACCTTTAACTGTGTAATTAGAGTCAAAAGCCATAAAAGGATCCATAGAAGCTACATATAATCATATGTTGTTACTGATAAATTTGTCACAGAGATGACAAAAACAGTCAGTCAGTCAGTTCAGTAGCTCAGTCATGTCCGACTCTTTGTGACCCCATGAATCGCAGCACGCCAGGCCTCCCTGTCCATCACAAACTCCTGGAGTTTACTCAAACTCATGTCCATCGAGTCAGTGATGCCATCCAGCCATCTCATCCTCTGTCATCCCCTTCTCCTCCTGCCCCCAATCCCTTCCAGCATCAAGGTCTTTTCCAATGAGTCAACTCTTTGCATGAGGTGGCCAAAGTATTGGAGTTTCAGCTTCAACATTAGTCCTTCCAATGAACACTCAGGACTGATCTCCTTTGGGATGGACTGGTTGGATCTCCTTGCAGTCCAAGGGACTCTCAAGAGTCTTCTCCAACACCACAGCTCAAAAGCATCAATTCTTCAGCACTCAGCTTTCTATATAGTCCAACTCTCACATCCATACATGACCACGGGAAAAACCATAGCCTTGACTAGATGGACCTTTGTTGGCAAAGTAATGTCTCTGCTTTTTAATATGCTGTCTAGGTTGGTCATAACTTTCCTTCCAAGGAGTAAGCGTCTTTTAATTTCATGGCTGCAGTCACCATCTGCAGTGATTTTGAAGGCCAAAAAAATAAAGTCAGCCACTGTTTCCACTGTTTCCCCATCTATTTGCCATGAGGTAATGGGACCAGATGTCATGATCTTAGTTTTCTGAATGTTAAGCTTTAAGCCAACTTTTTCACTCTCCTCTTTCATTTTCATCAAGAGGCTTTTTAGTTCCTCTTCACTTTCTGCCATAAGGGTGGTGTCATCTGCATATCTGAGGCTATTGATATTTCTCCTGGCAGTCTTGATTCCAACTTGTGCTTCTTCCAGCCGAGCATTTCTCATGATGTACTCTGCATATAAGTTAAATAAGCAGGGTGACAATATACAGCCTTGACGTGTTTCTTTTCCTATTTGGAACCAGTGTGTTGTTCCATGTCCAGTTCTAACTGTTGCTTCCTGACCTGCATACAGGTTTCTCAACACGCAGGTCTGGTGATCTGGTATTCCCATCTCTTTCAGAATTTTCCAGAGTTTATTGTGATCCACACAGTCAAAGGCTTTGGCATAGTCAATAAAGCAGAAATAGATGCTTTTCTGAAACTCTCTTGCTTTTTCGATGATCCAGTGGATATTGGCAATTTGATCTCTGGTTCCTCTGCCTTGCTGTACTGCTGAAGCCTGGCTTGGAGAATTTTGAGCACTACTTTACTAGCGTATGAGATGAGTGCAATTGTGCGGTAGTTTGAGCAATCTTTGGGATTGCCTTTCTTTGGGATTGGTATGAAAACTGACCTTTTCCAGTCCTGTGGCCACTGCTGAGTTTTCCAAATTTGCTGGCATATTGAGTGCAGCACTTTCACAGTATCATCCTTCAGGATTTGAAATAGCTCAACTGGAATTCCATCACCTCCACTAGCTTTGTTCGTAGTGATGCTTCCTAAGGCCCACTTGACTTCGCATTCCAGGATGTCTGGCTCTAGGTGAGTGATCACACAGTCGTGGTTATCTGGTATATCAAGACCTGTTTTGTACAGTTCTTCTGTGTATTCTTGCCACCTCTTCTTAATACCTTCTGCTTCTGTTAGGTTCACATCATTTCTGTCCTTTATTGTGCCCATCTTTGCATGAAATGTTCCATTGACATCTCTGATTTTCTTGAAGAGATCTCTACTCTTTCCCATTCTATTATTTTCCTCTATTTCTTTGCATTGATCACTGAGGAAGGCTTTCTTATCTCTCCTTGCTATTCTTTGGCACTCTGCATTCAAATAGGTATATCTTTCCAGTTTTCCTTTGCCTTTAGCTTGTCTTCTTTTCACATCTATTTGTAAGGCCTCCTCAGACAACCATTTTTCCTTTTGCATTTATTTTTCTTGGGGATGGTCTTGATCTCTGCCTCCTGTACAATGTCATGAACCTCCATCCATAGTTCTTCAGGCACTGTGTATATCAGATATAATCCCTTGGATCTATTTGTTACTTCCACTGTATAATTGTAAGGAATTTTATTTGGGTCATACCTGAATGGTCTAGTGATTTTCCCTACTTTCTTTAATTGAAGTCTGAATTTGGCAATAAGAAGTGAGCCACATGATCTGAGCCACAGTCAGTGCTCCTGGTCTTGTTTTTGCTGACTGTATAGAGCTTTTCCATCTTTGGCTGCAAAGAATAGAATCAATTTGATTTCGGTGTTGACCATCTGGTGATGTCCATGTGTAGAGTCATCTCTTGTGTTGTTGGAAGAGGGTGTTTGCTATGACCTGTGTGTTCCTTAGGAAACTCTGTTAGCCTTTGTACTGCTTCATTTTGTACTCCAAGGCCAAATTTGCCTGCTACTCCAGGTATCTCTTGACTTCCTACTTTTGCATTCCAGTCCCCTATAATGAAAAGGACATCTTTTGGGGTGTTAGTTCTAGAAGGTCTTGTAGGTCTTCATAGAACCTCTCAACTTCAGCTTCTGCAGCATTACTGGTCAGGGCATAGACTCGGATTACTGTGATATTGAATGGTTTGTCTTGGAAATGAACAGAGATCCTTCTGTTGTTTTTGAGATTGCACCCAAGTACTGTATGTTGGACTCTTGCTGACTATGAGGGCTGCTCCATTTCTTCTAAGGAATTCTTGCCCACAGTAGTAGATATAATGGTCATCTGAATTAAATTCGCCCATTCCAGTCCATTTTAGTTCACTGATTCCTAAAATATCGACATTTTTTACTCTTGCCACTTCCTGTTTGACCACTTCCAATTTATCTTGATTCATGGACCTAACATTCCAGGTTCTTATGCAATATTGTTCTTTACAGCATCAGACTTTACTTCCATCACATCCACAACTGGGTGTTGTTTTTGCTTTGGCTCCATCTCTTCATTCTTTCTGAAGCTATTTCTCCAGTTTTTTCCAATAGCATATTGGGCACCTACCAACCTGGGGAGTTCATCTTTCAGTGTCCTACCTTTTTGCCTTTTCATATCGTTCATGGGGTTCTCAAGGCAAGAATACTGAAGTGGCTTGCCATTCCCTTCTCCAGTGGCTCACGTTTTGTCAGAACTCTCCACCATGACCTGTCTGTCTTGGGTGGCCCTACACAGCATGACTCAGTTTTATTGAGTTAGACAAGGCTGTGGTCCATGTGGTCAGTTTAGTCAATAGATAAAATATTATACTAACATTAATAAATTAATTATGTCTAATATTTAGTTGCTTTGTAATAACTTGCATAAAAGTTGAAAAGAGATATTTTTATGATAGGAAGAGCAAGGAGTAGTATGTTTGTGAACTGAGTGGGATAGTGGACAGTTATTCTTAATAATCTCTCCTGCACTACTTGATCCTTTGAACCTTTATGCAAGCATTACTGTGAAAAAATATTAGAAGAGGAATAAGAAGGATAACTGAACTCTATATATTTTAAATTTGCCTTTGGTTTATATAGCTGACAAAATTAAACCTGACAGATATTAATTCAAAATCAGGTTTCAATGATCTTTCTTGTAAATTTTAGGAACCTGAGTCCTAAAATCTCCCACTCAAGCTGCAGTTTCAATCTTGGATTTTTTGTTCGTTTTTGAGAATATAATGTTTATAATTCTTTCAGTTTGATAGGCACCAATATGGCTTCTTAAAATTTCATTTTCCACATTTCTTCCTTAATTACTAGGATTTTCTTTTGATTGCTGAAGCTTATTTTCAGAATAACAGAAAAGCAAAGGTATAATTTTGTGATGATCCCCCATACAAGCAGTCATCTAGACAAGAGCAAAAATGAATGATCTAGATGGAAAGCTAAGTCCCTACGGGGGAAGAAATTATTTGATATGATTTCTGAATGTCCTAAATAGTATTTTTGATGCCTCTAAAGTTTTAGGTTGTGAATATTCTTTCCTTAAGTCCCTCAGTTTGCACTCCTGTGCATGCCACCTGTGATACTGCAGCACATTATTTTGGATGATGACTTAGTACCTGTTGGAATTCCTTTAAATGAGGTTTTGTGAATAGATGTTATAAAGCCATACTCAAAGGATTTTTAAAATCCAAGATATTTAATTACATTTTTCCAAATGTGCTCAGTTTCTCTGTGAACAGACCAGACTGTTCCTATGAATTCTCTTAAAATTCAGCATCAGAAACAAGTGATTCAGGCATATGCTTAATTGTACCCTACTAACCTTACTCTTTCATCTTTGAATGATTTTATACTTCAGTGACCATAGAAAAAGAGAGTTGAGGAAAATCATATTAGCAAAACTTATGGGGAGAAAAGAAGAAGAAAACCTGGAAAAACATTAAATGCATGCTAAGTGAAAGAAGCCAATCTGAAAAGGCTACATATGTTATGACTCCATCTATACGATATTCTGGAAGAGGGGGAAATGGACACAGTAAAAAAATCAGTGGTGTCCAGGGACTGGTGGAGGAGAGGGAGGGATGAATAGGGAGAGCATAGAGGATTTTTAAGGGAGTGAATCTATGTACATAGATATGATACTACACTAGGGGATACATGTCATTATACATCAGGCCAAATCCATGAAACATATAACACCAAAAGTGAATCCTAAAGTAAACAACAGACTTTGGGTGATAGTGAGTTGACAGTGTAGGTCCAACAATTGTGATAAATGTACCACTGTAATCTGGGGTGTCCATAATGAAGGAAGTTGTGCATGTGTGGGGAACACACAGAAACTGTACTTCCTGGTCAGTTTTGCTGATAAACTAAAATGCTTAAAAAATAAAGCTGATTGATTTTTTTAAAAAAACCAAGTTGTGATACAAGTTACTGATAATGCTTTAAAATTAAGGGAAAGAGTTGCATGTAAAACATCATAGAAATATTTTTTCCTTATTTAAATTTCCAACCACTCTGTCCCTAAATATTTGACCCAATTGTAATTGCCCATTAGTTGACCTATAGTATGCATTCTTGACACTCATTCTTCTTATTGTAAATTCAATATTTATCTTAACACTACAACTATTAGTTATGATAATAAGTACAAGTAGGTAATTACACTTACATGTTAAAATGGAGTGTTTCTCAGCAATTCAGCGATTAGAAAGGGAGTAAATGTGATTCTGCTTTAGCCATTAAGAGTGAGACCTCTGCCAATACACAGGCATGTTGGGGCTCAATATCTTTCTTAAGTAGAATCACTGGGATAAACACAAATACTTTATTCCTAAGGTTATTGCTAAACTAAACCTTCTGTTTCTTTTTTTAAATATTTCTCTATACAAAATTCTTCCCTTGAATGAAAAAAGGATTGCTTTTTAGGAACCTGCTGCTAACTAATGCTTTACAAATAAGATGAAGAGCCAGAAACTTGACTGGGGATGATCCTGCTGCCTTGTTCCAAACACATTAAAGTTAATGAAAGACGAGGCCAGAGCAAGAGTAGATAGACTGGTTTTCTCCATGCATCCCTACTCTGTGAATTCTCAGACTACCAGACTGTCTGTGAAGATGTAGTGATTGAGCAAGAATATTTTGGGTTGTCAGATTGCTAAAAGTGTAGTTGTGGTAATCAAGAGAATCTCAAGAAACGGAAAGTTGAAAGTCATGGTTTTACATAGAAAAAAAGTTCAAATGAATTCTTTTTGACAGCTGAGTAATATTCCATGGTGTATATGTACCACAGCTTCCTTATCCATTCATCTGCTGATGGGCATCTAGGTTGCTTCCATGTCCTGGCTATTATAAACAGTGCTGCAATGAACATTGGGGTGCACGTGTCTCTTTCAGATCTGGTTTCCTCAGTGTGTATGCCCAAAAGTGGGATTGCTGGGTCATATGGCAGTTCTATTTCCAGTTTTTTAAGGAATCTCCACACTGTTTTCCATAGTGGCTGTACTAGTTTGCATTCCCACCAACAGTGTAAGAGGGTTCCCTTTTCTCCACACCCTCTCCAGAAAGATAAAGAACATTACAGCATACTAACACATATATATGGAATTTAGAAAGATGGTAATGATAACCCTATATGCAAAACAGAAAAAGAGACACAGAAATACAGAACAGACTTTTGAACTCTGTGGGAGAATGTGAGGGTGGGATGTTTCAAAAGAACAGCATGTATACTATCTATGGTGAAACAGATCACCAGCCCAGGTGGGATGCATGAGACAAGTGCTCGGGCCTGGTGCACTGGGAAGACCCAGAGGAGTCGGGTGAAGAGGGAGGTGGGAGGGGGGATCGGGATGGGGAATAAGTGTAAATCTATGGCTGATTCATATCAATGTATGACAAAACCCACTGAAATGTTGTGAAGTAATTAGCCTCCAACTAATAAAAAAATTAAAAAAAAAAAAAAAAAAAAAGTTCAGAGTAAGTGTGGACACAGTGCGAAAACAGTCACAGGGAGAGTTTTCCTGCCTGCCATAAGGAGAAGCAATGTCATTGCATCCTGCAGCCCCAGGCAGAAAGTCTGTAGCCTAAGGATCCTATTACCTTTTAAGTATAAAAGTATGTTACTGTTGGACAATCTTACTAGTTTAACATGTTAACTAATTTAGCAAAGCCCATATAAAACATTTCTTAAAATCCTTACTTTCTCAAGACTGCTGCTAAGTCACTTCAGTCATGTCCGACTCTGTGCGACCCCATAGATGGCAGCCCACCAGGCTCTGCCATCCCTGGGATTCTCCAGGCAAGAACACTGGAGCGGGTTGCCATTTCCTTCTCCAATGCAGCAAAGTGAAAAGTGAGAGTGAAGTCGCTCAGTCGTGTCCGACTCTTCGTGACCCCATGGACGGCAGCCTACCAGGCTCCTCCGTCCATGGGATTTTCAAGACTAGTCAAATCTAAAAACCTATGTTTTGTATTTCACATAAAACCTTTTCTTCCTCAAATATTTCCTGTCTTGGTTCTTTGGAAATTACAGTGATGGGGCTTCATGCGACGTTATTTTGCCTTTACTGAGGAATTAAATTCATGCATGAAGAGGCTATGAAATATTCCAGGAGGACAAGTCATCACTAATAGTGCAGCTCTAAATCCCACAGCAGTGGCGCTGGTCCAGGTTGGATGCATGAGACAGGGTGCTCAGGGCTGGTGCACTGGGATGACCCTGGGGATTGGGATGGGGAGGGAGGTGGGAGCGGGGTTCTGGATGGGGAACACATGTGTGCCCGTGGCTGATTCATGTCAATGTATGGCAAAAACCACTACAATATTGTAAAGTAATTAGCTTCCAATTAAAATAAATTAATTAATTTTTAAAAAAAGAGAGACTCACTGAAGATTTCTGGCTTGGGATTGTTGCTTTCTAATTGGAAACTGAGATGAAAGTAAGGATGCTGAGCCCACTAGTGTCACTCATCTTTAAGCGCTCCACTTGTTGATAGACTGTATTATGGGAAAATAAGTAGGCGTGGGAGTGAACTTGGGTTACCATACTTGTACATTTCACACGTATACAGTAAAAATGTCTTTGTCAGCTCTTTGGGAAGAAACAAAATTAACAGGGACAGATGGAAGCTTCGCCTTCTTTCTCTGAGGAGGCGAATTAATACAATTAAAATGAGAGATATGCTTACATGGACTGACTTGCTAAATAGGCTAGCCTTGATAGTTAAAGCATACAAGTGTTTTTAAAATATAGATAAATATTTATAGAGGTTCAATATTAAAGGGAAAAATCAAATGAATCAATAAAAGTGGCAAGGGAGAGGGTCTTCACTAGGTTTCTAAATACTAGTAGACATCCATTTGAGAACACAGCTATAACTTAAAGGGAAGCATATAACAATTCAAGTCAATTTCAAGTATCAGAAATCTGTGTATAAAGAAAAAACATGTAAAGCCGCCTTCTTTTGCACAAATGGGAACATTAAAAACAAATGTCTTGGGTATTTATATAAGCTCTTCAAGTTTACAAACTACAGTATTAGGTGTAAACTATAAAGTCTTAAAATATCAAAGTCAGAGGAACTGATTGGCTTTGATTGAGATTTCTTTTTTTTTTTTTTCTAAAGGTTTTTCTTTTTTTTTTTTTATTTTATTTTTATTAGTTGGAGGCTAATTACTTTACAATATTGTAGTGGTTTTTGCCATACATTGACATGAATCAGCCATGGATTTACATGTGTTCCCCATCCCAATCCCCCCTCCTGCCTCCCTCTTTTACTTTGCCAAGCCAGGAAGCTGTACCTGGGTTCTCAATCCCATTGACATCTAGATTTTTTTTTAAATAGCTACTTATAATGGAACCTCATTTATTAACTACCTCAGCAGAGAATAGATATTTTGTTTCATATAAGTATATTCCACCATGTCTGATGCTGCAGGGGAAAATATAATAGACCTGCAATGTAAAAATTAAACAAAACGAATCTGAAGCGCAATTCTATAAAAACACATTTTGAAATCAGTTTAACTTTCTTTCATTAAGAAATATTAAATCCTCTTCATGAGTTTCTAAAAAAAATGGCTATTTATGCAGGTGGATTATATCCTTAATGTGTACATAAAATAAAAGAAATTACTTCACTGAAAGTGATGACCATAAGTAAGTTTTTAAATTCTAAATATGTTGCAATAAATTCTTTCTCCATCACCTGTTTAATAAGCAATAAAACCATCTGATGCATTTGAGTTTATATATTTGTTTTTCTATTTAGGAAGACCAAAGGAAACAGTGCCAGCGTTTAAATGAATAGTACAGAAAAGTAATTTGTAGGTATATTAAGTAAAGTATTATTTACAAAAGTAGCATGATTATGAATAGAATTCATTTTAATAAGCTGCTGGTAGAATTTTCTTCCTCTTTTAGGTTATTAATTTATTATTTCACATCAGGAGTAAAGATGGTCCCAATTCATTTCCCCTCTTATTTTTCACAATTTCCCAAATGAAATGGTTATGAAAAAGAATTACTATTACTAGAATATTAATAGAATATTAATAACTATTATTAGAATCAGTATTACTATTTCTCCTGAAATAGTGTTCTTGGAGGAAGTTGACAGTTCTTAAATTTGTGGTGATGATGAAGGTTCCATCCGTCCACAAATATACTAGTAAAGCCATTTTTGTGACACTGCTCTCGTTGTACTTTCCAGGTCACTGCAAACAGGACAGCAGGCTCTGAGCTATGTGCTCTGCTAAGTGGAACTATTTTGTTTACATGCACCAACGCCCCGTATGTAGGAAACCACAGTGCAATCAGAGCAAGATACCAAAAGGATAGATTCATTTTATAGCCGGGGTTCATAACAAAAAAGAAAAGGCCTCTCGGTCTCAAATGTTTAATTTGTGTGATCAAATGTTAAGAACTGTATTGCTCAATGGTTTTTATCATGTTAAGTGACCATGAAGGAAAGAATTCAGGTGATACCTTCTTTTTATCTACCTAATAGAACTATTCAGTATATGACAAAACTTACAATAACAGTGAGTTTCTTGACATGATCTTACAAAGATTGTATTCTTGAAGAAAATGTTAAAGTATGGTAAAAATATGCATCATTAGAATAACAGCTGTTTCAACTAGAAGCATCATCTGGTTGAACTTTGTTTTATGCAAATAAGGAAACTGCCACTCCAAAAGAGGAATGGATTTATACAAGTGCCTGCAAGTAGCTGTATAAAAAGCCATTTCATTCTGTGGCTGGTATTCTATCATACTTCACTGCCTCTTATACAAGTTAGTTAGTTGACAATGAAATGCAAATTTGCTTTCCTGGATCTTTCACTTCTATCCTGAAGCCACATTTTCATGCAAACCGATAATTCATTAAAAAATAAACTAGTAAAAAGGGTCAACTTAAATGTGCAGTTTTCTATATCATGCATTTTGGGTAAGTGAATGAGTTCACAGTCCAAAACTTTATTCTCCATGCCTATTGCTTTATATGAAAATATGATCATCATCAGTTCAGTTCAGTTCAGTTCAGTCGCTCAGTCCTGTCCGACTCTTTGCGACCCCATGAATCGCAGCACACCAGGCCTCCCTGTCCATCACAAACTCCTGGAGTTTACTCAAACTCATGTCCATCGAGTCAGTGATGCCATCCAGCCATCTCATCCTCTGTCGTCCCCTTCTCCTCCTGCCCCCAACCCCTCCCAGCATCAGGGTCTTTTCCAGTGAGTCAACTCTTCGCATGAGGTGGCCAAAGTATTGGAGTTTCAGCTCCAGCATCAGTCCTTCCAATGAACACCCAGGACTGATCTCCTTTAGGATGGACTGGTTGGATCTCCTTGCAGTCCAAGGGACTCTCAAGACTCTTCTCCAACACCACAGTTCAAAAGCATCAATTCTTTGGCGCTCAGCTTTCTTCACAATTCAACTCTCACATCCACACTTGACCACTGGAAAAACCATAGCCTTGACTAGATGGACCTTTGTTGGCAAAGTAATGTCTCCATTTTATAACATGCTATCTAGGTTGGTCATAACTTTCCTTCCAAGGAGTAAATGTATTTTTATTTCATGGCTGCCATCACCATCTGCAGTGATTTTGGAGACCAGAAAAATAAAGTCTGACATTGTTTCCACTGTTTCCCCATCTATTTGCCATGAAGTGATAGGACCAGATGCCATGATCTCAGTTTTCTAAATGTTGAGCTTTAAGCCAACTTTTTCACTCTCCTCTTTCACTTTCATCAAGAGGCTTTTTAGTTCCTCTTCACTTTCTGCCATAAGGGTGGTGTCATCTGCATATGTGAGGTTATTGATATTTCTCCTGGCAATCTTGATTCCAGCTTGTGCTTCTTCCAGCCGAGCATTTCTCATGATGTACTCTGCATATAAGTTAAATAAGCAGGGTGACAATATACAGACTTGATGTACTCCTTTTCCTATTTGGAACCAGTGTGTTGTTCCATGTCCATATCTAACTGTTGCTTTCTGACCTACATATAGGCTTCTAAAGAGAATTTTGAGCATTACATTACTAGTGTGTGAGATGAGTGCAATTGTGTGGTAGTTTGAGCATTCTTTGGCATTGCCTTTCTTTGGGATTGGAATGAAAACTGACCTTTTCCAGTCCTGTGGCCACTGCTGAGTTTTCCAAATTTGCTGGCATATTGAGTGCAGCACTTTCACAGTATCACCCTTCAGGATTTGAAATAGCTCAACTGGAATTCTATCACCTCCACTAGCTTTGTTCGTAGTGATGCTTCCTAAGGCCCACTTGACTTCACATTCCAGGATGTCTGGCTCTAGGTGAGTGATCACACCATCGTGATTATCTGGGTCATGAAGATCTTTGTTGTACAGTTCTTCTGTGTATTCTTGCTACCTCTTCTTAATACCTTCTGCTTCTGTTAGGTCCATACCATTTCTGTCCTTTATCGAAGCCACCTTTGCATGAAATGTTCCCTTGGTAACTCTAATTTTCTTGAAGAGATCTCTAGTCTTTCCCATTCTGTTGTTTTCCTATATTTATTTGCATTGATCGTTGAGGAAGGCTTTCTTATCTCTCCTTGCTATTCTTTGGAACTCTGCATTCAAATGGGAATATCTTTCCTATTCTCCTTTGCTTTTCCCTTCTCTTCTTTTCACATCTATTTGTAAGGCCTCCTCAGACAGCCATTTTGCCTTTTTGCATTTCTTTTCCATGGGGATGGTCTTGATTTCTGTCTCCTGTACAATGTCACGAACCTCTGTCCATAGTTCAGCAGGCACTCTGTCTATCAGATCTAGTCCCTTACATCTATTTCTCACTTCCACTCTATAATCATAAGGAATTTGATTTAGGTCATACCTGAATGGTCTAGTGGTTTTCCCTACTTTCTTCAACTTAAGTCTGAATTTGACAATAAGGAGTTCATGATCTAAGTCACAGTCAGCTCCCAGTCTTGTTTTTGCTGACTGTATAGAGCTTCTCCATCTTTGGGTGCAAAGAATATAATCATCTGATTTCAGTGTTGACCATCTGGTGATGTCCATGTGTAGAGTCGTCTCTTGTGTTGTTGGAAGAGGGTGTTTGCTATGACCAGTGCATTCTCTTGGCAGAACTCTATTAGCCTTTGCCCTGCTTCATTCTATACTCAAAGGCCAAATTTGCCCATTACTCTAGGTGTTTCTTGACTTCCTACTTTTACATTCCAGTCCCCTACAATGAAAAGGACATTTTTTGGGGGGTGTTAGTTCTAAAAGGTCTTGTAGGTCTTCATAGAACCGTTCAACTTCAGCTTCTTCAGCATTACTGATTGGGGCATAGGCTTGGATTGCCATGATATTGAATGGTTTGCCTTGGAAATGAACAGAGATCATTCTGTCGTTTTTGAGATTGCATCCAAGTACTGCATTTCAGACTCTTTTGCTGAGTATGATGGCTACTCCATTTCTCCTAAGGGATTCCTGCCCACAGTAGTAGATATAATGGTCATCTGAGTTAGATTCACCCATTCCAGTCCATTTTAGTTCGCTGATTCCTAGAATGTCAATGTTAACTCTTGCCATCTCCTGTTCGACCACTTCCAATTTGCCTTGATTCATGGACCTAACATTCCAGGTTCCTATGTGATAGTGTTGTTTACAGTATCAGACTTTACTTCCATCACCAGTAACATTCACAACTGGGTGTTGTTTTTGCTTTGGCTCCATGTCTTCATTCTTTCTGGAGTTATTTTCCACTCTTTTCCAGTAGCATATTCGGTACCTACCAACCTGGGGAGTTCATCTTTCAGTGTCCTACCTTTTTGCCTTTTCATACTGTTAATGGGGTTCTCAAGGCAAGAATATTGAAGTGGCTTGCCATTCCCTTTTCCAGTGGATCACATTTTGTCAGAATTCTCCACCATGACCTGTCCGTCTTATGTGGCCCTACATGCTTGGCTCATAGTTTCACTGAGTCAGACAAGACTGTAATCTACTCCTAATTCAAGACGCCTTATCTGCAAGCCTCTCTCTCTCCCTGACACATTGAATTCCACTAATACTTCACTAAGAGGCCAGAGACTATAACAAGACCCCAGGACATGGATAAGGTAAAAGAAGTTCCTCCTCTTCTGATTCAAATACATTTAGGGAAGAAAAGGGAATAAGGAAAGAGAGACAGGTAATAATATACACATGTTCTTATGAAGAAGGACAGGGTTGTGCTTTCTTGTAGTCTCTTCATTTGCTTGTGTTGAGGACAGCACCCAGAAGGTCTCTGATATTAGAAGGAGCACATGAAAGTAGCTGCTCTATGAGCCATCAGGCCTGGCATGGTGTTTACTAGATCATGGGTAAGATAGAAAAGGTGGCAGAGTTTCAGTGGGTACAAGGCAATGGTAGGAGCCAAGTGAGATGAGGAAAGGGTGCCAAGCTCCTACCATTCTAGAAGAGGCCAGGCCAGATGTGTATATTGATACCCAAGTTCAGGCTGATCAGAGCACAGGCAGATGAGGAACATCCACATGGTCGAGAAAGACAAGGGGATTACATGGAGATGACCTGCCCCCCACTCCCACACCCATCACCCCCCCACCACTACAGCAAGGGCACAGTCACTTCTCATTTCCTAGAGATGAATAAGGGGAAAGAGAGGTTTGTGGAAGACGAAGCAAGTATACAAATGAAACAGAGTGAAAACTAAAGGGCTCATTTAAATGACTGCCTTGGACTAAATTGTAAACTGAATTAGATTACATGTATTTTGAATTTGTTTTTTGCTATCCAGATCATTTACATGAGTGGGGTATAAGTAATTTTGTAAATCTACCATGCATTCATGCACAGTCAAACTGACCATGAATTCATTGAACCAGATTATATTCCTATTACTTAGTGAAGGAAAATAGATATTGCATTAATAGATCTTATAGCCCCTCAATACAACCCTGGAATAATTTTGTTCCTTATAGAAGATAAGGAACAGATGCAAAGCAGATTTAATTAATTCTATTTAAACACTTTTTATTTACATAAACTTTAAAATAGGCATTTGGGATTATATTCTAAATAGAAATGTTGTAGAACAGAGATTGGGCTTCCCTGGTGGCTCAGTGGTAAAGAATTTGCCTGCCAGTGCAGGAGACGGGTTCGATCACTGGGTCAGGAAGATCTCTTGAGGAGGAAATGGCAACCTGCTCTAGTATTCTTGCCGGGAAAATTCCATGGATAGAGAAGTCTGATTGGCTACAGTCCGTGGGGTCTCAAAAGTAGGACACAGTTTAGTGACTAAACAACAACAACAAAGATCAGAGATTCCTAAACTTTCTTAGTTCAAAGCACCTTCACAGTCTTAGCAACTTTTCTAACAAGTGATCAAAAACAAAACAAACAAAATGATAATTAAAAATAAATAACAGTTCCTTTTATTAAGTAATTAGGGCCAGCAAGTTAATAATACATTTTTAAACCCCAACAAAACCACTGCTATTTGGAAAAGTAATGCAAAAAAATTTGAAAGAAAAAAAATTTAATTTTACCGTTAAATAACTGCAGTTACTCTCTAATGAGATGTGTATGTCTGTTGAGTACTGCACAGTTCCTCAAATTGTGCATTCAGACTAGATCAGGTCAATCACCCTCTTTTTCTGTCCCATATTGATTTTTGAATAGTAACTACATTTTATCAGACAGCTTCTTTACCACTGAGCCACCAGTGAAGACCCGAAGATATGACTTTAATTTTAAAATGTTTAGTGTGATTTAATGCAGATATTGTGACATACCTCAACCTAGTATTTTACGATGTCTGATACCTATTGGGCATCACTGTGTTTCCCTGAAAAAGCCAATATGCCTCCATGTTGCTGCTCCAGGGGACCTTGGAGTACAGAAGCTATGTTCCGTTAGCCCACTGATTTAAATTGGATAAGAACAGCTAGATGAATATCACTTATAACATTTTTAGAACAACATTTGGCACTAAGCAAGTACCTGGCAATCATTACCTATTATAGTCAGCTCTCTGTATCTGTGGGTTCCTCACCTGCAGATACAGAAGACTGACTGTACTATGCCATTTTATATAAAGAACTTGAGCATCCATGGATTTTGGTATCAGGGGACCTAAGACCCATCTCCCTCCGCTCTCCATACCAAGGGACAGCTATTTAATTACTATTTCTAAGTAAGACTTTCTCTGATGAAAACAAGCCTATTTTAGTGACCAAGCACCTTAACTTTTGCTTTATCTCATTTACTGAAAGGCACCCCTTTCTACTCCTAGTCAATGACCTCATAGCACTTTGTTCACGTATCTACTGTAGCAGTTACATAGAACTGAAATTTCTTTATGTCTGGATCTAATTGCAAGCAGTTCAAGGGCAAAAAACATTCTTACTCATTTAACAACCCAAAGCTTTGCACTTTGCTTGGCATAAAAACTGCTTACTAAGCATGCATTGAATGAATGAATGACCAAATGCAGAACAGCAGTTCCCTGTGGTACTGAGCACTGAGTCATAAAGAACATGACATATTTAATTATCAAATACCACTTGATAGTGTAGAGGATCTTTTCTTGAAGAGTTTTGATCTTAGAATAGCAGGCCTGGCTTAAAGAGGCTAGCCAATTGAAAGCAGATCATATCCAGAGAAATGATTTAAGCTTCCAGATTTAAATCATTTGACATTTTTTCTAGACCACTAAAAAAATCAATATGGTTGACAGAATGATCTTTATGCAGTCATGTCAAACATTAGATCTTTTCAAATCTGAGTATTAAGAATTTAATAAAATGTAAACCAAGTGTCAGAGAAAGTGATGACTTGACTAAATTTATTTCTAAAGTAGAATATATACTTACTATACCATCTGCCTGAAAATACTTGTCCAACACAGATCAAGGAATTAAACCAAGGATTTTCATTCCATGCATGCTTCAAATTTTTAAGGTTTCCCCAGGCACTTAAAGTTTTTTTTAATTAGAAAAAAATTTACTGACCTATAAAACTGTTAGTTCCAGGTGCTCAGTGATTTACCATTTTTATACATTATAAAATGATCACCACAGTATGTCCCCTTACCATCTCTTACCATACAAAGTTATTAAATTATTACTGACTGTATTTCCCAAGTTGTATAATTGTTACCTGTGGCTCATTTATTTTGTAACAGGAAATTTTTACCTCTTAATTTCCCTGACCTATTTCTCTTGTCCTCTCAAACCACCTCCCCTCTGGCAACACCTGTTTTTTCTCTTTATCCATGACTCTGTTTCTGTTTTGTTATGTTTGTTCCTATGCTTTGGTTTTTAGATTCCACATGTAAGTGAAATCATATGATATGTGTCTTTCTGTGACTTATTTCACTTAGCATAATGCCTTCTAAGACCATACATGTTGTCAAAAATGGCAATATTTCATTCTTTCTTATGACTAATATTCCATTGTATTTGTATTCCACATCTTCTTTATCCATTCATCTATGGTTACTTCCATATCTCGGCTATTATAAATAATGCTGCAATGAACATAGGGGTTACGTATATTTTTTCAAACACTGTTTTTATTTTCTTTGAATAAATACCCAGGATTTGAAGTGCTGTGCCATATGGTAGTTTCATTTTTAATTTTTTGAGGAACCTGCACACTGTTTTCCATGGTGGCTGCACCAATTTACAGTCCCACCAACAGTGCAGGAGCATTCTCCTTCCAACACCCTCGCCAACACTTATTATTGGTTGCATTTTGGGTAACAGCCATTGTGACAGGTGTGAGGTGACATCTCATTGTGGTTTTGATTTGCATTTCCCTGATGATTAGAGATGCTGAGCATCTTTTCATGGGCCTATTGGCCATCTGTATGCTTTTTTCAGAAAAATGTCTATTCAGGTCCTCTGCCCAAATTTTACCAGAATTTTTTTTTCTTATTTTGATGCTGAGTTGTATGAGTTCCCAGGAATTTTTAAATGGAATATCTTTGATGCTCAAATAAGCAGAATTTGACATAGTTAATAATATCTCTTAATTTACTACTTAATAATGAAAATGTTTGAGCAGTTGAGGAATATATAGCTAAACATTGTTCAATTTATTTGGCTGTTGAAAATCTATAAGTAAATTATACCAAAACAAAGTTGTTTTTAATAAATATTGGCAAGCAAATCTGTCACAAATTTTTTAGAAGATTTTAAGATTATCTTTTAGCATAAATGTTGATATACCAAAACATTAAACTATAGCAATTTTAATTTTCAAGTGAACCTACTGTCACCAATCTTATCACTAAAACAGTGACTTCATGAAGGGACACAGATGAGGGACTGGTGGAAATGGGAACTGGCATTCTTATTTTCTAATTTTAGACTTGCACACCATTGTATTCAGAAAATGTATGTCAATGAAGGTTATGAAGAAGATCAAGGAATCTTCCTCACTAGAATGTAATGTCCCACAATAGAGTGGAATTTCATATATATCCTCCTTTTTATATCCCTAATAATATTAATAAGGCTCATCATTTAGAAAATTCTTATTTTTCAAAGAAAGATTATTTTAACCACAAACCACAGTATATGAATTGTTTTAGAGTTTCCTTTAACCCTCAACTAACAATGCCCAAAGAAAATTAAATAACTTAATCATGTATTGTTTCTGGGTATACAGAATTTGCAAGTTTTATACTAGTAAATTGGTGTGGTTCTCTCCTTAAATTGCTAAGCATTGTTCACATATCCTAGAAAATGAATAAAACAATGTACTGAAAACAATACCTAATGTAGACTTTAAAATACCACCATGAACATAGTATTATACCGTGTGTGTTTATTCTGATTTAATATTAGGCTGTTATGAAAATAGCAATTTTCTAAATATTTATAATTCTAATTTCTTTAATCAAATGCCTCCTAATATTTTTTGTTTTCCATTTGTTTTTTAAAACAAAGTTATTAAAGGGCATGCTTTGCTTTAAAATTTTTTCAATGAATATACAGAATTATGATTCAAAATTTTAATCAGTAAACATATGGCTAAAATTAGTCATTTCAACAGGATAAATGCCTTTGGGCTCACTGGGAAAATGCACTATATTATTTATAAGTAATGATATGTTAATACTGGGCTTCCCAGGTGGTGCAGTGGTAAAGAATCTGCCTACCAGTACAGGAGACTCACGAGACATGGGTTCCATCCCTCTTTCAGGAAGATCTCCTGGAGGAGGAAATGGCAACCCACTCCAGTATTCTTGCTTGAAAAATTCCATGGACAAAGAAGCCCGGAGAGCTACAGTCCATGGGGTCACAAAGAGTCGGACACGACTGAGCACACATGCACACACGTTAATACTGTAAATTTAAGTATTCATTCATACTGTAGTGGATAATATCATTAGTAACCCTAAATGTTCATCTGCTTTACTGGCTTGCATTAAAAAAGGCCTGCAAGGATGCGTACTGTCACTTCAGTCCTGTCCAACTCTCCCACTTTATGGACTGTAGCCTGCCAGGCTCCCCTGTCCATGGGATTTTCCAGGCAAGAATAGTGGAGTGAATTGCCATGTCCTCCTCAAGGGTATCTTCCTGACCCAGAGTCTCAACCCCGACCCATCTTCCCAAACCTGTCTCCCGTGTCTCCTGCATTGCAGGCAGAGTCTTTACCGCTGAGCCACTGGCAAAGCCCCAGTTACAGTCCATGGGGTCACAAACGAGTTGGACATAACTTAGCTAAACAACAACAACAACATTAAAACTGAATCATTAATTTATGAAGTGACTGGACAATAAAATACACAGTATAAAATAATCATTCCTCTGAGGTATTTTCATTATATAGCTAACTGCCAGGAATGAGCTGTAGGTGAAACTGGCCTAATTCAGTTCTGGAAAAAACTGAAAATCACAGAGCCCTCTGATTTCTACTTACTGAAGAAAGTCCTTAAAACCTCACAATCACACAACCCTTATAAGTCATGTTAGAAAGATGTAGAACTGATATGCCAACCTGTGTACACCTGGGAGCTGGTAGTCATTTCAGGCTATCCCCAGTTGTAGAGATCTGCCAACTACAGTTACTCATTTCCAGGGCAGAATGAAAAAGATTATTTTTGTCTCTGACAGGAGGAATGGGATTGTACTTTACCCAAGAAACTGTGTGGTTGTTATCCTCCCAACATAGTGAGAGTAGAATGAGTAATTTTGATAGCTAGATTTCATGCCAAATCTTCCATTTAAATACTTTTAGAAGAATGGTACATCATATACATGATAAAGTTTCCATTATGCAGCCTGAATTCCAATTTTACCTCAGAAGAAATCAATGTCTTATGTTAGATATCCATCTATCTAGATTAATTTCCTTTTGCCTTATTATAAGATATTCACCATAATGAATTAAAAATGTTTCTTACAGGCTCATAAAAATTACCAGTGTGACAATACAGCAAGTTTTTACTAAAGGGAAGAAAAATGAATGTCATGTTAGTTGCTGTTCTCGCTTTTGTTGCAGAACAGAATCACTTGCCTAAAGAGATTCTATAAACATTGAGGTCACTGCCATCTACTTTTTATTTTAAAAAAATCCACTCTCTCAGTCAAAAGTATTTTTTAATATCTTAAAATACCTGAATAATGAGAATAATCTAAAATTAGAGACAGCTTTGTGGAGCAGATGACATGATACAGTTCTTGGAAGATGGGTAGAACCGTGACAGGTGGAGATACAGTGGAAAGATATTTTGGGCTAAGAAACTGACATGAGAAAACGGAGTATGTTCTGAAAATGAGGAGTATACTGTTATGGAAGGAATGCAAGGCATTTAGGGTGAAGGAAGAGGAAAAGTATATACATATATAAGATTTAAAAATATATTGAGACCTGACTGATTCTAGAGAGTTTTGAACCCCAGGATAAGGTGTTTGCACTGTGTTCAATAGTTAACAAGTTGGCAAGTTTTCTGGAAGAAAGATATATTTAAAAGAACAAAATATTTACACATATTTTAAATAACTTCCTATAAGGGTCCAAGAAAAGGATTATATTCTGAAAGGTGGACATACATCACATTAAACAACATTTTTAAAAGGAGCACAAATAAATACCCAACATTTTTCAAAAATTCTGCAGTTTTTCACATAAACATTTTTGACATAAGAGCATCTGCAACATCCTGGAAAATACACTTACTATAGATATAGTACACATATATAGTATACACATACTATAGATATACTTCAAATATTTGAAGATGAAATATATCATTACTATGTGTTATTTAATGTCAATCTGCACTGAAAATAACTAGATTAATATCATCACTAATAAGCTTTTTAAATAAGTTGTACATTCCTTTTTCTTCACTAAAAGTACACATCAAAATAACAATATGACATACTTTTAAGTTACTTAAATTTGTACAGATTTAATTTAAATCTTAATAACTGGTTGCTTTTCTTGAAAAAAAAAGGAAAAACTTCTTAAGCAACTTTTAGAAAAGAACTATTGAAAGCTTCAAGTTTCTATACAAATATCAGATACAGTAAAGTATTCTGAAAGACTTAATTTGAATATAATAGACACTTGTCATTAAACTAAGTGGTAAAACATTGTCTTTATATATACTTAGAATCTATCACATCTCATTTGTTCTATTTTTCCTGTATTCTTATTTTCTGCCATTTTCTAGTTATATATTCACTCTTTTTTCCATATTTCTTTCCACTATTTTTTCTTGTCTAGTGCTCTTTTTCTGCTAAGTTTTTAAAACGAAGGTATGGAGGGAGAAATGCCTCTTTTTTAATATACAATCTTTTTTAATGTAGTTTTTGTATTTGAAAACCACATTGGAAAATTCAGAAGAGCATAATGAAGAAAATAAAAGCCAACCAGTCTCCCAATGCATAGCCATAAAGATACAACCAGTGACTATATTTGATGTATTCTTCTAGCATTTTTATAGTGTATAAGTGTATGCAATGTTTTATAAAATCATAGTAATGTACTTTAATCTGCTTTTTAAAGTTTTAAAATATATCAAATACTTTATCAGTAATAATTTGAAAAATTAATTTTGATAGTTTAAGTAGTTATGCTATATATAATTATTTCTTATTTCTAATAGAATGATCCCAATTCTTTCTGCAATAAGTCTTTATAAGAATCTCTTAGCTATTTAGATAATATATCCATAAATTGTTCTAAAATTCATCAAATGCATAAACATTTAAAGAAGATATTGGCTAACTTATTAGTTATAAAGAAAATATGTTTATTATAAGGAAAAAACGTTTGATGACACTATTCAAAGATAAAAGCTATTAACATTTGTCATATTTCTGTTAGACCTTTTTTAATGTGTATCTTACACAAATAGTTTATAAAAAACAGCTTTCTTGATTATATATTATATTAGAACAGTTTTCTTATAGCCATATATATTATTCAACTTATAACTGATTGAGTGGTAACTACTACCTAAGCCATGTGATCAAAGTGAAAAAAAGGATAAAAATATGGAATTCACAAAAAGATTAAAAATCTAGAATTCACATTTTAAAATCTAAATTAAAAAAATTTTAAATTCTAGATTAAAAATCTAGAATTCTACATTTCTAATGCATATTTCCATTTCTACATTTCTAATGCATATTTCTTAACTTTTCCTTTTATCTATTTAAACAGGTTTATCAAAAAATTAAACTGCCATAATATTACATTCAAGAACTTTTTCTACTATCTCTATGTGATCTTATGTGTTAATTTTAAATAGCATCTATGTACTAAAGTCTATAGGAACTATATTTTCAGAATTCAGATTTTCCTTGTCTCTCATAAATTTATGAAAGAATATCTCTTGGACACATATAACATGTACTTTTATACATATATAATCTTATAAACATATATGAAATAATGTATATGTGATTATGCTGTTGGATCAGAGGGTGGGTTAGTTTTACTGTTTACTACAAGATTGGTCTCCTGAATTGCTATGCAAGTGTTTATGCTTGAACATTCATAAAGTTCCCCATCTTCCCACATCTTCACCAATATTTGGTATTAAATTCCTTCCTACCACATTCTAATTCAGTCTGTCTACTGGTCTGTGCAGAAGATAGAGTAATATTAGGGAATGACACTGAATTGTCCTAAATTCAGTCAGGTTATGGTGACTCAAATTTGCAGTTGCAATTCCAGATGTTTTATTGTTTGAACAAATCAATACATCCCCTAACACCTTGCATGCAACTACTGATCTGACCAACACTTTTCAACCTGTACTTGTTCTGATGGCTTGTATAGACCATCTGAAGGTTTGTCTCAGCTGGTAAGACCAGCAATATCCCTTCGGTGTCTTACCTCAGGGGTGTGTAAACTTACCAGACTTACATAATAATTTAGTTCACAGGAAGGAACTTGATCATCTTTTCCTTCCTTTACTTTTTCCATCATACTAACCCTTAATATTGGTGATATCATAATATTGGAACTAGAGAGCAGAAAGTAGCAGCTATTCTACATACATTGGCAAGACATTTGCAGGCCAGAGGGTGAGAACAAAATCCTTAGGAATTGAGGGAAATAATATTTTAGTGGTCATGGAATTCAAGAATAACAAAGTCAATATGTTCAACATCTATTTATGATTACAAAGTGGATATAAAGGGAACATACTTCAACATCATAAAGGCCATATACAACAACCCACAGCTAACATCATATTCAATAGTGAAAATCTGAAAACATTTCCTCTAAGATCAAGAACAAGACAAGGATGCCTATTTTCACTACTTGTACCCAAGATAGTATGGGAAGTCCTAGTGACAGCAATCAGACAAGAAAAATCAGTAAAAGGAATCCAGATTGGAAAGAAAGAGGTAAAACTATCATATGATACTATACATAGAAAATCCTAAAGATCCACCAAAAATCTATTAGAATTCACTAATGAATTCAGGAAAACAGCAGGATACAAAACTAATACGCAGAAATCTGTTACATTCCCATAAAATAACAGCAACCTATCAGAAAGAGAAATTAAGAAAACAATACAATTTATAATTGTATGAAGAAGAATAAATATCTAGGAATACATGCAACAAAGGAGGTAAAAGACTTACACTGGGAAAACCATAAGACACTGATGAAAGAAAATGAAGACAACATAAGCAAAAGGAAAGATAGATTGTTCTCATGAATTAGAAGAATTAATATTGTTGAAATAACTAAAGTAATTACTCTTCAAGACAATCTACATATACAATGCAGTCCCTATCAAAATACCAATGGCATTTTTCACAGAACTAGGAAATATAATTCTAAATTTGAATGGAAACACAAAAGAGCCCAAATAGTCAAAACCATCTTGAAACAAACAAACAAACAAACAAAGCTGGAGATATCATACTCCCTGATTTCAAATTTTACTACAAAGCTACAGTAATCAAAACACTCTGATACTGATGCCAAAACAGAACAAGAGAACAGAACAGAGGGTCCAGAATTGAACCCATACTTACATAGTCAATTAATCTGTGACAAAAGAGGCAAAAACATCAAATGGTGGGAAAGACAGCTTCTTCAATAAATGGTGTTCAGAAAATTGTACAGCTACATGTGAAAGAAGTTAACTGGACTGCTTTTTCACACCATTTACAAAAATAAAGTCAAAATAGATTCAATGTAAGATCTAAATGTAAGGTCTGAAACCATAAAACTCGTAGAAGAAAACATAGGCAGTATGCTCTTTAACATCAGTCTTAGCAATGACTTGGGGGCTATGTCCCATCAAGCAAAATAAATAAAAGTAAAAATAAAGAAATGGGACTATATCAAACTAAAAATCTTTTGCACAGCAAAGGAAGCTGTTGACAAAACAAAAAGGTCACCTATTGAATGGGAGAAGATATTTGCAAATTGTAATCTGATAAAAGAATAATATATCAAAAGTATCTAAAGAACTAATAAAGTTCAATATCAAGAAAGCCAAACAACTCAAAAAATGGGCAGAGGATCTGAATAGAGGATTTTTGCCAAAGTGTATATACAGATGGCCAACAAGCACATGAAAAGATGTTCAGCATCACTAATCATCAAGGAAATGTAAATCAGAACCACCACATCACCTCATATCTTTCAGAGTGGTTATTATCAAAAAGACAACAAATAACTAGTATTAGAATTCAGAGAAAAGAGAAAGTTCATTATTGTGGATAGGAGAATAAAGTGGTACAGCTACTATGGAAAACAGTGTGAAGTTTCCTCAAAAACTGAAAAATAAAATTACCGTATGTCCCAGCAATTTCAACCCTGGGTATTTATCCAAAGAAAACAAAAATAGTAGTTTGAAAGCATATATGTACCCCCATGTTCACTGCAGCATTATTTACAATAACCAAGATATGGAAGCAATCTAAATGTTCATCAGTAGACAAATGGATAAAGAACATGGGGTATTACACAGCCATAAGACAATGAAATATTGTCATTTGCATAACATGGATGGATCTAAAAGTGTATTATATTATGTGAAATAAATCAGACAGAGAAAGATACATATCATATGATTTCACTTATATGTGGAATCTAAAAACTAAAACAAATGAACAAACATAATAAAACAGAGTCATGGACATAGAGAACAAACAGGGCTCCCAGAAGGGAGAGGTTTTGAGAGAATAAGAGAAATAGATCAGGGAAATTAAGATGTACAAATGCTCAGTTATAAAATAAATCAGTTCTGGGTATGAAATGTACAGTATGGGGAATATAGTCAATACTATTGTAGTAACTGTATGCTGACAGAGGGTAACTAGACTTAATGTGGGGAAAAATAACAAACACAATATAAGAAGTATAAAAGCAAAAAAAGAGAAAGAGTAGATCACCCAAAAACAAAAGTTAGAATAACATCAGATTCTAGATGTTATTTCCACATAATGTTTCCACCACTAGAAACAAAAAAAACAGTGAAATAGTACATTGAAATATTTAAGTACTTTATATTCTCAGGCATACAAGATTTCAGATACATTACTACATATAAAGTCTCATTGAGAATATTCCTGGAAGAAACAATAAAATAAAAATGATACAAATCAAGGTAATTAGTTCTCCAAGAGAGAACTAGTGTAACATGTATATACTAGATACTTCTTAATGTTGAATAAGGGGTTTTCCAGGTGGTGTCCTGGTAGAAAATCTGCCTGCCAATGCAGGAGAGGCAAGAGAGGCAGGTTCGATCCCTGGGTCTGGAAGATCCCCTGCAAGAGGCAACAGCAACTTGCTCCAGTATTCTTACCTAGGAAATCCCACAGACAAGAGGAGCCTGGCAGGCTGCAGTTTGTCTTTGTTGTCAAGTTCCGCAGTCGTGTGGGACTCTTGCGACCCTGTGGAATATAGCCCGCCAGGCTCCTCTGTCCATAGGATTCTCCAGGCCTAAATACTGCAGTGGGTTGCCATTTCCTTTTCTGGGGATCTTCCCAATTCAGGGATCAAACCTGGGTCTCCTGCACTGCAGGCGATCTCCTGCATTGCAGGTGGATTCTTTACTGACTGAGCCACCAGGGGATAGTTCATGGGGTCACAAAGGGTCAGACACGACTGAGCACACACATATACACAAACACACACAAGGTACTGAAAGTTTTTATAAATAAACTACTTTGTTCTAATATGATCTATTAATCTTGGAGTAGTTACAGCCCTATTTAAATATTGTAATAATATAATCTAGTATCTTGAATTGCAACACTCTTCATCTTCTTGTTTTTCTTACAAAATCTGCTGCTTAATTTCTGTTTCAAATAATGACAGAAAAACTGATATCAGATTTACCTCTTATATGTACACATTCATATAACTATGAACAAGATATATAAGGCAGAAGCTTCCAGGCATTGCTCAGCAAGCAGGACAGAACTTGAGAGAAGGGAAAAAGACACAGTGCGATAAGCACCATAATTAATTATGCTCTCTTCTTGGAAACACACTGACTACTATGGTTAAGAAATCAGAGCCGAAATACATGCTGAGCTGATAAGGCACGTGTATAGGTTAAAGGATCTTAAAGGAGGTGGAATTTTCAGAACAGCATATCAGAATGGATGGAGACACCTAGATGTGAGTCCCAGGAGTCAAGGGGATTACTCTGGAGTGCTTGACAAACATCGAAGCTGTACCCCTAGAGAAAGACTTCAATATAGAGGCTGCTTCAGAGCTAAGAGATAAAAAGACAAGCCACTTGAAGTTTTCAAATACTGCATCGTAGTGGAGTATTGTCTGAGTCAGAGTGAAGAGATTCTACTGAACCCTTTCCATATTCATCTGAGACCCCATAAATGATAAAATACAGGAGTAAGGATCAAGTACTAAAAGTAGATTAATGATAAAACAGTAATACATTTGCTTAAACAAAACAAAAGCTGAGGGACGGATTTAAGAAGATCTAGTAAATTTAACAGTTTGTCAAGACAAACTTTGATAGAATGAAAGCAACATCATCAATAATCTCTACAATCTGTCATCCATAAAGCCCAGCAAATAATCTAAAATCATTGTATCTGCAAAGAAGTAGAGAAAAATTAAATACTATTAAATAAAAAGTAGTCCGTAGAAAGAAACTTTGAGAAGATCTCAATATTTAAATCATCAAACAAGGCTGTTAAAACTTAATTTTATTGATATGCTTAAGTATATACAAGAATAGAGTAAATGAATGTGTGGAGTCTTTCAGAAGAGAAATTGTAAATATTCAAAAATAGCCATGTAATGTTCTAGTGTTGAAGTATATAATAAGTGAAATGAAAGATCCCCTGAATTAGCTTAACAGAAGTTAGGATATAGAAGAAGAAAAGGTCAATACAATTTAGGGCAAATAAATAAAAATATTTAAGCTGAAGAACAGAGAGAACTAAGACAAAACAAGCAAAAAAAAAAAAAAAAAAAAACAGAGCCACATGAACAAAGAAGTGACATCAACCAGTCTAAAAATGTGATTCAAGCTACAGATAAAGAATAAAACAGAATGAAAAAGAAAAAAGGAAGGCACTTAAAAAAACAATAGCTGAACATTTCTACAATTTGGTAAAGATCATCCAAGAAGCTCAGCAGACTCCAAATTTGATACATACAAGTAAAATCATTTCCCAACACATCTTAGTCAGACTGCTGAAAGCAAAAGATAAAGGGAAAAAATGTAAAAAGCAACCAGAATTCAAGTCATATTAAATTAACTGACCTTACTGTGGTAATCACTTTGTAATACAGGCATATATTGGGGCTTTCCAGGTGGCTTTCGTGGGCAAAGAATCTGCCTGCAATGCAGGAGATGCCAAAGATATGGGTTTGAGTCCAGGGTCAGGAAGAGCCCCTAGAGGACAGCACTCCAGTATTCTTACCAGGAGAATCCCATGGACACAGGAGCCTGGCAGGCTACAATCCATAGGTCACAAAGAGTCAGACACAGTGACTGAGCACACACACACTTTAAACTTATAAATGTTATACGTTAATTGCTGGATTAAAGAAAGATATATACAAAAGAACAGAAATAAGGATACATACAACCTCTCATCATGAACAATGGCAGCCAGAGATAATGGCAAAACTAACTCTGAAGTACTAAATGTACTACATCCAATGAAAGCATCCTTCAAAAATGAGATTGAAGCAGTGATATTTCAGATTTTAAAAAAGCTGAGAAAATTAACCACCAGATGACTGTACTAGAAGAAAGATTAAAAAAACATTTTTCAGACTGAAGGCAAATCATGTCATATAGAAACTTGAACATAAAGGGGAAAAGGGAAGAACAGAAAATTAACTAATAATAAAATAGAACATATCAAAAATAGAAAGATATAGCTAGAACACTCAATAGCTAAGAATTTATAACTTAAATGCAAAATGAAAGAGAAGATTTGAACTCAATTATATAAGATTTTAAAGAACAACAAATTAAACCCCAAAATAAGAAGACATAATAAATATAAATGCACAAACCTATGAAACAGAAAATAAAGAAGAAACATTAATGAAGCCAAAACTAGTTTTTTGAAAGGTTAATAAATTGACAAACCTATGGCAAGACCAGATTAAAAAAAGAAAAAAATTATCAAAAGAAGTATTGAGAGTATTACATTACAGACAATACAGACATTTAAAAAATAATTTAGGATATTATAAAAGACTTTCATAATAAATATGACAATTTAGGTTAAATGAATATATTTCTTAGAAAACACAAATGACCAAATAAGACACAAGAAAAAATAGAAAATCTGATTACCTTTTTACATATTATAAAAACTGAATTTGAAATAATCTCAGCAGGAAGATAACTCTAGGCCAAGGTTATTTGTCAAATAAAATTCATCAAACATTTAAGGAAGAAATAATCCTAATACTACATAAATACTTTCAGAAAAAATGAGGGAATAATTACTAACCTGTGTTTTGAGTGAAACATAATACTGATACCATAATCTGATAAGTACATTATAAAAAAGAAAATTACACATCAATATCCCTCTAACCATAGGTACTGTCAAGAACTGTAAAAGCTACCAAGTTGGCCTGCCACAATTTATTGGATTCTAGAACAGAGCAGACTCTTTATATTCAGTATATTTGGGTCACTTTCTTTTGTTGCCAAATCCTTCACAGTGATGCTAATGGACTCATATGAAAGCATGCACAGACAGTGGGTTACATTGCAGAAGTAAAATCCTAAACTTAGGGAACCTGAGTCTTTTGCTATGGGCGTTAAAATATGCGACCCAGAGGGATGGGATGGGGAGGAAGGTGGGAGGGGGGTTCAGGATGGGGAACACATGTACACCCATGGTGGATTCAAGTTAATGTATGGCAAAACCAATACAATGTTGTAAAATAAAATAAATAAATTAATTAATTAAAAAAAAATATGTCCACCCTTTGTTCCAGGGCTTCCCTGATGCAGCTCAGTGATAAAGAATTTGCCTGCCAGTGCAGAAGATGTATGTTTAATCCTTGGGTCTGGAAGATACCCTGGAGAAGGAAATAGCAACCCATTCCAGTATTCTTGCCTGGGAAATCCCAAGGACAGAGGAGCCTGGTGGACTACAGTCCATGAGGTTGCAGAGTCAGACAGGATTTAGCAGCTGAACTCACACCCTTTGTTCCATGGAGAGACCCTATTTCTATTTTCCAAGGCCATTTGTTTACAAATACCCTTGAAAACTGGGAACAATCCAATTAGCCAACAATAGGAGAATTGAGAAAAAATAGAAGAATGAATAAAAGTAGAATGTTACATCAACAACAAAATATAAAACTCTCAGCAATGGAAAGAATAAATAATTGATCAACAACACACATGGTATTTCTAATAAAAGCAGTTCAGAAGAAAAGATTAGCTATTATATGATCATCTAAAGTTCAAAAACTAACCTAAATAACCTGTAGTGAAAAAAATAAAGAAAACAGCATATTTGCCTATGGTGGGGATTGTGGATGTGGGAAAGTTTGGAGATGAAAATTGATTAGAAGGATGTATAAAATAAATAACTTTCTGGGAATAAAACAAATTGGGGTACTTTTTAAAAATCTTGATGATTATGTCAAACATGATTGATCAAAAATATAAGGTCTGTGCATTTCGCTGAATATAATGTAATTTGGGGAGAAGAAAACATCAAATTATTCTTTCAGTTGACATTTAGATTCATTACATCAAATTTCAAAAAGAAAAGCATCTCATTGGGATTGCTTTGAGTTGCTCTATTTTCTTAAGGAGAATGACCACGTTTATAACAACTACACAATTTGAGGGTTCTCCATTCTTACTGAAAAGTTTTCCTACCCATTTTCTATCTATTGTTGCTGATTTGATGTTTTCTTTTCTAATCTGTCATTGTTGCTCTGATGGAGTGCAACATATATACTGTATAATCAGACTCTACTCTACTATCAAGATTGCTATCAGTTTTTATTTGTTTTGTGTTCTAGGCAAATAATCATATCTAAAAATAATAATACATTTATTTTCTTTCTGAGAATGCATTTTATTGATTGATTATCTAATGGAAACTATCAGAAAATCCAGAGCAATTATAATTTCTAATAGAGAGAGAGGGCAGCTTTATTCAACACTGCATGATCTCTCTGGTTACTGCAGGATCCTTGCCACATTTCAGGTGCCCTTCTTTCAACTGTAGTTGATGCAAATCAAAAATTTTTTTTAAAGTACTGTGTCTTTACTGCCTCTGTATTTTATCTTTGCCTCTAAACTCTCCTCATATTTGGCAATTTATGTTCTCCGGAGTGTTTTCCACTTTCATCTTGGGAATACTGGCTCATTTTCTCCTAGTAAGGTGGTGAGTCAACTTTCAACTAAGGACTCTAGTCTGGACTCATCCATTATTTTATATGAGAAATTCCTGGGAGTTTCTGACATCCTTATGGACCTTTCTCAGTTTTCAGAGATGCTATATGTTTGCCCTTATTTTCATAATTTGTTAGTAATTGAATTAGCAATCTAAGAAAGAGACAATGAGAATTCTGTCATTAGTCACAGAACTAAGAAATCTTGGTATATTTTATCTGGGGATGCTTCTTCTTCCTTATTTAAAAAGAAGAAAATATAATAAAGCAATCAGATCCATTAGCCAGTGGATGCATTCATTTGGCCATATGTTTGTGGCTGACAAAAAGATTCAGTTACAAATGAGGACCAAATAATGGCGATGTATTACCAGGAGAACGTGTGTGTCTGCTAAGTCACTTCAGTCGAGTTTGACTCTTTGCGACCTCATGGACTGTAGTCTGCCAAGGCTCCACTGTCCATGGGAATCTACAGGCAAGAATGCTGGCGTGAGTTGCCATGTCCTCCTCCAGGGCATCTTCAGGACCTAGGGATGGAACTCCAGTCTCAGGTCTCCTGCATTGTCAGGCGGGTTCTTTACCACTAGCGCCCACCTGGGAAGCCCTGTGAGACAACACTATGGGGCAAATGGAATTGGGGAATTCAATGGAGAAACTCCTGCTAGAATGTTCTTTGTGAAGGGGTTAACATGGACTCTGGAGATGGTTGACGGTGTGAGAATGCAGAATTTCGTGTCTACTAATAGTTGCTTCTCCCAGTGGAGAAGTACAGGTTGCCTATTCTGAGGTACAAGCAGAATACCCCTTTGAAAGCGGTGCCTTTCAAAATTTTCCCATCAGGATTTTTGACAGAGGTCTAGGCTTTCAGCTCATAAATTTCAAATATCTTTAAGTATGGATTACTTTTTCTTCTGAGGTACACTAGGCATTTATGGCACCCCTTTAGTCATTTAAAATCAAATAGCTTTATTTGATTCCTTAGGCTTTCTGTTTGTTTTCATTGCTTTTACAACGTACAACATACGTTCAGGAAAGTGTACAAAACACAAATACAGCTCACTGAAATTTCACACACCCTTATATAACCAATCTCCAGATCAAGTAATTAATATTACCAGTATTACTCTAGATATGCCCTAATGCCTTCTCCTGGGTACTTTTCCAATTTGACTTCTAGTATTGTAAGTTCGCTTTGTTTGTTTTTTAATTTTATGTCAATTTAGTAGCTCTCCCTTATTTGTGGAGCATATGTTTTTCCAAGATCACCAGTGAATGCTGGAAACCTCAGATTATACCAAACCATATATGTATTGCTTCTTCCTATGAATATATACCATGATAAAGTTTAACTTAAATCAGGCACAGTAAGAAACTAATAAGAAAATAGAACAATTATAATAATATATTGTGATAAAAGTCATATGAATGTGATCTCTCAGAATATCTTGTACAAAATAACGCCTTTCCCATCTTAACAGGGTTTATCATACACTACAGTCATTAACTTTTGCAGTCTGAGATGTGACAGCAAAATTAGCATGAATTTCTTTTTCCTTTTTCACAATTTCATGAACAGAGGATTTATTCTAACTATAGATCTTGGCAACTTCAGTGTATAATTTTTTTTATGCCTTATTTAGGCTGAAAACTTTCAACTTTTCACTTGAAGCACTTTACAGTTTCTGTTTGGTATATGCAACAGTCAATCTGATAACCAAGATGGCCACCTGGGAAGCCAGTAAGCTTTAATATATGCTGTTAAACAGGAAGTGGTTTTACCATTTTCTACTCCTACCAGCTGTTTATGAGATTTCTAGCTCTCTATATACTCATCAATACTTGATGTTGTCAGTCATTTTCATTTTAGCCCTTCAAGTGGATATATAGTGATATTACACTGTGGTTTTAATTTCTGCTTCCTTAATGACTCATAAATGTATGCATCTTTTCACATCTTTCTAGCTTCTTAGGTATCCTCTTTCTAAAGTATTTATTCAGGTGTTTGCCCATTTTTTCAACTCATTTATGAATTGTTAGGAGTTTATATATTCTGAACAGAAGTACTTTGTTAAAGATATGCATTTATTTATTTATTTCTATTTGGAGGATAATTGCTTTACAATGTTGCATTTGTTTCTGCTGTACAACAAATTGAATCAACTATAAGTATTCATTATCCCTTCCCTCTTGAGCCTCCCTCCCACCCAAAGTTATGTATTGAAAATATATTTTCCATTCTGGGACTGCCCTCTCCAAATGTTAATAGTGTCTTTTAATGTGCATATATTCATAATTTTAACATACAAAATATAATTAATGGAGAAATGTTGATGTTTTCCCCTGGAATTGAAATATGACAAAGATGACTACTATTACCATTTCTATTCAACACTGAAACAAAGTTTGTAACCACTCCCATAAGGAAAAAAAGGAGGAGGAGGACTAGGAAAAAGAGAAAAGGGAGAGGAAGAGAAATGCAGAGGAGGAGAGAGCAAAAAAGTTAAAAGAATTGTAGGGATTGAAAAGAAATTATTAAAGCTGGCTTCCTAGGTGGTGCAGTAGTAAAGAATCTGCCTGCGGGCACCCAAAACTGGTGCTCTGTGACAACCTGGAGGGATAGGGTGGGGAGGGTGATGGGAGAGGGTTTCAGAATGGAGAGGACACATGTATACCTATGGCCAATTCATAATAATATATGGCAAAACCCCCCACAATATTGTAAAGTAATTATCCTCCAATTAAAATTAATTAATTAATTTAAAAAAATAATCTACCTGCCAAGGCAGGAGACGCAAGAGATGCGGGTTTGATCCTTGGGTTGGGAAGATCCCCTGGAGGAAGAAACAGCAACCCACTCCAATATTCTTGCCTGGGAAATCCCATGGACAGAAGAGCCTGGTGAGCTACAGTTTGTGAGATTGTAAAGAGTCAGACATGACTGAGCACACACACACACACACAAACAAGCACACACATATCTAACAAAAGATATGTAAGACTGCCAACTGATTGCATCATGGATTAAATTGCAAGCACATTCAGTGGAAATTGATATGTAAATTCTTTAAGTCTTATATTAGAATGCAAAGGGTCAAAAATAACCAAGGCAATGTAAAGAAGAACAAACTTGAAAGTCTTTAACTTTTTAGTCTGCAGAATTAATTTTATTATCATATTTATTCTATCAGTGTGCTCTACTTAGCTGAGATAAACTGATGCTTCGCCTAAAGCCCTCCAGTTGTTTGAACTCAGTGGTCCTGTACTATGTTACTAAAGATCTCTGAAGAATTGTGTAGCAGAGTAGTTAATACCATAGTTACAATAGGGGACCCAACCCTTCAGGAAACCAGATATACCTTGAGCTTTGTCTTGGTCATAAATACCTTATTGCATTTTGTGAGTTTTTCTTTGCTTTTTTTCTCTTATAATCTCTAAGCTTCTTGCCTTTACTTTAGCCTTTTAGCTTAACTTTAATATTTTTAATTTCATTGCTACCTCTTTTTTCTTCATTTTGACGCTTAGCTATTTTTTCCCATGATTATTTTCAATCCAAAGTTGGGGAATGAGAAGTTTGTTTTGTTGTGAGCTATTCCTTCAGTTATTAATTCCAACAATCTCATTTGTGAACAGAGCCATGACAAGCTTAATGGTAAACAGTTTGAGAAGTCATACTCATTGAGGTATAAAAATTAAGCAGTTTATTTTTGAATATTTGCACCTTACTGTCTAACCTCCTCTTTGCTGGGTAATAACTTTAATTATTCCCATATTTCTCTGTTGATTATCAATTAATTTAAAGTATTAACATATCATATGAACTGTTTGATGTTCCAGTCCTTTTCTTAATTCCTTTATTTATTTTATAGATGAGGAAGCTTGGGCTAAGAAACTTGCCCAAGATCATACAGCTAGTGAGTGACATAGTTTGAAACCCAGCAGTCTGGTTTAGAGCCAATAACCCTAAAATAAAGCTCATTAAGGGAAATATTACTCCTTCAAGATAATTCCCAATAAACTCAGTACATCCATTATTCATTGAGGGCTCTTATCTAACACATACTCAGTATCTTATAAAATCCCTGAATCTGAAGGCAAATTTGGGGTATATACAGTCAATTCTTGATATCTGGAGTAGTTATGTTTTATAATGTCACCTCAAAACACAGAATTGGTGACTACTGAATCATTGTTCTTAGGGGAAATGAAGCGTTACTTTCCTTAGGAAAATACAGAGACAGGTTTTTGCAAATCTGTGGTCACAATACAGATTTTCAACTTATTAATACATAATCTTGTTTTATGTGTGTTTCTATTTAAAGACACCTCATTTAATAAAGACACCTCATTTAATACAAAGGTCCATCTAGTCAAGGCTATGGTTTTTCCAGTAGTCATGTATGGACATGAGAGTTGGACTATAAAGAAAGCTGACCGCTGAATAATTGACGCTTTTGAACTGTGGTGTTGGAGAAAACTCTTGAGAGTCCCTTGGACTGCAAGGAGATCCAACCAGTCCATCCTAAAGGAAATCAGCCCTGAATATTCATTGGAAGGACTGTTGCTGAAGCTGAAACTCCAATACTTTGGCCATTTGATGTGAAGAGCTGACTCATTTGAAAAGACCCTGATGCTGGGAAAGATTGAAGGCAGGAGGAATAGGGGAAGACAGAGGATGAGATGGTTGGATGTCATCACTGACTCAGTGGGCATGAGTTTGGATAAACTCCAGGAGTTGGTGATGGACAGGGAGGCCTGGCGTGCTGTAGTCCATGGGGTCACAAAGAGTTGGACATAACTGAGCGACTGACCTGAACTGACCGAACATTTAACATTGGGCTTCTCTGGTGATTCAGATAGTAAGAATCCGCCTGCAGTATGGGAGACCTGGGTTCAATCCCTGGATTGGGAAGACTCGCCTGGAGAAGAGCACGGCAACCCACTCCTGTATTCTTGCCTGGAGAATCCCATGGACAGAGGAGACTGGCCAGCTGCAGTCCATGGGGTCACAAAGAGTCGGACATTACTGAGCAACTTTCACTTTTTTTTTAAACTTTCATTTAATATTTACTGTTAATTCATTAACATTGAACTAATGGCTAACCACACTCTAACTCATGCTTGAGTGAAGCTAATAAAGAGTATCAACACACATTTTTTCCATGGGGCACATGATGGCCTTCCTGTGCTTAGGGGTTATTTTAGCCAGTGAAATAAAAAGCACAAAAATATGAAAAATATGGCACTAAATGTGCTGTTAAAAATAACACATATTTACAGTCTGAGAGATGAAACAAGAAGGCAGAACACTGCCTGGTTCTACCACAACGGGAGTATTGACTTTAGGGTTACAAGTACATTTTAGCAAGGAACCAAGTCCATAAATTAGGAATTTATGAATAATTATGATCTGTATATTATTTTCTGGAAAGCAGATGCTTAGTTATCACCAGATTCTCAAAAAGTTCTATGATCTCTCATTCTCTAAGGTAAAAACCAAGATCCAGAATGAAGGAAAATTTATCTGTGCTCAAGACCAACAAACTGAGAATGTTAAATCTGAACACTTTCATGTGTCCTCAGTATAACTGCGTCTGCTATATTTTGATGGGAATCAATAATTTATATTGAGAACTGAGGAATCATTTAAATAAAAGTACTATGAAACTCATTTAAGAAAAAAAGAAACTCCAAATAACCTAGTGACCAAATTACCTAGTATTTTAATGTTATAATTAAACTTTGATCAACAGAATATCTACATTCATTGAACCAAGCATGAAGAGAAAAGATGTTATTCACAATGTTGTATAGACTTATCTTGAAAGCAAATATAGAGGAAAGTTTCCTCTGATGTCAGGACAGTGATGTGTTTTTTATCTGAAGTACTGGCTTGTTTTCATCTCAGGAGCACTATAAATTTAGCTATGATTTTGTTTCCCTGTTTAATGTTCACTGTTGAAAGTTTACCAAATTTATGGTCCAACATCAGCAAATGTACATGTGCACACTACCCTTTTAATTTTGTCTTTCCAGACATCATTTTACTCAAGTTCTAATTTTCTCCCCTTCTTTCCATTTATGTTTTATTTTATTGCACCTTAAATCACATCTTAAGAATGAGTGTAGATAAATAATAAATTCTGCATAAATTTCATTTATAATCTTTTTGAAATTCAAATGGGAGAATGAAAAGTACGAGTATAAATGTGGATGCTACCTTCTGATCAAATAAAAGGTCTAGAGTTATTTTCCTCCAGAAGTTCTTTTAATTCTCTTATTACATTTCCTCTCCAAGTATGGTCCCTGGACTAGTAACATTAGTAGGAATCAAGAACTTGTTAGAAATGCAAATTCTTTGGCATCACTCTGCAGCTTCTGACTCAGAAACTCTGAGAGGGGGGCACAGAAATCTGGGTTTCAACAAGCCCATATATCCAAGGTGACTGGGATACATGCTCCATACTGCTCTATGAAAAAGCATCATATGGCTTTCACTCATGCTCTTTTTTGCCCTAAAGACAGGTTTATAATTTAATAGTACTCAATTTTGACTGCATTATAACCATCCAGAAAGATTTTAAAAATCATGACACACAGACTGTACTCCAAAACAATTACATAAGAAGCTGGGATCCAGTTATCAGTATTTTTAACTCTCTCCAAATGTTCTGATAGGCAGTCAAAGTTGACAATCATTACTCCTAACTCTAAAGACTGGTTCATGGGTCCCATCATGAAATCAGTGAATATTCCTGGCAAGTTGGATACTTCAGGCAAAATATCCCTCTAAGAAATGCAAACCACTAAATTGCTATAATATCATTTTGAGAAATTAGTAAACTGAATTCATATCTTGTGTATACTAAAATAGATGCAAGATAAGTCCAAGATTTACATGTTTAAAATGTGGTTCTATAAAAGTCCTAGGAGTATATGTGGATGAAATTTTGCAAAATTGTGATATAAAAAAGACATTAGAATTACTGTGACATAAGCCCAGAAGCAAAAGCAGAGGGATGGATATATTTCACTGCCTAAAAATGAATACAGGATGACAGCTTTAACTTTGAGCAGGTGGATTATTTCCTGTGCTACCTTTGCCTCCACTGCAGTGTTAATCTAAACATCAGAACTGAGCACAAGGTCTTCACTAACAGAGGGAAGATAACCTCATCATAGGCAAAGAGAATTCTGTCAGTTTCTCAGCATTTCTGCGGCCCAGTTTCAAGGCAGAAAAATAAGGGAGAACAATGCTGAGACAGTTTTTGTCTGTCTAAAAGGAAATTAAAATTCTCTCAAGGATAGAAGAAGGTTTGGATCTAAGAGCAGAGAAGACTGGTATACTGCTTCCTGTCTGGAACACTAAGGAAAAGGCCTCTTCACAGGGGTCTTCATCTGCATCCTCATAAAGAAACGAGAGAAACTGGAATGTCTGAATGAAGGAGCCAAAGCAATCCGACCAACCTTCTGTAGCCTCCAAGAATAATAAGAGAAGATGAAATTACCCTGAAAAGTATACAACTCTGATATAAATTTCAGGAGCCATCTTGAACATCTAAGGAGGTCTCACAGTAGTAACAAGAGGAAACACCAGCAGATGGCAGCATGGACTACTGTACGGTTAGGGACCTCAACCATTTTAGTGAGGCCCTCATCAGTGGGTGTTATAGTCATCTCAGCAGCAGCAAACAGGACAAAACGCAGCTGAAGGACAATCACACTCACCCAATGCCATGACCCTCTAAAAGGCCTCCAGAACTTACATGACTCTAGGGAGATATAGAGGGTAAAGGAATAGAGGGAATCCTGAGTTGCCATAGTTTAAACTTGAAATGATTGGAGTTACACTGAAGTGAATTAAAATCAGCTGTTATCAGGTGGAACAGGAGGTGGGGTTGAAAGAGTGCTGAAAACAGAAGTGAAATTGAGGTATTCAATAATGAAGGAAAATGCTACTAAATGCTACTATATTTTATTTTTTACACACATGAATATAGTTTAAGAAAATTATACGTTAAAATTTTCTGGCAAAAATTTATAAACAAACTCAAAAGATAAGTTATCAAGTGAGAGCAAAATATTTAAACAACATATTTGCCAAACAAAAGGCAAATTTCTTTCACACACACACATACATATATACATATATTCTTGGTGCTAACAACTCTTAGCACCAAGGAAAAGATTATTTTTTATTATACAAAGAGAAGTCTACAATAGTAACTGTACAATTTCCTTGTCTGGAATGTGTCCTGTTATTAGAATTCTATAATGAACTAAAAAAAATAAAATAAAAGTGGTCAAATATTCAACCTCATATCAAGAAAAACTTTTACCTCATTGACACATTTATTACTAAAAAACTGGTTTACTGGAAGATCTGAATCTACAATAAATTGTTTAAAACCTAGATAGTAAATCATTCCTCCCTTTACTGTACTATCATCATCACAGAATCCACTATTGACTGTCTTTTCTCATTCTACACATTGCCAGGAACTCCTTGGTTTCAGGTTTCTCCTCTCTAGTAAGGCTGACTACAAAGCCAAACCCTTTCTACATAGTTCTCCTTCTTTTTTTCCTTCCTGTGAATAAACAGTTTTGGCCAATCCAATTTTAATTTTTAGAAATTACCTTTGAATTACTTTTGGGAAGCAGATTAAACTAATATGGAGAGAACATAGCTCTCAAAGTCACTACTGTGTATGCCAGGCTTTAGGGCATCACAGAAGTCTATAGATATTTTAAACTTAAGGTAATTGGTAAATATTTTAAAAACAATTTTTTAGTAGTTTTCTTAAGTATAGTAAATATATAAATTATAGAGAGGTAGAAGGAAGAAAAAATGTCATTTGTAGTTCTCCCATCTAATATCAGTGGTCAACATCTTACTGCATTTCCTCCAGTCCATAGCACATCCTTAAAAAAAAAGTTTCTTATTTTTGTACTTTACATTTTTATATCAGCAAGGTCTTTCCTGAGAACTTTAAACTTTCCTCAAGTATCTTTTATGATGATACAAAATGGATAATCTACTGGAATATTTTTCACTGTTATGACATGCTACCTGTACTTTTGACTTATTGAAAGTGTGGAAACTGGTATTTTTGTATACAGATTTGGGACTTTTTTTTTTCTGAAACTAAAACTGTTCAGGAGAGTAACCCAACTTACTAGATTAGAACATATACATTTTTAAAGCTCTTTATTTATTTTGCAAAACTCTCAAGTATTCAACTTTGCTGCCACTGGAAGTGCACAAAACTGTTTGCAGCTCACTATCTACTGGGCAAGTGTTGGATGTTAGGCACTGTGGTGAGTAATGGGAACACATTAACAAAACTCATTTGCAGTTCCCTCATCATGTACTGCTTGTATTTGTTCTAGGCCTTTGCACATGCTGTTGTTGCTACCTGAAATGTTCCTCCTTCTCTGGATAACTGTTGATTGCCTGGTGGGCTTCTGCTTAGATGTTGTTACTATCAGAAATTCATCGTACATGTGTTCTTTATGGAATCCATCCTTTCCCTGTCATAGGCATTATCACTTTAAGTTATAATTTCATGTTTAATTCTCTGTCTTTCCATGGATTGGAAGCTCCTTGAGGACAGAGTTCCACAGTCACATTTGCATATACACTATCTAAAAATGTTTGTTACATAGTAACCACATAATAAATACATATATATTTTTTAATGTTGAATGAATGAATTACTACTACTATCGGAATTTGTTCATTTTAATTATTAGGGTTTTCTGCATGTGTGTGTGGTATATGATAGTTTCTGGTTCATTTTCCCTTCTACTTTATTTTTTTTGAAGTATTAATTTTATTTATATGGGTAGCATTTACCAGTATATTCCTTTTTGATTTGTTTGACATATTTTAATTTTAAATTCAACAGATGTTTCTATAAAAAATTTCAAATAGCACTGAAGGATCCAAAGTGAAATGCAGACATTCTCTCACACTTTCCCATGGACCATTTTTAAGTTTATGCATATTTTTTCAAATATTTTTTGTGAATATATACAAAAAAATCATATGCATTCCTTTTTTCTTTTAATTAAGTAAGATAGTACTATGAATATCGTGTTCTGAAACTTCCTTTTTGATCCTTAATCTTGGTTATGTAAATTTATGAATGATGTATTACTGTCAAATTAACATATTTGTGTGCATTATTTAAAATAATATTATTTAATATAATTATTTAAAATAATATTATTATCATGGATTTCCCATAATTTATCTTTCTGGTTGTCCATCAGACATTTAACAGGTGTGTATTTTTCTCTCATTAATGTATATATTACTGAAAAAAAGTATTATCCTTTCCTTTTTTGTTTATGCTATGCTCAGTTGCTCAGATGTGTCCAACTCTGAAACCCCAGGGACTACAGCCCGCCAGACTCCTCTGTCCATGGAGTTTTCCAGGCAAGAATACTAAAGTGGGTTGCCATTTTCTTCTCCAGGGGATCTTACTGAGCCAGGGATTGAACCCACATCTCCTGCATTGGTACATGGATTCTTTACCGCTGAGCCACCTACATTAATTTATAGTGTTTTCATTGCTTTATTCTATTTTTATCTTATTTTAATTTCAGCATATAACCATAACTCTCCCTCATGAATTTAAGATTGTTCTACTTTTGCCTAACATCCCATCCACCCTCAGCATGTTCAGACTTTGCATCTGTAATTATCCCTTTTCTCTTTTGTATTATTAATTTTTCCTTCTCTACTGGATCATTCACATCAGTGCAGAAAACATGCTGTAATAAATACTTTCTTGAAAATAAAGTAAAATAAAAATCTCTCCACCACCTATGTTTAGTACCTTTTTATTAAAAATCTACTCAAAACAGTTGTCTGTACTCATTTTCCACAGTTTCATCTCCCATTCTCTCTTGAAACTATACAATAAGATACTCATTCACACTGCATTAAATCTACTCTGGTTAAAGCCACCCATCACTTTTAGATTATTAAATATAATTCTCTATATTCATTTACTTGAGAATCAATCAATCTCTCTTTTTAAAAAATATTTTCTTTACTTAAACTCTAGGTCTTTATAGTCCCCTGATTTTCTTTGTACCTTACTCTTTACTCCTTCTCAATTTTTTGCTAGATCCACTTTCTTATTCTGCAAAAACTGTGGATCACCTGGGGCTCCATCTTTCAGATTCCTTTGTATTTACACTCACTTCCTCGATATTACTGTCTATTGTAAATGTAGTCTATATGGGTGAGTCATTTCCTGTTCTCCGGAATTTATATACAACAACCAGAATGTCTTTCTTATATGTCTAGTAGCTATCACAAAGTTAAGATAACCAAAAAAGAGCTACTGATACCTCCTTAGCCATCTCCAACTATCTTCTGATGTACTCTTCCTCTTGCAAATAGCACCACCATTTGCTCAGGACCAAAACCTTACCATTGCCCTTGAATATTTCTCTCTCAAAGTATACATCCATTCTACCAGTAAATCCATCTGGGCCTTACAACATTCATAATCTGACCATTTAGCATAATCTTCACCACTCTCACCATTATCTAAGCCACCAGCATTTGTCTTCAAAAGTTATGCCATAGCCTCCCAACTGATTTTCCTCTTTTTCAGCTACTACCACCTCCCCCCACCCCATTCCATGCCCTGCCATGGTTTATCATCCACACAAACACTGCAGTAATTATTCTCAAATGAGCTGCTTACTCTCTTTATTCAGTGGCTTTTTATCATACTTAGAATAACACCCAAATCCTGCAGTATGACATACAAAACTCTACATGATCTGACCCCTGACAAGTTATCATTTTCAACTCACTCTTTCTCTTTCTCTTTGTGACAGCCATGGTGGTCTTCTTGTTGCTCCTATATCATCACCTGCATATTCCTAATTCTATCTCTTAGCTCTTGCTATTCTCTCTACCAAGGGCCTTCTCTCAGACATCTTGAAGGATTGCTCCTTTACTGAATTCAGATCTCTGTTCAAATGTCCTCTTCCCTTAGAAAGTGTCATTACTCCCTACCCCTATAACTGACATGAAATCTCCACTAGTTTTTATTGCCTTCTCCAACTTTATTTTTCTTCTTTATACTTACAACTATATGGTATTATACTTTAGATATATTTGCTGCTTACTTTCTTTCTCCTCCACTGACCTTAAGAGACAAATTTTTTTCTACTTTGTTTAATCCTTTAGCCAAGTGCCAAGAATACAACCTATGACATAATAAGTACTCCATAAATATATGCTGAATGAAAGAAATACTAAATATTTAACTCCCTAGTCTAATAGGTATTTATTTTAGTATATGGCATAATATAACAACTTTAATACTGTTGTTCTAATATAGTTAATTAACTTTATAAAATCAGTTTATTGTATGCTTTTTCACTTTATAGTGATTTATTAAAAATCCTCTCTCACATACTAAATTATTTTATAGGTTATTTTGGGGGGTTCTTTAATATACTACATTGGTTGCTCTGCCAGTAGGGCTTTTAAAAATAGTTCTATGATACAATTTTATATTTTATAATAATAATCCCTCCCTCTTACTTTGATTTATTTCAAAATACATTTAGAATACTTTGTTACATGGGAAAATATCATTGAAATTTTTATTAAAACTATAATTGATGGGTGAATGATTGACACTTCAAAATAATCATTCTTCCTAATATAAGCATCTCTTATAAAAAGCACTTAGGTAGAGTGTTATAGTTTTTGTCATGTGAATATCACATATTTTCTAATATTAAGGTCATTCTTTTGTCATATATCTGCTTATAGGGATTGAAAATGAGATTTCTGAATTATACATTTTCATTTATTATTATTTAAAGTGAACAATTCCACTTAGAATTGCATTAAAATAAACTTTAAATGACATAACTGATTGATATTAATTGATATCTATAGGACATTTCACCCCAAAACAATCAATTTCACCTTCTTCTCAAGTGCACACAGAACTTCCCCAGAATAGATCACATCCTAGGCCATAAATCTAGCCTTGATAAATTCAAAAAAACTGAAATCACTCCAGTGATCTTTTCTGACCATAATGCAATAAGATTAGATCTCAATTACAGGGAAAAAATGATTAAAAATTCAAACATATGGAGGCTAAATAACACGCTTCTGAATAACCAACAAATCATAGAAGAAATAAAAAAAGAAATCAAAATATGTATAGAAATGAATGAAAATGAAAACACAACAACCCAAAACCTATGGGACACTGTAAAAGCAGTGCTAAGGGGAAGGTTCATAGCAATACAGGCTTACCTCAAGAAACAAGAAAAAAGTCAAATAAATAACCTAACTCTAAACCTAAAGCAACTAGAGAAGGAAGAAATGAAGAACCCCAGGGTTAGTAGAAGGAAAGAAATCTTAAAAATTAGGGCAGAAATAAATGCAAAAGAAACTAATGAGACCGTAGCAAAAATCAACAAAGCTAAAAGCTGGTTTTTTGAAAACATGAACAAAATTGACAAACCATTAGCAAGACTCATTAAGAAAAAAAGGGAGAAGAATCAAATCAACAAAATTAGAAGTGAAAATGGAGAGATCACAACAGACAACTCTGAAATACAAAGGATCATAAGAGACTACTACCAGCAGCTATATGCCAATAAAATGGACAACTTGGAAGGAATGGAAAAATTCTTAGAAAAGTATAACTTTCCAAAACTGAACCAGGGAGAAATAGAAGATCTTAACAGACCCATCACAAGCATGGAAATCAAAACTGTAATAATAAATCTTCCAGAAAACAAAAGCCCAGGACCAGATGGCTTCACAGCTGAATTCTACCAAAAATTTAGAGAAGAGCTAACACCTACCTTACTCAAACTCTTCCAGAAAATTGCAGAAGAAGGCAAACTTCCAAACTTATTCTATGAGGCCACCATCACCCTAATACCAAAAACCAGACAAAGATGCCACAAAAAAAGAAAACTACAGGCCAATATCACTGATGAGCATAGATGTAAAAATCCTTAAAAAAATTCTAGCAAACAGAATCCAACAACATATTAAAAAGATCATACACCATGACCAAGTGGGCTTTACCCCAGGAATGCAGAGTTCTTTAATATCTGCAAATCAATCAATGTAATACACCACATTAACAAATTGAAAGATAAAAACCTATGATCATCTCAATAGAGGCAGAAAAAGCCTTTGACACAATTCAACATCCATTTATGAAAAAAAAAACCTCCAGAAAGCAGGAATAGAAGGAACATACCTCAACATAATAAAAGCTATATATGACAAACCCACAGCAAGCATTACCCTCAATGGTGAAAAATTGAAAGCATTTCCCTTAAAGTCAGGAAGAAGACAAGGGTGCCCACTCTCACCACTACTATTCAACATAGTTTTGGAAGTGTTGGCCACAGCAATCAGAGCAGAAAAAGAAGTAAAATGAATCCAGATAGGAAAAGAAGAAGTGAAACTCTCGCTGTTTGCAGATGACATGATCCTCTATATAGAAAACCCTAAAGACTCTACCAGAAAAGTATTAGAGATAATCAATGAATACAGTAATGTTGCAGGATATAAAATTAACACACAGAAATCCCTTGCATTCCTATACACTAACAATGAGAAAACAGAAAGAGAAATTAAGGAAACAATACCATTCACCATTGCAACAAAAAGAATAAAATACTTAGGAGTATATCTACCTAAAGAAACAAAAGACCTATATATAGAAAACTATAAAACACTGATGAAAGAAATCAAAGAGGACACAAAGAGATGGAGAAATATATCGTGTTCATGGATTGGAAGAATCAATATTGTGAAAATGACTATACTACCCAAAGCAATCTATAGATTCAATGCAATCCCTATCAAGCTACCAAAGGTATTTTTCACAGAACTAGAACAAATAATTTCACAATTTGTATGGAAATACAAAAATCCTCAAATAGCCAAAGCAATCTTGAGAAAGAAGAATGGAACTGGAGGAATCAACCTGCCTGACTTCAGGCTATACTACAAAGCTGCTGTCATCAAGACAGTATGGTACTGGCACAATGGAACAGAATATAGATCAATGGAACAGAGTAGAAAGCCCAGAGATAAATCCACGTACCTATGGACACCTTATCTTCCACAAAGGAGGCATGGATATGCAATGGAAAAAAGACAACCTCTTTAACAAGTGGTGCTGGGAAAACTGGTCAACCACTTGTAAAAGAATGAAACTAGAACACTTTCTAACACCATACACAAAAATAAACTCAAAATGGATTAAAGATCTAAATGTAAGACCAGAAACTTCAAAACTCCTAGAGGAGAGCATAGGCAAAACACTCTCCGACATAAATCACAGCAAGATCCTCTATGACCCACCTCCCAGAATATTGGAAATAAAAGCAAAAATAAACAAATGGGACCTAATGAAACTTAAAAGCTTTTGCACAACAAAGGAAACTATAAGCAAGGTGAAAAGACAGCCCTCAGATTGGGAGAAAATAATAGCAAATGAAGAAACAGACAAAGGATTAATCTCAAAAATATACAAGCAACTCCTGAAGCTCAATTCCAGAAAAATAAATGACCCAATCAAAAAATGGGCCAAAGAACTAAACAGACATTTCTCCAAAGAAGACATACAGATGGCTAACAAACACATGAAAAGATGCTCCACATCACTCATTATCAGAGAAATGCAAATCAAAACCACAATGAGGTACCATTACACGCCAGTCAGATTGGCTGCTATCCAAAAGTCTACAAGCAATAAATGCTGGAGAGAGTGTGGAGAAATAGGAACCCTCTTACACTGTTGGTGAGAATGCAAACTAGTACAGCCACTATGGAGAACAGTGTGGAGATTCCTTAAAAAACTGGAAATAGAACTGCCATATGACCCAGCAATCCCACTTCTGGGCATACACACTGAGGAAACCAGATCTGAAAGAAACATGTGCACCCCAACGTTCATCGCAGCACTGTTTATAATAGACAGGACATGGAAGCAACGTAGATACCCATCAGCAGATGAATGGATAAGGAAGCTATGGTACATATACACAATGGAATATTACTCAGCCATTAAAAAGAATTCATCTGAATCAGTTCTAATGGGATGGATGAAACTGGAGCCCATTATACAGAGTGAAGTAAGCCAGAAAGATAAAGACCAATACAGTATACTAATGCATATATATGGAATTTGAAAAGATGGTAACGATAACCCTATATGCAAAACAGAAAGAGACACAGAAGTACAGAACAGAATTTTGGACTCTGTGGGAGAAGGCGAGGGTGGGATATTCTGAAAGAATAACATTGAAACAAGTATACTATCTATAGTGAAACAGATCACCAGCCCAGGTTGGATGCATGAGACAAGTGCTCAGGGCTGGTGCACTGGGAAGACACAGAGGGATGGGATGGGGAGGGAGGCGGGAGAGGGGATCGGGATGGGGAACACATGTAAAGCCATGGCTGATTCATGTGAATGTATGGCAAAAACCACTACAATACTGTAAAGTAGTTAGCCTCCAACTAATAAAAGTAAATGAAAAACAAAAACAAACAAACAAAAAAAACAATTGCATTAAAATATAAAAGTAACTAGGGATAAATTTAACTTTGGAGATGAAAGACTTAAAAATTGAAATTCTGAAATTGAATTGAAACTGAAAACTGAATTCTCAAAACTCTAAGATATTATTGAAGGAAAATAAAGATGATATAAATAAATAGGGAAATATCCTATGTTCAGGCTTCCCAGGCAGCTCAGATAGTAAAGAATCTGCCTGCAATACAGGAGACTGGGTTCAATTCCTGGGTCAGGACGATCGCTTGGAGAAGGCCATAGGAACCCATTCCAGTATTCTTGCTTAGAGAATTCCATGGACAGAAGAGCCTGGCAAGCTGCAGTCCATGTGGGTTACAGTCATCCATGGGGTCACAGAGTCAGACACAGCTGAGCGACTCTTTCTTTTTTTTTTTAAGTTTTTTTTTTTTTAATTTATTAAGATCATGGAAGTTTTAAATAAAGAATGGTACTTTAGATGTAAAAAAAATAAAAAAATAAAAATTTATTTTAATTGGAGGCTAATTATTTTACAATATTGTAGTGTTTTTGCCATACACTGACATGAATCAGCCACGGGTGTACATGTGTTCCCCATTCTGAAACCCCCTCCCACCTCCCTCCTCATCCTATCCTTCCGGGTCATCCCAGTGCACCAGCCCCGTGCACCCTGTCTCATGCATCCGACCTGGACTGGCGATCTGTTTCACATATGATAATATACATGTTTCAATGCTATTCTCTCAAATCATTTCACCCTCGCCTTCTCCCACAGAGTCCAAAAGACTTTTCTATACATCTGTGTCTCTTTTGCTGTCTCACATATAGGGTTATCATTACCATCTTTCTAAATTCCATATATATGCATTAGTATACTGTATTGGTGTTTTTCTTTCTGGCTTACTTCACTCTGTACACTTTCACTTTCACAATCCTAAATTCACTGATTGGAAGAATTAGTACTGCTAGATTTTCAATACTACCCAAAGCAATATACAGGTTTAATTTAATCCCTATCAAAACACACATGACATTTTTCACAGAACTAGAACGAATGGTTCTAAAATTTATACCCCAAATAGCCAAAGCAATCTTGAGAAAATAAGAACAAAGCTAGAGGTGTCATGCTCCCTGACTTCATACTGTATTACAAAGCTAGATTCACCCAAACAGTATACACAAAAGCAGACATATAGATCAATGGAACAGAACAGTGAGCCCAAAACTAAACCTATGCATCTATGATCAATTAATATATGACAAAGGAGGCAGGAATATACAATGGAGAAAAGATAGTCTCTTCAATAAGTGGTGCTGGGAAAACTGAACAGCTACACATAAGAGAATGAGATTACATGTTCTCATATCTTATACAAAAATAAACTCAAAATGGATTAAACACCTAAATACAAACCTGGAAACCACAAAATTCCTAAAAAAAAGTATAGACAGAACACAATTTTACATAAATTGTAGCAATATTTCTTTTGATCTGTCTTTTGAGGGAAAGGAAACGGGGCCTAATTAAACTGAAGAGCTTTTACACAGAAAAGGAAACCACTGACAAAATGAAAAGACAACCTACTGAATGGGAGAAAATATTTGCAAATATGAGTGACAAGGAGTTAATACCAAAAATACATAAACCACTCAGGTAACTCAACATCAAAAAACCAAACAACCCAATTAAAAAATGGGCAGAATATCTGAACAGATATTTTTTCAAAGAAAATATACAGATAGCAAATAGATATCCAAAAAGATGCTCAACATTGATAATCATCAGAGAAATGCAAATCAGAATCACAATGAGATATCACCACACACCTGTCAGAATGGCTATCATCTAGAAGTCTACAGATAGCAAATGCTGGTGATAATGTGGAGAAAAGGGAACCCTAGTACACTGTTGCTAGGAAAATAAATTGGTACAGCCACTAAGGGGAGCAATACGGAGGTTTCTCAAAAAGCTGAAAATAGAACTTCATATGATCTAGAAATTCCACTCCTGGGTATATATCTGAAGAAAATGAAAACACTAATTCAAAATGATACATGTACCCCAATATTCATACCAGTATTATTTATAATAGCCAAGATATGGAAGCAACCAAAGTGTCCCTCAGCAAATGAATGGATAAAGAAGATGTGATATATATACAATGGAATACGATTGTGTCATAAAAGCAGTGACATTTTGCAGCTTTGATAACATGGGTGGACCTGGAGGGTATTATTCTTAATGCAATAAGTAACAGGAAAAGAAATAGTGCATGTTATCACCTACTTGTGAAATCTAAAAAAATAAATAAATAAACAAAATAATGTATATAATAAAACAGAAACAGGCTCACATGTATAAAGAACAAACTAATGATTACCAGAGGGGATGGGCAGAGGGGAAAGATAAGGGTAATGAATTAACAGTGCAAACTACTATGTATAAAATAAAAAAGGTGCAAGGATATACTGTACAGCACAGGGAATATAGTCAACATTTTATAATAACTTTAAACAGAGTGTGTGTATACTCAGTCACACACTCTCAGTTCAGTTCAGTTCAGTTCATTTCAGTCGCTCAGTCATGTCCAACTCTTTGCGACCCCATGAATCACAGAACGCCAGGCCTCCCTGTCCATCACCAGCTCCCAGAGTTTACTCAAATTCATGTCCATGGAGTCAGTGATACACTCTAGTCATGTCCAACTCTTGGCAATCCCATGGACTATAGCCCACCAGGGTCCTCTGTCCATGAGATTTTCCAGGCAAGAATACTGGAGTGGGTTGCTATTTCCTCCTCCAGGGATCTTCCCAACCCAGGGATTGAACCCATGTCCCCTTCATTGGCAAGTGGATTATTTACTACTGAGTCACCTGGGAAAACTCTTAAATAAAGCATAATCTATAAAAACATATAATCATTATGTTGCAAACCTGAAACTAATATAATGTAAATCAACTGTACTTCAATAAAGAAATAGTAAAATAAAAGTAATAAAAAGATTTTTCAGTAGTGCTATTTTCAGATCCTCAGCTGAAGTCAATCAAAGAAAACACAGTTAATTCATTAAGTAATATATCTCTTTCTCACAGATAAGACCCATTCTAAAATCAAGTTTCTGATGACAAAATAATAATGATAATAACAATAACAATAATAACCACCCTCAATTAGTAAATGTTTCAAAATGGAAAAACTCAATTTTGGAGTTTTATTTTAATTTTTTCTAACTTAAGATGCTATAAAATTAAACAGAAGTCTTTAGTCTTAATAGTCAAATTCTTAAAGTCAAAACTCACAGTTAAATTCTTAATTATTGCTTCTCAGATTCCTCCTCCTTTCTTCTACCACGTAAAGCTGGTTACCCTCTCTTTTAACCATTCTGCAGCCTGATTCAACTTCCTGATCAAAACTAAAACCCAGCTGAGAAAAGTCAGAGCTGGAGAATAAGTATGTGTGGTAATGAGGATTTGTGAAAAAATAATACGTACTATTTGTTAGGATTAGCATCATACTGTTTCTCTTTTTCATTCAAAGAATAACCTAGAGTTGACTGCTGCTACTAAGAATGTCCCAGCCTGTGATTGCTGTTACATATTTACACAGAAAAATATTTCCTTACAGTTGTTGTCCAACATTTAAATAAATCACACCTCCCACTATATGGTAGAGAAAAGGGGCCAGCACAGCTCTCAGTTGGCAATGCTCAGCTTAACCCAGTGGCATTTATTAAGCCACATGGGTTTAAGCCACAGCACTTATTATCATCTGTGACAACAAGAAAATGTGAGATGAAATACATTAAATAAATTAAAAATACTTTGAACATATCTGAATCACAGTTCAATTTCACTAAGTGAACAAACACTAAATTAGCTTGCTCCCCTTTAAGAAAACAAAACACTAACTGATTTCAGTATACAAGGTAAATTAACCACTATATGCATTTCATTCATGAATTGCACATCTCAAATCTCACAGTGCCACTATACAATATTTTTTGACTTCAAAGTCTGTTCACTGGTTCCCATGAAACTGATAACTTAGACAAAATTGAAGGCATGGGAACGAAACTTCTGAAGTTTGAATAGTGTGGTGGGATGGATTCCTCTACGGACATGATCACATTGTGATGGGGATATCATGATGGACTCAGTTCCCAAGGGCCAGCACCACCAATAAAAGTAAAAATGCCTTGGTAATCCTGCATTGGTTAAAATTATCTTTACAATAGCCCATTGCGGTATTATTTACAGTTCCCTTTGTTATTTAATAAAGAACATTCACCTCCCCCTAACCAAAAAACTTACTGCACATTTTTAATTGTCTAAAGGGCTATGGTGTGTGTGTATGTGCATGTATGTACATATGTGTGTCTATATGTGCACAGGGAGGGGTAATTTTAAGATAAGACCTGTGAGATATCATCAGTCATTAATGTCTTTTCAAACACGGATAAGATAAATTTAAACCTCAAGGTATTATAGATTCCTTAATCCAGTGTTCCATTCTACACATGATACCTCTCCAAGGTGATTTTCTTTATACTATCATAGTAAAGAAAGAAACCCCCAGAGCAAGGAGCTGTGACTAAGGCAGAAGCTGAGCTATTGCTCTGCACTGTCTTCCTCACACGAAGCTGTTATGTACTCTACTGTGTCTGCTTACAGCAAATTCTTAAATTGAAGACCTAATCTCCAATGCAACTGTATTTGGAAATAGGGCCTTCAGAAAGATAATTAAGATTAAATGATGTTATATGGGCAGGGTCCCTACAGGATTGGTCTCCTCATAAGTAAAGGAAGAGACACCAGAGATTGCCCTTATTCTCTCTATACACAAGCACAAAGGGAAGGCCATGTGAACACATATCAAGAAAGTAGCCATTCACAAGCCAGAAAGAAATCCTTCACCAGAAACCAAACTTGCTAGCACCATGATCATGGACATTTAGCCTCCACAACTTTTAGAACATAAATGTCTGTTGTTTAAGCTGCCCACTCTGTTGTATTTTCCTATGGCAGTCTGAGCTGACTAATACAGAAGGTCATCTTTTAATCATTTGCTCTCCCCTTGCAGCCTCTGAATTTCACCTGTAACTTCCTACCTTCATTCATTTCTTAACTTTAGCATCCTCCCAAGTTAGAGAAATTAGATTCAGATACTGTCAGTGTTTTTGTCTCTAACGCAGTTGTGGATTTTTTTTTCTAATTCTGCAACATGTGACATTATTTTCTGCTAACCATTCAAACACACCTGAGTGTTGGATCTATGTCTTCTGGTTTTTCCTCTGGACATATTGCTCCTATTATTGTCAGAAGTGTCAGTGGGAGTAGACACAGATTGGACCCTAAATACTGTTTACTTTTCTCATTGGGCTCCTAATTGGAAACAAGTAATGCCACAGATGCATCAAATCCTCTTCTGCACCAGTGTGACGCAAGGATCTTTAAAACATATATCAAGTCTGTCTTTTAAACATATATTAAGATTGCCAAGTTTTAGGATGATAGTGATGACCTTGATGAAAGGCCCTCAGAATTTGAGCTTGTGCCTGTGTCTTGATGCTTAGGACATGCTTCATCTTCATCATATTCATCAAAAGCAGGGGCATCACTTCAAAGAAAGTCCTGAGAGGTCACATTTAATAATAGTAGCAGAGTAATAGTAGTAAAAAGTCTGTCTTGGTGGGTCATTTATGGGATGAGGGGGCTGTGTATTCTTCTTGCATCAGTACATTTATTTCAGTTTTTTATTAATTCTTATAGTTTTCAGTTCATTCTTTTCTTTCTTCTTAGTATATAATTATACCATCTGCAAATGAGGATAATTTTACATTTCCTTTCTAATAATTATACCTCTTATTTCAGTTTCATAACTTATGGCTTTGATTAGTGCTTTCAGAACAGTTAGATAACAATGATAATAACAGGCATTTTTGTTTTCCACCTGATTTTAATTGGATTCTATTAAGAATGAAGTCCACCACTGATTTGATATGAATATCATTACAGAAACAACATATGTTGATGAAATTTTATATGTGAGTTCAGAAAGATATTTAAAAATAAGATATGAGTGTAAATTTTTTCCAGGGTTTTTTTTTTCTGATTTTACTGAAATTACCAAATTGTTTTTTTTTTTCTTTTCTAATCTGTTGCAGGAAGCAATACACTAATTGTTTTCTTAATACTAAACTAATTTTTTATAACAATTATGATTTTGAATACAAAATGGATAAACCAGATTACCCTCTAAGGAATGTTTAATCACTAAACATGTTGAACATATTTCTGTCCTATAGAAGATTCATATTCAATTGTGATCCCAATCAGCAAGTTTTTCTTCCCACTAAAGGGAATAATCAAGATTGCCAGGAGAAATATCAATAACCTCAGATATGCAGATGACACCACCCTTATGGCAGAAAGTGAAGAAGAACTAAACAGCTTGTTGATGAAAGTGAAAGAGGAGAGTGAAAAAGTTGGCTTAAAGCTCAACATTCAGAAAACTAAGATCATGGTATCCGGTCCCATCGCTGCATGGCAAATAGATGGGGAAACAGTAGAAACAGTGGCTGACTTTATTTTGGGGGCTCCAGAATCACTGCAGATGGTGACTGCAGCCAGGAAATTAAAAGACGCTTACTCCTTGGAAGGAAAGTTATGACCAACCTAGACAGCATATTAAAAAGCAGAGACATCACTTTGTCAACAAAGGTCAGCCTAGTCAAGGCTATGGTTTTTCCAGTGGTCATGTATGGATGTGAGAGTTGTACTATTAAGAAAGCTGAGCACCAAAGAATTGATGCTTTTGAACTGTGGTGTTGGAGAAGACTCTTGAGAGTCCCTTGGACTGCAAGGAGATCCAACCAATCCATCCTAAAGGAGATCAGTCCTGGGTATTCATTAGAAGGACTGATTTTGAAGCTGCAACTCCAATACTTTGGCCACCTGATGCAAAGAGCTGACTCGTTTGAAAAGACCCTGATGCTGGGAAAGATCAAAGGCAGGAGGAGAAGGGGATGACAGAGGATGAGATGGTTGGATGGCATCACCAACTCAATGGACATGGGTTTGGGTGGACTCCGGGAGTTGGTGATGGACAGGGAGGCCTGGCATGCTTCGGTTCACGGGGTCGCAAAGAGTCACACATGACTGAGTGACTGAACTGAACTGAAAGGAAATAAATTATAGCCCTTTCAATTGCAGCAGTAAATAGCAAACAGACTGCTGAGTATACATAAAGAAGAAAAACAGACATAGGACAGCACATGCAAATTAGAAAGGAGCCATTCTCCCCTTAATGTTAAGTAAATAGAAGCAGGCATTTTGCAAAGTACATTAAAGGAAACAGATTGCAGTACAAATCAACTGGTAAAGACTTGTCAACTGAAAGCAAACTTTGAGCAATTACATTAGCAACTAATTAGAATAACTTGTAAATGGTAGTAAAGACCCTGCAACAAAGGAACCACATGGATCTGTGTCTTTTTCTTTTGTGCCCATAGCATTCTGGGCTTATATCTATTATTCAGTAGTATATCTAGTATTGTAAAAGATTCTACTGAACAATAGGAGTTATGATAGCAGTTATGAGAAGTAATTCAATGGTATTAAACAAGAAGTAGCCTGACACTACACAGTGGGAGAAAATCTGTCTCCAGCTGAGATTCCAGAAACCAAATAGTGATTCTTGTCCAGAGGAGATCTATTTAACTCTCCCCATATTATAAGCATAACGGAAATGCATGAACAGAAAGAACTCTCATCGTGGCCAAAATGCAGCAGGCAGAGACATTAAGTGGAAAGTAACTTATCATACATCCTAGTTATTGGAAGTTCCCATACAGAGCTGGAATCCTATATAATATATTGAAAAGTCAATCTATCTGCTAAGACATACATGATAAAGATTTGGAAAGGAGTATCCTGTAGTGAAAAGATGGTGGGAGTTAACCATCAGGGAGCTGTATCTTGACTGAGATATTTCTACAAGTCCATGAGCAACTACATAAAATCTGAGACTATTTTTCTTAACCTGTAAAATAGAGATAAAAATATCTACCATGAGAAGATACCAGAACTAGTTGAAATGTATATCTTTAGCTCAGAGCCATGGGAAGATCCCTTGAAGGAAGAAACGGCAACCTACTTGCCTCGGAAATTCCATGAACAGAGAAGCCTGGGGGGTTACAGTCCATGGGGTCACAAAAGAGTCAGACATGACTTAGAAACTTCAAGAACAACAACAATATATGCTAGGATGCAATAAGAAATGGTTTTTACTTTATTATTATTCATTCAATCTCAGAATGATGATAAGCTGCCCATGAAAGAAGGAGACTGCATGACAATCATGCACAGGGAAGATTAAGATGAGATTGAATGGTGGTGGGCCCGCTTGAACAAAACGAAGGATACATTCCACACAATTTGCTGGGACTATACCCAAAAATTAAACCAAGACAAAAGATCTTGGCCTGAAGCTTTGCAGACTTTTTAGTTCATGAAGAATTAATCTCTGTTACCACTAAGAAGAAATAATATGACATTTGTGGCAGAAATTTCTCAAGACTCACTTTAATGACACAGTAATTTGAAAGCTATGAAGAAGTTGCTCTGGAAGTAGACGTAGTTTGGAGCAGTCACTGTTAGCAGAGGATGCTCAGCTTGGTGGAGCAGACCTTGGCAGGAAGCTAACGCACTGCAGTGGGCACAGGTTCCCCATGTTGCAGTCAGAAGAGACACAGTGACAATCCTGTTCTGTGCAAGAACTGGGACCATTAATTGGACTACTGGGGCTTCCTTGGTGCCTCAGATGCTAAAGAATATTCCTGCAATGTAGGAGACCTGGGTTCAGTCCTGGGTTGGAAAGATCCCCTGGAGAAGGGCATGGTTTTATTATTAATAAAGCTCCTTTGTCTTGGTTTAATTCTTGGGTATAGTCCCAGCAAACTGTGTGAAACGTATCTTTCCTTGTCGTCCAAGTGGGCCCACCACCATTCAATCTCATCTTTATCTTCCCTGCACATGATTGTCATGCGGTCTCCTGCTTCCATGGGCAGCTCATCATCATTCTGAGGTTGAATGAATGATAATAAAGTATTATTAATAATAAAATATCATTGTTAATAGCCACTTGAGTATTCTTTCCTGGAGGACCCCCAAGGACAGAGAAGCCTGGTGGGCTACAGTTCACAGAGTCACAAAGAGTTGGACACGACTGAGTGACTAAGCACATTCAATAAGAAATGGTTTTTACTTTATTATTATTGAAGCAAACCTAGAGAAATATAACAGATACTATGAAATACATTTAGATAGAAATGAGACCTAACACAAAGAACAGATATTTTCATTCACTGTGGGATAAGAATGTGAAACACAGAAAAATATGAATAAAACTTGTGAAAAGAGGACCTCATTATGCATGAGGATGGAGATGGAAGGCTCTCCCCTAAGCTCTATTAGCTCTTAGTCAAACTTAGCCCCTCAGGCAGGAAAGTAGAACAATTACATCTGAGTACACAATGTACTCAAGACCGTTTCCCCATCAGTCAGGGGAAGATTCCATAAGCCTCTTATCCTTCTCCAACAGAGGGCAGACAGACTGAAAACCACAATCACAGAAAACTAACCAATCTGATCACATGGACCACAGCCTTGTCTAATATGAAACTATGAGCCAGGCCATGTAGAGCCAACCAAGATGAATCAGTCATGGTGGAGAGTTCTGACAGAATGTGGTCCACTGGAGAAGGGAATGGCAAACCACTTCAGTATTCTTCCCTTGAGAACCCCATGAACAGTATGAAAAGGCAAAAAGATATGACATTGAAAGATGAACTCCCCAGATCAGTAGGTGCCCCGTATGCTACTGGAGATCAGTGGAGGAATAACCCCAGAAAGAATGAAGACATGGAGCCAAAGCAAAAACAACACCCAGCTGTGGATGTGACTAGTGATAGAAGCAATGTCTGATACTGTAAAGAGCAATATTGCATAGGAACCTGGAATGTTAGGTCCATAAAGCAAGGCAAATTGGAAGTGGTCAAACAGGAGATTGCAAGAGTAAACATCAATATTTTAGGAATCAGTGAGCTAAACTGGACTGGAATGGGTGAATTTAACTCATGACCATTATATCTACTACTGTGGGCAAGAATCCCTTAGAAGAAATGGAGTAGCCAACATAGTAAAAAAAAAAGAGTCTGAAATGCAGTACTTGGATGCAATCTCAAAAATGACAGAATGATCTCTGTTCGTTTCCAAGGCAAACCATTCAATATCACAGTAATCCAAGTCTATGCCTCAATCAGTAATACTGCAGAAGCTGGAGTTGAACAGTTCTATGAAGACCTATAAGACCTTCTAGAACTAACACCCAAAAAAGATATCCTTTTCATTACAGGGGACTGGAATGCAAAAGTAGGAAGTCAAGAAACACCTAGAGTAACAGGCAAATTTGACCTTGGAGTACAAAGTGAAGCAGTGTAAAGGCTAATAGAGTTTTGTCATGAGAACACAGTGGTCACAGCAAACAGCCTCTTCCAACAACATAAGAGAAGACTGCACACAGAGATCACCAGGTGGTCAATACCGAAATCAGATTGATTATATGCATTGTGGCTAAAGAGGGAGAAGCGCTGTACAGTCAGCAAAATCAAGACCAGGAGCTGACTGTGGCTCCAATCATGAACTCCTTATTGCAAAATTCAGGCTTCAATTGAATAAAATAAGGAAAACCACTAGACTATTCAGGTATGACCTAAATCAAATCCCTTATGATTATACAGTGGAAGTGAGAAATACATTCAAGGGATTAAATCTGATAAGACAGAGTGCCTGAAGGACTATGGACGGACGTTCAAGACATTGTACAGGAAACAGGGATCAAGACCATCACCAAGGGAAAAAAAATGCAAAAAAGCAAAATGGCTGCCTGAGGAGGCATTACAAATAGCTGAGAAAAGAAGAGATGTGAAAAGCAACTAAGAAAAGGAAAGATATACCCATTTGAATACAGAGTTCCAATGAACAGCAAGTAGACATAAGAAAGCCTTCCTCAGTGATCAGTGAAAAGAAATAGAGGAAAACTATACAATGGGAAAGACTAGAGATCTCTTCAAGAAAATTAGAGATACCAAGGGAACATTTAATACAAAGATGGGCACAATAAAGGACAGAAGTGGCATGGACCTAACAGAAGCAGAAGATATTAAGAAGAGGTGGCAAGAATACACAGAAGAGCTATACAGAAATGATCTTCACGACCCAGAAAATGATGGTATGATCACTATTCTAGAGCCAGACATCTGGAATGGGAAGTCAAATGGACTTTAGAAAGCATCACTATGAACAAAGCCAGGGGAGGTGATGGAATTGGAGTTGAGCTATTTCAAATCCTAAAAGATGATGCTGTCAAAGTGCTGCACTCAATATGCCAGCAAATTTGGAAAACTCAGCAGTGGCCCCGGGACTGGAAAAGGTCAGTTTTCATTCCAATCCCTAAGAAAGGCAATCCCAAAGAATGCTCAAATTACGGCACAATTGTGCTCATCTCACACGCTAGCAAAGTAATGTTCAACATTCTCCAAGCCAGGCTTCACCAGTACATGAACCGTGAACTTCCAGATGTTCAAGCTGGTTTTAGAAAAGGCAGAGGAACCAGAGATCAAATTACCAACATCTGCTGGATCATCGAAAAAGCAAGAGAGTTCCAGAAAAACATCTATTTCTGCTTTATTGACTATGCCAAAGCCTTTGACTGAGTGGATCACAACAAACTGTGGGAAATTCTGAAAGAGATGGGAATACCAGACCACCTGACTTGCCTCTTGAGAAATCTGTATGCAGGTCAGGAAGCAACAGTTAGAACTGGACACAGAACAACAGACTGCTTCCAAATAGGGAAAGGAGTACATCTAGGCTGTATATTGTTACCCTGCTTATTTAACTTATATGCAGAGTACATCATGAGAAACGCTGGTCTGAATGAAGCACAAGCTGGAATCAAGATTGCCAGAGAAACAGCAATAACCTCAGATATGCAGATGACACCACCCTTATGGCAGAAAGTGAAGAAGAACTAAAGAGCCTCTCGATGAAAGTGAAAGAGGAGAGTGAAATGTTGGCTTAAAGCTCAACATTCAGAAAAATAAGTTCATGGCATCTGGTCCCATTACTGCATGGTAAATAGATGGAGAAACAGTGGAAACAGTTTCAGACTTTATGGGGGGGGGCTCCAAAATCACTGCAGATGGTGATTGCAGCCATGAAATTAGAAGATACTTACTCCTTGGAAGAAAGTTATGACCAACGTAGACAGTATATTAAAAAGCAGAGACATTACTTTGCCAACAAAGGTCTGTCTACTCAAGGCTATGGTTTTTCCAGTAGTCACGTATGGAATGTGAGAGTTGGACTATAAAGAAAGCTGAGCACCAAAGAATTGATGCTTTGAACTGTGGTGTTGGAGAAGACTCTTGAGAGTCCCTTGGACTGCAAGGATATCCAACCAGTCAATCCTAAAGGAAATCATTCCTGACTATTCATTGGAAGCACTGATGATGAAACTGAAAATCCAATACTTTGGCCACCTGATGCAAAGAACTGTCTCATTTGAAAAGACCCTGATGCTACATAAGATTTAAGGTGAGAGGAGAAGGGGACAACAGAGGATGAGATGTTTGGATGGCATCACTGGCTCAATGGACATGAGTTTGAATAAACTCTAGGGGTTGGTGATGGACAGGGAGTCATGGCATGCTGCAGTCCTTGGGGTCACAAAGAGTCAGACACGAGTGAGCAACTGAACTGAACTGAACTGAACACTATGTAAGTTTTACAGGTATTTGCATTTATGTTCATGTTAAGGTATAATAATATATGCACTGTTTCATTTTGAAGTCTGGGATCCACAATTCTCAAGGAATCTTCTTTTGATCTCCATGAAACTCTATGTTAGATAACCATATATGGAGATAGGTTCAAAAGAGACCCCAGAAATTCTGGAGTTCAGCATGAGTAGAATGAGTAAGCAGTACCTCTTTCAGAATCATGTTTTAACACTTATTTTTGTCTGAATTATGCATCTTATCACATGTCACCTTGTATTTTCGATGTTTGTTTCAGTGCCTATGACTCATTTGACTGCAAGTTCCCTGAAAAGGAGGGATAGACTACCCATTTCAGTATTCTTGGGCTTCTCTGGTGGCTCAACTGGTAAAGAATCCACCTGCAATACAGGAGACCTGGGTTTGATCCCTGCATTGGGAAGATTTCTTAGAGAAGGGAAAGGCTATCCACTCTCATATTCTGGCCTGGAGAAGTCCATGGACTATATATAGTCCATGGGTTCACAAATAGACAAAACTGAGCAACTTTCACTTTCACTTTTCCCGGAAAATAGGTACAGTTTTGCTCATCCTGTGTTTCCTGATACCATGTACAACAAGCAGAGCTGCCTTAGGACCACTGTAGGACTTTGATGTTTTTTAGAAGTGTCACTCCACATCATTTGAAACATGTTAAATTTTAAGAGCCACAACATGGCTCATTAAAAAGATTATTTTTAGTATAAAATCTTACAGATATGTATAGTTTTATTTTTCGAATTTGGCTATCAGCCGAACACCTTATGAATGGTGCTTAAATTCTCCAGTATCATAATGCACATAATGCACACCCAGGAATTCTTGCAATGTGAAACAATCTAAATAACAAAATTTTTTCAATATGAAATTTTAATTGACAGGAACCTTAACTATTAATGAGGTTGTAACAATATTAATTTTGGTAGTTGTTTAAACATTTATCATTTTTAATTCTTCTGGATTATTTTCTTTTTTATATATTTGGAATCAATGACTTTTTTAGTTCTTTTATACTGTTAATGACCTTTGAAGAGCCAGAAGACCTAAACAGAAGACATAGATTAACAGGCATTGATGGCATATAGTAGGCAGCCAATTAGTGTTTCTGGGTTAGATTGGTAATTTGAGAATATACGCATACCACTGCATATTAGCCAAAACCATAGCATAATTTATGGCACAATTTTACTTAGTGCTATCACCACTAAGCCATTTATACATAGCAGTTGTTGGCCATGTTGGTCATAATGTTGGCAAATCGAGAAAGAAACATTTCCAGGCCAGAGGCGGAAGTTATCCCATAGATGTCAGCAGGGGGAAACCAATGTGACAGCAGATGAACAGAAGTCCAACCCCCTCAAATTTTGGAGAGAGAAGTTGAGCCTCACATGTATTAGCAATATTACAGCCAGACCTTGTGGCTGATACTCATTAAGGGAGAAAGAGCTGGCAAGTGGACTCAAACATTTCTCTGATCACATCTTCTCTAGGGATGCCTGCCTTGACAAACCCTGCTCTCCAAACCGTGTGTGAACGACTGCAAAGAACAAATTCTCCTGAGCACAAGAGACCATCTTATTCCTCAGATGTACTGTGACAGAAAGCAAACACCTTTAAATAGTTGAGAGACATCCAAGAGAGCAGTTCGATTGATCCTAGGTTGAGATGGCCCATGTTTGCTGAATCACCATCACCCTGGTGGCAATTCTGTTATTTTTAAAGATCCTTTACTTGTCCACACTAGACCTATAGGTCTCAACTGGGTCAGTATCTGCCCAGGAAGCAATCCTGCAAGATTGCACTGTCATCACTAGGCAGGCTGAAAACAGATTTGAGAGTTTTAAAGCCTATCTGATTAAATAAGGTTCCTAAAGAAATTTGGTATTTTGACCTCAGACTATTCTTTCAGTATTGTTCCAGGGTAAGGATCCTGAACACTAGACTTGGAACAGAGGCAGTTAGTTACAACTGAAAATTTAATTTGCCTTAGTAATTTCCAAGTATACCTGAACTTTAATTGGGTATCTAACTCTGAATTATGGTTTTATTTAGAAAGTTAATAAAAGTATTTCTTAAAATATGTTGAGTATAGAATTACCAGTCATCTGTTGGTATGAAGTTCAGATCTGTACAAAATACATCTCTCAGGAATATGTCTCCAGAAATTTGATAATTGTATCCATGTTTGGATGCTCTCTTATTAAAGGCTTTTGTGAGACACACAAATGACAAGTATTGTATTATAACTGTCATACTTTATAAAAAATGACTACGTTGCTAGAGCAAAATTAACTAGCCCAAAGGTGCTAAGCCATAGAGAGGAGGGCTAGACACTAACATGCATTGAAGATATACTATGTGTTAATACATAAGGTTTCTATCTCTCTCCTTCTCACTCTATAGATACAGATATAGATTTAGATATAGATATAGATAGATACATCTTTTGTAAACATTGCATCACAATTGTGTTTGTCTATAACTGACCATTTTCAAAGCAAAATCTGTTACCATGAATAATATAAGTCTGGACGATTTGGGAGAACTCTCTTATTTGCTTAATGATATTCAGTGACTCCCTATCTCCCACTGGATAAAGTTTGAATAATTCTGCCTGCTTTTCAAGGTCCTCACTGGTCTCACTACTCAGTCTGTCTTGTTTCTTCTTCTTTTCCACATAGTTCCTCTGAGCAATGTGGATCAGTATTTGCACTGACCAATAAATATATTATACTTAATGTCACCCCCAAGCTTTGTTATTTCCTCTTTTGTCACCTAGGCAAATGTCACCAATTCTTCAAAGATCCCTCCATAGTTCATCATTTAACAGAGTTCAGTGAGCAGAAATACTACAAAGACTATTGTTGTTGTCATCTTGTAAGATAATCTTACCTATAATACAGTAATTGACAAAGCATGGATTTAAAATAATGAAATCAGGGGACATTTATGGCAAAGGAAGCTTTGAGGCCTTTTCTCTTTAGAATAAAGCAAAATGCATAGCTGAAGCTAGACTACAAATTCCACTATGCTCCTTAGAATATAAGGGGTCACATGTTTCAGGAGACTTAAGGTCAACAATGTGGATCCACTGAGCTACTTGAATATAAACTTGACAAACTCCACTCTTAAAGTTATCAAGTTCTGAAAAACAATCCACAGTATTTGAGGGCTTCCCAGGTGATGCAGGGGTAAAGAATCTGCCTGTCAGTGCAGGAGATGCAGGTGATGTGGGCTCAATCCCTAGGTCAAGAACATCCCCTGGAGGAGGAAATGGCAACGCGCTCCAGTATTCTTGCCTGGAAAATTCCATGGGAAGAGGAACCTGGTGGGCTACAGTCCACGGGGTCGAAAAGAGTCACATGCAACTGAGCACACATGCATGCAGTCACAATATTTGTATCTGTGATGCTTCCACATTCATAATAAATAAAACTTGAAGACAAATAAAATACCCATCTTCCTTTTCTTTTCATGAAGGGAGACTTCTCTCTAAAACGGTTTCATAATTCAGAATAAAACTCATAGATACTAAGCATAGTAGTTGATATTTTCAACATAGGCATTACAAGTTAAGTGCAGCCATCAAAGTCAAACAACTTTTTAGTTTCAAATGACATTCATTGTTTAGATGTTTCTCACACAATGGTTTAATTAAATCAACTGGTGGTAAGAATTATTTATGGCAAGTTTCTTATATTTAAGGATTTTTAGGCACAATTTTAAAAACTATCAGTTTTGGAAGATTGAATATAGTGTAATGGCCCATTCTTAGATACATAGAAACATACATGCAATTATGCAAGATGATCTGGTTAGAATCTGCTAGTTTTCATCTAACGTTGTTGATAATTTCCTTCTATATAATCAAAAGTTGCTTTTTAGTTTAAAAAAAAAATCCAACAAGGAAACACAGGCTCTGTGTAGGTACCAAGTGGTCAAAGTCAGACATAGTTCCTGTCTTAGATCTTTCAGGTTTGTGGAGAAGACAGAAATGATGCAGCAGGAAAGTAACAGCAAAAATAGACATGTTTCTGCTCTCAAGGAATTAGGCTACTGTTAGGGAGGGACAGTATTATGTAAGTAAACAAATGAATACATTGTTCCAAGTCAGTTTATCTTATGGAGGAAACACAGTGCATAGTGCTGAAGAACAAGGAGGGGGCTAACTCTGAGAAAGCTAAGAGATGCTTTGAGAGATACATATGCTGAAGGCTACAGTTTGAGAAGAATTCAGCCATTTAAGCGGTGTTGTGTGTGGTGTAAGTTCGTGTCCAACTCTTTCTGACCCCATGGACTGTAGCCCACCAGGCTCCTCTGCCCATGGGGATTCTCCAGGCAAGAATACTGGAGTGGGTTGCCATTTCCTTCTCCAGGTTAAGCAGTGTTAGAGAAAGACAAAACCATGTATAAAGGTCCTAGAACAAACAAACAAAAAGGTCTATTTTTTCAAAGATCAGAGTGTATTCTAAACTAGCTAGAACAGAGCATGAAAAAGAAGAGAGATATTAAATAAATTTGTAAAAAAAAAAAAAAATAGATTGCAGGGAGAGGTCCTAAGATGGCAGAGAAATAGAATGAGGAGACCACTCTCTCCCCCACAAATTCATCAAAAGATCATTTGACTGCTGAGCAACTTCCACAGAACAACTTCTGAATGCTGGCAGAGGACACCAGGAACCCAGAAAGGCAGCCCATTCTCTTTGAAAGGAGGTAGGATAAAATATAAAAGACAAAAAGAGAGACAAAAGAGTTAGGGATGGAGACCCATCCCGAGGACAGAGTCATGAAGAAGGAGAAGTTTCCAAACACCAGGAAACCCTCTCACCGGAGGGTCCATGGGGAGTTTTGGAATCTCAGAGGGCAACATAATTGGGAGGAATTAAAGAAGAAAAAGAAATACCCACAGAATATGCGCCTAACCACAACTCCCAGCGAAGTAGCTCAGACGCTCACGTCCACCACCAGTGAGTGGGGGCTGAAGAGGGAGGCGTGGGTTGCATGATTAGGGTAAGGACCAGGCCTGAATGCCCTGAGGACAATCTGAGGGAGCTAATGTAAGATAGCCAGAGAGAGGAAAATGAAAAGAAAGAGAGAGAAAGAGAACTCTCCCGTGAAAAGTTCTAACCTAAGGCACAGCCTGACCCGCTCACAGAACAAACGATTGAGCAAATACCAGAGGACAGCAAGCTAGCTGTGGACCAGCACATCTCCTAGCTGGAGGCAGAGAGGCAGGCAGACGGCAGCCAGAGCTGGAAGGCAAGAGGCAATCTCGGCCCCCCAGACAGCATCCTCCACCAACCTGTGAGCAGGCTCGCAGTTCCTAACCAAGTCTTCCTGGGATCCTGGACAGTTGACATCTGCCAGGAGGGTCGCAGCCAGAGATCAATTCCCCAGAGGAGACACATGGCACACTTGAGAAGACACTCTTGCTACGCACCTGGGAAACTGAGCAGCTGGGACAGGGAAGATGATAAGATGCACAGCCAACCTGGGACAGTGTGCTCGCCCAGCACCTGGTCACCTGAACTGCTTGGACCTGAGAAGGGCACAAAACGTGGGCCCAACTGAGTCTGTGCCTTTGTGGAGTACCCGAGAACCTCAACCTGACCAGCTTAGACCCGGGAAGTGCACGAAACCCAGGGCCTGCTTTGGAAAGTTCCCCTGCAGAGCAACCTGGAGCCTGAGCAGTGTAGACAGGGAAAGTACACACACCATGAGCAGGGGCAAACCCAGTGTGGCCCAGACACTGTGAGCACTCCCCACACGCCAGTGATATTTGTTTGCCGTGTTCCTCCCTCCCCGCAGCACAACTGAATAACTGAGCCTAAATAAGTGACCACCTTCACCCACTTGTGTCAGGGAGGAAATTAGACACTGAAGAGACTCGCAAACAGAAGAAACCAAAATAAACAGAGGGAACCGCTTTGGAAGTGACAGGTGCAATAGATTAAAGCCCTGTAGTTAGCATTGTCTAAGCATTGGAAGGGGCCTATTGACCTTAAGAAGAGGCATAAGCTGGAACAAGGAACTATCTGAAACTGAACTGACCCCACACTGTCCTCAAAAGCTCCAGAGAAATTCCTAGATATACTTTTACTATTATCACTTTTTAATTTTTTTATTTTTAAGTTCTTTATTACTCCTTTAATTTTCATTTTTATAACCTATTATTACCTTGCAAAAAAGACCCTATTTTAAAGCAAATTTCTTTTTTTTTCCTGCTGTTTGCTCTTGCTTTTATTTATTTATTTATTTTTCATTTATTTTTATTAGTTGGAGGCTAATTACTTTACAATATTGAAGTGGGTTTTGTCATACATTGACATGAAGCAAATTTCATATATGTATATATATTTTATAATTATTGTGATTGATTTTGTTTTGTATTTTTAATGTTGTATTTTTCAGAGTCTAACCTCTACTCTAGATTTTTAATCTTTGATTTTTGGCATTTGTTATCAATTTTGTACCTTTAAGAATCTAATCTTCAGTACCCATTTTTACTTACGGGTGTGATTACTGGCTTGATTGGTCTCTCCCCTTTTGACTCTCCTTTTTCTCCCCCAGGTCACCTCTATCTCCTCCCTCCCCCTTCTCTTCTCTACACAACTCTGTGAATCTCTCCAGGTGTTTCAGGCTGTGGAGAACATTAAGGGAACTGATTACTGGCTAGATTGCTCTCTCCTCTTTTGACTCCCCCTCTTCTCCTCCTGGTCACCTCTATCTCCGCCCCCCTCCTTCTCTTCTCCATATAGCTCTGTGAACCTCTCTGGGTGTCCCCCACTGTGGAGAATCTTTTCACTATTAACCTAGAAATTTTATCATCTGTGCTATATGGATGAAGAAGTCTTGAGGCTACTGTAAGAATAAGACTGAAAGTCAGAGGCAAGAGGCTTAAATCCAAAACTTGAGAATACCAGAAAACTCCTGACTCCAGGGAACATTAATCAACAAGAGCTCAACCAAAAGCCTCCATACCTACACTGAAAGCAAGCTCCACCCAAGAGCCAACAAGTTCCACACAAGACATACCACACTGATTCTCCAGCAACGCAGGAAGATAGCCCTGAGCATTAAAATACAGGCTGCCCAAAGTCACACCAAACCCATAGATATCCCAAAACTCACTACTGGACACTTCATTGTGCTCCAGAGAGAAGAGATCCAGCTCCACCCACCAGAACACTGATACAAGCTTCCCTAACCAGGAAACCTTGACAAGCCACTAGTCCAACCCCACCCACAGGGAGGAACCTCCATAATAAAGAGGAACCACAAACTTCCAGCATACAGAAAGGCCACCCCAAACACAGCAATCTAAACAAAATAAAAAGGCAGAGAAATATTCAGCAAGTAAAGGAACATGATAAATGCCCACAAAACCAAACAAAAGAGGAGGAGATAGGGAGTCTATCTGAAAAAGAATTCAGAATAGTGTTAGTAAAGATGATCCAAAATCTTGAAAACAAAATGCAGTTACAGATAAATAGACTAGAGACAAGGATTGAGAAGATGCAAGAAATGTTTAACAAGGACCTAGAAGAAATAAAAAAAAGAGTCAATCAATAATGAATAACGTGATAACTGAGATCAAAAGCAATCTGGAGGGAACCAACAGTAGAATAACTGAGGCAGAAGATAAGTGAGGTGGAAGATAGAATGGTGGAAATAAATGAAGCAGAGAGGAAAAAAGAAAAAAAGAATGAAAAAAAATGAGGACAACTTCTGGGACAATGTTAAATGCCCCAATATTTGAATCATAGGAGTCCCAGAAGAAGAAGACAAAAAGAAAGGGCATGAGAAAACACTTGAAGAGATAATAGTTGAAAACTTCCCTAAAATGGGGAAAGAAATAGCCACCCAAGTCCAAGAAACCCAGAGAGTCCTAAATGGGATAAATCCAAGGTGAAACACCCCAAGATACATATTAATCAAGTTAATGAAGATCAAACACAAAGAGCCAATATTAAAAGCAACAAGGGAAAAGCAACAAATAACACACAAGGGGATCCCCTTAAGGATAACAGGTGCTCTTTCAATAGAAACTCTTCAGGGCAGAAGGGAATGGCAGGACATACTTAAAGTGATGAAAGACAAAAACCTACAACCCAGATTACTATATCCAGCAAGGATCTCATTCAGATATGAAGAAGAATTCAAAAGCTTTACAGACAAGCAAAAGCTGAGAGAATTCAGCACCACCAAACCAGTTCTTCAACAAATGCTAACGGATCTTCTCTAGACAGGAAACACAGAAAAGGTTTATAAACTCGAACCCAAAACAACAAAGTAAATGGCAATAGGATCATACTTATCAATAATTACCTTAAATGTAAATGGGCTGAATGCCCCAACCAAAAGACAAAGACTGGCTGAATGGATACAAAAACAAGACCACTAATTAGTTGTCTCATGCATCTAACCTGGACTGGCGATCTTTTTCACACTTGATAATATACAAGTTTCAATGCTATTTTCTCAGATAATCCCACCCTCACCTTCTCCCATAGAGCCCAAAAGTCTGTTCCATACATCTGTAATTAGCCTCCAACTAATAAAAATAAATGAAAAAAAAAAAAAATGAAGTTCACAGTAAAAAAAAAAAAAAAAAAAAAAAAACCTTATATATGCTGTCTACAAGAGACCCACCTCAAAACAAGGGGGTACTTACAGACTGCAAGTAAAGGGCTGGAAAAAGATATTTCGTACAAATGGAGACCAAAAGAAAGCAGGAATAGCAATACTCATATCAGATAAAATAGACATTGAAATAAAGGCTGTGAAAAGAGACAAAGAAGGACACTATATAATGATCAAAGGATCAATCCAAGAAGAAGATATAACAATTATAAATATATATGCACCCAACATAGGAGCACCACAATATGTAAGGCAAATGATAACAAGTATGAAAGGGGAAATTAACAGTAACTCAATAATAGTGGGAGACTTTAATATCCCACTCACACCTATGGATAGATTAACTAAACAGAAAATTAGCAAGGAAACACAAACTTTAAATGATGCAATGGACCAGTTAGACCTAATTGATATCTATAGGACATTTCATCCCAAAACAATGAATTTCACCTTTTTCTCAAGTGCACACAGGACATCCTCCAGGACAGATCACATCCTGGGCCATAAATCTACCCTCGGCAAATTCAAAAAAACTGAAATCATTTCAAGCATCTTTTCTGATCACAATGTGGTAAGATTAGATGTCAACTACAGGGGGAAAAAAAACTATTAAAAATACAAACATATGGAGGCTAAACAACATGCTTCTGAATAACCAACAAAACACAGAAGAAGTCAAAATATGCATAGAAATTAATGAAAATGAAAACAGAACAACCCAAAACCTATGGGATTCAGTAAAAGTAGTGCTAAGGAGAAGATTCATAGCAATACAAGCTTCCCTGAAGAAACAAGAGAAAAATCAAATAAATAACCTAACTTTACACCTAAAGCAATAGAAAAAGAAGAAATGAAGAACCCCAGGGTAAGTAGAAGGGAAGAAATCATAAAAAGTAGGGCAGAAATAAATGAAAGAGAAACAAAGGAGACTATAGCAAAAATCAACAAAACTAAAAGATGGTTCTTTGAGAAGATAAATAAAATAGACAAACCATTAGCAAGACTCATCAAGAAAAAAAGGGAGAAGAATCAAATCAACAGAATTAGACGTGAAAATGGAGAAATCACAACAGATAACACAAACAAAGGATCATAAGAGACTACTATCAGCAACTATATGCCAATAAAATGGACAACTTGGATGAAATGGACAAATTCTTAGAAAAGTATAACCTTCCAAAACTGAACCAGGAAGAAATAGAAAATCTTAAAGACCCAGCACAAGCACAGAAATCGAAACTTTAATCAAAAATCTCTCAACAAACAAAAGCCCAGAACCAGATGGCTTCACAGCTGAATTCCAACAAAAATTTAGAGAAGAGCTAACACCTAGCCTACTAAAACTCTTAGAAAACTGCAGAGGAAGGTAAACTGCCTAACTCATTCTATGAGGCCACCATCACCCTAATCCCAAAACTAGACAAAGATGCCACAAAAAAAGAAAACTACAGGCCAATATCATTGATGAACATAGATGCAAAAATCCTCAACAAAATTCTAGCAAACAGAATCCAACAACATATTAAAAAGATCATACATCAAGAACAAGTGGGCTTTATCCCAGAAATGTGAGGATTCTTCAATATTCACAAATCAATCAATGTGACATACCACATTAACAAATTGAAGGATAAAAACTATATGATTATCTCAATAGATGCAGAGAAAGCCTTTGACAAAAATTCAACATCCATTTATGAAAAAAACCTCCATAAAGCAAGCAGAGAAGGAACATACCTCAACATAATAAAAGCCGCATATGATAAACCCACAGCAAACATTATCCTCAATGGTGAAAAAATGAAGGCATTTCCCCTAAAGCCAGGAACAAGACAAGGGTGCCCACTCTCACCACTACTATTCAACATAGTTTTGGAAGTTTTAGCCACAGCAATCAGAGCAGAAAAAGAAGTGAAAGGAATCCAGATAGGAAAAGAAGAAGTAAAGCTCTCACTGTTTGCAAATGACACGATCCTCTACATAGAAAACCCTAAAGACTCTACCAGAAAATTACTGGAGCTAATCAATAAATATAGTAAAGTTGCAGGCTATAAAATTAACACACAGAAATCCCTTGCATTCCTATACACTAACAATGAGAAAACTGAAAGAGAAATTAAAGAAAAAAAATTCAATTCACCACTGCAATGAAAAGAATAAAATACTTAGAAATAAATCTACCTAAAGAAACAAAATACCTATATATAGAAAACTATAAAACACTGGTGAAAGAAATCAAAGATGACACTAATAGATAGAGAAATATAGCATGTTCGTGGATCAGAAGAATCAATACAGTGAAAATGAGTATACTACCCAAAGCAATCTATAGATTCAATGCAATCCCTATCAAGCTACCAATGGTATTTTTCACAGGACTAGAACAAATAATTTCACAATTTGTATGGAAATACAAAAAACCTCAAATAGCCAAAGCAATCTTGATAAGTAAGAATGGAACTGGAGGAATCAACCTGCCTGACTTCAGACTAAACTACAAAGCGACAGTCATCAAGATAGTATGGTACTGGCACAAAGACAGAAATGCAGGTGAGTAGAACAAAATAGAAAGCCCAGAGATGAACCCATACACCTATGGACACCTTATCTTTGACAAAGGAGGCAAGAATATACAATGGAGAAAAGACAATCTCTTTAACAAGCGGTGCTGGGAAAACTGGTCAACCACTTGTAAAAGAATGAAACAAACATTTTCTAACACCATACACAAAAATAAACTCAAAGTGGGTTAAAGATCTAAATGTAAGACCAGAAATTATAAAACTCCAAGAGGAAAACATAGGCAAAACATTCTCTGATATAAATCAAAGCAGGATCCTCTATGACCCACCTCCCAGAGTAATGGAAATAAAAGCAAAAATAAAAAAATAGGACCTAATTAAACTTAAAAGCTTTTGCACAATGAAGGAAACTGTAAGCAAGGTGAAAAGACAGCCTTCAGAATGGGAGAAAATAATAGCAAACGAAGCAACTGACAAAGAATTCATCTCAAAAATATTCAAGCAGCCCATGCAGCTCAATTCCAGAAAAATAAATGACCCAATCAAAAAATGGGCCAAAGAAATAAACAGACATTTCTCCAAAGAAGACATACAGATGGCTAACAAACTCATGGAAAGATGCTCAACATCACTCATTTACTCATTATCAGAGAAATGCAAATCAAAACCACAATGAGGTACCATCTCACACCAGTCAGGATGGCTGCTATCAAAATGTCTACAACAATAAATTCTGCAGAGGGTTTGGAGAAAAGGGAACCCTCTTACACTGTTGGTGGGAATGCAAACTAGGACCACCACTATGGAGAACAGCATGGAGATTCTTTAAAAAACTGAAAATAGAACTGCCATACAACCCAGGAATCCCACTGCTGGGGATACACACCAAGGAAACCAGAATTGAAAGAGACACATGTAACCCAATGTTCATCACAGCACTGTTTACAATAGCTAGGACATGGAAGCAACCTAGATGCCCATTGGCAGACAAATGGACAAGAAAGCTGTGGTACATATGCACAATGGAATACTACTCGGCTATTAAAAAGAATGCATTTGAATCAGTTCTAATGAGGTGGATGAAACTGGAGCCTGTTATACAGAGTGAAGTAAGTCAGAAAGAAAAACACCAATACAGTATATTAATGCATATGTATGGAATTTAGAAAGATGGTAACAATGACCCTATATGCAAGACAGCAAAAGAGATAGAGATATAAAGTACAAACTTTTGGACTCTGTGGAAGAAGACGAGTGTGGGATGATTTGAAAGAATAGCATTGAAACATGTACATTACCATTTGTGAAACAGATCACCAGTCCAGGTTTGATGCATGAGACAGGGTGCTCAGGGCCGGTGCACTGGGACGACCCTGAGGGATGAGATGGACGGGGAGGTCAGAGTGGGGGCTCAGGATGGGGGACACATGTACACCCCTGGCTGATTCATGTGAATGTATGGCAAAAACCACTACAATACTCTAAAATAATTAGCCTCCAATTAAAATAAATTAATTAATTTACCAAGAAAATATAGATTGCAGTCAGATCATCATAACCACATAAGATGTATCATGGAGTTTAAATTACATCCTAACTACAAGAGAACATAAACGGGTACTAAAATAATTTAAACTTTAAGTTGTTCCTCTTGATAACTAAATAGACTATGAAATAAGGAAGTCCATTTGGACACTGTTGCTGTCCTCCAAGGAAGAAGACAGGGTATATTGTACCAGACTGCTTGCAAGGAAGATAGCGAGAAATAGAGATCTGAGGTAGATTTTGAAGATAGACTTGAAAAATCTGTTGATGAATTGGCTTGGGTAATGCAGAGGATTAAGAAAAGTAAATTAAGGATGCTGCCCAGATTTCTGGCTTAAGTAACTTAGTGGGTATTCTTCACATCTACTGAGTTGAGGAAGTTTGAAAGCAGAATGAAATTTAAAGCAAAAAGGGGTGGTTGAGAGTGAAATTCAGTCATAGTCACAGAGATTTTGAGATACTTGTGAAATAGTCTTTTCGAAATGCCAAGTGGGCAGTTAAATATGTATATGAGGATACATTTGAAATGAGCATAACTGAAGGGTTCTCAGTCCATATATGATATATAGAGTGATAATAATGAGCAATACTACCAAAAGAGAAAGTGTAAAGAAAGAAGAAAATAGGATCTCACAAGTTCCAGGGCAAAAAGTAAAACTAAACAAGAGATTGAGTAGTCAATGAAATATGGGACACTAGACATCATGCAAATAAAAGAGGAGAGTGTTTCAGTGTTGTATTAGTGAGAAGTTAGGTACTCTTTTGGTTTTTACTCATTTATTGATTAATACCTGGAAGTTTATTGTAAAAGGTAAATACTGTTACCAAATAATGTAACAATAATAATAATTCAGATAGAGTTGGTAAACTACTTTCACATATATTATCTGACTTGATTCCAAAAACAAGCATATTTTATTACTGATTGTATTATACACTTAAGGACACTGGAGTTCTTGCAAGAAACTAATATTTAATAATAAATTCAATATTTATTCAATGAGTTTTATGGACTCCTGTTGTGAGAGGCAAGTTCTAGATTCTACAGATGTATCTGTGAACAAAAGAAATCACTTCCCTGCACTCACAGGGAAAATATCCTTTGCAACAATTAAAGTGTACCACAAAGGGCTAATAATTATTCAGATGTGCAGAGTTTTGACTTCAGAGATTCACTTTTTAAAATTCTAATACATTTTATTAACAGTTCAGAAGGGCTAAGCATACACACATTGTTGTATAAGAAGCTCACTTTTTTGAATGCTTATCACTGTGGTGAATACAAAAATAATACAAAATTCATGAATCAGAAAACATACTACATTTAGTAAACTAATATATATGGCCATTCTGTGTTGACATATTGAGGGAGATCTATTTGCATTTTAAATCTTTCAAGAATCTTACCTATGCTCAGAGAGTTCTTAATAACAGCAATGCTTGCCAAGTTAAAAAGCATGAAAGGCTGTCTTGTTTCCATCTAACCATTTGGGTACTGTCCTGATAATCTATCAATGTAGTCACTGGAACGTGCAGGCTCCCTGATCTCCCATGGTGGTGGTGGTTTAGCAGCTAAGCCGTGTCCAAGTCTTTTGTGACACCATGGGTTATAGTTCCTCAGGCTCCTCTCATTCTCTATTTTGTTTTCATGGATGAAGTGAGTTTTAGAAATCCTTTGATAAAATACAAGGTTGCTAAGTTGGTGCTTTTTTCAAACAATACAGAAAAAAGAAATCTCAATGTATTTAACAGCATAAACTTGCTCTTCATTTTCTTATCCTCTTTTCCTTTAAGAATTTATTCCTGTCTAAAATAATCTACGAGTGCCACAAAACATGTGGCACCTTATCTGTGAAAGAGTCAGATAGCATTAGCACTTGGTGGATTTATCAATATGTCTGGCACTTAATGAGATTTATGTGTGGGTCATTATGACAGGACAATGAGATTTATGTGTGGGTCATTATGACAGGACATATGTACCATTGATCTTTGTGGCAGGATTCATGCTAACTGAACTTGACTATATAATCTTGTGTAAGAGCTTCTGACCCTCTGAAAAACTGCTTTGCATTTGTGCTTGTGTATTACATAAAATCCATAGTTTAGATTTATTTGCCCTTCAAAATGACCATGATGGTCTCTGTGGCTTTTTTTCTTTTTTTCCCTTCTGGAATTTACTTTGGCTAAAGAACACTTTCTTTCTAAGAACTGAATTTCACTGTTGCCATAACTGAATCATTCATAAAGCAACTTCACTTTCACAGAGAGATGTCTTGTTTAACGTCTTCCTTGGCATTTCATAGGGTTAAAGAAGACTTAAACAATAACCTGGGCAGTACATACAGTCTGTAGTCACTAGTACATGAGAGCAGATAAATAACTATGCTATTTCCAATTTAAAAAAAAAAAAAAAGACTTAAATTCCACTGAAGCAAGTGTGAGCCAGATCAATGGTTCTCAGGATGGTGGTACTAAGCGTGGGATGTTTTGAGTTGTCATAACAAGACTGGGCACCACTTGTTTTTCATGAGAGAGAGCCAAAAATGTGTGTTCTATAGTACATAGTGTGGTATAGTGACCAAACATTGTTCGACATTCCACATGACTTCCAAAAATAGCCTGCTGGTCACTTACACAGTAACCAGAAAAAAATCTGTTTATAATCTGAGTCTTAGAGTCTAAGTAAAGTTTACACTAAGCATAGTGTATTTTTACGTGGTTTTCCCCATAGGGATTTTTCCAAGAATGCCAGTACTAAACAAATTGTGGAAAATTTTTATTTTGCTTTATCTGAATTTTAGCCAAGAATTGTTTATAATTTCATAAAACCATATCTCTGACAGCAATGTTACTTGTGACATTTGAGTCACCAATATAACCAATTCAACATACCTGCCTCAATCTGCATTTGAAACAGTCACAATTCTGGAATCCCATGTAGAGATGCAAACATCCCACCACTCTGATTTTCTTGTGTGGTCATGACTATTTTCATATTAAAGTGTACCTTATTTCATTTATTTTTCTTTTATAATAAAACAGACCACCATATTGATTTTTAATATTATACATAGGATATTGTCATTATCGTTTAGTCATTCAGTCATGTCTGTCTCTTTGTGACCCCATGGACTGCCAGGCTCCTCTGTCCATGGGATTCTCCAGGCAAGAATACTAAAGTGGGTTGCCATTTTCTTCTCCAGGCAATTTTCCTGGTCCAGGGATTGAATCTGTGTCTCCTGTATTGGCAGGCAGATTCTTTATCACTGAGCCACCAGGGAAGCCCCTATACATAAGATATAGTATCTACAATTCAATCTTGAAATTAAAAAGGAGCATTACAAAACATCTGTTATAAAAAGGGTTATTAGTTGAATGCTACAGAGAACCTTTGACTTCTGAAACTTACACGATAAGGGGAACTGTATCATCTCCTCCTTAGAGGGTTTTAGATACTCTTATTCAGGACAAATTACAGTAGATTCCCCCCAACTATTTGAGAGCACTCACTAGGTATATTAAGAGATGTACACCAGGAATTCACACTTTAGTATCTCTCTATATATGATACAATGGTTTGTTTCATGATGGTCCTGAGCGTGAGAACCCCTACTCTGATCTCTTAGATCAGATCACAGTCTGGAAGAAATCTCATTCTAATATAATGAGTTAACATATCAAAAGCAAAATACTGGCTCCAATTTGTTCAGCCATGTGTTGGTCCTTGAATTGTATCTATCACCTAAGCGGTCTGAGGGCCCTGCTGCCTCAGATAGCTTAAACAAAGAATCCTTTTTCCACAGATATATCAATATATCAAACTTCTTTTCTCAATCTGCTTGACACTCCCACTATGACTCAACCTGGTATTAAGAGTCCAAGAAAATTCAGGTAGGCTGTGTGCCCTTAGTTCTCCTCTCCTTCACCTGGCCTCCTTCCTCCAAAGGCTTCCAGAACCATATACAAGTGTGCCCACTGATGTCTGATGGTCATTTCTTATTGCTTTGTGACACAGGTTCAGCTTTTGACTGTAGTCACTGAGCTTTTAATTATATGAAATTCACATATGAAAAGTAACTTTATAAGGTTATGATAAAATCCTGGCCAAAGGCAAGGAAGATTTTAAAAAATCATCCTAATATATCTGGGTACTTTAGTGTGATGGTTTTTGTATACAGAATCTTAACCCCAAATTCTCAGGTTCCAATGACAGCTGTGCCATTTACCAGCTCTGTGACCTTGGTTTAGGTCCTTAATCTCTGGTTTAGCTCTCCTGTACAGTGGTGATTATAATAGTATATATTTATCACACAGGATTTTGCAAAGTGGATTAAACCAGTCAGTTTAAAGTTCTTAAAACAACAGCACCTTGCACATAATAATGATTCAATAAATATTAATTATTATCTCACAAAGCTAATGGAGGTGACGGAATTCCAGCTGAGCTACTTAAAATTCTAAAAGATGATACTGTTAAAGTGCTGCACTCAATATGTCAGCAAATTTGGAAAACTCATCAGTAGTCACAGGACTGGAAAAGGTCAGTTTTCATTCCAGTCCCAAAGAAGGGCAGTGCCTAAGAATGTTCACACTACAGTAAAATTGCATTCATTTCACATACTAGCAAGGTAATGCTCAAAATCCTTCTAGCTAGGTTTCAACAGTATGTGAACAAAGAACTTTCAGATGTACAAACTGGGTTTAGAAAAGGCAGAGGAACCAAAGATCAAAGGGTCAACATTTGCTGGATCATAGAGAAAGCAAAGGAATGCCACAAAAACATCTAATTCTGCTTCACTGGTTATGCAAAAGCTTTTGACTGTGTGGATCACAAGAAACTCTGGAAAATTCTTAAAGAAAGGAAATACCAAGCCAACTTACCTGTCTCCTGAAAAACCTGTATGCAAGTCAAGAAACAATAATTAGAACTGAACATGGAAAAACTGACTGGTTCAAAATTGGAAAAGGAGTACAACAAGAGTGTATATTGTCAACATGCTTATCTAACTTCTATGGAGAGCACTGATACATCATGTGACATGCTGGGCTGCACAAATCACAAGCTGGGATCAAGATTGCTGGGAGAAATATCAACAACCTCAGATATACTGATGATACTACTCCAGTGGCAGAAAGCAAAGAAAAACCAAAGAGCCTCTTGATCAGGGTGAAAGGGGAGAGAGAGAAAGCTGGCATGAAACCCAATATTCCAGAAAATTAAGATCATGGCATCTGGCTCCATCACTTCATTGCAAAAAGAGGGGGAAGACGTGGAAACAGTGACAGATTTTATTTTGGGGGGCTCCAAAATCACTGTGGATAGTGATTGCAGCCATGAAATAAAAAGGCGCTTGTTCCTTGAAAGAAAAGCTATGACAAACCTATCAAGCATATTAAAAAAGCAGAGACATCACTTTCCTGACAAAGGTCCATATCATCAAAGGTATGGTTTTTTCAGTAGTCATGTACAGATGTGAGTTGGCCCATAAAGAAGGCTGAGTGCGCCCAGGTGGGATGCATGAGACAAGTGCTCGAGCCTGGTGCACTGGGAAGACCCAGAGGAATCGGGTGGAGAGGGAGGTGGGAGGGGGGATCGGGATGGGGAATACGTGTAACTCTATTGCTGATTCATGTCAATGTATGACAAAACCCACTGAAAAAATAAATAAATTAATTAATTAAAAAAAAAAAAAAGAAGAAGGCTGAGTGCTAAAGAACTGATGCTTTTGAACTGTGATGCAGAGAAGACTCTTAAGAGTCCCTTGGACTACAAGGAGATCAAACAAGTCAATCCTAAAGGAAATCAACCGTGAATATTCATTGGAAGGACTGCTGCTGAAGCTGAAGCTCCAGTACTTTGACCACCTGATGTGAACAGCCAACTCATTGGAAAAGAGTTGGAAAAGAGTTACTCATGCTGGTAAAGACTGAAAGCAAAAGGAGAAGGGAGCGACAAAGGATGAAATGGTTAGATAGCATCGTGGAACCAATGGACATGAATTTAAGCAAACTCCAGGAGATAGTGATAGATGAGAAAGCCTGGTGTGCTGCAGTCTATGTGGTCGCAAAGAGTTGGACACGACTTAGTGACTGAACAAAAACAACAAATTATCCCTTGGATTGTGTTTCTGTTTCTAGGAATATTCACTTACACTTTCAAAGACATTTACTTTCCCAGATTTTTCAAGTGAAAAATGCTCCTATGTTCATCTTTCAATTGTTCTGTGTTCCAGCAAAAGCATGAGTCCCTTTTTTCTCCAAATCACAATTATGTAAAAATGTAATTTTCAATTACCTCAAGTGTAATTTCCAATGACCTCATGTACTCTAAAGTGTATATTATGCCTTCCTTCTTGTAAAATGTGAACCAAGAGGTGCTTTGAGCATAGAAGGCAAAGGTAGTTTTTACTTAAAGGCTTAGTCATTTTGTTTAATTCTGATTCAAATATGTCCTAGATTTGTCTATAAATCCAGTGACACTACACAGAATTCTGGGAACCTTACAGCACTATTTTTTTTTTTTTTTTGAGTATTTGTTTCTTTCAACTAGAGAATAAGATTTCAACCTTCTATTCACATTGCTATTCTGATATATTTAATACCTCTTCATTATTGTTCAGAACACCAGTGATTACTACTGCACCCAAACATCAATTAATGCTTGACGATGATTATGATGTTACATAGCCAAAACAGAAAAGTCTTTGATTATTCTCTGTCTCTGTGTCATATCTCCAGGGCATATATAAACAGAACACCAGATCATCCCTTCAGACTGACTTGCCTAATAATCAGTAAAGCTGATTTTCTACCCTGAATTTACTGTAACTTTTTTGTCTCACCTAGGAAGCACAGCCTAAAGGTTATGAAGTTCTAGTCTTCTCTCCTCCATATAAATTAATAACACTAGCATTACCCCCTTCTATTTATTTATATTTAAAATACCTGATATTGTTGTTTTTCAGTCACTAATTCATGTCTGACTCTTTGTGACCTCATGGACTGCAGCATGACAGGCTTCCCTGTCCATCACCAATTCCTGGAGCTTGTTCAAACTCAGGGCCATTGAGTCGGTGATGCCATCCAACCATCTCATCCTCTGTTGTCCCCTTCTCCTCTTGCCCTCAATCTTTCCCAGCATCAGGGTTTTTTCCAATGAGTCAGCTCTTCATATCAGGTGGCCAAAATATTTTGGCCAAAGTATATTTTCTTTTACCTGACATGAGAACTAAGAAAATTCAGCCAGATTTAATCCTAACTCTCAACAGTTTGCATTTCTTTATATTTACTTTTCTTTTCCCTTCTTTTTCTATTTTTACAGCAATCACTTTGTGGTTTTTATTCCTGGATATTGTTAATGGCTGAATTCTAATCACCTGTTTAGAACAATGGGGTTGATGACAGGTAAGGATGAGATATACAGAGCCTGAAATCCTGTGCTCAGAAATTCTTCCCTTGTCTCCTGGGATCCATTTTAAGACAGTATCATTTTATATAGTGTCATGTAATTGTTAAATAACACCAGGAATATACACTCAAATTTTCAAAGAACTAGAATAAATCTTCTATCCATATAGACATAATTATAATGATACATTTTTATGTCTACCCAATTCCCTTAGATATATTTGCCATATTTCCCAAAAGAAAAGGAAACAAATCCTATGAAATCTGTCAGGGGGTTCCCAAAGGACATTCATTACTTGCTTTAAAAGCACCAAACTTCAGAGAAGCCTGTAGCTGTCCATAACTCAAAGGATTCCTCACTCAAAGACTAATGTCTCTGCTGCTGCACATCATTGTGATTTTCCCCTTATAATAGAGGATTCAGAGGTATTAAAGAGGTCTCAGTAAATTAGCATTCTTTTATGATCAATTTTAATTAATCATTTGAGTAAGGCAGTGTGTCACTACATACATCATATGGAGGAATTTATCACAGTGTCACTTGCTTATTAAAAATTATTATTTAACAATGACCCTTATTATCATACTGGCTCCTTAAGGTGGAGGAGGGAAAGATATAATATGAGGTAGAATGGAGAAAAGAAAGGAAGTGAGAGGAATCGAAAATAGACAATAAAGAGAGGGATGCATTATAATATTTAAATGCTAACAGTTTGTCTTTCTCTGTCACTCTTCATGCTTGGCAGAGCAAATGAACACAAAAGTGAAGAAAAGCACAGTATGTTAAATTATTATGGGTACGTCACCTAAGCAGTTTGTTGGATGTTTCCATCTCTGCTGGAAGCTGGCTTAAAACTGTGTGACCTATTCTTCAGATGTCAAAGATAAACTTCAGCAATTGTGTGATTCCTCCCACTCTGATAGAGATAAATATGTTCATATTTTTCCCAGCTAATCCTCCTTGTTGGGTGATAACATAAGACGGCATCCATATGACATACAGAGATTCAAGATAGGTAGACAAGCATCCGGCCATCTGTAATACTGTCTGCTCACTAGGTCATCTTGTTATCAGGGTCCGTTCAGATTAAATAAATTTGCTGCAATTTAATGCAAAAATAAATCCACAAATCTGAATCCTCTAAGGCAGTGGTACCAGTCCTTTCTTGCACAAAAGAACTACATGGGAACGTTTTTTAAAATGCTGATATCCATGTACTTTTAAATATAAATTAAATCAGTCTCTCTGGGTTTGGGGTCTGGACATCAGTATCCTTTTTGTAAAAGCTTCCCAAGTAATTCTAGAAGTGTAACTAGATTTAAGAAGCACTGTTTAAAGCCTTTGAGAATAGTAAGTGTATTCAAATCTTGTCAAATTTCAACCAAATTTGAAAAAAATGACAGGGCATTTTAAGTGGATCAGAGATTGAAATAAAAATATATGCGTTTAAAAGTGAGACATCAAAACTGAAAGTAAAGGAACTGTAGGAGAAACGACTGGAACTTGACTTTCAGCAAATGATTGTTTGAATGCTCACTAAGTACAACAGTTTCTATTGTGGTTAAATGATAAATGTAGGTAAATAAGGTAAATAAAAGGTCTCACTAGATAGAATTATTTTACCATGGGTAGTGACCAACGTTTTTACAAACACTTCCTGAACAAAGGATGAAGTGAGCAAAGTGAGTGTCATAGGAAATGTAGGCAAATGTTAGGGAAACCATTTTGGAAGCAAGAATCTTCAAAACTTAAGTGAAAAAAAAAAAAACTAAAAACTGTGACTCTCTTGCACAGAATGTTTAAAAATCAAGTAGATTCACATCTGTCTGATGGAGTCATCATGTGTTATAGTTTTACCACCCTATGATTTTCATCTGGTTTCTGTTTCTGAGCTTCTCCAAATTTCCCCAAATCCACCAATTATTTACATTGTTGAGAAAAGAGGAAACTACTTGTTAGTCAAAATCAGAATTCTAGGTTATATCCTTCTCTCTACACTTCATATCATTACCCTCAGTACTATGTAGCTCTGAACTCGAGACAGTGAGTTATTTTGGTTGTTGTTCTTCATATTTACTTAGAAGAATGTACAGAAATATAATGAAATAATAATTTTTAAATTGTTTTAAAGACTCAGAGGGATTGGGTAGAGAGGGAGGTGGGAGGCGGGATCGGGATGGGGAATACATGTAAATCCATGACTGATTCATGTCAATGTATGACAAAACCCACTACAATATTGTAAAGTAATTAGCCTCCAACTAATAAAAATAAATGAAAACAAAACAAAACAAAACAAAACTTAACCTACAGTTTACTTCATCTACAAGTTAAAAGAACTTCCATGAGGTGTGCTGGTGAAATTTTAATTGCAATTGAGTTTGTTTTGTTTTCTTTTTGTCGCCTCTTTTTAAAGAATTCTAAGTAACATGTAGATGAATTAGTCCCTATGATGTATCCATATTGAAAAGCGTATAGGTAAAGAATCTTCCTGTGATGCAGGAGACCAGGGTTTGATCCCTGGATCGGAAAGATTTCCTGGAGAAGGGAATGGCAATCCACTCCAGTATTCTTGCTGGAGAATTCCATGGACAGAGAAGCGTGGAGGGCTACAGTTTGTGGGGTCACAAAGAGTCGGGAACGACTGAGCGACTAACATACACACATAGATTCTCACTTGATCTTTCACTGGCTTTCTTCTCATCATCCACTTATGCAAAAAAAAAAAAAAAAAAGAATGCTGACGTGGGTTGCCATTTCCTGCTGCAGGGAATCTTCAACCCAAGGACTGAACTCATCTCTCCTGCAGCTCCTGCACTACAGGCAGATTCTTTACCACTAAGCCACCGGGGAAGTCCCTGATGCTAAAAAAAGTACCATAGAAAACATATTCTAGTGAGAAGAGACAGTCTATAAACACATAGATAAATAATGCCACTTGGAAATAAGCCCAATAATTAAAATTAAGTAGGGTGCAGCAATGGAGTCAAGAGTTGTTATTTTAACTGAGATGAACAAAGAAGGCCTCTATACAAATAAGATTTTGGGACATTGTCCTGAAGAACTGAAGAGGCATATCAAACACTTCTGTCAGATATTTCAGAGGACTATCTACAGAAAACAGCAAATACAAAAACTTGAGGCAGAGGAGTGCTCTGTGTATTGGAGAAAGAGTGAGGATGTGGGAAGGTTGGACAGGCAAGGGGGTATACATGGTAACTAGGGCATAATGATTCTCTCCTCAAACATATTTACTTGTGATAAACTATTCCTCTCTTCTTCTATGATCTTCATCTTGATCCCTGTCTCTATAAATGAGCATTTGAAAAAAGTTTCAGTTCAGTTCAGTTCAGTTCAGTCGCTCAGTCATATCCGACTCTTTGTGACCCCATGAACCGCAGCACACCAGGCCTCCCTGCCCATCACCAACTCCCGGAATTTACCCAAAACCCATGTCCATCGAGTCGGTAATGCCATACAGCCATCTCATCCTCTGTCGTTCCCTTCTCCTCCTGCCCTCAATCTTTCCCAGCATCAGGGTCTTTTCCAATGAGTCAGCCCTTCGCCTCAGGTGGCCAAAGTATTGGAGTTTCAGCTTCAACATCAGTCCTCCCAGTGAACACCCAGGACTGATCTCCTTTAGGATAGATTGGTTGGATCTCCTTGCAGTCCAAGGGACTCTCAAGACTCTTCTCCAACACCACAGTTCTAAAGCATCAATTCTTTGGCACTCAGCTTTCTTTATAGTCCAAATCTCACTTCCATACATGACCACTGGAAAAACCATAGCCTTGACTAGATGGACCTTGGTTGGCAAAGTAATGTCTCTGCTCTTTAATATGCTGTCTAGGTTGGTCATAACTTTCCTTCCAAGGAGTAAGTGTCTTTTAATTTCATGGCTGCCATCACCATCTGCAGTGATCCTGGAGACCCCAAAAATAAAGTCAGCCACTGTTTCTACTGTTTCCCCATCTATTTGCCATGAAGTGATGGGACCAGATGCCATGATCTTACTTTTCTGAATGTTGAGCTTTAAGCCAACTTTTTCACTCTCCTCTTTCACTTTCATCAAGAGGCTTTTTAGTTCTTCTTCACTTTCTGCCATAAGGGTGGTGTCATCTGCATATCTGAGGTTATTGATATTTCTCCCAGCAATCTTGATTCCAGCTTGGGCTTCCTCCAGCCCAGCGTTTCTCATGATGTACTCTGCATATAAGTTAACTAAGCAGGGTGACAATATACAGCCTTGATGTACTCCTTTTCCTATTTGGTACCAGTCTGTTGTTCCATGTCCAGTTCTAACTGTTGCTTCCTTACCTGCATACAGGTTAAGAGTTCCTAATTTAGTTTGATATATTAATAATATGAAAAAGAAGGATAATTCACACATTAACAAGAAACAATGCACATTCAAGTAGGATTGCTAAGAGTACATATATAAGGGAGTATTTATACAGGAGTGGGTACCCAGAAGCTAACAACAGTAAGAAACCACCATCTGCAGTGTTAGGGAAGAAATGATGCTACAAGTCTTAAAACAAGATCTGTAACCATGCAAGAGGGGTTGCTCACCACATGTTATAGGCTAGGCAGCCTCTGCAAATTAGAGACCCAAAGGAAAGGAACCAGGGGAAGTTAGTGCCCAGTCTGTCTCTTCTCACACCCATCAGTGCCTCCTATTGACCCACTTCACCTGGAACTCTAAAGGCAAAGAGCCTTGGTAACTTACTCTACAGAGCTCTGCAGTCTCAGGCATAAGGCAGAAAGAGGATTGGGGATAAGCAAGAAAGGAAAATAGAGAGAAATCAGCACATGCTATATGCACATTCATATTCTGTCAAGCTTTTAGTCCAGAAGCAGTTACAGCAGTAATAGTTAACAAGAATCAAATATGTAAATATGCATGAGTTCTAAGGAGGCAATAAGATAGTCTTCTACTCATTAAAGCCTATGAAGCTTCAAAGGAATTTAGACATTTTAAATTTACCACCCCAAAGAGGAGTTTGTATGCATGAACAAACCATCTATTATTTTTAAGCACATATGTATTAAGTCTATTATATTGCCTTAAGGATTGAAGAAATTGCTATTCCATTCAACTGAGTCATCTCAGACATCACTTGTTTTTCAAGACCTCAAGTGTGTTTGAGAGGGCCCCTCCATAGGGGCATTAGTGGTTCAGTGGTAGAATTCTTGCCTGTCACACAGGAGACCCAGGTTCAATTCCCAGTCAATGCATCATATGATGGTCCTGTTTGTTTGGGCTTCCCTTGTGACCCAGCTGGTAAAGAATCCACCTGAAATGCAGGAGACCTGGGTTCAATCCCTGGGACTTGGGTTCAGTCCATGGGTTGGGAAGATCCCCTGGAGAAGGGAAAGGCTACCTACTCCAGTATCCATTATTAGCTACCTATAAGGATGATGCCCTAGTACTCTGGAGGGCAAGATGCATACAATTGTCTCATTCTTGTTATCTAAAAATAAACTATATATTCTGAATACCCTATGCCAGAGATCTCTGCAAATTTCCCACTAGACATCAAAGTAGTTGTGTTGCCACAGACTGCGCTTGGAGCTATTACAATTTTACTCTCAAAACTCTATTTTGGAGGCTATTAAAATCAGACATGATGTCATACATTGACACATGTTCACACTTTTCATTAGAATGGGCTCTGGTTGACAAGGATTTGAACTGAACTTATTGTATCTTAAGCCATGATTATATTTCATTCATTATTATTCTTTTATTATATAAGTTTCAGGCATACAGCTTGTAGTTTAACGTCTGTATACACTAGTGTGGTCACCACCACCAGTCTAGGTACATCTATCACCATACAGTTGACTCTCCTTCACCCATTTTGCATGCCTTCTCTCACCTCCTGCCCCTGTGGTAATCAATAATCTCTTTTCTGCATCTATGAAACTGTTTCAGTTTTATTTTCTTTGTTGGTTGACTTTGTTTTGTTGCTCTTTTTAGATTTCATTGTGGAATCTAAGAAGAGTATGAGTAAAATCATAAAGTATTTGTCTTTCTTCATCTGAATTATTTCAGTTAACATAATATCTCTACCCCTAACAAGGTAGACTGATATCACAAAAACTGTTTCTGCCAATGTCTTAGACCCCAGGGAGAATGTCAACTTGTTCCTGCCTCTCTGCCAGATACTTCAACATTAGTAAATGGGTCCTCTTCACTGAGGGTCCATGTGTTTTCAATCTGGTGTTTTTGAGCAAGCTTTTGAGTCAAGTGAGTTTGCATGTAAGCCCCTTAAGAGCAAGTTTTACATTTGCTATAGTTCTATAGTTTCTTATACATATCCCCCACTGGTTTTCAAAGCTAGGTGCTTTCTGGACCCTTCTCTCCTATGCTCGATGTAAGGGTTGGGGTATATGATGTGGAGCTCAAATCTCTCACTCATTGGGGATAATAACTGTACCTTTGTGATCCTTCCCATAGTGGATTACCATGGCTGGGATATGTTATTTTTTCCCTTGGCATGGCCATCTCTCTGCTTTTCCTATTCACCTCAATCCTCTCCTTTCACGCTTTGCTGAAGAAACTGTTCATCCAGTTTTCAGGTCCCCTTCAGAGAAAATTACTCCATATGTAGTTGTAGATTCACTGTGTATGTGGGAAGAGGAGAGTTCAACATCTTCCTATGCTACCATTTTGAACTCCTTCCTCTTGTGCTGTGATTTGAACTAGACAGTATAGAACTTGGCAGGAAATCATATAGAGGGTTTTCTGTTCTTCTAAGAATATTCTTCTAATATTTTATGATCCTTTATGTCAATGCTAATTCAGATCAACAGCTATACTGCTTTTCATGAGTGTTTCCATTTGTGCATTATTTAATGATTGTATAGGATAAAAAAAAAATGAATTGTTTTTTCAATAACTTTCCAGAGTTAAAGAACAGCTGAGATGAGATCCCTTGCCTCCTCCCCATTAATAGGGCCAATATTATTGACAAACTCCAGGAGAAAGGAATTATCAATACATTCATGATCACAGTGCTTTAAGATATGGTCCTCTCCACTCCAGAGGGTGTACATTCAAAGGCAGAAGAAAAGAACTAAAGATGACAATTAGAATTAAATGACAACTTAGTTATTATCAATCTGCTTCAAAGATCAAAGATGCTCAGAATACACAGAATATCTGGATCAGAAAAAAATTGCTGAGAGAAAAGACCCAATACTTCAGCTTCCCCTGAAAAGAAAATTTTGGAGCTGGAAGGAAACAAAGTTATCATGAATCCTCTCATTTCACTAGTGAGAACACCAAGGCTAGTAGAGATCAGGCACCTGCTATATACTCTAAAGCTAATTGGTAATCTAGCCACATTCAGGTGGCCTTCTGAGGAGCAAAGCCTTAGACAAAGAGTCAGGATGAATGAAGTTTACTGAGGGGCTGATCTCAGAAGATATTTGAAACTTAATGAGGGATGCAGGAAAGGCAAAGAGCCCAGCAAAGATAAATCACAGGTAAGCTTAACCTTCTCCTGATCCATTATGGTGCTGGAGCAGTAAGCACTTTGCAGAACTGATCCCAACTCAGGCAAAGCAGCTGGAGTTTTGTATCCATTAGTCATTGGATGTGGGCTACCTAAAGGTAGGAAATAAGAGTAACTTCCCAGGTGGGCCATCTCTTGGAGGCCTGCTGTGAGCCATGTGTATCCAACTCTGAAACTGACAGGTAGTGCACCAGTCCACTAACAGAGTTTTGAGCAGGGCATCAATAGCATCTTCTATGGAACCGAAATCCTAATTCAAGTCTCCAGATTGCTACATACCTTCTGTCCAGCATATATATATAATGTTGTTCATAGCTTATTTTTTTTCTATGCAGTATACCTTAACTCAATCCCTTATGCTTTCTTTCCTCTCATTTCAACAGTAATCAAGATAAGTCAAAAAATTACTAAATTTGTTTCCTCCTGCCCCTTTATTCCTTCAGCTGCTCAGAGTTGTAAGAACTGACATGTTCAGTGTCCCTGATGACATCAGGATACTGTTTTGGCATGCTGCACCCTGTTGTGTCCTTGAATTAGTATGGGTTTTTGTATTGTGTTAATTTGTTGTTCAGCCACTCAGTCGTGTCTAACTTGTTGCGATCCCATGGACTGCAGCACGCCAGGCTTCCCTGTCCTTCACCATCTCCCAGAGCTTGCTCAAACTCATGTCTATTGACTCAGAGATGCATTCCAACCATCTCATCCTCTGTTGTCCCTTTCTCCTGCCTTCAATCTTTCCCAGCATCAGGGTCTTTTCTAATGAGTCAGCTCTTTGCATCAGGGGGCCAAAGAACTGGAGCTTCAGCATCGGTCCTTCCAATGAATATTCATGACTGATTTCCTTTAGGATTGACTGGTTTGATCTCCTTGAAGTCTAAGGGATTCTCAAGAGTCTTCTCTCACACCACAGCTCAAAAGCATCAATTCTTCAGTTGATGAAGAATGGTCTCACATACACACATGACTACTGGAAAAACCATAGCTTTGATTATACAGACCTTTGTCAGCAAAGTAATGTCTTTAATTTTTAATATCCTGTCTAGGTTGGTCATAGCTTTTCTTTGAAGGAGCAAGTGTTTTTTAATTTCATGACTGCAGTCACACCTGCAGTGATTTTGGAGACAAAGAAAATGAACTATGTCACTGTTTCCACTGTTTCCTGCTCTATTTGACACAGAGTGATGGGACCAGATGCCATGATCTTTGCTTTTTGAACACTAAATTTTAAGCCAGCTTTTTCACTCTCTTTTGCTGTCATCAAGAGACTTTTTAGTTCTTCTTCACTCTCTGCCATAAGGGTGGTGTCTCTGCATATCTGAGGTTATTGATATTTCTCCCAACAGTCTTGATTTCAGCTTGTGCTTCTTCTAGCCCAGCGTTTTTCATGATGTACTCTGCATATAAGTTAAACAAGCAGGGTGACAATATACAGCTTTGACGTACTCCTTTTCCTATTTGGAACCAGTCTGTTGTCCCATGTCCAGTTCTAACTGTTGCTTCTTGACCTGCATACAGGTTTCTCAGGAGGCAGGTAAGATGGTCTGTTATTCCCATCTCTTTAAGAATTTTCATAGTTTGTTGTGATCCACACAGTCAAAGGTTTTAGAGTAGTCAATGAAGCAGAAATAGATGTTTATCAGAATTCTTTTGCTTTTTCTATGATCCAACGGATGTTGGCAACTTGATCTATGGTTCCTCTGTGTTTTCTAAATCCAGCTTGAATGTTTGGAAGTTCTCAGTACACATACTGTTGAAGCTTAACTTGGAGAATTTTTAGCATTACCATGCTAGCTTGTGAAATGAGCACATTTGTGCGATAGTTTGAACATTCTTGCCAAATTCAGACATGAAGAAAATTGAAGAAAGTGGGGAAAACCACTAGACCATTTAGGTATGACCTAAATCAAATCCCTTATGATTATACAGTGGAAGTGAGAAATAGACTTAAGGGACAAGATCTGATAGACAGAGTGCCTGATGAATTACGGATGGAGACTCATGACTCTGTGCAGGAGACAGGGAGCAAGACCATCCCCAAGAAAAAGAAATGCAAAAAGGCAAAATGGCTGTCTGAGGAGGCCTTCCAAATAGCTGTGAACAGAAGAGAAGCAAAAAACAAGGAGAAAAGAAAAGATATACCCATTTGAATGCAGAGTTCCAAAGAATAGCAAGGAGATATAAGAAAGCCTTCTTTAGTGATCAGTGCAAAGAAATAGAGGAAAATAATAGAATGGGAAAGACTAGATCTCTTCAAAAAATTAGAGATACCAAAGGAACATTTTATGCAAAGATGGGCACAATAAAGGAAGAAATGGTATGGACTTAACAGAAGCAGAAGATATTAAGAAGAGGTGGCAAGAATACACAGAAGAACTGTACAAAAAAGATCTTCACGACCCAGATAATCACAATTGAGTGATCACTCACCGAGAGCCAGACATGTTGGAATGTGAAATCAAGTGGGCCTTAGGAAGCATCACTATGAACAAAGCTAGTGGAGGTGATGGAATTCCTGTTGAGCTATTTCAAATCCTAAAAGATGATGCTGTGAAAGTGTTGCACTCAATATGCCAGCAAATATGGAAAACTCAGCAGTGGCCACGGGACTGGAAAAGGTCAGTTTTCATTCCAATCCCAAAGAAAGGCAATGCCAAAGAATGCTCAAACTACCACACAACTGTACTCATCTCACAACCTAGCAAAGTAATGCTCAATATTCTCCAAGCCAGGCTTCAATAATACATGAACAGTGAACTTCCAGAAGTTCAAGCTGGTTTTAGAAAAGGCAGAGGAACCAGAGATCAAATTGTCAATATCCGCAGGATCATCAAAAAAGCAAGAGAGTTCCAGAAAAACATCTATTTCTGCTTTATTGACTATGCCAAAGCCTTTGACTGTGTGGATCATAATAAACTGGGGGAAATTCTGAAAGAGATGGGAATACCAGACCACCTGACCTGCCTCTTGAGAAATCTGTATGCAGATCAGGAAGCAACAGTTAGAACTGGACATGGAACAACAGACTGGTTCCAAATAGGAAAAGGAGTACATCAAGACTGTATATTGTCACCCTGATTATTAAACTTATATGCAGAATATGTCATAAGAAACACTGGGCTGGATGAAGCACAAGCTGGAATCAAGACTGCTGGGAGAAATATCAATAACCTCAGATATGAATATGATACCACCTTTATGGCAGAAAGTGAAGAAGAACTAAGAAGCCTCTTGAAGAAAGTGAAAGATGAGAGTGAAAAAGTTGGCTTAAAGCTCAACATTCAGAAAAGTAATATCATGGCATCTGGTCATCACTTCATGGCAAATAGATGGGGAAACAGTGTCTGACTTTATTTTGGGGTCTCCAGGATCACTGCAGATGGTGATGGCAGCCATGAAATTAAAAGACGCTTACTCCTTGGAAGGAAAGTTATGACCAACCTAGACAGCATATTAAAAAGCAGAGACATTACTTTGCCAACAAAGGTCCATTTAGTCAAGACTATGGTTTTTCCAGTGGTCATCTATGGATGTGAGAGTTGGACTATGAAGAAAGCTGAGCATCAAGGAATTGATGCTTTAGAACTGTGGTGTTGGAGAAGAGTCTTGAGAGTCCCTTGGACTGCAAGGAGATCCAACCAGTCTATCCTAAAGGAGATCAGTCCTGGGTGTTCACTGGAAGGACTGATGTTGAAGCTGAAACTCCAATACTTTGGCCACCTGATGCAAAGAGCTGATTCATTTGAAAAGACCCTGATGCTGGGAAAGAGTGAAGGCAGGAGGAGAAGGGGACGACAAAGGATGAGATGGTTGGATGGCATCACCAACTCAATGGACATGAGTTTGGGTAAATTCTGGGAACTGGTGATGGACAGTGAGCCCTGGTGTGCTGCAGTCCATAGAATCAGATATGACTGAGTGACTGAACTGAACTGAACTGAACTTGAACAGTCTTTAGCACTGCCTTTCTTTGGGATTGGAATTAAAACTGACCTTTTCCAGTCCTGTGGCCACTGCTGAGTTTTCCATATTTGCTGGCATATTGAGTGCAGCACTTTCATAGCATCATCTTTTAGGATTTGAAATAGCTCAACAGGAATTCCATCACCTCCACTAGCTTTGTTTATTGTGATATTTCTTAAGGCCCACTTAATTTCACACTCCAAGATGTCTTGCTCTAGGTGAGTGATCTCACCATCGTGGTTACCTTAGTTCTTCTGTGTATTCTTGCCACCTCTTTTTAATATCTTCTGCTTCTCTTAGGTCCATACCATTTCTGTCTTTTATTGTGCCCATCTTTGCATGCAATGTTCCCTTGGTATCTTTAATTTTCTTGAAGAGATCTCTAGTCTTTCCCATTCTATTGTTTTCCTCTATTTCTTTGCATTGTTCACTTGGGAAGGCTTTCTTATCTCTCCTTGCTATTCTTTGGAACTCTGCATTCATATGGATATATCTTTCCTTTTCTCCTTTAGTGATCATCTAAAATTCACTTTCACAGCTTAGGTACCCGCTTTATTACTTCTTCCTTAATAAAAGCTATTGAACAAAGTATTTAGATCGAATAAATCCACTCAAAAGGGGAATACTGAAAATGTACGGAAAATACATATAAAAAGCTAGGCCACAGGAGAAGAGTCAAAGAATCACACATCTTAAATACTAGAAGTGTGTGAATTCATGCTGGCACACTTAAGTAGGTCATCTAATCAGTTGTTTGCTGTGCTGTTGGATATGAAGCATGATAAAGTAAGCAGGGAAGAAACTGTGTATGCTCCATCTCCATAATGACAGAGAAGAGAATAATTACAAGAGCTCCTGACCAACCACCTCCACAAAAGCAGTTTTAACCTCAGAGCAATGAGGAGTGGCATAGCAAACTATTGCTGATGTCTGAATAGCACAGGGCATTGAGCCAGGTAAAAACTTTCCCTTTTTAGAGTACTGAAGATTTTGATCCTTGGACAGATCTGCTGAACAAGCTGAAACTTTGAAAGGACTGAGCTAACCACTGCAAGAATAATGTACAACAGCAGAAAGAGTTTACAAATAATTTAATTGCAGTATATACTATAGTAAAGATCAGACAGCAACATACACTAGTAAATTTTAAGAGATTGGTACATTGTGAAAACTTGTTTGTATTATGAAAGATGTATCTTGTCTCAGATATGGTACTGTAAATGATAATGTGTTCTTAAGGTCTAAATAATATTTTGAAATTAGCTTTTCTTTCTTTTTTCTACCTTAGTGAAACATTAAAACTCAAATTAAACCTATGAGCAACAACTCTATCTACAAATTCATTCTAACATTGAATTCATTCATTCCCAGTTCCTAGAACATTATTCATGTCCTTCTATTCTTTTCAACATGCATAATTAAATTAATAAATTATAATTATTAGGTTAGCCTATTATAAAGAGACTCAGTTTAATGAAACAATATTTAGAAGAGACCTGTTCCTAGTACCTTCTGTTTTCCTTTCAAGAACATCAAACCAGTATCTGAAGTGGGTTAGAGGAGAGCCTGTGGCACTGGACTGAAAGCCCAGCCCAATTCACATCTATCAATTTGGATAAGTTCCTGAACCTCTCAAAGCACTAGCTTTCCTACCTCTGAAAGAGAGCCATGACAATATTTACCTTAACGGGCATTAGTCAAGATCTAACGAATTAATGTGAGCAATTCCCTCTGCCCCATACCTGACAGAGTAAGTGCTCAACAAATGATGGCTTATTATCATGCTTGAAGAAGAAGCCATACAATATTTTTACTATATATTGCTCTATTACAAAAATGTAACTGTATAATTAAAGTTGAAAGGAAATGCTCCTATTAATGAAAATTTTACATTTCCAGAATATAAAGCTGATTCTACTTCCTTGCATAAGATCCTTCAGTGATTCCCCATAATCTGACTGACCATATGCAAATGCTTTGTCATGCTACACAAATTCTCTCATCAACTCCCTTCTTGCCCAACTACTCCCTGGCTTTACCTACTATCACTCCTGACTTGAATAAATGCAACTGTCATATTCACAGTCCCTGAATATTCCATGCTATCTGTGTCTCTGTACCTCTGTCTATACTGTTTCCTTTATGTGGAAGGCATTCTCTTTTCCTCCCTTTAATCTCTTGTCAAACTTGTGCTCCTCCTTCATTACCCAACTCATGAATGTTCTAAATAGTCTTTGCTGATGCTTCCCACTTTCTAAGCAAGAGTAATAACTCTTTCCTTTCTATTAGATTCAATTATCTTACCAGGCATTAAAAGCAGGTGTTCACTTGTTTGCCCCTTTTAAGCAATGAGTTTACTGATGGCAGGCATGGACTTTGTTCTGTTTGTTATCTCTCCAGCATGGAACATGATCTGTGACTTCTGTCACTAATATTTGTTTTAATGAATGAATTTGTGACCAAACATGAACTTTTTTTTTAACCAATTCTTACCACCTCCATTGATCCACCCTGATCCAAATCAATCACTAAGTTTCTTGGCACACATCTATCTTTCCATAGTCTATGCCCAGCAAAGCCATCAGGTTGCTACAGTACCCTCCAATGATTTCCCATCCCATTTAAAGTAAAGCCTAAGTCATTACAATTACTTCAAGGTATGAGTGACCAGGACACTCTTGCCTCATGAACTTCATTTACTCTGACTTCCATTCTCCACATCACTCCACTCATACTGGCCTCCTTTTCATTTCTTGAACATGCTAAGCATACACTTGCCTCAGAGCCTTTGCACTTAACAGCTCTCTCTAACTGAAAAGCCCTTTACTCACCTATCAACACAGCTCCTTCCCTCACTTTGTTTGACCGTAGGCCCCAATATCAGTTTATTTTAGAGCCCTCTCTGTCAATCCATATAAAATAACCCCAGCAACAACAATCATGCCCCAGTTCTCTCAACTTTCTTATCCCTCTTCTGTATTTTTCTTCCTAGCACTCATCTCTATCTTATTTGTATTTAATATATTTACTTTTGCATTTGTTTCTTGCTTGTCTTTCCCATTTGTATATAAGAAATTGATAAGTGTGCATTCAGTAAGTTAGTATTTTCAACATTATGCCCAATATAGAATAATATTCTCTTCTTTCTGGCTAATTAATTGCTTTGGTTGAACTTCTGCCACCTCCATTTCTTTTCCTTTCTTTTCTTAACAGAAAAAACATGGAATGGGACAAAACTTAGAAGTGTAAGTTAAGGAACCATATTTAGAATGTTATTCTTTTTATAGCATGAAGGCAGAGGGCTTTAGGAAACTTTACATAGTAGGGAATGGGTCTTTGAGTCTATTTTTTATTCCTACATACATCACCTTTCCCATCATACCACTTTCCTTTCTCATCAGGTAGTCATTACTTTGTATTCTTTCTCCCCAGTTTGGAATTAGTGATTTCACACCCCTCCCCCATTCTGATCACAGGTCACTTTCTTCTATATTAGACACTCTCAAGAAAGAGCTTCTTTCATTCTTCCTACTTTAGAGACTTTTCTCAGGAAGCATCAGAAACTCTTGCATGCTAAATCTTGAGAGGATTTGAATTTTGCCAGAGATTAAAGTCTTAAAATAGAACACTGAAGTTCTACTGTAGATTATGAAACACCAGCAAGAATGAGCAGAAGCTAAAAATTTTTATGTTAGTCTTGTTAACCTTAAAATTACACTTCTAGGAGGTCATCTCTGCAGTGCTACATACTAGGTAAAACAGAAAACTAATTAGCCATCTCAAGAGTTGAGATCTAGCTTTTCCTAAATATCAAGCATATAGTGGACACCATGAAGACACGTATTAAGTCTTCAATTAAAGATTTTTTTGTGTGTCTTAATAGAAATCTAACAAACTTTAAAGGAGAATTTCACAAGGTCTCTGGGTCTCTACAATTATGATTTTACTGAGTTTTCTTGTTTTACAGCTTCCTTGTTATTTTTCCTATACTTTCCATGTCTTCTCCTGGTCCAGAATTCCTAGCAAACTTTTAAGTATGTAGGCCATAATAAACTGACATTTTTTCCATAGGCAATGGGAACATTTTTACAGAACTTTTGAAAGTACTTACATATGGTTACCCAATGGGCCCTCATATAGGGAAGTTGAGTGAGTCATCCAAGGTCACTGAACTGGCTAGTGACAAAAGATGGATGAATCATACCCATCGATGTGAGGGAGGGCTCTTGGTGCTGTATTATCCTATATACAGGATGACATTACTGGACTACCATTGTCAGAACTCACACTTTGAGTTACAGGTCCAATAACATCGATGGATTTGCTTTGATCCACCCACAAATTCCTAGCTTTATTCATGACCCACAGTATATGCTTTTTAAATTTTTTTTCTTTTCATTTATTTTTATTAGTTGGGGGCTTATTACTTTACAATATTGTAGTGGGTTTTGCCATACATTGACATGAATCAGCCATGGATTTACATGTGTTCCCTATCCCAATCCCCGCTCCCGCCTCCCTCCCCATCCCATCCCCCTGGGTCTTCCCAGTGCACCAGCCCTAAGCACTTGTCTCATGCATCCAACCTGGGCTGGTGATCTGTTTCACCCTTGATAGTATACTTGTTTCAATGCTATTCTGTCAGAACATCCCACCCACGCCTTCTCGCACAGAGTCCAAAAGTATGTTCTATACATCTGTGTCTCTTTTTCTATTTTGCATATAGGGTTAGCGTTACCATCTTTTTAAATTCCATATATGTGCGTTAGTATACTGTATTGATATTTATCTTTCTGGCTTACTTCACTCTGTATAATGGGCTCCAGTTTCATCCATCCCATTAGAACTGATTCAGATGAATTCTTTTTAATGGCTGAGTAATATTCCATTGTGTATATGTACCATAGCTTCCTTATCCATTTGTCTGCCGATGGGCATCTGGGTTGCTTCCATATCCCGGCTATCATAAACAGTGCTGCGATGAACATTGGGGTGCACATGTCTCTTTCAGATCTGGTTTCCTCAGCGTGTATGCCCAGAAGTGGTATTGCTGGGTCATATGGCAGTTCTATTTCCAGTTTTTTAAGAAATCTCCACACTGTTCTCCATAGTGGCTGTACTAGTTTGCATTCCCACCAACAGTGTAAGAGGGTTCCCTTTTCTCCACACCCTCTCCAGCATTTATTGCTTGTAGACTTTTGGATAGCAGCCATTCTGACTGGCGTGTAATGGTACCTCATTGTGGTTTTGATTTGCATTTCTCTGATAATGAGTGATGTTGAGCATCTTTTCGAAGCAACAGACAAAGGATTAATCTCAAAAATATACAAGCAACTCCTGCAGCTCAATTCCAGAAAACTAAGTGACCCAATCAAAAAATGGGCCAAAGTATATGCTTAAAAAAAAAAAAATTCAGTTAATTATGAAAGTCTAATAATTACAGAAGATCCAGAAGTGGCCAAGTGTTTTGAAACCCTACAATAGGATTTTCTAACCAACTGATTTAAATTGATACCTGGCATTCTGAGCAGCAATCAGCAGAGCACCAGGTAATGAGTTCCAGGAATACATATCCAATTAGAGAGTCCTGGGCATAACAGTCCTAACAGGTGTTTGGTCTTTGTTTTTGTAATGCAGTTTGTTGTTGATAAAATATTTAAATGTTTTAATGTATTTTTTATCACACATAGGTTTCTTGGTGAAGGGCATGGATTTTTTAAAGCAATTAATAAATTATGAAATTGTTTTATAAATATTTTATGATTGAGGTGATCAAGTCAAAATTGCATTTATGAATCATGTTTTTAAAGCCAACATTTTACTTCATTATTTTTGACTCCTAATCCAGTAAGGACTGTAGGAAAATACTTAACTGTGAAGGAAACACAGAGGGCTTCCCAGGTGGTTCAGTGGTAAAGAATCCACCTGCCAATGCAGAAAACTTGGGTTCGATCCCTGAGTCAGGAAGATCTCCTGGAGAAGGAATTGGCAACCGACTCCAGGATTCTTGCCTGGATGATCCCACGGACTGAGGAGCCTGATGCACGACAGTCTATGGGGTCGCAAAGAGTCAGACACAACTGGGCATGCACGCATGCAAGAAGCAGAGGAAGTGAAGCAGAAAAGCTCAACCAGTATGAAGACTCCAGATTGAATCACTGAACAGCCTGTGACAAAGCCTTTTTCCTTTCCTAACCCTCCCTTCACACTTGCCGTTTGTTAGCATGGGTCACTGCTGTCACATTAACTACTATGGGTTATGCATGCTATAAGCAGGTTGAACTAAATTCCTATTAAACCCTCACTTGGAGATTTGGGTCATGTCCTCATTTCTCTGGGGTTGTGCTTAGATGTGCTGCCATGTAATTTGGGAAGGTAAGGATCAAAATGGTCCCAAATGTGTCTTTATTTCAGGCAGTGATCTGCAGATAGGATATGTTGTGTTTTCAATAAATACTTTATAACCAACACATATTTACTTAACGTTATCTTTTTCTTGCATGTGTACATGCTAAGTCACTTCAATCTTGTCTGATTCTGCGCTACCCTATGGATTGTAGCCTGCCAGGCTCCTCTGTCCATTGGATTCAGAGCTAGAGAGAGTCTATATAATGAGAGAAGTTTCTTGGGTTTTTGTTTTGTTTTTTAAATTAATTTTTTAATTAATTAAAAATTAAATTAATTTTTATTGGGGCATAGTTGCTTTATAATGCCATGTCAGTTTCTACTAAACAGCAAAATGACATAAACATATACCCAAGCCCTTTTGGATGTTCTTCCCATTCAGTTCACCACATTGCATTAAGTAGAGTTCCCTGTGCTATACAGTATGTTCTGATTAGTTACCTAATCTATACATTATATTAGTAGTGTATATGTATATCAATCCCAATCTCCCAATTCCACAACCTTATCTTAATAAATTATCAAAATGCAAAAAATCACATAGACTATTTGGAAGGGTAATATTAAGACTGCTGCTGCTGCTAAGTCATGTCAGTCATGTCCAACTCTGTGTGACCCCATAGACGGCAGCCCACCAGGCTCCTCTGTCCCTGGGATTCTCCAGGCAAGAATACTGGAGTGGGTTGTGATTTCCTTCTCCAATATTAATACTAATACTCAAAACAAAGAGATCCTTTCACTGCTACCTAAACTCTACCCTGTCTCCTTATGTTGAGAGACCAGGGGAAGATAAAAGCCTACATACAGATATAGTCTTTTCTTGTTCAAAAATGTTTATGCAATTTTAAAGGTTACTTTCTATTTATACTTATTACAAGATACTGACTATATTCTCCAAGTTGTACAACACATTCTTGTAGCCTATCTTACATCCGATAGTTTGTTTCTTCTACTCCCACCCTCCTATATTACCCACTCCACCCTGGAAACCACTAGTTCTACTCTCTATATATCTGTGAGTCTGGCTTCTTTTTTTGTTATATTCACTCGTTTGCTCTATTTTTTAGAATCCATGTGCAAGTGATATCATATAGTATTTGTCCTTCTCTGTCTGGCTGATTAAACTTAGCATAAGGCCCTCCAAGTACATCCATGTTGCTGCAAATGGCAAAATTTCATTATTCTTTTTATTATTGAAACATAGTTGATTTACAACATTAGTTTCAGGTATACAGCAAAGTGTTCCAGTTATACATATATAAATATATATATTCTTTTTTACATTCTCTTTCATTATAGGTTATTACAAGAAATTCACTATAGTTTCTTGTGTTATACTGTAGGTCCTTGTGGGTTGTCTATTTTATATATAATAGTTGTGTATATTTTAACCTCAAACTCCTAATTTATCCCTCTCCACCCTTCCCTTTGGTAACCATAAGTTTGTTTCCTATGTCTGTGAATCTATTTCTGTTTTGTAAATAAGTTCATTTGTATCTTTTTTTTTTTTTTTTTTTAGATTCTACATATAAGCAATATCATATGGTATCTGTCTTTCTCTGGCTTACTTCACTTAGTATGATAATCTCTAGGTCTATCCATGTTGCTGCACATGGCATGATCTCATTCTTTTTTATGGCTGTGTGATATTCCATTACATGTGGTGGCCATATATATATATATATACACACACACCACATCCTTGGCCATATATACCACAGCTTTGGAGGAACCACCCTACGCTCAAGGACAGGGGTGACATCTGAGAGGAGCTACCCCATGTCCGAGGTAAGGAGCAGCGGCTGAACTTCGCTGGAGCAGCCGTGAAGAGATACCCCACATCCAAGGTAAGAGAAACCCAAGTAAGACGGTAGGCACTGATAGAGGGCATCAGAGGGCAGACAGACTGAAACCACAATCACAGAAAACTACCCAATCTGATCACATGAACCACATCCTTGTCTAATTCAGTGAAACTAAGCCATGCCATGTGGGGCCACCCAAGATGGACAGGTCATGGTGGAGAGGTCTGACAGAATGTGGTCCACTGAGGAAGGGAATGGCAAACCACTTCAGTATTCTTGCCTTGAGAACCCCATGAACAGAATGAAAAGGCAAAAGGATAGGACACTGGAAGATGAACTCCCCAGGTCAGTAGGTGCCCAGTATGCTATTGGAGATCAGTGGAGAAATAACTCCAGAAAGAATGAAGGGATGGAGCCAAAGCAAAAAGAACACCCAGTTGAGGATGGGACTGCTGATAGAAGCAAGGTTTGATGTTGTAAAGAGCACTATTGCATAGGAACCTGGAATGTTAGGTCCATGAATCAAGGCAAATTGGAAGTGGTCAAACAGGAGATGGCAAGAGTGAATGTCAACATTCTAGGAATCAGCGAGCTAAACTGGACTGGAATGGGTGAATATAAATTAACTCAGATGACCATTATATCTACTACTGTGGGCAGGAATGCCTTAGGAGAAATGGAGTAGCCATCATGGTCCACAAAAGAGTCTGAAATGCAGTACTTGGATGCAATCTTAAAAACGACAGAATGATCTCTGTTCATTTCCAAGGCAAACCATTCAATATCATGGTAATCCAAGTCTATTCCCCAACCAGTAATGCTGAAGAAGCTGAAGTTGAACAGTTCTATGAAGACCTATAAGACCTTCTAGAACTAACACCCAAAAAAGATGTCCTTTTCATTATAAGGGACTGGATTGCAAAGGTAGGACGTCAAGAAACACCTGGAATAACAGGCAAATTTGGCCTTGGAGAACAGAATGAATGAGGGCAAAGGCTAATAGAGTTCTGCCAAGAGAAAGTATTTCATAGCAAACACCCTCTTCCAACAACACGAAGGAAGACTCTACACATGGACATCACAAGATGGTTGACACTGAAATCAGATTGATTATATTCTTTGCACCCAAAGATAGAGAAGCTCTATAACAGTCAGCAAAAACAAGACCGGGAGCTGACTGTGGTTCAGATCATGAACTCCTTATTGCCAAATTCGTACTGAAATTGAAGAAAGTGGAGAAAACCACTAGACCATTCAGTTATGACCTAAATCAAATCCCTTACGATTATACAGTGGAAGTGAGAAATAGATTTAAGGGACTAGATTTGATAGACAGAGTGCCTGATGAACTAAAGATGGAGGTTCTTGGCATTGTACAGGAGAGAGGAATCAAGACCATCCCCAAGAAAAAGAAATGCAAAAAAGCAAAATGGCTGTCTGAGGAGGCCTTAAAAATGGCTGTGAAAAGAAGGGAACCGAAAAGCAAAGGAGAAAAGGAAAGATATTCCCATTTGAATGCAGAGTTCTGAAGAATAGCAAGGAGAGATAAGAAAGCCTTCCTCGGCAATCAATGCAAAGAAATAGAGGAAAACAATACAATGGGAAAGACTAGAGATCTCTTCGAGAAAATTAGAGATACCAAGGGAACATTTCATGCAAAAATGGGCTAAATAAAGGACAGAAATGTTAGGGACCTAACAGAAGCAGAAGATATTAAGAAGAGGTGGCAAGAATACACAGAAGAACTGTACAAGAAAGATCTTGACGACCCAGATAATCACGATGGTGTCATCATTCACTGAGAGTCAGACATCTTGGAATGTGAAATCAAGTGGGCTTTAGGAAGCATCACTACAAACAAAGCTAGTGGAGGTGATCAAATTCCAGCTGAGCTATTTCAAATCCTAAAAGATGATGCTGTGAAACTGCTGCACTCAATACGCCAGCAAATTTGGAAAACTCAGCAGTGGCCACAGGACTGCAGAAGGTCAGTTTTGATTCCAATCCCCAAAATGGCAATGCCAAAGAATGCTCAAACTACTGCACAATTGCACTCATCTCACATGCTAGTAGAGTGATGCTTAAAATTCTCCAAGCCAGGCTTCATCAATACGTGAACCATGATCTTCCAGATGTTCAAGCTGGTTTTAGAAAAGGCAGAGGAACAAAAGATCAAATTGCCAACATTTGCTGGATCATAGAAAAAGCAAGAGAGTTCCAGAAAAACATCTATTTCTGCTTTATGACTATGCCAAAGCCTTCAACTGTGTGGATCATAATAAACTGTGGAAAATTCTGAAGGAGATGGGAATACCAGGCCACCTGACCTGCCTCTTGAGAAATCTATTTGCAGATCAGGAAGACACAGTTAGAACTGGACATGGAACAACAGACTGGTTCCAAATAGGAAAAGGAGTACTTCAAGGCTGAATACTGCCACCCTGCTTATTTAACTTATATGCAGAGTAAGTCATGAGAAACCCTGGGCTGGAGGAAGCACAAGCTGGAATCAAGATTGCCGGGAGATATATCAATAACCTCAGATATGCAGATGACACCACCCTTACTGCAGAAAGTGAAGAACTAAAGAGCCTCCTGATGAAAGTGAAAGAGGAGAGTGGAAAAGTTGGCCTAAAGCTCAACATTCAGAAAACTAAGATCATGGCATCTGGTCCCATCACTTCATGGCAAATAGATGGGGAAACAGTGGCTGACTTTATTTTTCTGGGCTCCAAAATCACTGCAGATGATTGCAGCCATGAACTTAAAAGACACTTACTCCCTGGAAGGAAAGTTATGACCAACTAGATAGCATATTAAAAAGCAGAGACATTACTTTGCCAACAGAGGTCCACCTAGTCAAGGCTATGGTTTTTACAGTGGTCACGTATGGATATGAGAGTTGTACTATAAAGAAAGCTGAGCGCCAAAGAATTGATGCTTTTGAACTGTGGTGTTGGAGAAGACTCTCGAGAGTCCCTTGGACTGCAAGGAGATCCAACCAGTCCATCCTGAAGGAGATCAGTCCTAGGTGTTCATTGGAAGGACTGATGTTGAAGCTGAAACTCCAGTACTTTGGCCACCTCATGCAAAGAGTTGACTCATTGGAAAAGACCCTGATGCTGGGAAAGAATGAGGGCAGGAGGAGAAGAGGACGAAAGAGGATGAGATGGTTGGATGGCATCACCGACTCAATGGACATGGGTGTGGGTGGACTCTGCATGTTGGTGATGGACAGGGAGGCCTGGCGTGCTGTGGTTCATGGGGTCACAAAGAGTTGGACATGACTGAGTGACTGAACTGAACCAAACCACATCTTCTTTATCCATCTACTGATGGACACTTAAGTTCCTTCCATATCTTTGCAATTGTAAATAATGCTGCTATTAACTTAGGGATCCAAGTATCTTTTCAAACTCATGTTTTTGTTTTTGTTTTTTTCCATGTATATATATCCTGGAGTAGAACTTCGGGATCACATAGTAGTTCTATTTTTAGTTTTTTTGAAGAAACTCCATAGTGTTTTCCAAAGTGGCTGTAGCACTTTAGATGTAGTCATTTCTTGACTATTGGCAGAAGATAATTTCAAATTAAACCAATATTTTATCTTCTTGTTCCCATGGCATTTCGTGTAGATGTCTCCTGTCAAATCATACATAGGAACCTCTTTAGGAAATAAAGTGGAGGAGACTTAGCACTGGACAATATGAAACAACATTTTGCCAAGTGTCTTTCATGGAGCAAAAGCATTAGAATCACTCGTTATCAAAGACTAAAGAACCAGAACAAAACAACCTGAACCAGATTTTCCAAGGCTGAAACCCAGTAACCTGAATTTTAAGTAAGTTCCTGAATGAGTCACATGCTAGAGAACTATTGACTTGCTGGAGGGTAATTTATAACTCTCATTCTGCTCACTGCCTTTTAAGAGAGTTAAAAAAGGAAAAGATTAAAGTAAAAGAGTTCACTGAAGCTATTTGCAGAAGCAGTGGTTAAACAGTGTCCAGTGGAGCAAAGCCTAAAACAATCTAACTATAGTACAAATATAAAGTAAGGCAACCTTTTTCATAAATATTCATAAAGACATATGTCTCCTCGTATAAAAATATCTTTGTGAGAAATAAACAAAAATCAAGAATGGAAAAGTTGGCAAGGAAATTTTAAAAAGCAATTGATCATTGACCACATATAACAGATCACTTCCCCTGCATATTTTTGTTAACTTTTGCTCAATGTAAATCAAAAGTCCACATGAATGTTATTTTAAAACTGTATATTTTAAAAGTTTAATTCCTGACTTTCTAATCTAAAATCCTAGATGTGAAAATAATTTGCTTTTAATTGGTGAAATTCATCAGGTTATATCTTGAGTTAGATAACATGAATTCTTGGCCTGAGTTAAGATAAATAGAAATACAGTGTATAAACAAAAACGAACAAGGCAATGGGGCAGGGGGAGAGACAGGGGATAGAGGAATAAATGACTAAATTTACTTGGAAATATGTATCAAATACTTCACATCTACCCATAAGAGATTTCAGAGTACTATCTTCCAGGGAATAAAGTCATCCTAAAATATTTTTCTGTAGTAGGATTACACAAAGGAAAATAGTACATGTTTGCATTTGCGGTGGGTATGGCCAGAAAACATTTAAGAAAATGAAACATTTCCCTCGCCCTAAGCACTTACTGTAATAAAATCTTGGCACTTATGAGTTTAACATTCATAGTTTTGACTACTGTAGTCAAAGGGACTACCTGGGTCCCCTGCATGCAGTAATCTGTAATTTTGATGAGAAACAATTTTATTACATGTGGTGAAAGGGCAGAATATCAGAGCGAGTCTTGCAGTCCATCAAGGCACCTGGGCAGAAGCTGGGCAATGGAAACATGACCATAATTACATATGTGCAATAATACTTATGCACCATCCCCCACTACCACTTCAAAGTTAGTTTTTAAAATCGGTGATAGAAGTAAATAAAAAGTTGAAGAAACAGATAGATCTTTGCAGGAAAGAATTTTTAAAGAATAGCATATCATTGATAAGAAGAAATGTTTATGTGCCATAAACTCCTGGGCATAGCATAATTATTAAACATACAGACCTTGGAACCAGACTTCTTGAGTTTTAATCAGACTGATTCTGGTAAATTCTCAGCAGTACCTGCTTGTTTTTTTCACCTCTAAAGTGAGAATAATGATCTCTCAAAGTGTTATAATGAGGATTGAAGTTAGTTAATATTTATAAAGGGCTTACAGTAGTACTATACAAGTATTTGTTTAAATAAATTCAGATAGAATTAGCATGACTATTCCAGCCAGGACAGAGATAGCTCATTAAATGAGAGGGAAAGTCTTCACATGTGAAAAGTCAACTTGCATAGCAGGCATGTGTAGCACAATGGAAATAAGACTTTCAGGAAATCCAGGAGTAGATAAACAATATTTTTTTTAAATTCAGGGAGTTTTTATAAGGATCATCCTCTCTGAAGAGCAAATATCCACTATATTTTATATTGAACTGATAAAGACAATCAATTATTTCAATGGGGAAAAGCTTTATGTGTCAAATAATATAAAACAACTTCACATAATACTCAACTGATAAAAAATAATGGCATGTATCTGTCTTGGGGAGTCATACAAACTTTTATTCTACAGTAACATCATCTATGAGACAGGCATATTGTCTTGATCTTCCTGTTTTCGCTTTTTCAAGTGTATTCCTTGGCATTTGACAAATAAACGAACATAACCATAACTGTAATCATAACTTGACTATATATACTCCATTTCCTCAAGAAGCTGTATGAGCATAAAACATACATTCTCCCCTTTTATCCTGCAAGGCTGTCAGTGAGGCTGGCCTTTAAATAGGACTCTGGTGCACTCCAATTTACAGGCAAGCATTACTTATTGTTAGGAATGCTCTCTAAAGATGAAGAATGCAGGTTCTGTGCTATTGGGAAGAATAAAGCAGCTTTCAAAGAATGGTGACATCACCCAACAAACCTGCTGTCATTATACTAAAATAAATGGAAGAAGTTCAGTTAAACTCACAGTCTGAAAGGTAATTTAAAGGCCTATTTCTTCAGCTTGGTGTGTATAAATGCTCAATTTTTATTCTTAACTTTGCTAGGATCAGTAACATCAAATACATAATAGAACCTGCAGTTAAATGCTTCTTTTGTTCAGAGCAGACTATTTCTATGATTCTACACTCATAAACTACCCAGTCCCCAGTGTCAAACTGCAATTTCCATCTTAAGCAATTCACCTTAAGATAATTATTTCCCTGCAGTTTTGTTTAAATTCCAATTTTAACAGGTCCATGTGGCTTGTTTAAAAAAAATGTAACTTGAGATATAAATGATACATGGTGGTTGATCTCATTTATCTTCATCACCAAGGTATCTCATTGCCCTTTATAGGCAAGGAAAAAGTAAATGTCATATGAGATACTAGATTTCTCTCAGTAGTCATAGGGTGTACATTATTACTGCTCTTTCTCTTCTCTGGGACTGAAACACTTTTAGGAAAATATTCTGAGTGACATAAAATAGGGAAATGATTTAAACTGTGACCCCTACTAAATTCCTGTTATCATCTCTATGCAGTTAAATTATTAGCAGCAGGGCCGAATGACTACCATCTCTTTGGGCTGTTGGCTGCCTACTTAGTTCCACTACTGCCAATGATGTGCTGCTTGAAAGACCAAAAAGGCAGCTGAGGTCATCCTGCCTTTGATGTCTAAGTAAAATTCAATGTTAATTTTAATGTCTTTCCTCTACTCCTGATCATTTCCAGGACCTAAAATTTCCTGGCCACTTCTGGTTTTGAATTTTTTCAGTTTCCTGTAGATTCCAAGATTTCTATCTTGTAGTCATTCTCTTCCTTCTGCTCTGTGAAAGCCCAGATCTGGAATTTTTCCCTTTCTTCAGTTTTTCCCAACCCACTCACTCAAGGTTATCATGTTGAGTACTAAAGATTTGGAGGACCAGGACTTTAAGTTTCACCAAATTTGAACATTTTAATACAGACTAGACACTGACCAGCCTTCTCTCTTCTAGAAGGCTTTTTTGCCTTTCAGATCCCCTCCATTTATTATGGATATCAATTTAGCTCACCACTGCCTACTCAGTCCAAGACTTGACGCTAAATGTCTGCAGATCCTGAAAGTAAGGGTCCCATTTTTCCATTCTTCAGTAGCACATAAGAACTAGTTGATGGCTTGAGGGTTTAGAATTTTCTTATATATATATATGCATATATATGCTCCTATATATATATATGCATATATTATATATATGCAAACTCTACCATTCACATGAGATATATTAAGTCCATCTAGGACCATTAGGACAAACAAAGTGGTTTTACTCCTTTGGCTTAACCTGTCAAGTCTGTTGAAAATATTTGAGGTGGTCCAAAACTAATTGAGCAGGTCAAAAAAACAACTAAGTAAACAACTAACCTGGTCCTCCTTCCTTTCTCTCCCTCCCTCCTTTTCTTCTTTCCTTCTTGCCAGAACAGCTAAAACCAAGTTTTACCAAAAACTCATACTCATTTGTGAGAATGAAGGAAATTTGGGTCATATAAATTTATACTCATAATCGTGAAACATCCAGGTCCCTTCCAGAATACTATTGTTAATATATTTTTCTCTAAATGCATAAGCCTAGATTCAGGTACTGTGTTATATATCTTTGTGAATTGAATTTCAATCTCTGACTCCAAAGAGGTAAAATAGAATTTGCATTGTTTACGAATGCAAATATTCAAAACTGCACATAAGTTAAATGTCTTATGCTCTTTGTTTGCCCAGGCCATGATATATAAAACAGACCCAGAATAACACTGGCAAAAATAATATTTCTCTAGTTCTGCTCCTCTTTGCTTAATTAAAAAATAAAAAAAAAAAATGTAGGCTGCTCAAATCCCTTCTAAGTAATTCCAAAAGCCACCTCTCACTTTTGTTCTCAAGAGCTACCAGATAGAAATTTTCATCCCTTTTCCTCAGGCCCTACTTCATGGAGCAATGTCTGCTACTGAAGATTCTGATGCCAAAGCCAAAGGTATCATGATTTGTATCTGGGCTCCCTGCTGTTCTATTGTCCCTTGATTCCAAATGTAGATAAGCATGGCTTCCTGTTCAGACATCTATCATGTCCTCAAATAGTACCCCTTCTCCCATCTTGAAGTAAACATTTGTGACATAATCAAGTAAGGTTTATTGCTTTATACTTACTCTATCTTGCTGTGATTTTAGTAAAGCATCTTTTCTTTTAAAATTCTCAAATATAATTTCCTCTCTGTAAGACACATAGTGTGTTAGGCTGGAATCCAAGTGCAGATGCTGTTCCCACCTCCACCTGGCTCACTGCTTATCTTTCTCTTTATTACGTAAGGTAAGTCCTATGCCTTTCAGAGGTCCCCAGACATCCGTCCTCTCCATGGAACTCTGAAATATGCAGACCTTGAATTATTACAGCAAAGACTCAAGCTGTGAGCCTACCTGCCATAGATTTGTCAACAGGTAAACACAGGATAGGGCAGAAATAGAAGCTGGAGATCAGTCTTTCACTTGTTCTAAGTGCCAAAATTTCCAGTTCTTGGAAAGAGGGATGATATTTTTAATGCTTTCCCTCTCTCCCTCCCTTCTCTTATTATGTCTTTCTTTCTGATTGTCTATGCTAAAGAATACTGGCTTTTAAATTTTTCCGCCAAAAGGTAGAGATAGATCCAAAAATAACTTGATCAGGAGGAATGGGTACTAAGTCAGGGTTAACACTTTAAACCTTAGTAACAGAGGATCTTCAAAAACAACTTTAGTTTGAGTTCATGGTTAACAGCTGCACAGTTTAAAGAGAGCCTTCCAATAAGAAATCTGTGTGCTTAAAACCATGTGCTAGTGACTAATAGCTAGTGACTATTTTTGTGATTTTCTCATTAGTATCAGTATCTATTAAGAAAGCAGATGATGGTAAGAGAATAAATAAAATAAAATATCATCTGTACAGAATGTTTTTAGCCCCTTAAAATTACTCCAGAAACATAAGATGGCATTTGACTTACACTATTGCTGGGAACATAGATAGTAAGCTAGAGGGGCTCATTGCCCTCACTCTTTTGCCTCTCACAGTGGGACTACTGTCTGAGAACAGAGAGCATCTGGCATGCTGCCCTTCTCAAGAATAAAGTGCATCCTCAACTGTCACTTGCTGACTGGTGGGCTTTGAAGCTAGGTGAGATCTTTGGACACATGAAAAAGTAATTTGCTGATGCACACTTTTCTCATAGTTTTTGAATTACTTCCTTTTATTCTTTTTCATTTTTCCCAGTCATATGTTTCCTTTGATCTACTTTGAGGACAGTTTTTCTTCCTAATGTCTCTTAGCTGTCAACAAGTCCCCCTCAACTGAGCCCAGAGATCAAGCCTTGATTATCTTTAGCATTGTAAGCTTAGAAAAAAGTGGTGGGAAGAGGAAGTAGCTTAAAATCAAAGCTTTCAAAATGCTTCACATTAGCCTGGCATCACTGTGAAACTGTTTAAACAGTAGAAGTTATAAAGAAAGTTATCTCTGTGTAACTGTAATATATCTATGTTTCTTCTTTATTGTCAAACATACTAAGAATGTTTTTTTAAGCAATTATTTTAATTGGAGGCTAATTATTTTACAATATTGTAGTAGTTTTGCCACACATTGACATGAATAAGCCATGGGTGTACATGTGTCCCCCACCCTGAAACCCCCTCCCACCTCCCTCCCCATATCATCTCTCAGGGTTGTCCCAGTGCACTGCCCCTTGAGCGCCCAGTCTCATGCATCAAATCGGGACTGGCGATCTACTTCATATATGGTAATATACATGTTTCAATGCTATTCTCTCAAGTGATCCCACCCTCGCCTTCTCCCAGAGTCCAAAAGTCTGTTCTTTATCCTCTGTCTCTTTTGCTATCTCACATATAGGGTCATTGTTACCATCTTTCTAAATTCCATATATATGCATTAATATACTGAATTGGTGTTTTTCTTTCTGACTTACTTCACTCAGAAAGCTGAGTGCAGAAGATCGATGCTTTTGAACTGTGGTGTTGGAAAGACTCTTGAGAGTTCCTTGGACTGCAAGGAGAGCCAACCAGTTCATCCTAAAGGAGATCAGTACTGGGTCTTCACTGGAAGGACTGATGTTGAAGCTGCAACTCCAACACTTTGGCCACCTGATGCCAAGAGCTGACTCATTGGAAAAGACCCTGATTCTGGGAAAGATTGAGGGCAGGAGGAGAAGGGGATGACAGAGGATAAGATGGTTGGATGGCATCACCGACTGAATGGACATGGGTTTGGATGGACTCTGGGAGTTGGTGATGGACAGGGAGGCCTGGTGTGCTGCAGTTCATGGGATCACAAAGAGTCGGACATGACTGAGTGACTGAACTGAACTGAACTGAATTCTGACCAGTGTGAGATGGTACCTCATTGTGGTTTTGATTTGCATTTCTCTGATAATGAGTGATATTGAGCATCTCTTCATGAGTTTGTTAGCCATCTGTACGTCTTCTTTGGAGAAATGTACATTTAGTTCTTTGGCATGGGCTGCTTGTATATTTTTGAGATTAATTCTTTGTCATTTGCTTCATTTGCTACTATTTTCTCCCATTCTGAAGGCTGTCTTTTCACCTTGCTTATAGTTTCCTTCATTGTGTAAAAGCTTCTAAGTTTAACTAGGTGCCACTTGTTTATTTTTGCTTTTATTTCCATTACTCTGGGAGGTGGGTCATAGAGGATCCTGCTGTGATTTATACAGAAAATGTTTTACCTATGTTTTCCTCTAGGAGTTTTATAGTTTCTGGCCCTACATTTATATCTTTAATCCATTTTGAGTTTATTTTTGTGTATGGCACTATGCTACTGTAGATCAGTGGAGAAATAACTCCAGAAAGAATGAAGGGATGGAGCCAAAGCAAAAACAATACCCAGCTGTGGATGGGACTGGAGACAGAAGCAAGGTCTGACGCTGCAAAGAGCAATATTGCATAGGAACCTGGAATGTTAGGTCCATGAATCAAGGCAAATTGGAAGTGGTCAAACAGGAGATGGCAAGAGTGAATGTCAACATTCTAGGAATCAGCGAACTAAAATGGACTGGAATGGGTGACTTGAACTCAGATGACCTTTATATCTACTACTTTGGGCAGGAATCCCTTAGAAGAAATGGAGTAGCCATCATAGTCAACAAAACAGTCTGAAATGCAGTACTTAGATGCAATCTCAAAAACAACAGAATGATCTCTGTTCATTTCCAAGGCAAACCGTTCAATATCATGGCAATCCAAGCCCATGCCCAAACCAGTAATGCTGAAGAAGCTGAAGTTGAACGGCTCTATGAAGACCTACAAGACCTTTTAGAACTAACACCCAAAAAAGATGTCCTTTTCATTATAGGGGACTGGAATGCAAAAGTAGGAAGTCAAGAAACACCTGGAGTAACAGGCAAATTTGGCCTTGGAGTACAGAATGAAGCAGGGCAAAGGCTAATAGAGTTTTGCCAAGAGAATGCACTGGTCATAGCAAACACCCTCTTCCAACAACACAAGAGAAGACTCTACACATGGACATCACTAGATGGTCAACACTGAAATCAGATGATTATATTCTTTGCAGCCAAAGATGGATAAGCTGTATACAGTCAGCAAAAACAAGACTGGGAGCTGACTATGGCTCAGATCATGAACTCCTTATTGCCAAATTCAGACTGAAATTGAAGAAGGTAGGGATAACCACTAGACCATTCAGGTATGACCTAAATCAAATCCCTTATGAATATACAGTGGAAGTGAGAAATAGATATAAGGGACTAGATCTGATAGACAAAGAGCCTGGTGAACTATGGACGGAGGTTCGTGACATTGTACAGGAGACTGGGATCAAGACCATCCCCATGGAAAAGAAATGCAAAAAGGCAAAATGGCTGTCTGAGGAGGCCTTACAAATAGCTGTGAAACAAAGAGAAGCTAAAAGCAAAGGAGAAAAGGAAAGATATACCCATTTGAATGCAGAGTTCCAAAGAATAGCAAGGAGAAATAAGAAAGCCTTCCTCGGCAATCAATGCAAAGAAATAGAGGAAAACAATACAATGGGAAAGACTAGAGATCCCTTCAAGAAAATTAGAGATACCAAGGGAACATTTCATGCAAAAATGGGCTAAATAAAGGACAGAGATGGTATGGACCTAACAGAAACAGAGGATATTAAGAAGAGGTGGCAAGAATACACAGAAGAACTGTACAAAAAAAGATCTTCATGACCCAGATAATCACAATGGTGTGATCACTCACCTAGAGCCAGACATCCTGGAATGTGAAGTCAAGTGGGCCGTAGGAAGCATCACTACGAACAAAGCTATCAGAGGGGATGGAATTCCAGTTGAGCTATTTCAAATCCTGAAAGACGATGCTGTGAAACTTCTGCACTCAATACGCCAGCAAATTTGGAAAACTCAGCAGTGGCCACAGGACTGGAAAAGATCCGTTTTCATTCCAATCCCAAAGAATGCTCAAACTACCGCACAACTGCACTCATCTCACACGCTAGTAAAGTAATGCTCAAAATTCTCCAAGCCAAGTTTCAGCAATACATGAACCGAGAACTTCCAGATGTTCAAGCCGGTTTTAGAAAAGGCAGAGGAACCAGAGATCAAATTGCCAACATTTGCTGGATCATCGAAAAAGCAAGAGAGTTCCAGAAAAGCATCTATTTCTGCTTTATTGACTATGCCAAAGCCTTCGACTGTGTGGATCACAATAAACTGTGGAAAATTCTGAAGCAGATGGGAATACCAGACCACCTGACCTGCCTCTTGAGAAACCTGTATGCAGGTCAGGAAGCAACAGTTAGAACTGGACATGGAACAACAGACTGGTTCCAAATAGGAAAAGGAGTAAGTCAGGCTTTATACTGTCACCCTGTTTATTTAAATTATATGCAGAGTACATTGTGAGAAACGCTGGTCTGGAGGAAGCAAAAGCTGGAGTCAGGATTGCCAGGAGAAATATCAATAACCTCAGATATGCAGATGACACCACCCTTATGGCAGAAAGTGAAGAGGAACTAAAAAGTCTCTTGATGAAAGTGAAAGAGGAGAGTGAAAAAGTTGGCTGAAAGCTCAACATTCAGAAAACTAAGATCATGGCATCTGGCCCCATCACTTCATGGGAAATAGATGGGGAGACAGTGGAAACAGTGGCTGACTTTATTTTGGGGGGCTCCAAAATCACTGCAGATAGTGACTGCAGCCATGAATAAAAGACACTTACTCCTTGGAAAGAAAGTTATGACCAACCTAGATAGCATATTAAAAATCAGAAACATTACTTTGCCAACAATGGTCTGTCTGGTCAAGGCTATGGTTTTTCCAGTGGTCATGTATGGACCACAGAGTTGGACTGTGAAGAAAGCTGAGCACCAAAAAACTGATGCTTTTGAACTGTGGTGTTGAAGAAGACTCTTGAGAGTCCCTTAGACTGCAAGGAGATCCAACCAGTCCATCCTAAAGGAGATCAGTCCTGGGTGTTCATTGGAAGGACTAATGTTGAAGCTGAAACTCCAATTCTTTGGCCACCTCATGCAAAGAGTTGACTCATTGGAAAAGACCCTGATGCTGGAAGGGATTGGGGGCAGGAGGAGAAGGGGATGACAGAGGATGAGATGGCTGGATGGCATCACGGACTTGATGGGCATGAGTTTTAGTAAACTCCGGGAGTTTGTGATGGACAAGGAGGCCTGGCGTGCTGCGATTCATGGGGCGCAAAGAGTCAGACACGATTGAGCGACTGAACTGATGGTGTTAGAAAGTGTTCTAGTTTCATTCTTTTATAAGTAGTTGACCAGTTTTGCCAGCACCACTTGTTAAAGAGATTGTCTTTTCTCCATTGTATATTCTTGCCTCATTTGTCAAAGATAAGACGTCCATAGGTGCATGGGTTTATCTCTGGGCTTTCTATTTTGTTCCATTGACTTATATTTCTGTCTTTGTGCCAGTTCCATACTCTCTTGATGACTGTGACTTTGTAATATAGTCTGAAGTCAAGCAGCTTGATTCCTCTCATTCCATTCTTCTTTCTCAAGATTGCTTTGGCTATTTGAGGTTTTTTTATATTTCCATACAAATTGTGAAATTATTTGTTCTAGTTCTCTGAAGAATACCGTTGGTAGCTTGATAGGGATTGCATTGAATCTATAGATTGTTCTGCATAGTATACTCATTTTCACTGTATTGATTCTTCTGATCCACAAACATGGTATATTTCTCCATCTATTTGTGTCATCTTTGATTTCTTTCATCAGTGTTTTATAGTTTTCTATATATAGGTCTTTTGTTTCTTTAATTTATTCCTAAGTATTTTATTCCTTTCGTTGCAATGGTGAATGGAATTGTTTCCTTAATTTCTCTTTCTGTTTTCTCATTGTTAGTGTATAGGAATGCAAGGGATTTCTCTGTGTTAATTAATAACTAAATGTTAGAATTACAGAAGTGTTTATACATTTTCCCTTCCGTTCTGTTTTTATCTTGGCAGTCTGACTGGTATGCCTCTGCATGCTTACAATATTCTTGCTTTTTTCTTTGTAGTCTCAAGAAACTGTAATAAGAGTCTGTGTCTATATACACCAAAGCAAGTGATAAATTAAAAGGCTCATTTATCAGTTGTTTGGACAGAATTTTACCTATGACAAAATGAACTGATTAAACAGCTATGTGTTTAAAAACAGAAAAAATAGAGACAAAGTTTAAAAAGTTAAGAGTAATAAAGGACTCATTTTCTATTTCCTAATATTGCTGTAAATAAATAGGCAATATTGAATGTGTCAAAAAGACGATTTCTATGAAACAACTTCAAAATGCTAATATGCATATTCTACTGTTTGTATGTTCAAAAGGCAAAGGATATTTTCTCCACATTTTGTGCTTTTGTCAATGTCATTGAAACTAATCTCTTCCTATTCACCTAACATGACTAACAGTTAAAGTTAGCTCAGTAATACCTGGGACTTCCCTGGTGGTTCAGTGGTAAAGAATCTGCCTCCAATGCAGGCAGCCACAGGAGACGCAGATTCAATCCCTGGGTCAGGAAGAATCACTGGAGGAAGGCATAGTAAAGCACTCCAGTATTCTTGCCTGGATAATCCCATGGACAGAGAAGCATTGTGACCTACAGTACATAGGGTTGCAAAGAGTCTGACATGATTTAAGCAACTTAGCACACATGCATGCAATAACTACTTTCACCAGGCTTACCTGGTGGCTCAGTGGTAAAGAATCCGCCTGCCAATGCAGGAGACTCAGGTTAGATCTTTGGGTTGGGAAGAACCCCTGGAGGAGAAAAGGGCAACCCACTCTAGTACTCTTGCCTGGGATAATCCTGTGGACAAAGGAGCCTGGTCAGTTACAGTATATGAGGTTGCAAAATAGTCATACAGGACTTAGCAGCTAAACAATAACAATTATTGCATGCTACATGCAACACTTTCATAAAAGATACAGAGATTTTAAAGTAGACGTAATAGTAATTTCAGGCTTCCCTGGTAGCTCAGCTGGTAAAGAATCTGCCTGCAATGCAGGAAACCCAGGGTCAACTCCTGTGTTGGGAAGATCCACTGGAGAAGGTATAGGCTACCCACTCCAGTATTCTTGGGCTTCCCTGGTGGCTCAGACAGTAAAGAATCCACCTGCAATGCAAGAGACCTGGGATCGATCCCTAGGTTGGGAAGATCCCCTGGAGAAGGAAATGGCTACCCACTCCAGTATTCTGGCGTGGAGAATTTCATAGACAGAGGAGCCTGGCAGGCTACAGTTCATGGGGTTCCAAAGAGTCAGACATGACTGAATGACTTTCACTTTCAATAGTAACTTCAAGTGGAGAAATCTGGCATATATCCACTTAACAAACTAATAAGTCACTTTAACAGCATACACCCCCAGTATGGTGTGACAAGAGCACATCACCTATGTGGTATTCTCCAAACTCTACAGCTTCAATCTATCCATGAGAAAACATCAGGCAAACCAAAACTGAGGGTCAAAATACTTGATCAGTACTCTTGAAAGCTATCAAAATCATGAATGATAAGGGAAAGACAAAGAAATAAATCACAGGTCAGAAGAGACTAAGGAGACACAATGCCTAAATGTAATGTGGTATTTGGGGTACCCCCCAAAAATGTTAGAACAACAATGGAAACTTGAATGAAGACTAGTCTAGTTAATAGTATTATCAGTTCAGGTCAGATGCTCACTTGTGTCTGACTCTTTGCGACCCCATGGACTGCTGCACGCCAGGCTTCCCTGTCCATCACCAACTTCCTGAGCTTACTCAAACTCATGTCAATAGAGTCGGTGATGCCATCCAATCATCATCCTCTGTCATCCCCTTCTCCTCCTGCCTTCGATCTTTCCCAGCATCAGGATCTCTTCCAATGAGTCAGTTCTTCGCATCAGGTGGCCAAGGCATTGGAGCCTCAGTTTCAGCATCAGTCCTTCCAATGAACATTCAGGCCTGATCTCTATTAGGATTGATTGGTTGGATCTCCTTACAGTCTAAGGGATCTCAAGAGTCTTCTCCAACACCACAGTTCAAAAGCATCAATTCTTCAGCATTCTGCTTTCTTTATGATCCAACTTTCACATCCATACATGACTACTGGAAAAACCATAGCTTTGACTAGACAGACCTTTGTTGGCAAAGTAATGCTCTTTAATATGCTGTCTAGGTTAGTCATAACTCTTCTTCCAAGGAGTAAGTGTCTTTTAATTTCATGGCTGCAATCACCATCTGCAGTAATTTTGGAGCCCAAGAAAATAAAGTCTGTCACTGTTTCCATTGTTTCCCCTACTATTTGCAATGAAGTGATGGGACCAGACGCCATGATCTTAGTTTTTTGAATGTTGAGTTTTAAGCCAGCTTTTTCACTCTCCGCTTTCACTTTCATCAAGAGGCTCTATTGTTCCTCTTCACTCTCTGTCATAAGGGTCGTATAATCTGCATATCTGAGCTTACTGACATTTCTCCCAGCAATCTTGATTCCAGCTTGTTCTTCATCCAGCCCAGCATTTCTCATGATGTACTCTGCATATAAGTTAAATAAGCAGGGTGACAATATACAGCCTTGACATATTACTTTCCCAATTTCAAACCAGTCCTTTGTTCCATGTCCGGTTCTAACTGTTGCTTCGACTGCATACAGAGATCTCAGGAGGTAGGTAAGACCAGAGATCTCAGATCTATTATTCCCATCTCTTTAAGAATTTTCAGTTTATTTTGATCCACACAGTCAAAGGCTTTGGAATAGTCAATAAAGCAGAAATAGATATTTTTCTGGAACTCTCCTGCTTTTTCTATGATCCAACAGATGTTGGCAATTTGATCTCTGGTTCCTCTGCCTTTTCTAAATCCAGCTTGAACATCTGGAAGTTCAAGGTTCATGTACAGTTGAAGCCTGGCTTGGACAATTTTGGGCATTACTTTGCTAGCATGTGAGATGAGTAAAATCATTTAGTAGTTTGAACATTCTTTGGCATTGCCTTTCTTTGGAATCAGAATGAAAACTGACCTTTTGCAGTCCTGTGGCCACTGCTGAGTTTTCCAAATTTGCTGGCATATTGAGTGCAGCACTTTCACAGCATCATCTTTTAGTATTTGAAATCGTTCAGCTGGAATTCCATCATCTACATTAACTTTGCTTGTAGTGATGCTTCCTAAGGCCCACTTGACTTCATATTCCAGGATGTCTGGCTCAAGGTGTGTGATCACACCATTATGGTTATCTGGGTCAAGTCTGTTCTGTATAGTTCTTCTGTGTATTCTGGGCTTCCCTGGTGGCTTAGCTGGTAAAGAAACGGCCTACTATGTGGGAAACCTGGGTTTGATCCCTGGATTGGGAAGATCCCCGGGAGAAGGAAATGGCTACCCACCCCAGTATTCTGGCCTGGAGAATTCCATGGACTATATAGTCCATGGGGTGGCAAAAAGTTGCACAGGACTGAGAAACTTTCACTTTCTGTGTATTCTTACCACCTCTTCTGAACATCTTTTGCTTTTGCTAAGTCCATACCATTTCTGTCCTTTATTGCGCCTATCTTTGTCTGAAATGTTCCCTTGATATCGCTAATTTTCTGGGAGAGATCTCTAGTCTTTCCCATTCTATTGTTTTCCTCTATTCTTTGCATTGATCAATAAGGAAGGCTTTTTTGTCTCTCCTTGATATTCTTTGGAACTCTGCATTCAGACAGGTTTTTCTTTCCTTTTCTCCTTTGCTTTCAGCTTCTCTTCTTTTCTCAGCTATTTTTAAGGTCTCCTCAGACAACCATTTTGCCTTTTTGCATTTCTTTTTCTTGGAGATGGTTGATCATTGCCTCTTGTCAGTTCAGTTCAGTTCACTCAGTTGTGTCCAACTCTTTGTGACCCCATTAATCACAGCACGCCAGGCCTCCACGTCCATCATAAACTCCCGGAGTTTACTCAAATTCATGCCCATCAAGTCGGTGATGCGATCCAGCCATCTCATCCTCTGTCATCCCCTTCTCCTCCTGCCCCCAATCCCTCCCAGCATCAAGGTCTTTTCCAATGAGTCAACTCTTTGCATGAGGTGGACAAAGTTTTGGAGTTTCAGCTTCAGCATCAGTCCTTCCAATGAACACCCAGGACTTATCTCCTTCAGGATGGACTGGTTGTATCTCCTTGCAGGCCAAAGGACTCTCAGGAGTCTTCTTCAACACCACAGTTCAAAAGCATCAATTTTTCAGTGCTCAGCTTTCTTCGCAGTCCAGCTCTCACCTCCATACATGACCACTGGAAAAACCATAGCCTTGACCAGATGGACCTTTTTTGGCCAAATAATGTCTCTGCTTTTTAATATGCTATCTAGGTTGGTCATAACTTTCCTTCCAAGGAGTAAATGTATTTTAATTTCATGGCTGCAGTCACCATCTGCAGTGATTTTGAAGCCCCCCCCAAAAAAAATCTGACACTGTTTCCACTGTCTCCCCATCTATTTCCCATGAGGTGGTGGGACCAGATGCCATGATCTTAGTTTAATGAATGTTGAGCTTTAAGCCAACTTTTTCACTCTCCTCTTTCACTTTCATCAGGAGACTTTTTAGTTCCTCTTCACTTTCTGCCATAAGGGTGGTGTCGTCTGCATATCTGAGGTTACTGATATTTCTTCTGGCAAATCTTGATTCCAGCTTTTGCTACCTCCAGACCAGCGTTTCTTATTATGTACTCTGCATATAATTTAAATAAGCAGGGTGTCAATATACAGCCTTGACATACTCCTTTTCCTATTTGGAACCAGTCTGTTGTTCCATGTCCAGTTCTTACACAGTGTTACAAATCTCCATGCATAGTTCTTCAGGCACTCTATCAGATCTAATCCCTTGAATCTATTGGTCATTTCCACTGTATAATTGTAAGGAATTTGATTTAGGTCATACCTGAATGGTTTAGTGGTTTTCCATACTTTCTTCAATTTAAGTCTGAATTTTGCAATAAAGGGTTCACGATCTGAGCCACAGTCAGCCCTCAGTCTTGTTTTTGCTGACTGTATGATCACTGCCTCTTGTACAATGTTACAAACCTCCATGCATAGTTCTTCAGGCACTCTATCAGACCTAACCCCTTGAATCTATTTGTTACTTCCACTGTATAATTGTAAGGGATTTGATTTAGGTCATACCTGAACGGTTTAGTGGTTTTCCCTACTTCCTTCAATTTAAGTCTGAATTTTGCAATAAGGAGTTCATGATCTGAGCCAGTCAGCTCCCAGTCTTGTTTTTGCTGACTGTATAGAGCTTCTCTGTCTTTGGCTACAAAGAATATAATCAATCTTATTTTGGTATAATGGTATTATACCAACATTCATTCCTTAGTTTTGATAAATGTAGAGAATATATAAGAAATTGACTTTAATGCAAGCTGAGTGAATGGTATATAGAAGCATTCCATGCCACGTGTTCAACTCTTCTATAAGACTAAAATTATTTTGAAATGAAAAGGATTAAAAATGAACTATAACTTTGAGAGCTTATATATAAAGTTTGTTAATTCAAGATATTTAAATAAAATACCTAGAGTGATGAAAGAAGGTCACTTTTGGCATCTATCTATCTGCAGCTAGATATGGAGACAGGATAGACACACCTAAACACTCACAAATACACATAAACACACACACACATTAACTTCCTCATTAAGCATGAGATAGCAGGGATGAGAGGTGTGTTCTGCTTTAGTGTAGACAATAAGATGCACACACATAACCCAAAAACTTCTGATGAAATCTGAGAAGTCAGTTTAATATTCATGATATTTCTCTTTCCTAAGCCCATTAGCTCGCTTCTCCATAATGTACTAGTTCATCTATATTAGTGACATCTATAAAAGTATCTCTGGTCAGTTTGTTCCCTCTGAAATTCTTACTCCTTATCCCATCTGGCTTTGCAAATACATAAAATAATCTGTTGCATCACATTATTTAAAGCAGCTTCCAATGACATTCACTGACTTTAAGCATGGCTTAACTGTTCCAACATCTGATGCAAATGGTTTCTTTAATTCTCTTCAGATCAGGCCACCATCTTTGAGTCTAACTGTTGCTTATTATCATCTGTTTAGCAGTCTGCTCTATTTTTCTTCCGTCTGTTCAGACTTAAGCAAGCTTACTGTTGAGCAATCGCATTCCTTACTATTTCTAAAACAGGTTTTATTTTATGTAATTTTATACAGCCGAACTACTCCCCTGGCAGTAACCACCCCGCTAGATCTAAGCTCATCAAGCTCACTGGTAATAGCAGAGAAGGATATATAGCCAAGAATCTTTAAGGTGTTGACACTTTAAAGTGTCAGAACACAAAGAAGCAAATCCTCAGGATACATGTTTCTACCTGTTTACCTTCCAGGACTGAATGACCAATTCAGAAAAACTGGAGGCATTATCTCATCTTCTATGATATTTATTCAGTGGAATTTAAAATGTTATTAGGAAGGAGATCTTAACCATAAGTGCCACATACTAGCCATGCGTAGGGACTATAAAATTGTAATGTTTTTCATAAAGACACATATCTCTTTATAGCTCAAAGATTAAATTAAGATTAGTTTGTGTCCATTTTAGGAGACAATGGTAGGCAGATTATGGAAGTGACTGCTCTTTTTTTACATTACACTTTACAGCTTTCAAAATGATCTGGTTATATGTATGCATGCAAAGAATTTGGGAATAAAATATTTTAGGAATTCAGCAAATGACTGGCAGCTTTGAAAGAACACACTGATGTAAGGATATTCTATTATACTAACGACATTTAAAAGAAGAAGAGTGGAGCAATCTCATTCTCTTCTCTAAGACTGGAAAAGAGAATCTGCATTATTCTTTTTTTTTCTTTTAACAAGATGCGATAAGAAGTCTGAGACTAGAAAAATATAATGTTGTCACCTATGAAATACTACTCTTTCCCTCTGCCTACATCACATGAGAAAATAATGATGCTGTGAATGTCATTTGTCTTCCATTTTGTCTTGCATTTTATGCTTAAATTCTCATATAAAATCACAAGATTTTATATTTAAAATTTCATTAGATTTTTGTATAATACAAATACAATAAAAAGAATCAATACTATATATTTTATCAAAATAAGTATGTTATACTTGAATTGATTCAATAACTTTATGGGAAAACACAGAAAGACATAATAATTCCATGTGTGCAGACTTTATTCTAAGAATATATGCCCATATAACTGGAATACAGTGCAAAGAAACACTGCAGGGACATTCTTCCAGAAAAGAATGTCCCAATAGTGTGTGGTCTTATTATCCTGTTGGCCTGTTTTACCTTCGGGAAGTCAACTAAAATTGGTCTCATGTATCCTATGAATTATTCATTAACAGTGAGCACTTCATCTCTGTGCCAAAAGCAGAACCAACCAATCTGCCTACCATTCCTTACCATGCTGCCTTTAAAAGGGACTCATCAGTCCTATAAATAAATAATATGAGAAGTAAATGGTGATTTAGTAGCCAAGTAGTGTTCAGCTCTTTGCAATCCCATGGCCTATAGCCCATCAAGCTCCTCTGTCCATGGAATTCTCCATGCAAGAATACTGGAATGGATTGCCTTTTCCTTCTCCAGGGGATCTTCCTGACCCAGGAATGAACCCATGTCTTCTGCACTGCAAGCAGATTCTCCACCACCAAGCCACCAGGGATTCCAAGAAACAAATAAGACATAAAGTTATTGGGGAACTGGTAATAAAATAGATTACTAACATTAAATAAAAGAAATTTACTACGGATAATTATGTTATGCAGAGATCAAACTGGAGTAAGGAAGTGAATATTTCTATTACACTGTTGGTCACTGTGGCATAAATGGCTGTGCACGTGTGCGTGCTTAGTCATATCTGACTCTGCAACACCATGGACTGTAGCCCACCTGCCAGGCTCCTCTGTCCATGGAAATTCCAGGTAAGAACACTGGAGTGGGTTGTCATTTCCCACTCCAGGGGATCTTTCCAATTCAGGGATCGAACCACGTCTCCTCCCATTTCCTGCACTGCTAGGCAGATTCTTTACCACTGCACCACTCCTGAAGTCATAGATGGCTAGTCTCCAACAAAATGTTGTATTTTCCTTGCATGTGGAAGATTCAATGCTGTAAGCTATTAACTCACCCATAAACTACATTTCCCAGTTTCCTCTTGCATCCAAGAATCACTGGTTTAGCTCTTACTCGTGGATGTGGGCAGATATGTTTGTCACCTTCATGGTACAGTTTTAAAAACACAAATGTTAATTATCCACTAACTCCTTGTCTTTTCACCTGAGATCCCCATGGGATGTAAAAACCACAAGATGAAAGGAGTGTGGCTCCCATAATTACTACACGGAGGAAACTCCAGCCCACCAGGAATATTTATGCATGTGTGCCTGCTAAATCGCGTCAGTAGTGTTCAACTCTTTGAGACCTTATGGATTGTAGCCCACAAGGCTCCTCTGTCTACGGGATTCTCCAAGCAAGAATACTGGAGTGGGTTGCCATGCTCTCCTCCAGGGGATCTTCCCAACCCAGGGATCAAACTTTTATCTCCTACGACTCCTGTATTGCAGGCAGATTCTTTACCACTGAGCCACCAGAGAAGCCCAGGAATATTCATATAGAGCCATTAAGTTTGTGAAACATAAACCACTAAGTTGTGAGAACTAAAATGTGAGTTTCATCACATCATGTTAAAACTCTAAGGTTTAGCTGTTACAGCAACTAGCATTACCCTATTTTACACAGTCAGGTACTGGCTCATGAACAGATGAAGATACATGAAAAGAAGTCAGCATCTTTGATAATTATGTCCTACAAAGGCATCAGAGTAAGGGAGACACAACAAATAGAAAACAAACTCTATTGGCAGAGATTGTTTGTTTTTATGCCTGATATTCTGAGCAGAAGAAAAATAAAAGTCCACAATTACTGGACGTGCAAAGAGCTTGAAATAATGTTCTTTCTGAGACAGGAAAGATAACCAAACATGAAGTTTTCAAAAGGAGTAAATTAATTAAATTAGAAATAACGGCTGCTCACTCATTAGGAAAGTTTCTAAAGAGAGGATTAGAAAATATTATAGAAGGGATATGTAACCTGGAGTGACTTGCCTGGGTATCCATTGCTACAGATTTCATTTCCTACACATATATAGTTCTAGAGTCATGGCAGTAGTGGCCAGAAGGGACAGTCAGAGAATCACTCATATTCTTCTTAAAGGCTGAATCTTAATCACAGAGAAATTCCCTCTCTGTTAAAATATCAGTTAATTAGTGACATGTACCTAATTTCTCTGTATTTCTCCATATGCTCCCTCCCTCTGTACACTTTCATTTCCTTTTACATGCACAGAAATTTGTGTAAGCCTGTATTCAGCACTAAAGAGGTATGGATTGGCTATTTCTGTAGGATTATTCTCTCACTCAGCAATGATGACTTGAATATAGGGGCTTTGTCTTATTCTTCTCTGTATCCCCAAGAGTCATTTATCCATAAAATATTCATGGAACATCTACTATGTGCCAGACCCTATGCTAGGTACAGGAGACAGAAAGGTGAACAAGACCACAAAGTCTCTAACCTTTTGGAGATTACATTCAACAGGGGATTTAAAACATTGAATTATTTCAAGTTAAAATAATTTCTATGATTTAAAAAAAGAGGCAGAAACAAGGAAAGGTAGAAGAGAGTCTTCTCTAGGTAGGGTAATCAAAGTATGTCCCTCTGAGAGAAGAAATTAAAAGATGGATCTGAAGGAAGAGAAATAGCTATCTATGTAAAAAGCGTGTGTGCATTCTGTGGTGGGAAACAGCTCAAAAGAAGAAAGAGTATGTGCTGGGGCTCTGAATCAGGAAATGCTTGGAGTATTTACATAATTTTAAAAGGCCAGTAAGTGTGAATGCACTAAATGAAGAGAGCAGAGTCTAGAATGAGGTAGTGAGGTAGATAGTTTTAGAAACTATAGTAAGATATTTGGATTTTATTTTAAGTACAATAGAAGACCATTGCAGTGTTATACCCTAGTGCCACCTGGGAAGCCCAGTGTTGCCCTGGTGGCTCAGTCAGTAAAGAATCTGCCAGCAATGCAGGAGACCAGGTTTGATCCCTGGGTCAGAAAGATCCCCTGGAGAAGGAAATGGGAACCCACTCCAGTATTCTTGCCTGGAAAATCCCATGGACAGAGGATCCTGGCAGGCTACAGTCCATGGGGTCACAAGAGTCAGACACAACTTAGCAACTAAGCCACCTGACATTACCTAATTTGAATTTTGAGAAGAGCACTTGTATATGGGTAATGGATTGGTACATCAGAAAGATTTAGCAGGTTATTAGATCCCAAATGAGATATGTTAAAGACTTAGATCAAGATGAAGGCAACAAAGATGGAGAGAAGAAGGCAGATCCAAGATGAATTTTAGCCATTTATTTCAAAGAATGTACTGAGGACCTGAATATAAACACTGACAGTGTAAGGAATCCAGGATAAATCTCAGGCTTGAGAAGCTACTTATAATGTGGAGATGGGGAAGATGTGTTATTGTAGTGGGAGGAACAGGGGGATACAGGTTGGGAAGGGTGGAGTAGAAAGAAGTCAAGAGTTCCATTACCATGATTTGACAAGCGTATTAGATATCCAAGAGCAGATAGCAAGTAAACAGTTATAGGCTAGTCTAGAGGGGAGGAGATCTGAGTTAAGTCAGACATCTGGGATTACCAGCATAAGACATAATTGAACCTATGAGAATTATTCATAGGTAATTGAGGGGTAGAACATATGGAGAGAATTCAATATCATTTAGGGTGCTTCATACACATTTGTTGAATAAGAACAAGAATCCTGACCTCATTGCCAGTGCCCATAAACAGATCCCTGACTCTACATCCTGCTTGCTGCACCCCGTACCCACCACTTTTCCTTTTTGTATGCCAATTGCCTACTTTGATTTTCACATAGTGTCTGCTGTCTACCTTCCCAGATATCCCATCCATTCAGCTCAAGTCCCTCATATATAAGGAGACCCTGCAGAACAAGTAGATTTACTTCCTGATGTCAGAATTCCTGTTTGTCATATTTTGATCTGATTTGTTGTGCCTTGCTAATGGTGTGATTTATATTCTGATAAGAGCAAAAACAAAAAATATATGCCCAGGTGGCTCCCAAACTAAGGGAGGGGTGAGATCTACTAGCAAAATTGTATAAAGAAAAAAGAATAGAGTCTAGAATAACCAGGTTACTAGTATGTGTTTGGATATTTAAAGGAAAATAAATTTACAGGTTGAAAACATGATTGAATATACCTCTTAAAATTCTGTGCTTTCCATTAGAAGTAAATCACTTTGTATATTCTTAAGCAATTATGTGACTTTAACTTCTTTTAATTAAAGCTTTTAAGATCTTAAAGACTGTGCTCCACTTCTCAATCAAACATAGTACATATTCAAGGAATAAACATGATGCATAAAAGTTGTCTGGTGTAAAAGTACATATTACTCTTTACTGGCATTTTTTTTTAAAAAACTTCACTGTAAGTGGTCTAAATTTTTGAACATTAGCTTTACCTCATTACCATAGAATCATGATCTTTTGAAGGCAATTGAGAGTACAGTTAACCTGAAGAAAAGGATGTCACCATTTTCTGATTGATTATCTCAGCTTTCAAAAGTCAGTCACCCAGAACCAGTGTTTCTAATAAAATTTTCAGAAATGAGATTTGATCTATATTTTCTTGGCTTTCTGAATACAAAACAGACTTTGTGGGATGCATGCCTAATGAGTCATCCTTGTTTTTCATGAAAAACATGATTTTCCAGTACAGTTTGCTCTTTACTGACACATTTGCATAAAATGAATATATTACAACTTGGATGTTGTGATTTAGTTCATTATGACAGTCACACTGATGCCTTGATGATTTCATGAATCTGGAATGAACCCAAGTTCTTTAGGGGTCTTACCTCTAATATTAAAAATTCTTATAGAGTAAATCTTTCTTAATTGTATTTGATTATGTTAACATTCTCTGAGTCCTGGAATGGACATGTTTACCATGGATATAAAAAGTATAAGGTCTCACTTTAGCAGCAAAGCTGCCATGGAAGAATATGGAACAGCACATAAAGGAATGACATAAACTATTAAATGTACTGTTGTATTATTTTTCCCATTCAATGTGCTTTAATACTTATTCTTTGGTTTTCATTTAAGCAAATTTTAAATTAGTAGTCATTAATTCACATTTTCAGTATTCCTGTACCACAGACATACATAAGCACACAAAGAAGTCTAGCCACTGACCCAGTTGTTAATAACAGTAATATGTACAGAATATCTCCATAAGACCGCACTTGCCTCTATGCCTACACTCATTCACTTATACATTAAATAAAATTTCTTGAGTACTTACTGTGCTCTAGGTACTGTCCAAGGAATTGAGGATATAACAAAGGCCCTTCTTTCACATCTTTTTAGTGGAATAGACAGAAAAATAATTCAGTAATTAACTACTTTTAAAATGCTATGAAGAAAATAACTGGAATGTTGTGATAAGGCATATTGGTGACCAACACGGAACATTCCCCTCTTCTTAAGTTTCCTTCTGACTATAGTCAGCTGAATTCCCTTTCCTTAGAAGATTTACTTTAGAAAACTTGCAATTGCAATTCTTTCTCAGCCCCTTTGAGATGTAAATCTTCTCAAAGCCTCTGACCAGCTTTACAACCCAAGGACATCTTCATCAAGGATCTGGGGTGTCCCTTTGAAATGTAATGATCAAGAAAAATAGATGCCCTATCTTCCAGGCTCTGTTGGATGGTAGGAGCCTAACTTCACCAGTGAACACAGCTGGCCTGACAACCCTTCTCACCAAATTTCCTCCAATAGCTGTCCATTAGCTCACCTCAGAACTTAAAACACTTTCCTGCTTTTTGTCTCAATGGAGTTCAATCTCTCTCCTTTATTGCAATAGTCTTGAACAAGTCTTCTTTGCCTGTTTAATTTGGCAGTGCAATTTTTCTCTGACAATAGGGAGAAGGAAATTCTGTCATCTACTTTAAGTAGAGTGAAGAAAAGGCATCCATGAAGGGAAGGCCTTTAAGCTCTGACCTAAATAATGAAAGAAGCAGCAATGTGTGGGATCAAGGAAGAGCAAGCACTTCAGGCAGATGAAGCCAGAAGCATTAAAGCTCTGAGGCTCGAAAGAGCTTGCTACGTTAGAAGACCAGGGTGACAATGACTCGGGAGTGAAGAGACAGTGGTGTAAGACTGATGGCAGGCAGCGACAAGGTCACACTGTATCTTATAGGTCAAGGTTGAAAGGTTAGATTTTATTGGAAGAGTATTGGGAAACCATTGAAAAGTTTTAAGTAAAGGAAAAATATGACCTAGTTGGGTCAAAAAGAAAAAGTCCAGCATCTCCAATGAAGATAAATTGGATGCAGTTAAGAGTGGTTCCCAGTCATGGAGTCAATCTTTCAATCTTCATTTTGGAAAATATAAGTACTTTCAAAGAGTTCAGATCTAAGAAATATAAGTCAGGTGACTTGGAAATAAATGTAGTTATACCAAAGAGCACTAAACATGTGCTAACTGATTTCTATGTTGATGGAGTTTTCTCAGAAGATGTATGGACCTGACTGACTCACAATTGTGCTCTAAGAGATTCAGATATCCTTCTTTGTTTCTAATTTCCCCCTACCCCTACCACTAATCCAGTCAATGAAAAATGAAGGAGCAAGCATTGTTAGCACAACAGGTCTACATAACTGTTTCATGAATTTGGGGACTATAGACAAACTAAATCCAACCTATGGTTCATCCTGCCTGATGCTGCTTTTCACAGTCCCACTTAGAACAATGTGCAAAGAGAACATTTTCCTTTATGACACTGACCTCTAAAATTTAAGACTGAATTTGACCATCCAAATTTCTCTAGCTGGGAAAATAAGATGTAATTTCATGTAGTAAGAGTATAATGGATGTGGAATGATGATTAAATGAATAAATGAGTAAAATAAATAATACCCTCAAGATATTATAAATAAGAACATCCATCTTCTATAATTAGAAAATTATGAACCAACATCTAAATGAGTTCAGCCATTCACAAGAGTAGCCCATTTCAAAAGATGCCTTGATTTGTTAAGTAAATTTTAATTATCTACTGCTGGTTCAGCAAACTTTCTCCCTAAAGGGCTAGACAGTAGACATTTGAACTTTGCAAACCAAAGTCTGCAAAGTTGCTACTATTCAAATCTGCCATAAATGACTGTATTCCAATTAAACTTTATTTATGAACACACAAATTTAAACTTAATATCCATGTGTTCTGAAATATTCTTCTTTTGTATTTCTTTAATCATTTAAAAGTATAAAATCCATTCCTGACCACAAGCTTTACAAAGCAGTCATCTAACCAGTTTTCTGATCTCCTGATCTCCTAAATGTCAGGCACTGGATAGACTATGGTGAGGAAGATAGTCTTGTAAAGGTGGCGATGATGGGACTAAGGTATCCACCAAATCCTATTTATTTGATCAAGGATTAACTTTAGTTAGACCAGTAAAATGTAATCCTGAAAATTTTGCATTAGGTTCATTAAAGCCTAGCATGAAGTTGTGACAGTCTTGATAAGCAACAATGAGAAGTAAAGAATAATTTCTGAAAGAAAGTTACACAGCTCACTCAAAATAGCCTGGAGTTAAAACTCCCCTGGGGGGGGGGGACTCCCCTCTGGGTCCTCCCCACCATTCTATGCAAAACAAATAACTCTCTCACCCTAAGGGAAAAAAAATTGACATTAAGGTTGATCACACCCAGCTCCCAGCTGGTCCAGCCCATGGCCAATCTCCAGAATTCCTTGCCCCAGCCGTTTAAGAGATAACTACTCTGAACAACCTTGGAGAACAGGCCCCCTTAAGACAGTAGATTTCCACAAATATGCCTATATATACTTACTCTTTTCTTGGGTTAGTGCAGCAGCTCACTAATCTGACTGCTGCCCCTTCTCGCCTCATTAAAGGTGATCTGTTCCTGTAAAGAGCCTGTCTCATTCTTTTTCCAAACCTTGTCTTCTCCAACTCCGTTACTGTGCAGTTTCAATATATTTAAAAGCCTGGTAAGGGGGAAACACTTTTATAAAGGAATTCTCTTTGTAGGAAGAAATGATATAGAATGAAGCAAAAGCAAGTTTTCAGACAGTCTGACTTATGACTGAAACATCTCTACATCTGTTAACCTCCTTTGATTCTAGCATCACGTTCATTAAGAAACTTCTGATTTCCAACTCAGTTTTCCAGGTATTCTGATATTACAAAGGTAATATGCTCAGGAGTAGATATAATTATTTCTACCACTGGAAATGAACTTCCTCAGTATGAATTAATAAACTGATAAGCTTGGATAGTTTCAATCAAGCCCCCAGAGTCTTCTATGTAAAAATAACTTCCTGAACATGGAATCCTGAGAACCAGATCCTAGCTCCTCGCTGAGCCCACAAAGGTAGCGGTTTCCCTTGAGGCTCTGCCTACACAGCAGGCACATAGTTTTTAACTGCCAAGTTCTCAGTCAAGCATTATGTTTCTCTCCTGCAAAATTTTCTTTTAAACACTTCTTATATTTATTTTTCATTTGTTCTGAGAATATTTCAGTATGCATCTCTATAAGAGCTCTTTATAATCATAACCACAATACCATTACATGCATGTATGTGTTCAGTTGTGTCCAACTCTTGTGACCCTGTGGACTGTAGCCTGCCAGGCTTCTCTGTCCATTAAATTTACCTAACAAGAATACTAGATCAGGTTGCCATTTCCTACATCAAACCTTGTGTCTCCTGCATTGGCAGGCAGATTCTTTACCACCACACCACAATACCACTACTATACTTAAATTAAGATTAATTTCATAATGTCGATGAATGTGCAGTATTTGATTTTCAGTATCATAAATACTTTAAATTTATACTTTTCTATTTTATTTACATTAATATATACATTTATTTTCATTATTCTATGTATGCATGCATTTACAGAGAAACAAATGATTACTCTCTATAGCAGAAAATAAAGTTCTGTAAAATTTGACCTAAAGCTCTTTTTTCCAGCCTCAACAACAGCCTTTCTCTGTAGTAAACAGAGTGCTGGACTGAGAATCAAGAGATCAGTCTTGGGGTTTTCTCTACCACTTAGTATATGAGATTAGGAAATCACAGGATCTCTCTAGGACGTATTTCTTCACCTCATGAAACAAGCAAGTGAGTACGTAGATGCTCTCAAAAAGCAAAATTCTTGGGTTTTACAATTCTGTAAGAGTGCCCTGTCTGAACCCTTTATAAATATTTAGACAGGTGATATCCTTCTCAAGTCTAGGATTGTCTAGTGAAGAGGATTCAGTCTAATGAAGAGTGAAAAATGTGTCATCAATCTTTAAAATGGAGGGAGTCACATTCATCTGGGGCTTCCCTTGGGGCTCAGCTGGTAAAGAATCTACCCGCAATGCAGGAGACCTGGGTTTGATCCCTGAGTTGGGAAGATACCCTGGAGAAGGGAAAGGCTACCCACTCCAGTATTCTGGCCTGGAGAATTCCATGGGCTGTACATCATGGGGTCACAAAGAGTCGGACACAACTGAGCCACTTTCACTTTCACTTTCTTTTCACATTCACTTGACTATTCACATACTCAGTATCTTTTCGAAAATTTACTAAATAATGACCCCTCCTACTGCTTAGTTTAGACAGCACAAAAAGAGCTATTCTAACCAAAGCATCAATGTTAATGGTTAAAATAACTGGATCTTTTCCTTAAAACTAAAGAATCTTCTAGAAGAGAAAGCAAAAACAAAATCAGTGTTAACAATATGCATATTTAAGGCCTTCCTTTTCTTAAACTTTAGTCAGCAAAATAAACACCCACTAATTGTAAAAAACAAGAATGAGATATATGATGTAGCCCCACAACTAACTTCATACTTTCCACATGTGTTTCAATGTAGGAACTTGAAATTAAAGTTTCTCTCTTATCCTTTTCTACTATCTTCTTCTTAGAAGGTAAAGACATTTCTCTTTTAAATGCAAAGATTAATTATAGTCCAAAGGTTTTAAGAAATCAACCTTCTAGTGATAATTAAAGGTTAAAATTTAGAAGAAGACTCACAACATAGTCACTCAAAGGCCAATTATGAAGACATAAGAAGTGGTCTATAACCAAAGCTAAGACTTACAAATGTAACTAATAAAACAACTATTTCTAAAAAATGTATTAAAGCATAAAAATTTTTATTATGGTTTAAAGTTAGATATAAAGCCTTTCTGGAGAAGGCAATGGCACCCCACTCCAGTACTCTTGCCTGGAAAATCCCATGGACGGAGGAGCCTGGTAGGCTGCTGTCTATGGGGTCGCACAGAGTCGGACACGACTGAAGTGACTTAGCAGCATAAAGCCTTTCAGTTCAGTTCAGTCGCTCAGTCGTGTCCGAGTCTTTGTGACCCCATGAACTGTGGCAAGCCAGGCCTCCCCGTCCATCACAAACTCCCGGAGTCTACCCAAACCCATGTCCATCAAGTCGGTGATGCCATCCAGCCATCTCATCCTCTGTCGTCCCCTTCTCCTCCTGCCCCCAATCCTTCCCAGCATTAGGGTCTTTTCCAATGAGTCAACTCTTCGCATGAGGTGACCAAAGTATTGGGGTTTCAGCTTCAACATCAGTCCTTCCAATGAACACCCAGGACTGATCTCCTTTAGGATGGACTGGTTGGATCTCCTTGCAGTCCAAGGGACTCTCAAGACTCTTCTCCAACACCACAGTTCAAAAGCATCAATTTTTTGGCGCTCAGCTTTCTTTATAGTCCAACTCACACATCCATACATGACCACTGAAAAAACCATAGCCTTGACTAGACGGGCCTTTGTTGGCAAAGTAATGTCTCTGCTTTCTAATATGCTATCTAGGTTGGTCATAACTTTCCTTCCAAGGAATAAGCATCTTTTAATTTCATGGCTGCAATCACCATCTACAGTGATTTTGGAGCCCAAAAAAATAAAAGTCTGACACTGTTTCCACTGTCTCCCCATCTATCTCCCACGAAGTGATGGGACCGGATGCCATGATCTCAGTTTTCTGAATGTTGAGCTTTAAGCCAACTTTTTCACTCTCCTCCTTCATTTTCATCAAGAGGCTTTTTAGTTCTTCTTCACTTTCTGCCATAAGGGTGGTGTCGTCTGCATATCTGAGGTTTTTGATATTTCTCCCGGCAATCTTGATTCCAGTGTGTGCTTCATAAAGCCTTTAAGTCTGTTCTAATCACTAACTGAATTGCACAATTATTTTAAAAAGAGATTTCAGTCAATCATCCATGCCTATCTCTGTGTTTCATACAGAAATAAGGAAATGAGCATCCAATATTACTCTCTGTAAAAGCTGTATTTTTTTCTTCTTTTTCCATAGTCCTTAAATTTAGAAGATAAGTGCTATAAAAATGACTAAAAAGTAATTTGGTGAGTTTGGTGCAACATAAGTAAAACTAAAGAAACATTCTAACATTTGTTGGGGAGGAGCTAAATATGAGGTACAAGAAAAAGAGGAGCCAATAATGATATCATGGTTTTAGTGTGAACAACAGGAAAGAGTGCCTTACTAGACAGGGAAGAGTGCCAGTGTAGCACATTTCAGGTCGACACTTAGGAGTTTAGTTTTGAAGAATATGAAATACTTTTTAGATATACACATGTGGAAGTACCAAGAAGGCAGCTAGAAATAAAAACCTGGGGGTCAGGGAAAAGGTCAGGGTAGAAGGTATAATTGTGGGAATTGTGACCCAATAGATGGTATTTGAATTCATGACAGATAAGATCGCCAAGTGTAAATAAGTGTAAATACAGAAAAGGACCAAGAAGCCAACATTAGGTATTCTTTGTTTAAAAGTCAGAGACATTGACAGTAGAGACTGAGAAGGAATCACCTGTGTGAGAAGGGTACAGCCAAGAGAGTGTGGTATCCTGGAAGACAAATGAAGGCAATATTTGAGGGAGGAAGGAGTGCTCAGCTCTACTGATTGCTGATAAGTCAAGTAGAATAAACACAGAATTTTGACTTTACCTTCAAAATATATCCAAACTATGACCACATCTCACTACATCCAAGTGATCACTTTGATCCAAGTCATCAGCATCTCAGCATTAGCTTCTGAATCGGTCTTTATGTTTCCACCCCTGCTCCCAACAATATATCATCAATACAGCAGCCAGAATATTCTTTAAAACAAAGTTTGGCCATGTCACTTCTCTACTCAAAACTCTCTAAAGACTTCCTATCTTATTCAAGGTAAAGTCAAAGCCTTAAAATTACCTTCAAGGTTCTATGCCCCCGGGCCCTTCCACTTCTGGCTTATGCTACTAAAGCTAGATTGCCTCTTTGCTGTTCCTTGAACACACTATTTATACTCATACCTCAAAACCTTTTTATTGGCATTTATGGTTCCTTCTACATGGAATGCTTTACCCCTGCATATCAACACGGCTTACTCCTTCACACTCTTTAAGTCTTTGCTTCAACTTAGTCATGAGGTCTTTTCAAAATATTTAAAAATTTACCCCCTACCATCCTACAGTCCTCTGTCCTTCATCTCTGCTTTATTTTTATTTTTAGTATTATCATTTATTCATTTGTATTTGCCTGCTTTCCCTCACTATGATATGAGTTCCAGAAGGCACATATTTTTTTCTCTTGCTCAAGCCATAATTTTGTACCAAGAAGATGCCTAACACATAGTACATACTCTATAAGAAAAAATAGCTGAATGCACTTATTCAGAGCTTTCAGGGACACTTCTATATTGTGAATCCATCCTACTTTAATCTCCCATAGTCCATATTTTCCTTTGATTTATATTTATTGGTCTTTTAATTAGCTGCAGGTGTCTAAAACATAAAAACATTCAAATATTTTCCTGGCTACCAATCCATATACTCTGTTCCTAAGGGTGCAGACCAAGCATACATTGGATAGGTCTTGGCTTCAAATCTCTACTTTGGCACTGTGCAGAAAACAGTTAACACAGCTGACTTAAGACTGCTATTTTTAGAAAGGCCTGATTGCAAATTTGACACTCAACTGACATTATGGGAAGTTAGATTTTGGGAGATTTCTCACGGCCCTAACTGATAAGAATGGTGCACTATGCCTAAATTGGTTGTGCAAACAATATGGTTCATGTAAAACACCTGCTTTCCTTCTGGAAGTCTGGAATGCCAAGAAAAAGCTAAGTGACCAATCTCTAAGAAAAACCCTGGGAACTGAATGTCTAGTGAGCTTCCTTGGTAGACAACACTTCACAACTCATCCCTGGGGCAATTAAGCTTGTCACGTATGATCCTTGAGGGAAAGAGTTCTGGATTTTGCCAAGTTTTCTCTATACACCTCTCCACGAACCTTTTCCATTTGTTAATTTTGCTTTCTATTCTCTCACTGTAAAACAAATAATAGCCAAAGGTAGGACTATATGCAGAGTTTTGTGAGTTCTCCCAGGAAGTCATCCAAAAGGTGTGTATACATCTGGGAGAGAATTCTTTGTGTACATCAGAGTACAAACATTCTTAGGGGTTATCTTAGAATTCTGCCTACCACAAAATCCTAATGCACAAGACTCAAAAACTTGGGATTTTAAAATGTTTCTCATCTTTGGGAAGGGTGCCAGAGGCTCCTGATCTGAACTCTTATGGCATGCCTACTATAAGCTTCAACCCTAGTGAGCTGAGCTAGACCATAAAAGAGCTTGTGGGTTTTATTTATTTTGCTTCTCTCCTTTAAGGTTTTGTCAAACTGAACTAGCCTACTCTATGGATCCTTCTGCAGAGGCATCCTCTTATCAGGAAGCACTTCACGGCACCAGTCACATGATAGAAATGGTGAAGAAATAAACTGTGTGGAAGAGTAGGATCCCTGGGAACCAAGAGCAGCCCAGGCTCCAGAGCCAGCTCCACTGTAACTCCTTTACAGTTTTCCAAAGGAACAAGTGGTAACTCTTGACACAGATTAGGCTTTTTTTTTTCTTCTTAAGACATAGAGTAAGAAGGTATCTTTCAGGTTTTGTTGCTGGCTTTTAGAATCTGTTATTAATACTAGTCTATGTATGGGAAATAATCATTCCCTGGTCCAATGAAAAAAACCTACATATATAGACTATTTCCTACCAAAAGCACAATAGTAAATATAAAAAATATACATACATGTAAAACACATGCGTTTTGTAGTAAATATAACAATAAATGTCCTTGTTAAAGGAAGTGGTATGCCATTTACCTTCTATAAATTTTCCTAAAGCTCCATTTCTTTCTTTAATTCAGAAAAACTATCCTGCCTTTGTGGGCTTCCCCAGTATCTCAGCAGTAAAATATCCACCTGTAATGCAGGAGCCGCAGGAGACATGGGTTCAGTCCCTGGGTCAGGAAGATCCATCCCCTGGATGAGGGCATGGTAATCTACTCCAGTATTCTTGCCTGGAGAATCCCATGGACAGAGGAGCCTGGTGAGCTACAGTCCATAGGGTCGCAAAGAGTCGGACACGACTGAAGCAGCTTAGCACAGACACAAGTATCCTGCCTTTGTACAAAATGTTGATTTGTCTATCACATACATTCCTATTCAGGTCTAATCACTGCTCTTCAGATAAAATAAAATTTAAGAGACAAGCACAAATATCAAGGCGGTAGGTGCACTGATGTACATGAATGGACTAAAGTGATTAGGATTCCTGGCCCTAGAAATACAAAGTTTTAACAAACATATTAAGTATTATGACAAATTCATCTACCAAATTCATAAGTTATCAGTGGTAATCACATGAATTGAAAACAAGTGTTAACTTTTTGGTAGAATATAACCAACATTATTTTCTGTCTTTCCTTATACACTAGCTTCTAAAAGAATCTGTGCATTTCCTCTTTCTGTCACCAGCTTGAATATGTGCTTAGTAAATAAATAAATACATTTTTGATAACGAGATTGGGATAAGAACTTGTAAGTTCTTATCAATGTTTGGAAAAATAGAAATCATTAACCTTGGCAGAAGAAAATAAAATGCAGCTATGGTAAGAAAGCAGTAAAGAAGATTTATACAGAGATTAGAGGGAACAAGTAGAGTGCTTTGGGCAACATCATCAATAAGGGTAATCATGTATCCCCCTCAGCTTCAGAGAGGAGTTTTCTAGGTACAAAGTTTTGACAAAACTATAGAGTGATATTAGTGAAATACCCAAACATCGATTTTCTTAAATCTAATAATTTTTAACTAGCATTTCAGAGTCGGACACGACTGAGTGACTGAACTGAACTGAAGCATTTCAAAAAAGAAAACAGTTTCATACTTCAAATAAATCATGACATGTGTATTTCCTGTTTCTACCTGTGTCAGATGTATTTGCCCCCTTTACTAAAAAGTAACACCAAAGGTAAATCAAGAGTTCAATTAGTCTCCTCAATCCCATTACCTTTAAGTCTTCAATAAAACCAAAACATTTAGCACAGTTTGACCCACTAAAAACCCATTCTTTTTACCTAATTTCAAATTCACCATTCAAAAAATAGAGTAATTTGCCAATGGTTTAACATTTGCTTTGCTATATTGTATGTTTAAAACAATGACCTATCTTGACACATTTTGCCTTGAGTTTAATAGAAGTCAAACAAATTATTTTATGAGTTAATTTTTAATATCTGCCCTATAGAAAAACCCCTCATAAGCCATAGTAAGGCCTAAATAAAAAATTTGCTGCCAAATTTTAAACTCTTGAAGGTAGCTTGATAGAATCTAGGTCATACAGTATCATTTTGTTACATATCTCTTATAATTCGATGTCTACAGCACAAACTTCAATAAGGACACTTATTCTAGAACAGGCCATGTTCTGCAGAGCAAAGCAAAAATCAAGTGTTAGCAATTTTTATGCACAAGTACAGATATTCAAAACCAGTACTGTAGTTGACCCAATTATTTTAAACATTAAGAGAAGAGGCTTGATGCCACCAATCTATTTTCCTAGAGCCTTCATAAGAAAGAACATGGATCTTAGGGGCAGGTATTTCTACCACCACTGGGACATGGACTGAAAGTGAAAGTGAAAGTTGCTCAGTCTTGTCCAATTCTTTGTGACCCCATCGACTACTCAGCCCAGGCAATTCTCCAGGCCAGAATACTGAAGTGGGTAGCCTTTCCCTTCTCCAGGGGATCTTCCCAACCCAGGGATCGAACCCAGGTCCCCCACATTGCAGGCGGATTCTTTACCAGTTGAGCCACAAGGGAAGCCCAAGAATACTGAAGAGGGTAGCCTATCCCATCTTCAGCAGATCTTCCCCACCCAGGAATTGAACTAGGGTCTCCTGCATTGCAGGTGGATTCTTTACCAACTGACCTATCAGGGAAGCTCTGGACTAGTGACATGAACTAGTTTGCTCCAATTTTATCTGTAAAATGGGAATAATTAAAGGGAGTGTCCTGCCACTCAACATTTCTCACACTACTTATTCTCCCTGAAAATATCCACCAATTCCTGTATTTTTAAATTATTATCTACATGTTGATATTGTCAATCCACAGCTATTGTCAACAAAATTTCCATGAGTCCCTGACACCTATGAAAAGTTAAAGTGTTAGTTGCTCAGTCAAGTCCGACCCTTTGCAACTCCATGGACTGTAACTGGCCAGGCTCCTCTGTATATGGAATCTCCAGAAAAAGTACTGGAGTGGATAGCCATTCCCTTCTTCAGGGTATCTACCTGACCCAGGGATCAAACCTGGGTCTCCAGCATTGTAGGTGGATTGTTTACCATCTGAACCACCACCCCAACTTCTATATCCACTTTCTATTGGTCCTAAACATTTTAATATCCTATAGTTTCCCAGATGACTCAATGGATAAATAATCCACCTACCAATGCAGGAGATGCAAAATATATAGGTTTTATCCCTGGGTTAGGAAGATTCCCTGGAGTAGGAAATGGCAACCCACTCCAGTATCCTTGCCTGCAGAATCCCATGGACAGATATGTCTGGTAGGCTACAGCCCATAGGGTTGCAAAGAGTCGGAAATGACTAAAGCGACTTAGTATACACAAGCAATCTTTACAAAGATGTAGAGAATTTTTCACTAGGCCCAATTTTTTGTTCAGTGAAAATAATGAATTTTGCCTTCAGAGAGGCAGTATCTTTGGAGGAATTAGACAACTGTGTGCTTTAATTATAGCCCCATTACCCTCTAACTAGCTCTGCAGAGAGACATTTTAAGTCTGACCCTGGAAGAGAGACATTTTAAGTCTGACCCTGGAAGAGAGACATTTTAAGTCTGACCCTGGAAGAGAGACATTTTAAGTCTGACCTCCTGGCAAAGGGATCTTGGTATCTATTTTTTCTGTATATTGATGGCTACAGAAGCAAGAGAAAGTCTGAATATTGATTCTGAAGGACCTTTAGAGGGCAAATTCAACAATCAGAGAAAAGTGAATGAATCAGAGAACCAGCCAAAATTTTGGAAGATTCCTAGGAAGGGTCATAGAAAAACTTCTGAAGTTCGTCTATGTCAACATAGCCATAGAGCACATTGTACAAGGCAATTATTAAGGGTAAAGGGTGCAGAGGATGAAGAGAAAAGCTGATACCAAAAGTTCATGACCCACTAGAAGTAAACATACAGTGATTTTGCTTAGGTTGCTGGCTTAAATAAACAGCATAGGTTATAGATCCACAATGAAGAGAAACAAATGGGGCAAGGGAAAGACATAAGTTTTCTCTGAGTTTAAAAAAGTTTATGTGTCCTTTAAAACATAAGAGTAATTACTATGGAATAGTAATATTTTGGGAACAGGAGTGATAAGAAATACTGAAAGAGCTGAGGGAAGTAAAACAAGTATACTAGATCTCAGCCGAAAAACCACGTAAAAAGCTTTTCACTAATATGTAGAATATTAAAAAAGCTAAGCTCATAGAAATAGAGAGGGGCTGGAAGGTAGGGGAATTGGGAAGATGTTATTAAAGGATACAAATTTGCAACCAGAGATGAGTAATTTCTGGAAATATAATGCACAGCAGAGTGATGATAGTTAACAATACTGCATTAAATACTTCAAAGTTACTGAGGAACCAGATGTTAAATGTTCTTACCACAAAAAAGAAATGATAATTTGATGATATAACAGAGACACTTGCTAACACTCTGGTGGTAATAATATTGCAATACATAAATGTATCAAATCAACACACTGTATACCTTAAACACACACTGTTATATATATATATGTACATGTATATACACATATACATATACATATGTCAACCATATCTCAATTGAAAAACAAACTTTGCTCAATGCAGCAGAGAGAATTGGTAGTTTTCAGTGTAAGAGATGATGTCTGGCAAAAACCAATACAATTCTGTAAAGCAATTATCCTTCAATTAAAAAATAAATAAATTTAAATTAAAAAAAGAAAAACATCTAACATGACATAAAAGCAGTGACCAGAGAGTGACTGGGGGCAATCAATCAAACCATGATCAGGAGCAAATAAGAAGTAAGCAATAGAGGTAAAGGGTGTAGAAGGCTGGCAGAAGAGAAAAGGAAGGAGTTGCCTTGGTAGCTTGAGGCATAAACAAAATTATAAATATATTTCTGAAGATTGCCAAAAAGTATTGAGCAGCTTTTGAAGCTGAAAAATAAAAAAGGAAAGGTAAAAACAAAAGAAATTTAAGGTGCAAGAATATGTTGAGAAGGTCTCAGAGCAATACAGAGATTGGAGGCAAGAATCCAGTGAGGTCAAAACAGAATAGGAATAGGAGAGTTTCTACTCTCAAAGACAAGATACAAAAATATACCTAAGTTTGTAGGATCAGCATCTCTTTTTCTTTAGGATGATTCAGGAATAATGAAAACTACCTACAAATGTTTAATTGACTTAACTCTTTCATTTGCATTTTTATTAACTTAACACTATTCAAGACATACTATATTTCACTTCATTTTAAACAGCAAAAATATTAATAGATTTGAATTTTATAACAGTTGTCATAAGGTTAATCTTATAAGATAAATAACCTTCATGGAACCTTTGTAGTCATTTTTATCTCAATAGTTCAAGGCTTATTATAAGATTTTACCAACTATCCCTTATATATAGCTGAATTTTTCTGTTAATGTAAAAAAATTTAAAAGAGAAAACCACAGCTTCACTTCCATGAAGATGGCAAAACCAATTTTCTCATTATTTATTGCCATTAAAAACTTTCATTTTACTCTTTAAATTAATATTTTCCCAATACAAATATAGATTATGAGCAACACTTTATTGCATAGTATTAATCCAGGAACACAACATAAGGCTGAACTTTATTCACTGCTATGTGAATTTACTTAGCCCTGGATAATTAACAGATGGATTTTCTATATTTAGTGTTTATTATACTATAATGCTTGCTAAAATGAATAAGTATTTTATATGTTATTCCAACTAGATATATAACCAAAAGGTAAAAATTCACTCAATTGATAGTCTAATTAAAATTCCATATTAACACTCGCTTTCTTATATTTAAAAGAAATGAGCATTTCAAAATCTAAATAGCTTAAGATATACATGTTCTCCATAAAAGTTTTTGCACATTTGTTTCATAGATAAAATACTATATAAATTATAAAAAATGTTTTTAGAGCTTCTATTGCCAGTACTCATTTATTAACTCATTTATTGTTCACAATGACTATTTGAAGGGGAATTTGTTATTATCTCTGAAACTGAGTGCCCCAACAAGTTTATTGTTACTCTGTCTAAAAACTTACTCCCTTTCTTGTCTGCACCTGTTCCCCCTGAAGACTGAGAAGTATCAAAGAGGGGACTGTATCTAAGCAGGGTCCTATGGGGCCTTCCTAGGACATGCCTCCCCCACCATGTCCTTTGCCTGTGTTCTGTTAACAGAAAAACTAGCTTCCTGGGTCTTCCCCAAGTGCCAAAGAAAAAATTTAATAAGATAACTTAGAAAATGCAGAAAGAAAGGAAAACAAACAAGACAAAACAATAATAGTAGAGCCATTAAACAAAGTTAATGACCTTTAGTTCCTCTTCAAGGATTATTGATAATATTCTGAGCCATATCTTTGAGCTATTTTGCAGATACTGAAATTGCTACCAGGTGGAAGAAATTAAGTGTATGTTGACCACAAGCACATAGACTCCAGACTGTTTGGAACAAGAAGATTGATGATGTTGAGTCTCAATCCCATCATTACCAATCAGTCAGAAGAATGTCCATAAGCTGACCACATACCCCACAACCCTCTCCCTCATCCTATCTTAAAAACCTTTCCCTGAAAGCTATCAGGGAATTTGGGTGTTTTGAACATTATGCACCCATATTCCTTGCTTGGCCTTAAAATGAAATGCACTTTCCTTTATCATAACATGGTATCAGAGACTGGCTTTACTGTGCACGGGCAAGCATATCCAAGTTTGGTTTGGTAACATCTCCCATTTTACAAATTAAAACATCAGAAAAAGAAGTTAATTTTCCCAAAGTCAAATACCAAATGGATGACAGAAGAGTTCAAACACAATCTGTTTGACTCCCAAGTCTAGTGCTGTGTCCACTGTGCTATTCTATCTTCATTGTCTTTGACTGTGGGTTAAATTTCTGGCTCAGGTTAATCCCAAGTGACAAAAAAAAAGAGAGAGAAAAAAAATTCACATAATAAATCTGTTTTACCTAATTTCAAACAGGTTGTTGAAATGAGTCAAATTTTGCATCACCTGAAACTGTGTAGACAAGACCTTATCTAGGCCACAAATGGACAATAACTTGAAAAAAAAAAGTTCTCATTTCAATAAGCAGCTATTTGGATTTGAATTCATGTTCCTATGAAGATGGCATTAAAACCTTCAAGACCTAAGGACTATCATTTAAAGTGTAAATATACTGAAGAAGTAATTTACCTTACCCATCCTTGGAAGTATTTGAACAGAGAATCTAATAGTTGATTCATTGTGTATCTACACCATGTTAATTCCTTTCTGGAAAAAAGCTTGTGAAATTCTCAAATACCAACTTTCAATGGCAGATATTTTCATGTACCCAAATAAGGTCCCAGCTCATTGCTGCCTTGGTAACAATGAGCCCCAAAGCAATGTTTTGTAAGCATAAAGGTCAGTCTCTGTGGTATCTCCTCTACTAGCCACAAGACAGCTGAGCTCTCTGTACAAGTTGATCATCCTGTACATTTAAGTTGGAGAAATATGAGCACCTAAGGTTTCTAAAAGTTCCCAGCCAGCAAACCTAACTTGATCTCTATTAGTCTTGCATATATATTCTATTATTTAATTTCTCAAGAGTTCTGAACAAAGTCATTTTCATTTTATCTTTAGTCTACTTAAGGAACATTGAAAGCTGTCATGTGTCACAAGCTCTGAACCATCTGAATTTCCCAGACATTTTCCTTCTCTCTACTGGTTATAATATAACATTGACAGCAGTATCATACCGTCAACTAATATTTAAAAGAGTAGACAAAATACAGACAAAAAATTATTTCAGTCCATAAACTGCTGATACTGATTCCTTTTGTGGGGGAAAACAAAATTCATATCAATGGGAAAACAAGCTCATTTTTCTTTGTACTGATGAGTGGGGAAAAGAGAAAAAGTGAGATTCTGAGCCAAGCCACTGTTGAATAAAGCATTTCACCAAACTTTTGGGTATAAAAGAAACCAAAACTGAGCTTGGAGACTGGACTAAAGGGTTCTGAATTGATCTTTAGGCTAGAAACTAAAGTTCAGTTCAGTTGCTCAGTCATGTCCGACTCTGCAACCCCATGATGACTGCAGCATGCCAGGCCTCCCTGTCCATCACCAACTCCCAGAGTTTACTCAAACTCATGTCCATTGAGTCGGTGATGCCATCCAACCATCTCATTCTCTGTCATCCCCTTCTCTTGCCATCAATCTTTCCTAGCATCAGGGTCTTTTCAAATGAGTCAGTTCTTTGCATCAGGTGATCAAGGTATTGGAGTTTCAGCTTCAGCATCAGTCCTTCCAATGAATATTCCAGACTGATTTCCATTAGGATGAACTGGTTAGATCTTCTTGCAGTCCAAGGGACTCTCAAGAGTCTTCTCCAACACCAAATGCAGAAGCAACAATTCTTCAGCACTCAACTTTCTTTATAGTCCAACTCTCATATCCATACATGACTACTGGAAAAATCATAGCCTTGACTAGAGGGACCTTTGTTGGCAAAGTAATGTCTCTGCTTTTTAATATGCTGTCTAGGTTGGCCATAACTTCCCTTCCAAGGAGTAAGCATCTTTTAATTTCATGGCTGCTATCACCATCTGCAGTGATTTGGGAGCCCAGAAAAATAAAGTCAGCCACTGTTTCCACTATTTCCCCATCTATTTCCCATGAAGTGATGGGACCAGATGCCATGATCTTAGTTTTCTGAATGTCGAGTTTTAAGCCAATTTTTTTACTCTCCCCTTTCACTTTCATCAAGAGGCTCTTTAATTCTTCACTTTCTGCCATAAGGGCGGTGTCATCTGCATATCTGAGCTTATTGATATTTCTCCCAACAATCTTGATTCCAGCTTGTTCTTCATCCAGCTCAGTGCTTCTCATGATGTACTCTGTATATAAGTTAAATAAGCAGGGTGACAATATACAGCCTTGATGTACTCCTTTCCCTATTTGGAACCAGTCTGTTGTTCCATTTCTAGTTCTAACTGTTGCTTCCTGACCTGCATACATATTTCCCAAGAGGCAGGTCAAGAGGTCTGGTATTCCCATGTCTTTAAGAGTGCCTGAGGAACTGTGAATGGAGGTTCATGACATTGTATAGGAGCCTGGGATCAAGACCATCCCCAAGGAAAAGAAATGCAAAAAGGCAAAATGGTTGTCTGAGGAGGCCTTACAAACAGTTGTGAATAGAAGAGAAGCGAAAGGCAAAGGAGAATAGGAAAGATATAACCATTTGAATGCAGAGTTCCAAAGAATAGCAAGGAGAGCTAAGAAAGACTTCCTCAGTGAACAATGCAAAGAAATACAGGAAAACAACAGAATGGGAAAGACTAGAGGTCTCTTCAAGAAAATTAGAGATACCAAGGGAACATTTCATGCAAAGATGGGCACAATCAAGGACAGAAATGGTAGGGACCAAACAGAAGCAGAAGATATTAAGAAGAGGTATCAACAATACACAGAAAAGCTATACAAAAAAGAACTTCACAACCCAGATAATCATGATGGTGTGATCACCAACCTAGAGCCAGACATCCTGGAATAAGAAGTCAACTGGGGCTTAGCAAGCATCAGGTCAAACAAAGCTAGTGAAGGTGATGGAATTCCAGCTGAGCTATTTCAAATCCTAAAAGATGATGCTGTGAAAGTACTGCACTCAATATGCCAGCAAATTTGGAAAACTCAGCAGTGGCCACAGGACTGCAAAAGGTCAGTTTTCATTTGAATCCCAAAGAAAGGCAATGCCAAAGAATGCTCAAACTACTGCACTCAGTACTACTACTGATCAGTACAAACTACTGATCTCACACACTAGTAAAGTAATACCCAAAATTCTCCGAGCCAGGCTTCATCAGTACATGATCCGTGAACTTCCAGATGTTCCAGCTGGATTTAGTAAAGGCAGAGGAACCATAGACCAAATTGCCAACATCTGTTGGATCATCAAAAAAAGCAAGACAATTCCAGAAAAATATCTACTTCTGCTTTACTGACTATGACAAAGCCTTTGACTGTGTTGACCACAACAAACTCTGGAAAATTCTTAAAGTGACTAAAGTTAGCAAAAAAATAGCTAAAACACTTTTTTAAGAACAGGCACATCTAATGTTCAATTACAAGTTCTTCATCCTACAGTTTAAAACCCTTTGATAAGTCCAAAAAATCAAGGCTCACTCTCTACACTTGAAAATTTGACCTAATGAGACTATGGACATGAGTGTGTGTATGTGTGTGTGCTTTAAGGAAAGGAATAGAGATCTTTCTGAGTATATCATGGGGAAGAAAAAGGAAAGCAAAGTGATCCAAAACCTAGGAAAAAGAATTTGTAACCAAAGACATCTAGGAGAAAGGTAAACAGCTCCCTTGGGATCAGGGATATTTCATTTGGATTTTTAGGACAAGAGCCTCTTGACATTCAACTGAGTGTCTCCATAAAGCCCACTACCCATAGCATTATTGTCTCATCTACTACAAATTTGAATTATACAAACAACTGCATACCTAATATCAGGATGACAAGCAGATATAATTCATTTATATTCATCAGTTCTGAATGATTATGTTTTTAGAAGAATATCTAACATTATTATTTGAAAATGAAAAATAAAAGTCATATTAAATTTATTTTTAAGTCCATCATTCACCTAGCCTGATATTATCTCTCATTAATAGAGAGTTAGAAATTAGAAACAAACTATTTGCCCTAGATTACATACTTTTAGATATTTAATTATTTTTAGTCAAATTAAACACGTTCATTTTCATTCTTCAGCTCAATATACTTGTATTTGTGAAAAATAAAATCAAGAGTGACTTAAGCACCAATAATCCTTTCCCCTAATTTTATATTCTTTCCTCCTTTTATTTTCAAAAATGTTTGTTAATTGTATCTCACGTGTCAGGAACATTATATGCAGTGGAAAGTAGATTCAGGGTAGGGTGTCACTGTAGATCATCAAGGGAAGGCTAAATCCCTCTGCCTCCAACTAAATTAACCTTACACCCAGTACACATCAGTCTCATGGTTTTTTCACTACCCTTATATTATCCTAAGTTTCTACAAAAATCTCTCTCAAACTACCTCCAACTACATGAAACTTACACCCAATACACATCAGTCTCATGGTTTTTTCACTACCCTTATATTGTCCTAAGTTTCTACAAAAATCTCTCTCAAAAGAGTAGATTTAAAATTCTTTTTTCTCCCTCCTCTGATCAAAAATTATAGTGAATATCTAACTGGTACATTTATATTTAGTCTTTTAGAATGATGACAGGGATATGATCAAATGCTCAAAATCTGGGTTCCAAAAATCACTGGATTATTTTAGTTCATTATTTTCCAATATTACTTCAAAGCTGAACAGTGACAAGAATCACCTTATATGTTAATATGAAAGTGCCATTTAAAATTTTGGGCTGTACTCCTTCCAAACAAAGGAAAAAAGTAAAACTCGTCATATTTTTCAGGATGCTGTTATTAGAGGTGCCAAAATGAGTTGCTGTAATGACAGAGATACATTCAGTTTTTTTTAAATATCAACTACATGATATAGTTGAATCATCTTAAAAACACTATTTGAGATATTTTCAGAGAACTGAATTGTGTTCTTATTGATATAATTACCTGAAGCAAATGTTTCCTTAGTGGTCAGTGAAGTAAACACAGTTCTTCCACGTGAAGGTGATGGTTCATACTCACGTGTCTTCAAGTCATAAAAAAGTAATCTTTCACAAAAATCCCAATTTCATACATTCACCTTTCATCTGGAAATTAGATATCCTATAAAAATACCCATTGCTACTAGTTCTTATTAAAAGAAGTGACAAATACCTCTCTTTCTGATTTTCAACACCTGGAATAAGCCATGATTATATCTCTTCTTCCCTAGTTTTGAATCAAGATTGATTTAAGTAAAATTGTCTCTGTCTAAATTGGTTACTACAGTGGTCTCACAAAAAGGACCAAAAACAATTTTCCTTCTTAGATTTAGAGTTTTTAATCTTTTATAAGCACATATGTTTATTTTACGTTACCTCTGTGGTAAACAAAATATGACATCCAAAGATGTCCACATCCTAAACCTAGAAACTGTGAATTTGTTACTTTACATGGCAAAAGCAATTTTGCAAATGTAATTAAAGACCTTGATGTAGGGAGGTTATCCTGAATTATCCTGAAGGTTCTTATAAGAGGGAAACAAAAGAATAAATCAGAGAAAGAGGTGAAAAAATAGCAGCAGAGGTTGAAGTCAATACACAGTAAGGAAAGCAGGCAGCCTCTATAAGTTGTAAAAGGCAAGGACACAGATTTTCTCTTAAAGCTTCCAGAAAAACACAGTCCTGTCAATTCTTTTTAGACTTCTGACCTCCAGAATTGTAAGAGAATAAATGTGTGTTCCTTTAAGCCACTAAATTTATACTAATTTGTTACAGCATCCATGGGAAATGTATACAACCATATTAGCATTTTAAAATCTGAATATCTTTGGTCAAAAAATACAATTTGGACCTCAACATAGTAAAGGCCATATATGATAAGCCCACAGCAAACATTATTCTTAATGGAGAAAAATGAAAGCATTCCTCCTAAGATCAGGAACAAACAAGTGTGTTCACTTTCACCACTATTATTCAACATAGTTTTGGAAGTCCTAACTACAGCAATCAGAGAAGAAAAAGAAATAAAAGGAATCAAGATCAGAAAAGAAAAAGTAAAGCTCTCACTGTTTGCAGATGACATGATACTATACATAGAAAGCCAAAAGACACTATCAGAAAATTACTAGAGCTAATCACTGAATTTAGCAAAGTTGCAGGATACAAAATCAATACACTTCCATCCCTATATACTAACAAAGAAAAATCAGAAAGAGAAATTAAGGAATCAATCCCATTCACCATTGCAACAAAAAGAACAAAATATTTAGGAATAAACCTACCTAAGGAGACAAAAGAACTGCATACAGAAAACTATAAGACACTGATGAAACAAATCAAAGACAACATAAACAGATGGAGAGATATCTATGTTCCTGGGTATTAGTCACTCAGCACTCAGTCATGTCTGACTCTGTGACCCAATGGACTGTAGCCATCAGGCTCCTTTGTCCATTGAATTCTCCAGGCAAGAATACTGGAGTGGGTCGATAGGAAGAATCAATACTGTGAAAATGACTATACTACCAAATGCAATCTACAGATTCAATGCTATTCCTATAAAATTACCAATGGCATTTTTCAAACAACTAGAACAAAAAATTTCACAACTCATATGGAAATACAAAAGGCCCCCAAATAGCCAAAGCAGTCTTCAGAAAGAAGAATAGAGCTGGAGGAAACAATCTTCCTGACTTCAGATTACACTACAAAGCTACAATCATCAAGACAGTATGATACTGGCATGAAAACAGAAATATAGACCAACACAACAAGATAGAAAGCCCAGAAATAAACCCACACGCCTATGGGTAGCTTATATTTGACAAAGGAGGCAAGAATATACAAGCGAGCAAAAACAGCCTCTTCAATAAGTGGTCTTGGGAAAACTGGACAGTGACATGTGAAAGAATGAAATCAGAACATTTTCTAACACCATAAACAAAGATAAATGCAAAATGGGTTAAAGACCTAAATGTAAGAGCAGAAACTATAAAACTCTTAGAAGAAAACATGGGCAGAACACTCAATTACATAAATCAAAGCAGGGTCCTCTATGACCCACCTCATAGAGTAATGGAAATAAAAACAAAGTAAACAAGTGGGACCTGATTAAACTTAAAAGCTTTTGCACAGCAAAGGAACCTATAAACAAGGTGAAGAGACAACCCTCAGAAAGGGAGAAAATAATAGCAAATGAAACAACTGACAGAGGATTAATTTCCAGAATATACAAGCAGCTCATACAACTCAATGCCAGAAAAGCAAACAACCCAATCAAAAAGTGGGAAAAGGATCTAAACATTTCTCCAAAGCAGATAGACAGATGGCTAGCAAACACATGAAAAGATGCTCAACATTGCTCATTATTAGAGAAATGCAAATCAAAACAATGAGATATCACCTCACACCAGTCAGAATGGCCATCATCAAAAAGTCTACAAACGATAAATGCTGGAGTGGGTGTGGGAAAAAGGGAACTCTCTGGCACTGTTGGTGGGAATGCAAATTGATACTGCTACTATGGAAGATGGTATGGAGATTCCTTAAAAAACTAGGAATAAAACCACCATATGATCAACATTCCCACTCCTAGGCACATACTCTGAGGAAACCAAAATTGAAAAAGACAAATGTACCCCAATGTTTATTGCAGCACTATTTACAATAGCTATAACATGGAGGCAACCTAGATGTCCATAGACAGATGAATGGATAAATAAGTAGTGGTACATATACACAATGGAATATTACTCATCCATAAAAAGGAATGCATTTGAGTGAGTTCTAATGAGGTGGATGAACCTAGAGCTTATTATACAGACAGAAGGAAGTCAGAAAGAAAAAAATAAATATCATATACTAAAGCATATATACGGAATCTAGAAAGATGGTACTGATGAATCAATTTGCAAGGCAGCAATGGAGAAACATAGAGAACAGACTTATGAACATGGGGAGAGGGGAGGAGAGGGTGAGATGTATGGATAGAGTAACATGGAAACTCACATTACCATATGTAAAATAGATAGCCAGTGGGAATTTGCTGTATGTCTCAGGGAACTCAAACAGGGGCTCTGTATCAACCTAGAGGGGTGGGATGGGGAGGGAGATGGGAAGAAGGTTCAAGAGGGAAGGGACATATGTACACTTATGGTTGATTCATGTTGAGATTTGATAGAAAACAACAAAGTTCTGTAAAGCAATTATCCCTCAATCAAAAAGTAAATAAATTAAAAATATATATTATTTGGGAGTGGAAGTTTAAGACAGGATTAGCCAGGTGTACTCTGTTGCATTTATCCTAGAAAATGATCCCTGCTTTTGTTCCTAATCCTTACCAGAAGTAAACATAGCGATCTAAATATCTTGATGAGGACATTTAGAACAAATGTGGAAGTCACGTGGAAACCAATTTTCAGAGAAAGGGGAAAAAAATCCAAAATCTAAATCAGTATGTCACCATTAGAACAACTGTTTGCAACTATCACAAAATTATAAATCAGTTATTGAGAATTCTCTCAGTTTACCTTGGATGAGCATATGCATGTGAAATGCAGAGAGTTAACCAAGCTGTTAAAGATAATTCTTTACAAAGCACTTTCACATTATTTTAACTGATTCTCAAAACCACTTTCTTAAATGTATATCACTAAACCTAAATAAACTGAGGCCCAAAGAACCTAATCCAAAGTCACATATCCAATAATTATAAGTATCCAGAGGGAAACTCATGTCTGGACTTAATGGCCAGCTTTCAAATTTCAGTTATTATTCATTTACTAGTAGGTTATTTGATCTTGTGGGATATAGCTAATGCTGCCAATTCTAATACCAAGAATAACCACACAATAACCAATACCCACACAAAGTTGTTAACTCTTAGAGAAATACTGTGAGAAATTAAAGAACAAATTGAAAATGCTTTGAAAATAGCACTCCCTAAAATAATAGCCCAAATGTTAGATGGACTCAAGTTTGAGACCAGAAAATTAGATTGAACAATAAAGACAGGTTGCCTTTTCATAGGTGACCTGAGATGAATGTTTCATTCTGATATCACAAATAGTTCTGCTGTGTAGCCATAAGCCCCATCGACGACATTGATAATGACATTGAAAAGTGATAAACAAAAAAAAAGCTTATTTTATGGAAGGACATATTCTCCTGAGTTGGCTTTATGCTCTGTTATTAATATTTCATCCAAAGATGGATGGATCAGTTGTGGAAAATTTTGTTGTGGGCCAATGCCAAATCTTCCAGGTGATGTTTAGGGGTCAGGGACCTTCACAGAAGGAATGGAAACTGTGACTGGGGTTAAGGGGAAGACTAGATTTTTTAGAAATACAGTTCCTTAATTTATTTGTCTCCATTCATTGTCAGGATCAATAAAAATCAATGTCACAACCAGTTTGACTCAACTAGTTTTAAAATAAACACTAGATTCTAAAAATACAGAAAGACTGCCAATTAGTTTTTAAAGGGGAAGGAGAGAAATTAAAAGGATCATTGGATAAGAAAGCATTGTAATAATTATAACAATGCATATTATTATCTTTTTTTATTTCTTATCACTGTTCATTCTGACTGGTTCATTTAACTGGTTATTTTTAATCACAACACTTTTTCAAATTCAATTTAATAAAATGCAGTGATATTAATTAAAAGCAGTGAATCAGGGAGAAACTAATGATTATAGATAATGCAATTGTCCTGGTTAGTTGATCTAGGAGAATGTGCTAAATTAGTATGAATAGGAATGCATGAAGACTTCAAAAAGAAAGTGAACATGAGTACAATACTATCATTTTTTCTTTTAGGTATACAAATTAAGTACTCAAAGTGTACTATCATCTGGTCAGAACATGCAAAATTCACCAGTAAGGACACTGAATAAAAGTCAAAAAGTACTTAAGTCATAGATAGCTCTTGGTCCTGAGATTTCATTTCTAAAAGTAAAAGTATTTTAAAATGTCCATTGGATATGGTCACTATTAGCACAAGGGCATAGTTACCATTAGCATGAGAGTATAAAATATTACTAGTTAAAAAGGGGATCTGGTTTAAGCTTACATTTTTCTTGTTAAAAAAAGAACTCAGACACTGACCATAGTCATCATGAATATTCTCTGTCCTTCTACTTCAATAACTCGCCTCAAATCTCAATGTGTGTGCATGCTAAATTGCTTTAGTGATGTCTGAGTCTGCAACCCTATAGACTATAGCCCACCAGGCTCCTCTGTTCATGGGATTCTCCAGGCAAGAATACTGGAGTGGGTTGCCATGCCCTCCTCCAGGGGATCTTCCTGACCCAGGGACTGAACCCAAGTCTTGTGCATTGGCAGGTGGGTTCTTTACCACTACCACCACCTGTGCTGTGCTGTCCTGTGCTGTGCTTAGTCAGTTGTCTCCAACTCTTTGTGACCCCATGGGCTGTAACGCACCAGGTTCCTCTGTCCATGGGGATTCCCCAGGCAAGAATACTTGAGTGGGTTGCCATGCCCTCCTCTAGGGGATCTTCCCAACCCAGGAATCGAACCCAGGTCTACTGCATTGCAGGCAGTTTCTCTACCATCTGAGCCACCAGAGAAGCCCCAAATCTCAACATAATCACTTAATAAATGGGAAAATCCCTGCTTCCTGGCACTCACCTACTGTTTTGCCAGAACTAGGAGGAAGGCTAGCTAAGAGTCCTCCCACTTAGGTAATGCATATATGTTGGCCCCAGTAGAGCCCCCTCAGTTTAGGTCATTAAAAATGTTGTGTCCTCTATATACACAGCTGAAGTTCTGATTATATATCAGTAGAACATGCTGTCTAAATTTATTTTTTCCAGTAGAGGCAAACATTTATACTAACCTCAACTGTACTTTCTCTCCCAAGCAAGACAGCTGACCAGGGTTTGAAGTGCAATTTCTGGTTCACATCAAGCCAACAAATATATCTTGACTCAAGTGCCAACTGACATGTCTCAGTATTGAAGCCCACTTAAAAAAATGTTCCATAACTGATAATCATTATCTGCCAGGATCTCAGGATGTAAATGCACAGCACAACTTATTTATCATTCCTACTGACACCCCAAATCAAGCCACCATACTGATTTTATTTTTATGTTGTTTTAGTCAGCTGAACCTATCAGTCGTTCATGAAATAACATTGATAACTATCCAGCAAAGATAAGAGAGGTCACTAAAACACTGAGAAACTAACAATGGAATTTTTGAGATGTTGATTTAACATTAAAAAAAAAAAACTAGAGATATACAGCCTTAATTTTCTCTTAGAAATATTAGGGAATAATAACAGGTAATTTTAATCCAATAGAACAAACAAGTTTAGTCCTAAAGATAACTACTTCATCAACAATACTAGCATTACTAAATTTTTATTCCCATTTGTTTGTGTGCATTTTTGCTTTTTCAAAGTTTCAGATCATCACAAGGCACACAAAGCACAGAGTAGATTAATCTCATTCTAAATAGATTTAGAATTCTTAGGAATAAAAAACTATCAGTAAGCATTAATATGCCTTATAAAATTATACAATCTGAATTGGAGGAATATAATAGCCACTTGAGGGTAGTTTTTCAAATACAGAATTATTTTCATACCAAAATACAGTTAATAAAAATAATTTTTTCATGCTTATTTAACTTTGGAAAGAGGAATAAAAATGGTGTTTTATTTTAAAATAAACAAGAATATTGGGATTTAAAGCCTTCTCTGCTTTCTTCCTTTGTTGCAATCTATATATGGAGTTGCTCTGTTTTATTTTCCAGTCATCCATTTTGTTTTTTCAGCCTCCAAACCTCCATAAAGTTGCTCAAGGGAAACAAGATCTTTATATCTCCAAACAAATCTCACTCTCAGATTTTACCCCTAAGGCTATCATACTTAAAATCTGCAATTTGAAAACCAAAAGAATTTGCCAGTACCACAGTTCATTTACAAGAATGATTACATAAAACATATAAGAAAATTTCTATCTTGCCTCTGATGACAAGAAAGCAATAAAAGCACATTCAATAAGAAAAGACAGAAGAAAATACACAACTAATGCTAATTACATTATGGTTCCTATTTTCTTTATATTCTATTTTTTAACATGACTATATTACATTCAAAATGAAAATTTTATGTCTCTAACAATATTTTTTGAAACAATGAAAATGCTGTTTCTAAAAATTAGTCTTAAAAATATGTCATTGGATATGGTTTTATTCTTTTTAAATCATTCTCTCAAAAAGATAAGCTAGTTCTAGCCTACCACTCTTAAACTGAAATATGTAAAATACCTTAAGGATTTCAAGAAGAAGAGCATGTCAAAATCCAACTGGTAAGCCAGAAATATTCATTAGAAGTGGCAAGATTGGTTCCTTCTTAAAGGCCACATTTTTTATAACTTTTTACTAAATATAGAAGGCAATGGCGGCCCACTCCAGTACTCTTGCCTGGAAAATCCCATGGATGGAGGAGCCTGGTGGGCTGCAGTCCATGGAGTCGCGAAGAGTCGGACACGACTGAGCGACTTCACTTTCACTTTTCACTTGCATGCATTGGAGAAGGAAATGGTGACCCACTCCAGTGTTTTTGTCTGGAGAATCCCAGGGACAGGGGAGCCTGGTGGGCTGCCCTCTATGGGGTTGCACAGAGTTGGACACGACTGAAGCAACTTAACAATAGCAGCAGTTTTAGAACAAGAAACTTATACATTAAGGTTGAATCATGACAAACTTTTTTCTTTTTGTCAACCCTATGATGAGTAATATAAATATTCCTAGAATTTATTCAGGTATAGATTCTCTCAGATCTCAGATGGTATCACAAATGTCCCAGGCAAGATGGCAAACTTTTCATCTTGAAAAAAAATTTTTGAAATTAGTTGCTGGAAATTGACAACTTCCCAAATGATAATCAGCTTAGAAACTGTACACCTGAAACTCATCACCAGTTTTCTCAATTTACTGAATATTTACTGTAGAACTTCTATAAGTAGACATTTCTTTGGTACTGGAGACATATAGAACTATGAGACACAGACCCTTTCTATTACTGTCCATTTGGTAGTTGCATCAATTAGGCTATTTTCATTTGTAAGAATCAGAACACTCAAGTTGCTTAAAAATTAAGATATTTTATTATCAATATCAATGAAAAGTATAAACAGATTTCAACTTTGATCAAGAATCTAGGCTGGCTTAATTCTTATGCTATATTTTCTCATAGTGGTCAAATGGCTACAGTATTCCAGGTTTATATCTACATGTCACAAAAAAGAGCTCTTCTACATATTTAACCATCAAAGTCCTACTTGGATATGAATTTGACCAAACCAAATAATCACGATGGCTATGAATATATTCTGTGCTGATCTGCTTAAGCCTTAGTTACTGACAATCGCTGAGCCAATTTTTAAGATTATATCGACTGGCAAATATCAATCATTGTCAATCACTGAGGCTTGACTTGAAACTAGTATCACTGGTATCTCATAGATACCAACCAAAGGCAGAAGACTCAAAGATACGCTGGGGAGGAAACAAGTTTTATGAGACTGGTCAATACACTCTCAATGTATTGTAACAATGAAAAGTAACAATAGAGGTCAATAAAATGATGTCACAAAAATACTATGAACAATTCTGGAGGCCAAAGTCTTACATATGTTTTGGGTTTTATGACTATTTGTTGGTTTATCATGCATTGAATTTAATGCACAACTGCTGAAATAATGGTAAATAAAATAATTATTTTGTAGTTCAGAAAGACAAAAGTACATATGAGAGACGTATTGTTCTGGAAAAGAATCAGGAAAAGGCCTTGAAAGAATTAGTGTGAAGATATCTTGGCTTGCATGATTGAGGAATAAAGCACTCTAGTGGAAGAAATAGTTCAAGCAAATAGAAGTGTGAAACACAAAACTTATTTTGAAGAACAGTCTAACCTTAGATGATTAGAATCTTATCTCTTCAAAGTAACTATGAACACAGACTCCTATTCTTGCAAGATGATGCATTAACGATTAACTGAGGCTTGTAGTTTTTGTTGCAATTACACTTTCCTAGCAAGATTTAATTAAATTTTAAAATTACACAGAAACTAAACATACAACATATTTTTATTTTTACAATACTTTCAAAGAATATTTGACAACATATTCACATGGGCCATCCCATGTATATTATTTTAGCCAAACAATATTGCAGCCACCGGGTGCTTAGAGCTGAATCATTGGAAAAGTCCCTGATGCTGAGGAAAAATGAGGGCAAGAGAAAGGAGTGTCAGAGGATGAGACAGTTGGATAGCATCACTGACTCAATGGACATGGATTTGAACAAACTCTGAGAGACAGGGAAGCCTGGCATACTGCAGTCCATGGGGTCACAATCAGATACGAATTAGCTACTGAACAACAACATAGCAGAGATACTGAATGTTATTTTATTTAAAATCTCCCACTCAAGGAAACCTGGAACTCTCTAGATCAATGACTTCCCTATAGATAAACCTTATAGTTTATTTTTCTTGTTTTTCTAAAACAAGTTGGCTACTAAAATTGAAAGACTATATCACTCAGCATAATAAATTGTAAAGTACATTCTTCATAATATTGTCTCAGAAACTGTTATCAAGTTGAGTCTATCTGAGTTTCTTTTTTTAATTTATTCATGTCCCTGAAAGTCTCCAGGCAAAAATACTGAATTGGGTTGCCATTTCCTTCTCCACATACATCACATGGAAATGACAAAACTGAAGCTACTTTTCTCTCATTTTACAATTTAATATTGTTTCTTCCTACTAAATCACTCTCAAAAAGTGACCAACTGGAAAATAATTCAGTTAATTGATTCCCCAAGTATGCTCTTCTGAGAAATTAGGATATATGTATAAGTTTCAGTTAACAGCAGTCAAACTATAAACAATCCTGAACAAAAGGATCTCCATTTGATAAAGCTTATTGAGGGGAAAACTAGAATTACAAGGAAACAAATTTTCATAACTGATCAAGAAAGCTACATCACTTTCAAAGTAATGTCCAAGATAATTTGCCCAGTCCTCCATTCATTTACATAACAAATTGTTTATGAAACTTTACTATGTGCCAAGCATGATGCAAGATATAGGGTGAACAACAAAACTAAGACTGATCATTGTTTCTGCTCCAACACAGGTGACACTAGTTGGAGAAACAAGTAGGCAATAACAATACCAGCAGTTACATGAAATAACAGGATCATAAAATACAGGTAACTAACTTGGGATTATAGAATTAAAGAAGCTTATTCTAGAAGTTTTTTTAAATGTCAAAGCTGAGAAATAAACAATGATTACAGTTAGCCAATCAAAGAAAAGGGATAACTATCAGAAATAAGGAACAGAATATGCAAAGGGCTAGAAGCTAGAGAGCATGGTATAATCAGGAAATTTCAAGAACTTAAAAGAACTTATAAAAGGGGATTAGCCAGGCTTTTATTATATTTAATAGGTTCTGTCCTACCATATTAAAAAGGAAAAAAATTTAAAAAAGAAGGCCTAGGCAACCATACCAGGGGTGTAGAGAGAAGTAGGTATCATTCAATTCTGTAGGTGCCCAATATGCTACTGGAGATCAGTGGAGAAATAACTCCAGAAAGAATGAAGGGATGGAACCAAAGCAAAAACAATACCCAGTTGTGGATGTGACTGGTGATAGAAGTAAGGTCCGATGCTATAGAGAGCAATATTGCATAAGAACCTGGAATGTTAGGTCCGTGAATCAAGGCAAATTGGAAGTGGTCAAGCAGGAGATGGCAAGAGTGAACGTTGACATTCTAGGAATCAGTGAACTAAAATGGACTGGAATGGGTGAATTTAACTCAGATGACCTTTATATCTACTACTGTGGGCAGGAATCCCTTAGAAGAAATGGAGTAGCCATCATGGTCAACAAAAGAGTCCGAAATGCAGTACTTGGATGCAATCTCAAAAATGACAGAATGATTTCCGTTTGTTTCCAAGGCAAACCATTCAATATCACAATAATTCCAGCCTATGCCCCAACCAGTAATTCTGAAGAAGCAGAAGTTGAATGGTTCTATGAAGACCTACAAGACCAACTAACACCCCAAAAAGATGTCCTTTTCATTATAGGGGACTGGAATGCAAAAGTAGGGACTCAAGAAACACCTGGAGTAACAGGCAAATTTGGCCTTGGAGTATGGAATGAAGCAGGGCAAAGGCTAATAGAGTTCTGCCAAGAGAACGCACTGGTCATAACAAACACCCTCTTCCAACAACACGAGAAGGCTCTACACATGGACATCACTAGATGGTCAACACTGAAATCAGATTGATTATATTCTTTGCAGCCAAAGATGGAGAAGCTCTATACAGTCAGCAAAAACAAGACTGGGAGCTGACTGTGGCTCAGATCATGAACTCCTTATTGCCAAATTCAGACTTAAATTGAAGAAAGTATGGCAAACCACGAGACCATTCAGGTATGACCTAAATCAAATCCCTTATGACTATACAGTGGAAGTGAGAAATAGATATAAGGGACTAGATCTGATAGACAGAGTGTCTGATGAACTGTGGACAGAGGTTCGTGATATTGCACAGGAGACAGGGATCAAGACCATCCCCATGAAAAAGAAATGCAAAAAAGCAAAATGGCTGTCTGAGGAGGCCTTACAAATACCTGTGAAAAGAAGAGAAGCAAAAATAAATAAATAAAAAATAAAAAAAGAAGAGAAGCGAAAAGCAAAGGAGAAAAGGAAAGATATTCTCATTTGAATACAGAGTTCCAAAGAATAGCAAGGAGAGATAAGAAAGCCTTCCTTAGTGAACAATGCAAAGAAATACAGGAAAACAACAGAATGGGAAGGACTATGGAGATCTCTTCAAGAAAATTAGAGATATCAAGGGAACATTTCATGCAAAGATGGGTTTGATAAAGAACAGATATGGTAGAGACATAACAGAAGCAGAAGATATTAAGAAGAGGTGGCAAGAATACAAAGAAGAACTGTACAAAAAAGACCTTCACGACCCAGATAATCATGATGGTGTAATCACTCACCTAGAGCCAGACATCCTGGAATGTGAAGTCAAGTGGGCCTTAGAAAGCATCACTATGAGCAAAGCTAGTGGAGGTGATGGAATTCCAGTTGAGCTATTTCAAATCCTGAAAGATGATGCTGTGAAAATGCAGAACTCAATATGCCAGCAAATTTGGAAAACTCAGCAGTGGCCACAGGACTGCAAAAGGTCAGTTTTCATTCCAATCCCAAAGAAAGGCAATGCCAAAGAATGCTCAAACTACCGCACAATTGCACTCATCTCACATGCTTGTAAAGTAATGCTTAAAATTCTCCAAGCCAGGCTTCACCAGAACGTGAACCATGAACTTCCAGATGTTTAAGCTGGTTTTAGAAAAGGCAGAGGAACCAGAGATCAAATTGCCAACATTTGCTGGATCAGTGAAAAAGCAAGAGAGTTCCAGAAAAACATCTATTTCTGCTTTATTGACTATGCCAAAGCCTTTGACTGTGTGGATCACAAAAAACTGTGGAAAATTCTGAAAGAGATGGGGATACCAGACCACCTGACCTGCCTCTTGAGAAACCTGTATGCAGGTCAGGAAGCAACAGTTAGAACTGGACATGGAACAGACTGGTTCCAAATAGGAAAAGGAGTATGTCAGGCTATATATTGTCACCCTGCTTATTTAACTTATATGCAGAATACGTCATGAGAAATGCGGGGCTGGAGGAAGCACAAGCTGGAATCAAGATTGCCAGGAGAAATATCAATAACCTCAGATATACAGATGACACCACTCTTATGGCAGAAAGTGAAGAATTAAAGAGCCTCTTGATGAAAGTGAAAGAGGAGAGTGAAAAAGTTAGCTTCAAGCTTAACATTCAGAAAACTAAGATCATGGTATCTGGTCCCATTACTTCATGGCAAATAGATGGGGAAACAGTGGCTAACTTTATTTTTCTGGGCTCCAAAATCACTGCAGATAGCGATTGCAGCCATGAAATTAAAAGACGCTTACTCCTTGGAAGGAAAGTTATGACCAACCTAGATAGCATATTAAAAAGCAGAGACATTACTTTCCCAACAAAGGCCCGTCTAGTCAAGGCTATGGTTTTTCCAGTGGTCATGTATGGATGTGAGAGTTGTACTATTAAGAAAGCTGAGCACCAAAGAATTGATGCTTTTGAACTGTGGTATTGGAGAAAACACTTGAGAGTCCCTTGGACTGCAGGGAGATCCAACCAGTCCATCCTAAAGGAGATCAGTCCTGGGTGTTCATCGGAAGGACTGATGCTGAAGCTGAAACTCCAATACTTTGGCCACCTCATATGAAGAGCTGACTCATTGGAAAAGAGCCTGATGCTGGGTGGGTTTGGGGGCACGAGGAGAAGGGGACGAATGAGGATGAGATGGCTGGATGGCATCACCAACTCAATGGACATGGGTTTGGGTAGACTCCGGGAGTTTGTGATGGACAGGGAGGCCTAGCGTGCTGCGATTCATGGGGTCGCAAAGAGTCGGACACGACTGAATGAACTGAACTGAAAGCTTTCTGTGCTGTGCTTAGTCACTCAGTAATTTCTGACACTTTGTGACACCATGGACTGCAGCCCATTAGGTTCCTCTGTCCATGGGGATTCTCCAGACAAGAATACTGGAGTGGGTTGCGATGCCCTCCTTGAAGGGATCTTCCCAACCTAGGGGTCAAACCCAGGTATCCTGCACTGCAGATGGATTCTTTACCATCTGAGCCACCAGGGAAGCCCAAGATTACTGGAGTGGGTAAGCCATCCCTTCTCCATGGGATCTTCCTGACCCAGGAATCGAACCAAGGTCTCCTGCATTGCAAGCAGATGGTTTACCCGCTGAGCTACAAGGGAAGCCCAACTAAAACATGGGCAAGTACTAAAAGAGGACAATAGAGCCAAATCTGTAATCACCCACTGACCAAAGAATCAAGTCCTATGGACATTTGTTCAATCTTGATACAGATATTTGAAGGTACAGATGAAATATGAACAAGTCTAAAGATAATGGACTGATTCGTTTCTTTAAAATTCTGGATCCCTTAGAGAATCACTGAGCCAGCCTACCACCAAACAACTAGATTAGTCTAAGGCTTGCCCCAAACCTTTTTATCTATCAAAATAGAATGAGCCCTCTTTTCTTCTCTAATTTTATATTTTGAACCCCCAAATTATACAGAATCTGCCAAGTTACTTTAAAAGATTAAATATAAGTTCTTAAACAATTGATCTCTATATTAAAATCATTTTTAAATAAAAGTCCATTGTAAGGGAATAAACAAATGCATATCATTATCTTCATTTAACAAAACAATAAGATAATGATAGACTGAGACACAATTTAGGCTTTACTTTGAGTTCCAGTTCTCATTTTAAAGATCTCACAATACTTCAGATTTATTTTTGATATATAAACATGTAGTCATTAGAACTAAATTACCAAATAAGATGTCTTCATAGATTTATATCACCTTATGGAAGTAGACAAGTTACACTTAGTGTTGTGCTTAGCTTCTGAGAGCTGACTGATAAAATTTCAGAACTTTTGCAAACATGTCTACAGCAGCCATGGATTAAGTATTTATACCACATAAATTAGCAAATTTTACAAATGAAAGTTGCCCCTACCCCAAGAACCAGATAGTAAACATTTACCAGCATATGACTAGTTATATGCATTGGGAAGCATAAAAGAAAGCCAATCACATCTGTATTATACATCTATTTATAAATCACATATGCTAATAAAATGCAGCTTAAAAACAAAAAAGCATTCTCAGTACCTTCCCAAGGTCACTTTATAAGATTGAATTAAATTATATTCTTATCATCTAATGCTCCCCTCGACCCAAGTGCTATGCAATATGCAACGCAAATGACAACGTAAAAAAGCTTTATTTCCAGATTTGCCTTTTCAGAAACTATCTAATGCGATTATTTCAGAGTTTTGTGATTTCAACCTATGTTTATCTATAATTTTTAATTAGGCCACTCAGCTATCTGTCAAGTATATCAACCTGGGAAAGAACATTGACCTTTTCCACTAAAATTAAGAGGGAAAAAAAAATACATATATATATATATATAAAATCTTCTAAAGCTATAAAATTCAAACTTGGCAGGTCTTTAGATCTTAGTGAATAAGGAAAATCAAGCCAACTCGTGGTAAAGCAGTTAGCAATTCTTAAGCAACAGTGTTGGAATGTCATGTAAAAGTTTTTCTCTAAGTTTTAAGGTCAGGTGAGAAGATAAGGTTACTGCCATTAAGTTATACATTATATTAATATGCTGTAACCCAAAGCATAGAAAGCCAGCTATGCAACTCACTTGGGCTCAGGTCAGATAGAAATGCAACAAATGGATGATTAAAAAAACTTAAAATTTCACTGCTTTACTTGCATTCATTCTTCATAAACTCAGAGCACAGTATTGAAACAAAGTAATCAAGATCTAGTTCAATAGAAGTGCACCAATTCTGAGAATTATCAACTTTAGAAATTCTCTGGAAAATGGATTACCCCTAGAGTACATGAAAAAAAATTAAGTGTCTTGCTGCTCATGACTTCAAAAGTTCTTGTCCTACATGAAGAACTTTAAAGAACAACTTTTAAAAGCATAATATATTTAAATAGTCACCCTACAATGCAGTCCTGATACTGTATGGAAAGGTCACCGTAATAAACACTAGCATTAAAGGATAAATCCCTCTGAGACATGCTGGCATGCACTACCTCATTCCGCTGGTACATCTTGTCAACAAGGAAATGTCCAGGTCTTTATAAAAACCATATACACATAGGAGTAACCCTGTCTACTGGAGAAGGCAATGGCACCCCACTCCAGTACTCTTGCCTGGAAAATCCCATGGATGGAGGAGCCTGGTAGGTTACAGTCCATAGGGTCACGAAGAGTTGGACACGACTGAGCGACTTCACTTTCACTTTTCACTTTCCTGCACTAGAGAAGGAAATGCAACCCACTCCAGTGTTCTTGCCTGGAGAATCCCAGGGATGGCGGAGCCTGGTGGGTTGCCGCCTGTGGGGTCGCACAGAGTCGGACACGACTGAAGGAACTTAGCCACAGCAGCAGCAACCCAGTCTACTAATAAGCCCGTTAAAGGTATCCTTCATTACCATTACAGTGCTTTTGACCTCTAGCATTTCTTTTTAGACTTTTTCTTAGGATTTTGTTTTCTGCTCAAATCACCCATCTCTTCTTGTATGCTGTCTACTTTATCCACTAAAGTCCTTAGCATATTAGTCAGTTATTGTTGTTCAGCCACTAAGTTGTGTCCAACTCTTTGCAACTCCATGAATTGCATCATGCCAGGCTTCCCTGTCCTTCACCATCTCCCGTAGCTTGTTCAAACTCATGTCCATTGAGTCAGCGATGCCATCCAACCATCTCATTCTCTGTCACCACCTGCTCCTCTTACCCTCAATCTTTCTTAGAATCAGGGTCTTTTCCAATGAGTCATCTCTTCACATCAGGTGACCAAAGGATCATAGCTTCAGCTTCAGCATCACTCCTTCCAATGACTATTCAGAGTTGATTTCCCTTAATATTGATTGTTTTGATCGCCTTGCTGTCCAAGAGACTCTCAAGAGTCTTCTCCAGCACCACAGTTCAAAAGCATCAATTCTTTGGCGCTCAGCCTTCTTCACAGTCCAACTATCACTTCCGTACATAACTACTGGAAAAATAATACCTTTGACTATATGGACTTTTGTCTACAAAATAGTGTCTTTGCTTTTAAATATGCTCTCTAGATTTGTCATAGATTTTCTTCCAAGGACCTAGATTTTCTTTAAATTTCATGGCTGCAGTCACTGTCTGCAGTGATTTTGTGCATGCATGCATGTGTGCTAAGTCGCTTCACTCATGTCTGACTCTATGTGATGCTATAAACTGTAGCCTGCCAGTCTCCTCTGTCCATGAGATTTACCAGGCAAGAATACTGGATTGGGTTGCCAGGCCCTACTCCAGGTGATCTTCCCAACCCAGGGATTGAACCCACATCTTTTATATCCCCTGCCTTGGCAGGTGAGTTCTTTACCACTAGAACCACCCGGGAAGCCCCAGTGATTTTGGAGCCCAACAAAATAAAATCTGTCACTATTTCCACTTTTCCCCATCTATTTGCCATGAAGTGATGGGACCAGATGTCATGATCTTAGGTTTTTGAATGTTGAGTCTTAAACCAGCTTTTTAACTCTTCTCTTTAACCTTCATCAATAGGCTCTTTAATTCCTGGGACTCGATGGAACTGGGCTAGGAGGGACACTTATTGTGCCCTGTGGATTATTAAAGGGAATGTTTCCAGTGTTACAGGGAATGCTACAAGAGTGTTTCAGATCCATTAAATCGCCTCCACTCTCCTCCTAGACAAGGAAGATGCTCTTACTGTATCTCGAAGACCCTAGGGTTCTCAGAGGAAAGGCCATGTGAAGACACAGCTAGGAGTCTATCATTGACAAGCTGAGAAGAGACCTCTCACCAAAATCAATCCCACTGGCACCTTGATCGTGATTCTGGTCTCCAGAACTAGATCAAGTTCTGAACCTTTGGAGTGGGAACACTGACTTCAAGACCCTAGACTACCAGAGACCTAACCCTAGGGAGTATCAAATAGTGAGAACTCACACAAAGGAAACCAGTTGAATATAAGACCTGGTATCACCCAACCACCAGTAGCACCCTGTGCAGGATGCCTCATCTAAACAACGAACAAAACAAAAATATAAACCCAATCATCAGCAGACAGGATTACCACTTCACTCAGCCTTGCCCAGTAGAGGATAAACAAACACACAAAAACTTAGCACAAATCTCACCCTATAGGACACTTAGACAAACCACTGTACCAATCTCAGGAGGGCAGAAACCAAAAGGAAGAAAGAATTCAACATTGAAGCCTGGGAAAAGGAGACCTCAAAAAAATAAGTTTAAAAAAAATAATGAAAAGGCAGAGAAATATTGCACAAATGAAGGAACAAACTAGAAACACAGAAGTCCAAATAAATGAAGAGGAAACAGGCACACTACCTGAAAAGGAATTCAGAATAAAGATAGTAAAGATGATCAAAAACTCTGAGAACAAAATGGAGAAAATGCAAGATAAATTAATAAATACCTAGAAGAATTAAAGAATAAACATACAGGAAAAAAAACACAATTACTGAAATCAAAAATACTCTAGAAGGAATCAATAGCATAATATCTGAAGCGGAAAACGAATCAGTGAGCTGGAAGATAAAATGGTGGAAATAACTTCTGAAGAGCAGAACAAAGTAAAAACAATGAAAAGAAGTCAGGAGAGTCTCAGAGGCTTCTGGGACAATATCAAATGCACCCACATTAGAATTATAGGGATCCCAGAAGAAAAAGAGAAAAAGAAAGGGTGTGAGAAAAGTTAGAAGAAGTTATAGTTGAAAATTCCCCAACATGGAAAAGGAAATAGTCAATCAAGTCCAAGAGGCACAGAGTCCCATACAGGTTAAACCCAAGGAGAAACATGCCAAGACATACAAATTAAACTAACAAAGACTAAACACAAAGAAAGAATATTGAAAATCAAAAAGGGAAAAGCAACAGCTAATACACAAGAGAAACACCATATGCTTAACAGCTGACCTTTCAGTAGAAATTGTACAGGCCAGAGAGAATGGCAGGATATATTTAAACTACTGAAAGGGAAAAATCTACAAACAAGATTACTCTACCCAGCAAGGATCTCATTTAAAATTGATGGAGAAATAAAAAAACTTTTCATACAAGCAAAAGTTAAGAGAATTCAGTACCACCAAATCAGCTTTACAACAAATGTTAAAGGGACGTCTATAGTCAAGAAGTACAACAGAAGAAAAAAGGTCTACAAAATCAACCCCAAACAATTAAGAAAATGGCAATAGGAACATATAGAAAAATAATTACCTTAAATGTAAATGGATTAAATGCTCCAACCAAAAGACAGACTGGCTGAATAGATACGAAAACAAGACCCATATATATGCTGTCTATAAGAAACCCACTTCAGACCTCAAGACACCTATAGGCTGAAAGTGAGAGGATGGAAAAATATACTCCATGCAAATGGGAAGCAAAAGAAAGCTGGAGTAGCAATCCTCATATCAGATGAAATAGACCTTAAAATAAAGAAGATTAGAAGAGATAAGGAAGGACACTACATAATGATCAAGGGATCAGTCCAAGAGGAAGACATAACAATTGTAAATATTTATGCACCCAACACAAGAGCACCTCAATACATAAGACAAACACTAACAGACACGAAAGGAGAAATGGACAGTAACACAATAATAGTAGGAGACTTTAAACCCCACTCATACCAATGGACAGATCATCAAAATAGAAGATTATTAAGGAAACACAAGTCTTAAATGATGCATTAGATGAGATGGATCTCGATATCTTCAGGACATTCTATCCAAATGCAGAATAATACACCTCCTTCTCAAGTGCACATGGAACATTCTCCAGGACAGACCACATCTTGGGTCACAAATAAAACCACAGTTAGTTTAATAAAACTGAAATAGTATCAAGCATCTTCTCCGACCTCAATGCTAAGAGACTAGATATCAATTACAAGAAAAGAAAAAACTGTAAGAAACACAAACACATAGAGATTAAAAAACACGTTTCTAAATAACCAACAGGTTACTGAAGAAATCAAAAGGGAAATCAAAAAATTTCTACGAACAAATGATAACGAAAACACGACAACTCAAAACCTATGGGATGCAGCAAAAGCAGTTCTAAGAGGGAAGTTTTATAGCAATACTATCCTACCTCAAGAAACAAGAAAAACATAGAATAGACAACCTAACTTTACACCTAAAACAACTGGAAAAAGAAGAACAAAACAACCCAAAAATTAATAGAAGGAAAGAAATCATAAAGATCTGAGCAGAAATAAATGAAAAAGAAATGAAAGAAACAATAGTAAAGACTAATAAAACTAAAAGCTGGTTCTTTGAGAAGATAAATAAAATTGACAAACCTTTAGCCAGACTCATCAAGGAAAAAAGAAAGAAGAACCAAATCAACAAAACTAGAAATGAAAAAGGAGAGGTTACAACAGACAGTGCAGAAATACAAAGGACTAAAAGAGACTATTATGAACAACTATATGGCAATAAAATGGATAACCTGGAAGAAATGGACAATTCTTAGAAAAGTTCAATCTTCCAAGACTGAACCAGGAAGAATAAGAAATTATGAACAACCCAATTACAAGGACTGAAATTGAAGCTGTGACAAAAAAACTCCCAAAAAACAAAAGCCCAGGATGTGAGAGGTGGACTGTGAAGAAAGCTGATCGCTGAAAAATTGATGCTTTTGGACTGTGGGGTTGGAGAAGAGTCTTGAGAGTCCCTTGGACTGCAGGGAGATCCAACCAGTCCATCGTAAAGGAGTTTAGTCCTGGGTGTTCATTGGAAGGACTGATGCTGAAGCTGAAACTCCAGGACTTTGGCCACCTCATGTGAAGGGTTAACTCATTGGAAAAGACCCTGATGCTAGGAGGGATTGGGGGCAGGAGGAGAAGGAGATGACAGAGGATGAGATGGCTGAATGGCATCACCGACTTGATGGACATGAGTTTGAGTAAACTCCGGGAATTGGTGATGGACAGGGAGGCCTGGCATGCTGCGATTCATGGGGTCTCAAAGAGTCGGACATGACTGAGCGACTGAACTGACTGACTGACTGAGATGGCTTCACAGGAGAATTCTGTCAAACATTTAGAGAGGAGCTAATGCCTATCCTTCTAAAACACTTTCAAAAAATTGCAGAGGAAGAAACACTTCCAACCTCATACTGTGAGGCCACCATCACCCTGATACCAAAACCAGACAAAGACAACATGAAAAAAGAAAACTACAGGCCAATATCACTGATGAACATAGATGCAAAAATTCTCAACAAAATTTTAGCAAACAGAATTGAGCAACACATCAAAAAGCATGATCACACCATGATCAAGTTGGGTTTATTCCAGAAATGCAAGAATTCTTCAATACATGCAAATCAATCAATGTGATACACCATATTAACAAATTGAAAGGTAAAAACCATATGATAATCTCAGTAGATTCAGAAAAATCCTTTGACAAAATTCAGCACCCATTTATGATTAAAACTCTTCAAATAATGAGCATAGAAGGAACCTACCTCAACATAGTAAAGGCCATATATGATAAACCTACAGCAAACATTATTCTCAATGGTGAAAAACTGAAAGCATTCCCCCTAAGATCAGGAACAAGACACGGATGTCCACTTTCACCACTATTCAACATAGTTCTGGAAGTCCTAGCACAGCAATCAGAGAAGAAAAAGAAATAAAGGGAATCCAGACTGGAAAAGAAGAACTAAAGCCCTCACTGTTTGCAGATGACATGATACTGTACATGGAAAACCCTAAATATAGTATCAGAAAATTACTAGAGTTAATCAATTTAGCAAAGTTGCAGGATATGAAATCAATACACAGAAATCAGTTGCATTTCTATATACTAAGAATGAATAATTAGAAAGGGAAATTAAAGAATCAATCCGATTCACCATTGCAACAAAATGAATTAAATATCTAGGAATAAACTTACCTAAGAAGATAAAAGATCTGTACACAGAAAATTATAAGACACTAATGAAAGAAGTCAAAGATGATATAAACAGATGGAGAGATATTCCATGTTCCTGGGTAGGAAGAATCAATATTGTTAAAATGACTATACTACCAAACACAATCTCCAGATTCAATGCGATCCCTATCAAATTACCAATGGCATATTTCAAAGAACTGGAACAAAAAATTTCATAATTCATATGGAAACACAAAAGACCCCAAGTAGCCAAAGCAGTCTTGAGAAAGAAGAATGGAACTGGAATAATCAACCTTCCTGACTTCAGATCACACTACAAAGCTACAGTCATTAAGAGACTATGGTACTGGCACAAAAACAGAAATATAGGCAAATGGAACAATATAGAAAGCCAAGAAATAAACCCATGCACCTATAGTTACCTTATTTTTGACAAAGGAGGCAAGAATATTACAATGGGACAAAGACAGCCTCTTCAATAAAGGGTACTGGGAAAACTGGACAGTTACCCATAAAAGAATGAAATTGGAACATTTCCTAATACCTTACACAAAGATAAGCTCAAAATGGATTAAAGACATACCTGTAAGACCAGAAACTATAAAACTCTTAGAGGAAAACATAGGCAGAACACGATGGCATAAATCAAAGCAGCATCCTCTATGACCCACCTCATAGAGTAATGGAAATAAAAACAAAAGTAAACAAATGGGACCTGATTAAACTTAAAAGCTTTTGCACAGCAAAGGAAACATTAAGCAAGGTGAAAAGACAATCCTCAGAATAGGAGAAAATAATAGCAAATCAAACAACTGACAAAGGATTAATTTCCAAAATATACAAGCAGCTCATACAACTCAATGCCAGAAAAGCAAACAACCCAATCAAAAAGTGGGAAAAGGATCTAAACATTTCTCCAAAGAAGACAGACAGATGGCTAGCAAACACATGAAAGATGCTCAACATTGCTCAGTGTTAGAGAAATGTAAATCAAAACCACAATGAGATATCATCTCCCACCAGTCAGAATGGCCATCATCAAAAAGTCTACAAGCCAAAAATGCTGGAGAGGGGTTGGAGAAAAGGAAACACTCTTGTACTGTTGGTGGGAATATAAATTGATACAGCCACTATGGAAGACAATATGAAGATTCCATTAAAAACTAGGAATGAAACCACCATATGAGCCAGCAATCCCACTCCTAGGCATATAACCTGAGGAAACCAAAATTGAAAAAGATACAAGTATCAGTTTGTTCATTGCAGCACTATCTACAATTGCTAGAACATGGAAGCAATCTAGATGTTCATCGACAGATGAATGGATAAATAAGTAGTGGTACATATACACAATGGAATAATACTCAGCCATAAAAAGGAATGCATTTGAGTCAGTTCTTATGAGGTGGATGAACCTAGAACCTTTTATACAGAGTGAAGTGAGTCAGAAAAAGAAAGATAAATATCGTATTCTAATGCATATATATGGAATCTAGAAAAATGTTACTGACGAATTTATTTACAGGGCAGCAGTGGAGAAACAGACATAGAGAATAGACTTATGGACATGTGGAGAGGGGAGGAGAGGATGAGGTGTATGGAAAGAGTAACATGGAAACTTATATTACCATATATAAAATAGATAGCCAATGGGAATTTTCTGTATGGTTCAGGAAACTCAAACAGGGGCTCTGTATCAACCTAGCATGGTGGGATGGGGAGGGAGATGAAAGAGAGATTAAAAAGGGAGGGGATATATGTATATCTATAGATGATTGATATTGAGGTTTGACAGAAAACAACAAAGTTCTGTAAAGCAATTATCCCTCAATCAAAAAATAAACTATTTAAAAAAAAAGAGACTCTTTAGTTCTGTGATTTCTGCCATTAAAGCGGTATCACCTGTATACTCAAGGTTGTTGATATTTTTCCTGGAAATCTTGATTCCAGCTTGTGATTCACCCAGCCTGGCCTTTTGCATGATATACTCTGAACAGAAGTTAAACAAGCAAGGTGACAATATATGGCCTTGACATACTCCTTTCCCAATTCGGAACCAGTCCTCTGTTGCATGTCCAGCTCTAACTGTTACTCCTTCTCCTGCATATAGGTGTCCCAGGAGACAGGTAAGGTGGTCTGGTATTCCCATCTCTTTAAGAATTTACTAGTTTGTTGTGATCTGCACACAGTCAAAGGTTTTAGTGTAGTCAATGAAGCAGGAGTAGACTTTTTTTTGGAATTCCCTTTCTTTTTCTATTATCCAGATGTTGGCAGTTTCACCTCTGGTTCCTCCCCCATTCTAATTCCAATTTGTACATCTTGAATTTCTCAGTTTATGTACTGCTGAAGCCTAGCGTGAAGGATTTTGAGCATAATCTTGCTTTGCTTTATATTCCCAATCTGATAATTCCAACATCCCTGCCATGTCTGGTTTTGATGCCTGTTGTCTCAAATTATGTTGCTTTGCCTTTGAGTATGCCTTGCCATTCTTTTTTTCTTGAAGCTGGACATGATGTACTGGGTAAAAGGAACTGTTATAAATAGGCCTTTAGAAATGTGGTAGTAAGCAGTGGCAGGAGGGCAATCATTCAATAGTCCCATAATTAGGTCTCAGTCTTCTAGGGGTACAAGTCTTTAGAGTTTGTACCGCTAGACTGTGAACTTCACAAATGCGTCCCAATTCCCCCTCCATCTACCCCCTAAGGTGGGACAGGATTGCTGGACCAGGCTAAAGTTAGATATTTCTCTTCTCTCATATGGAATCTAGGGCTGCCTGGAGTTGAATCAAATCCCTCCTGCAAAGTTAGACTCTGATAAAAACCCCAGCAAAGTAGGCTCCAGGTATTTAGACTCTCCTGAGGGCAGGCCTTCTTAAGAACAGAGTGCTATGGTATGTTTCATAATGGTTCCTTTCTGTCTTGCCCTCCTAGAAGCATAAGGAGAATTTTCTCCATTTATGGAAAACCTGATCAACCTCTTGGAGATAATTCTTCTTATAGAATAGAGGCCTCCTATGACAGGGTCCTCTAGAGTCTTTAAATCTTGGAGTTGTCCACACTGAGTACCCAGCAATTACAATTCAGGCTTTCCTACCCTGACACTGGTTCCCATATAGTTTCTACTCATGAGTCTATGCTCCAGGAAGCTGTAACTCTTTGTATCTGCCTATCTGTCTCTTGGGTCTTGGGCACAGGATTTACTCTCTGTCATTCCCTGTCTTAGAGATCCAAGAAGAGTAGCTGATTTTTGTCTGCTCAATTTTTAACTTCTTGTTAGGATGAAGTGGTGACTTCAAGCTTCTTATAAGCAGAATAGGAAACCAGTGGAGCAACCTAATTTAGAGGTCTTCAGAGACAAAGGGAAAACCTGTAACTTGACATAGATTTACTCTTCAGGTTTGAATTGCCTTTTAGGGGAAAAAATCCACCTGGCCTTTGCCAAGATAGAATCAGATGGAATTTGAAACGGAAGGAGAAAGGACAGCATCAGAAATGAAATAATAATAACAGATATAATATTATATACCTATATTATTTTATTTAATCCTTACAATAATCTGATGAAATGGGTGTTTTATCTCCATTTAATAGATGAGGAAACTGAGGCTTAATAACTTGAGCAAGATCACTGGGATAATAAGCAGAGCAGCAAAAATGGGGATCTTTATCACTCTGTAATACTATGTTGCCAAAGTATTCAAAAGAGTGAATAAGGAACTAAATAAAAAGAATTACTATGGTAAGATTTTTGAGTAAATTCCTCAGCTTGTTATTTTCCTTATCCTGTCTGTTTCTCTGTAATAATTAGCAGCAAAGGACATTAGAAACCAGTTACAATAAGAAATGTTTGTTTTGAAGTGCAGATACTACTCAAGAACCAAGTTTATAGAAAGTTCTCCCAAGGTGAAAAGTAGATGATGGTCAAAATTAACAGGGTAAAAAAAAATAGGCTCACTCCTTAGGAAATATAAAAAGTAGTCAGAAGAATATGGGACATTCATGTAGTCCAGGATATGGAACCTGAGACCAGGAATCAAAAGTCCTATGAAAGTTCCCCAACACAAACATTCCTCTATACTGTTTCAGCATCTCAATCTACAGTTGGACTATCAATTTATTTCTTAGGTCTGAGCATGTATCTGTTCCTCCAAGTCATTCATTATCTGTGTTATAGTCCTGACTAATGTGTTTGTGAGCACGCATTCTTGCAACATACTGCTCCTTTCAGCCTTGAAGCCCTTCTTTATAAAATTACCTCTCTACCAAGTCTGTTATGGATTCACAACTGAGATGCAAACATGGACAAACAGGGAGTGACTCAGAAAGAAAGCTGGTGAACAAAGAACCCTAATGTTCATAGTCTTGGGGTTAAGATAGCTCTAATTAGGCATACCTCCCACTTCCTCCTCCCCTTGCCATTACAACCTATTGGAAGAAAGGTAGAAAGGAGGGAATGAGGGATAAAAGAGTATGAGAAATTATTAAAAATTACCAAATACCTTCCATATTTCAGATGCTGTGTTTTGACATGTCTTTGGGCTTTAAGTTCATTTAATAGTCACAAAGGACCTCAGACTTCCCTTTTGTAGTTTATTTTCCTTTGTCTTCAGAATTGACTAGAGTTACTTCAACCACATATCCCTTGCATAAAAAGTATATTTGGGTTAGCTTCTGATCAAGATAATATAATAGGTTTATGCTTTGATATTCCCCTCTGCTTTAATTACACAATGATGGGCAAAGTAGAAAAGCACAAAAATAGAAGACATAATTGAAATCAAGTAAAAGATAAGCAGCTCTATGGTCAAGACATACAACAGAAACACTGTGTGAGACAGGATCTGAAAGCTGGAGAGTTTTAGAATTCAAAAACAAGCAGTTTACCCAAAGTTCAACTCCTATAACTGGTACATATCAACACTCATGAAGACAGAGACTAAACCCTCCACTATCCACTGGCAACAAATAGGGGGATTTTAATGTTCCCAAAGGATGCTGAAAACATATATCTGATGCCTTGCCACATGAACAGGTGCAATAGGGGGGAAAAGCTGCTTTGGCCATGTCTAACACTGTGTAACAAGTGTCATCAGTCTGCACAATAGATAAAGATATAGTCACAATGTCTAAAACACCCAGGGCACTGGAAGATACAATTGAATTCTGTTGGCAATAATCCACTGTAAGCCTCTAGTTTCTGTTAGTTTGTTTAAGTGGCCATATTAAGATAAACATTTCTTAATATTTCTTTGCCTTTAAGTTCTTAATTAACAGAGATACTAATTAAATAATGGTTTCCCTTTGTTCTCATGGGATTCCATACCATTTCTTTTGGATCATCATCAAGGGACAGAAAGTTTAGAAAATGATTTAAGTACCAGAATGCCAGCATTTTTGTGATAATTCCCTGAGCTCAAATTTCCACAGGCAATCAAATAGAAGCAGATGACACATGCACATACAGTGGACTGCATTACAGAAGAGGAACCCTGAGTTTAGGGAACCCAAATTGTTATAATATGTAGTAAACATGCCTGCTCTTCACTCTAGAGGAAGACATATTATACTGGAAAGTAAGAAAACCTGTGCTTTGCACCAGAGGGAAATGGTGTCTCTAAAATCCAATAATGAACTTGATAAACATCTGTTTATGTCCTAAATAAACAGCAGTCACTGCCTCATGAAGGATGTTCAAAAACATAAAGGACCCGTGGATAATTGTCTTCCAAAAAATATGTTAAAAGATTCTCAATATCATTAGTGAACTGTGTGATATAATATACCCATTGTTGTTTGTTGTTTAGAGGCTATGTTGTGTCTGACTCTTTTGCAACCCAATGGACGGTAGCCCTCCAGGCTTCTCTGTCCATAGGATTTCCCAAGCAAGAATACTGGAATGGGTTGCCTTTGGGTGTCTTCCTGACCCAGGGATCAAATCTGCATATCCTGATTGACAGGTGGATTCTTTACCACTGAACCATCTGGGAAACCCAGTTACACTGAATTAAACAGGAAGTGTTTAAGTGTTGACTTAAGTATGTTGTTGTTTCTTAGTTGCTAAGACATATCTGACTCTTTTGTGACCCTATGGACTGTAGCCCACCAGGCTCCTCTGTCCATGGGATTTCCCAGGTAAGAATACTGGAATGGGTTGCCATGCCCCCTTCCAGGGGATCTTCCCGACTCAGGGATCAAACCCACATGTCTTACATCTCCTGCATTGACAGGCAGGTTCTTTACCACTAGCACCACCTGGGAAGCCTGTGTTAATTTCTGTATCTAACCATTTAACTAATACTTTTAAGCTTCAGTCTATATGTAAATCTAGGAAAAGAGTAAATGTTACATTCAACATCTCACTGCTCCCCAATCCATTCAGTTTAGTCTATGAGACTGTGATCATCCTCTTTGCTGCTGCTGCTGCCGCTAAGTCACTTCAGTTGTGTCCGACTCTGTGCGACCCCATAGACGGCAGCCCACCAGGCTCTACCATCCCTGGGATTCTCCAGGCAAGAACACTGGAATGGGTTGCCATTTCCTTCTCCAATGCATGAAAGCGAAAAGTAAAAGTGAAGTTACTCAGTCGTGTCCGACTCTTCACGAACCCATGGACTGCAGCCTATCAGGCTCCTCCATCCATGGGATTTTCCAGGCAAGAGTACTGGAGTGGGTTGCCATTGCCCTCTCCAATCATCCTCTTTACTCTGCCTTTAATATCATTCTATTCTCCATGGCTTATCTGTTATTTTCCTTTGCAGCCTGTATCAAGACCTATTTCCATAATGAGATTTTCCTAAATCTTACCACTACACTTTGCTCCAAAAAGCTTTGTCTGAATAAAAACATATTACTACCAGTGACCAATAATAATTTCAGTGTTTTATATTTTACGGCACTCTATAGTTTAAAATCATTTACACATTATGTCACTCATATGACATTCAGGTGAAGATGAGCTACTGTGCAGAACTAATTTTGTATCTGCTGACTCTAACATTTTGCATCTCCTCACACACTCAGCATTAAGATCTTTCAAAAAGTTCACATTTAAATGTATACCTCAATGTTGTTTTTTATAAGTATTTTCCTGGTAGAAGGCTTTTTTTTTTTTTAAGACTGAAAACCAAAAGATGTTTTAGTTGTGAACATAAACTCATCACTGATAATAAAAATGAAACATCTTGTTAAGTCTTGCCTGTGCAGCATGCACAGAGGCCCTGTTCTGTCCAGGTACAATACAATCTGGCTGCCTAATAATGGGTAGATATGTAACAGTCCATAGAAAAACTCTGAAAGGGTAGAAGATGGACAGTTACAACCTTATCTATACTACACAATTCTTCTGACATACAGAAATGAGCATTCTAACAGAAAGACCCTATGCAAGATGATAGGAGGATCCCATATAGAAGGATCCCAATTAGAAGGATTCTATATACAAGCCTCTCACTTGCCAAGGGAGACCCATTCCGGCTTAAATCTAAATTTCTCTGTACACAGTTTCCCCACAAGTTGGATTCACATGCTTAAAAGCCATGATCTTGAGGAGTCCTAATGGCCAAGGATTAGAGACTACGCAGGACAGGGGAAGATGAGAAGAGCAGAACTTCACTCTTCCTTTTTCACTAGAGAAATCCTGTTACATCTAAGCTTTGTTTTTAAGGCCTAAATGTTAATCCTGCTTGATTTAATCAGTTCCATGTAGGGGAAAACATATATTATAAATTTCAGCAAATGAAGAGAACTACAAATTTCTGTTATCAAAAAAGACCTATTCAATAGTCATTTATTAATAATATTAATTCTTTATTCTGCTTTATGTTACTGTTTGTCTATCAGTGTGCCTGATTCCTTATGTTTCTAGTCTTTGTGATCCCATGGACTATATAGGAATTCTCCAGGCCAGAATACTGGAGTGGGTAGCCTTTCTCCAGGGGATCTTCCCAACCCAGGGGTCGAACCCAGGTCTCCCACACTGCAGGTGGTTTCTTTACCCGTTGAGCCACAAGGGAAGCCCAAGAATACTGGATTTGGGTAGCCTATCCCTTTTCCAGTGGATATTCCCAACCCAGGAATTAAACCAGGGTCTCCTGCATTGCAGACGGATTCTTTACCAACTGAACTATCAGGGAAGCCCCATATTTCTGCTTACTTTGCAAATTACTTATAATAAATCATGTACTTTATATTTCTTCAAAATCTCTAATATTGCTATTTCAAAATTAGTTTAAAATATATGAATTTTTAAAAATCTTTATTTTCTCTGTACAATTTTGGCTGTAGGAAGGATTGATCATTTTTAATGTTAAAAACCTGTTTCTAATTGTTAACTTTTATAATTAAGAGGGTGATTGGGGAAAAGAGAAAATAAGTGGATATCAGGTTGAATCCAAGTTCCAGTGAAAAGGATAAGGTAACAAAAGACAAAAAAGAAGAACAAATGGGAGGAATGAAATGAAAAAAAAAAAGAGCTGTTAGCCAACCAGAACTGACTATAAAAATGAATGTAGCCAGGTTAGATATAAGTACAAATGGGACTAAGATATACTGTGTAGGTAAATTCTTCATCTTGAAACAGGAAAAAATGGATACAGTTATGTGCAACATACATATGTAATTGGATTCCCCCAATAAATTAATAAAGTTTTATAAACTATAGATCTCTGTTAAAAATGACAGAGATTATAATGGAGATAAAGACATTATATGTGTAAAGGGACACATTACTAACAGGACTACTTAGAATGGAAACAGCAAAATTGGACTTCTATGACATTCATGGATTAAACTCTAGGTAAAGAGAAGACAATAAATTGGACTTTCAGCATTCACAAAAATTCTGGACTGATATTTCTTAGCCTTGGGTACTGAACAGAATCATCCAGAAATTTTTTAAAATCTAAAGCTTACTTCAGAATTATACAAAGTTGAATTAGATAAATATGCAATTTTACAGACCCTTCCATGGATTTTTAGTTTGTGACTTATGATTCTGCTTTCTCTGTAATGCAGGTTATGATGATATTTACAACTGTCTACTATGGAATAGGCAATGGCACCCCACTCCAGTACTCTTGCCTGGAAAATCCCATAGACGGAGGAGCCTGGTAGGCTGCAGTCCATGAGGTTGCTAAGAGTCGGACACGACTGAAGTGACTTAGCAGCAGCAACTATGGAAAAACCAGGCAGAAGTGGTAAATGGTTAGAGTTCCAAGTTCTTAAAGAAGTTGTATTCACTTCCACCCTCACCTCATTTTGAGCCTCTGGTTTAGGCATAAGAATAATGAAAACTATTAAATTAGCATGATGAAGAAAGTCACTTCTAAAAATTAAGGGACTTGAATTCTAATGTATGTCCGCACTTATTTCTTGGGGTACAATAAAGTCCAAAAGCTCAGAGAAGAATACTTCAATGAGTGAGAACTCAAGACACCATAGAATCGACTCATATCCTTCTCAAGAAAGTTAACATTATCTACATTCAATGATAACAACCATGAACATCTCTTATGCTCCTATTTTGAAAGGCTCAGCTTTTGAAAGGCTGTAAAGGTAAAGTTATTAACACTGACTTTTCATCAAAGGAGGCCAGTGATTTCAGTAGTGCAAAACTATCCATGATGTTGAAGTTCCAGTCTCTACACTTGATTGCACTAAGGATGATGAATTGGAGAACAAGGAATGAAGAGACTGAATGTTTGGAAGTTAATAAACAAATATGACCCCTTGTGATAATTTATGTGGGAACATGGTCAAAGTTTAAATGAAAAGACGGGTTGAGACATATGGTAAAATAAATTCCTTCAACATAGGGCAGTAATTTTGCTGCAGAATCTTGGGGGTTAGCAATTGTTTTTCTGACCAGAGGTATAAAATGATAAAAGTAATATATAGTACAAATTGTGGGGATTCTTTTCAATTCACAGAGTCCATAAGAATATAACCTGTTTCCATTAGGACTTTTGTACACATCGATCTTTGTCCCCAATGAATCAGAAGTTACCAAAAGGAATCATAAATAGTGGAAATTATATATAATACTTTTCAAGTTTCCATATAGCAGAATTAGTATAAACTGAGACATCCCTGAAATTCATCTACAAATGTTGTTTCCAAATAATTCATTTAATGATATTATCAATTATGATTTCCAGATTACATATGACCAAAGATACTGTACTTAAAGCTATAGAAATTATTAACATTGCTTTTATGAGATTATTACAAAATATTCAAGGGTATATTGACTAACACAAAGATTAATAAGGATAAAGACAAATAAACAGATACAAATACAGATGCTTATATAGAATTATTCCTATAAAAAAAAAAAAAAGAATTATTCCTATAAAAGAAAGAAGTGAACTATTAATTTGTTTTTTATCTTTGCTTATTTAAATTTCAACAAAAATCAAGAGACTTTTAGGTAAGGTTAAGAAATAATTATCATGAATATCTCTTTCTCTGAAAAAAAATTATATTTGCCATCTAACGACATTTTTCCCTTAGCTTTGGAAGATTTTATACTTAGGTCTTTGGGAGAAAACTCTCAATTTTAAGAAAATTTCCTTTTTTCATTTAAAATTAAACAGTAAGTCAACCAATCCAAGCACTATAGGAATGATGTGAGGCCCTTCGCTTTTGCATATAATGATATGTATGTGTGGTAAGAAGTTCATCTTAGCTAAATTTCAAGTTTTGTTTCAGAAGATAACAGTGTGATTTGGGCATTGTTCCCAGAAGTTCCTTTGGGAGAAAATGACACATTTCAAAACTGCAGAGCTCCAGTTGTACTTGGTTAAAATAATCATTTTAGAATGGAGGTTTTCTGTGTCTGTTTAAAGAACTGTTCTGTGTGTCTGAGTTCACATTTGAGAGATATCAAATTATGTGAACTCCAGGCTGTGTATAGTTACAGCTAATAATAAACACAAAGTGTTGAGTTGTGATATCAACTAAATGTATTCACACCTCCTTATTTGAGTTTAGGACAGTACTTTCCTCACCAAAAATAATTAAAACCAGATAGCTAGGTAGCGCAGCTGGATTTAGGACAAATATGTCACTAAAAAATATCTACTTCTACCCTGAAGCAGAAAGTAGTGTCTCCTTAAAAATAAAATTATTTTATGGCAACAGGATGTACAATTATACCATAGTCTCTGTTGTACTATCCACTTTTACAAGTGAATTAAGAGAAACAAGAAAAAAAACACCCAGAAGAAAAACAAGGACTGAGTCCAGTAAGACTGAAAGATGTAATTGTCTTTCTACATGACAGCAGCATTTTTCACAGCAAAGACAATACTGAAATATCTGTCATGATAAACAATATAAGTTTAAATTCAGCACTCGACCCAATATTGTTTTAAGTTGCATACAGAGTTAAGCACTTTATAGTTAAAGTGGAAGTAGAATGTTAGGAAGACCCTTAAAGGACTTTAATTTTCAGATATAAAAATCACTTAGAATGTATTATGAAACTTCATAATTACAGGTTCTTAATAAAACAAAAATGGCAAGGTATTAGACAGAATCATTTCTATATCCACTTAATCAAAAATTTGGTTAAAATTCTATTCTCCATTGCCAAGAGAAATATGTTGAGGATAAAATGAGTGTATAAGTCATGTTTTCATAAGCCACTAGCTTTCGGAAGACAGTTTTTTTATTTGTTTTTAAAGGCAGCTCAGAAGAAGAAAGAGACCGAACTTAATGGTGCTAACATTGTTAGAAGGGCTGGACCAACATTACTGGCATTGTTCTCACTGTAAAATAAAGGTATTATTATATTTAAAAAGGAAAAATTAAAAGTTCAGCTTTTCTGTTTGAAACAATGGCCAAAATAATTACATTCTATATATTTTTCTCTATTGTACACAAGTAATACAATTAAAATGTTCATTGAAGACCCTCATACCTCACTTAAAAGATACTTTTTCCAAACACAACCTCAACACCAGTTCTCTCTAAAAATATAGACTATACATGAAGATCAAGTTTTTAATTGTAAATTTATTTAACTTTATTACTTTTTAAAGAAAAAATGTATACCTTGTTTCAAATGAAATTTGACTTTCATATTTTATAGCCATCAAAATTAATTTGAGTTGTTTTTTTTCCATTCTATACTACAGACCTTTGAAATACATTTTTTTCAACCTTTCTAATAACTAGTATATCTGCAAAAAGTCAATAAATATCAGTTTAGAAGCCTTGTCAGTATAGGCTAATAATATTCTGTCCTTTCTTCTCCTCACTAAGCCCTAATTATGACAGAAAATCTACTTAATAGTGAAATTCAAAATGGAGATATTGATGACTACATTAGACTCTAGTTAGAAGACATCCTATGTAGAGTAATAAATCCTGGTATAAGTGAAATACATTATGAACATAATCATGGCTAAACAAACTTGTATGTGTCTTATCCTGAAAGAAATAAAAAATGAGAAAAATATAGTCATTGCTCTCAAGATGTTTAAAACAGTCTAAAGATGTAGGGAAGTACAAATAGTTTTAAAAGATAACAATGCTAATTTCATTACAGAATATTTTCAACTATAATGCCCGTTTTAGACATGACAATAGCAAGATTTCTGTGTTCCTATGAATATTCAGATACATTTCAAACATTCCTAGGAGTGGAATAAAATAGCTGTCATCATTTTTTCATTTTGACATCATTTTCATATTGGAAAAAACAAGGAGAATTTTCATTCAACTTTATTCTGTTCTCTTCACCACCTCTCTTCTCAAATAAGACATTCATTTTAATGGGAGCATTTCACTAAGCAGCAGTTTACTTACTATATTATTGCTTCTACTCTTTTTTTTAAGCTTCTACTCTTTCATTAGCATTTTAGTTTATAAATATAAGCTTTGATTTTTGAAACATTTCTTGAACTACTTATGTTCAACCATGCTAAGAGATTTTGGTCTTCAAACAAGATATTTGTGACCAAACAGTAATACTAATAAAAACTAACAATGTGCCAACTAGATAAATTGTTTAATAATGAATACCATATGAATACTACATTATCCATATATCCACATTGTGAAATATGGGTCATTGAAAGCTTTTTAATGAAACTTCTTAAAATTGATAAAGATTAGTTTTTTTTTCCTCCTCTTTTTCATCATTAGTGACCTTATAATTGTATGCAAATTTGTTACTTTATTCTTTGAATCAATTCTAATGAGATATTACTTTATTCAGAACAAAATAAGTCCAAATTTTCCAACTTCACTTTTGATTTTTGCCAGGAAATGATTTTTCTTTAGGGAGACTGTGTGCATAGTTTTTGCTAAATAATCATAAATTAAAACACTGAGCAATTAACACATGGTGGAGACTGTAGTTTATCTTATTGAACTCTTACAAACAGCCTATGAACTGGTAGCATTTCTCTCCCTAATCTAAATGTGAATAAAGTGAGACAAGATTAGGTAGGTAACTTGCCTAAAGTTCAAGCTAACAAATGCCACCTGGAGGATTGGAACCCATTCCTTCTGAGACCTGAGCCATCACTCTTAGTCACTTGAACATGACACTTCTCCTAAAAAATGAACATCCCTTTAATGTAACAAGTATCAACGACTGGACGATATACCATACAGGAGCAGACCTTGGTATTGCTTAGGTAAGAGGTGTTGCTTACTTCATGTATGCAATTTCTGGAAAAATCTAACCAACTCAGGTATATTGGTAAAAGATCACTTGGAATATTATTTAAAATTTTCTAATTGAGAACAGAACCTACATTATAAAATCCATGTTTTATAGTTATATAACTTTAATAGATACACATACTCATATGTACAATAAAATTTTTAAAAAACACATATAATAAAATAAAAAAACAATAGACTGTGGCTCTATTCTGAATCATGAATCCCCATCACTTGCCAGAGGAGCTAGTGAAATGTTTCCTACTCCCTAAGGGAATCACTTTATGACAGCTGTTTCTATGTTATGACCAGACCCACTTGAATATATCATACTGGTTCATGGCTCGTCATTATATCTGCCAGTTCACTCAGATCAGGTTATATCTGATATATCAGGCCTGTTATACCTGCTGTATATTCTGTTATATCAGGCCTCATTTGCTAAACAGTGTAGCATCTTTTTACAGCTTTGTAATTGCTCAAAATTAAATATTTAAAATACAGACTTCAAGTATTTCTATTCCTATACAAAGAATCATATAATGCATCAACTTTCAGAGGTGCAGCTATTTTCCAACTCAAGTCTTAAGAGTTACATATTTAAAATATAGTTTTTTTTTCTTTGTACAACTGCAAAGAAAAAGATTTTATAAATATTTCTGGATTTGGAAAGTAACAGAACAAATTCCAGACTGAATGTTACATGAGGGCTGTTCCTTAGTGCTTTCAGCTCAAGCGCCATGACAATCTGGTTGCTGTAATCAATTGTAAGGTTTCTCATTAATAGTATTAAAAATATGCTGTTCATGGGGCTTCCCAGGTGCCACTAGTGGTAAAGAACCAGCCTGCCAATGCAGGAGACATAAGAGACGCAGGTTCAATCCTGGATCGAGAAGATACACCAGAGGAAGGCATGGCAACCCATTCCAGTATTCTATCATGGAGAATCCCATGGACAGAGAAGCCTGGTGGGCTACAGTCCATAGGGTCGCAAAGAGTCAGACATAACTGAGGCAATTTAACACGCATGCATGCATATGTTGTTTACAGTAATGAAAGGTCTCAGTCTCCTTTTCTGACTGTTCTGATAAAGTCCTTTCCTTTATCCAGTTTGTAATTTCTAAAAGGTATACATTTTCTGAGTTTTGTGCATCTCTTCCACTAGACTGTAAGTTGCCCTGGCTATCCTTTCATTGGTACATCCCCGGTGCTCAACAAACCATCCATGCTCTAACACTGTCTGGGCATAAAAAAGAATGAATAAATCTTGTCCTTTATGGTTCTAACTTCCACAATTAAGTCAGAGTAATAATTCTGAAATACAAATCAAGACCTTTAATTTATATTAAAACTTTTCAGTGGCCTCCTACTTCCTAAAGTAGGAGCCTACAGCTCTTTTGAAAATATGCAAAATCGTTGACTACTGGACATACCCTATCTCCAGCCTCCTTTTCTTCCATCTCTGTGCTCAATTCCTACTCCATGAATTCAGAAATACTGGAAGTTACATAAATGTTCCAAACCTTCACATTATCCCAAATTTTGGACATGCTATTCCATACACCTTAAAAGCTCTGCTCTCAACACAATCCTTAGACCCTGAAATGTGATTACATATGTCTACTTCTTCAAGGAGTTATTCAAGGTTTCTGTGTAATTTTTCAGTGATGCATTTCCTAATGCTCTCAAATATAATTAGATTCTCCCTTGCTTATGCTTCCATTGCATTTTGTCATATTGTAATTATAGTGATTATTATGTTTATTCATGATTTACTTTAGCTTCTACTTTCCTACCAGGCTAGGATCATGACTACATAACCATCTTATGATCAAGAGTTGTAGGCTTCATCTTAGTGTTATCAGTACCTGAGTGCCTACATTACAAGAGATCTTCTATAAGGATGTAATGAATGAATGAAAGAATGGAGGTCTCACTGTTAATTAATGTTCATGCTCATTTCAGTTCAGTCATGTCCAATTGTTTGTGACCCCATGGACTGCAACATACCAGGCTTCCCTGTCTTTCACTAACTTACAGAGCTTGCTCACACTCTGGCCCATCGAGTCAATGATGCCATCCAACCATCTCATCCTCTGTTGCCCCCTTCTCCTGCCTTCAATCTTTCCCAGCCTCAGGGTCTTTTCCAAGGAGTCAGTTCTTCACATGAGGTAGCCAAGGTATTGGAGTTTCAGCTTCAGCATGACTCCTTTCAATGAATATTCAGGATTGATTTCCTTTAGGATTGATTGGTTGGATCTCCTTGCAGTTCAAGGGACTCTCAGGAATCTTCTCTTATACCACAGTTCAAAAGCATCAATTCTTCAGCGATCAGCTTTCTTTATGGCCCAATTCTCACATTCTTACATGATCACTGGAAAAGACATAGGTTTGACTAGATGGACCTTTGTCGACAAAGAAATGTCTGTGCTTTATAATACGCTGACTAGGTAGGTTATAGCTTTCCTTCCAAGGAGCAAGCGTCTTTTAATTTCATGGCTGCAGCCACCATCTGCAGGATTTTGGAGCCCAAGAAAATAAAGTCTCTCACTGTTTCCATTGTTGTCCCATCTATTTGCCATGAAGTGATGGGACTGGATGTCATGATCTAGGTTTTTTGAATGTTGACTTTTACACCAGCTTTTACACTCTCCTCTTTCACTTTCATAAAGAGGCTCATCAGTTCCTTTTCGCTTTCTGCCATAACGGTGGTGTCATCTGCATATCTGAGGCTACTGATATTTCTCCCAGAAATCTTGATTCCAGCTTGTGCTTCATCCAGCCAGGCATTTTGCATGATGTACTCTGCATATAAGTTAAATAAGCAGGGTGACAATATACAGCCTTGATGTACTCCTTTCCCAATTCTGAACCAGTCCACTGTTCCATGTCCAGTTTTAACTGTTGCTTCCTGACCTAAATACAGATTTCTTAGGAAGTAGGTAAGGTAATCTGATATTCCCATCTCTTTAACAATTTCCCACAGTTTGTTGTGATCCACACAGTCAAAGGCTTTGATGTAGTCAATCAGTTCAGTTCAGTTCAGTCGCTCAGTCGTGTCCAACTCTTTGCGACTCCATGAATCGCAGCATGCCAGGCCTCCCTGTCCATCACAAACTCCCGGCGTTTACTCAAAGATGTAGTCAATAAAGCAGAAGTAGATGCTTTTCTGGAACTCTCTTGCTTTTTTCTATGATCCAAAAGATGTTGGCAATTTGTTCTCTGGTTCCTCTGCCTTTTCTAAATCTAGCTGGAACATCTGGAAGTTCTCAGTTCACTTACTGCTGAAGCCTGGCTTCGAGAATTTTGAGTATTTCTTTCTTCACATGTGAGATGAGTGCAATTGGGAAGTAGTTTGAATATTATTTGGGATTGCCTTTCTTTGGGATTGGAATGAAAACTGACCTTTTCCAGTCCTGTGGCCACTGCTGTTTTCCAAATTTGCTGGCATATTGAGTGCAGCACTTTCACAGCATCATCTTTCAGGATTTGAAATAAATCAACTGTAATTCTATCACCTCCACTCGCTTTGTTCATAGTGATGTTTCCTAAGGCCCAGTTGACTTCGCATTCCTGGATGTCTGGCTCTAGATGAGTGATCATACCATCGTGATTATCTGGGTCGTGAAGATCTTTTTTGTATAGTTCTTCTTTGTATTCTTGCCACCTCTCCTTAATATCTTCTGCTTCTGTTAGGTCCATACCATTCCTGTCCTTTATTGTGCCCATCTTTGCATGAAATATTCCCTTGGTATCTCTAATTTTCTTGAATAGATCTCTAGTCTTTCCCATTCTATTGCTGTCCTCTATTTCTTTGCAATGATCACTGAGGAAGGCTTTCTTATCTCTCCTTGCTATTCTTTGAAACTCTGCATTCAGACAGGTATATCTTTCCTTTTCTCCTTTGCCTTTTACTTCTCTTCTTTTCTCAGCTATTTGTAAGGCCTCCTCAGACAACCATTTGGCCTTTCTTGCATTTCTTTTTCTTGGGAATGATCTTGATCACTGCCTCCTGTATAATGTCACAAACCTCCATCCATAGTTCTTCAGGCACTCTATCAGATCTAATCCCTTGGATCTATTTGTCACTTCTACTGTATAATCATAAGGGATTTGTTTTTGCTGACTATATAGAGCTTCTCCATCTTTGGCTGCAAATAATATAATCAATCTGACCTTGGCATTGACTGTCTGGTGATGTCCATGTGTAAAGTTGTCTCTTGTGATGTTGGATGAGGGTATTTAACCATGACGAGTGGGTTCTCTTGGCAAAACTCTGTTAGCTTGTGCCCTGCTTCATTTTGTACTTCAAGGCCAAATGTGTCATTCAACAGCCACTGAGAGTCCATCTTAATTAATATACTTCCACTGTGCTATATATTGGAGATATTAGACATGAAGATGTAGCCCCTACCAACAAGGAGGTTAAAATCGTGTGTAAGGGAGCTGCTGCTGCTACTGCTGCTGCTAAGTCACTTCAGTCGTGTCTGACTCTGTGCGACCCCACAGATGGCAGCCCACCAGGCTCCCCCGTCCCTGGGATTCTCCAGGCAAGAACACTGGAGTGGGTTGCCATTTCCTTCTCCAATGCAGGAAAGTGAAAAGTGAGAGTGAAGTCGCTCAGTCGTGTCCGACTCTTGGTGACCCCTTGGACTGCAGCCTACCAGGCTCCTCCATCCATGAGATTTTCCAGGCAAGAGTACTGGAGTGGGTTGCCATTGCCTTCTCCAAGTCAGTTATGGCCAGCATCCATTCAGGTGGTACCATCTTTAGACTGGTATATGCCAACAGTTGTTAAATATTTTTAATATCATGCCTACATGGAAAGTATTCTTTCCAGATTCTTGACAAGAGGTACAATTTTTAATTGTCTTATCAGAAAATCCTAATTAAAAGCCTACATTAGAGAAACAATATTTATAAATAGCTCCCCTAAATCTAGAGCTCTCAGGATTTGGGGACACAGTTCCTTTGAGAATGTAGTAAGACATTTGGACCATCTCCTTAGAGGAAACCTCACATGTAGATCTATTAAACTTTACATGTAGACCTATGAAAGTTCAAATGAAATTTCAGAAATTTTGAAGGTTCTTTGAAGTTTATATAGTTACCAGGCTAAGAATTTCTGGATGTATACACTAAAATTGACCCCTAGAGCAATACTCAAAGAGTTGTATACTTAGATGTAATTATTCTTACCATTTGTAGAATTTCTTATATTATTTAATATCATGCTATTCTTTACTTTCCATTTCTGCTCATTTCCACCACCATTCTAGCTCAAGTCACTGTTGTATCTTATCTCTAGCCTCTTATGATAACCCTTTCCTTCATTCTATTTTTTCTTCCTTCAAATCTATTACAAATAGCAATCAAAGTGATATTTTACAAGATTACAACACTACTCAATGCAAAATCCTTTAAATGTTTTCCATCACATTCATAACAAAGTCCATATTCCTTACAAAGTTGACAAGGCCCTGAATGTCCTGATTCCCAATGTTTCTACAGCTTCACCTTTTAGTAGCTTCCCTTTCCCAGGACACTTCAATGACACTGGTCTCATTTCAGTTCTTCAGTGGTATCATATTTTCTCCTATCTTTATGTATTCTGTTCTTCCTGCTTAAGATGTTCTTTTTGACCCCTTAAGCTGATGAGTTCCTTCTTATTGGGTTAAATATCACTTTTTGAGAGAGGGCTTTCTAACAAATCTCTCCAGTATAAGTCCTTCAAAAAAAAATAAATAAAAAATAAAATAAGTCCTTCAAAACATTCTATAATTGTCATTTATGTGAAGGAATATTTATTTATGCTTTCCTCCCTAACTAGACAGTAAGCTCTATGAGAGTGAGCATGATTCATGTGAAAGGGATACATAGCACAGTGTCTCACACAAAAGACCTCTCAATAAATTAAGTATATAAAACAGTAATAAAATGACACAATCTAAGAACAAAAAATACGCAATTCTTTATAAGATACATTATAGGGATAGGATGTTATCTACTGCAACATAAAGTTTCCTATATATGAAGAGTCTTGGAAAAGACATCTGATCAATATGTTTGATTTGCCATGCTCCAAATATATACAAAGGTTAAATAAATTGTAGTCAAAATATTTTGAATATATGGTCAAATTTGAATAAATGAAAGAAGAAAGGAAGGAAGAGAAAATTCCATGTTCCAGAAACAAAATGTATTTAAAGCAAAAATTTGGAGTAAAAGCCAAATGGTTCATTAAGATGATAGAATACTAATCTTAATGCCAGGGACTGAAAATTTAATTCTTGTACATGAATGTAGCCGAGATCTCTGGACAATACAAAGTAGAGGGTTGTACTTTAAACCCATATATAAAGTCAAGATCTATAAAGGTAACCCTACCAATGAACAGAAACTAGAGAAATTCTGTCTCCTATTTATTATCTGTTTACTATGTGTTCCCAGCATGGATAAAAATACAGTTTTTCAAAAAAACTGAAATTCTAAGCTAAAAAGCTAAATTCTAAGCTAAAACTGAAAATCTAAGCAAACTGATGCTTGTTTGCTGCTGAAAACCAGAGAAAAGGAGTAAACATTTATTAAAATTTCCAGCAGAAAGTTAAATCAAACACCTGGGTGTTTACTTTTGCAGTCCAGGATGCAACTAGTCCTCTACAAAAATTAACCACCACTAAAAATGAGCTCAGAGTCACAAAGTATAAGTTATATAAGTAGTACCCAGAAGAAGAGAGAGATAACAATATAGATGGAAAAATTCTAACTTCAAAAAAATGAATGAAACATATATATATATAATATAATTATATAATATAATATATAATATAAACAAATAATATAATCTGAAAGGTTAATTTTAATTACTACATATAAATTTCAAAAAGGTGAAAGAACAAAAACTGTAAAGCAAGTACAGTTATATGAAAATAGCAGACTGATTTGAAAACAGAGCCAAATAGAGATTGCAAAAAATTGCCCATAATATATAGTTATTTAAATTTAAAAAAAATCCTACTGGATGAATTCAAAGGTTAGGTTAATGACTAGAATAGACAGCTAAAGTGGAAATAAGGTAGTAGAAGTTATAGCTGAGGAAATTATCTGGAATGCCATGCAATAATTTAAAGAGATAGAAAATAGGAATGATAGGATAAAATTCACGGAGGATGAAATACAAGGAGACAGTTGGTTCAAATAAGGATTCTGAAATGAGAAAGCAGATAATTAAGGAGAGTTCATTGTTAACAATGATACTAGGCTAAAGTTTTCCAAAATTAAATTTAAAAAATTTTAAAACATTCTCAGATTGAAGAAAACCACCACATACTTAGCAGGACTGATGAAAACAAAATGCAAAGAGCATTTGATGGAACTTTAAGAATATAGAGTATACAAAGAGTATCAATTACAAGGGATTATTGTTAAAAGAGCATATCTGCAAGAAAAATATAGATTCCTTCCAACAGAACTACATAACAGATAGAAGATATTTTATTAATATAAAAAGAAATTAGAAGACAGTAGAAATAGGTCTTGAAAATACAGAAGAAAAATAACTGTCAAACCCATAATTATAAATCCAGTTAAAAAAGAAATTCATAAAACAGCCAAAATAAAAACTATTTTTGACAAACATGGACTGAGAAACTTTACACATAATGAAACATAACATTGAAAGACACACTATAGGAAGAAAAATTAATTCTAGATGGAAAGAGTTGAATATAAAAATCAGTGATAAGTAAATAAATTACAAGGTAGAACAGTAAATCTAAATATTTTAAAAAAGTATAAAAAACTATTATTTGGTGAGAGGTTAAAAACAAGGTGGAAAACTGGTCAACCACCTGTAAAAGAATGAAACTAGAACACTTTCTAACACCATACACAAAAATAAACTCAAAATGGATTAAAGATCTAAATGTAAGACCAGAAACTATAAAACTCTTAGAGGAGAACATAGGCAAAACATTCTCTGACATAAATCACAGCAGGATCCTCTATGATCCACATCCCAGAGTAATGGAAATAAAAGCAAAAATAAACAAGTGGGATCTAATTAAACTTAAAAGCTTTTGCACAACGAAGGAAACTATAAGCAAGGTGAAAAGACAGCCTTCAGAATGGGAGAAAATAATAGCAAACGAAGCAACTGACAAAGAATTCATCTCAAAAATATTCAAGCAGCCCATGCAGCTCAATTCCAGAAAAATAAATGACCCAATCAAAAAATGGGCCAAAGAAATAAACAGACATTTCTCTAAAGAAGGCATACAGATGGCTAACAAACTCATGAAAAGATGCTCAACATCACTCATTTACTCACTATCAGAGAAATGCAAATCAAAACCACAATGAGGTACCATCTCACACCAGTCAGAATGGCTGCTATCAAAAAGTCTACAAACAATAAATGCTAGAGAGGGTGAGGAGAAAAAGGAACCCTCTTACACTGTTGGTAGGAATGCAAACTAGGACAGCCACTATGGAGAACAGCGTGGAGATTCTTTAAAAAACTGAAAATAGAACTGCCATATGACCCAGCAATCCCACTGCTGGGGATACACACCAAGGAAACCAGAATTGAAAGAGACACGTGTAACCCAATGTTCATCACAGCACTGTTTACAATAACTAGGACATGGAAGCAACCTAGATGCCCATTGGCAGACAAATGGACAAGAAAGTTGTGGTACATATACACAATGGAATACTACTCGGCTATTAAAAAGAATGCATTTGAATCAGTTCTAATGAGGTGGATGAAACTGGAGCCTATTATACATAGTGAACTAAGTCAGAAAGAAAAACACCAATACAGTATATTAATGCATATATATGGAATTTAGAAAGATGGTAACAATGACCCTATATGCAAGACAGCAAAAGAGACATAGATGTAAAGTACAGACTTTTGGACTCTGGGAGAAGGCAAAGGTGGGATGGTTTGAGAGAATAGCATTGAAACATGTATATTATCATATGTGAAACAGATCGCCAGTCCAGGTTTGATGCATGAGACAGGGCACTCAGGACGACCCTGAGGGATGAGATGGGGAAGGAGGTGGGAGGGGGGTTCAGGATGGGGGACACATGTACACCTGTACACCCATGGCTGATTCATGTCAATGTATGGCAAAAACCACTACAATATTATAAAGTAATTAGCCTCCAATTAAAATAAATTAATTAATTTTTTTTAAAACGTGGTATGACAATAGCACAAAAGGTAAGAGTAGTATAATACAAAGAAACATGAAACATTATTAAGAAAAACTAAAGGCTTAAATAAATTGAGGATTATGTCATGTTCATAAATTGTTGAACTCAATTTTGTAAATATTTTAAGCAATCCCAAAATGCTGTATAAATTTAATGAGATTCCATCCAAAATACTAGCCTGACTTTTTTTAAATCAGCATAATAATTCAAAATTTGATGGAAAAGCAAAGGGGTAAGAATAACAAGACAATCTTAAATAATACATAGAACAAACTTGAACTAACTTAGTTATCAAACTTGCTTTAAAGCTATCGTAATTAAAGTACTGTGGTATTGGTTCAAGGATAGGCAAAAAGGCCAGCAGAACAGAAGAAACAGTCCTGAGACAGGCCTACATTTATATAGGCTCTTGATTTATAGAAAAGATAGCACTCCAGTACAGTGAAGAATAAGATGGTCTTTTCAGAAAATGGTACTAGATTAATTATATATTCAAATCAGAAAAGTAAAATGACCCATGTTATACACCACTTATTAAAAAAATCACTTCCAGGTGGATCATAGATTTAAACGTGAAAGTTAATGCAGCCTCTAGAAAATAAAAATTTTAGTGTAGGGAAAGATTTTGTAAACAAGACAAAATGATAAATGGACAAAATGGACTACATTAAATTAAGAACTTCTGTTATAAAAAGTCACCATTAAGAGAATGAAAAGTCAAGGAGAATATATTTGCAATATACTCACAATTTATCTGAAAATGGACTTGTATCCAGATCATATATATTAACAGAACATCAACAAATCAATAATTTTTTTTAAAAAAACCCACAGTTTAAAAGAGTCAAAGCACTTTAAAAGGGACTTTCCTGGTAGCTCAGATCGTAAAGAATCTTCCTATAGTACAGGAGGCCCAGGTTCAATCTCTGGATCAGGAAGATCCCCAGGAGAAGGGAATGGCTACCCACTGCAGTATTCTTGCCTGAAGAATTCCATGGACAGAGGAGCCTGGTGAGCTACACTCCATGGCGTTGCAAAGAGTTGGACACAACTGAATGACTAACACTTTCAGACCAAAAAGGATAAACAAATGGCCGATTTGAAAAGGTATTCAATATTGCTTAGGGATATGCAAATTAAGAGCACAATAAATTACAACTACCCACACACCATGCTAAAATGAAAAAGACTGGCAATACCAAATATTGGCAAGGATGTGAAACAACTGATACTATTGAACACTTTATGTAAGAGTATAAATTGAAATAATTACTTTTGGTAGACTGCTTGGCAATGTCTGGTAAATGGAACATATGCTTCCTTATGTTATAGTAATTCTACTCCAACAGAAATGCACACATGTATGCGACCAAAAACATATATAAAAATTTTTATAGCATTTTCACAGTATCATTGGTATCATGTTGACATAGCTATTAGTATCAGCTAAAAACTGGAAACATCACAAATACTTCCTCAATATTAAAGTAGATAAATAAAAATACATATCCATACACTGCAAAACTTTACAACAATGAAAATAAACAGTCTACTACCACATACAAAAATACTGATAAGCCATACAAATAATATTGAGTAAAAGATGCCAAATTAAAAAACTACTTTATTTACTCTATTTTTACAAAATTCAAAACCGTAACTTAGTCAAAATTAATCAGTGGAAAAAATGGTTACATTTGAGAGAGGAAATGACTGGGAGAGTATACAAGGATCTCTGGAGTGCTATAAATATTATTTTTCAGAAATACTCTATTTCTGATCTGAATAGTGAACACACAGCTGTGTTCACCCTGTAAAATCTTTATAAAATTTCACTGAGCAAGTGCCTTAAGTTTATTTTTCTCTATGTATATTTCAATTAAAAGTTGAAGAAAAATTATAGCACCAAAAATGCTAAACAAAAATACATGGAAGATAGTAACAGAAGACTTACAGTTATAACGTGCTTGTGTTATTCTAAATGAGGACAGAAAGACTAAAATGTTAAGTATGCATAATAAAATTCAAGGGTAATAGTGACAACAAAAGAATACAAACGGAATGTAAAACTTCCAAGCTAAGACTATAAAAATAGGAAAAGAAGGAAAACTCTATATGTACAATAAAAGAAATAAGGTAATAGTACAACAACTATAAGTGAAAAAGCAACAAGAGTTTGGGCAAGATAGAGGCCCTCAAAGCCACAATCGCAATGAAATGATGAACTTAGAAAAATATCTACCTACAGGTAAAAGCAGCAGGAACACTTTTCAGTCTCCTCCGGGCTTTGGATTCTGGGATGCTGATGTAGGAGGCAAGAAAGTCACCTTTGATAATTCTGGCAATAGTTTCACCTTTGTGTGTGTGCTCAGTCACTTCAGTCATGTCGGACTCTTTGCAACACTATGGACTATAGCCCTCCAGGCTCCTCTTGTCCATGGGATTCTTAGAGCAAGAAAACTGAAGTGGATAACCATGCCTTCCTCCAGGGTATCTTCCAGACCCAAGAAGTGAACCCATGTCGCCTGTATTGCAGGAAGATTCTTTATTCACTGAGCCACCTGGAGAGCCCCAGTTTCACCTTTAGTTAGTGGTAATTAATTCAAAGGATCTCATACCAGGTCTTCCAGGTTACCCAGCTGAAACGAATTCAAATCCTTTCTATAGGTATGATCTCAAGCTAGGTCACTGAAACAGGCCTAACTGAACAGGCACTTACATTCCAAAATGACCATACACATGAGAAAATATAGCAACATGAGGATGAGACAACAAAGAAAACACACCATGAAATTTCAAAAAATTCAGATATTGGAATTATAAGAAACAAAATTTTCAAATGTTTTTTTAAATGATTAAAATAAGTTAAAGATGAATTTGAAAACATGCGTAAGAGACAAGAGACTTTTTTTTGGTCTGGCAGGTTTTTTTAAAAAATAGATGGAATTTCTAGAAAAAACATAATTGTCAATATCAAACACTCAATGGACAATTTAAACAGCATAATAAAACCAACTGAAAAGAGAATTAGTAAATGAGATAATGAGACACAGGAAATTAAAAAGGTGGAAGAAATAGACATTTAAATAAAATTGAAGAATATAAGAGAAGGCCAATATATGGTTTGTTTGTTTGTTGTTGTTTTGCCAATATATGTTTAATCAAAGTTTCAGAGTAGAAGAAAAAATTGGAAATTGTCATTCTATTGGGATTTTATGCTGCTTAAATAAATATAATAGTTTTGAGAAGAGCTAGAACCCAAGGGAAAGTGTTAGTCGCTTAGTCATTTCCAACTCTTTGTGACCCCATGGACTATAGCCTGCCAGGCTCTTCTGTCCTTGGAATTCTCCAAGCAAGAATACTGGAATGGGTAGTCATTTCCCTTTCCAGGGGATTTTCCTGGCCCAGGGGTTGAATCCAGGTCTCCTTCATTGCAGACAGTTTCTTTACCATCTGAGACACCAGGGAAGCCTAGAACCTAGAGAATGCCCACCAAAATATCTGTACAAGCCTTCTACAGTTCTGTAGAAAGCTGATAGAAGGCATAAGACTTCCAGACCACAGAAAAGGACTTTACTGCAGCAAAACAATACAAGGATTATCAGTCTAGTTGCAAAGATTCAATTCTACAGAGCAGCAAAGAGAGATAGAGTAAACCTACACATATATAAAGATGTATTACAGGAGAGGGCTTCCCTGATAGCTCAGTTGGTAAAGAATCCACGTGCAATGCAGGAGACCCTGGTTCGATTTCTGGTTGGGAAGATCCACTGGAGAAGGGATAGGCTACCCACTCCAGTATTCTTGGGCTTCCCTTGTGGCTCAGTTGGTAAAGAATCTGCCTGCAAAACAGGAGACCTGGGTTTGATCCCTGGGTTGGGAAGATCCCCTGGAGAAGGGAAAGGCTACTCACTCCAGTATTCTGGCCTGGCGAATTCCATGGACTGTATAATCCACGGGGTCGCAAAGAGTCGGACATGGCTGAGAAACTTCCACTTTCACTTCACTTTCACTATAGGAGAGGAAGCCCGAACTTAAGAGAATCCATTGCTTTTATGACAAGAAGTAAGCACAACTTATTTGTCCAGAGGCCTACCTCATGTAGAGCAAGAACCTCACTTTTCAAGACTGTCTTCAGCATACATTAATACATATATGTGGAATCTAGAAAAATGGTATGGATGAACCTATCTGCAGGGCAGGAATAGAGATTCAGACATAGAGAATGGACGTTGGACATGAGGTGCAGAAGGGAGGAAAGGAATGAACCGGGAGATTGGGATTGACATATATACACTACCATGTGGAAAATAGATAACTAGTGGGAACTTGCTGCATAGCTAAGGGGGCTTGGCTCGGTGCTCTGTGGTGGCTAGATGGGTGGGTAGGGGTTGGGGGTGGAAGGGAGGTCCAAGAGGGAGGAGATATATGTATACTGATGCAATTATAAAAAAATTCTGAGACGTGGCTCAATCAGGAACTTTCATTTTTGGCCTAGCAAGACTTCGCAAGACATGGAGATGCACAAGAGGTTCAAAGTAGACAAACCCCCAACATCTCATCCCAACATAAAAATAATTTACTAGAAAAAAAGAAAAGACACTATCCCTCCAATGCAGCAGTCACAATGAATTTAGGAATTCCTGATTTCATTTTTTTACCTCTGCAAATTCCTAAGCTTTTTGTCAGATCATCAACTCATTTTAAAGTATTTTATGTCTGTTCAATCACATTTAAAATTTACATTTAACACTAATTTTAAACTTTCAGAAAAATTACTTACAATCTAGCTTTCGGAATAAGGCAACAAACAAGATAATTTCAAATTGAGCTAAGCGATGGCAGGAACTAAACAGAACAACATGAGAATATGACTGGGACTAGAATAAGCACTTAGATAGAGAAGTCTGGAATTAACCTTACTGAGAAGGAAACGTTCATGAAATGTCCTAAAGGACAAAAAAAGATCAGCCATTATAAAAAAAATAAAAACAAAGTTCAAAAACAATAATTGAGGAAAGAGTTTTTTGCAGGGCTACAACAAAACTCAAAAGCTGGAAAGACTTTACATGTCTGAGAAACAGAAACAATGTAAATAAGCCATGTTTACATTAACAAGGCTAGTCCATAACTTTGGAGTATAGTGAGCAAAAGAAAGTCACAATATGGTAAGGAGAGGTAGACAGGGCCAGATGGCATGGAGCCTTGGAACTCATGGCAATATTTGATTCCATTCTAAGTATAATGAAAAGAGTTTTGAGCAGGGACATTAGATGATGACCTACATTTTAAATGATCCTTATACTGAGAACAAATTAAAGACAAGAGTAAAAACAAAGAGACCAGTTACAAGGCTACTGAAGCAACTCGGGCAAAAGGCAATGGTTGCTTCTATGAGAATGGCAGCAGTGACAAGAAGAAAAGTGAAGACATTTCATATATTTTTAAGATAAGGTTAATGTGATTTTCTGGAAGAGAAAGAGCTAAATCAAAGATGAAAGAGTTTGGGGAATAGATGGTAACTGAACTGGGAAGACAATGAAAGGAGCAGGTTTGGGTGTGAGGGATGATTAGCAGCTCAGTTTTCAGACATGTTAAGTTTGAGATGCAGAGGAGAAGTCCAAATGGAAATATCAAAGATGTTGCTGAATAAATGATCCTGAAGCTTTAAAGAAATACCTGGATTATAAAGACGCTTCAGAAGCTCTTGGCACAAAGACAATATTTAAAGTAATGGTGATTAATGTGATCACCCAGAAAGGACATGGTACTCAAGAGGAACCAACATGCCTGCCTTCCAGCATCTGAAGGTCAAGTACTGAGGAGCACCAGCAAAGAACATGATGAGTCACTACAAGAAGCAAAAGGAAAACTACAAGTGGTGATGTCCTTAAAACTAAGAAACTAATGAAGAGAATCCTGTTGTATCTGATGGTACTGAGAAGTTTCTATTGAATTCAACAAACTGGATATCACTGAGACCCTGAACATAATCAGGAGTGGCATGGTGAGGCCAGAAGCTGCAGTGCAATTATTTAAGAAGTAGCCAGCCACAGGAAAAGAGTAACACCTCTGATCTCAACTGGCAGTGAATCTTCATGTTTAGACAATGCTCCATATTTCTCATTCAAAATTTCTGGTACCACCACAATGATATTAACACTGGGAATCTATGGCAGACTTCTTAATTTCGAAGTGATTCTCTCTGTAAGAAGTCTAATTCTTCCTTTGGCGGTGCTTGTGTGCTAAGTTGCTTCAGTCATGTCCAACTATTTGCAACCCTGTGGACTATAGCCCACGAGGCTCCTCTGTCCATAGGATTCTCCAAGCAAGAAAACTGAAACTTATAACTACAAATTAAAAGAGATGTCAATGGAGTCTACTTAAATTCAATTTCATTTTTACAAGACAGTGTATTCTAAATTATTAATAGAAATGTTATTTCTTACTGTAAGAAAAAAAGATGAAGTAAATTATTCTGAAATCTAGCCAATCTGAAATTCGTAATCACTTCATTTGTATGCGATTAAAGCAAATATTTTGGTAGGCTTAAAAAAGTCATTATTACTTTTAGGAAATAAAGAAATAAACTAATGCTGAGATTAACTAAAAGCAGAAGAAAAACTGAATTATCCAATCAATCTCTAGGGTTATTTATGTGAATATATTTCAAAGTTATCAAGATCATGCAAACCAAACACCAAAAAAAAAAAAAATTTATCAGTCTAGCAAAATTAGAATATCATACACTGCTTTACCAGGATTTACTAATAATTTAGAAGTTTGATAGTATTTCTTAGTCTTGCTGATGGGGCAATAATGGAGTGACCGGAGGCAATGGCTCTCTTCCCTGTGTCTCCTATAAACAGCAGATTCCTCATTCTGCCACTTTATCTTGTGTAAACCTGAACTCCTTACTTAATCTTTTGAGTCTCACTTTTCTCACTTAAAATAAAAATTTATTTATTTATACAACAGACATTTGTTGAATCCCTACAATTAACCAAAATCAGTATCTAAATCATAATACCCATATCATAGTCTGAGAATAAAAATTCCTGACTCAAGAGTTAGTACTCAGGCATCATATTGATTCTCATTTTTTCCTATGTCAGGATCTTTACACAAGCTGTTTCCTCTCCCTTGAATACTCTTTATCTTCTTATGCCCCAATTCCACCTGAACAACTTATATGAATCCTTCTGATACCAGTCTTCCCTGCTCCTTCCACACTACATAAGGTCCCTAAGTTATACAATATTCTAGTACCCTGTGCTTTTTCATCATGCCATTTATCATAATTATAAATATTTAGGGAATCATTTACTTATTGTTTGACTCCTCATTATTTTATTTACTTTGCTTAGGGCATTATCTTGAGTAAGTGAGTGAGCTGGAATTTCATTAGAGAAAAGGATGAAGGGGACTAATTCAAAGATGACTTCAAGCTTTCTAGATTGAACAATGTTGTCATTAATAAAAGAAAATAAGAGATGGGGGCGGGGAATCATGAGCTTTTGTTTTAAACCTGCTGGAACAAAAGGGCCTGAAGAGAACACGGTCGGGGGAGGGGGCAGATATTAAAGAGACAGCTGAAAATATGATAAGAGATGAGAACTGAAGGTTTTATGTGGTAGATTAGCCTGGGAGATTGCAAAGGAAGGCTAAAAACAGCATGTTGAAGAAAACATTGAAGCACATGTCAAGGGTTGTATAATGGTTCATTTGATGGGTCAACTTGACTAGGCCATGATACTCAGCTACTTAGCCAAACAAGTCTAGATATTTCTATGAAAGTGTCTTTTCTTTTTAGACAAGAGTAACATTTAAATCAGAGTGCCTTCTATAAGTGGGTCGGCCTCATTCAATCAACTGAAGGCCTTAATAGGAAGAAAACCCCTCGTACTCCCAAAAGAAGAAGGAATTCTGCCAGCAGACTACTTTCACACCCAAACTGCAACAATTCCATTCTCCAGATGCTGGCTAACCCAAAGATTTAGGATTTGCCAGTCTCCACATCTGATGAACTATGGATGGAGGTACGTGACATTGTACAGGAGACAGAAATCAAGACCATCCCCAAGAAAAAGAAATGCAAAAAAGCAAAATGACTGTCTGAGGAGGCCTTACAAATAGCTGTGAAAAGAAGGGAACCGAAAAGCAAAGGAGAAAAGGAAAGATATACCCATCTGAATGCAGAGTTCCAAAGAATAGCAAGGAGAGATAAAAAAAGCCTTCCTCAGCAATCAATGCAAAGAAATAGAGGAAAAAATAGAATGGGAAAGACTAGAGATCTCTTCAAGAACATTAGAGATATCAAGGGAACATTTCATGCAAAGATGGGCACAATCAAGGACAGAAATGGTAGGGACCTAACAGAAGCAGAAGATATTAAGAAGAGGTAGCAAGAATACACAGAAGAACTGTACAAAAAAGATCTTCATGACCCAGATAATCACAATGGTGTGATCACTCACCTAGAGCCAGACATCCTAGAATGTGAAGTCAAGTGGGCCTTAAGAAGTATCACTACGAACAAAGCTAGTGGAGGTGATGGAATTCCAGTTGAGCTATTTCAAATCCTGCAAGATGATGCTGTGAAAGTGCAGAACTCAATATGCCAGCAAATTTGGAAAACTCAGCAGTAGCCAAAAGGCTGCAAAAGGTCAGTTTTCATTCCAATCCCTAAGAAAGGCAATGCCAAAGAATGCTCAAACTACTGCACAATTGCACTCATCTCACACGCTAGTAAAGAAATGCTTAAAATTCTCCAAGTCAGGCTTCAGAAATACGTGAACCGAGAACTTCCAGATGTTCAAGCTGGTTTTAAAAAAGGCAGAGGAATCAGAGATCAAATTGCCAACACCTGCTGGATCATCAAAAAAGCAAGAGAGTTCCAGAAAAACATCTATTTCTGCTTTATTGAGTATGCCAAAGCCTTTGACTGTGTGGATCACAACAAACTGGAAAATTCTGAAAGAGATGGGAATACCAGACCACCTGACCTGCCTCTTGAGAAACCTATATGCAGGTCAGGAAGCAACAGTTAGAACTGGACACAGAACAACAGACTGGTTCCAAATAGGAAAAGGAATACGTCAAGGCTGTATATTGTCACCCTGCTTATTTAACTTATATGCAGAGTACATCATGAGAAACGTTGGGCTGGAGGAAGCACAAGCTGGAATCAAGACTGCCAGGAGAAATATCAATAACCTCAGATAAGCAGATGACACCACTCTTATGGCAGAAAGTGAAGAACTAAAGAGCCTCTTGATGAAAGTGAAAGAGGAGAGGGAAAAAGTTGGCTTAAAGCTCAACATTCAGAAAACTAAGATCATGGCATCTGGTCCCATCTCTTCATGGGAAATAGATGGGGAAACAGTGGACACAGTGGCTGACTGTATTTTTCTGGGCTCCCAAATCACTGCAGATGGTGACTGCAGCCATGAAATTAAAAGACACGTATTTCTTGGAAGGAAAGTTATGACCAACCTAGATAGCATATTAAAAAGCAGAGACATTACTTTCCCAACAAAGGTCCATCTAGTCAAGGCTATGGTTTTTCCAGTGGTCATGTATGGATGTGAGAGTTGTACTATTAAGAAAGTTAAGCACCAAAGAATTGATGCTTTTGAACTGTGGTGTTGGAGAAAACTCGAGAGTCCCTTGGACTGCAGGGAGATCCAACCAGTCCATCCTAAAGGAGATCAGTCCTGGGTGTTCATTGGAAGGACTGATGTTGAAACTGAAACTCCAATACTTTGGCCACCTGATTCGAAGAGCTGACTCATTGGAAAAGACCCTGATGCTGGGAAAGATTGAGAGCAGGAGGAGAAGGGGACAACAAAGGATGAGATGGTTGGATGGTATCAACAACTCGATGGACATGGGTTTGGGTGAACTCTAGGAGTTGGTGATGGACAGGGAGGCCTGGCTTGCTGTGGTTCATGGGATTGCAAGGAGTTGGACACAACTGAGTGACTGAACTGAACTGAATTGAACAACTGTATAAGCCTATTCCTTGTTTAAAAAAAAAAAAAAAAAAAAAAAAAACCTCTGTCTCTTTCTAGATAGAAGGATAGGTGGATGGATGGATGGATGGATGGATGGACAGACAGACAGACAGATATATATATAGAGAGATATAAACATTCTAATTGGTTCTGCTTCTCCGGAGAACACTAATGAATACAGGTGATTTTGAAAAGAGTAAAAGGGATAACTGATTTAACATGATTCCAAATCACAAAAGAGGCAGAAAGTAAAATTCAAATGAATGACAATCAATCCAGAATCTATGTTTGTGAATTTTGAACTACTGATGATATATGCCTGTGGCAACATTGGTATATAGGGTTTCTATGACTGGTATTTCATGAAAATAGAAAATAAAGTAAAATAAAGGGTAAATTTAGGTGTTAGTTTGACTGATGAAATATTTACTCATAACTCTGTAAGCCATAGGCAAAAACAAGCAAGAATCCCTATGACCAAAATAGTGAGGACTTTGTAACAGAATTTGTAATATGAAGTTAAACTGGACAGTGAAGCCAGTGACAGAGACAACTTCAGTTCCATTCAGCCACAAGCACATGGAACTGCTGAGTCTGAAGTCCTTTTTCTGCCTGGAGTCCTAGATTTCAAAACAAAGAACGAGTGGCACAAATGTGGTAGAACACTGTAAGACTCGAATGGATGTTAATAATCATCTACTCCAAATCCTTTGTGCTCCTATAAAGTAAGTTAGTTTTCCCGAGATGTTAAGTGAGTAATCCAAAGTCATACAGGGACAATTTTTAGAAACAAACAAAAAAAGATACTAGCAGATCTTTAACAAAACAGTCTTATATTGCCAAAAATGAATTTAGGTAAATCCCATACAACTGGAAGAATTCAATGAACATATAGTATTGGATGTAGAGCCCCAGTGCTCACTATCATCCAGTAATATTCTAAATTTTTGTTGCCTTAATAATAAGTAGATATATGACAAATAAATGAATGAATATAATTTTCTAATTCACAAAAGATTTGCAACACTCTATTTTACTTACACCATGCTCAGACGAAACATAATGATTTTCTAAGGTCATTCAGTTCAGAAGACTTTAACTGGAACCCAGGTTTTCTGACCTTTATCTGCACCCTTTTTGACACATTCCTATTTAGACCTAAAGTCATATAATTAATCTGTATGACAGAATAAGACCTCAGGCTTGAGCAATGTGGACAAGTGGTTTAATTTCCTGGCTGACTTGATAAAACAGGACAGTTTAAAAAAAATAATAAAGCCTCTAACCAGTTTTATTATTTGGGTTTTGGAGTCTTCAACATCACCAAACTATTAAGTAAAAGGAGCCAAGCTTTTGTATTCCTGACTTATAAGACACTAAAACATAACTTTTTCTCAAAAGAAGAGCAATGAGTAAATGCAGAAGTAAATCTGTATAAATGAAGCACATGTTTTTATAGCATTCAAAATCTCATTTCAGGTTATCAAAGAATATGAATCCATTCTTAAATTTTTTATTTAAAAAAACAAGTTCTTCCCTTGTTTCCTAATGAAGCAATAAATCCTTCAGGACCAGGCATAGCCACAGAATGTGACGCTTTGCCTTCAGATTCACATGGCATTGTGATAAATCCATCAGTATGTGCAGTGATGACAGATGTGATAAAGAGATCATCATGCTTTTCACTGCCTATATTTTATTGTTTGTTACAGCCATCTTCTATTTCTGGAAAACATTCCCAGCTGCCTACAGCAGAGCTAGGAGTCAGAGTTGGAAAATATGTTATTTTTCTCACAGTTTACAACCTATCTTGCCTACCACTAATTATGCAGTACAGATAGGCAGAAATAATACTGAAAAACATGTCTTGAACATTGGTTTCATTATAATAACCTTATTTCTGATCTTTCTTATTTCAGGGTTTTTGAAGACTCATTAAAAATGTCTTCTCTGCAGTGTTTTATAACCTTTTGACATTTTCTTCTTATACCAGTCATGTCAATTTTTTTCCTTAAGCCTATAAATAGGAAGGTTGAGAAGGAAGAAATGGACACATTAACCCCTGTACATTTGGAACCTGACAATCAGATTTGAGGCAGGGAGATTATATCATTACTTTGGTTTTTGCTTCCTTTTAAGTGTATATTATAAGATGACTAAAGCATGCCATGTAAATTCTGTTATCATCTTAATCATCAGTGAAGTATTCATGCACTTCATATATAATATATTTACAACTGATATAAAAATAACAGGGAACTGTGTTCTTTTGCATGAATTTTTCTGAGGACAACACTAACTGCTTTTAAAATAGTGAAGCTTTTTCATAGTTGTTAGTATGATCTACAACTATATTTTTCCAGAGAAAAGAAGACAAACTATAAGTGACACAAAATCCTAGACCCTTTGATCACTTTTATGAGTCTAACTTAACCCTGAAAGTGAAAGTCGCTCAGTTGTGTCTGACTCTTTGTGACCCCATGGACTATACAATCCATGGACTTCTCCAGGCCAGAATACTGGAGTGGGTAGCCTTTTCCTTCTCCAGGGGATCTTCCTAACGCAGGGATAAAACCCACACTGCAGGCGGATTCTTTACCAGCTGAGCCACCAAGGAAGTCCAGTTTAACCCTAGTTTATTATTTACTATTGTTGCTTTATATTTCTATGTTTCAGTTATTTTTCCCTCCATAAAATTATAAAATGCTGTAATAATTTGCTTTTGGCATTACTTGAATTTAGTTGTAAATGTAATGTATTCTCATTATACAATAGAGATAATTTTTAACAAATAACCTATAAGGTTAATGTTAATCAATAGTTAAAACCTCCAGTCATTCATCCTTTACCACAACTATTATGCTGTATAAAATTTTCTTTCTTCTAATAACCCTTCCCACCATTTTTTACAGGTTATATCTGATCAGACAAATGCATTGAACAGAAATAATGAAGCAAAATACTTCACACACCAAGTTAATCAGCCCTAATTAAAAAGTGACTATCATACAGAAATATACTAATTGAAAATTCATATTTATTATTAGAATAACCTCTTTCTGAGTATCACATTCTCCTCAAAGATCACCATTTTTATTCATATAAGAACAGTACATTTTTGTATAACTTATAAATAGTCCTTGAGAAATGTATTATAATGTGAAAGGAGATATTCCTTATAAATAGAGACAGTTTGACATTTACAATTAACTGAATCACACATCAAAAAAGGGGTAGAGGAGCTAGGGTAGGGAGGTTTCAGTTCAGTTCAGTTCAGTCGCTCAGTCATGTCCGACTCTTTGCGACCCCATGAATCGCAGCACGCCAGACCTCCCTGTCCATCATCAACTCCCAGAGTCCATGCAAACCCATGTCTATTGAGTTGGTGATGCCATACAACCATCTCATCTCCTGTCGTCCCCTTCTCCTCCTGCTCTCAATCTCTCCCAGCATCAGGGTCTTTTCCAATGAGTCAGCTCTTTGCATCAGGTGGCCAAAGTAATGGAGTTTCAGCTTCAACATCAGTCCTTCCAAAGAACACCCCGACTGATCTCCTTTAGGATGGACTGGTTGGATCTCCCTGCAGTCCAAGACTCTCAAGAGTCTTCTCCAACACCACAGTTCAAAAGCATCAATTCTTCTGTGCTCAGCTTTCTTTATATTCCAACTCTCACATCCACACATGACCACTGGAAAAACCATAGCCTTGACTAGATGGACCTTTGTTGGGAAAGTAATGTTTCTGCTTTTTAATATGCTGTCTAGGTTGGTCATAACTTTCCTTCCAAGAAATACGTGTCTTTTAATTTCATGGCTGCAGTCACCATCTGCAGTGATTTGGGAGCCCAGAAAAATACAGTCAGCCACTGTGTCCACTGTTTCCCCATCTATTTGCCATGAAGTGATGGGACCAGATGTCATGATCTTAGTTTTCTGAATGTTGAACTTTAAGCCAACTTTTTCCCTCTCCTCTTTCACTTTCATCAAGAGGCTCTTTAGTTCTTCACTTTCTGCCATAAGAGTGGTGTCATCTGCTTATCTGAGGTTATTGATATTTCTCCTGGCAGTCTTGATTCCAGCTTGTGCTTCCTCCAGCCCAACGTTTCTCATGATGTACTCTGCATATAAGTTAAATAAGCAGGGTGACAATATACAGCCTTGACGTATTCCTTTTCCTATTTGGAACCAGTCTGTTGTTCTGTGTCCAGTTCTAACTGTTGCTTCCTGACCTGCATACAGGTTTCTCAAGAGGCAGGTCAGGTGGTCTGGTATTCCCATCTCTTTCAGAATTTTCCAGTTTGTTGTGATCCACACAGTCAAAGGCTTTGGCATACTCAATAAAGCAGAAATAGATGTTTTTCTGGAACTCTCTTGCTTTTTTGATGATCCAGCAGGTGTTGGCAATTTGATCTCTGATTCCTCTGCCTTTTTTAAAACCAGCTTGAACATCTGGAAGTTCTCGGTTCACGTATTTCTGAAGCCTGGCTTCGAGAATTTTAAGCATTACTTTACTAGCATGTGAGATGAGTGCAATTGTGCAGTAGTTTGAGCATTCTTTGGCATTGCCTTTCTTTGGGATTGGAATGAAAACTGACAGAATGTGGTCCACTGGAGAAGGAATGGCAAACCACTTCAGTATTCTTGCCTTGAGAACCCCCTGAACCGTATGAAAAGGCAAAATGATAGGAGACTGAAAGATGAACTTCCCAGGTTGGTAGGTGCCCAATATGCTACTGGAGATCAGTGGAGAAATAACTCCAGAAAGAATGAAGGGATGGAGTCAAATAAAAACAACACCAAGTTGTGGATGGGACTGGTGATAGAAGCAAGGTTTGATGCTGTAAAGAGCAATATTGCATAGGAACCTGGAATGTTAGGTCCATGAATGAAGGCAAATTGGAAGTGGTCAAACAGGAGATAACAAGAGTGAACATCGACATTCTAGGAATCAGTGAAATAAGATGGACTGGAATGGGTGAATTTAACTCAGATGACCAGTATATTTACCTACTGTGAGCAGGAATCCCTTAGAAGAAATGGAGTAGCCATCACAGTCAACAGAAGAGTCCAAAATGCAGTACTTGGATGCAATCTCGGAAATGACAGGATGATCTCTGTTCATTTCCAAGGCAACCCATTCAATATCACGGTAATCCAAGTCTATGCCCTGACCAGTAACACTGAAGAAGCTGAAGTTAAACAGTTCTATGAAGACCTACAAGACCTTATAGAACTAACACCCCAAAAAGATGTCATTTTCATTATAGGGGACTGGAATGCAAAAGTAGGAAGTTAAGAAATACCTGGAGTAACAGGAAGTTTGGTCTTGGAGTACAGAATGAAGCAGGGGAAAGGCTAATGGAGTTCTGCCAAGAGAAAGCACTGGTCATAGCAAACACCCTCCTCCAATAACACAAGAAAAGACCCTACACATGGACATCACCAGATGGTCGACACCAAAATCAGATTGATTATATTCTTTGCAGCCAAAGATGGAGAAGCTCTATACAGTCAGCAAAAAGAAGACCAGGAGCTGACTGTGGTTCAGATCATGAACTCCTTATTGCCAAATTCAGACTTAAATTGAAGAAAGTGGAGAAAACCACTAGACCATTCAGATATGACCTAAATCAAATCCCTTATGACTATACAGTGGAAGTGAGAAATAGATTTAAGGGACTAGATCTGATAGACAGAGTGCCTAATGAACTATGGACAGAGGTTCATGACGTTGTATAGGAGACAGGAATCAAGACCATTCCCAAGAAAAAGAAATGCAAAAAAGCAAAATGGCTGTTTGATGAGGCCTTACAAATAGCTGTGAAAAGAAAGGAAGCGAAAAGCAAAGAAGAAAAGGAAAGATATACCCATTTGAATGCAGAGTTTCAAAGAATAGCAAGGAGAGATAAGAAAGCCTTCCTCAGAGATCAGAGCAAAGAAATATAGGAAAACAATACAATGGGAAAGACTAGAGATCTCTTCAAGAAAATTAGACATACCAAGGGAACATTTTATGCAAAGATGGGCACAATCAAGGACAGAAATGGTAGGGACCTAGCAGAAGATATTAAGAAGAGGTGGCAAGAATACACAGAAGAACTGTACAAAAAAGATCTTCACAACCCAGATAATCATGACGGTATGATCACTCACCTAGAGTCAGACATCCTAGAATGTGAAGTCAAGTGGGCCTTTGGAAGCATGACTATGAACAAAGCTAGTGGAGGTGATGGAATTCCAGTTGAGCTATTTCAAATCCTGAAAGATGATGCTGTGAAAGTGCTGCACTCAATATGCCAACAAATTTGGAACACTCAGCTGTGGCCACAGGACTGGAAAAGGGAGGTTTACTGAGTCTATAAACCATTCAAACTGTTGCCTTGACTGATGAAGTAGGTATAACCTATGTTATCAAAGCTACATCAAACATCCCTGTTGCAGTGAAAGAAAAATAGACATTTCATTTAGAAATATGGTCTGCGGTCATTCAAATGTCTCTAATACCAAAACTAACTGACAAATTAACTGTATGAAATACTCATCTAAAATTAAGACAAAAAAATGAAACTTCTTGTCCACTTAAAATAAAGCAATGTCAAACTGAGGGCAACAGAAGGACTCATTATCAATTTGGACTCAAGGTGTCATTTAATATTCTGTAATAGGTTTTATTCCTCTGAACCAACTCCATAATATATTGTAATCCTTTCCAGTAAAGCATCATTTTCCCTAATGAATAAACATGTTACTCTTCTTAAGTTATCAATATAAAACAATGGGGATTAATATGAAGTATTAAGAAATGGATATTTTAATCTCAGAATATCTTTTAAAGAGATATAAGCTGCCATATTTTCCAAGATACCATAATTGATTTCATTTATTCTTAGATTTCTTGAATCTGAGTTGGTATGGACTTCTCTTATATTTCTGTGATGATTCAAGTAACAAGTCCATACAAGTGAGCAGCAGTTCCTTCCACATTTCAATAGTCATTTTAGAAAAAGTCTCTTTCAGTATCTTACATAAGATACTGCCCTAACAAAATATCAGACTGGGTAACTGAAACAACGGAAATTTATTTTTCATAGCTCTGGAAGCTGGAAGTCCAAGATCAAGGTGCTGGCAGCTTTGGTTGATTGTGGGGGCCTCTCTCTTGCTAGCACGATGCCTTCTTGCTATGTCCTCAAATAATCTTTTCTCTGTGCACATCCATCCCTGGTGTCTCTTTGTGTGTATTAATTTTTTATAAGGACATCAGTCAGATTCAATTAGGGCTCACACTTATGGCCTCATTTTAACTTAATTACTTCTTTAAAGATATTCTCTCCAAATAATGTCACATTCTGAGATGCTGGAAATTAGGACTTTAATATATGAATTTTTGAGGGAACACAATTCAGCTCATAAATAGAGATATACCCAATAATAAATGTTGTATTGCTTTCCAAAATATTATTTGAACAAGTTTTGTATATAATGAACTACTTTTTCAAAGACTCCATTTGTAAAAGCATTCTGTAATTTTTTAAGTGTAACTCTGTATATACCCTAGAGTCAAATTGCAACATTCCATAAGCACACTTTTCATCAAGTTTTTTTATTTTAGTGAAAGCTATCTCTTCTTCACATTCAGTTTGCTTGTTTTGCTAATTTCCATTAGAGAAGTATTCCCAAATCCTGAAATCTTCTCTAATAGTCAAATATTATGACTTCTCCTTTCTTTTCTTAAAGATGCAACAGCAATCTATGCTCAGCATTCCTTTGATATTTTTCAGAATGCCTTTATCTCTAACCTATAATAATGAAGTCTTTCCTATGATATGCAGACAATATTCCTTGCCACTGTGCTTCCCATATGTGATATTTTTAAGTGACAATTTTTCAGATTATAATTATTTGGTCACCTTACTCATCTGGCCTTTCCAGTTTGAGCTGCTTTTTCTACTGAGTCTCACAAAATTCATAGGTTATATATCAAAATTACATTATCTGAATGAAGTGAGGATCACAGGCACAATATTAAATTACTATATCAAAATAAGACAATTTTCACTGATAGGAAAAGTCAAATTAAATTATGCATAGCTGAAGATGCCTATACCTTTGAACTGAATTGGACTTAAAACCACCAAAAACTGGCCTTTGTATGTCATTTACAGTGGATTTCTCTGCTTAATAGTACTTACACTTACTTAAAAAAATACTATTTTTTATTCTTCTGAAACTGAATAGGACCCTGTGGAGCCCTAAAAGCTCCTACAAAAGCTCCTACGAAAGACCCTACAAAAGTGCCTTTAGTTCCCCCTTTCTTTTTTGTAGAAAAAGGCTTTAGTCTCCGAGGTCTTCCCAGAGTTCCAACAAGCAGTTAACTAAATAGAAAAATGAGGGCATGCAGAAACAAAAGGAAAGTAGCCAAACAAGAAAAATATTGATATTTTAAACAAAACTTCAGGGGAAAAAAAAAATACCAAGGAAGTCCTGGACAACTCCTTATAACAATCTGACTCATATCTGTGAGATATGCAGACACAATGACTCTCTGCAACCCAGGTGTATAATAGGGACTACATACCGACCACAAGGACATAAACCCCCAGACTGGTTGGTGCCAGAAGACTAATGATTAAGATCCTCAAAACATCACCTTGTTACCTCACTACCAACTAATCAGAAGAAAGTCATAATTCTGTAATAATCCTCACCTCAAATGTCGCCTTTAAAAACTCTTTCCTAGGGAGTTCCCTGGTGGCCTGGTGGTTAGGACTCGGCACTTTCAGTACCATATGTGTGTCAGTTGCTCAGTCATGTCTGACTCTTTGTGACCTCAGGGACTGAAACCCACCAGGCTCCTCTGACCATGGGGATTCTCCAGGCAAGAACACTGGGGTGGGTTGCCATTTCCTTCTCCAGGGTATCTTCCCTACCCAAGGATCAAAACCGGGTCTCCTGCATTACAGGCAGATTCTTTACCTCTGAGCCACAGCCCAGGTTCAATCCCTGGTTGAGGAACTAAGATACTGCACGTTGCACAGCACTGCAAAAACAAACAAAAATAAAAACCTTCCCTGAAAGCCATTGAGAAGTGCAGGTCTTCTGAACACAGCTGCCTGTTTTCCTTGCTTGGCAGTCTGTAGTAAACACTGTACTTTACCACAACCTGGTGTCAGTGGATTGGCTTTGCTGTATGGCAGGTGAGAGTACCCAAGTTCACATCAATAATAATTCTTTGTATGAAACTTAAAAAAATCACATCTGTTTAACTTCAAACCATGTGACAGTGAAGTGCCTAAGTTACAGGGAAAGGTAAGAAAAAAATTAATTTCCTATATAGTTTGCTTTCTACTAGATTAAGGAGAGACCTATAGTTCAGGGCCACTAACTGACATTGCTGTGTGTTACAAGAGGGTGCTAAATTGTCACATGTGTTTTTCTTGCAGCATTTGCCAGTTGGAAAAAAAATGATTGCCTCCTCAAGTGTTAAATGACAAAGCCTCCTAACATCATAAAACAAAGTATCTTTTACGAGTAAGATAATTCCTCTGAATGGTTATTGTGCATGTGTGTGAAGTCACTCAATCATGCTTGACTCTTGCAATCCCATGGACTGCCTGGCTCTTCTGTTCATAGGATTATCCAGGCAAGAATATTGGAGTAGGTTACCATTTCCTCCTCCAGGGGGTTTTCTCAATCCAGGGATCAAGCCCATATCTCCTGAGTCTTCTGCACTGGCAGGTAGATTCTTTACCGCTGAGCCACCAGAAGCCCCTGAATGATTATAGAAGTGCACAAATCAAAAGGGACTTCAGAAATACTGGTTGGAGGATACAGAGCCAAAAAATTCTTCACATGATAAATTTTAAACATTTCAAGTTTTAGTTCCCTTTTCTCAAGATAGCGTCACATGGTGCTCTACCAGTTCAACAGGGACACCGGGTGAGAAATTTTCAGCAAGGGGTACAGTAGAGCAGATAATATTGGTTTCTGAAGAAATATTATAAAAAGATTCACTAGTTATAAAAATTTTGCAAACAAAAGGACCCTTAGAGAATAATAAGTAGGTGATAAAAGATAGCAATAAAATGAACATTCATAAAGTCACCATCTAACTTAAGAAATGGAATATTACAAATACAACAGAAAGTGCTCCTTGATCTCATTCCAGCCTCCTTATCCCAAATTCTATCTCAGTTGATCCATCCTCCTTATTAGATATCTATCTTCCTTAATAAGACCTAGTGCTGTATATAATAAGCACTACATTTCTAGGTAGTAGCAAATGAAACCATATTGCGATATTTACATCAGTTGTAATGTGATATGAAAACATCTCTGATTTAAAATGGTGACACTCAGAATTACTGCTAATGCCACTGTGATTGATTATTTTCATTTATAATTAAATATTTAATTTCAGTTAGAGTAAAAAAAATATTTTTCTATTTAAAGATAAATTCTGTCTCCAGATATCAAGTTAAGAAAATGTGCTCTAAATAGAGCAGAACTAGCAAAATCCCAGCTGATAAAAGAATCTAGCCCAGAGATTTGTCTTCTTTGTATATCAGAATTTACTAGATGCTAAAATGAAATACATGTTTAATATCTCTATGCAGGTTCTTCATACTCTACTAATAGGCCTATTACTCTCTATTACATATGATGTCTTCTCTGAAGAAGTCCCCCAACATATTTGAGTGTGAGATTCCTACTCTGGAAGAATGATGGGGAAACCTGGGGTAATCCTGTCTGGTAATAGCAGGGGGCACAACTTAACAAAAATGACTAAATATACATGCTGATCTTAAGAGTAGAAGGCTAAGCAGCAGTTCAGAAAATTATTGATTGAACGGACAACTGATATTCTCTATGTCAATTCTTTCTTAGAAATAAATTTAAAATGAAAAAATTTAAGTGTTTTAACTTAAAATGCAAAATAAAACTTAAGATATTGAAAAATGTAAGTCTATTATCTTAACACTACAAATTTTGTCTATCACCTTTTGTCTATATTAAATGATGGCAGTCATTATATATATATATAATTTTCATATTTTACTTTTATTTCCTGTATATTTCTCATTTGTACTTACTACAAACAGTTACAAACGGAAAATCAAAAAGAAAGGGAATTTCTATACATTTAGGAAAATATAACCAATGACTGAACTTAGTTACATTTCTTGAAAGAAACCAAGCAAAGAATTAAAACCCTTCTCCCTTTATGCTCAAAGCTGAATCATCGACCATCAAAAATATTCTCTGCCATCTAGTCCATCAGTTGTCCACCACAGAGGCATTTCTTTCAAAATAAGGCTTGATTCTAACAATGGTAATAGAAGCAAAATAATTTTTGTATGATGGAAATAAAAACATGCTTGAAATGATATCGAAGAATGTACACAACCTTACCTAGGTTGGAGGAAGGCAAATATTTATTCAGCATCTACTCTATATTAAACTATCACAAATTGATGACCTTACTTCTATAAATTAGGAAATGCAATTTTTCTACCATACTGATCCTAAGTAGCAGAGTTGAGATTATATATTGTGCTGTAGTCCAACATCTGACTCTAAAATCAGTTAAGATTAGAATGCTTCACCTTAATTACCATGTAGGCAACAAGGAAAGAAAAACAAGATAAGAGTCCCTGTATTAAGTTCATTATACAACAGATAAAGAATAGTCATATCAACAAATCCTTTCAATGTATGCTCAAGTTGCTATGGAAACACAGAAGCTCCATATGGTTCTCCAGAATCCTCTTTCTCTACATTATGCTGTCATTCACCAGAGAATACGCCTGCTAATATATGCACTACAGTCCACAGAATATAAAAATAATTATGCTTCAGTCATAAGGTTCCTCCAAAAGGTGCTATTCTTCTTAAGATAATACCACTAGTGATGCAAAATCGAAGATGTGTATATTTTCATTTATCTCAGGGTCATGAGTAAACTTAATCAAAGATTTAATAAAGCTTGGAAATCAAAGAAAAATTAGAATTGTAACTTACATATTTGGTAAAAACTTTCCTGTATGGGAGGTATCACCTAATAGTCTGTTTTCAATCATAGCAGATATAATTTCTGAAACTACACATGATTCTATAATTAATGTCCTTTTTGACAACTTTAAACAGAAATTGTCTCCAAGGCATATGTTGCATACAGAATCCCAAGCAATTTATATTCTAAGTAGTTATGTCTGATATTTATAAATGCATGTATTTCCCTCTTTAAGTGAGAGATGCTTCCACATTAGCTTTTTCCCATTACAAAGTTTTCAGATGGTTGGTCCTTTTCTTATTCCAGTATACCATATGATATTTTGATTAATTTTTCTTGGTACATGAAATTAATAAAAAGAGAAATGTATTGGTATTGGTTACAACTTGTCTTTTATATGGGCATGGTGTCAGTTTCTTTGTTCCAGCATAGTGCTGAATTACAATGAATGCCTGAGAAAGCATTAATAATAGTCTAGAAATAAATTTTCATACACCAACAAGAGGGATTGCCCAGCAAATGCATTTTTAATTAACCAAATCCATGTTTTAGTTCATACTTCCTTAGTTTTTACCTAATGTTCTTTTTCTCTTCCAGGATACCACACTACATTTAGTTGTCATTCCTCCTTAGGTTCCTCTTGGCTGTGACATTTTCTCAGGCATTTTTTGTTTTTGATAACCTTATCAGTTTTGAGGAGTACTGGTGAGGTAATATTTTAGAATTTCCCTCAATTGAGATTTTTCTAATGTTTTTCTTATGTTAGAAAAAAAACTTAAGTCTTAGGTTACAGATTGTAGAGAAGAAGATTGCAGACTGAAAGCACCATTCTCAGTACATCATATCAAGAGCATATACTATTTAATATGACTTGTCATGTTGATTTTTAACTTTGACCACCTGGCTGAGATAGTGTTTATTACATTCCTCTTCTGTAAAGTTACTATTTTTCACTCTTTACTCTTTGGAAGAAAATCACTATCCACAGCTCATGTCTAAGGTGTAAGAAGTCACAGTCTACCTCCTTGAGAGTGGAATAGCTGCATACTTACTTGGAATTCTTCTACACAGACTTCTCTATTTTCAACTTTTTAAAAGATCTATTCATTAATATCAGTACAGACTTATGGATTCAGATGCAATTTTTATATCATCATTCTCATAGAAAGAGGAATTTGAGTTTTCAAAAGTAAAAATTATCCTTAAAAAAAGAAACATAATTTGAGGAAACCAGATTTGAAAGAGACACATGTACCCCAATGTTCATCGCAGCACTGTTTATAATACACAGGACATGGAAGCAACCTAGAGGTCCATCGGCAGACAAATGGATAAGAAAGCTGTGGTACATATACACAATGGAATATTACTCAGCCATTAAAAAGAATGTATTTGAATCAGTTCTAATGAGGTGGATGAAACTGGAGCCTATTATACAGAGTGAAGTAAGCCAGAAAGAAAAACACCAATACAGTCTACCAACACATATATATGGAATTTAGAAAGATGGTAATAATGACCCTATATGTGAGACAGCAAAAGAGACACAGATGTATAGAACAGTCTTTTGGACTCTGTGGGAGAAGGCGAGGGTGGGATGGTTTGAGAGAATAGCATTGAAACATGTATATTATCATATGTGAAACAGATCGCCAGTCCAGGTCAGATGCATGAGACACAGTGCTCAGGGCTGGTGCACTGGGATGACCCTGAGGGATGGGATGGGGAGGGAGGTGGGAGGGGGGTTCAGGATGGGGAACACATGTATACCCATGGCTGATTCATGTCAATGCATGGCAAAAACCAAAAAAAGAAAAAAAAAAAAACATAAAATGATACCATTAAGGAATTCAAGTTTTAAAATGCTGAGAGAAAAGTCTGAGGAAAAACTAGTCTCAATTAACTCAGAAAAAATTACTTTTGCTACTATTTAACATTCATAATATACAATAAGAAAGCCAGGAGATGCAAGATACATCTCCAAAATGGAGATTTAAAAATTCTCTGACAAATCCAATCAGGAAGAAAAACATGTGATTCAGGGTTTAGAATGCAGGTTTGAGCCTACTTTTGCTTATTTATTGATAAAGTTCATTTAGCAATTGTAACTGTTAAAGCAATTATTTTAACAGAGTGCAACAATACAAAATTCTATTTGTGTGTGTGTGTGTGTGTGTGTCTTAGTCACTCAGTCATGTCCAACTCTTTGAAAACCATGGACTGTAGCCCACCAGGCTCCTCTGTCCATAGGATTTTCTAGGCAAGAATACTGGATTGGGTTGCCAGTCTCTTCTGCAGGGGATCTTCCCAACCCAGGTCTTCTGCACTGTAGGCAGATTCTTTACCATCTGAGCCAAACTATAGCTCAGTTAAGATGGCAGAGTCTGCTTGAAGTGCAGGAGACTCAGGTTCAATCCCTGGTTCGGGAAGATCCCCTGGCGAAGGAAATGGCAACCCACTCCAGTATTCTTGCCTGGAAAATCCCATGGACGGAGGAACCTGGCAAGGCTACAGTCCATGGGGTCACAAAGAGTCAGAGATGACTAACTTCACTTTCTTTTTCTTCCTATTAATTCTATTTAATCACATTCAATACAACAAAATTTCAATGATTCAGAAAAAGAATAATATACCAAACAGAATACATATGTGAAAAAAATCATAGAAAATGTCAAAGCATTGTGTTTTACTTATTTCATATAAAGCCTATATAGATAAAGTACAAATGTATATTAGAGTGTAAAATGACAGAAATTAATGCAAAATCGCATTAATGTCACTTGTTTCAAAGTACATAGTCATGTGTCCTAAAGAGAAATGTCTTAAAAGCCAAAAAATCAATTGCTTAACTCAGAATTAGAAACTACATTAAAGGAATAATTATACTGTTGATGTTTTTTAAGCTACTAATGGTAGTTTGGTTCTCCTTTATAATTCAGTTCAGTTCAGTTCAGTCGCTCAGTCGTGTCTGACTCTTTGGGACCCCGTGAATCGCAGCACGCCAGGCCTCCCTGTCCATCATCAACTCCCGGAGTCCATCCAAACCCATGTCCATCGAGTCGGTGATGCCATCCAGCCATCTCATCCTCTGTTGTCCCCTTCTTCTCCTGCCCCCAACCCCTCCCAGCATCAGGGTCTCTTCCAATGAGTCAACTCTTCGCATGAGGTAGCCAAAGTATTGGAGGAGTGTCAGCTTCAACATCAGTCCTTCCAATGAACACCCAGGACTGATCTCCTTGCAGTCCAATGGACTCTCAAGAGTCTTCTCCAACACCACAGTTCAAAAGCATCAATTCTTCATCACTCAGCTTTCTTTACAGTCCAACTCTCACATCCATACATGACCACTGGAAAAACCATGGCCTTGACTAGACGGACCTTTGTTGGCAAAGTAATGTCCTTTATAATTAAGATGCCAAAAATTTGAAAAGAAAGATGTAATTTATATTTTTGTACTACATAAAATTGTTATGTGGAAACCAAATTAATCTCCAGATGGGAAATCTCTTTGCTTTAATGAAGAGATATATGTACAGCTAAAATGTGCCCCAAACTTATATTCATACTTCACTATACTACACATGAAGAGTTATAGGTTGTTTACTTCTATCTTAACTAATTTAAATCAACTATTCATAGAACTGGGGCTTCCCTGGTGGTTCAGATGGTAAAGAATCTGCCTGCAATGCAGGAGACCCAGGTTTGATCCATAGGTCAGGAAGATCCCCTGGAAAAGGGAATGGCAACCTACTCCAGTATTCTTTCCTGGAGAATTCCATAGACAGAAGAGCCTGATGGGCTACAGTCCATGGGGTCACAAAGGGTCAGACATGACTAAGTGATTAACACAAACATTCACAGACTACTGTCCATAATCAGAATTACTTGAAGAAAAATATGATGGAATAACCCTCAAAAGCAATTCTGAGACTTTGTGAACTCTAGATGCTATATATTCCTACTACACTTTTTGACATTAAAGTATTTGTTCATCAAGGCCACAGTGTGAAATGTACAGCTTCTCCAGATCTTCAGAGCCTCCATCAGCCTCAGTCCATGATAATGATTAGGATTTTATATTCAAATGTCAGAAGATACTTAGTCCCTTGGACTGCAAGAAGATCAAAGCAGTCTATCCTAAAGGAAATCAACTCTGAATATTCATTGGAAGGACTACTGTTGAAGCTGAACTTCCAATGCTTTGGCCACCTGATGCAAGGAAGTTACTCATTGGAAAAGACACTGATGCTCGGGAAAATTGAAGAGAAAAGGAGAAGAGGGCAACAGAGGATGAGATGGTTAGATAGCATCACTGACTCAATGGACATGATTCTGAGCAAATTCGAAGAGAGAGTGACGGACGTGGAAGTCTGGCGTGTTACAGTCCATAGTGTTGCAAAGAGTCAGACATAACTTAGCAACTGAACAACAACAACCTAAAAGCTGAGTTTTTTCCTCACTCAAGACCTTAAAACACCACCCCTTGGCTCTTTTCTCACAAGGTCTAAACAACAATCTGGACTAAACATCATTAGTTTTGTCCATTCTGTTGGGCATCTTCTTAGCTATGACTCTCCAAAAGTCTGACTCTGCAAAACTTATCACTCAAAGGGCAAGGGTAGAAAAGAGGAAGTCTGTAAGAATTTTCCCTCCTTCCTAAAATACCCTAAGTCTCACACTGGATGTTTCTTTCTTCTTGGTTCTCATTTTTGTCCCACTTGATCTGCAATATAGAATTTTCTGAAATGGGAAGAACCTGTATATCCTCAACCACACTACCAGAATCACAAGTGGATAAAAATAAATAAGTAAATAGCTAAATCTGCTATTGTCACAGTTCATTAATCATTTCTTTAGTATTTCCAATAAAACTACAATCCCCCAAGAAAATTACTAATTTCTGAGTTATTGACAAACTAATTTCATCTTTGAATAATATCAGAACAGTATCAGAGAAAGAGGATTGCAAATCTTAATCTATACAGTATGTGACCTAGAAGATCAGCAACATTCCTGACTCAATGCTTACACAGGTTATATAGACATGGAAATTAGGTTAAGACCAGCTCCTGACAATTCTCAGAGAAAACCCAGTTATTTATTATTGTTGCTATAACTGTAGTGGTGGTAATATTTAAGAAGATACACCTAACTTTCACCCCAGCTTCAAAAAAATAACCCAATAAAAGAGCTACAAAGTGTCTAGCTTTCACCTGTGCAAATCTCTCCTGTATCCTCCAAGATAAAATTATTGCAAATAAAATTAAATCAAATACCTGACAGAATAGAGTTATTAAATTTGTATGACATCTACCAAAAATGATTTTTTGGTTCAAGGTTTACCTATGGTACTCCTCTCCAGCAATATAGTTAGAATTAAAGCTGCTATTACTTTATGAGGATAAAATAAAATGACTTGTATACAGAATATTGCTAGTTTCTTTTCCTTAAGTTAATAAAAATTTTATATTTAACAAGAAAAAACAACCAATAATTTAAAAATAAGATTCTTTAAGCATAGCTTCAAATTCTAAATAATTTTTGGATGGGACACTTACTTATGGGTATGTGCATGCACTACAGGTCTACTAAGAATTAAAGCATTTATAATAACTTGTGCAATTATGATGAATATATATATCCTGTATTTTGAAGAGACAATATAAAATTCTATGATGTGGTGATGAAAGAATTAATTATCTTTATAACTCATCCAAAAATGGCATCATAATTATAAATGTAAAAAAAATCTTGACCATTTCCTTATTGGAATGGATTAAAATCCATTAGAAATTAATATCTGATTTCCCCAAATACTATTGTTAATGAACCTTCACTATAGTATTAAAAGGGCTTCCCAACTGGCTCTAGTAGTAAAGAACCTGCCTGCCAATGCAGAGACACAAGAGACACAGGTTTGATCCCTGAGTCGGGAAGATCCCCTGGAGGAGGGCATGGCAACCCACTCCAGTATTCTTGCCTGGAGAACCCCATGAACAGAGGAATCTGGTGGGGTACAGTTCAGAGGGTTGCAAAAAGTCAGACATGACTAATGTGACTTAACACACATGCACGTAGCATTTAAAAAATGCAGGCTCATCTAAGCATTATCAACACTTAATATAGAGGAGGTCTGCACTGTGTTCACCACTGTATCCAATAAACAGTCAAAAGGCAAGGAAAAGCTATTAAATCTTACTTTATTATTAACTATGATTAGTAATTATTTTTAATAATTCTGCATCCAAGCAATCATGTCCATTTTCTTGTTTGGTAAATTAAATCTTAAATGTATAACACATCTACCCATTCAAATATATTCTCGAGTGAAAATTATTTCAATTATTTTTACGTTCTTAAATTTTGCCTTTTTCTTTAAAGAACATAGAAGTTTCTTTGAGTATTAATTAAGTTGAAAGATTATCCTCCCACATATTTACCAATAAAGTCCTCTGTAAGCTTCTCTCAGCTTCTCTCTTAACTAAAGTTGCATCTATACTAACAAAATGACTTAACTGAGTTGGCCAGTTGGGCTGAATAATTTGGTGTGTGTGCTTTGTAACCCCACAAACAGTTTATAATCAATAGGTCTGTTTTAAGTAAAAATAGGAAGTCTATGCCTATACATTAAAAAGAAGAAAAGAATAGAAATAACATGATTACAACCCAAATAATACAGATAAAATTTTGAGGAAAATCCAGAATTGTTCAAATAGAAATATTTTATTTTTTCTTCAAAAGATATATCTAAAATTAAGTTGGTATAGCTTTAAGAAAGCCCTATAAACAAGGAAGATATTGAAGCAATGATTCCTATAAGGATCTGTTCTGAATATGCTTTTAAATATAATGTACATGATGAGTCAAGAGATGTTAAGATTACACAAGCATTAAGGAAATAAGATTGCAAATTGCCTTCTGAATACCTGTAATTTGAAACACAAAATACAAAAAAAATCTACTTCAGTCATTTGTACAGTACTTGTTATTGATAATAGCAAATTAACTTTCTCCAAGTTGAACTTGAGATCAAAGCAAATGGCTTGAGAGGTAAAATATGCGTTAATGTTCTATTAGTTTTAAGTCAAGTAGAAGGCATATGTCATAAATAAGAAAAAACTTTAAATGTTTAGGAACTAAAAGAACATTTTCAAATGTTGTACTGAATTTAGATATAATGTATATATAACATATTTGAAGGAGTATAGGTTTTTTATTTAAATTCATTAATCAGATTGAGCCCAGCCTTACTTCCTGTGCACCTTTTCTTTCTTCCCGGTGGATGTGTTGGTAAGAAGAATGCCATATCCATTCTGATTAGCCAGCAGATAAGCAATGTGGAAATTGATCTAAAGTCTCTACCACTAGAAATGTCAAAACAGATGTTACTTTCTCATAGGACGACAGCACTGGGCCTGAGATGTCAAACATAATTAAAATTTCTATTTTCAAACGTACTCCACAGTTTATACATGCTGAAAGTATATCTTACCTTTCCAACTTGTAGAGTGCTGTGCTTTGCAAAATGGGAAAGACTTTTAGTTTAGACTCCATTTGGGTGTAAAATCAATCAGTACCCAGAGGTTTCCTTCAGTTTTTGGCATGAAAGACTGGAACTGCATTAAAATATGCTGACAACTGAAAGAGCAATTCTAGCAGGACCAATTTCTCTCACCCTCCTATCTACAACTCTCAAAGTTTTTTTCCCAGTGGGTAACCCAAAATAGGGAATGAATTACTGTCTTTCTTTTTATGATACCACTCATTTCATTTTCTGAAAGGGGAGAGGGTCAGAAGTTGCATGCTACTTATTCATATATTTTTTTTTTTAATTTTTTTATTAGTTGGAGGCTAATTACTTCACAACATTTCAGTGGGTTTTGTCATACATTGATATGAATCAGCCATAGATTTACACTTATTCCCCATCCCGATCCCCCCTCCCACCTCCCTCTTCACCCGACTCCTCTGGGTCTTCCCAGTGCACCAGGCCCGAGCACTTGTCTCATGCATCCCACCTGGGCTGGTGATCTGTTTCACCATAGATAATATACAGGCTGTTCTTTTGAAACATCCCACCCTCACCTTCTCCCACAGAGTTCAAAAGTCTGTTCTGTATTTCTGTGTCTCTTTTTCTGTTTTGCATATAGGGTTATCATTACCATCTTTCTAAATTCCATATATATGTGTTAGTATGCTGTAATGTTCTTTATCTTTCTGGCTTACTTCACTCTGTATAATGGGCTCCAGTTTCATCCATCTCATTAGGACTGATTCAAATGAATTCTTTTTGACAGCTGAGTAATATTCCATGGTGTATATGTACCACAGCTTCCTTATCCATTCATCTGCTGATGGGCATCTAGGTTGCTTCCATGTCCTGGCTATTATAAACAGTGCTGCAATGAACATTGGGGTGCACGTGTCTCTTTCAGATCTGGTTTCCTCAGTGTGTATGCCCAAAAGTGGGATTGCTGGGTCATATGGCAGTTCTATTTCCAGTTTTTTAAGGAATCTCCACACTGTTTTCCATAGTGGCTGTACTAGTTTGCATTCCCACCAACAGTGTAAGAGGGTTCCCTTTTCTCCACACCCTCTCCAGCATTTATTGCTTGTAGTCTTTTGGATAGCAGCCATCCTGACTGGCATGTAATGGTACCTCATTGTGGTTTTGATTTGCATTTCTCTAATAATGAGTGATGTTGAGCATCTTTTCATGTGTTTGTTAGCCATCTGTATGTCTTCTTTGGAGAAATGTCTGTTTAGTTCTTTGGCCCATTTTTTGATTGGGTCATTTATTTTTCTGGAATTGAGCTTCAGGAGTTGCTTGTATATTTTTGAGATTAATCCTTTGTCTGTTTCTTCATTTGCTATTATTTTCTCCCAATCTGACGGCTGTCTTTTCACCTTACTTATAGTTTCCTTTGTAGTGCAAAAGCTTTTAAGTTTCATTAGGTCCCATTTGTTTAGTTTTGCTTTTATTTCCAATATTCTGGGAGGTGGGTCATAGGGGATCCTGCTGTGATTTATGTCAGAGAGTGTTTTGCCTATGTTCTCCTCTAGGAGTTTTATAGTTTCTGGTCTTACATTTAGATCTTTAATCCATTTTGAGTTTATTTTTGTGTATGGTGTTAGAAAGTGTTCTAGTTTCATTCTTTTACAAGTGGTTGACCAGTTTTCCCAGCACCACTTGTTAAAGAGGTTGTCTTTTTTCCATTGTATATCCTTGCCTCCTTTGTCAAAGATAAGGTGTCCATAGGTTCGTGGATTTATCTCTGGGCTTTCTATTCTGTTCCATTGATCTATATTTCTGTCTTTGTGCCAGTACCATACTGTCTTGATGACTGTGGCTTTGTAGTAGAGTCTGAAGTCAGGCAGGTTGATTCCTCCAGTTCCATTCTTCTTTCTCAAGATTACTTTGGCTATTCGAGGTTTTTTGTATTTCCATACAAATTGTGAAATTCTTTGGTCTAGTTCTGTGAAAAATACCGTTGGTAGCTTGATAGGGATTGCATTGAATCTATAGATTGCTTTGGGTAGAATAGCCATTTTGACAATATTGATTCTTCCAATCCATGAACACGGTATGTTTCTCCATCTGTTAAGAGACTACTACCAGCAGCTCTATGCCAATAAAATGGACAACTTGGATGAAATGGACAAATTCTTAGAAAAGTATAACTTTCCAAAACTGAACCAGGAAGAAATAGAAGATCTTAACAGACCCATCACAGGCAAGGAAATCGAAAGTGTAATCAAAAATCTTCCAGCAAACAAAAGCCCAGGACCAGATGGCTTCACAGCTGAATTCTACCAAAAATTTAGAGAAGAGCTAACACCTACCTTACTCAAACTCTTCCAGAAAATTGCAGAAGAAGGTAAACTTCCAAACTCATTCTATGAGGCCACCATCACCCTAATTCCAAAACCAGACAAAGATGCCACAAAAAAAGAAAACTACAGGCCAATATCACTGATGAACATAGATGCAAAAATCCTTAACAAAATTCTAGCAAACAGAATCCAACAACATATTAAAAAAATCATACACCACGACCAAGTGGGCTTTATCCCAGGAATGCAAGGATTCTTCAATATCCGCAAATCAATCAACGTAATACACCACATTAACAAATTGAAAGATAAAAACCATATGATTATCTCAATAGATGCAGAGAAAGCCTTTGACAAAATTCAACACTCATTTATGATTAAAACTCTCCAAAAGCAGGAATAGAAGGAACATACCTCAACATTATAAAAGCCATATATGACAAACCCACAGCAAGCATCACCCTCAATGGTGAAAAATTGAAAGCATTCCCCCTGAAATCAGGAACAAGACAAGGGTGCCCACTGTCACCACTACTGTTCAACATAGTGTTGGAAGTTTTGGCCACAGCAATCAGAGCAGAAAAAGAAGTAAAAGGAATCCAGATAGGAAAAGAAGAAGTGAAACTCTCACTGTTTGCAGATGACATGATCCTCTACATAGAAAACCCTAAAGACTCTACCAGAAAATTACTAGAACTAATCAATGAATATAGTAAAGTTGCAGGATATAAAATTAACACACAGAAATCCCTTGCATTCCTATATACTAACAATGAAAAAACAGAAAGAGAAATTAAGGAAACAATACCATTCACCATTGCAACAAAAAGAATAAAATACTTAGGAGTATATCTACCTAAAGAAACAAAAGACCTATACATAGAAAACTATAAAATACTTATTCATATTTATTAATAAATTTACTTACTAAGTTTCTCCCAAAGTCTTTTCCATGGCCATATGAGTAATAAAATGCCTGGAGAGGTAGCCTCTGCTTTTTTAGGCCATGCATTCAAAACACTGAAGGCATAGAACTCACCATATGCCTCAGAGAATATCACCATAGGTTTGTGACTCAAATGGAAAAAAAGGAGTTTCAAAAGTATGGATATTCTGAAGAAGGTCTTCTGCCTCTACATCCCCAAAGCATAATTTGAGGAGCTCTGACCTACCCACGACCATAGTTGAGCACCCTACCTCCAGCCTTGAAGTATATATAACCTGTGTTGTCTCCTTTGCTAGATAATTAGTTTCCTGAGGGCAAGAAATATGTCATATTCATGTGTTTATCAGCTACAGAGGTTTATGATACCTTGCATATAGGTTGCCCTAATTTTTAAACATCAGTTTTGTTGGAAGGTTGAAAAGCCAGACATAGAGCAACCGCCCTCTGAAGACCGAAGCAACACAGCAGAGTGGCTCAGGCGCAGCCTGAGCAGTCAGCCGCTTGATTTTGTATCTCAGCCTTACTATCTGAGTGTTTCATGTGCCAGGCATTGTTCTAATGATCTTATATACATTATCTCACTAAATCCTCACAACCACCATAATGACATATGAAGAAACACAGGCACAGTAATCAGATATAAATCACCCAGAGTCATACAGCTAGTAAATACTTTGTTTTTCTATTTCACCTAAGAGTTACTTTGGAAATTTTTTAAATTTTATATTTATTTATTCTTCTCAAGGTTTGAGATGTTAATTTTTCTAATCATTATTTAGTTTCTTAATTGCTTGAAAATAAATTTCATTGTTTATTTCTTTTTTTGTCATGGACTTCTAATTGTTACTGCATTGTGATCAGAAAGTATAGCTGCACTCTTCTAATCCAAAGCATCTATTAAGGTTTCTTTATGGACTAATATATGATCATTTTTGCAAATGTTTCATAGCATTTAAACTATTTGGCTTTCTTTTGAAAGGCATTAAGTATGATACATTCTACTAATGAATATATTTATAAAAACTGTTCAAATTAATTTTGTCTATTTTCTAATATTTCTGTTCTGTCTGGCCCAAATTACCAATGTAATATGTAGCTCTCTACAAATGAGAACACAATTGTTATCACTATTTAAGCAAAAGCTATATAAGATAAGGACAAAAAGATTAATGGTGCACTAAAGAGAGAATAAAAAAAGAAAACAAAACTACACATTTGCTAATTCCTCATCTATTATAAGAAGAAATCAATATGTATCCTTTTATTCCTCAAGCTGTAAGATGAGAATATTTGTATTAATGAGGATGATTACTAGTAGATATAAAAATATGCTTCATTATATACTTTCAAGTTACTGGTATGTGACAAAGGAGTTGGGAGGGGGTACAAAGGAGACAGATTTTACATATCAACAGAAAGGAAATGGAAATAGAACACAGCAAGAAAGCCAAAAATAAGATGATACCTAAATAAACATGAATATAAGAGAATTAAGTTCAAATATCTATCATAGCAATAAAGGTAAGTGAGATAAAAATCACTTTTTAAAAGAAACTGACTCGTACATTGAGAAGAGGTAAAAGAAACAATAAGTCCCAAAAATATGCTGTACACAAGATGATACCTAAGCCCCTATAATTCATAGCATGAATACAAAAGAGTGGGCAAAGGAAAACCAGAAGTATAAACACAAAAAGTGTTTGTTTTGTGTGACGAACCAATGTTTGCCAAAAGTGAACAGAATATATAGAACATTAAACAAAAACAGAGTTGCTCTTTTTTGATGAAGGATTCTTTGTTTAGGTAAGTTTCTTAGCGAGAATACATAGATGAAATATTTTAAGGTTCCTTGAATATTTAAGTTTATTTTTAGGTTAAAAGAAAACATGGCTAATATGAAATACTAGGGGCACATTAATTTACCCTTATCAACTCTTTATGTATTGCTCAGTTGACTACTGGTATCTAAAGTCCCCAGGAGAATACTGAAGCTAGCTTGATTTTTTACATAACACTTTTGAATGAAGTGCTTCTTTTGATTGGATGTTTAATATTAACAGCATAATATATACCTGGCATACACTGCTGCCTTTAATTCTTGCAGCAACTCTGTGATATTTGAGATTTACTAAAACACACTCAAAGTTATCAGCTGGTCTTAGTGATGATGAAGAAGGCAGACACTATGATACTTTGGATAAACTGCCCCCAAACTGTTCCACTTACACAGAACTTTCTGAGACAAATTCCAAGGAATTGCTAAAACCCTGTTGCTGATATAAAGATCTTCCTGACATTGCATTTTATCAGAGCCCAGAATACTAATATCAAGCATGTATCAATATATCGTGATAAGACTTAGGACATATTAGCTCAAAAACAAGTTTTCACCTACAAGTTAATTCTTCCACAGAATTTTCTCACACTTTAAAATACTTTTATATACTTAAACACACAGAAAATTTTAGTATAAGATAATCAATACCCACATAATCATAAACCAGAATTAATAATATGCTAATAACAGTTTACTATCTTTGCTTTATATTTCTTTTTAACTATGGTTAAAAAAAACTAATTCCAGATTTTGAGTCTGTCTTCGAGTCATTCTGCTTCCTTTCTTCTCAGAGACAACTAGCCAACTCATCTAGGTTTCTATACTTTCTTACATTCATTACCATACTAAATTTGTATTGCAGAAGATTTATTTATGTTATATATATGATAGTCATGATGTACTTTGTAAATACAACACTTTATTTTTTTTTAATCTGTAACATTTGAAATATTTTAACACACTTAAAAATCAAGTTCATTAATCTCAGGGTACCTGAGAAGAACATGGTTTCTCTATTTGCTGTAGTCAAGAGCCATATGTGTTAGGTCTTACATATCTATTAGATCAAGCTTGTTAATTGAATCCTTCAGACTTTCTGTATCCTTGAAAAATTTTTTGTCTCCTTGATTTACTAGTTACTAAAAAGTTATGTGCAAATCTCCTGCCATAACTATGGATTAGTCAAATTCTTTTTATAATTCTGTCAATTTTTGCTTTAAATATACACTTTTTAACAAATTTTTCCCTTGTGAAGAAAACTTTTAAGACTTACTCTCTTAGCAACTTTCAAATATACAATACAGTATTGTTAATTATCAACACCATGCTGTATATTACATCCCCAGGTCTTATTTATTTTAAACTGGAAGTTTGTACCTTTTGAACACCTTCACATTTTCAATATTTAATACTAAAATATTTAAATATGCTTCAAATATTCTGAAGCCATGACATATAAAGTTTAATTTTATTATTTATTGATAGAAGAGTCCTTTTATTTTGTATGTGACACCTCTTTTTGTCCCTATTAATAATTCACATGTTAAAACTTTTTTATTAATCAATATATTTATTTGGCTGTTACTTCCCGGTATTTTTTTTTCCCAAAATGCATTTTACATATCTGGGTCACTATATAATATTTCATGTCTAGTACAAATGGAATATATCTACAAAATGCCTGAAAAATTTGAGTCTCCCTTTTACATATGTGAATTTAATCTATCTTTATAATGATTTATGGTATGTCTTATCTCCACCATCTTCTTTTGTGTTTTATTTTAATAATAATTTTTCTTTTCTTCATTTGCTTCATTCCTTTTCTGCCCTTGTACTGAATTACATATTTCTTCTTTATTTTTCCCCTTTATTTCCCTCTATTGATTAGAAATAGATTTAGTAATATATTTGTTTTTATTTGTCCATCTCAGAACTGAAACAATTCTTTCAGTCTGTTTCATAAATCTGAAATTTCACAAATTTCAAACCTACGTTTTCATAAATTTTCTACAATTCTAGACCATCAACCCTGTTTTGAAACATTTTTTTCTCCCCAACTCTCTACTCATTTATAACTCACATATAGGTCTTCTCACTCCATATTCCCATGTCTTTTCATTTTTTCTTCCTATTTTCCAACACTTAATTTGTCTGTGTTGTATTCTAAATATCTTCCTCTCTTCAACTATAGCTAGTCTTTTCTTTGTCATATATAGTATGATTTTAATTTCAAAAATCACACGTTTTTAATTTCTGAAATTTATATTTTGGTATTTTAAATTTTCCCTATACTTTTTCCATAATGTTCTGATTTTGTCTAATAATTGATATTGATTTTTTTATTCTTTTCAACACATGGAAAATAGCCCTTTGGTTATTTCATACAGATTTTTCTTGGCATTTAAATCAAGCTATTTTGTACATATGCTGTCATTTCTTCCTATTATATATTATTGTGTTTTGCAAGGTCATTCCCTGAGTGTTATTTCCTGGGATATCTATGGGGAAAAATAGTCTCTTACATTTATCTGACAAAGAATTTACATTTAGAATGTGTAAAATACTGTGTACATCAAAGTAAGACAAAAAAAGACACCAAATTTTTAAGAATTGAAGAGACACTATAGAAAAGATGATATATAAGTGGCCAATAAACAAGAAAATATCATTACTCACAGTTGCTGCAGCTAGAGGTCTGTGAGGCACATGATGGCTGCCAGAGTTCACCACTTATGTCACTTCCACAGGCATTTCTTCCTGAGGAGAAATACAAAAAAAGAAAGTTAATGGGATGAACCACATCCCTGCCAACACCAATAAACTCAGGGCCATATTGCCATGCATGCTCTTATTTATATGGTATTCATTTTAAATTACACCACCTGTAGCTATCACCTCTGTTGGCCTAAGAGATGGGGTGATCCAAACTTTCAAAAAAGGTCATTAATGGAAAGACATGGCAAGCCAACAGTGTGGGAGGCAATATTCTCAATACATGAAACTGACAAGGCTTTTATTAAGAATATATAAAGAAATTCTACAAAACAATAAGAAAAAGATAACTCAACAATAAAGTAACAGACTTTAATCAAATACTTTTTTAAAAAAGGCATACCCCAAAGGCCAATCAGTCAGTTCAGTTCAGTCACTCAGTCGTGTCCAATTCTTCACAACCCCATGGACTGCAGCACGCCAGGCCTCCCTGTCCATCACCAACTCCCAGAGTTTACTCAAACTCATGTCCATCGAGTCAGTGATTCTATCCAACCATCTCATTCTCTGTTGTCCCCTTCTCCTCCTGCCTTCAATCTTTCCCAGCATCAGTGTCTTTTCCAATAAGTCAGTTCTTCTCATCATGTGACCAAAGATTTGGAGCTTCAGCTTTAGCATCAGTCCTTCCAATGAATATTCAGGACTGATCTCTTTTAGGATGGACTGGTTGGATCTCCTTGCAGTCCAAGGGACTCTCAGGTGTCTTCTCCAACACCACAATTCAAAAGCATCAACTCTTCAGTGCTCAGCTTTCTTCATAGTTCAACTCTCACATCCATACATGACTACTGGAAAAACCATAGCTTTGACTAGATGGACTTTTGTCGGGAAAGTAATGTCTCTGCTTTTTTTTTTCCATTTATTTTTATTAGTTGGAGGCTAATTACTTTACAATATTGTAGTGCTTTTTGCCATACATTGACATGAATCAGCCATGGATTTACATGCATTCCCCATCCCGATCCCCCCTCCCACCTCCCTCCCCACCCCATCCCTCTGGGTCTTCCCAGTGCACCAGCCCTAAGCACTTGTCTCATGCATCCAACCTGGGCTGGTGATCTGTTTCACCCTTGATAATATACATGTTTCGATGCTGTTCTTTCGAAACATCCCACCTTCGCCTTCTCCCACAGAGTCCAAAAGTCTGTTCTGTACTTCTGTGTCTCTTTTTCTGTTTTGCATATAGGGTTATCCTTATCATCTTCCTAAATTCCATATATATGTGTTAGTATGCTGTAATGTTCTTTATCTTTCTGGCTTACTTCACTCTGTATAATGGGCTCCAGTTTCATCCATCTTATTAGAACTGATTCAAATGAATTCTTTTTAATGACTGAGTAATATTCCATGGTGTATATGTACCACAGCTTCCTTAACCATTCATCTGCTGTCTCTGCTTTTTAATATGCTGTCTAGGTTGGTTATAGATTTCTTCCAAGAAGCAAGCATCCTTTAATTTCATGACTGCAATCACCATCTGCAGTGATTTTGGAGGCCTCAAAAATAAAGTCTCTCACTGTTTCCATCATTTCCTCATCTATTTGCCATGAAGTGATGGGACCGGATGCCATGATCTTAGTTTTCTGAATGTTGAGTTTTAAGCCAACTTTTTCACTCTCTTCTTTCACTTTCATCAAGAGGCTCTTTAGTTCTTCTTCGCTTTCTGTCATTAGGGTAGTGTCATCTAAATATCTGAGCTTATTGATATTTCTCCCAGCAATCTTGATTCCAGCTTGTGATTTATCCAGCCTGGCATTGTGTATGATGTACTCTGCATATAAGTTAAATAAGCAGGGTGACAATATATAGCCTTGACGTACTCTTTTCCCAATTTGGAACCAGTCTGTTGTTCCAGGTACAATAAACATGTATTTGTTGTTCCAAAGGCCAATAAATACATGAAAAAGTAATCAACTCTTTAGTCATTAGAAGAATTCAAATCAAGGGTGCTATGAGGTACCATTCACCACATACCAATATGACTCAAATGAAAATAACAGACATTGCCAAGGATTAATGATGATGAGGAGCAACTGGAACACTCTTGCACTGCCGATGGAAGAATAAATTGGTACAGCCACTATGGGAAACTTTTTAGCAGTATCTATTAATACTGATTTTTAATTCTACTTTCAGGTATATATTCAATAGAAGTGATACATATTTTTCCTAAAACATATCATAGTATAACCATCTGTAATAGCCCCAAACTGAAAAAAATATATCCATCATAATACAATGACCTTAGACAGATTACTTTCCTGTTATGGGCCTCTATTTCCACATTTATAAAATAGAGATACCGCCTGTTAATTGCCTCTGTACCAGTCTCACTGGGCTTAAGTTGTTCTTTTAAAGAGGAGACGATATCCCCCAAACACATCTATGCGCCAAAACCTGTAAAGAAGGTTTCAAATACATGTCAGTTGTATTCCCTGAAACTTAATTATATACATAAACCATTATTTCAGTATCTGCCTGAGAATCTCTTCTTAAACATGAGTTCATGAGAACTGGCCTGGAAGCTAGCTATCAGTCAACACAGGAATTGCTTTTCATGTTAAATCTTTTATTTTCATTGAATTGAAGTTTAGAGTTTACAAATAATTAGTTGATTTTAAACTTACAATACTATTAGGTAGGTAGGATAGATATTATTATCACTATTTTATAGACCAGAAACCTGAAACTTGGAAAGTTGCATTTACTCAAGACAGTAAACTACAGAGCTGAAACTCAAATCCAAGTTGTCTGAGTTCAGATACAGTATATTATGGTCAACTGGCTCCACAAAGATGGAGACATGCTATATGTTAAATGTGATTCTCTAATGTATACGACCTGTAATCACAGAATGTCATCCCATCCTTAAGAGACAGTAGATTTCCCTCATAGGAACCTCATCAAAGTCATGATTCCTCTTCCCAGAAAAACCCATATTAGTTGTCAGCCACATGTGCAGACACACACATGTGCATGTGTGCACACACACACACACACACACACTTCACATCCTTTTATAAGTAGTTACAAGAGTTTTAAGGATACTCTGAACCACAAAGCCAAGTTTAGAGAGATGTCTCCCTTGTAGATGTTGATCCTGTCCTCCAAGGCTGGTTTTATAGAAGCTTTACTATATGTATTTTGGTGATAGAGTTATATATTTCTTTTATTTTCAAAATTCTTTATACAAGGCACATAGCCTTATTTTAAAAATATTTAAAGATGCATATAAGTGATTTGGTGTACATGGTAAAAAAAAGAAATTTAATTGAAATACTCAAGAGTTCTCTTCTATTTTCCTAGAAGTTGTCTTAACACATTATGGTTTCGTATCATGTTTATAGAATTGAATTGAATTGTTAAATAATATCCATATATTTGAATTTAATTATATATATATATATATGCAATATAATGTGCAATCAATTTACCTACATCCGTTGTATCATCAAAAAAGCAAGAGAGTTCCAGAAAAACATCTATTTCTGCTTTAGTGACTAGGCCAAAGACATTGACTGGGTGTTTCACAAAAAACTGTAGAAAATTCTTAAACAGATGGGAATACCAGGCCACCTGACCTGCATCCTGAGAAATCTGTATGTAGGTCAAGAAGCAACAGTTAGAACTGTACATGGAACAACAGACTGGTTCTAAATCAGGAAAGGTTCTAAATCAGTCAAGGCTGTATATTGTAACCTTGCTTATTTATCTCATATGCAGAGTACATCATGCAAAATGCTGGGCTGGATGAAGCACAAGCTGGAATCAAGATTGCCAAGAGAAATATCAATAACCTCAAATATGCAAATGACACCAGTCTTATGGCAGAGAGCAAAGAAGAACTAAAGAGCTTCTTGATGAGGGTGAAAGAGGAGAGTGAAAAAGTTGGCTTAAAACTCAACATTCAGAAAACTAAGATCATGGCATCAGGTCCAATCACTTCATGGCAAATAGACAGGGAAATAGTGGAAACAGTGACAGACTATATTTTTGGGCTCCAAGATCACTGCAGATGGTGACTACAGCCTTGAAATTAAAAGATGCTTGCTCCTTGGAAGGAAAGCTATGATCAACATAGACAGCATATTATAAAGCAGAGACATTACTTTGCCAACAGAGATATACCTAGTCAAAGCTATGGTTTTTCCAGTAATCATGTATGCATGTGAGAGTTGAACTATGAAGAAAGCTGAGCACTACAGAATTGATGCTTTTGAGCTGTGGAGTTGGAAAAGACTCATGAGAGTCCCTTAGACTGCAAGGAGATCTAACCAGTCCTTCCTAAAGGAAATCCGTCTTGAATATTCATTGGAAGGACTGATGCTAAAGCTGAAACTCCAATACTTCGGCCACCTGATGTTAAGAACTGACTCACTAGAAAAGACCCTGATGCTGGGAAAGATTGAAGGCAGGAGAAGGGGATGACAGGGGATGAGATATTTGGATAGTATCACTGACTCAATGGACATGAGTTTGAGTAAGCTCCAGGAGTTGGTGATGGACAGGGAAGCTGTCTGGCATGCTGCAGTCCATGGGGTCAAAAATGGTCGGACACAACTGAGCGACTGAACTGAACTGAATGTGCAATGTGTTAGTCACTCAGTCGTGTCCGACTCTGTGACCTCATGGACTGTGGCCTACCAGGCACCCCTGTCTATGGAATTTTCCAGGCAAGAATACTGTAGTAGGGAGCAGAGCATCTTTCCAACCCAGGGTTTGAACCCAGGTCTCCAGCATTGCAGGCAGATTCTTTACTGTCTAAGTCACCAGGGAAGCTGCATACACATATTTAATTACTTCTTCAAATTACTTATAGCAGATTTGAGCAAACACTTCTTGAGCAAACTCTTAACAAAATATTTTAATATCTTAAAAGTATTTCTTCATGGCCTTTTTGGTCAATTGAGTGATTGACTAATTTCTGATCAATATCAATTATGTGTGTGAGTACTAACGAGAATGGTAACAGAGGCAAGGGCTGAAACTCTTAACCTTGGCTGCACTTCTGAACCACCTGGGGGATCTTTTAAAATGCTTTATTCTGTGGCTCCAGTTTCAGGAATTTTTATATAATGTATGGAGTATGACCTGAGCAATGGGATTTTTTTTAATCTAGTTAAGTTTGTACCAAAAGTTAACAATCACTGCCTTAATGTATTTGTTTTCCTCCAGAATGGGACAATTCTCAGAAACCACAAGAGATAGTATATTTATTATATTATCATGATCTATCAAGCTAGGATAAATTGAGATTATTTTGAGGAGAGGAGCTGAATTTAACTGAAGTATAGCTGACCAAAGTGATAAATTCAGCCCACTACTTTCTAAATCAGTTTTCATTTTTCCTTATTATAAGTCATATATAACACATAAGCTCTGACTCTAGAAACATGCAGCTACATGCTGATGACATATTCAATGTAATTAGCCTTTCCACCATGCCTGAAGAATCATAATCCATGATTTTGCTTAATCAGAATCATGGAATGTAGTATCTGGAAGCCTCACCTGAGCTGTGATGCACTTGCTTATTCTTAACATATCACAAAATGTCATGTATACCAAGTTACATTTGTGAATCATAGTTTAATAAACCCTATCAAAGGTTTTATTAAGAAAACGTCAAGGCTGAATTTCTGTCATCAGAGGAACTTTCAGGTTTTTTGCACCAGATCTAGAGTGTCTTAGGGAGCTGGAATACTATTGAAGGGGAAAAAAGAGAAGAAATTTAGAGGAGCCCAGGGAATATGGGGCCAGCCTAATAATTGTTAAGTCATATTTATAATGGTATTTTTCCTGGAAATCTCTTCCTCCTACACCGTCATTTCAGGAAATGCAACATAAACAACTGAAGATGTGCAGTCACCTGAGGAGCAAGAAGAGGAGAGCTGGGAGGTGGTTTCAGGGCTGACTCCATTAAATTACCTCGTGCCTCTCTCCACTCCTGCATTCAGCCAGTGCAGCAACTAGCAGAACTCTACCGGAAAAACTGGGAGCGAAGATCTATCTCCGGAGAAGCTTTGCTTTTAAATGTAAATGATTAGATAAAAATGGAGGGAATGGGAAAAAATGCAAGTACATCATCATTTATTGTAGGCCTCCATTCTTTTTCCCTTCCTTCTCCAGACTCTCCCATAATGCTAGTTTAACAATGCAATCTTTTTCTTAAAATTTGGTGTTTTATTTAATGATGGGCAACAGATATCCGCCCTCCCCTAAATTAAAGTATAATTCCAGGCTTAGAAAACTGATAAAAATAATAAAAAGAGAAAATACCAAAGACTACAAAATAATCAGTGTAGTAATTATGATAATGTGTCTGCATCCTGCCTGAAATGTTAATAACTATGTCTTAATAAGAAGAACTAACATTTATGAGTACTTAAGGGACTAAGTATATTTTAATAGTCAATTTTATAGAAACAGGAAGTATCAAAAGAATGATGATTACTAGTGGCTGAAAAGAGAAAGAAATGGAAAGTTGCTATTTAATGGATATAGAACTTCAGATTTGAAAAAGTTCTGGAGGCTTGTTTCACAACAATATGATGTACTCAACACTACTGAACAGTACACTTGAAAATATTTAAAGTTATAAATTTCACATTATGTTTTATTTACCACAATAAAAAGTAAATGCAATTTCAAAGATATATAAAAGTGATTAGTAACTGGCAGAGTCAAGAGTTAGGTGGTGATTCAAAATCTCATGTTCTTTTACTCTGAATTCCCCTGTAAGAACTATTCCCTAAATAATAGGTAATTAAATCATTATCATGACCGCAAGCCCATTGCAATCATGCATCAGCATTCCTTTGTGGGATGACAATCAGGAATAAGCACTGACCACGGTAGGACAAAGCATGAAGAATCAGTTTCCATCTGGCCATATTTGAACCCAGTTTCCAAAGGAAAACATCAAAAGTATCTTTCTTTTATCACTGAAAACAAGTGCTCCATATGGTGTGATCACAAAGACTGGTTCACTGACTTGACCATTTTATTCCCTTTTAAAATGATTACTTATTGTCATATAGACATAGCCACTGGAAAGTAATGCTTGGTAGAACACAGCCATCTCCAGGAAATGAGGCCTGAGGACATGCCTCACTCATGTGGTGAGAAAAAAGTTAATTCTAACAGTGCTACACTCTAACCAACAATTTAATCTGTCGGCATTGTTACAAGGAAAGTTGAAAACCAAATAAAGGATAATTGTCCATTCTCAACAGGATGTGGCAACTTTCATCTGTGATCCTTTTTTTGCAGGCAATGGCAAAACTTCCTAAACGAACTAAATGAGGAATGATTCTGATGGAGAGATGACCTTAAGGCCTAAGTCTGAGTTCCTCCCAGATGCTGGATTAATTGCTACAATATAAACCTGTGGCACGTTTTCTCCACTGATTCCACCCACTGATCTCCAGGCCTGTCTGCGAGATTTCCACTAAAAGCCAAACAGTGACCTGAATAACTCATCGAGTTGTACAAGATTAGTCCAAATTTAAATAAAGCTTATATCTGGTGACGTTAAAATTTAAACTGTTAATAGACTCACTACATATTGAACTCTATAAGAGCTATAAATACTTTTGATAAAAGAGAATTTGATTGAGATAAATATTAATCTAGAAATAAATTTCTAACCCATAGCATCTTAGGGTTAGGTTCATCTCAATTTTATCCCCAAAATTTGTAGATAAAAGTTGTATTTTGAAGACCTGGGAAGAAGGGAGCTGGTTTACCCACACCACTCATGCTTAAAATATTTTGTTGTATCATTAGGAAGCAAGGTGACTTTTTCTAGCAGGGGTGGCAAGTATATTTCAGATAAGATTACTTTTTGCAGGGAAGCTAAGAACTCAGCTAGCCTTGATGGAGTCTATTTTAGGAGACAGAGGAAAGGATCTGCAGGTTCTAATTACCAAGTCAAGTTTCTTTATATACCTTACAGGGTTATCAAAAGATTGTTAAACAAATTAATGGTATTTTATCGACTTTATCTACATTCTATTTCCACATCATTTTTGGATTTGAAGGTTCACTGAGAGTCCAACATGGATCACTCTGACTTCTGTATGTCATCAGCAGAGTTTCAGTGACCTCAAAGATTATTCTACGTTAAAAGCATCATTGACTATGCCAAGGATATGGGGTAATTGATCATGACTGAACAATATGAGCGCTTTTCACTACCCACATTTTCTTCCTAATTTAGAACTTAATCATTTGAAAACAATTATATCACTTGGGGGAAAAAAATGACTCCTTTAAAAGAAAATGTATTCTATCAAAAACTGAGTCCAAGCAATGCACAGTTTCTCAATAGATCTTTCTCAATAGATACTAAGACCATACTTGTCAATGGTGCTGAATTGTATGGACATATCACATCACTGGAAAAAATGTGACTCATCTTCAAGTTGTGTCAGTTTGTATTGTATTTAACAGGATGAATAGTCCTAGTATACATTTACTAGGGCAGAAATGGAAAGTGCCATTAAACAGAGCTCACAAGTCTTATTTTTACAGGTCTCCCTGAGGACAGAGAACATTCCTCTTTATTGTTCATGCTATTTCTACCACAGCCCCAGTAAGTCAAAGCATTGAAGGAGCCCTGCAGACAGAAGTGCACCATAGTAAGGAGAGGCTTACCATTATGGAATATGGTACACAGAAGGTGTACTTGTATGCAAGCTACAAATTATTTCTCTCCAGTTCTTTGAAGATTGGGAAATACTGGATCAGAGTACAAAGAGGCCTGTATCACCCTGGGTCCAGACCTTTCTTTTTAGAAGACCTTTGTTTTCACCAAGCAGCAAATACGAGTCTTCATGATAGAAGCCCCTGATACATGGCTTCTGAAAGGTGCCCTGCTGTGGTAATCTTGACTTGTTGAAAGCTTGGTGTTCTGTAGGGTCACTTGAGGGCCCCGAGCTAACTGAGAGTGTAAATCAATTAAATTGTCTGACCCTTGGCATGTTCCAGAACATCCACAGACGCCTCAGCCCTTGTAGGAACTGGTATGGCACAATTCTCTTAGACATTCAGGTATGGTAATCAGATAAGCATAAATATCATATATTTGAACCAGCAGAACACTGAGACCTGATGTGATGCGGTTAAGAATCTGCTTGGCAATGCAGGGGACGTGAGTTTGATCCCTGGTCAGGAAACTAAGATATCAGACACCTCAGAGTAGCTGAGCCCAAGTGCTCTAACTACTGAGGCCCCGTGCCACAACTAGAGAATCCGTGCACCACAATGAAAGATCCAGCATGATGCAACAAAGATGCCAGGTGCCACAACTAAGACCCGAAGCAGTCAAATAAATAATTAAATATTTAAAATAATAATAATAAAATAATAGTAATAATAGTATTAGTGCCACTATCCTAATATGATCATATTATTTTCCAAATGATGGTATATTTACATAATTTATATATTAGTAATTTACACATTTCAGTATTGTTATATTTCACCCAATATTACTCATTTTCAATAGTTTTCAGTAATATTCATAATTATAATAGCTTCATGATATGCTATTTTCCTTCAAGCTTCTCTTTTTGAAAATGTTGTCTCTTTTTTGATATGGTTTTGAAATATGGATCATGTACTCTCTTTGTATGTTTTAGAGTGAAATGAAAGTTTTTATCATTGAGATTAATATGACAAATCTTATCATTGAGATTACAACAAATTTAATTAATATGACAAATGTATAGAATGTTAGTCATTCTATAAATATTAATTCATAACTATATAACCAACCACACATTTTAAAAAATATCCTTCATTTGAATTTTTTAAATTAGAGCCTTTTTCCCTTTCTGAAACTCATTCTCCTACTTCAAATTTACTACTTTGTACAAAGGTTTAGTATTTCCATATTAAGTTTTTGTATCTTTTCTGTTCTGCTTTTGTTTTCACAGATAAGTGAATTAGAAATAATACACTTTCTTCATATCATGGTCATTTCAGCAAACATTACCTCATCATACACACACATGCATCTTTTGTAATCATAAGTCCATTTTCAATCAACCTCATTAATCAAAAGTTTTCTTTCTCCTTCTCCACTTACTCATCTACCTACTTCAATTTAATTTTTTCTGTAGTTCCAGATAAATATCCTTTAGCAATATCAACAAAAAAGATATTTATATCATAAGTATTCCGAATGGTTGTAAGTCAGAGAATGTGTTTTAGTAGACTTTACCTTTGAATAATAGCACAGCTGAAGAGCTACATTAGAACACACTTTCTTTTTTTTTTTTTTTTTTTTTGATTTTATTTATTTATTTTTTTTTTTCTTTTTTTTCTTTTTTTTATTTTTTTTAATTTTTTTATTAGTTGGAGGCTAATTACTTCACAACATTTCAGTGGGTTTTGTCATACATTGATATGAATCAGCCATAGAGTTACACTTATTCCCCATCCCGATCCCCCCTCCCACCTCCCTCTTCACCCGACTCCTCTGGGTCTTCCCAGTGCACCAGGCCCGAGCACTTGTCTCATGCATCCCACCTGGGCTGGTGATCTGTTTCACCATAGATAGTATACATGCTGTTCTTTTGAAACATCCCACCCTCACCTTCTCCCACAGAGTTCAAAAGTCTGTTCTGTATTTCTGTGTCTCTTTTTCTGTTTTGCATATAGGGTTATCATTACCATCTTTCTAAATTCCATATATATGTGTTAGTATGCTGTAATGTTCTTTATCTTTCTGGCTTACTTCACTCTGTATAATGGGCTCCAGTTTCATCCATCTCATTAGGACTGATTCAAATGAATTCTTTTTGACAGCTGAGTAATATTCCATGGTGTATATGTACCACAGCTTCCTTATCCATTCATCTGCTGATGGGCATCTAGGTTGCTTCCATGTCCTGGCTATTATAAACAGTGCTGCAATGAACATTGGGGTGCACGTGTCTCTTTCAGATCTGGTTTCCTCAGTGTGTATGCCCAAAAGTGGGATTGCTGGGTCATATGGCAGTTCTATTTCCAGTTTTTTAAGGAATCTCCACACTGTTTTCCATAGTGGCTGTACTAGTTTGCATTCCCACCAACAGTGTAAGAGGGTTCCCTTTTCTCCACACCCTCTCCAGCATTTATTGCTTGTAGTCTTTTGGATAGCAGCCATCCTGACTGGCGTGTAATGGTACCTCATTGTGGTTTTGATTTGCATTTCTCTAATAATGAGTGATGTTGAGCACCTTTTCATGTGTTTGTTAGCCATCTGTATGTCTTCTTTGGAGAAATGTCTGTTTAGTTCTTTGGCCCATTTTTTGATTGGGTCATTTATTTTAAGTTATTATTCCATTTTAACTTTAATTGGTGCAGAGAAGAAATCCCAATTTTTTTTACTTTGGCTCCTGTGATGGTCATTTGGGTTTTTTCTCAATAAAAGCATAAGTGATGACTGTATATTTAAAGTTTAGTGACTAGGGAATATACATTGCTATAGGGATTTTAACATAACTATTTTCTTAAAGGCCCATATTAGATAATTTCAAAAACTTATCCCAGCTGCCAGGAAGAAATTGATTGATAGGCACAGATTATTTACAAAAAGTGGCAGGGATTACAATAGAAACTGAGAACTATCTTCATTGTATTATATATGCAAGGCTCTAGTTCTTTGGGTCTATGAATATATTTTCATAAATGCTTTGCATAGTTTGATAGCTTCTTTTATTCTCAAATTTTGATTCATTTCTTCCATTTTTGTAAGACTGAGGAAATACCCTCAGAAAAGTGGAAGCCTAGAGCTTCCTTTTTCGTGATGAGTAATAAAGACAGACATAGAAAATAAGAGCAAGGGTGAGCCACTGGGTTATATACCAGGGAGAAATGGTCCAGCTGTTAAAAGGCCTCATTGATTAAACCATCCACAAATGAATAGACCAGTACTTCAAGGTCCCAGACACATTGTCCCAGGCAGAAATGCTTTTTTTGATGTCAACTTAGCTTCTGTTGATTTTTCTCCTCTACTTAGAAAAGAAGCAAGAACAGAGAGGCTGCTTTAAAGGTTGGTACAGTCACTAAATTCCCCTAAAATAGCCTTTAAAACCCACACATACATTCTCTCTTTTCCTCACAGAGAAAGTCTGAGCCAAGCACAGAGAGATTTCTGAATAAGAGAAGAATACTACTTTTCAGTTGTATAAGAGAACATGCACTGCCTTTTTCTGCCATGAAACTGATTATGGAGCACTGAGACCTCATAAGGTAATTGAGAAATTCCTCCACATCTCAAATGAAAAGTCTTTAGTGTGACTTCAATGATTCTCTAGAAGTCTTCGAAATTCCCTAAGAACTATGTTAAAACCTAAATATTAAAATAATGCACTTTCTGAAAGTTCTCAGACTACAAGATTTCAAGCAGCAATTATAAAATTTCAAGCAGATTTTCAGCTCATCTAGTCTCCCTTAGCCAAAACAAGTCTTACAACAATAATATGGACATATCAAGCCAAAATATTTATTAACTTAAATCATATAGATATGTATATTCCCCATATCCTCTGCTCTGTCATGACTCAGTAGCAACTGAAGCTCTCACCAGAGCAGAAACAGAGATTTAAACATCATTCTATTTTGTCAAAGGCTTTCTTTGCATCTATTGAGATAATCATATGGTTTTTATCTTTCAATTTGTTAATGTGGTGTAATACATTGATTGATTTGTGGATATTAAAGAATCCTTGCATTCCTGGGATAAAGCCCACTTGGTCATGGTGTCTGATTTTTTTAATATGTTGCTGGATTCTGTTTGCTAGAATTTTGTTAAGGATTTTTGCATCTATGTTCATCAGTGATATTGGCCTGTAGTTTTCTTTTTTTGTGGCATCTTTGTCTGGTTTTGGAATTAGGGTGATGGTGGCCTCATAGAATGAGTTTGGAAGTTTACCTTCATCTGCAATTTTCTGGAAGAGTTTGAGTAAGATAGGTGTTAGCTCCTCTCTAAATTTTTGGTAGAATTCAGCTGTGAAGCCATCTGGTCCTGGGCTTTTGTTTGCTGGAAGATTTTTTATTACAGTTTCGATTTCCTTGCTTGTGATGGGTCTGTTAAGATCTTCTATTTCTTCCTGGTTCAGTTTTGGAAAGTTATACTTTTCTAAGAATTTGTCCATTTCATCCAAGTTGTCCATGAGGTACCATTACACGCCAGTCAGGATGGCTGCTATCCAAAAGTCTACAAGCAATAAATGCTGGAGAGGGTGTGGAGAAAAGGGAACCCTCTTACACTGTTGGTGGGAATGCAAACTAGTACAGCCACTATGGAAAACAGTGTGGAGATTTCTTAAAAAACTGGAAATAGAACTGCCATATGACCCAGCAATCCCACTTCTGGGCATACACACTGAGGAAACCAGATCTGAAAGAGACACATGCACCCCAATGTTCATCGCAGCACTGTTTATAATAGCCAGGACATGGAAGCAACCTAGATGCCCATCAGCAGATGAATGGATAAGGAAGCTGTGGTACATATACACCATGGAATATTACTCAGCCATTAAAAAGAATTCATTTGAATCAGTTCTAATGAGATGAATGAAACTGGAGCCCATTATACAGAGTGAAGTAAGCCAGAAAGATAAAGAACATTACAGCATACTAACACATATATATGGAATTTAGAAAGATGGTAATGATAACCCTATATGCAAAACAGAAAAAGAGACACAGAAGTACAGAACAGACTTTTGAACTCTGTGGGAGAAGGTGAGGGTGGGATGTTTCGAAAGAACAGCCTGTATATTATCTATGGTGAAACAGATCACCAGCCCAGGTGGGATGCATGAGACAAGTGCTTGGGCCTGGTGCACTGGGAAGACCCAGAGGAATCGGGTGGAGAGGGAGGTGGGAGGGGGGATCGGGATGGGGAATACGTGTAACTCTATGGCTGATTCATATCAATGTATGACAAAACCCACTGAAATGTTGTGAAGTAATTAGCCTCCAACTAATAAAAAATAAAAAAATTAAAAAAAATTATAAAAAAAAGAAAGTATCATGTATTAAGGGATAGAAATCCTTTGCCTATTTCTTTTTACAAATATTATCCCATTTATTGTTCAAACTTTCATCTTATGACAGTTTGACACTAGAGAGTTTTTTATCCCTTGATGTTTTCTCCTTTTGATTCCTCCCATTGTATACAGAGATCAAATAAGTAAATAACTCAACAATCTTACCCATATGGAGATCAAATAAATAAACATCTAAATCAAGTAATAAATTTTGCTTTGTTTTTTCATTTTATAACTTAATTTCCCAAAATTTTTTATGTAATACAGTTAATATTGCTGTGTAATAAACCACACCAGGGAAACATCTCTGTTCCAAGTAGGGCAGTGGGTCAGCAGGGAGAAACATGACCAAGGTCCTCTTTTCAAAGGACTGGCTATCCAGCTACAGGGCATGTGATCAGCTCCTTCAGGGTGTGCCTCAGATACGGAGAGCTGCTTCATCTGAGGTCACATTATTTACAGAACAGCTCACATCTGATGACTGAGCAAGGCAGGAATATGAAGGAACAGCCATCTCAGATTGACCAGGACCAAATCTGATGGGCAAGATTCACTGTAGACATTCACACCAGGTTGGTAAAGACTTTCATTGAAGTTGAGATTCTTTCTCTGCCAATCCTGCTGTTGCCCCTCCTTACACAGATGTTGAAGTCTACTAACTATTTTTATTAACAACTCCATCTCAGTGCTTGCTTCCAGAGAAACTAACATGCAGTTGGCAGCTCAACTGACTGTTGGAAGATCCCCTTTCAAGATAGTTTACTTTTATAACTGGCAAATTAGGGTGGCTGGACTGATGTGGGTTTCTTTTTAGGCTTTTGGGCTTCTCCCAGCATAATGTTTTATTTTTATAAAGGTACAATTTGAAAATGTGTATTATTTTTTTATGAAGTGCAAAGCTGGGCTGATAGTTCTTATTTGTGTATCAAGTATACTATCCAAAATCTCTCTATATTTTTTGGCTGGCTTGTATAAAACAAGGAATTTCTACTCTTAAGCTTCAGAGTTTATTTGATATGCACATTCCCCACTAATGAAACCTATCTGATGACAAAGTGAGCCCTTTTACAGACTATTATAAACTATGATAAAACTCTATGCTTGTTTTAATGTTTAGCAGTTCCATAATTTATTTAAAATTATTAATTAAGTTAGATAATAGTTTTAATGAGTTAATGGCAGAGAAAAATTATTTTATTTCATTTCATATTGTATTTAATATTCAACATAAATTTTCCAAAAGTTATATTACTTTTTTAAATTGTTACACATCTTGGAAATCCCATAGCATTCATAACTGAAGTTAATGAATATTTAGCATCATAGCTGCATACAGGTTAATAGTATGGGAATATATTACTGTTCTTAACACTACCAGAGGTATTACAAAGACAGGAAAAAGTCACTCTTCTTCACAAAGCAATGTTTCCTCTCTGTAGTGATTGTCACTTTATTATGGTTAAAAATACAATGGATACTTCATCTGCACTGTAACCAATGACTTGGGAATCTGAGATCTTGGCTTCTGGATGAATGCTGCCATTATTTATAAAGGGACTTAATGGGCACAGTATTTTCAAGAATCTTTCAAGGAAGACTCTCAAAATTAAAATATCAATTGGGTTTTTACTTCTTTAGCTTACAACATATCTTCCATGCTACCTCATGGAATTATGCCATTTATATGAGATAGACGTCAAGCCTGAAGTTGACTACTAACTCCTTTTCAACAAATCCTGAGGAAATGCTCTATTTTTAAAAAGCACCATGTTGTTAACTCATGGAGACTCTTATAATTCATTATGACTTTTAGATGTTTTTCTGAGGTATTTGGATATAGCTCATTACTCACTTTACATTTGTACAATGTGGTTTTTGTCCTTTGAGTGTACAGGTAAACGTCCTTATATTTGTTTATTGCTCATCAAGGTCTTTTGAGTACTGTTCCTAGCCTCCAGGGGGCTGGTGCTTCTGCCCACTACCACCCGACACTCCACCCTACCTTATCATCAAGATGTTCTTTCATGTAAAACTTAATGAAGGTGCTGACTGTGAGAGAGTCAGCCTAACAATGCCTTTAAAGTAACTGCTGAGTACACAGCACAGTATTCAAGTTAGAGGAAAATACAAAGGAAACAAAGGATACAGCTCAGTTCTTTTAAAGGTTGTACTTGACATGAAGAGAATGACAGACAGAAAGTGAAGCATATTTTTCCAAGGCAACTGTTTCCATTGTGTCCAAGTAAGATTCCAAGTGGAAACTGAGCATATGTTAATGAGAAAAAATTAACGGGATCATATGTGATCTGTTGGGGAGGTCATAATGCATGTTACTGATGGGGGTATTAAAACTGGGAAAGAACTAATCCCTTTAAAAAAAAAAACTATTTATCAAATCACCTTTCATTTTGAATCTGAACAACTAGTTTCAATCCTTTTTATCTAAAGCCCAAGTAACTCTGCACCTATAAAATTGTTCTTCAGGATTTTCACATGCTAAGGATATATGTTTATATATATATATATATATATGTGTTAAGCAAAATCACATAACAATTGAGAGAATATTCATATAATATCCTATACAAAGAAAAATTATATAATATTGAGACATTCTATAATACATAACTGCAATTTAGACATTCAGAATGTTAAAAAAAAATCTTCTAACAATGCTTGACCTGCCGAGTATCCTTAAGATGTCTCCTGCATCTCAAAAGTCACGGCTGCAGCTGCGGGAAGATCAGAGCCCCTTTGGGTGCCAAATTCTGTTAAAGATTTAATCCCTAATCTAGTTAACTCCTAGGATATCTAGTTTGGAATTTGGAACTATTCTCACCTCTAAGACGGGAACCAGCCAGCTTTCACTAGACTCATACATAGCACCTCAATCTCTGAATGAAGAGTCTGTGGCCAGGTAGGTTCAGAAATGCCAGGTACAATATTTCTTTCAAAAGGGAGGGAATATATGTATACCTATGGCTAATTCATGTTAGGTTTAACAGAAAACAGCAAAATTCTGTAAAGCAATTATCCTTCAATAAAAAATAAATTAATAAAAAAATAAATTAAAAAACAAAAGAATATTTTAACAGCATGTAACATTTATAACAAACATAGTCAAAGAATGCTTCTTAAGAGGAATTTATAACTGGAAAAAAAGAATGCTGAATTTTATTCTGTGAACCATGGGGAGTCATCTAATTTATTTGTTTTAATAACTGGATCAGACCTTTCTTTTCCAAAGAACTCACGGGCAATATGAAAGATGGAGTGGAAGAAGAACACAAAAGAGATAAGAGACCTAGCTAGAAGTAAGCTATTCCATTACCTAGTAAAATTTATAAGCTCCAAACTGAAGGCAGAGTCGGCAATTTAGGAGAGCAGATGGATATAAAAGAAGCTCAGAATGTTCTAATGACCAATCAAACACCGAGTTAAAGAAGAGTGAAAAAGAAAACTATTTCACAATTTCCCTTCTGAGATCATCAAAGAGTTAATTTTACTTCTACAATACTCTGAAACAAAATATTGGTAAGCATAGAATACAAATTCTCAAAAGTTGCATTAATAACCTAATTTCATTCAGAAATATATTTTCTTGTTCACTCACTCACATACACACACACACACACACACATTCTTCAGTAAAAACAGTTATCCAAAGCAGCCAGTCCGTTACACTTCAGCAGTTTCAGTGAAATGTTCCAAGTTTTATTATCCCTGATCTTTGGAAGAACACCTATGAAGTTCATTAGACATCATCACTTAAAAATCTTTTCCCTGCAAATACCTTCAATTTATCACAGTCCAGCAAATGCTAGGCATGATTGATTTTGTGAGTGTTCTATCTTTGCATTTGGTAACGTAGTTTCATCTACACTCTTTCTGTCTGCACCCAATTTTCTCTGTTAAATTACAAATTTAAGATCCTTGTAATCTTGTGCATGCAAATCATTTCTTCATTCTATTGTATTGTGTGCATGTGCTTAGTCATGTCCAACTCTTTACAATCCCATGGACTGAAACCACCAGCCTCCGAAATCCATGGGATTTACCAGGCAAGAATACTGGAGTAGGATGCCATTTCCTCCTCCAAGGGTTCTCCCCAAATCCTGAATATTAACTCATTCAATAAATACTTGTTAGTATAATTCACTAGAAATATAAGCAAAATAAGATTTACATGAGGTAATGCTCTTAAGATACTGTTCTGACAGTTCAGTTAAGTTCAGTCGATAAGTCATCTCTGACTCTTTGCAACCCAATGGACTGCAGCATGCCAGGCTTCCCTGTCCATCAGCAACTCCTGGAGCTTACTCAAAATCATGTCCATTGAGTTGGTGATGCCATTCAACCATCTCATGCTCTGTCGTCCCCTTCTTCTCCTGCCTTCAATCTTTCCCAGCATCAGGGTCTTTTCCAGTGAATCAGCTCTTCTCATCAGGTGGCCAAAGTATTGGACTTTCAGTTTCAACATCAGTCCCTCCAGTGAACAGTCAGGACTTATTTCCTTTAGGATAGACTGGTTGGATGTCCTTGCAGTCCAAGGGACTCTCAAGAGTCTTCTCCAACACCACAGTTCAAAAGCATCAATTCTTTGGTGCTCAGCTTTCTTTAGAGTCCAACTCTCGCATCTGTACATGACCACTGGAAAAACCATAGGTTTGACTAGGTGGAACTTTATGGGCAAAGTAATGTCCCTGCCTTTTAATATGCTGTCCAGGTTGGTTATACTTTGTCTTTCAAGGAGCAAGCGTCTTTTAATTTCACATTTGCAAGCACCATCTGCAGTGATCTTTGAGCCCCACAAAAAGTAGTCTCTCACTGTTTCCATTGTTTCCCCATCTATTTGCCATGAAGTGATTGGACCTGATGCCATGATCTTAGTTTTCTGAATGTTGAGTTTAAGCCAACTTTTTCACTCTCCTCTTTCACTTACATCAAGAGGCTCTTTAGTTCTTCTCCTCTTTCTGTATATCTAAGGTTATTGATATTTCACCTAGCAATCTTGATTCCAGCTTGTGCATTATCCAGCTTGGCATTTTGCATGATATACCCTGCATATAAGTTAAATATGCAGGGTGACAATATATAGCCTTGATGTACTTCTTTCCTGATTTGGAATCAACTGTTGTTCCATATACAGTTCTAACTGTTGCTTCTTGACCTGTATACAGATTTATCAGGAGGCAGGTCAGGTGGTCTGGTACTCCCAACTCTATAAGAATTTTCTACATTTCACTGTGATGCACACAGTCTTGTGATCCACAAAGGTTTTCACATAGTCAATAACACAGAACTAGATGTTTTTCTGGAACTCTCTTGCTTCTCTGATGATGCAACGTATGTTGGCAATTTGTTCTCTGGTTCCTCTGTCTTTTCTAAATCCTCCTTGAACATCTGATAGTTCATGGTTCAGGTACTGTTGAAGCCTGGCTTGGAGAATTTTGAGCATTACTTTGCCAGCATGTGAGATGAGTGCAACTGTGTGGTAGTTTGAACATTCTTTGGCACTGCCTTTCTTTTGGACTGGAATGAAAACTGACCTTTTCCAGTCCTGTGCCCACTGCTGAGTTTTCCAAATTTGCTGGCATATTGAGTTCTGCACTTTCACAGCATCTTTGCTTTGATCACTGAGGAAGGCTTTCTTATCTCTCCCTGCTATTCTTTGGAACTCTGCATTCAAATAGCTGTATTTTTCCTTTCCTGCTTTGCCTTTCACTTCTCTTCTTTTCTCAGCTATTTGTAAGGCCTCCTCAGACAATCATTTGGCCTTGTTGCATTTCTTTCTCTTGGGGATGGTCTTGATCACTGCCTCCGATACAATGTCAGGAACCTCCATCCATAGTTCTTCAGGCACTCTGTCTATCAGATCTAATCCCCTGAATCTATCTGTCACTTCCACTGTATAGTAGTAAGGGATTTGATTTAGGTCATACCTGAATGGTCTGGTGGTTTTCCCTACTTTCTTCAATTTAAGTCTGAATTTGGCAATAGGGAGTTCATGATCTGAGCCACAGTCAGCTCCCGGTCTTGTTTTTGCTGACTATATAGTTTCTCCATCTTTGACTGCAAATAATATAATCGATCTGATTTCAGTATTAACCATCTCGTGATGTCCATGCATAGCGTCTTTCTTGTGTTGTTGGAAGAGAGGTTGTACGCTATGACCAGTGCGTTCTCTTGGCAAAACTCTGTTAGCCTTTGCCCTGCTTTGTTTTGTACTCCAAGGCCGAATTTGCCTGTTACTCCAGTTATCTCTTGACTTCTCACATTTGCATTCCAGGCCCCTATAATGAAATGGATATCTATTTTGGTTGTTAGTTCTAGAAGGTCTTGTAGGTCTTCAAAGCACTGTCCACTTCAGCTTCTTCTGCATTATTGCTCATGTATAGACTTGGATTACCGTATACTGAATGGTTTGCCTTGGAAATGAACGGAGATCATTCTGTCATTTTTGAGGCTGCATCCAAGTACTGCATTTTAGACTGTTTTGTTGACTATGATGGCCACTCCATTTCTTCTAAGGGATTTTTGCCCACAGTAGTAGATATAATGGTCATCTGAATTAAATTTACCCATTCCAGTCCATTTTAGTTCACTGATTCCTAGAATGTTGATGTTCACTCTTGCCATCTCCTGTTTGACCACTTCTAATTTGCCTTCATTCATGGACCTAAGGTGTCCTGTCTTACCTCAAGACATTAAGAGGTCTATTTCCTGACAAATATTAATCAACAAAATTAACAAAATTCCCTATTTCCTGACAAATATTAATCGACAAGTAAGTATAATTCACCCTGCTTATTTAACTTCTATGCAGAGTACATCATGAGAAACACTGGGCTGGAAGAAGCACAAGCTGGAATCAAGATTGCCAGGAGAAATATCAATAACCTCAGATATACAGATGACACCACTCTTATGGCAGAAAGTGAAGAAGAACTAAAGAGCCTATTGATGAAAGTGAAAGAAGAGAGTGAAAAAGTTGGCTTAAAGCTCAACATTCATTAAACTAAGATCATGGCATCTGGTCCCATCACTTCATGGCAAATAGATGGGGAAACAGTGGAAACAGTGGCTGACTTTATTTTTTAGGACTCCAAAATCACTGCAGATGGTGATTGCATTATGAAATTAAAAGGCACTTACTCCTTGGAAGGAAAGTTATGACCAACCTAGACAGCATATTAAAAAGCAGAGACATTACTTTGCCAACAAAGGTCCGTCTAGTCAAGGCTATGGTTTTTCCAGTGGTCATGTATGGACGTGAGAGTTGGACTATAAAGAAAGCTGAGAGCCGAAGAATTGATGCTTTTGAACTGTGGTGATGGCGAAGACTCTTGAGAGTCCCTTGGACTGCAAGGAGATCCAACCAGTCCATTCTAGAGGAGATCAGTCCTGGGTGTGCATTGGAAGGACTGATGTTGAAGCTGAAACTCCAATACTTTGGCCACCTGATGCGAAGAGCTGACTCATTTGAAAAGACACTGATGCTGGGAAAGATTGAGGGCAGGAGGAGAAGGGGACGACAGAGAATGAGATGGTTGGATGGCATCACTGACTCAATGGACATGAGTTTGGGTAAACTCCAGGAGTTGGTGATGGATAGGGAGGCCTGGCATGCTGTGGTTCATGGGGTCACAAAGAGTCGGACAGTACTGAGTGACTGAACTGAACTGAAGCATAATTCCTGAGTAAAGAGAACTATCTTCTAGGTATTTGGCAGGCATTACAGCTTTTTCTCTCTTATTGCAATATGTATAATTTAGTCTTCTGGGATGCAGCATACAAAGCTCTGCAATACCATGCTTATGAATAATGGCCATATTTCTATTGTGACATCAGAAGCAAAAAAAAAAAAAACATGCCACATGCCAAGTTAAAGAAGCCCCGGCCCTTAGATTTTCTTAAAGCTTTTCTATCACACTCCACTTCCTCAATTCTTTCCATTATTTGGGTTCAAATGAATGCAGTATTCCCTGAAAAGTCATAATCTTCAGGTTAGCCTTCATTCAAAGTTAATGAGAAACAGGATATTTGTGCTTGGTGCTGTCTGCCTCATCAAGAGCTGGGATGACAATCTGTCATGAAAATTCATGAAAGTCCAAAGTTGTGAACAGGTTTAGATATTCCTCAGTGGTACAGAAACCATCAACCACACATTTCACACTAGTCAAAAATATGTGCAATATATATTTGCCTTTTTTTTAATTTAAGGATTTCTACTTGATCTTCAATTAATTTTTTTTTTACCTAATGTCAAAAAAAGACATCATTTTAGTTTGCTCTTACTGATCAAGTTCACTAACTGAGGAAGATTCAAAATGATTTCAAGATCTTTGATAAGCTTTGTGTGCCACCTCACCCCCGAAATTTACATTCCTTTGCAAAAGGACCTTTAAGAAGAAAACAAATTTAGGGTCTTGGTGTCCTTGTGTGCTAAAGGCCTTATAAGTAGAATTTCTTGACTTGCTTAAATCATCATTTCTGATGAATTAATTCAGTAATAGAAATTCTCAGTCTTGCTCCCACCCCACCCCACCCCATGTAGGTCTAAAAGGGTAATTCAAATTATTTCTGTGGTCATATGTCCCAGTTCATAATTGCTGTCCTTTAGCAGAGGATGACTTCTTTGACAGTCCAGCCAATACAGTCACTACCTTCAGTGATGGTGCCTCAGGTACTGCCAGGGGGAGGGGAAAGAAAGTGAGAAGCAGAGGTAATGAAAGGAGGGAGGAAAGTGGGAAAAGGGAGAAATTCTCATTTTTTTAACACTGAATTTTCATGTATAATTTTTGTTGGAAAAAGTTCTGAGACTAAAAATAGTTTGCAGGCCCATGTATAGGAAGAGTACTTCTCCATGGCCCTTTCCAGTTCTAATGTTTTGTTACTCTATAATTCTCTGATACTCTCTCTAGTTCGAAATTCTCATAATAGCATGGGAAAGATTAGTCTGAAAACACGTCTGCTTCTCTCATCTGGATATTCACCAACTGGTCTTTTCAGTCAATGAAGATAAATATATATACACATGTATACATAGATTTACATAGATATATGTGCAGATAGATATATAGATATAAATCTATACATATATTTTTTATATTTACATGTAAATATATTAACTTGCTTTTTTTTATGGTAAAAGAAATATGGGTTCCATTATGACTTTTACATCTTAGGCATTTGCCATTATTCAGTCTCAAAAAAGGAATAACAGGATAACAGTATATCTGCAGTGGTTTAAAGCATATTCTTAGATCTCTTTACATGTAGAAGATCCAGATTTGCCAAATTTGAATGGAGCTAACGTAATAAGGAAATATTTATTTGTTCTTCTCTACTGTAGCATTTTTGCCCTAAGGGTCAGAGTCATACCCAGTCTAGTTTGGACAGTAGATTTCAGCTTTTCTTGCTAAAAAATATTAAAGTCTTTTTAAGCATTAGAAATCTTTAGTGTTTTGTTGTCGGCCCTTTTCAACTTATTAAGAAGAAAATATATTCCCTTATTATTTTCCTTTATGGAGTGGCCTACTTACAAGTAATAAGTTCCCCAGAGCTACAGAAGTTCAAGTCGTGGGTGGATTATCAGTTTCAGCAATGTCACAGAAAGGAATCCCTATATTATGTAAAGAATTTTACTTAATAATTGCTAAGATCCCATTTCTGATGATTCTATTATGCATCTTTCGTCTCTGGAAGTTCAAACCCCCCCCACCCCCCCGCTTTTCTCACTCAAGTGTTAAGACTCTACAAATTTTATACTTTATATTATTCACTGAACACAAAGCCCAGCTCCTATTATATGTTTTTATTTCAACTGTACTGAATTTTTACTGAATTATTTTTTAAGTCAAACTTTCTATACCATGAGTCACAATATTAGATTTTTATAACATCTTTAATATTGTTTTGTTTTTTTTTTTTTTTTAAATCGGGCTAATCCTAGTCCTGCTCCCTTCTTCACTAAGAGGGAGGGGCGGACCCAAGTTCTGCTCTCTACGTCACCGAAGGAGGCCGGAGCCCGTTTTCTTTGTTTTCTTGGAATTTTTTACCCTAATATAATTCCTACCCTAATATAATTCCACCTCATGAGAACCACATGATAATGTGGGTAAGCCTATGAGATATGCTGGGAACTCTGCCCAGCAGGCTGAAGAGATCAAGTTGTTCTGAGAATAGCTGACTAGCATAAAAGCTAGGTCCTTGTCCCAGGTATGCAAAAAGTCACACAAAATTCCAGCTTACTTCGAACAGCACCTACAGGAAGGATAATATTTGGGTATGAAGCTAAAGATACAAGGCAGTAAACAATACTCAAAACTGGGTAAATGTTATCATGGCAATTATGAAAAATAAGATTCTTCTAAGAAAGATCTCAGTCAACTACAGAAAGCACTAAGAATAGGATTCGTCCTAGCCAGAAAACAAAGCAGGTGCTACAAAGAAGGTGGCATCAGTACAGGGACATCTGGGGTTGTTCAGTCACTCAGTTGTGGCTGACTCTTTGCTACCCCATAGATTTCCCAGGTGGCACTAGTGGTAAAGAACCCACATGCCAATACAGGAGACATAAGAGACACAGATTCCATCTCTGGTTTGGGAAGATTCCCAGAGAAGGAAATGGCAACCCACTCCAGTATTCTTGCCTGGAGAATTCCATGGACAGAAAAGTCTATGGGCTACAGTCCACAGGGTCACAGAGAGTCGGACACAACTAAAGTGACTTAGCACATAGACTGTCCTGCCAGGCTCCTCTATTCATGGGATTTCCCAGGCAATATCACTTGAGTTGGTTGCCATTTCCTTCTCTAGGGGATCTTCCCAACCCAGGGACTGAACCCGCCTGCATTGGCAGGCGGATTCTTTACCACTGAACCACCAGGGAAGCCCAGGACATATATTAGGGACAGACTACATCAGGGTCACCCAGGTGTCACAAATGTGGTCTATCCTAATCCCAAGCAAGTGTCTTAGGCTCACCATGTATACTCTGCTGTGGCAGAACTGACTCAGGGCATTGTACATGTCTGGGCTTGGAATGAAGAACATTTGTGACTACAGCTTTACAGGGTTGTTACAAAAGGGTTAAAAGTCAACCCAATAAATTTACATTTGTCAAAATCAGCTTTCTAAACATGCATTATTTTTTTTTTTTTCAGAATTTGTAAGCCCTTTCAAAATTTCTAATTCTGCCAATTCATGATTGCCCATCTGAAGATTATATTCCAGTTTTTAAATCCTTAAGCATTTCCCAGTTTGAGAAAATGAAATTAAGAATGGAATCTGTTCTAGTTGGCACTTCTACATTGTCTTCACTGCACTGTAGGAATTTACTGACAGGATTTGTGACTGGGGGCATTGATTTTTGACAAATGTTCATACAACTCATACAATAAAAATGCTCATCAGCACCAAGTTTTGGGCCTAAAAAGTTTCAACAAGCGTCTCTAAAAACCCTGGCTCATTTTTCCCCCTTTATAGTTTTCAGAGTGACTATGAACTCCAACTACAAAGTTTTATGTTCTCGCTTCTCTTGCCTTTCTAAACTGGAATTCTCTAAATTTATTTTCTAGTCATATTTTTTATCAGTTCAGTTCAGTCACTCAGTCGTGTCCAACTCTTTGTGACCCCATGGACTAGAGCACACCAGGCCTCCCTGTCCATCACCAACAGAGTTTACCCAAATTCATGTTGGTGACGCCATTCAATCATCTCACCCTTTGTCGTCCCCTTCTCCTCGTGCCTTCAGTCTTTCCCAGCATCAGGGTCTTTTCCAATGAGTCAGTTCTTCTCATCAGGTGGCTAAAGTATTGGAGTTTCAGCTTCATTATCAGTCCTTTCAATGAATATTCAGGACAGATTTCCTTTAGGATAGACTGGTTAGATCTCCTTGCAGTCTAAGGGACTCTTCACCATCACCACAGTTCAAAAGCATCAATTCTTTGGTGCTCAGCTTTCTTTAGAGTCCAACTCTCACATCTGTACATGACTACTGGAAAAACCATAGCTTTGACTAGATGGATCTTTGTTGGCAAAGTAATGTCTCTGCTTTTTAATATGCTGTCTAGGTTGATCATAGCTTTCCTTCCAAGGAGCAAGTGTCTTAATTTCATGTCTACAGTCAACATCTGCAGTGATCTTGGAGCCCAAAAAAATAAAGTCTCTCACTGACTCCATTGTTTCCCCATCTATTTGCCATGAAGTGATCTCTGGTTCCTCTGCCTTTTCTAATTCCAGCTTGAACATCTGATAGTTCATGGTTCAGGTACTGTTGAAGCCTGGCTTGGAGAATTTTGAGCATTACTTTGCCAGCATGTGAGATGAGTGCAACTGTGTGGTAGTTTGAACATTCTTTGGCACTGCCTTTCTTTTGGACTGGAATGAAAACTGACCTTTTCCAGTCCTGTGTCCACTGCTGAGTTTTCCAAATTTGCTGGCATATTGAGCTCTGCACTTTCACAGCATCATCTTTCAGGATTTGAAATAAATCAACTGTAATTCTATCACCTCCGCTAGCTTTGTTCATAGTGATGCTTCCTAAGGCCCACTTGACTTCACATTCCAGGATGTCTGTCTCTAGGTGAGTGATCACACCATCGTGGTTATCTGGGTCATGAAGATGTTTTTTGTATAGTTCCTCTGTGTATTCTTGCCACCTCGTCTTAGTATCTTCTGCTTCTGTTAGGTCCATACCATTTCTGTCCTTGATTGTGCCCATCTTTGCATGAAATCTTCCCTTGATATCTCTAATTTTCTTGAAGAGATCTCTAGTCTTTCACATTCTATTACTTTCCTCTATTTCTTTGCTTTGATCACTGAGGAAGGCTTTCTTATCTCTCCCTGCTATTCTTTGGAACTCTGCATTCAAATAGCTGTATTTTTCCTTTCCTGCTTTGCCTTTCACTTCTCTTCTTTTCTCAGCTATTTGTAAGACCTCCTCAGACAACCATTTGGCCTTGTTGCATTTCTTTCTCTTGGGGATGGTCTTGATCAGGAACCTCCATCCATACTTCTTCAGGCACTCTATCAGATCCATAGTCTAAAATGGACTATCTCAGTCTATTCTAATTCACTCCTTCCTAAAATGTTGATGTTCATTCTTGCCATCTCCTGTTTGACCACTTTCAATTTGCCTTCATTCATGGACCTAACATTCCAAGTTCCTATGCAATATTGCTCTTTACAACATCAGACCTTGCTTCCATCACCAGTCACATCCACAACTGGGTGTTGTTTTTGCTGTGGCTCCTTCCCTTCATTCTTTCTGGAGTTATTTCTCCACTGATCTCCAGTAGCATATTGGGCACCTACTGACCTGGGTAGTTCATCTTTCAGTGTCCTATATTTTTGCCTTTTCATACTGTTCATGGGGTTCTCAAGCCAGGAATACTAAAGTGGTTTGCCATTCCCTTCTCTGGTGGACCATGTTTTGTCAGAACACTCCACTATGACCCATCCATCTTGGGTGGCCCTACAATGCATGACTCATGGTTTCATTGAGGTAGACAAAGCTGTGGTCCATGTGATCAGTTTGGGTTAGTTTTATGTGATTTTGGTTTTCATTCTGTCTGCCCTCTGACAGATAAGGATAACAGGCTTATGGCAGCTTCCTAATGGGAGACACTGACTGAAGGGAAAACTGGGTCTTATTCTGATGGGCAGGAACATGCTCAGTAAATCTTTAATCCAGTTTTCTATTGATGTGTTGTGTTCTATGGAGGGTTGTGTTCCCTCCCTGTTATTTGACCTGAAGCCAAACTATGGTGGAGGTTATGAAGATAATGGTGACCTCCTTCTGAAGGTCCCGTGCAGGCACTGCCTCACTCAGTGCCTCCGACCCTGCAGTAGGCCACCGCTAACCCACGCCTCTACTGGAGGTTCCTGGACACAGGTGAGTCTATACCTTAGGAAAAAACATTTTGCTCAGCCAAGGAGGAAGTAGGCAACCTTCTAGTTGTGGGACCTAGAATAGACTAAGCCAAGGCTGAATTCTTAGCTTAACCTTGATTCTTAGACATAAACACTCTTTCATTTTTAACTTTCTGTTTCATTTAAGCAAAACTTCTGGAGATTTCAGAAGCACTCAGCAGGCCTGAAGATTGTTGATGGATTTTCAGGTTTTGTTGAGTACTTCAGACTGCAATTAATTATAAGTCAATGTTCAAAAATTGTTACACAGCACTATTTTTATAATTGATTTGTATAAACAGATATCTATTGCATTATATAAACAGAAATAAGTTGCATTATATTTTCTATGGTGTGTACATTCTTAAAATCTCACTACAGTTTTCAAGATTTCACCTATGACATTAATGTCAACTTACCTATAAAGTTTACACTTGAAAAACTGTAAATAGACCATCTAATTTTATTGTGGTTATCCTCACCTTATTCATGAACAAGATTTCTTAAGTGTTGCAAGGTTATTTTATTAACTAGTGAGAGAATCAGGATTAGAATCAGACAAAAATATCAGTCTTTTTCCTAAGCCACACTTATTTTCTTCCCACATCATTTATAATACGGGAAAAACTGGGAAATAAATGTCCGTAAGCACTTATCACATCATATTGTAAATCTCTCTTTCTTATTCATTGTCCCACTAACCTGTAGGGTCTTTGAAGATGGAAAGTTTTTCTTCTTGGGTCTAGCATCATACTTGACACCTACTCATTACTAAACTAATGAGTTAAAAATTGAAAATACCATAAGGGTAACATTGTTCCAAAACTATAAAATGTCAAAGCTCTTGGTCTGGCTAGCACCATGTCATAAACTATAAAACATTATTTATGTATTTTTAAACTTGAAACTAATTAATAAAACTCCTGAATGGGCATGAAATCAAGTTATTTCTCTTATATTTTCATTGCTTACATTATGTATATGTATATATAAAAACAGGAAAAAGTATTTACTGGAGAATATATTTCAACAGAAAAGAGCTACAAATCTTTGAAATATCTTAAGAAATTTTCATTTTTCACACCTTTCCTCTCATTTTTTTTCATGAATACAGCATCTCAGGATTAGATAGAAAAGCACAGATAATCCAAAGATAGTCTCTCTACTCTCTCAATATGCACTGACAACGATGCCAAGGAATGTGGAAGAAATAGAATCTTTCTGTTCATAAATCAACCTAATTTCAAGTAATTTTTAAAGAGGTTACTAGATAGAGAAATCAGTGCTCTCTGGGTCAAATTTGTTTAACCAGAATTGAATTAGATCAGAACATAATTTGAAATGCCATTAACAGATTTCTAGCACTTAGAACTGTATTGGCATAATATTTATCTTTTTGAGGAGGAAGAAAATAGGGCCTGGTAAAATTTATTTAAACATATTGAGAAAACTGTCCTTTGGGGTATCCTTGTAACTGAAAGTGGTAAGGCTGATTGCAACGCCTCCACATGCCAGGCAGGGCTGTGTTTACGGGGCTAGCTCCCCATGGGGAGCTCAGATGGGTGTTCCAGGTCGCAGCTCCCTGCAGGAAAGGCTGAGACCACTTGTCACCACTGCACTGAAATCCTGGTCACTCTTTCTTGCTTCCCTCCCTTCGCAAAAGGTGTTATTTCCAGGGCCCTTTCCCCAAAACTTCCTAATCTCTGAGTTTGTTACAGGAACCAGTCCTACAATACCTACTAAGCCACATACTCCTCCCACTGGTAATACAGTTTTCTCAGCACTCTAGAAAGAAATAGTTTGCCTTGTTGGAAAACCAATAAGACTCTCAAAAAAAAAAAAAAAAAAAAAAAAAAACCTGCATTTTTCAGCAAGCTTGAGGCAGACAGTAAAGGTTACCTAAGCATTTTGGCAAAAACCAACAAAAATATTTCATTAGTATTGACACTGTTGTCAGCATATCAGGGATTTGCTTCTTAACATTTTGAAATTAAGCAACTATGGAAAAGTTTTGAGAGTATCTTTGAAGAGACTAATAAATGCAGAGCAACAGCATACTCAGGAGATAATATGTAAACTTGCTGATGATACTGTTCATCAACCTTAGGTACTACAGAAAGATAACTGCCCAAATACTTCAGATATTCTTCCTATTAGTGAAAATACTCTTTAATTTTCTGTGACTTATAAATTTGCTCTTATTATGTGGCAAATATCCATAACATTAAGTAAAATGCTACATATCTGAGGCTTCATTTTCATTAGAGATTCATTACATACACATACAAATGGAAATAATTTGGCTATTTCTTTCCAACAAATTTAGGATCCTATCAACTCAGCACCAAACAATTAATTGTAGCATCAGTCTTTCTCCAGATAGACTCCAAGAGGTAGGACTCACTGGGAATATTCTGGAAGGAAAGCGACAATGGGCTGTTCATGGTGCCTGTATCTTTATGCAAAAAAATAGACAAAAAAAAAAAAGTGCTTTGGATTCAGCTACTGCCTTGTCATAGGTCCCATTTCTAGTTCTAGTTCTGCCCCCCTTGTTCTCAACATCCTGACTCCACCACAGTGGAATTTACCTATATTTATCATGTGTTAACTGACTGTAGAAGTTAAGCTCTTACCCTCCCACACAGACTTAGAGATAGATCATCATCTAACATTGATGATTACTTTTCAGAGAGATGGCTCCTTAAGAAAGATACTCCTGGGTTCCAAAACTGGAAAGAGGCTGGCAGAAGATTTACATCTCAAAGGAACAAAGAAATAATTTATAACTGCAAGCTTTCTAGGGTAAAAGTTCTAAGAAAAGGGAGGTCAGGAGCTGATAGGAAAAAACCTGACTAAAGTTTAGTCAAGTTGAAGGGAAAATTAAGGCCATTTTGGTCAGTAGATAGAAAGAAGAATGTGGCAAAAAGGGCTGCAAGTTGCAATGGCATACGAAGTAAATGTTGGTATAAAGCAAGGACAATTTATGGTGACTTTATATTAAAATGATGAGGTTGCTCTTGTAATTCTCTTACCAACAACTGAGTAATCCTTTATAGTGATTTCTAAAAGATGGCTTGGATGAAACTGTTACAAAAAAAAGGCAAGGAGAGGTCAAACTTGACCATTATAGGTTGTAACAGAGTTTAACCAGAGAAGCAAAACAAGTAGGGGATATATATTGAGGGATTTATTGTAAAAAACTGTTTTATGGAATCTGGGAGACTGAGTAGGCAAGTCTAAAATCATTAGGGCATACTATTAAAAGGAAGGAGAGGCTAGAAACTGAGGCATGAGTTAAAGTTGTTATATACCAGCAGAATTTCTTCTTTTTTTTTTCCATTTATTTTTATTAGTTGGAGGCTAATTACTTTACAATATTGTAGTGCTTTTTGCCATACACTGACATGAATCAGCCATGGATTTACATCTATTCCCCATCCCAATCCCCCCTCCCACCTCCCTCCCCACCCCATCCCTCTGGGTCTTCCCAGTGCACCAGCCCCGAGCATTTGTCTCACGCATCCAACCTGGGCTGGTGATCTGTTTCACCCTTGATAATATACATGTTTCGATGTTGTTCTCTCAAAACATCCCACCCTCGCCTTCTCCCACAGAGTCCAAAAGTCTGTTCTGTACTTCTGTGTCTCTTTTTCTGTTTTGCATATAGGGTTATCATTACCATCTTTCTAAATTCCATATATATGTGTTAGTATACTGTTTTGGTCTTTATCTTTCTGACTTACTCTGTATAATGGGCTCCAGTTTCATCCATCTCATTAGAACTGATTCAAATGAATTCTTTTTAATGGCTGAGTAATATTCCATGGTGTATATGTACCACAGCTTCCTTATCCATTCATCTGCTGATGGGCATCTACGTTGCTTCCATGTCCTGGCTATTATAAACAGTGCTGCGATGAACACTGGGGTGTACGTGTCTCTTTCAGATCTGGTTTCCTCAGTGTGTATGCCCAGAAGTGGGATTGCTGGGTCATATGGCAGTTCTATTTCCAGTTTTTTAAGAAATCTCCACACTGTTCTCCATAGCGGCTGTACTAGTTTGCATTCCCACCAACAGTGTAAGAGGGTTCCCTTTTCTCCACACCCTCTCCAGCATTTATTGCTTGTAGACTTTTGGATAGCAGCCATCCTGACTGGCGTGTAATGGTACCTCATTGTGGCTTTGATTTGCATTTCTCTGATAATGAGTGATGTTGAGCATCTTTTCATGTGTTTGTTAGCCATCTGTATGTCTTCTTTGGAGAAATGTCTGTTTAGTTCTTTGGCCCATTTTTTGATTGGGTCATTTATTTTTCTGGAATTGAGCTGCAGGAGTTGCTTGTATATTTTTGAGATTAATCTTTCGTCTGTTGCTTCATTTGCTATTATTTTCTCCCAATCTGAGGGCTGTCTTTTCACCTTGCTTATAGTTTCCTTTGTAGTGCAAAAGCTTTTAAGTTTCATTAGGTCCCATTTGTTTAGTTTTGCTTTTATTTCCAATATTCTGGGAGGTGGGTCATAGAGGATCCTGCTGTGATTTATGTTGGAGAGTGTTTTGCCTATGTTCTCCTCTAGGAGTTTTATAGTTTCTGGTCTTACATTTAGATCTTTAATCCATTTTGAGTTTATTTTTGTGTATGGTGTTAGAAAGTGTTCTAGTTTCATTCTTTTACAAGTGGTTGACCAGTTTTCCCAGCACCACTTGTTAAAGAGGTTGTCTTTTTTCCATTGTATATCCTTGCCTCCTTGGTCGAAGATAAGGTGTCCATAGGTGTGTGGATTTATCTCTGGGCTTTCTATTCTGTTCCATTGATCTATATTCTGTTCCATTGTGCCAGTACCATACTGTCTTGATGACTGTGGCTTTGTAGTAGAGTCTGAAGTCAGGCAGGTTGATTCCTCCAGTTCCATTCTTCTTTCTCAAGATTACTTTGGCTATTCAAGGATTTTTGTATTTCCATACAAATTGTGAAATTATTTGTTCTAGTTCTGTGAAAAATACTGTTGGCAGCTTAATAGGGATTGCATTGAATCTATAGATTGCTTTCGGTAGTATAGCCATTTTGACAATATTGATTCTTCCAATCCACTAACGCGGTATATTTCTCCATCTGTTTATGTCCTCCTTGATTTCTTTCATCAGTGTTTTATAGTTTTCGATGTATAGGTCTTTTGTTTCTTTAGGTAGATATACTCCTAAGTATTTTATTAGAATTTCTTCTTTCAAAAAACCTCAGTACTGCTCTGAAAGCCTCTCATTTGATTATAGCAGACCATCTTGATTAACTAGGATAATCTTCCCTACTCAGTTGATTGTGAACGTTAATCATATCTACAAGATACCTTCACAACAACACCTAAATTAGTGTTTGAATGAATAACAGGACTACAGACTACAGCCTAGCCAAGTTGGGTAGCCAAGGTGGGTAGGATTACAAGCCTACCCACCATCACCTGGATTGAACTGAGGCATTATCAGAGAGATGCAACAAAGGAATTAACATCCCCAGCCAAAACACAGTGATTGGACATAAGGGTCTAATTGGTTTGTGTACTTAGAATAAGTTACAATATTTCAATCAGCTTTAGAACTTGAGAGGATATATACTACATGGTTTTCATTGATTACAGGGCTTTATTCTCTGGAAAAAAATGTACACATACAAGACTGTAATATATAATATTATGCTTAACATATATTATAATTTTTATATATAATTTTAAAAATGTTTATTTATACAAATCTTTAGAGTAACCTAAATTTTCAGCAATTTATAATGTTCTAATATATACCTTAACTACAGAAAACTATAGTATATTTAAATAAAAACCTTGTTATAAAAATTAAGAATGAGTAGTTACTAAAGCATCATAGGAAAATTATATCCAACTTTCATGGGTAGAAGAGCATTCAAAACTATTGAGAATTTTACAAGTGAACTAAATATAGATGTTTTAATATTTATTCTTTCATAACAATAAATTACTTTGTCATTTCTTAATCATATTACAAATTTTTCATAAAACTGACTGAAATATGTCTATTCTCATGATGTTATATTTATCTTGCATATCTTGTTTTTCCAGTATGCATTTAAGATTTTGAAACATAAAAATATAGTTGAATTGAGATTCTTTCACTTTTATATATGTCTTTAAATATAAGAACTAAAAATTATTAGACTAAAGATAATGAGAAGAAAAATAATGTCTGTATCCAAGAATTCCTCTTCCTTCTCTCAGTCTATATTGCTCCAGTGTACTCCCCAAGGCTCATAAACTTATGTTCAGCACTGACACCAGTGACTAGCTATTAGCAAATAAAACACTGAGATGTTATTTAATTAAATGCCCTTAGCATTCAAGACTCGGAGAAGGCAATGGCAGCCCACTCCAGTACTCTTGCCTGGAAAATCCCATGGACGGAGGAGCCTGGTGGGCTGCAGTCCATGGGGTCGCGAAGAGTTGAACACGGCTGAGTGACTTCACTTCCACTTTTCACTTTCATGCTTTGGAGAAGGAAATGGCAACCCACTCCAGTGTTCTTGCTTGGAGAATCCCAGGGATGGCGGAGCCTGGTGGGCTGCCGTCTATGGGGTCGCACAGTCGGATACGACTTAAGCGACAGCAGCAGCAGCAGCATTCAAGAAGTGTTATCCTGCATCTCTCAGTCTTTACTGCCCACTTCAATGTTCTTATCCTACTCATTCAAAATTCAATATTTTATGTTAGGTTTTAGTTAATCTGATTCTTTCCTATTCTTGCCTAAATGTGAAAATTGCCATTTGTTATGAGTTAAGGTGAAAGTGGTTTCATGTCTTATAAACAGAATTGGCACTTCTTTTAGCTGTTGCTTCCAGCAAGCTCCTTGCTTTTCATTTCCAGTGTATATTCTTTAGTCCAAAGCATTGCTAACCCCCAAGATGGCATGGGGCAGCAGGAGTGAAAAGTAACATACACAAATTTCACTCATACTTAAGAGAATAATAATAGGCTCCTGTGACTGGAGACAGGATGAGAAAAAGAGTAGGGTCGTATAAGATACAAGCAGTAAAGACGAGGACGACACAGATAGTTATGAAGCTGAGGTTGCATTCATTCTGATGTGCTAATTCACTGGAAGACTGCCAATGAAAACTAGGAAATTTATCTGAATCACTTTAAACCTCTCAGAGGAAATGTGCTATAAAAATTCAAGACAGTGTTGCCATTATTAAAGCTATTATTGCTAACATTTCTCATTATGAACACAAAGCCAGAAAAGGAAAAAGGGCTGGTAAAGAAATAAGACAGATAATGCAGAGGAAGGCTGGCAATTATTCAGATAAGTAATGAATTTCATAATATCTAATCTATATAATGACTGGATCTGTTACAATCTTTCTTAGATTGTGAGAAGTAACAAGTTTTTATCTAAATGTAGGTATTTAAAAGAAATGACTACCTCAAAGTCTTAAATATTAAGTTTAGCTCTCATAACATCTGTGTGACAACATTCTATTGATCAATTTGGGCTTCCATAACAAAATACCATAGACTGGGTGCTTTAAACAACAGATATTTATTTCCCACAGTTCTGAAGACTGGGAATCCAAGATCAAGATGCCTGCAAGACAGGTTTCATTCTGAAGTCCCTTCTCTTGACTTCTAGGGGGCTACAATCTCCCTGTGTGCTCTCATGACCTCCTTTAAGGACAGAGAAAACAAGTTCTCTAGTGTCCCTTCTTATAAAGACACTTATTTCAACATGACAACTCAGTTTCATGACCTAACAATCATAATTACCTCTCAAAGTCCTCATCTTTACCATCACACTGGCCTTGGGGTTTCAACACAAGAATCTGAGAAGGACACAAACATTCAGACCATAAAAATTATTATATGTTTGGTCTCCATAAAAAGAGCTGTAAAGGGGTGCTTTAATCTGAGTGTATAAGTACAATATTTAAAAATAAAAAAGAATCCTATGTATTTATCTACCATACCCCAATAGAGTCATAGTGCTTAGTAGATGCTCTTCTTACTATTCAAACAAATCTGTTGATATACAAAAGCTAAGAAGAACTCAAACGTTTTGTTAAAAGATTTCATTTTGAACATCTACTTGAGTATACTTTATATGAAAATAAAATATTTTATAAGTACAACCATACATGATGACAATATGAAGAAAGAAAGACAAGGGAAGAAAAACAGTCACATTGGAGTAATTAAGTCAGCAAGTTTAAGGTTTACCCAGGTAAAAATCCCTGACCGAGTATAATTTACTTATCTACCATCAGGCCCAAGTACAATCAGATGGCAAACAAAAGCCATCTAAACAAGAAAGGAAAAAATCAATGGTAGCTGAGGACTCTGTTTTTGGTTAATGATTTGGAGAATTCAAGTTACCAACTTGCCTCTTCACTTTTCTTTGCCTAGCAAAACATTTTCTGGTTACCAAATGAATAAAAGCAACATTATCACTCACTCATAGTAAATTTCTATTCATAGGTCACTTTATATCTAAGCAGAATGTGCTTTCTCATCAAGGCACACTTTGAAGAGCCTTGTCATAAATAGTAAGAGAGGCAATGAATCAATTGAAAAGAGAATATGGAGTCATATAGAGCTAGATATGAATTCTACCTGAACCATTTACTATATTGGAGTCCTTGGGCAAATATGTAATCTTTCTTATTCTGGCAGAATATTTGCATTTGGCCAATCCAATAGATTAAAGGCTTAATATAAGACCTGAACTTGTGAAAGTCCTAGAAAAACACAGAGGAAAACTTCCTTGATATTATTCTTTATCATTCTCAGATGTGACACTAAAGCCTAGGCAAAAGAAGTACAAATAAACAAGTAACACTATGTCAAACTTAAAACTTTCTGCACAGTAAACAATCAAAAAATGAAAAGGTAACCTACAGAATGGGAGAAAATACTGGCAAGTCATATATTTGATAATAAGTACTATCCAAAATATATGAAGAACTGATACAAGTAAATAGCAACAGAAAGCACAGATTTTTTAAATGGGCAAACAACCTGAAAAGATTTTTCCAGAGAAAGCATACAAATGGTCAACAGATATATGAAAAGGTGCTCAATATCACAAATCATCAGAAAAACTGAAATCAAAACCATAATGAGGTATGACCTCCTATCTTTAAGAATAGCTATTATAAAAAAAAAAAAAAAAAAAAAGAATAGCTATTATAAAAAAGACAAATGACACATATGCTGGTATGGAGAAAAGGGAACATTTGAGCACTGTTGGTAGAAAGGTAAATTGGTACAGCCAGTAAGGAAAACAATATGGTGGGTCCTCAAAAAATTGAAGAAAAACTACTATACAATCTAGCAATCCCACTTCTGGGTATACCTCGAAAGGATATAAAATGACTTCTTAGAAGAGGTATCTACGCTCCCATACTCATTACAGTATTATTCACAGTAAGCAAGATGTGGAAACAACCTAGAAATCCATTGATAGATGAATGGATAAAGAAAATGCAACACACACACACACACAGAATATTATTCAGCCCTAAAAAAGGAGAAAATCTTGCCATTTGCAATAACATGGATGACCTTGAGGGCATTATATTAAATGAAATAAGTTAGACAAAGAAAGACAAATACCATATGATCTCACTTACATGTAGAATCTAAAACAAAACCAAACAAAAACAATAAAAGGAAGAGCTCACAGATACAAAGAATACATAGTCAGAGGGTAGGAGGTGGGTAAAATGGGTGAAGGGGGTTCAAAAGGTACAAACTTAAAGCTATAAGATAAGTCATGAGACATTATACACAATATAGTGACTATCACTAACAATGCATATTTGAAAGCTGCTAAGAGAGTAAATCTTAAAACTTCTCATGACAAGAAAAAAATTACAAATATGTGTGCTGATGGATATGAACTAGACTTATTATGATCATTTCAAGTTCATATACATTTAATCACTATGTTATACACCTGAAAACTAATGTAATATTATATGTTAATTATACAGTGGAAAGTGTTAGTCGCTCAGTCGTGTCCAACTCTTTGTGACCCCATGGACTGTAGCCCATCAGGCTCTTCTGTTTATGGGGGCTTGGATTTTCCAGACAAGAATACTGGTCTGGGCAGCCATTTCCTTCTCCAGGGGGTCTTCCTGAACCAGGGATCGAACCCTGGTCTCCTTATTGTGGGGATTCACAGTTCATACAAATATTTAATCACTATGTTGTACACTTGAAAATTAATATAATATTATATGTCAATTATATCTCAATTTAAAAAGAGGAAATCCTTTCACATGTGGCTACAAGGATAAAAATGGAGAATGCTATGCTAAGCAAAACAAGCCAGACACAGAAAGACAAACAATGCATGATCTCACTTACATATAGAATCTTTTAAAAAAAGTTTCAACTCACAGTGACAGACAGTAGAATAGAGGCTACCAGAGGCTGGGGATTGGGACAGGGACAAGTAGATAGGGAAAAAGTGGAGCTAATGGTGGAAGGGTACAAACTTTCAGTTATAAGATGAATAAATTCTGGAAACTACTGTACAGCATAATGACCATAGTTAATGTATTTTATACTTAAAATATGTGTACACATATGCAAAATGTAACTGTGAGGTGATGCATATGTTCATCAACTTGATTGTGGTATCATTTCACAATGTTTACATATATCAAAACATCACATTTTAGCAATTTTTGTCAATCATACCTCAATAAAGCTGGAAAAATAAACTAATTACATGTAAAATTAATCCATTAAATTCCTATTTGTTTAATGATAATTCAAAAAGTCACATATACCCCAATGTTCACTGCAGCATTATTTACAATAGCCAGGACCTGGAAGCAACCTATATGTCCATCAACCAATGAATGGATAAAGAAGTTGTGGTACATATACACAATGGAATATTACTCAGGCATAAAAAGGAACACATCTGAGTCAGTTGAAGTGAAATGGATGAACCTAGAGCCTGTTATACAGTGTGAAGTAAATCAGAAAGAGAAAAATATCATATATTAACACATACATATGGAACCTAGAAAAACGGTACTGATGAATCTATTGCAGGGCAGGAATAAAGACTCAGACGTAGAGGAAGGACTTGTGGACACAGCAGGGGAAGAGGGTGGGACGAACTGAGATAGTAGCACTGACATATATATACTACCGTATGTAAAATATATAACTAGTGGGAACCTGCTATATAGCACAAGGAGCTCTGTCGAGTGCTCTGTGATGACTAGAGGGGTGGGATGGCAGGTGGGGAGTGCGAGCGAAGCTCAAGAGGGAGGGGATATATGTATACATAAGACTGATTCACGTGGTTGTATAGCAGAAACATAGCATTTTAAAACAATTATCTTCCAATTAAAACTTTAAAATGTATTTAAGTTCTAAACACAAAACATTTCTCATAACATTCTCCTTTTCCATATCCCTCAACACTCTCTGTTGTTAACACCATCTCATTTTAGACATTATGCCCTCTGGACACCTGTCCACGTGTCCATGTCTGGGTTCAGTCACCTTTCTCTCTGCTTGTACTTCTTTATATTTCCCTTTATCAACTTACTATTTATTTGTGCATATTTTCATTCCATTAGACTGTAAATTCTATATCTTATTCACCATACTAGGCACTTAACAATTATTTGTTAAATTAATAAACAAAAAATATTTCATATTTCAGGATGTCTCTTTGAAACCCTCAAAATATAGATTTTCTACTGTGCACTTAGTTTGCAACCTTCTTTCCCCTTTATTCTTTTATGTAACTAAGCTACATAATGTATTGCTTATTATTTCATTGAATTGTTTTACTTTTCTTGACATGTTCTGTCAAAACACAACTGTCCTTTTTAAAACTAGAAACTGATTAGTAAGCCAGGTAAAATTGTGATAATATTGATAAATAACTTGATGATTTTAAGGTAGATGGAACAATCATCTGGATTGTGAGTGGCATTTCACCTCCTATTGTCTGTGCCTAAAATAGTCTACCTGAATCAGGCTTATAAGACAGAAAATCAATACCATAGAGTTATTTTGATGGTCAGTTCTAAATTAGATCAGCCATTTGGAAAAAGGATTGTTTGGCAATTCCTTTGACAGAATTAATACTTTAATAAAGTAACTGAATGTTCTAGAAATAAGGGACATGAAAGTCAACCCTCATCTAACACTCAGAATGGTTAAGTCACATAATAGAGTAATGGCAAAGTCAGACTTACCATCTTTGATTCAATTTTCTTTCTGCATCAATATCAAATCAATAGTTAACATTAGTTGTTATACTGATTCAGTCTTTCTTGTCAACCAAATCCATTAACTACTTCTTTCATGTTTCTGTTATAATAGGTTTATACCAATACAAATCCTCTGTGGAAGGAAACATCCTACTTTGTCCCCTAGTCTCTAGCTGTGTAGGCTCGTAATTAATTCTTTGATAATAAGAGAATGAAAGAACACCATCAATCCATCCACCCATCCCCCACCAAACCAGGCACAGACGAGCCTTCTTATCACAGAGGAAATGTGAAAACAACTTATTCAGAAATCTGTTCTTCCTAAAAGCAAATGAATCTTCCAGATAATCCTACTTCACTCTGCTCTTCAGCACCCAACCCTCAAAACTCCAGTGTGAACACCTGTCCCCTCCACCACCACCACCACTCACCTAATGAGGGAGTTATTTTCATTTTTATCCAGAACAAAACAACTTGAGAAGTTTTCTGGGTCATTATTCCCTGGGTGAAAATTCAGCTTAAAAACAAAACAAAACAAAATTCATAGTTAGATAGATATTGGAGATAAGTTTTAAGTTAGAGCTATTTATACAATTTGTTTTATGTATATAGTTAAAAGTTCACATGTTATCTGAGGAATATTATGATAGAATGTTATATTAAATCCTGTTAAGCTGTTGGTCTTTTTGGATTTTAACAAATTCCCCACTCTTCCCAGGTTTATGTTATCTGCAAATTTGATGGGCATGTCACAAATGTCTGCATCAATATAACTGACGATAATGTTGAATAGAAAAAGAAAAATTAGTTTATGTTCCAAAAACTTGCAAGGATAGGTGCAGGTCACTAAAGGTAGTAGGTAGAATTCATCTATGTCACTTATCAAAGATAGTGATTTTTCAAAAAACAAAAAAACTTCTGCTTTTTCTAGAAATAATACATTTCTTAAATGAAGCTTAACTAAGAATTCTCAATCTACATGTTATACTACAATTTTACACTATTAAATGCATTCAATATTATTTTTAATCACAGCTTCAATAAAATATGTACCCAATACTTCCTTCAAAAATAGTCCATAGAAATTCTGAAAACTGCCTGCAAGCCTGTGGTTGAGGATTTCCAGACCCGCAGAGTCTGAGTTCTCAAAATATCAGACTTCTCAAGGCAATAACCCCACTAAACCAGAGATTACCAGGAACAGGGCCCAGTACACACTCATTTCAAAATGATTTTTATGCTGTTTCTTTTCCTGTGAACTAATATGTATTATATTCTTACTGTGTACTAAGTACTGTTATCATTTAGAATATATGTAAATTTTAAAAACATACGCCCTGTCTTCAAAGTTATCTCAATGTAGTTAGAAAGATAGAAAGGCATGTACATAAACAAATGAAATAAAGTATTATACATATACGTATCCATATGGTATCAAAAATATACAAAGGGAAAAAGTGTCAATTCTACCAGAAAATATCAGAAAAGGATGTATAGAATCATAAACACTTTAATCAAGTTCTAAATAATAATAGCAATAGTAACACCAGCAAGGTAGGTGAAATGTATTAAACCTATCTCCCGTAATCTTCTTAACATCTTATATGATAAGTACAATTATTATCCCAATTTTACAAATTAGAAACTGAGGAACAGTGCAGTTAATTAACATTAACCTATAGCTAGTAAACAATGGAGCTGAGACCTGAACCCAGGGTTTTCTAACTCCAGAGCTGACATTCTTAAGTATCACAGTGTCAGTGATATTTCAGATGATACACAAGTTGCAGGGGAAGGGAGCTTAGGGAAAAAGACCTAAAGACAGAGAAAGAAATTAAACACAATAATTTCTCTGGATACATGGTAGTATCGCTAACAGAAAACGGAGTATGAAAACAGAAACAACTTTTGTAGTGAAGAAAAGAAAGATGATGGAGGAGGAGCCACAATGGCGGAGGAGTAGGACGGGGAGACCACTTTCTCTCCTACAAATTCATCAAAAGAATAACTGAACGCAGAGCAAACTTGGCAAAACAACTTCTGATCGCTAGCTGAGGTCATCAGGCGCCCAGAAAAGCAGCCCATTGTCTTCAAAAGGAGGTAGGACAAAATATAAAAGATAAAAAGTGAGACAAAAGAGCTAAGGACGGAGATCCCTCCCGGGAACTCTTAGGCGGCATTGCTTGGGGTAGGGTCCGGGCCTGAGTGCCCTGAGGACAATCGGAGGGAGCTTCTGTGAGTTGCCAACTTGAACTGTGGGAGACCAAAAGAGAGAGAGTAAATTAACCGGCCCGAACACACTGCCGCCGTTCGCAGAACAAAGAGACCGAGAAAATCCAGAGAAGAGCTCGCAGGCTGTGGACCGGCCCAGCCCCGCCGGAGGCAGGAGGCAGGGGGGAGGGGAAGGTCGCTGCGAGACACAGGGCGCAGGCACCCGACCGGCGCGGGCGGGGACTGGGGCTGGGGACTCGGAGGGCGGAAGGCGCGCGCACCCGACTGGCGCCGGCGGAAACTGAGACTGGGTCCGCGGAAGGGAGTGGGCGCGCCACACCTGGGGAGAGTGCGCCCACCAAGCCCCTGGCTGCCTGGACCGCTCTGACGGGGAAGGCACAGAGAGCAGGCGCAGCTTTTCCTTCCGCGCTTTTGTGGAACACCCGAGGGCTGGAACCTCGCGCAGCGCGAGGCGCGCTCCATATAGAACAGCCGGAGCCTGAGCAGCGCAGACGGAGAAAGCAGCCTCAGCCCCTCCCGGCAGCCCCAGCCCATCCCCGCAGCGCAAGCCTGTCCCCACAGAGCCAGCCTCTCCCTGCAGCGCCAGCCCCTCCCCACAGAGCGACGGAACTAGCTACCTGAATAAGAGTCCACCTCCGCCCGCCTGTGTCAGGGCGGAAATGAGGCTCTGAAGAGACCGGCAAACAGAAGCCAAATAAACAAAGGGAACCGCTTCAGAAAGGACTGGTGCAACAGATTAAAATCCCTCTAGGAAACATTGACTACACCGGAAGGGGCCTGTAGATATCGAGAAGCGTAAGCTGGAACGAGGGGCTATCTGAAACTGAGCCGAACCCACACTGACCGCAACACCTCCAGAGAAACTCCTAGATATAATTTTACTTTTTTCTCTTTTTTGTTTTTTCTTTTTTCTCTTTTATTTTCCTTTAAAATCCCCTGTTACTCCCCCATTACTCCTTAACTTTCATTTCCATAGACTTTTACGATTTTTTAATTAGGGGGAAAAAAAAAATTTTTTTTTCTTTTTTTTTTTTTTCTTTTTTTTTTCTTTCTTTTTTTTTTTTTTTTTTTTTTTTTTTTTTTTTCTTTTTCTTTCTTTTTTTTTCTTTTTTTTCTTTCCTTTTTCTCTTCTATTTTCTATTTTTCTTTTTCTCTTATTTCTTTTAAAGTCCTCTAGTACTCCTCTACTACTCCTTAATTTTCATTTTCAATACACTATAACCTTACAAAAAAAAAAAAAAGAAGAGAAGCCCTATTTTTAAACCAAAGATTATTCTCTCCCAATCTTGACTCTCTGTTTTCTACCTCAGAACACCTCTATTTCCTCCTTTCCCCTTCTCTTCCCAATCCAATTCTGTGAATCTTTGTAGGTGACTGGGCTACAGAGAACACTCTGGGAACAGACAGCTGCGTAGATCTGTCTCTCTCCTCTTGAGTCCCCCTTTTTCTCCTCCTGCTCATCTCTATCTCCCTCCTCCCTCTCCTCTTCTTCATGTAACTCTGTGAACCTCTCTGGGTGTCCCTAACAGGGGAGAATCTTTTAGCCATTAACCTAGAAGTTTTCTTATCAGGGCTGTATAGTTGGAGAAGTCCTGAGACTACAGGAAGAATAAAACTGAAATCCAGAGGCAGGAGACTTAAGCCCAAAACCTGAGAACACCAGAAAACTCCTGACTACATGGAACTTTAAGTAATAAGTGACTGTCCAAAAGCCTTCATACCTACACTGAAACCAACCACCACCCAAGAGCCAATAAGTTTTAGAGCAAGACATACCACGCAAATTCTCCAGCAACGCAGGAACATAGCCCTGAACATCAACATACAGGCTGCCCAAGGTCACACCTAACACATAGACCCATCTCAAAACTCATTACTGGGCACTCCATTGCTCTCCAAAGAGAAGAAATCAAGTTCCACGCACCAGAACACTGACACAAGCTCCCCTAACCAGGAAATCTTGACAAGCCAATCGTCTAACCCCACCCACTGGGTTAATCCTCCACAACAAAAAGGAACCACAGACCTCCAGAATACAGAAAGCCCACTCCAGATACAGCAATCTAAACAAGATGAAAAGGCAAAGAAATACCCAACAGGTAAAGGAACATGAAAAATGCCCACCAAGTCAAACAAAAAAGGAGGAGATAGGGAATCTACCTGAAAAAGAATTTAGAATAATGATAATAAAAATGATCCAAAATCTTGAAAACAAAATGGAGTTACAGATAAATAGCCTGGAAACAAAGATTGAAAAGATTCAAGAACTGTTTAATAAAGACCTAGAAGAAATAAAAAAGAGTCAATTAAAAATGAATAATGCAATGAATGAGATCAAAAACACTTTGGAGGGAACCAAGAGTAGAATAACGGAGGCAGAAGATAGGATAAGTGAGGTAGAAGATAAAATGGTGGAAACAAATGAAGCAGAGAGGAAAAAAGAAAAAAGGATCAAAAGAAATGAGGACAACCTCAGGGACCTCTGGGACACTGTGAAACGCTCCAACATTCGAATCATAGGAGTCCCAGAAGAAGAAGACAAAAAGAAAGGCCATGAGAAAATACTCGAGGAGATAATAGCTGAAAACTTCCCTAAAATGGGGAAGGAAATAGCCACCCAAGTCCAAGAAACCCAGAGAGTCCCAAACAGGATAAACCCTAGGCGAAACACCCCAAGACACATATTAATCAAATTAACAAAGATCAAACACAAAGAACAAATATTAAAAGCAGCAAGGGAAAAACAACAAATAACACACAAAGGGATTCCCATAAGGATAACAGCTGATCTATCAATAGAAACCCTCCAGGCCAGAAGGGAATGGCAGGACGTACTGAAAGTAATGAGAATAACCTACAACCTAGATTACTGTATCCAGCAAGGATCTCATTCAGATATGAAGGAGAATTCAAAAGCTTTACAGATAAGCAAAAGCTGAGAGAATTCAGCACCACCAAACCAGCTCTTCAACAAATGCTAAAGGATCTTCTCTAGACAGGAAATGCAGAAAGGTTGTATAAACGTGAACCCAAAACAACAAAGTAAATGGCAACGGGACCACACCTATCAATAATTACCCTAAATGTAAATGGGTTGAATGCCCCAACCAAAAGACAAAGATTGGCTGAATGGATACAAAAACAAGACCCCTATATATGCTGTCTACAAGAGACCCACCTCAAAACAAGAGACACATACAGACTGAAAGTGAAGGGCTGGAAAAAAATATTTCATGCAAACGGAGACCAAAAGAAAGCAGGAGTCGCAATACTCATATCAGATAAAATAGACTTTCAAATAAAGGATGTGAAAAGAGACAAAGAAGGACACTACATAATGATCAAAGGATCAATCAAAGAAGAAGATATAACAATTATAAATATATATGCACCCAACATAGGAGCACCGCAATATGTGCGGCAAACACTAACGAGTATGAAAGAGGAAATTAATAGTAACACAATAATAGTGGGAGACTTTAATACCCCACTCACAACTATGGATAGATCAACCAAACAGAAAATTAACAAGGAAACACAAACCTTAAATGACACAATGGACCAGCTAGACCTAATTGATATCTATAGGACATTTCACCCCAAAACAATCAACTTCACCTTTTTCTCAAGTGCACACAGAACATTCTCCAGAATAGATCACATCCTGGGCCATAAATCTGGTCTTGGAAAATTCAAAAAAATTGAAATCATTCCAGTCATCTTTTCTGACCACAGTGCAGTAAGATTAGATCTCAATTACAGGAAAAAAATTGTTAAAACTTCAAACATATGGAGGCTAAATAACACGCTTCTGAATAACCAACAAATCATAGAAGAAATCAAAAAAGAAATCAAAATATGTATAGAAATGAATGAAAATGAAAACACAACAACCCAAAACCTATGGGACACTGTAAAAGCAGTGCTAAGGGGAAGGTTCATACCATTACAGGCTTACATCAAGAAACAAGAAAAAAACCAAATAAATAACCTAACTCTACACCTAAAGCAATTAGAGAAGGAAGAAATGAAGAACCCCAGAGTTAGCAGAAGGAAAGAAATCTTAAAAATCAGGGCAGAAATAAATGCAAAAGAAACTAAAGAGACCATAGCAAAAATCAACAAAGCTAAAAGCTGGTTTTTTGAAAAAATAAACAAAATTGACAAACCATTAGCAAGACTCATTAAGAAACAAAGAGAGAAAAACCAAATTAACAAAATTAGAAATGAAAATGGAGAGATCACAACAGACAACACTGAAATACAAAGGATCATAAGAGACTACTACCAGCAGCTCTATGCCAATAAAATGGACAACTTGGATGAAATGGACAAATTCTTAGAAAAGTATAACTTTCCAAAACTGAACCAGGAAGAAATAGAAGATCTTAACAGACCCATCACAAGCAAGGAAATCGAAACTGTAATCAGAAATCTTCCAGCAAACAAAAGCCCAGGACCAGATGGCTTCACAGCTGAATTCTACCAAAAATTTAGAGAGGAGCTAACACCTATCTTACTCAAACTCTTCCAGAAAATTGCAGATGAAGGTAAACTTCCAAACTCATTCTATGAGGCCACCATCACCCTAATTCCAAAACCAGACAAAGATGCCACAAAAAAAGAAAACTACAGGCCAATATCACTGATGAACATAGATGCAAAATCCTTAACAAAATTCTAGCAAACAGAATCCAACAACATATTAAAAACATCAGACACCATGACCAAGTGGGCTTTATCCCAGGAATGCAAGGATTCTTTAATATCCACAAATCAATCAATGTAATACACCACATTAACAAATTGAAAGATAAAAACCATATTATTATCTCAATAGATGCAGAGAAAGCCTTTGACAAAATTCAACACTCATTTATGATTAAAACTCTCCAAAAAGCAGGAATAGAAGGAACATACCTCAACATAATAAAAGCTATATATGACAAACCCACAGCAAGCATCACCCTCAATGGTGAAAAATTGAAACCATTTCCCCTGAAATCAGGAACAAGACAAGGGTGCCCACTCTCACCACTACTATTCAACATAGTGTTGGAAGTTTTGGCCACAGCAATCAGAGCAGAAAAAGAAGTAAAAGGAATCCAGATAGGAAAAGAAGAAGTAAAACTCTCACTGTTTGCAGATGACATGATCCTCTATATAGAAAACCCTAAAGACTCTACCAGAAAATTACTAGAGCTAAACAATGAATATAGTAAAGTTGCAGGATATAAAATTAACACACAGAAATCCCTTGCATTCTTATATACTAACAATGAAAAAACAGAAAGAGAAATTAAGGAAACAATACCATTCACCATTGCAACAAAAAGAATAAAATACTTAGGAGTATATCTACCTAAAGAAACAAAAGACCTATACATAGAAAACTATAAAACACTGATGAAAGAAATCAAAGAGGATACAAACAGATGGAGAAACATACCGTGTTCATGGATTGGAAGAATCAATATTGTCAAAATGGCTATTCTACCCAAAGCAGTCTATAGATTCAATGCAATCCCTATCAAGCTACCAATGGTATTTTTCACAGAACTAGACCAAAGAATTTCACAATTTGTATGGAAATACAAAAAACCTCGAATAGCCAAAGTAATCTTGAGAAAGAAGAATGGAACTGGAGGAATCAACCTGCCTGACTTCAGACTCTACTACAAAGCCACAGTCATCAAGACAGTATGGTACTGGCACAAAGACAGAAATATAGATCAATGGAACAGAATAGAAAGCCCAGAGATAAATCCACGGACCTATGGACACCTTATCTTTGACAAAGGAGGCAAGGATATACAATGGAAAAAAGACAACCTCTTTAACAAGTGGTGCTGGGAAAACTGGTCAACCACTTGTAAAAGAATGAAACTAGAACACTTTCTAACACCATACACAAAAATAAACTCAAAATGGATTAAAGATCTAAATGTAAGACCAGAAACTATAAAACTCCTAGAGGAGAACATAGGCAAAACACTCTCCGACATAAATCACAGCAAGATCCTCTATGACCCACCTCCCAGAATATTGGAAATAAAAGCAAAACTAAACAAATGGGACCTAATGAAACTTAAAAGCTTTTGCACTACAAAGGAAACTATAAGTAAGGTGAAAAGACAGCCGTCAGATTGGGAGAAAATAATAGCAAATGAAGAAACAGACAAAGGATTAATCTCAAAAATATACAAGCAACTCCTGCAGCTCAATTCCAGAAAAATAAATGACCCAATCAAAAAATGGGCCAAAGAACTAAACAGACATTTCTCCAAAGAAGACATACAGATGGCTAACAAACACATGAAAAGATGCTCAACATCACTCATTATTAGAGAAATGCAAATCAAAACCACAATGAGGTACCATTACACGCCAGTCAGGATGGCTGCTATCCAAAAGTCTACAAGCAATAAATGCTGGAGAGGGTGTGGAGAAAAGGGAACCCTCTTACACTGTTGGTGGGAATGAAAACTAGTACAGCCGCTATGGAAAACAGTGTGGAGATTTCTTAAAAAACTGGAAATAGAACTGCCATATGACCCAGCAATCCCACTTCTGGGCATACACACTGAGGAAACCAGATCTGAAAGAGACACATGCACCCCAGTGTTCATCGCAGCACTGTTTATAATAGCCAGGACATGGAAGCAACCTAGATGCCCATCAGCAGATGAATGGATAAGGAAGCTGTGGTACATATACACCATGGAATATTACTCAGCCATTAAAAAGAATTCATTTGAACCAGTCCTAATGAGATGGATGAAACTGGAGCCCATTATACAGAGTGAAGTAAGCCAGAAAGATAAAGAACATTACAGCATACTAACACATATATATGGAATTTAGAAAGGTGATAACGATAACCCTATATGCAAAACAGAAAAAGAGACACAGAAATACAGAACAGACTTTTGAACTCTGTGGGAAAATGTGAGGGTGGGATATTTCAAAAGAACAGCATGTATACTATCTATGGTGAAACAGATCACCAGCCCAGGTGGGATGCATGAGACAAGCGCTCCGGCCTGGTGCACTGGGAAGACCCAGAGGAATCGGGTGGAGAGGGAGGTGGGAGGGGGGATCGGGATTGGGAATACATGTAAATCCATGGCTGATTCATATCAATGTATGACAAAACCCACTGGAAAAAAAAATAAAAAAAAAAAAAGAAAGATGATGTGTCAGGTTTTGACCATGTTGTATTTTAGTGTCTGTGAGACATCCAAGGGCAGTGTCTAGGATGCAGAGAATAAACAGGTTAGAGTTTAGGACACACACTGAGCTCTGGCATGGGGTTTACTCTCTAGGTCCTAGATGTGTCTCACCCACACGTACATGTGAAATAAAAAAGCAGCCAAAACCACACTTTCAAGAAGAATATATAGCGTGAGAAGAGAGGTAACAATTGGGATCTCAGAAATACCATTATTTAGACAAAACTAGAATAATAGTTAATTCCCTTTTATGAGTTATCACTATCTGTATACTTTTTCTTTATAATATTATCATTGGTGCAAATTCACAATTATTGACAACTTATTTGAAAAATGTCTTATACTCAATGAGACAAGCCCCCTGGGCTTAGAGGTTAGCTTTTGCTAACTACTGTATTTCAAGCACTTAGCATGATGTCAGCACATGAGAGGTACTCAATAATGAATGAATAGGTGAGAAAAGGAAACAGATAAAACTCATCACAAATGGGGAGAGGCATGATAGAATGCTGTCAAGGGATTCCAAGGTTTCGAGACTAAAGCATACAGAATAGATATAAATATTTGAAAACCACTACAATATAAATAAAAATCCTCTGATAATCCAGAAAATTTCCTTTAAATAGAAATGTAAAATATATAAAATAAACATAATGAATAATACATAAAGGACATATTGTATCCAAACCTCTAGTTTTTTATCAGCCAGACATGTCGCAGGGAGAACAGGAGAGGGTTTCAGATGCAACTTCAAAAAGTTTAATAAAATTCTTTATCTCAGGGGACTTCAAAGATCCTATTTGATTCTTGACTTTGATAACTAGATAAATATAGCTTCAAAGAACTCACCGCTCCCCAATCAATTCCTAAAAGCAGAAACTACAGTTCACGTTTTCAATCGCAATCCACGAAGGCTTGAATCCTTTTTTTGAAAATGTTTAATGATGAAAAATTAAATCATGGTGACTGAAAATACTCTTAACACTCTCCTGAATAACCACTGATTCAAAGCAAAACTACAATGAAAGACTATTTGAAAAATAACAAAAATGAGGCCATCATATCAAAACCTGTGATTGGTTTCCAGATTGGATTTCAAACATAAATTCAAAGTTTTCAATGCTTTTTCAGCATTATTTATAATATTAAAAATTGAAACAGAATAATAACAATAAGGCAATAGTTATTCAAAGAGGGCAGAGAAGAGGGTGACAGAGGATGAGATGACTGAATAGCATCACTGACTCAGTGAATATGAACTTGGGCAAATCCCAAGAGATGATGAGGGACAGGGAGGCCTGCTGTGCTGCAGTCCATGGGGTCGCAGAGTCAGACATGACTTGGCAACTGAATAACAACAACAATTCAAACATTAAAACATACTTTTAAATCTTTTTCAATGGCATAGAAAAAGTTCACACTATAATATGTATAAAATGTAGTATCCAAAACTAAGTATATTATCATATATGGTTAAATGAGAGATGATAGGCAATAATAACTTCTCTGATAATTCAGAGAGAAATAGAAAGTAAAGGAATAGAGAAATAATGGCATAAATATATGTGAGAAAAGCAAATTTTATGGCCAAACATACTTTCTATGTGCAAAATCAGTCAAAAAAATAGTTCAGATATGACTGATGTATTTTCAAATGTGAAAGCCTCAATACAATTTTCTAAATAAGCATATAAAAATTTTAGTACTCAAACTGTTATTATTTTCTTTTCAATATGCTAAAATTAATCTATTATGACTGTGACAAACCTCAAGAAAATCATACAGCTAATCTCTATGGGAGTTATAACAAAGACAAATGATTTGATTTTCATGTACAGATGTCACTGCATAATCCAAAGATAAGTTTTAAGAACAAGAACTGAAAATGGATAGGTCATATTAGGTCAAAACTATTAACTAATCTAATAAGTATTTCTAAAAAAGAAAAAAAAAAAACCTATGGGACAAAAGTAAAAGTTAATAGTAATAAGTGAGTAAAAAGAGAAATTGGACTTTTCTAATGAAATGGAATTCTGCAGTTCATATCACTTATGGCAATTATTTCACTTCAACCTGGTAGAAAGTCTTTGATAGCCAACAAATTTGACATGAAAATCAGTGCTATTTAACAAAAAATCCAGAATTCACAATAATGCTAGCTTTTAAAATTTATACCAAAAAAGCATAATATGAAACAGGTGATTACAGAGTATTGTGAAAGTTCAAAATCTGCAATCCTTTTAAGAGTATAATGTAGATTTTAGTAATTACAGTAGATAAATACTACTTCTGGACTATTTACATGAAACATCACAAAGAACGAGCCTGTAAAGAAAAGCCTCAAAACATGCATTTTTTTAATTCACTGGCATTATCTCTCCATTTCCAATCATTAAAGGAAATATCCTTAAAGCAGCTAAAAAGGAAAAGATCATCACACCTTGAGAGTAAGCAGATAAAATTCAATAATACTAGTTTCCTCTCCCTTCTGAAACAGTTGACAGAAAGATAGCCACATAAAGAATGCATGTCTAACTTGCTAATCAGCTTGCTAACAAACTTGCTAACAAGATGGGAGATTATCCTGGATTATCTGAGTGGGATTATCTGTAGTCACAGAGGTCCTTATAAGTGAAATAGGGAGGGAGGCATGACAATCAGTTAGAGAGACATCTGAAGATGCTACACTGCTGGCTTTAAAAATGGGCTGGCAACCATGAGCCAAGGAATGCAGGCAGCACATGAGGCAATGAAGCAGATTCACTCCAAAAACCTTCAGAAGGAACTCAGCCACACTAGTTTGATTTTAACCTAGTGAAACCTATGTCAGACTTCTGGCCTTCACAGAACTGTGAGATAATAAATTTGTGTTGTTTAAGCCACTGTTCATAGTAATTTGTTACAACAGCAATAGGAAGCAAAGCACTTCTCACATTAAAGGAGTATACTAATAAAAATCCTAAGGAAAGTAACTCCAGAAGTTTGTCTTCTCCTCAAATAGAAACAATGAGAAAAGAAGAGTGTTTCTTGGCATTATGACTATTTAGGAAAATTAAATAAATTTATAATTTTATGTGAGTAGTATACAAACATATTTTTAAAAGGAAGATTACACTTTAATTATAGTTCATGTATTGTCACTGCAAATGCTTATTTAAATAAGATTAAACTTCACAGGAGATCAAACCAGTCTGTCTTAAAGGAAATAAACCCTGAATATTCATTGGAAGGACTGATGCTGAAGCTGAAGCTCCAATACTTTGGTCACCTCATGCAGAGCCAACTCATTGGAAAAGATACTGATGCTGGGAAAGACTGAGGGCAGGAGGAGAAGGGGGCAAAAGAGGATGAAATGGTTGGATAGCATCACCGACTCAATGGACATGAGTTTGAGCAAACTCTGGGAGATAGTGTATAGGGAAGCCTACCATGCTGCAGTCCATGGGGTCACAAAGTGCTGGACATGACTTAGTGTTGGACACGACATAGCAACTGAACAAAAAAAAAAAAAAATTCACATAAAGTTATACTTACACAGAACAAATAAATTTCAAGTAAAATTTTCAGGTACTTTAAATCTAATTTTTACTCTGAATGTTTTAACATTTTAATCATTCTATATGAAAATGTTTCATTTTTACTTTCCCTCTACATTTTCATATCTTCTCCAATGGCTTCTCTTGTGTCTTTCCTCCTGTATTAGCCCTCTGAGACTCTGCACCTACATTTTGTGAGACTTTATTTACACAAAATAACTTCTCTCACATTTTTGGTCTCCCTTTCCTCTTCATACTTCCTGTTCACATTTCCTTATGCCTCTCCTCTGGCATCAAATATGGTTCTGAGTTCCACCAACCAACCAATCAACAAATAAACAAAGTTTCTCTGATTTAAAGAGAAACAGCTTATTAAAAATGTATTATCAGAGATAATATCAAGTATTATTGAAAGTGAAGAGCAACTCTCCTTGCAGGGTTGATAGAAATACTAATTGGTAAAATTATTTTGGCAAATTGTTTATAAATGTATTTGTGGGCAATGAAGGAGAAAAAAAAAATCTAAAAGCATGCTGAAAACCTATTCCTTAGAAGACACTTCTATAACTGGCCCTGCATAGAGACAATAGAACCCACAATGCCACCACTAAAAACTAAGATTTCTAAACACTGTTCACAGAAAAAGGGTCACTGCTGCCTCTGTAGCCTGATGTAGCTACCTCTTCTAATGCCAACTCACCAGTGGTCCTGGATCCTGCCCCTTAATATAGAGATTATACCAAACACAAGAAAAGGTTTCAGAAGCCAAGTAACCAAAAAGCAATCAAATATCCCATATTTCTTCTTGCTTTTCTTCAGTTGTGTTTGGCTCTTTTGAGACCCCATGAACCGTAGTATGCCGGGCTTCCCTGCCCTTCACTGTCTAGCAGAGTTTGCTCAAATTCTTGTCCATTGATACACTGATGTCATCTGACTATTTCATGCTCTGTCACCCCCTCCCCTCCTGCCCTCAATCTTTCCCAGCATCAGGGTCTTTTCCAATGAGCTGGCTCTTCTTATCAGGTAGCCAAAGTATTGACTTTGACCAAAGTTTCATCCTCAGCATCACTCCTTTCAATGAATACTCAAGGTTGATTTCCTTTAGGATTGACTGGTTTGACCTCCTTGCTGTCCAAGGACTCTCAGACTCTTCTCCAGCACCACAATTCAAAGGATCAATTCTTCAGTGCTCAGCCTTCTTTATGGTCCAACTCTCACATCCGTACATGACTAATGGAAAAACTCATAACTTTGACCATATGGACCTTTGTTGGCAAAGTGATATCTCTGCTTTTTAACATGCTGTCCAGGTTCATCATAGCTTTTGTTCCAAGGAGCGTCTTTTATTTTCATGACCGCAGTCATCATCTGCAGTGACTTTGGGGCCCAAGAAAATAAAGTTTATCACTGTTTCCATTGTTTCCCCATCTATTTGCCATGAAGTGATGGGACTAGGTGCCATGATCATAGCTTTTTTAATGTTGAGTTTTAAGCCAGCTTTTTCACTCTCGTCTTTCACCTTCATCAAGAGGTTCTTTAGTTCCTCTTCATTTTCTGACATTAGGATGGCATCATCTGCATATCTGAAGTTGATATTTCTTCTGGCAAACTTGATTCCATCTTGTGAATCATCCAGCCCAGAGTTTCACAGGATGTACTCTGCATATAAGCTAAATAAGCAGGGTGACAATATACAGCCTTAACGTACTCCTGTCCCAGTTATGAAACAGTCTGTTGTTCCATCTCCAGTTCTAACTGTTGCTTCTTATCCTGCATATAGATTTCTCAGTAGCAGGTAAGGTAGTCTGGTATTCCTATCTCCTACCACAACTTAAACCTGCAACTATCTTTTTATGGCCATCTTTTCACCTCAAACAATTCTTACTTAATAACCTTATGTGTCTTCACAGAATCAACACCCATCTGCAAATCAATGGCTCCCAAATTTGTGCCTCTGGCTTGGCCACTGTGGGACTTCAACTAAGTCTCAATGTGGGTTCTTTTTCAGATCAAATATTTCTTCATGTTAAAGAGAATTCCTCTGGGAATTTGCTGTTTGACACAGGTAGCTCAACTCAGCACTCCATGACAACCTAGAGGGATGGGATGAGGTGGAAGATGAGAAGCAGGTTCAAGAGGGAGGCGACATATGTATACCTGTAACTGACTCATGTTGATGTATAGCAGAAACCAGAAAAAAATTGCAAAGCAATTATCCTCCAGTAAATTTTTTTAAAAAAGAAAAGAATTCCTAGCTTGGCTATTCATACATATATCTAGGGGACATGGATCTTCTTTCAAGTACAAACAGGAATTACCTACACTGTTCTCACTGGAGACCTCAGTCAAGACTAAAGTGCTATTTTCCAAAGCTTGGTTGATAGATAATATTTTAAAAAGACATTCTGAAGGACAGACAAATATTTATTCTTTAAGATTCTTCAGATTTTATCCTTATGTTAAACTACCTATCCAGAACAATGACACGCTGACATCCTAAAAAATTGTTTTTATAAGCTGATTTAAGAAAAAGTCATAATCACTTGGGGAAATCTCTTATTGGTAAAACAGATAATCAAGATTATAACTATAAAATTTATTCCATACTCTCATACAAAATTTCTCATGATAAATTTTTCTCAGAATTTCCAGAAAAAAAGGTTATTTCTTATGATGAAATTTATACTTGTTGCCAAAACACAACAAAACTATGCAACTCTATTTATCCCATTTGCCCATTTTTGCTCTCAGTTATGTTAGTATTTGCCACCAGTTGTGTTGATGTTTGTGTTTCCTTCTCTACCTTTACTTATAGTCAATATTTTTAACTTTTTATTAACTTAATAAAAAATAGCTATCGCATTTCTAGGATAAACCAAGCACTCTGCTAGGTGTTGAGCATACAGTTGGGAATAAATAACAGATAAAAATCCCTGTCATTGTGGAATTTACATTCTAATAGGAGTACAGGTGAAAATAAATATGCAAGATAATGCAATACAAGCACACCTCATTTTATCATGCTTAATTACACTTTGAAGATAATGCATTTTTGACAGATTGAAGGTGTGTGGCAACTCTGCATCAAGCAAGTCTATTGGTACCATTTTTCCAACAGCATTTGTTCACTTCATGTCTCTGTATCACATTTTAGTAATTCTCACAATTTTTCAAACTCTCCATCAGCAAAAAAAAAATTATGATTTACTGAAGGCTCAGATAATGGTTAGCATTTTTTAGAAAAAAGCATTTTAATTAACATATGTACCTTGTAGTTTTATACATAATGTTATTGCATGCTTAATAGACTACAATATAGTATAAATACAACTTTTATACACACTAGGATATCCAAAAATTCATGTAACCCACTTTACTGTAATATCTGCCCTGTTGCAGTAGTCTGGAACCAAACCTGCAATATCGGAGTTGTTATTGTTGTCATCATTTTAGTCACCAAGTCATGTCTGACTCCTTGTGACCCCATGGACTGTAGCCCACCAGGCTCCTCTGTCCTTGGAATCTCCCAGGCAAGCACACTGGGATGGGTTGCCATTTCCTTCTCCAGGGGATCTTCCCAACCCAGGGATTGAATCCACATCTCCTAGCATGGATTTTTTACCACTGAGCCACCTAGGAAGCCCATAATATCTGAGGTATGCCTGTATGGTGATAAGGGCCATAGGGAAAAATAAAGACTGAAAGGACAGATTGAATATACAAGGACTTAAATTTTAAACATGGTAGTCAACTGAAAGGTAAAAATGGGGAAAGACCAATGAGGCAAGAAAGAAAGGAGCAAGGAAGTGAGGAGTGGGGTAGAAAGAAATAAGAAGACCAACAACAATAAGGTATCACCCCCATACCAATCAGAATGGTCATCATGAAAAAAATTCTGCAAACAATAAATGCTGGAGAGGATATGGAGAAAAGGGAACCCTCCTGCACTGTTGGTGGGAATGTAAAGAATACAGTCACTATGGAGAACAATATGGAGATTTCTTAAAAAACTAGAAATACAACTACCATATGACCCAGCAATGACCCAGTAATTCCACTATGGGCATCTACCCTGAGAAAACTATAATTATAAAAGATATGTACCCCCAATGTTCACTGTAGCATCATTTACAATAGCCAGGACATGGAAGCAACCTAGATGTTCATCAACAGATAAATGGACAAAGAAGTTGTGGTGCATATAACAATGGAATATTACTCAACCATAAGAACAAGTGAATTGAGTCAGTTCTAGTGAGGTAGATGAACCTAGAGCCTTTTATACACTGTGAAGTAAGTCATAAAGAAAAAAACAAATATCGTATATTACCACATATATATGGAATCTAGAAAACTGGTACTGATGAACCTGTGTGTAGGGGAGTAATAGAGATGCAGACATAGAGAACAGACTTGTGTACACAGCAGGGGAAGGAGAGGGTGGAATGAATTGAAAGAGTATAGAAATGAACTGAAACATATACATTACCATATATAAAATAGATAGCCAGCAGAAATGTGCTGTATGACAGACAGATCTCAACCTGGTGCTCTGTGACGACCTAGAGAGGTCGGATGTGGTGAGAGGTGGGAGGAGATTCAAGATGGAGGGGACATATGTAAACCTATGACTGATTCATGTTGATGTATGGCAGAAATCAATCCAACATTGTAAAGCAATTATCCTCCAATTAAAAATACACATTGAAAAAAAAAAAGAAAGACCAAATCACATGAAGCCTTCTACTCTGAGATGGGAAGTCAATGAGGGGTTATGAATAGACAAGCAACACAATAAGACTTGAGTTTCAAAAGAATAGGTCTGACTACTATGTGAAAACAAGCAGAAGCTGAAGGAGAGAGAAGAGTTAGAGGGCAACTGCAAATCCGGAGAGGCTTGGATCACACAGAATGATATAATCAAGAGGAAAGTTGGATAAAATACAAAATAAGTAATGAATATCCATGACAAATTTAAGGATGGGTAAGGCTTAGAGGGAAGGGAAAATATCAGAAAACCAGAATGGCATTAGATTTCTTAACAACACTATATGCAAGAAGAAAAATAGAGGAATATGTTCAAAATTCTAGAGGAGCTTTCTTCAAACTAAACCCAATCCAAAAGCAGAATAAAAGATATCTTTAATATGGTGGAACCACCATACAGCCTCTCTTAGGGAACAACAGGAGAATGTGCTTCAGCAAAACAAAGAACAAACCAAGAAAGCAGAAGACACAGAATTTGGAAATTTGGAAATGATGGCTCAAACCAAGAGAGTAAGAAAGAACACCTAGAGCTTGACAGCAGTGCGTCACAGCAGTCCCAGGAAGCAACAAGTCCAAAGCAAGCATAAGGAAGGAGCTCTCCAAGGTCACATTCACAGAAATTAACAGATGACAAATTATATGATAAATTATATAATGGACTATACGGAAAAACAAGGATGTATATGTAAAAAGTAAGCAAATAAAAATTCAGTCAGTTCTGTTGCTCAGTTGTGTCTGACTCTTTCTGACCCCTTGGACCACAGCAAGCCAGCCTTCCCTGTCCATCACCAACTCCCAAAGCTTGTTCAAACTCATGTCCATCAAGTCAATGATGCCATCCAACCATCTCATCCTCTGTCGTGCCCTTCTCCTCCTGCCTTCAATCTTTCCCAGCACCAGGGTCTTTTCCAATAGGTCGGTTCCTCTCATCAGGTGGCCAAAGTATTAGAATTTCAGCTTTAGCATCAGTCCTTCCAATGAATATTTAGCACTGATTTCCTTTAGGACTGACTGATTAAATAAAAATTAAAAAGGCAAATAAAAATTTTATTTGCCTACTTTTTTACACTTTAATACACTTTTATAGTATATAGAGGTATACTATAGTGTACTTCTTCACTTAAACAATATTGACATTGTCATAATGATGTATACATAGATTATTTATTTAACTAAGAATAGTAATAAAACTACATTAAGAGGATGGGGAAAGGAAGGTAGAAGTACAAGGCAGTCAAACACACAAATCACAAAAACTAGACAATATATAAAAACCAAAACTAATCAGTAACTATACAACAGTAAAAACATCACATAGAAATACATGGAAATCACAGAAGAAAGCTAAAACTGTTGACCATAGGGATTGAAATTGGATGGGCAATAAAGAAAAATACTATTTTTCATCATAATCAGTTTTGGTATTATTTGATTTTTTAAAAGCCATTGTTGTTCAGTTGCTAACTCATGTCTCACTCTTTGAAGTGACTGCAGCACACCAGGCTTTCCTGCCTTTCACTGTCTCCTGGAGTTTGCTCAAAGTCATGTCCACTGAGTTGGCGATGCCATCCAAACATCTTATCTACTGTCACCTCCTTCTCCTCCCTCTGTCAATCTTTCCCAGCATCATGGTCTTTTCCAATGAATCAGCTCTTCACATCAGGTGACCAAAGTACTGGAGCTTCAGCTTTAGCATCAGTCCTTTCAATGAATATTCAGGAATGATTTCCTTTAGGATTGACTGGTTTGATCACCTTGCAGTCCAAGGAATTCTGAAAAGTTTCCAACATTACAGTTCAAAAGCATCAAATCTTCAACACCCAGCTTTATGGTCCAACTCTAACATCCATACATAATTACTGGAAAAACCATAACTTTGACTATATGGACTTTTGTCAGCAGAGTAATGTCTTTGCTTTTTAATATGCTGTCCAGTTTCATTATAGTTTGTTTTCCAAGGAGCAGGCTTCTTTACATTCATGGCTACAGTCATGTCCATAGTGATGTTGGAGCCCAAGAAAATAAAATCTGTCACTGTAACCACTTTTGCCTGACTATTTGCCATGAAGTGATGGGACAGGATGCCATGATATTACTTTTTTGAATATGGAGTTTTAAGAAAGCTTTTTCATTCTCCTCTTTCACTTTCATCAAGAGGTTCTTCAGTTCCTTTTCACTTTCTGCCACTAGAGTGGTATCACCTGCATATCTGAGGTTGACTGATAATTCTCACAGCAATCTTGATTCCAGCTTGTGATTCATCCAGTCCAGCATTTTGCATGATATACTCTGCAAATAAGTTAAATAAGCAGGGTAACAATATACAGCCTTGACATACTCCTTTCCCAATTTGGAACCAGTCCATTGTTCCATGTGCATTTCTATTTGTTGCTTCTTGATTTCCATATGGGATTCTCAGGAGACAGGTAAGGTGGTCTGGTATTTCCATCTTTTTAAGAATTTTCCACAGTTTTTTGTAATTCACACAGAATTTTGAGCATTATTTTGCTAGCATGAGAAATGAGCACAACTGTGCAGCAGTTTAAATATTCTTTGGCATTGCCCCTTTGGGGATTGAAATTGGAAAACTGATCTTTTCCAGTCTTGTGGCCACTGCTGAGTTTTCCAAATTTGCTGACATATTAAGGGCAGCAATTTAACAGCATCATCTTTTAGGATTTTTAAATAGCTCAGCTGGAATTCTATCACCTCCACTAGCTTTGCTCTTAGTAATGCTTCCTAAGGTCCACTTCACTTCATACTCTAGGATGTCCAGTTCTAGGTGAGTGATTACACCATCGTGGTTATCCAGATCATTAAGACCTTTTTGTATAGTTCTGTGTATTCTCGTCACCTCTTCTGCTTCTCTTAGGTCCAAACAATTTCTGTCCTTTATTGAGCCCATCTTTGCATGAAATGTTCCCTTGGTATCTCTAATTTTCTTGAAGAGATCTCTAGTCTTTCCCATTCTATTGTTTTCCTCAATTTCTCTACACTGTTCACTTAGGAAGACTATCTCTCTCCTTGCTATTTGCTGAAACTCTGCATTCAACTGGGTATATCTTTCCCTTTCTCCTTTACCTTTCCCTTCTCTTCCTTTCTCATCTATTTGTAAGGCCTCCTCAGATAATCATTTTGCCTTGTTACATTTCTTTTCCTTTGCGATGGTTTTGGTCATCACGTCCTGTACAGGACTTCCCTGGTGGCTCAGATGGTAAAGCATCTGCCTACAATGTGGGAGACCTGGGTTCAATCCCTGGGTTGGGAAGAACTCCTGGAGAAGGAAATGGCAACCCACTCCAGTATTCTTGCCTGGAAAATCCCATAGACAGAGAAGCCTGGTAGGCTATAGTCCATGGGGTCGCGAAGAGTCGGACATGACTGAGCGACTTCACTTTCACTTCCTGTATAATATTACAAACCTCCATCCATATTTTTTCAGGCACTCTGTCTACCAGATCTAATCACTTTAATGTATTCATCACCTCCACTGTAAAATCATAAGGATTTGATTTAGGTATACCAAATGGCCTAGTGGTTTTCTCATCTTTATTCAACTTAAGCCTGAATTTTTCAATAAGGAGCTCATGATAGAGCCAGAGTCAGTTCCAAGTCTTATTTGTGCTGTCTGTGTAGAGCTTCTCCATCTTTGGCTACGAAGAATATAAACAATCTGATTTTGGTATTGACCACCTGGTGATGTCCATATATAGTTGTCTCTTGTGTTGTCAGAAAAGGGTGTTTGCTATGACCAGTGTTCTGACAAAACTCTGTTAGCCTTTGCCCTGCTTCATTTTGTACTCCAAGGCCAAACTTGCCTGTTGCTTCAGGTATCTCTTGACTTTCTACTTTCTCATCCCAATCCTCTATGATGCAAAGAACATCTTCTCTTTGGTATTGGTTCTAAAAGGTCTTATAGGTCTTCATAGAACCATTCAACTTCAGTTTCTTTGGCATTAGTGGTTGAGGCGTAGCCTTGGATTACTGTAATGTTGAATGGTTTGCCTTGGAAACAAACCAAGATCATTGGGTCATTTTTGAGATTGCACTCAAGTGCTGCATTTTGGACTTTTTTATTGACTATGAGGGCTACTCCCCTTCTTCAAAGAGATTCTTGCCCACAGTAGTAAATATAAATGGTCATCTGAATTAAATTCCTCCATTCCCATCCATTTTAGTTGACTGATTCTTAAAATGTCGATGTTCACTCTTGCTGTCTCCTGCTTGACCATGTCCAATATACCTTGATTCATGGACCTAATATTCCAGGTTCCTATGCAATATTGTTCTTATAGCATCAGACTTTACTTTTACTAGCAGACACATCCACAACTGAGCATCACTTCCACTTTGGCCCAGCCACTTCATTCTTTCTGGAGCTATTTGTCCACAATTCTCCAGTAGCATATTGCACACCTATGGACCTGAGGAGCTCATCTTCCAGTTGTATCTTTTTGCCTTTTCATACTACTCATGGGGTTCTCAAGGCAAGCATACTGAGTGGTTTGCCATTCTTTTCTCCAGTGGGCCACATTTTTTTCAGAACTCTCCACCATGAGAGTTCTGCCCAATCTTGTATAGCTCTACATGTCATGGCTCATAACTTCATTGAGTTATGCAAGTCCCTTCACCATGACAAGGCTGTGATCTATGTGATCATTTTGTTTAGCTTTCTGTGGTTGTGGTTTTCAGTCTGAAGACTGTGAAATTGCAGTTTTAAAGTCATGTGCATGCATTAACTTAAAAAAGCTTTTATAAATTATATGTTATGAAGTTAAGCCTGTTATATTTATTAGAGTCCTATTTAGCATAAGAAATAAAGTATTTACATGTATGCACACATACAAATTTACACACACACACACTTCTAGGTGTGCTACTTACGTGTGTTAATAAGGCTACTAGCATAACTGGGGCTTCCTGGAGGCACTAATGGTAAAGGATCCACCTGCACTGGTTCAGTCTCTGGGTTGGGAAAATCTTCTGGAGGAAGAAATGGCACTGCACTCCAATACTCTTGCCAGGAGAATCCCATGGACAGAGGAGCCTGGCGAGCTACAGTCCATGGAGTCGCAAATAGTCGAACATGACTGAACGTTTGAGCACATCACGTAATTGTTGCATCTTAGGAGACAGGAGCACCATTTCCACCATATACATAGTATAAACTGAACAAATAGATTTGATTCAGATTGTCCCCAAGTAACCACCCCTTCATAAGAAAATAGTAGTTCTCCTACACTAAAAATCTGTAAGTTATTTTTCATCTCCATATGAATCTCTATTACTTTAGTATGAAATACTGAAAATGGGAGATTATTATAGGAAGGCTACATGGCTTTCTCCTATCCAGTAGTGATTAGAGTTTTCAGAATAATTTTCCAAAAAAAAAGATATTACACTTAGGTCAGCAAACTCAGTCATCTATTGAATGCAAGTGCAACTAAAAGTTTTGTATTCTCCATTTATTCTGTGAGGGTAAATATTCTGCAAGCCTCTGAAACAGATTTTAATGTCATCAAAAGCAAACTTGGAAAATTAATTCCTTCCAAATAGATCTGTGGATTTTCACATTATAGTTTTCTAAATGTTAGAACAGCATGCCTGAACGTTATAGGAAACTTAAAAACAATAACAATAAACTGACTTAATAAGAAAATGTATTGGTTCACATACTGAAAGACCAAAGACTAACAAGGGTCACAGAAAATACAAATGAATCCATTCTGCTATCTTACGGTGTTTTCATGTCCACCCATCTCCCTGTCTCAGCTTCATCCTCAGGGTGGTAGCAAGACTGTGGCATCAGTTACAAGACTCACATCTCCAAATGGAGAGACAAAAGGATTTCCATAACCATACCAGAAGCACTCACACTTACTACTTACTTGGTGATGGATACTAAACATACCATCAGAAAGGAGAATAGTCTGTTTGGTTTTTATAAATCTTCTACAATGTCCCTCATTCTTATTATGGCTAAGAAAGGTCTCTCCTCAACTTTATCATTAACCAAAGACTCAAAATTATATAATACCCAACTTCAGAGGGCCTAGGCTTCATGACTTCTAAAATGAGGGCACATTTTAAGGCTAACAACATTCAGTCAAGCTCTAACAAAACTTAAAATTAAGTGAAATAAAATGTAATGCCCCTTTATTAATTATACCTAATGCATATTTTAAAATTCTAATATAAAGAGATATAATCTCTTAAGGAAGCCAGGTGTCATCATACTTGCCCTTTACCATTGTCTATGCCCTTTTTAGAGCTTTTAAAATTTTACTTCCAAAACTAACATGACTCTTTCAAGATTCTTCTGTACAGACCAAGGAACTATGTTTTGGATTTTTGTAATATAAAGGAAAAATAATGGACTTTGAGCTCAGAAAGAAAACGTTTTAATCCTGTCCTTTTTGTTTAACAAGGTGCTAATTAGTCAATCTTTATGAACCTCAATTTCTTCACATGCAAAAGGGAGGGTAATGCTTTCAAGAATTTTTGTAAGGAAAAAAAAAAAAACTTCATGATACAGGCAAGCACCTAGCATTTATAGGTACTCAGCAGACATGCCAAAAATATATCATGTCTGAATAGATTACTGGCACAACCTGTGAAATGAGGTTATGACATGGAACTTTTTGTAAAGGCCAGGGAGAGTAAAAAGCCAAAGTTACACATTTCACCTCTGTCTGTCTTCATCTACGCATTTCATTTAGTCAATAATCATTTAATGAGTGACTTGTGTTTCACGGAAGACGAGGTGCTGGGAATTCAAAGATATCTACTTACTGACCTCAGAGGTAGAAAATGTAGTTGTAGGAACAAATGCATGAGAATGAAATTATTTTAAAATGCAGTAAGAAACTCTTAATCTAGAGACTTCGTTACACTGACCAGATACACTGATCTTTTGTGATCAACTTTCTAATTCAAAAATGACTTAATTTATGTGTAGGTTATAAAGACTGGGCTCCTAAAGCTCAGAATCATTTAGCAGGACCCCATAAAGGATGAGCAGTTGGGAAACTGGTTCCTCACTCCTCACCTCATTCCAATGTAAGCAAAGCAATTCTGGTTTTATCATTTTTATACAACGAGGTTCAGTATAATAATGTATGGACAGGTTCAACATAATATACTGTTGTCCATGGAAAACAAATAAAGCTTAAAAGTCACTGATAAGAATAATTATTTCAGTAAAGCAAACTACTCAGGTTAAAATATCATATAATTATGCACATATAATCTTTAAATTTTACCACAGGTATTGTGGGAAGATCATTCTGCACAAGTGACATTTGATCTAAAATCTGAGAAATGAAAAGAAATAACTATTCAAAGAATTCAGGGAATAGCATTCCAGGCCACAGGCATAATCAGGCAGAGGCTCAGAGTCAGTAAACAGATTCAAGGAAGAAAAAAGACAGCAAGTGTGGCTGAATGATTATAGACGAAGGGGAAAGTGGAACAAGATGACGCGGAATCAAATGGTGGGTGTGAGGTAGGCACAGCCTTGAAGGTCACAGTACAGTTTGTATTTTATTCTACAAGCAATGAGAAGTCACCAAAGGCAATAAGCAGAGGAGACTTTATGAAAAATTACTGTGGCTTCTATGTCATAATGGATTGTAAGGGAGCAAGAGGATGAAAAAAAGAAACCAGTCTAGAGGTAGCAAGTAAGGGGGAAGCATGGTATCTTGGGTTATGGTGATAGCAATGGAGTTAGAGAGACATGGATATATTTTGAAGACAGAATCTTCATGAATTTGCTGTATTTGATGTATTGAATATGGTAGATAAGAAAGAAGAAGAACCAAAGATATAATCCCCCAATTTTGTGAGCAATGGATAGTAACACTGACTGAGACAGTGAACACTAAAGAGGAAAAAAAATCAAGAAATCTGTTTTACACATTGTAAGTTTGAGATGCCTGTTTGACAACCCCGTAGATAAGTAGGTAGCTATATATTTTAATAATAATAAACAACAATAATAATAGCTAAGAATTATTGAGTACTTCTATCACATAAGCATCATCATTCTGAGTGTTTTGCATCTATCATTTACATTGTAATTTACCCCTTAGAACAACATATGAAGTAAATATAATACCATCCTTATTTTATAAACAGGACTAAGTCACAGCAAGATTAAGTGAGTGGGTCACACAATTGTATGGCGCTAGAAACAAGCCCAGATGGTCAGGCCTCAGGGTCTATCATCTAACTTCTACCTTTCATGGTTCACAGGACTCTGGGGCCCAGGAAAGCAGTCTCACTTATAAACAAATACAAAATTTATGAGTTATTTATTAATTTATCAACTTTTACATTCAAGATGTATTAACTGAGCACTTACTATGTGCCAAGTTCTGCTCTAATGAATAAAACAGGTAAAAGTCTGGTCCTCAGGAACTTCACAATACATCAGAAGGTTATAAACATTGTGAAGAAAGCTAAAAATATGTAAGGACAATAGAAGTGTCTAGAATTAGAATATTATTTTACACAGCAAAGCCAAAATTCCCTCTCTGAGAGGGTGACATTTGAGCAAAAAGATAAAATAAAAGTGTAAGCTGTGTGTGTATCTGATAGATGAAAGTATCACAGTAACTACAAAGGCTCTGGGGCAGAAGAAGTACACTTACCATGTTCTACCTTTTAGTACTAGGATCTAGAGGGCCTTTGAACTTGATCTATCCTGGCAGCGTTCTCCTTAAAGGTCAAATATGTACATGGATATGAGAGCAGGGAGTTGTAGGAATGGGGTAGGGGGGTACAGGGAGCGGGGGAATAGCTAAGAGCAGAGCCCTGGGTTCCCCCTTAGAGGTCCATATGCCCTAGTTTGCTTAACCAGTTTTCTGCCTTGTTCTATTACGACTAAGGGTCTATGTTAAAAATATTCTTAGAACCAGAAACATGCCATACTCTTTCTATTCTTTTCCCTTCCAACCTGCCCCAGGTACAATTCAGTTCCAGTTCAGTTCAGTAGCTCAGCCATGTCCAACTCTCAGCGACCCCATGGACTGTAGCATGCCAGGCCTCCCTGTCCATCACCAGCTCCCAAGTTTACTCAAACTCATGTCCATTGAGTCAGTGATGCCATCCAACCATCTCATCCTCTGTTGTCCCCTTCTCCTCCTGCCTTCATTCTTTCCCAGCATCAGGGTCTTTTCTTTTTCTTTTTTTTTTTCCTTCTGAACAAAAGCTTTTATTTTTGAACAGGAAATTACATTAGTGAATGATTTAACTTGGATAAAATAGGTTCCCTAGGATGAAAAGATCTGGATATCCATTTGAGTAACTTAGAGAAAGGAAAAAGATCAACTAGCAAGTGTGGCTTAAAGCCCTAGAAAATGTCATATCTGGTTAGCTCCCTTACACTTTGAAAAGAACAGATGAACAGGTTTTCCCTGCCCTGAAAATTTTGAGTCAGCTCTTTGCATCTGGTGGCCAAAGTATTGGAATTTCAGCTTCAGGATCAGTCCTTCCAATGAATATTCAGGTTGGATTTCCTTTAGGATGGACTGGTTGGTTCTCCTTGCAGTCCTAGGGACTCTCAAGAGTCTTTTCCACACCACAGTTCAAAAGTATCAATTCTTTGGCACTCAGCTGGAACAACAGACTGGTACCAAATTGGGAAAGGAGTATGTCAAGGCTGTATATTGTCACCCTGCTTATTTAATTTACATCATGAGAAACGCTGGGCTGGATGAAGCACAAAGTGGAAACAAGATTGCCAAGAGAAGTATCAGTAACCTTGGATATGCAGATGACACCACCCTGATGGCAGAAAGTGAAGAACTAAAGAGCCTCTTGATGAAAGTGAAAGAGGACAGTGAAAAAGTTGACTTAAAACTCAACATTCAGAAAACTAAGATCATGGCATCTGGTCCCATCACCTCATGGGAAATAGATGGGGAAGCAGTGGAAACAGTGACAGACTTTATTTGGGGGGGCTCCAAAATCACTGCAGATGGTGACTGCAGCCATGAAATTAAAAGACACTTGCTCCTTGGAAGAAAAGTTATGACCAACCTTAGACAGCTTATTAAAAAGCAGAGACATTACTTTGCCAACAAAGGTCTGTCTAGTCAAAGCTATGGTTTTTCCAGTAGTCATGTATGGATGTGAGAGGTGGACTATAAAGAAAGCTGAGAGTCAAAGAATTGATGCCCCAGGTTAAACTCTCCCATGTGAAGCTGCTCTGAAACCATGTCTTGCTCACTTCAATATCTGCTGACAAACTACTCGCACATGAACTGCCTGCCTGTCTGGGAATCTAAGATTATTGATGTTGAACTCTCTCTCATTGTACATTCTCACTGATCACTGGGTTAGACCCCCTAGGAAGGACTCTTTGCCTACTCACTAACAGAGATTCTGGATACCATTTTTACCTCCTGAAATGGATTTTCTCCCAGTTTATGTATGCTTAGGAATTCCAAACACCTGCTCCATTCCAGTGGTTCAGTCTAATTTCAGATTTCTGTTCTTCCTATATAGAACTATCCTATTGCAGCACATGGGCAATAACTGGCCATACATATATCTATTCTTAGAATTAATTTAACAAAATTATTTACCACTATTGAAAAGAGTAAAGCAAGTATGACTTCAAACTGTGTGTTTTTGGAGAGCAGTATTATGTCTTAATTGCCTTTATTCCCCAGGACCTAGCCAACCTCTGGCATAGAGTAGATGCTCAGTAAATGCTTTTGGATGAACAGAATAAATGAATGGAACTTTCAGGCATTTTTGATATAAGCTAAATGCTTTGAGGTGGTAGCACAATCTTGCCTAACTGACTTTATTTTTCAAGTGGTTAACATTAGACCAAGAATTTTTCGAAATTTTCATCAATCAAGCTAACTTAGTACTGCCCTTTCTAAAAGAAAGGTAAGAGTGATCAACCTATAATTTAGAGGTTCAAGGACTGTCACTAACATCTTTTGAGGGTATGTCAGGAGCCATGAGGCAGAAGGAACTAAAAGTGGACCCTGGGATAACAAAATTACCTTCTTTCTAAGGAAAATTGAGGCTTTTTCGAGTATGGTAATGCCTTTGTGACATTTCCCAAGCACTTGAACGATCATTTCTCTTGCCAAAGGTTTCCTCAAGAGGGGGAAAAAAAAGGTCCATAAAAGGGTCTGTTCACTTGGCAATAAATTGCCTTGCATTCCATATGGACGTTTGCATTTAAAAAGGTAGTAGTATAAATGGCAATTACAGGGATTGACATGAGTTCCTAGCAGGCAGAAAGGCAGTCAGATTTGTTTAAATAATTTACAAATTTATATCACAAGAATGGAGGAAAAATAATTTTACTTGTACGGCAAGTAAATGAATGTTCTTAGGAATTATTGCAGGCTTAAAGCATCATATTGGCTGTATAATTATGACGTGCATGCATGCTAAGTCGCTTCATTCATGTCTGACTCTTTGTGACCCTATGGACTGTAGCCTGCCAGACTCCTCTGTCCATGAGATTCTCCAGACAAGAATACTAGAGTGGGTTGCCATGCCCTCCTCCAGGGTATCTTCCCAACCCAAGGATCAAACCTGCATCTCCTGAGGCTCCTACATTGCAGGTGGGTTCTTAACTGTGGAGTCATCAGGGAAGCATATGATTATGAAATCAGCTGCTGCTGCTAAGTCGCTTCAGGTTGTGTCTGACTCTGTGCAACCCCATAGACAGCAGCCCACAAGGCTCCGCCATTCCTGGGATTCTCCAGGCAAGAACGCTGGAGTGGGTTGCCATTTCCTTTCCAGTGCATGAAAGTGAAGTCGCTCAGTCATGTCCGACTCTTAGTGACCCCATGGACTGCAGCCCACTAGGCTCCTCCGTTCATGGGATTTTCCAGGCAAGAGTACTGGAGTGGGTTGCCATTGCCTTCTCCGATGAAATCAGCTACTAATGTTTAAATGTCATTTAAAAATGAATTACTATGTTTTTTAACAAAAGACCTCTGTTTTGCCTGGTTTCCTTTTTACTCCACTTATTCGTCAAATCATTACCAAAAACCAGCTACGTAAGAGGCACACTGGTGAGCACTACAATAGAGAGAAGGACAACACCTCTAACCTCAACAATTCTCATTCCAGTTAAGTAAAAGAAATTATAAGACACTCTAATTATTATCTCATATTTTATTCACTTAACAAAAATGATCAGCTAGTTTGGAGACAGGGACCCAATCACTTGCTTATTCAAGAATTTGTGGTACAATACATGGATTATCTCTATATGTTATTCCTCCTCCTTTTTAGTCCTGCTGCTTAATATTTCATTTTTTGCTACTCAATAACACGTTCATGAGCAAATCGGTTGAAAAAATTAAAGAGGTTAACTAAATCATTCATCTGGTAGATTAGGAAGAAATATTTTCATGTTTAACTAATAAATATATATGTGTAAAATGTTTTCCAATATCCATAAAACTAAAAATAGGTCAAAAGAAATTTAAATAAAAAAGATAAATCAATAATTCACAGAAGAAAAGATGTTTAGCCTTAGTAAAGAAATGTAACTTTAAACAGTAAGATGCCATGTTTCACCTGTTACTCTGACAGCAATTTTCAAGATTGATAATGTCTAGTTGAAGGGGCTATCAAGAACCAGAGGACAACACAAGGTCTGGTTGCTCTCCTCCACCACCAGGACATCCAAGCTTTCTCTTAAAGTGGGATGCCTTTATGAGGGGATGTGGGGGAAGGGCTCGAAAATCTGAGGATTTCCTAAAATAAACCAAAAAGAAACTTTTTACTTTAAATATGAAAAAAAAAAAAAAAGACTGATGTCTAGGTGGTAAGAATACAGCAAAACAAAGCCTCTTATGTATTACTGTAATTCTACTTCTGGGCTTCCCTGGTGGTTCAGCCAGTAAAGAATCTACCTGCAATGCAGGAAACCTGGGTTCGATCCCTGGGTTGGGAATATTCCCTAGAGAAGGGAACCGTTATCCACTCTAGTATTCTGGCCTGGAGAATTTCATGGACAGAGGAGCCTAACAGGCTAGAGTCCATGAGATCTCAAAGAGTCAGACACAACTGAGTGACTTTTACTATGCATGCTTATATATTACTGTAGGAACAATTTAGATAATGTTTTAGGAAGAGAATTTGGCAATATTTAACAAAAATTTAAATGCATATATCTTTCACTAAGTAATTTGACTTTTAGAAATCCTACTTACACCAGCTCTCAGAACAAGAGGCTGTTCATTTAGGCTTTGTTTCTAACAGCAAAACTGAAAATAATCTAAATAGTGATTTTTTTTAATGGAAATGGCTAAATAAAACATTTCACATACCATATAATACTATATAGTGATTTAAAGGAATGAGGTTGAGCTTGTGTGTTGACACAGAATAATATTCCTTATATAACTTTAAATAAATGGAAAACAATTTGCAAATTATGTTTGTATGTTTTCTTTTTTTTTTTTTTGACAAAAAAAAGAAGCAAGTCTATGTATGCATGTGCTTGCTTTTGCCTAAAATAAGTCTTGTTGTTTGGTCACTAAGTTGTGTCCAACCCTTTTGCAACCCCATGCACTGTAGCCTGCCAGGCTCCTGTGTCCATGGGATTTCCCAGGCAAGAATACTGGAATGGTTGCCATTTGCTTCTCCAGATCTTCCTGACCCCTGCAATCAAAACCCCTGTCTCCTGCATTGGTGGGTTCTTTAGCATTAAGTTACCTGGGAAATCCAACTATACAGTAAGCACCATTATTAAATATGTTAACAGATGAGAAAATTGATTCTTTAGTACCTTGTCCAAAACACACAACTAGAACTTAGTGAGTCAGGGTTTGAATCCAATCTTTTTGATTCCTAGAGTTTTCTTCTTTAATATTGTTTCTCATTAAAAATACCAAGAGACATGTAGGTCAAGAAATGGACACCAATCGCAACTTGGTTAAAACTAAAAAAAGATATATACAATGAAATAAAGACAAAGAATTTTTAATTAGGTTAAGGTAAAAATTTTTAAGGTTCAAAAGACAGTTACATATCTTACTAGATCTGTGCAACAGAGATTTGTTTGGAGTGAAAATATATACCTCAATTTTATAGGAAAGCTTAAAATAATAAAGGAAAAAAAACTGGGATTTAAAGCCAATTTTACTATTATTTGTGCATACAGTAAGTCCCCTACATATGAATGAGTTCCATTACAAGAGCACATTCCTAAGTTCAATTTGTTCAGAAGTCCAACAATGTTAGCCCAACTAACACAATCACCTATATAGTACTGCACTAACTTATGTGATGGGACATGTGAACACACACCCTTATCTTTGAAAGTTCACAACTTCACAGTTTGTATGTAGTGGACAAATTGTATTTGTTCCTACATGGAAATGGGTTCTACTCGTGCAATTTTAAGTTCATGAGTTGAGGAATTCCCTGGTTGTCCAATGGTTAGGACCCTGTGTTTTCACTGATGAGGCTACTGGTCAATCCCTCATAGGGGAACTGTTGTTGTTCAGTTGCCAAGTTTTGTCCAACTCCTTGCGACCCCATGGACTGCAACATGCCTGGCTCCTCTGTCCCCCACTATCTCCCAGAGTTTGTAGCCTGGCAGGCTAGAGTCCCCAGTGTCACAAAAGAGTCAGATAGGACCTAGCAACTAAAACAACAACAACAAAACAACTTTATAGTTGTCACGTGAATTCCCTTAAAGAATGCAGGCAAAAGACAGCTCACACAGTAAATGTCTACTAAAGTGTTATAACCATTCCCCTCGTCTAGATAATGCAATTGTGCATTAGCTCACAAAGGATATCATAATGGTTAGTTTTATCTTAAAAAATATACAACATATTACACTGAGAGCTTTAAAAAAATTCTAATTGCCTGAATTCTTTAAAATACCTTTAAAATGTCTGGAAATAATTTATTCTAAAATTTTAAATGTTGGCAGGAGTTATATAGATGAATGACAGTCTCTGAAGAAGCCATAGTACATCCCTCTCCATTCCAACTGATTTACTATGAGTCAAATTTCTGATATCACCAGTCCTCCCCAGCAGGCCCCCAGCCATGTTCTCAGTGGATCTTGATTAGAGAGAAAAAATAAGACAGGCAAATGCAGACAAAATTAAATGACAGGGTTAGCTTCCATTTCCCAAGCCTGGAAATAGTCCACTGCCTTTTTCACATTCTCCTCCATGGGCAACTTTGTGCTCAAGAATGGGAGAGAAATTGGTGTTTTCTTCCAGCAGTTGGCCCAGATGCACTCCCCAAGAACTGCTGTATCATCCTTCTTGAGGTATGGGGTGAAATGTTATATAATCTAAGAAGGGGGGCCACAGCCAAAAGTTGCATCGCCCAATTCTGAAGACTAAACAGTGGGACACAAAAGACCCTCCCAACTTTATCCTTATGAGGCATACTTGAAGTATTTATACACAAAAGTATTACTGAATTTGTAGGATTTCCTTTGTAAGATTATAGCAAGATTGCTTTTGTGAAGTATTTTTTAGACAGTTAGATATTTTTTCCTAAAATAGCTACTTATAAGATCTTAAGATAGATAGGCAAATTCTGCAAAAGTTCTTTCTTTCTAGCATCTTAAAAAACACCATGTCTCTTTTTTCAAATTCCATAAATTGAGCCATATTGTTAAATTAAATGACATCAGCCTTAATAATGTTCACATTTGTCAGTCATAAGATTATTGTTCTATATTTTACTTTCTTCCTGAGAGCAACATGAAAGATCAGTACAAAATATCTTTTTTTCCAGAAAAGTTTAGCAGCTTTCAGAATTTTCGTGGATATTCTATAAAAATTATTATAATAATTTTAACAGTGGCTAACATTTATCATGAGATTATTGAATTTCAAACACCATCTAACTGCTTTATATGAATAAACTTATACAATCTTCATAACCACCCTACCAAGTAGGCACTATTATTATTCCCATTTTACAGAGGAAGGAATTAAGGCACAAACAGGTTTAGTAATTTCCCAAGTTACACAGCTGGTAGCTGGGGAAACCTGAATTTAAACCCACGAAGTCTTGCTCTAGAGTCTGCTGAAATTCCAGGCTATGCTGCCCAGCTGTTCACAGACAAGATGCACTGGTTATCAGACTAGGGTCTGAAAAGGTGAACACTACAGTGCTGGCTCTTGTTATATCACAAGCTATGCTATCCGCTACCCCCCACCACCCCCCCGAAGCCTAATCCCCAAAAAGTACAGTGAAGGAAATAAAAACCCATTTCACATATGCATATTTTTAAAATTTTTACATTTTTCTGAATAGGATATGGCTTTGCCATTTTGATTCATATTTCCACCTTCTAAATATATAAAAGTCAGACATGCATTCATTTTAAAAAGTTACTCTGAATTTTATAAAAGTTCAAGATATGACACTTTATCCAGTGTATTTGGAAACCATAAAATAGCATTAGTGTGTAAGATCAATTATTCTGACTCACACGAAGGCTTTAACAAGACCTCAGGCTCAGAATACACCTTTCTCAACATGCCAGGGAACCTCCAAGTCCTTGGAAACCTCTGAAACAGAGGTTGCAGACTCACAGTCGGAGAGGGCCCAGGCAGGGAATGTTAATACACAAATCCTATGGAATACAATACACTCAGCAGGAGGGGAACCTATAGTCAACTAGAGAAGGCACAGCCTATATAAAAACACTCAAATTCAACTTTAAAATACTGTGTCAAGTACATAAAATATGGCTAATAATACATTATGTTCTAAATGGAATAGCACAATAATGTGCTTCTTGAGCTGACCAACCTGGCCAGCACATAGCTTATGACATACTCTTTGCTATAATCACTTGTTTATCAGGTCTCAGTCTCCCAGTATAAGTTCCCTGAAGGGACAGAGTCTAGCTTTTTCACCCTTATATTCATTGTCACTCAAAAAAATACTTTTGAGTTCCTACTAAATAGTCTAGAAACTGGTGTATATAACAATGAACAAAACAAGTGAATTCTCTGTACTCATGCCTTTTTGATCTTATGGGGAAATACAAAATAAATGAATAAATAAATTAGAAAAATTAGACTATGTTACATGGCAATAAATAAGGAATATAAAGTAGATAGGACAGAGGGTTGTTGGGTGGGAATGAGGGTTGATATTTTATAAATGATAACAGAGATCTCTCCAAGAAGGTGACATTTGAGTGAAGACATAAAAGAAATGGAGAGTGATCCACATAGATACCCAGGGAAGAGCTTCCCTTTTGTCATGTGCTTAATGTCAAAAGGAACATTAAGCACCTATGTCTTCTAGTAGGACGTGCTTTGCCTGACTGACGAACAGCAAAGAACCCAGTGTGGGTGAAGGGGAGGAAGCAAGGGCAGGGATAGGATATTGCACAGAAAGTAAGAGAAGAGGGTGCTATTCATGCAGGGTCTGGCAGACTGTTGTGATGACTTTAGCTTCTACTCTGAATGAGATGGGAAGCCATTGAAGGAGGAATATGATCTGGCTTATGTTTTAATACTATCACTGTGGCTACAAAGTTAAGAATAGATGGAAGGAGAGTAAAGGCTGATGAAGGTGACTAGTTAGGAGGGAACTTCCATAATGAAATGCAATAGATGATGATGGAGTGGACCAGACTGTAGTAGATAGGATGGTAAAAGGCTATCAGATTCTGTATATATTTTGAAGGTGGAGCCAACAAGACTTGCTGATAGATTGGATGTGGGGTATGAAAAAAAGGGAGGAGTCAAAATTTTGGCCTGAAGTACTAAACAGAGGAAGTTATGCATTTACTAAGATGGAAAAGACTATGGGAGAAATTGGTCTGGGGTGAGGGAAAGGGAAGAAATCAGGAGTTCAGTGCTAGACAAAACCTGTGATACCTACCAGGCATCCAAGTGGGAATGTCACAAAAGCAACTGGATGTTTATGACTAAACTTTAGGGAAGACATGCAGACTGAAGACATAAACTTAGGATTGTCCAGGGCATAGGTAATATTTAGAAAGACAGACAGGATGAAATTACCAAGTACATTATTATAGAAGGAGAAGAGGTCCAGAGACTCAGAGCTTGCCAAGGTTTAGATATCTGAGAGATGTAGAGAAATGAGCAGATGAAACAGGGTCATAATGAGGATAGTACCATGGAGATGCACCACTCAAATTCCTCCTTCAGGAAAGGACTTGCTTCCCAGTTTAAGAAAGTATGGAGATCAGACAGTCTGGTTATCAGTCAACCTCAGCAGTACAGACCACCTTGGTCAAGAGCAAGCTTTTCTCTGATAAGCCTACTTAGGAAAATAATATTTTCTACATGGAGGCCTATTTTGGCAATTTTGAGTTAAGCAGTACTATAGTTAGTAACACTGAGGGAACCTTCAGATGAAGACCTTAAATGAAACCGCATAATCCAATTCAACTTTCTTCCTTTTTTGAATTGTATTCTTTTTAAGTGGCACTTTAATTCCAGTAAATTATATGTTTTTATCTAAATTAGTAACTATAAGTACTTCCCTACATTTTTGGGAAGTTCTATCACTTTCTTGGTTATGCAATTATAGCAAAAGAGGCAAAAATACAGATAAAGACAACTTGAAATGACTTATTTTACCCAATGGCAATTATTTGCTAATTTGTCTATATTTACAACAGACAATGAGCTTCTTACGGTTAGGAACTACATATCCTTGTATTTGTGATATCTAAGCATGGACTAGTTCTGGTAAGTGCTTAATAAAACTTTGATTAATTAATTAATTAATGTGCCCTCACAGAGCTATTGAGAAGTAAAATTAAAATCACATAAAATTTACCTTCTCTTCCTTCTTTTATGGTAGAAATGCGAATAAAGAATGAAATGACTGAAAAATAAGAGGAGAGAGGCAGGAGCCATCAAAATCATACACAATTAATTAATGACTGATTATATAATTATTTCTTTCACAATTACTCATTTACACAAAAGCCTAAAATGTGGTATGGTCAAACAATTTGTGCAACAGCGTACAGATTTCTTATCACCAGTGTAGGCACCATCCACCAGTGTCCAACTACAGTTGAACTGTTTCACTCACTTTTGAGAAATTGCATTATGCATCTTTAATCTCAAACATTTATATATTAATTGGAGTTATGTATTTATAATGATCCTTTCTACTCATCATATTTCTAATCATTTAAAATGTGTTAGTTACCATGGAAACAATGTCATCAACTAAGGGCAAACCTCAGTGACATCCACAATTGATGAAATATGAAATCAATTAATATGATGGCTGTGCAATTTATAACAGTTACTTAGAAAGGGTTAGCCAATCTATTGTAAAATAAGCATCATAGAAGGGGGAGAGGGCATGTAGTCGTCATCAGAGTTTTTCACTTCTACAATCTCAGGTGAGTTCATTATCAGCCACCCTCTTAAAATGTATGCTTCTTTAGGGAAAACTTTGCCATATAAATCATCTCTAAAATGATCCATAGATTTTAGTCATCCTCAGAAAAGATGGGAAATGAAATAAGGCAATTTACAGCTTATGCACTGCCCTTCCAAAGGATCTTTGCCTCCTCTGGCTGTGCCTTACACTGAAGTACTGATTTCTCTATCAGTGATTTCTTTATAGATGACTGACTCAGCTCAAGAAAAGCCACAAGGTAAGCAACCAATCAGGTGGTGAGATTTTAGGGCAACAGGAAAATCTTTATATAAAAATATTACCTCTCACCCCATTGTCCCTTGTCCATGAAATTCCACCATTTATTTCCATTTTTTGAGCACTGTCTTCTCTAGAGGATATCTTTTAAACTGCAGAAATTTGAGACAAGAACATATCTCAAAGATCCTCATAAAGATCCATCTATAAGAGATGAATCAGCCTGAAGTGCAGGAGATGTGTGTTCAATCCCTGGGTCAGGAAGATCGCCTGGAGAAGGAAATGGCAACCCACTCCAGTATTATTGCCTGGAAAATCCCATGGACAGAGGAGCCTGGCAGGCTACAGCCCAGGGGGTTACAAGAGTCAGACACGACTTAGTGAATAAACCATCATAAGAGATGAGGAAAATTGAGCCCCTAAGTAAAGTGGCTTCCCTGGAATAATATCAAGTAAAGAACAGAGCTAAATAAAATCCCTATCTCCTAACTCACAGGAATAGCACTGGGAGCCTATAAAAGGGGTGTAGGGAGAGAAGGAAAAGTGGGTACAGGTAATATGAGATGTGATCTCAGGGAACATAACTGAAAGAACCATGGAGAGTAAAACAGAAAAGGAAGAAAGCCAATACAACAATGCTTAGTGAATTGTTTGATATAGGATACTACATGGCAGTGAAAAAGAACCAGCCACTAACACCTACAATAACATAGGTGAACCCTACCAGCATAATACCGAGTGTAAGAAGTGAGACCCAAAATAGGATATAAAGTATGAATCTATTTATATAAAATTTTAAAACAAAGGGGGCACAAGCTAGTATTCCAAGATACTCTAAATATTCTTTATACTGAACTTGTGGTAGCTACATGCATGTACACATATGTAAAAACCCATAAAGCTATACATATAAGATTTGTGGAGTTTCACCTAAATTTTGCCTCAGTTTTTTTAAATCTTTTAAAAAAACTTTATTGAGTTCAACCAACACTGTAGGCAATAAATGTTTAATTCTGCCAGGATCTTTGAGGTGTTATTTTCAGACTATCTTAAACTCCAGTTTTCTTGCCTAAAGAATTCCATGGACAGAGAAGCTTGGTGGGCTGTAGTCCATGGGGTCACAAACAGTTGGACACGACTGAGTGACTAACACACTTTATCTTATTTGTGGAAGGGTACAATATGGGTACACCCTTAATGAAAGGGTGACCTTAGTAAAAACAATGAAAAAAATGACAAGACAATAAAGTTATGCTCTTTGTTGGGTGGGAGTGAGGGTTGATATTTTATAAATGATAAGAGAGATCTCTCCAAGAGATCTTGGCCCTGTGATGTTCTAAACTGATCAATCTCCATAAGAAAAGCATTATGTGAGTGTGGAAAGCAGAGGAATGGAAGGGGTTGTACCGCATTCTCCAGTCTTCTGTTTTTACTGTGAGACATGGTAGATCAGAACAAGATCAGTATTAGTGGAGATAACTCGACCAATGAGAAGATGTCTTTAATGATAGAGAGTTGAGAGACAATTAGGGGTTAAATTTAAGATTTCCCAATAATCAAATACCCTGCAGTGCAAGCACTGAAACCCATTAACAACTTATGAAAGTTCCCTTTGAGGCAAGTAACTCTGAGCATTTTGGAACCTTCTTTAGAGAAGGGAAGGTCTGAGAAATGCCTTCTTTAGCAATAAAATTAAGGACACTTATGTAAACTAGTCTCTCTAACGGACTCCAGTTATGTCACTGACCTGACTCTCTAGGAGGATTCAGCTGCTAGGATAACACCTTAAATTTGCTCTAGCAAATCTTACCAAAGGCAGAGAAAGTAACAGAGCTTGTATCCATCATAAAAGCAATGTTACAGATACTATTGCTTCCTGACTAGAACCATCCTCCACTCTCCTTCCTCCTTTCTGTCATGTAGCCCTTCCACAAGCAGTAGATATGACTCAGTCCCAGTATGACTATATATGGCTTACACCAAACAGAACATTGCCTCTTCCCAGGCTTTATTACTGATTCAGTGTCATATGACCATGGCACACAAGCATTTCCTCTTTTTCCTTGGAATGCTCCCCTGGGTGATTTGTAAAGCCAGAAACTGCAGCCGCCATCTTATTTACAGCCTAAGAAAGAACCATACAAATGGAGGAAAGTAGATGAAGAGAAAACTGCTTGAGGCAACTCAAGCTCACAACACCTTTTGACTTACAAATATGGGACCAACACTTTCTATGTTGTTTAAGATAATTTGAGCTGGATTTTCTGATGCTGCTGATTCAGTAATTTTTATTTGTTGTGTCTCTATTTTTAATAACTTTGAACCTTCACCAAATAAAAGCTGGATAAGCCAAATACCAACTACCCCACTGAAACACAAGCAGGACACCCTGGCATTTCCATTTTCTACTGAGGTTCACCATAATTTTCCATTTTTTTAGCTATATGGGATATTTCCAAGTTATCTGGAATAAAATATACATTCTCTTCAGATAAATTAACTTGTTTATCTGTTCCTATATTTTTAGAATATTGTTATGTAGTCTAGCTTCAGTGAACCTCTAAACCCACCCAAATTCACCTCAAAACATCTCTGAGGGTCTAAGCTATGTCAGTATTTTGGCCTAGAACATCATCTGAGGTAAGAAATTAGAAGATTAAAAGATGATGCATTATTCTTATTTTTCATTTGTTTTTAAATAATCTAGCAATTAAGTATATATAAGCAGGATTCTGAGTGATGACTGAGTTTAAAGTAAAAGAGAACGTTTTGCCCTCCTTCATCTTAGAAAACTATTCACCTAGGAATGCTGTTAGCTAAAGTGGAATGCTCTGTGTTGTGTTCACTCAGAATGCTGGCTAACTGACTAGCAACTGCTTGGAATCACATTGGCAAAGGGAAAAGGATAGTGTGACACACCCACTAGCTCTAATAGTGCTCACATTTTTAAGGACCAAAGTAAGTCTCATGATCATTCCAAGAAGGCAGGAAAGTGTAATCCCAAGATGCCCACAGGAAAAACCAGAAATATTAATAACTGGCAATGATTAGCACTAATGATTAGCACTAATGATTATCACACCTCCAGACCTCAAATTCCTTCACTTTCTTGCAACAAATCTATAAACCTTCCTCCAACCACCTACTCATTCTTCCTCTAACAAGAGTCCTTCCTTCTGACTAAGATTCACCCTTCCTCCTCTGTCCCTGTCATCTCAGAACTCAGCTCTATAAACTACTCACTCTTCTCTGTATCTTCAACACTTTGCATTCTCTTGCTTCTTCTCATTGTAATTTACAATTATTTCTCCTAATTTAAAACACTGAAACTCATCCTTAACGTTCACATTTCTGTTTCTTCCTGACTATCAGTCTGCCTCATTCCTCTCACAGCTACTTTTTTTAAAAAGAGAGGCATACATCTCTGTGGTCATTTCCTCAACTCCCATTCATGCTCCATGCTACTGGATCTGGTTCTGTGGTTCACCATGCAATTAAAACCACTTTTATTAAAGTCACCAATGAGTGACCTCTTTGTTGCTAAATCCACTGTACATATTCTAGTTCTCAAGTTACTTAACTGTTAGCAGGACTGTCTACTCCCTTCTACTCCTGAAAATGCTCTCTGCATTTGACTTCATTGTACTTTCTTGGCTTTTTCCCCTACCTCTCCAAGAGGTTCTGTCTCAGTCATTTTGGAAGTTTCTTGTTCTCTCTATCCTCTTTAAATGGTGATGTTCTCAGGCTCCCGCTCTAATCCCTCTTTTCTTCTCACTCATTAGTCTCACCGAACGTGAGTAATCTTATCTAATCTCCTAACTTCAGTTATCATCTCTATGCTGATGAATCTCCTCAACTCTAACCACAAAGAACTGAATCAATTTCAGAGTCATCCTGCCTACCACACTACCCTTTCAGTATCTGCCTGTGTCCTAAGCTCAAGATACTAGACTTGACTTGCAAGAAACCAGTCATCTTTGAAGCCAAAAATGAAAATATAAAAATTCATATAGAGACTTTTATTGGCAGTTACCTACATTTTAATAAAACACTAATCTATGTGTTTGTTTGCTATCTCTCTTTCTCTGGGCTATCAGGGGGATATAGTGTCTTAGTGATTATACTCTATCTCTACAGCCTAACAACAGTGAGTACTCAATAAATGATTGTTAAATAGAGTTGCAATGCCACCTGGTACCTCTCCACCTAAATGTTATGATACTCAAACATCCATTCTGGGGAGTCTAGTATACCTGATTATATGCAGGGGCAAAGCAGTGCAAGAATGACCAAAAGGTGTCCCATTTTTAATATTAAATGGAAAAATATCTGCTGCTCAATTCAGAGAACATTAGTCACAGTTATTAATTTAAATAGGCTGTGTTGTACTGAATTCACAAGCAATCCTAAAATCTCAGGGACTCAAAAAAAAATCATACTTATTTTTTTGTTTAAGCTATATCTCCATTAATGTTCTACACCAACAGAAGTTGTATGAGTAGTGTTTGGATTATATGTTGTCCCCCAAAATTCATATGTTGATGCCCTATTTTCTATATTTGAAACTATAACTTTAAAGAAGTGATTAATGTTAAGTGATGTCATAAGGGTGTTAATTCAGTAGGACAGTTGTCCTTATAAGAAGAAGAAGAGACCCCAGAAATACATGTGCACAAAGAAAGGACATGTGAAATCACAGCAAGAAGAAGGCCATCGCAAACCAACATGAGAGAACTCAGGAGAAATCAAACCAGCTGTCACCTTGATCTTGGACGTCTACCCTCCAAAACCATGAGGAAATAAATTCCTCTTGTCTAAGCATCATCTATGGTATTTTGTTATGGCAGTCCTAGAAAACTAACAAGAAGTAAAATAAAATAGTCGCCAGTGTCAAAAATCCTTTCCATGTTGGGATGCTGCTCCGCTCCTAAGAGGTTCCAAAGACCAACATGAAGGGAAATTTTCTTCCATTGTGAATTGTCAAGAATGTGCTGAAGGGCACATTAGATGATCTTACTCTCCAGATGATTCTTGAGTCCCTCCAAAGGTCACTCTTCCCATTATAACCAGTCTTCTCTTGGGTATAGAATTGAAGATGCCTGGGGAGAGCAATTCAATAGAAGACAAACAGGACCCAGCATCAGGACACAAGCAGATCTTATAAGAGAAGGCTGCCCTAAAAGATCCATCTGTTTCTTTCCATTAGAAGAGGTTTTGGAAATACTGCGCATTTCCTCCCTAATAGGTTTGACAGAAGGCTGTCCTTGGTGGCAGCCTACTCCACCCCTCTCCTGGTCAACCTTCTTCTTGCTGGGCTTCGCTATACCTCCTCTGATTCCTCAGGCTCTACACTGAGACACACTCCAGCAGTGTTACTTGGGAGATTTCCTTCTCTGCCTCAGTGATTGCTTCTAGCTCTAGATTAAGTTCTTTTTTTACAATAAACTTAGTAAATCGCAACTCTAATTCAAACCAAAACTGAATTCCATCCTCTAAAAAACAATAAGTTATAACAAGTTCCTATATATTCTATCACTGAATTTATACCAAAAAATACAACTTATTATTTTGAATGTTTTTAGATGAGGCAAAGACATTATTTTATTTTGCTACAAAATAGAACAATACTGTGATATTCTGTCCTTAATAAGGTGGGCTACACTAAATGAACATCAACATTTTGCTTAGTCCTATGATATGCTGACAATGACTTTATTATCATTTGCAATAACAAAAAGTGAAATACACAATTATGCTTTCCATTCCTTGAAAAGCAGAAGACACTCAATGTAAACTCCATGTACGTGAGTTCAGACATAAGGAATGTGACCAATAGCAGTTATCATGTAGACTCTTTAGAGTCCGCTCCCATCTGGCTCCGGTGAATTTTTCACTTTACCCAGAAGGTATTACTGACTCCCAACAAAGACTCGGGAAACTCCTGGACCAAAGAAACGATAGTTTTGATGAAACAGCAGTTTTGGGGGTGGGTTACCAGAGAAAGCACCAGGCTGCCCTTACAAAATACTTTATTTATCATCAAGCTATTGTTGGCATATCTCTACCCTTTGGAAGTTATCCTAGAATTGCCTCTCATCCCAGTGCCTGCTCCTCCCCCACATATTTTGCTTCCTATTTGTCTGCCCATTTTGGGCTCATGACTATATCATCAGTTGTATCACTCTCCAGCCCACTTCCTAGACCTTTTTTTTAACTTTCTGATCCCTGGAGGTTATCCAGTGTGCTCTCTTGGTTTCACAAGTGACCCAGGTAGTGTTCAACAATTCACAATGAATCTACTTATTCCTGAAATCACTGCTGATGCCATCTTCCCACAGCCTCCCCACCACAGTACCTTGAACAACAGCCATTCATCCCCTGCACCACTCCCAACCCAGCTCTTCTGTAGAACAGCAGAGTGAAAGAAGTTGCTTTGTTATGACTGGGTTTAGTTTGATTCTTTTTGTTTCCATTTCTGACATTCTGCCCAATAAAGAAGTGGTTTCAGACATTCTTCCCCCTTCCCAGTCAAGACAACAGTTCCTGTCTCATACCTTACCCTCACTATCTCAGTCAGGATCACAAAATACCTTCCAGCAGGGCCCTACTTCTTCTACCAAAAATTCAGCTACTTCCACCCTGAGTCCTGTTACAAACATTAACATAATTCCCGTGTTTCCTTTTCAACTTTGCTTACATCAGTGTGATTTTCCATTTCTTTAAATATTTTCTAAACTCTCTTGCACTTAAACCCAGGTTGTAATGTTCTAAGTAGTTAAAGCAAAACAAAACAAACAAAATATCTTCAGGGTGTTGTTTTTTAAAAGCCTAAAAAAAAAAAAATCAAAACCATTGTTTCCAGAGTAGCCCACTGAGGACGATCGGCATCTTGAAGCATATATACACTGTCATTCTATCTCAGAGACAGGCATCCCTGATAGCTCCTCTTAGCAGCTGCCTCTCCTGCCGTCTTGCTTCTGTGCAACCTTGGAGGAGGTCCCTGCCCCTTCCCTCAGAGGCCCTCATTTCAGGTTGCCATCTCACAGTGACTGAGGTGTTCATTTGTCACTCATTCACCCCATGCATCCATGAGTGTGATTACGATGCAGTTTTCTCTTTGAATAAACAATGTAGATCTGCCAGTTTCTGAATTTGCCCTGAAAGTGGAGATCACTTTCAGAAAAACTTTTTGCTCTCTCTACAAATCTTCTTTACTTAGACTTGTGCAAATAGCTACTGCTCGTTATTGCTCTTAGTAAAAGGAAGGAAAGGGGAAAAAAATTTTAAAAGTAACACATATATCGAGCAGAACACATATACTGACATCAAAAGCCTCCCTGTATGTTAAATGTTTGCACGTGCATTTTAATTTTTGCAGAAACTGAGTTTAATTTGAACACCAAATCCACATTTCTTCACATTATATCCCACTGCCATGCCTCATACAGAGCTGGTATATTTTTAATAAATGGGGGGGGGGGTGGTGGAAATGTATGGGATAAGTGACCATTGTGCTAAAAAGAATTGCCTATAACACATCTATGGTTGTTCTAGTTTCTCGTTAACCTTGACTCATCAAGTCTCTCATTCATTTACCTTTCACCTACACAGTGTGATCTGAGAAATAAAAAAAAAAAAAAAAACATGTCCTTCTACCTTTTGAAGACAAAGCCTGAAACTTCAGTTTCACTCCCCTCCATTCATTTTGGATAAAGGATGTGTAATCGTCAAGAACTTCTATTTAAAAATGCTACATAGATTCTGAACTATATTTGCTGATACCCAATATGAACACCTAGTAGACAAATAAACAGAATACTTACTTGATTTAACAGCTAACAGAGTGAACCTCGGTAATAGGGCGTTGGATAGCTTAGTTTTGGTGAGGAAAATGAGGACAAGAACATGGAGGAAGTGCAAAATCTAAGGTCCAAAGCACTGAAATAAGAACAGCTTGGGGAGGGCAGTCAAGCAGAAACAGAAGCCATTTTATAAATCAGGGAAGAGTTGAAACCCTCAAGGCAGAAGAAGGTGGTAGAACGAGAAAAACAGAAAAGTATCGTATTATCACCTTGCTTATTTAACTTATACGCAGAGTACATCATACGAAATGTCAGACTAGATGAAGCACAAGCTGGAATCAAGATTGCAAGCAGAGATATCAATAACCTCAGATATGCAGATGACATCATCCTTATGGCAGAAAGCGAAGAGGAACTAAAGAGCCTCTTGATGAAAGTGAAAGAGGACAGTGAAATAGCTGGCTTAAAGCTCAACATTCAAAAAAACAAATCATGGCATCTGGTCCCATCACTTTATGGCAAAAAGATGGGGAAACAATGGAAATGGTGACAGGCTTTATTTTCTTGGGCTCCAAAATCACTGCAGATGATGACTGCAGCCATGAAATTAAAAGATGCTTGTCCCTTGGAAGAAAAGTTATGACAAACCTAGACAGCATATTAAAAAGTAGAGACATTACTTTACCAACAAAGGTCTGCACAGTCAAAGCTATGGTTTTTCCAGTGGTCATGTATGGATGTGAGAGTTGGACCATAAAAAATGCTGAGTGCTGAAGAATTGATGCTTTTGAACTGTGGTGTTGGAGAAGACTCTTGAGAGTCTCTTGGACTGCAAGGAGATTGAACTAGTCAATCCTAAAGGAAATCAGTCCTGAATATTCACTGGAAGGAAGGACTGATGCTAAAGCTGAAGCTCCAATACTTTGGCCACCTGATGAGAACTGACTCATTTGAAAAGACCCTGATGATGGGAAAGATTGAAGGCAGGAGGAGAAGGAGACGATAGAGGACAAGATGGTTGGATGGCATCACTGACTCGATGGACATGAGTTTGAGCAAGTTTAGGGAGTTATGATGGACAGGGAAACCTGGCGTGTTGCCCATGGGGTCACAAAGAGTCACACATGACTGAGTAACTGAACTGACTGAAACCCAATATTGGCTTAAGGACAACCCCACCCAAACTATTTAGAGGAAAGAGCTGGAACAAATAATGAGAAACTAGTAAAAGAGAAGATAAATTGGGCACAACAGACTCTGGAGCTTATTTCTATTATAGAATATATATCACATAGTGCTCTTTGATGAAACTATTTGTCTGCACCTTTCTCCAGGTCATAGAGTTTTAGAAGACAGGGACTCTGCATGGAACCAGAGCCCAGTGCACTGCCTGGCACATTGCAGAGACTCAATTCACGCCTGAAGGATAAACAAATGAAATCAATTTCCTTTCTTTTCTATTACTCACACATAAAATCATCACTATGTAGAACCAGATATACTTCATATATGGTGACACTTCAGCTGTATACTCTGGGTTCTTAGAGGTGCTAGGGCCTTTTGAAAAGTATCAACTGTTTCATTTGCATAAAAGCAAATATCTTTTCTCAGAAATGTGATAAGATCCAACATCTAACATATACTGACTGCTTTGGTGATAATTTTTGTTATTTGTAATAAGTATTTTACTTATTTTTAGGGGTCTTTGTTTATGGTTAAACATGCTTAAAGAAGCATATTCTATTTTATATAAAATTCTATATTCTATATTTTATATAAAATTCACATATTCTATTTTATATAAATCATTTAAATCAAACTATCTTGATTTCTATTACATTATAATTCAATATATGTAAGACAGACAGATTTAGATAAAATATAGCTAATGATTCCAAAACAGTCCCTCTAGACATACTATGTATTTTAAACTTAATTTCCTCCTTATGTACCAGGAGAAAAATGTATGAGTTTTTTTTTCCCATGTATCTCTCTTTCTTCATTAATGAAGTATTCATACTGAATTATTTTAAAAAGACAGCAGTTAGTATTCAATCAAATAATAAGGGGAACGTGTTCCTTCCCAGTAGTTTAATAATAATTCTTGCATCACCAACCCTGAATATTCATGTTATGGAAATGTGTCCTACTTCTATAGATTTCATCACTGTCAGCTGGTGCCACAGCAGAACACAGGGACAGTTAGTCAGTCTTAATACATTCAGGATTTCAGCAATTACCAAAATGTCTTCCCTGACTTACCATCAATAATTTAACTTTTGAGGAATATTATACAGAGATACAGGAGGTTGACCAATAAATATTCTGCTATGCTTTGGGAAGCAGGAACCTAACTGCATAAAATTGTGATATCACTTGACTCAAGTCTTACTTCAGTGATATCTGCAAGACATAAAGATGAATGATCAATTCTGTGAAGGAAATGAATCAATCAAGCCAGGTTTTTTGTCTTCAGGTAATCGACTTAGAGCATATTTATTTTTTCCCTCATTTTGCTGTTAGAACATAGTTTGTCACTGGTCTGATATTCATCATCCTCATTCCTCAAAATGTACTAATCATGCTTTAACCTTAATTCTGACCTTAGGCTAGTCAATATGTCTAGTATTCAGTTTCTTCATCTGTAAAACGAGAAAGTTGGGTTGGGTTAGGGTGAACAAATTTGCTCTATAAAGAGCAGATAAAAAGTATTTTATGCTTTGAGGGACATATAGGCTCTATAGCAAATAATCAACTCTGCAGTTTTAACACAAAAGCAGCCATATGTAATAAGTAAATGCATAAGCATTTCTGTGTTCCAATAAAATGTTATTTACAAAAACAAGCAAGTAGAAGGACAGATGTAGCTCTGTCCAATAGCTTGCTGACCACTGTCAGGTCTCTTTCAAATCAATGATTCTATATGTTAGATACACATTAGGCTCCTGAGCAGCACAAGGGGGAATGAATTCATCTAGTCCCTCAATGACCCAGAATTAAAGGAGCACAGAAATTCCCTGTTGCCAAAAAATTCCTCTGATAAAAATCAAGTAGACCAAAGTAAACACAGCTGATTAAAATATTAACAAAGGTTCCACTACTGTCGTCAGTCAGAATACATTTTACTGGTAGCCCAGGATACGTACAGATACTGAAAAATTTAGGTCAAAATACGTTGTTTCTGGATGAGGGGAGAATATCCAGATGAGTTTACAAGAAAAACAGGATTTCACTCCAGGTTTTTTTTGCTTTTGACTGCACTGAACGAACTCATCGGCATTAAAACAAATATTAGGTCACATTGCAGCTTCAAATTCAAAGAAGAAAAAAACAACCATTTTGCATCTCTGTATAGTTATCTACTTCATTGAGTAGCTCAGATGGTGAAAGTCTCAAAAGTCAAGGCCATGTGTTAATTCCTTGTGAATGGCTGTCTACAAAGGTCTCCAATTTCATACTGTTCCATCACTATGAATTAAACACACCCAAATACAGACACAGAGGGACCATAGTTTGAGAATGCTCATCTGTGGAGAACAAGTAGATAACTTGTGTGTTGAACATTCTGTAACATTCAAAGTAATTTTTTTTAATTTGAGGATATTAATGCTTCCCAAGAAACATGTCCACAATGACAAAAAAAAATCCTAGGATAATAAAAATAATAACAGAGTCCATTTGGTTGAGAAACAGGAAGTTTCTCAACCTCAGCACTATTGACATTTGGGGACCTCCTGTGCATTGTAGAATTCACAGCACCCCTAGCCTATATCCACTAGGTGGAGTAACAGCAGCTCCCTTTTCTCCTCCTTCAGTCATGAGAAAAAAAAGGTCTCCAGGCTTTGACAGACGTTCTGGGTAGTGGGAAGAAAGGGCAAAATCACAATTTGTTGAGAACCCATGGATTATAGAAACTTGATATCAAATTAGCCATAAATCATCATCACTTCAGGAGTCAAGTGTTATTCCAGACTCAACTTGATATTCACAATATTTTATTACAATGATCTCTAAGTTCTCTTCTGACTAATTATCCCCTGCTCCCAATACATCAGACAATCTCCCAGACAACAATGAGAACAAAAGTGCAAGCAACAATATTTAGAGAAAGAGTACCACAGGAGATGTGGGTTAATTTACGGGTCAGGAAGATCCCCTGAAGGAGGAAATAGCAACTGACTCCAGTATTCTTGCCTGGGAAACTCCATGGACAGAGGAGCCTAGAGGGCTACAGTCCACAGGGTCACAAAGAGGTGGATAGGACTGAGCAACTGAACACATACACACACACACACACACACACACACACACACACACACACACACACACACACCACTGTCTTAGTCCTTTGTCCTAATCCTAAATAGTATCTAACCCTTGTCCAGTGGCAATGTTACCATTTCTAAATTTTACACACAGGGAAATAAGACCCAACTCTGGATGTAGCCCACTTAACTCCTAAATTATCATTCATGAATGCCTGCTCCAGTTACTGGTAAAAAACAGTTACAGAGCCTTAGGCCATAGCTCAGTGACCCAGAACTGAGTCAGTCTGTATGAATTTGAGCTCTTAAGTTCCTGATGTCAAACTCTGTTCTAGAACCTAGGCCTCCTGTTATTCCTACTGTTCCTAAATCCCAGCCTAGTTTCCACAGTTTTCTTGTGCAGCAGTGCCTATTCTCCAGACCTCTCTGCTAGGTCCCTACTACCTGCTACACACTTCCCAGCTAACCATAATCTATTTGTTGAGATTTCACTGGGTCACTTTCTGCTAATATCTTCCCTGTCTGCCCTTAAGGATAGAACCATGTGGTTCTACTCCACTTCTGTGTTCCAACTAACTTTGTTATGTGGGATCTCACTGCTACATCAGCTCTTAAACCAATCATCTATGTATTCATTCCAAGACAACCAGTAATCATAGAGGGAAGACAGGAGAAGCAGTAGTGTGTTTACTTCAAAGGCATCATACTTTGAAGAGCTTTCTAGTACAACCTAACAACCAGAACTCTGATTATTAAAAGAAGAATCTGCTCTGGATATGCTGTTATATCGTATTACTATGATATGAGGCTTTCCAACATTTAGTCATGCAGAAATTTCTACTGCTCTCTGGTATTACAGGTAGAGAAGGCAGAACCAGAAAGAAGTAAGTAAGGTGATATTATCCATGAATGGTTCTCCTCTGCCTGGAAAAGTAAAACAGTAGAGATAATAACAAGTGGAAACAGAACATGAGATATTCATTTTTAAATCTTATACAAAATTATTCTGGCCCCAATTTGAGAGAATTAAGTCATGTTTAAATACAAATATAGCAATGTATATTAATGTACCCTTGCTTTAACGGTCATACACCCCGGAAAGTTTATTCAAGCATAAAAGTAACCAGAAAAGATTTAATCACTAAAGTGATTTTTATTTCACCTCTGAGGTGAGATTAAGGAGAAAGTCTGTCATTCTTTTCTTAGCTTGTACTGCACATCGTAAGCACCAGTGGAAAAAATATCTGAAATACAAACATCCTACACTGTGGAGCCTTAAACATATGACATATAGAATCTCCAAAGGCTGGCAGTGAGAAGCTGGCTACTGTGAAAATCCTAATGACAAAGGGAACGGTCCAACTGCTCAGGGTGAGGTTACTTCCACAGAAACATCTAGAGTTGAGCCTAGCAGCAGAGAGATCACAGTAACATTACAATTCAAGGAAGGTCCTTCTGGTTGGAAGTAAATACCCAGCCACTAGCTCAAAGATTGGTGAAAGGAACAAGAAGTGTGAGATTGACAAAATTCTAGAATGGCTATCATGCCTCAGTAAAACATCCTGGGTTCCAGATCAATAATTTAGTCCCAGATGGAAATAGAAGTGTAAATCAGGAATAAAGTCAGAAATCCAGAAAGTTAGTTTCCATAATCCATCCACTAGGAAGGATGAAGTTCTAGCCGAGTCTTGCTCATTCATTCATCCATTTATCTAATCCTTTGTTCAACAAATTCACACTAAACACATACCAAACACTGCTAAATACTGTTCCTGTCCCTACAGATTCAACAGGGGAAAGAAGCTTGTCCCTGCTCTTGTAAAGAGCTTTGCTAGCATTGTTTTGGTGTTGGAGTACTAGTGAATATTTAGGTTAAAAAAACATCATCAAGACAGGGCTTTTGGAGACTACTAGTGCTATCAAGATTGAACTGCCTGTGCCCATGAAAAATTCTGATCCAGTCCACAGGCAGCCAGATCAGTAGCAAGAAAAGAAATGTAGTTCTGCCATCTTATAAACATATATTAAATAATAAATAGAGGTCATGATGATGATGATAACGAGTAGTATATAACTGTTTCGATTCAACCAAGAAACTGAAATTATACCAGCTATTTAAACAGAAAAAAATTAGTATAAAGTATCATTATATTCACTAGTTTATTGTATTTTTTTAGATTCCACATATAACTGATATCATATAGTATTTGTCTTTCAACAAGGTAGTGAATATAACAAAGAGAAGCAGACTCACAAAGACAGAAAACAAACTAGTTGCTACCAATGGAAAGAGGGAAGGGAGAGAAGCAATAAAGGGGCAAGGAAATGAAGAAATATGGAGTACTATATATGAAATACGCTACCAAGATATAGCGTACAACATGGGGTACATGGACAATATTTTCTAAGAACTATAAATAGAATATAACCTTTAAAAATTGTGGATCATTATATTGCACACCTGTATCTTACATAATATTGAACAGCAACTATATAGCAACAAAAAAAATGTTAATTCAATAAAAGTTGTTAATTACATAGCAAAAAAACAAAAAGAATTTTGAGGCATCATAGAAATAGTAACTGCAAGATGCAACTGCCACCCCTGAGTTTAAAGGAATAAGGAAATAAGTTGGAACTATTAACAGAAGCCTGGAGGACAGACCCCACGGTGCTAAAACTCACACTTCTTAGAAGGGGGGACACCCAGATAATGCTAGGTCCCTAAGCTCAGAAGTAGGAGGCATTCTAGACCTGGGAGGGAAGTGTCCCAGATATCTGAAGATGGGGAACTGGCCAACTGTTTCTGGAGTCTCTAAGGGTTGGCTCTAGGGATTTTGAGAAAAAACAAAACTGGACTCAACTGCTGCTATTGGAACAAACCACAGAGGGAAAGAAGAATTACTGGGGTGATGTTCACAGGGAAAAAAAAACAACAGTAAACAGGAAGAAAAAGACAAAACAAGAGTAAAGAGGAAGAAGCATGTTCCATCTACTTCCTCCTGCTTGCAGTCTCCCTCTAGTACCTGCCACTGACAGAATCAAACCAACTGACAAAGCAGAAATGTTATTTGCAGACATCCATCCTCAGTATCAAAAAGCAAAATACAGAAGAGTGGTTTAAAAGCTGAGAGATGATAGTTTAATAACCATCCCAGAAATCTAGAGCAAATTCTTTACCTTTTTGAGACACTGGCTTTTCAAATAAGGACATAATGCCTACCACAAGAAGAAGTTTTGAGAATTAGAGAAAAAATATACACAAAGTACTTTACATACTGCCTGACAAATAAATGCTTTTTTTTTTGCAACAATTAATGGTTTCCACTCCTAATTCATCCTTCCAAGTACATCTCCCACCCATGTATTCCTTAAACAACTACTTTGTAGAACCCCACGTGTGGCCTAATCTATTACCAGAATGTATCTTAGCAGGAAAAGTCTATTTATAAGACCTCAATCAACAGGGAGCTCTTCCAAGTTGGGGACCACATTTTGGTTCTTGTATTTTCACTTCCATTCCTCCCTATCATCCTGATAACCTGCCAAAAACATCACCTGCACACGTCCTTGCCCCTGCCACCATCAGTCCAATAGGGTGGTTTTCCATTAAGACACATTCAAGTTCCATCCTCCCACCTCACATACAGCTCTAGCAATATTTCAAACTTGATCCAACATCTTCCACCCTAAAGAATTGTCTTCAATATCTTATGGCCTGGGAGGATCACATGCCCATAAAGCAGACATAAGGACTCATTATCATTTTCCTGATGTTCTCTATCTAGCAGCCATTTTCCTCAGTGACATTCCAGATATCAGAGATCTAAGACCTAGGAAGAAGAATTACTGAAAGCTGAGCAGTATTAGATGTTTTATGGCACATTTTTGAGGCAGGAGCCACCATGGCCATGAATGCCCATAGAAAACAACTGAAAAAATCAAAATATAGTTCTTCCAGGATCTCACCTAAAACTGTGGGTTCCTAATAGTTCATTCCCTCCCTGACCATGGTTCATGTTTCTATCTTTATTGACTATAAGACCTTGGGAAATTTTCTTAAACCTCTAAGCCTCATTTAATTCCTTGTGAAATGGGATCCCTAACATTATCTCATAATTGTGTTGCAGGAATTAGATAAAGCCACACAAGTTCAAGGAGAAGAAAGAAATGGGGAGTTGTTTATTCAGTACAGAGTTTCAGTTTTGCAAGATGAAAGACTTCTGGAAATACGTTGCACAGCAATGTGAATACATTTAACACTATTGAACTGTACATTTAAATGGTTACAAAGGTAAATTTTATGTTCTGTGTTTTTAACACAATTTTTAAAAAATGTTTGCTGAATGAATAAAAGAAAAGTTCCTATCATGTGCACAAGTATGCACACACACAACATAGGCTCATAACAATACCTGGCACATCATAAGCATTCAAACATCTATGGGCTTCTTCTTTTGCCTCCTTTGAATCTCCCAACAATCTCTTGACTTCAGCCTCACCTACATGAATTCCTAATTTTCCTTCCTCTGAACACTGCGTACACCTAATCACATTCTGTCCAGTGCTACTTCCTCACAGTTCAGTTTGGGCATGCTTTATCTTGCCAAATAGACTGCCAACTCCTGCAGAGAAGGCATCATATCTTATACTTTTTTTTTATGTTCCGCTTCACATCCAGTGCGATCTTTCCATTAACTGTTGGCTGAGATTCTACTTCAAATGACATGAACCTTCCCAGAGTCAAAACATTCCAGTTGCCACTGACTACTCTTAGTCCTCCATTCATCACTACAGATCAACATTTATTGACTTATTATTTATATAGAGATCTCTATTAGGAAGAGGGAATAAGAACAATGGATAGGAAAGATATGAATAAAACTAAATAATATATAAGATATGATTGTCCTCAAAAGATTTACAATCTATTTGCACAGACAAAGCAAACATAAAGAGGTTGGTAAAACTGCAAGGAAAAACTGCAAAGTGTCCAGAGTGTTAAGGATAGCCCCGGATACTTCAGGGAAATTAAATAAGAAATGATTTTTAGAAAAACACAAGCACTCAAGTATACGTTCTTTAGAATTAAATGATTCTGCAGGGGGAAAATGCATCTGCTTACTAACTCTGAGATAAAATTATTATATATCTTCAAGGTAATATTAATAATAACATTATTTCAGGCAATGCAGTAGACTCTACATACTGTCACTTCTTAAAAAAAAAAAGGAGGGAGTGGTATAATCCTTGTATATATAGAAGCAGTGTGAAAGAAACTAAGTGCTTCTCTACAGATGTAGAGATAGTAAGTATTAGATTTGAACACATCTGACTCCAAAGCATGATTTCTTCCCATGATACAACTCATTCTTTCATCAAACATTTATTGAGCAAGTGTTGTGCTGAAGATAGAAAACTAAATAAAACATGATTTCTTCCTTCAAGTAGTTCTGGTCTGATGAGGAGGCATTTATATAAAGAAACCACTTCAACAAAATGTGATGAGTCCAAAAATAGAGACTTGCCTAGTAAGTTGTGGAGCACATAGGAAAGAAACTTAATCCATCCTGGGAAATCCTGGAAGATTTCCTGGAGGAATAAAATTCTTTGTTAAGTCTTAAAAAATTTTTAAAAAAAAATACTAGCTTACATTTGTGTATTTACTGTCAAGGTGTGAGTTGCTCAGTCGTGTCCGACTCTTTGTGATCCCATGGACTGTAGCCCTCAGGGCTCCCCTGTCCATGGGATTTCCCAGGCAAGAGTACTGGAGTGGGTTGCCATGCCCTTCTCCAGGGGATCTTCCTGACCCAAGCACCGAACCCAGGTCTCCAACATTGCAGGCAGATTCTTTACCACCTGAGCCAGTTAGGCATATACTATTATTAGCCCTGATTTACAGTTGAGAAAAATTGAAGTTAGCAACTTACATCATTTATAAATACGTGGCAGAACCAGGGTATGAATCTATTTTCTCTTAACCCCTACAGTATACTGCATATGAGTAGGCGTTTACTAGAAAAGTGGACTGAAGAGGAGCACTTTTTTGCAAAGGAAAATTAAGAGCAAGGTTCAGGCCGATAAACTGCACAGTATGGGATGTGTAAGGAGTACAGTATAACTGAAGCAGGAAATAACAAGAGATGAAATTAGAGAATTATGGGCCAGACCACAAAAGGTCTTGTGTAACATCCTAGGTTCTTAGAATTTATCCTATAAATTATGGAGGAATATACAATAGATTCATACATTAGATCATACATCAGATTCATACATTAATAAACAATTATGCCAGCTATTTGAAGGATGAATGTCAATTAAGACTGGAGGGAAGAGAGTCCATTAGGAGACAGTCATTATTATCATTATTATTATAAAAAACAAATTTCATAAATTTACTCTAACAATTTTAAGTATACAGTAAAGTAAGAAAATCATTTTAATATGTAACAGAGAGAGGATGAAATTGGGTACAGAGAACAAGACGGAAAATGAGGAAATAAGACATGTCTGAATGGAATAATAGACAGAACTTGGTGATGAACTGAATGTGCTTAGCTTCCTGACCATCAGTTTCCTTTTTTAGATAATTTATTCAGGATAAGAGAAAGCATAAATGTATGCATTTGTCCTTTCTGAACTGGTCGCCCATAGCACTAGGCATGACAGTATTAGAAATGATTAAGACATACTTTCCATCCTAGAAGAACGTGCAGTCTGGAGCAGGGGTTAAGAACAAGATAAGCACAATACAGGATTTTGGGTATGAAAGAAACAGGTACAATGCCCCAGGGATTCAAGGCAGGAATAATCAGCCCCAACCCAGAGAGATAAAAGAAGGGTTGAAGGACAAGATGCCTCAAACGAATCTGAGGAAACAAGCAGGCACATTCAGTGGATCATGTATTACTTACAGTGAGTGTTTCTCCAGTGTAGTGTGGCCAGAACACAGCAGAACAAATAGTTTCAGTGAATTATGCACAGGAAGTGATGGGAGGCAAGATGAATAGTGGACCCCAAAGAATAGCCAGGAGAGATAAGAAAGCCTTCCTCAGCAATCAATGAAAAGAAATAGAGGAAAACAACAGAATGGGAAAGACTAGTGATCTCTTCAAGAAAATTAGAGATACCAAAGGAACATTTCATGCAAAAATGGGCTCAATAAAGGACAGAAATGGTATGGACCTAACAGAAGCAGAAAATATTAAGAAGAGGTGGCAAGAATACACAGAACTGCACAAAAAAGATCTTCACGACCCAGATAATCACGATAGTGTGATCACTCACCTAGAGCCAGACACCCTGGAATATGAAGTCAAGTGGGCCTTAGAAAGCATCACTAGGAACAAAGCTAGCTAGTGGAGGTGATGGAATTCCAGTTGAGCTATTTCAAATCCTGAAAGATGATGCTGTGAAAGTGCTGCACTCAATATGCCAGCAAATTTGGAAAATTCAGCAGTGGCCACAGGACTGCAAAAGGTCAGTTTTCATTCCAATCCCAAAGAAAGGCAATCCCAAAGAATGCTCAAACTACCGCACAATTGCACTCATCTCACACGCTAGTAAGGTAATGCTCAAAATTCTCCAAGCCAAGCTTCAGCAATACATGAACCGAGAACTTCCAGATGTTCAAGCTGGTTTTAGAAAAGGCAGAGGAACCAGAGATCAAATTGCCAATATCCACTGGATCATCGATAAAGCAACAGAGTTCCAGAAAAACATCTATTTCTGCTTTATTGACTACGCCAAAGCCTTTGACTGTGTGGATCACAATAAACTGTGGAAAATTCTGAAGTAGGTGGGAATACCAGACCACCTGACCTGCCTCTTGAGAAACCTGTATGCAGGTCAGGAAGCAACAGTTAGAACTGGACATGGAAAAAAAAAAAAAAAGAACTGGACATGGAACAACAGACTGGTTCCAAATAGGAAAAGGAGTACATCAAGGCTGTATATTGTCACCCTGCTTATTTAATTTATATGCAGAGTACCTCATGAGAAACACTGGGCTGGAAGAAGCACAAGCTGGAATCAAGATTGCCAAGATAAATATCAGTAACCTAAGATATGCAGATGACACCACCCTTATGGCAGAGAGTGAAAAGGAACTGCAAAGCCTCTTGATGAAAGTGAAAGAGGAGAGTGAAAAAGTTGGCTTAAAGCTTAACATTCAGAAAACTAAGATCATGGCATCTGGTCCCATCACCTCATGGGAAATAGATGGGGAGACAGTGTAAACAGTGTCATACTTTATTTTTCTGGGCTCCAAAATCACTGCAGATGGTGACTGCAGCCATGAAATTAAAAGACACTTACTCCTTGGAAGGAAAGTTATGACCAATCTAGATAGCATATTAAAAAGCAGAGACATTACTTTGTCAACAAAGGTCCGTCTGGTCAAGGCTATGGTTTTTCCAGTGGTCATGTATGGATGTGAGAGTTGGACTGTGAAGAAAGCTGAGCGCCGAAAAGTTGATGCTTTTGAACTGTGGTGTTGGAGAAGACTCTTGAGAGTCCCTTGGACTGCAAGGAGATCCAACCAGTCCATCCTAAAGTTCAGTCCTGGGTGTTCACTGGAAGGACTGATGCTGAAGCTGAAACTCCAATACTTTGGCCACCTCATGCAAAGAGTTGACTCGTTGAAAAAGACCCTGATGCTGGGAGGGATTTGGGGCAGGAGGAGAAGGGGATGACAGAGGATGAGATGGCTGGATGGCATCACCATCTCGATGGGCAGTTTGTGATGGACAGGGAGGTCTGGCGTGCTGCAATTCATGGGGTCGCAAAGAGTTGGACACGACTGAGCAACTGAACTGAAAGTATCAGAAGTAGAACAGGAATTTGTTAGCTGCTAGTTCCTCAAAGTACAAGAGGGAAAGTGAGGTCACAAAAAGATGAAGGTGGAAGACAAGATAGCGATCTGCAATAAAACTACAAGAAGCGTTTCGGTTTTGTGGAGCCGTTTTGCAGTGTCGTCGGGGGCCGCGTCAGGGAGCTTCTCTGGTGGCTCACAGGGTAAAACCGTCTGCCTGCAATGCTGGAGACCTGGATTCAACCCCTGGGTCGGGAAGATCCCCTGGAGAAGGAAAATGGCAACCCACTCAGTACTCTTGCCTGGAAAATTCCATGGATGGAGGAACCTCAGAGGCTACAGTCCATGGGGTTGCAGAGTCAGACACGACAGAGCGACTTCGCTTTCACTTTTTTCACTTTTTCTGGGGCCGTGTTATCACACTCCATCTAGCCCCACCTTGAGGCACAGAGTCAGAGCTCAGGATGCTTGGAGAAGTGTATAAGTCTATTAGTTCTACCCGAAAACCTTGCATTTCCCGTAACTGTAGGATGTTATCTTGAGATTCACAGTTAAGGGTATGTGCATCAAGCAGTTTCTACTGCTCTTCTAAAGGATTTTAAATGCCTCACTGACTCAGTCACAAATATTGATCCTTGTGAAGAGAAGTGCCTTTTTTGACAAATGTGTTTATGTAAACATTATTTTTTCTAAATGCAAGGCCCAATGTCAAAAAAGCAGTATTATTTATGAATATAAACTCTCAGACTTGAATAAGAACACCTTTGTTTAACCTGTTTAATATACAATACCTATACAAACAATTTCTAAATCTCAAGCATCTTTCTGGAAATGGCTCTTTATTCCCTTCTAAAGTCAGATTTCTACTGTTGTCCCTAACAATTAAATAAGAAAAAAGGAAATTCCATTACTGAAATTGATCACAGACTTTCTAGCTCATTAAACATATTCTCTTCAACACAGCAGCATAAGCTATAAATCTAGTTCTTTGATTCTGAATAATCTCAATATTCTTTATAGAGAGGCTTAAAAGTATTTTTCTTTAAGAAAAATAAAATAATTTATCTAGTGGGAAAATATCTAATAAAGTCATTTTAATTAGATACACACATTAATCATAAAATTGTACAAAATAGTTATAGTGACATTTCTCCATTTATTATAATGAAATCTAGTGAAAATGGTTAGAATATAAACAGATCAGAGAGACTCTGAAAGTCAGTGTTATCTGAGGGAATTTTATTATTATTTAGTAAATGATATGTCTCCCAGGATAAAACAACAGATTCTCATTATATGAGGGTGACTTACTTGGAACTGGGAACCAAAACTATTTCTCACGACCAGCCATCCCAAGCCCAATCCCCACATCCAGGAGTATCAAAATCTCTCATCACACTCCAAAATGAAGACAGATTGTTATAGAATTTTCACATATTCAGTACGTGCAAAAATATAAACTAGAGTTATGACATCAGAAGACAGGAGGCTAAGACCTAGTGATTCCTGCTTTTTCACACATAATAGCATGTTTATTCATCCCACTGTACTTCTATAGTTGCCCAGAGGGAGAATAAAGTGCCTGAAGTTTCAACTGATAAAGATGACTCACCCTGAAACTTGCTGAGTAGTTTATGAGGGTTTACAATGCTTGTGGGTTGTAGCTTATGTCTTATATGCTGGGCAATGGTCAGGATGAAATGAGGCCAAAGAGTCTGATAAAATGGAAAATAACAGTCTGTGGCAGTCATATACAAAAATGACAATATGTGTATCATAAATCTTTACTCATTTTAGCATATAGCATATGTATTCAAGTAACATAAATGCTAAAGAAAAGGCCTTTAGCACAAATTGACCAGTGTCAACACTGGAAAAAGTACAAATGAACAAAAAAGAAATCCAAAGGAAAATTAACAGATCTCATAAATGTCTCAAGGGTGAAAATACTGCTGTCTCCACAACATAGGAAAGAAACAATTTCTGGTAATAAATTCTACCAGATATTTTGGTGATAGTGTTATTTCTATTGCTTTTAAAAACATTTTTCGATTTGTTAATGTGGTGTATTACATTGATTGATTTGCGGATATTAAAGAATCCTTGCATTCCTGGGATAAAGCCCACTTGGTCATGGTGTATGATTTTTTTAATATGTTGTTGGATTCTGTTTGCTAGAATTTTGTTAAGGATTTTTGCATCTATGTTCATCAGTGATATTGGCCTGTAGTTTTCTTTTTTTGTGGCATCTTTGTCTGGTTTTGGAATTAGGGTGATGGTGGCCTCATAGAATGAGTTTGGAAGTTTACCTTCATCTGCAATTTTCTGGAAGAGTTTGAGTAAGATAGGTGTTAGCTCCTCTCTAAATTTTAGGTAGAATTCAGCTGTGAAGCCATCTGGTCCTAGGCTTTTGTTTGCTGGAAGATTTTTTTATTACAGTTTCAATTTCCTTGCTTGTGATGGGTCTGTTAAGATCTTCTATTTCTTCCTGGTTCAGTTTTGGAAAGTTATACTTTTCTAAGAATTTGTCCATTTCATCCAAGTTGTCCATTTTATTGGCATAGAGCTGCTGGTAGTAGTCTCTTATGATCCTTTGTATTTCAGTGTTGTCTGTTGTGATTTCTCCATTTTCATTTCTAATTTTGTTAATTTGGTTCTTCTCTCTTTGTTTCTTAATGAGTCTTGCTAATGGTTTGTCAATATTGTTTATTTTTTCAAAAAATCAGCTTTTAGCTTTGTTGATTTTTGCTATGGTCTCTTTAGTTTCTTTTGCATTTATTTCTGCCCTAATTTTTATGATTTCTTTCCTTCTGCTAACCCTGGGGTTCTTCATTTCTTCCTTCTCTAATTGCTTTAGGTGTAGAGTTACGTTATTTATTTGGCTTTTTTCTTGTTTCTTGATGTAAGCCTGTAATGCTATGAATCTTCCCCTTAGCACTGCTTTTACAGTGTCCCATAGGTTTTGGGTTGTTGTGTTTTCATTTTCATTCATTTCTATACATATTTATATGATTATCTCAATAGATGCAGAGAAAGCCTTTGACAAAATTCAACACTCATTTATGATTAAAACTCTCCAGAAAGCAGGAATAGAAGGAACATACCTCAACATAATAAAAGTTATATATGACAAACCCACAGCAAGCATCACCCTCAATGGTGAAAAATTGAAACCATTTCCCCTGAAATCAGGAACAAGACAAGGGTGCCCACTCTCACCACTACTATTCAACATAGTGTTGGAAGTTTTGGCCACAGCAATCAGAGCAGAAAAAGAAGTAAAAGGAATCCAGATAGGAAAAGAAGTGAAACTCTCGCTGTTTGCAGATGACATGATCCTCTACATAGAAAACCCTAAAGACTCTTCCAAAAAATTACTAGAGCTAATCAATGAATATAGTAAAGTTGCAGGATATAAAATTAACACACAAAAATCCCTTGCATTCCTATATACTAACAATGAAAAAACAGAAAGAGAAATTAAGGAAACAATACCATTCACCATTGCAACAAAAAGAATAAAATACTTAGGAGTATATCTACCTAAAGAAACAAAAGACCTATACATAGAAAACTATAAAACACTGATGAAAGAAATCAAAGAGGATACAAACAGATGGAGAAACATACCGTGTTCATGGATTGGAAGAATCAATATTGTCAAAATGGCTATTCTACCCAAAGCAGTCTATAGATTCAATGCAATCCCTATCAAGCTACCAACGGTATTTTTCACAGAACTAGAACAAATAATTTCACAATTTGTATGGAAATACAAGAAACCTCGAATAGCCAAAGTAATCTTGAGAAAGAAGAATGGAACTGGAGGAATCAACCTGCCTGACTTCAGACTCTACTACAAAGCCACAGTCATCAAGACAGTGTGGTACTGGCACAAAGACAGAAAAATAGACCAATGGAACCGAATAGAAAGCCCAGAGATAAATCCACGGACCTATGGACACCTTATCTTTGACAAAGGAGGCAAGGATATACAATGGAAAAAAAAAACAACCTCTTTAACAAGTGGTGCTGGGAAAACTGGTCAACCACTTGTAAAAGAATGAAACTAGAACACTTTCTAACACCATACACAAAAATAAACTCAAAATGGATTAAAGATCTAAATGTAAGACCAGAAACTATAAAACTCCTAGAGGAGAACATAGGCAAAACACTCTCCGACATAAATCACAGCAAGATCCTCTATGACCCACCTCCCAGAATATTGGAAATAAAAGCAAAACTAAACAAATGGGACCTAATGAAACTTAAAAGCTTTTGCACTACAAAGGAAACTATAAGTAAGGTGAAAAGACAGCCGTCAGATTGGGAGAAAATAATAGCAAATGAAGAAACAGACAAAGGATTAATCTCAAAAATATACAAGCAACTCCTGCAGCTCAATTCCAGAAAAATAAATGACCCAATCAAAAAATGGGCCAAAGAACTAAACAGACATTTCTCCAAAGAAGACATACAGATGGCTAACAAACACATGAAAAGATGCTCAACATCACTCATTATTAGAGAAATGCAAATCAAAACCACAATGAGGTACCATTACACGCCAGTCAGGATGGCTGCTATCCAAAAGTCTACAAGCAATAAATGCTGGAGAGGGTGTGGAGAAAAGGGAACCCTCTTACACTGTTGGTGGGAATGAAAACTAGTACAGCCACTATGGAAAACAGTGTGGAGATTTCTTAAAAAAACTGGAATTAGAACTGCCATATGACCCAGCAATCCCACTTCAGGTCATGCACACGAAGGAAACCAGATCTGAAAGAGACACGTACACCCCAATGTTCATCGCAGCACTGTTTATAATAGCCAGGACATGGAAGCAACCTAGATGCCCATCAGCAGATGAATGGATAAGGAAGCTGTGGTACATATACACCATGGAATATTACTCAGCCATTAAAAAGAATTCATTTGAACCAGTCCTAATGAGATGGATGAAACTGGAGCCCATTATACAGAGTGAAGTAAGCCAGAAAGATAAAGAACATTACAGCATACTAACACATATATATGGAATTTAAAAAGATGGTAACGATAACCCTATATGCAAAAGAGAAAAAGAGACACAGAAGTACAGAACAGACTTTTGAACTCTGTGGGAGAAGGTGAGGGTGGGATGTTTCAAAAGAACAGCATGTATACTATCTATAGTGAAACAGATCACCAGCCCAGGTGGGATGCATGAGACAAGTGCTCGGGCCTGGTGCACTGGGAACACCCAGAGGAATTGGGTGGAGAGGGAGGTGAGAGGGGGGATCGGGATGGGGAATACATGTAACTCCATGGCTGATTCATGTCAATGTATGACAAAACCCACTGAAATGTTGTGAAGTAATTAGCCTCCAACTAATAAAAAAACAAAAACAAAAACATATTTTTAATTGTCCTACATATTTCCTTGAGCATACAAAAAAAAAAAAATCAGAGTCCTGGGGAATAGCCAAGATGACAAGAGAAGGAAGGCCTGGGTGCACCTCCTCCCACTGGCATACCAAAATTACAACTATTTACAGAACAACTATCTATGAGAACCAGCTGATGAGTAGCAGAGAAGATTTTCCACAACTAAAGATAAGAAAAACAAACCACAACCAGGTGGGTAGGAGGGGCAGAGACATGATGTAATCAAGACCCACAGTCCCAGGTAGGCAACCCACAAATGGGAAGGTAACCACAATTGTGAAAGTTCTCTCTAAGAAGCAAGAGATTCGAGCTCCAGATCAGGCTCCTCAGCTTGGGGATCCTGCTCCAGAATGATGAACCCCCAAAACATCAGGCTTTGAAGGTTAGCAGAGCTTATACACAGGAGAGCCATAGAGGGCTGTTGGAAATGAGAGATTTCAGGCACTGAAAAATCTCACATGCTTCAAGTTCCAGCACAGAGACTATAATTTGAAAGGAGCCTGGGTTAGACCACTTGCTAATCTTGGAATCCTCCTAAAGGGGTGGGAAGCAACTGGGACTCCTCCTGAGGACACAGACACTGGTAGCAGCCAATCTGGGGAGCTTGATCTACCAGAAGGACACGGGTGTGGCATGTACCATTTTGGAGTCCTCCTCCTAGCTTATTAGTGCTCAGGGCTTATCTGCCCACCAGTGGGCCAGTATCAACCTCAAGACCCACCAGACAATGGAGACAGCCATGCTGAGACCTAAGTGTCCACTGACAGATGAATGGATAAAGAAGATGTAATGGATAAAGAAGATGCAACTGAGTATTTTTCAGCTATAAAAAAGAATGAAACCATTTGCAACAATACGGACGCACCTAGAGGGTATTATGCTAAGTGAAATAATTCAGACAGAGAAAGACAAATACTATATGATTTCACTTATTGTAGAATCTAAAACAAACAAAACAGAAACAGACACAGAGAGAACAAATTAGTCATTGCCACAGGGGAGAGAAGTGATGGGATAAGTGAAACAGATGAGGGAGATTAAGAGAGGTACGAACTTCTAGTTATCAAGTAAGTCACAGGGATGTAATGTACAGTATGGGGAATATAGTCAATAATACTGTAACAACTTTGTATGGTGACAAATGGTAACTAGATTTATCATGGTGATCATTTTGTAACACACAAAAAAATATTGAATCACTATGTTGTAGACTTGAAACTAATATAAATATTTTAAGTCAATTATAATTCAATAAAAAATGAATTAAGAAAAACAAACTAAGAGATTCCACTTACCACAGACTAGCTCCAAAGCAGGAAATACTATTTCCACTACTAAAAGTATTCGAAATGTGTACAACATTCTAATACAAAAGAATTGTTCCCTACAAGGCTCTCTCAACAAAGTGAGGTGTTTTCACAAACAGGATTCAAAGGAAATAGAAGTCATGATGGCTTTTGCAGTTTCTCAAAGCATGATCAACAAAGGAACTCCCCATATCTGTGTCATGAGGCTAATTCCTACTGGTAGCAATGAAAATACTAATATATTACCTGCACTCATTTGACATTATTTAAGTACCTCCAACTGATGACTAATAAGATGAGGCTTTTAAAAAATTCTAGTTAGGTCTCCTTTCCTCCTTCCTTCCTTCCTCTCACTCTATCCATTTCTCCATCATTTCATCTTGGCTTTTCTTTTGTCCAACAGTGGAAAAAATGGGTGCCAGTAGGTCTACATGTACCACAATCCCTATCACAGGCTACACTTGAAGACTAATGGATCATCGCCCAGAGTAAATCTGTCAATTTTTCACATCACCTACTCCAGAGAAAAAAATTCTATTTCATATTTATCTAGGTGTCTACATCAAAAGCTTAGGCAAACTTTATCTTCTTGGACTCCAAAATCACTGTACAGTGACTGCAGCCATGAAATTAAAAGATGCTTGCTACCTAAAAGAAAAGCTATGATAAACCTAGATAGTATATTAAAAAACAGAGATATCACTTTGCCAACAAAGGTCAGTATAATCAAACTATGGTTTTTCCAGTAGATATAGATGTGAGTTGGGCCATTAAGAAGGTTGAGCATGGAAGAATTGATGCTTTTGAATTGTGGTGTCAGAGAAGACTCTTGGGAGTCTCTTGGACTGCAAGGAGATCAAACCAGTCAATCCTGAGGGAAATCAGTTCTGAATACTCATTGGAAGGACTGATGCTGAAGCTGAAGCTCCAAATCTTTGACCACCTGATGCGAAGAGTTGACTCACTGGAAAAGACCCTGATGTTGCGAAAGATTGAAGGAAGGAGGAGAAGGGGACGACAGAGAACAAGATGGTTGGATGGCATCACCGACTCAATGGACATGAGTTTGAGCAAGCTCCAGGAGATGGTGAGGGACAGGGAAGCCTGGCGTGCTGCAGTCCATGGGTTTGCAAAGAGTATGACAGGACTGAGCAACTGAACAACAACAACAATACATCAGTAAGTCTATATTGAAAAACACTTAAAAATTCAAATCATTTTGTTGCACAACTGGTTTGACTGTAGCATGTGTATATAAAGATCTAAATTAACTAACAATGAACCAAGCTGCTTAGCTTTACATCCCAACTTAAGTTCAACTCTCAAGTGCTTGGAAACACATAAACTAGGCAATTTTAATTTTATACTATTAAGGGTTGACAGGGACCCTGGTATCATTAAGTCCTATAAATATAAAAATATATGAGTTTATATTTTCCAGAAAACCCAGGTTTGAGTTTGTCAAGAGATCTCTCTAGTTTTATATAAAAATCAATCTTTATTGTTTCAGGGTTATCTCGGTGACAGGTAACTGTCTGAAAATTGATCATCTGCTTCCTTTTCACAGTGATTAAGAACTGCCTGGTTAACAGAAGGCAGAGAATTACATGGCTCTAACATGCTTAATGTTATCTGAATCTAAACAAATGTGATAAGTGAAATCAAACTCAATCAAAAGAAACATTACCACTTTCTCAATGATCAAAGTAAAACCAGTGATCTAACAAAAAGTTAGAGCCCATTCAAAAGAGACTCAAACTTAGGAGTTCCTAATGTTAAGGCTTAATTCTGTTCTGTCAGCTGGCATCAATATAAACTCTATATCTGTCCAGTTTAGAGAATCTCTTGATTAAGAAATCTAAGGTTCAACTCTCATGTACAGTATCTAAGCTTTGGTTTTTGAATGTGATGGATGAAGAAGGGGGTAAAATGTGAATATTCTCTGCTTGCCTCAATGATCCATAGCAAGCACAGTTCTATTAATCTTGCCAGTAACAAAACCATCATCCACAAGAACTTACCTTCTCAGCCAAGCTGCTATTCTGTATCCTGACAGCTGAGTGCAGAATTCTGTGCTACCTTATAGAGTACAGCTGGTACTGGATGCTCCACCCAGATTCCTTCCTCAAGGATAAAGCATCTTTCTCTCAGCTGTTGGGAATACCATCTCTTGACAGTTCACATTTGGATCCCTCACAGAGAAACGCCCTTGGCCACAAAGAACTACTTCACTTAAAGTTAAGCTCCCTCTCAGGGGAGAGCCCACAGTCAATGAGCTTGACTGTGGAACAAAGAACCCCTTGCTTCAACACAGAGTATCTCTAAGAGGACATCCAGCTCCAGAGCTCCCTAGAGTCTCTACTGATGCTCAGTTGCATTGAGGGTCAGTGTCTCTCTCTTGATGATCCTCCTTTTCTCACTTCCTTACAGATGCACTCTGGAGACCACTTGTCAGACAACCTCTTCATCTCAGAATCTATTTCCATGCAGCCTAATCCAAGACTCAAGTCAATAATTATGAAAGGCAAATACACTAGTATACAGTAATTTTGCTGACCATAGATCTTGGTGTCAGTCTTGGTCTTCTGTTATAAATGTCAACCTATTAATCGAGGCAGAGAAAAGATCTAAACTTTAATTCATCACTAACTGACTCCAGTTCCCATTTAATTGCATAAAAATTCAGGAGCCAACTCATTGGTATTATGCTGCTGCTGCTGCTGCTAAGTCGCTTCAGTCGTGTCCGACTCTGTGCGACCCCATAGACGGCAGCCCACCTGGCTCTCCCGTCCCTGGGATTCTCCAGGCAAGAACACTGGAGTGGGTTGCCATTTCCTTCTCCAATGCATGAAAGTGAAAAGTGAAAGTGAAGTCGTTCAGTCATGTCCGACTCCCAGCGACCCCATGGACTGAAGCCTGCCAGGCTCCTCCCTCCATGGGATTTTCCAGGCAAAAAAGTACTGGAGTGGGGTGCCATTGCCTTCTCCACATTGTATTATAGGTTACCTTATTTCTACCCTTTCTCCTGAACAATTCTGAATGTTTGGCAAAAATTATTGGATAATTCTGTTACTTAATTATAAGAGAAGAAATACTCTAGATGAAATTCTAATTGAAAGCATAAGAAGAAAAGGAGAATAAAAATGATCTGTCTACAATAGATCTCTATGTTCCCAAAGATGGGACAAATGTACTTTTGTTTGATTTATAAAGATTCGGGGCTTTTCTGATCAAAATATAAAAGAATTATTAGAACAGCATCTACTTTTTATGTTTTCAATCTCTTAAAATCTCCTTTGGAAAGGAATGAAAGGTTGCCATGGAATCAATTGATTCTTTCATTCTATTCACTTTTCAATCCAAAGAATATGAAAAGATCCTAAGTTTTGAGTTCTTTGTTTTTTGGTTTGTTCATTTTTTTTTTTTTAATTTTGTTGTTGTTTTAGTACCACTATTTTGAAGAATAGAAATAAAATCAGTCAGTCTGCCTAACTGTAGTCTCATTTGTCTTAGTTAATACAAACTAAGTTTCTCTTCTAAACCATATGGACACACAGAAAATTAAATAGATCAGAGTACAACAGCAAATGCTGATGTGCCATTCTTTTTAAAGATGTAACTATTATATACAGATATAAGTCGTCACACAGAAAAGAAAGCTTGCCTACAAAAATGCATCTTCTGTTTCCTTTGTAGAAATTTGTAGAAATTTCTGACAAGGACAAATAAAATCACTAATTTGACAATGGTTTCCAATAGCTGAACAACAAGAATCTATTCCTGTTGGGGATAGGAAGATGCACATGTGGACAAAGATTCATTCTTCTATATTTTAGGAGGAAAATAAAATGGTATGCCTTTCTCTTTCACTCCCAGTGAATTAAACCTAGACTAGTATCTCCAGATTTTTCTACAGTTATCCCTCAGCATTCACAGGGAATTGGTTCAAGGACCCACCATAGACACAAATATCTGAGTATGCTTAACTCTCATACTGGACCCTTTGTATCCATGGGTGCTGAACCAGCAGATACAGAACCAGCATATGTGGAAAGCCAACTGTATATTTGTTGAAAGAAATCTGCTTATAAGTGAACTTGCACAATTCAAACCCAGGTTGTTCAAGGGTCAACAGTACTATGTACTTTTATGAAAAAAAAAATGTTTTAAATCTTCACATATATAACATATAAATTATATCATTTACTGTGCTAGTAGGTATGTTTCAAAACATACAATAACAGAAATATTATAAAAAAATAAATAAAATGAAATTAAAATTTTATGTAATACCAGTTTATTAATTAGTGGTCCAAAAATCTTTCCTCACACTAAAATATTCTTATTAATAACTTCAAAATAAAGATCAATGCAATCAAATATACACCATCTCCTTCAAACTTAGCTTAACATTTATTGATGCTATGATTCAAAAGTCTGGTTCTTAATTCAATTCTGGTTGCCATAATCTAGAAAGAAAATGCTACACCAAGATAAAAAGATTGAAATAGATGAGGCACATTATTGACTGTGCTTATTAAATCATGAAATTCATTTTGTAATCATTTGAGTGGTTAGTATTATATTTAACCCATGGGGTTTTTTTGCAAGAATCTTTGAAAGTTATTTGAACCAAAACTAGATAGCACAATATGCTCATCTACTTAACAAGAAAGACAAGCGCCACAAAAAAAAACTATATATGTTGAAAGTCAACTAATAAATATGGGCATGATGTTTGACTCCCACTCTTTCTAGAATAGCTGGGAGACTCTTTAGAACCCATGACTATTTGACAAGTGGGCAGTGTAAGGCACTAGTACTAGTGTTAAACCATGTGATAAATGTTAGAACATTTGTATTTCTTATTTTCCAGAGGAAATTAATTATAAAAAGAATTTGAACATTTTCTTCCCAAACTCTCTGGCAATCCAGGAAGAAAATATCTGACCTAAAAAACTGATACTAAGGAATTGCTTCGAGAAGAAGACACCAAAATTTTAACCTAGGTTTTCTTTCAGGCTTTGCTTCAAACACCTAGATAGTATAACAAGCAGGGTCAGAATGTTTCCAGATCAGCACACTGCACATATTTTGGTACTCACATGCTCAAAAGTCAAATATACAGTTGACCCTTAAATGACACAGGGGGTAAGGGCACCAACTCCCATGCAGTCAAAACTTTTTGACTCTCCAATATCTTAACTACAATAGCCTATTGTTGAAGCCCTACCAATAACATGAACAGTCAATTAATACATATTTTGTATGTTATATGTTTTATACACTGTATTCTTATAATAAAGAAAGTAGAGAAAAGAAAAGAGTAAGAAAACCAAAAGGAAAATAGATTTACAATACTGTATTTATAGATGCCATAAGTTTACACCATCTGTCTATAAAATGAATTGTCTGTCAGTACGAGACTGAGGGCAGGAGAAGAGGGCGACAGAGGATGAGATGGTTCAATGGCATCACTGACTCAATCGACATGAGTTTGAGCAAACTCCAGGAGACAGTGAAGGACAGGGAAGCCTGGTGTGCTGCAGTGGTAGGTCACAAAGAGTTGGACACAACATAGCGACTGAACAACAACCTACATTAATACTGCATTATATGATATAAAATACTGCAGCTGTTATACAGAATACTAATACTACAAATCAAAAACAAAAAGATAATATGAAAAAGAAACTCATATTCACAGGTATAGTGATTCATGCATTCATAATGAAGAAGCAGCAATACGATTACTTTTTAGTAGCCAGAGTCACTAGTCTATATGGTAATGAATGAATTGTGATAAAATTTTCATGGCATACAGTATTACAGTCATATTCATAATATAGTACCAGAAACATTATAACTTTAAAAAAAAAAAAACACAAAAATATCTTCTACAGTTCTTACTGCAAAACAAGTTCACCACAATAGCAACAGGAGGTAGCTATGAAATTATTACATTAGGAATAATGTACTATATACCATGCGGCATGTGGGATCTTAGTTCCCCACCCAGGGATCAAACTCATGCCCCCTGCAGTAGAAGCACAGATTCTTAATCACTGAATCTTCAAGGAAGTCCCTTTTGTTGCTTGGGCTTCCCTTGTGGCTCAGCTGGTAAAGAATCCACTTGCAATGTGGGAGACCTCGATTTAACCCCTGAGTTGGGAAGATCCTGAGAAGGGTAAGGCTACCCACTCCAGTATTCTGACCTGGAAAACTGCATGGACTGTTTAGTCTATGGGGTCGCAAGAGTTGGACACAACTGGGCGACTTTCACTTCACTTTGTTGTTGCTCAGTTGTTAAGACGAATCTGACTCTTTGCACCCTCACGGACTGCAGCATGCCAGGCTTCCCTGTCCTTCACTGTCTCCAGGAATTTGCTCAAATTCACGTTGAGTCAGTGATGCTCTCTAACCATCTCATTCTCTGTCACCCCCTTCTCTTCCTGCCCTCAATCTTTCCCAGCATCAGGATCTTTTCCAATGAGCTGACTCTTCACATCAGGTGGCCAAAGTGTTGGAGCTTCAGCATCAAGCCTTCCAATGAATATTCAGGATTGATTTCCTTTAGGATTGACAGGTTTGATCTCCTTTCAGTACAAGGGACTCTCAAGAGTCTTCTCCAGCACCACAATTGGAAAGCATCAGTTCTTCAGCTATCAGCCTTCCTTATGATCCAACTCTCACATCTGTACATGACTACTGGGAAAACCATAGCTTTGACTGTAGGGACCTTTGTCAGCACAGTGATGCGTCTGCTTTTTAATATGCTGTCAAGCTTGTTATAAATTTCTTTCCAAGGAGCAAGCATCTTTTAATTTCATGGCTGCAATCACCATCCACAGTGATTTTGCAGCCCAAGAAAAGAAAATCTGTCACTGCTCCCACTTTTTCCCCTTCTATTTACCATGAAGTGATGGGACTGAATGCCATAATCCTAGTTTTTTGAATGTTGAGTTTCAAGACAACTTTTTCACTCTCTTTCAGCCTCATCAAAAGGCTCTTTAGTTCCTCTTTGCTTTCACCATTAGAGTGGTTATCAGCCACATATCTGCATCTGGTTGTTGATATTTCTCCCAGCAATCTTGATTCCAGCTTGTGATTCATCCAGCCCCATATTTCACAGGATGTACTCTGCACAGAAGTTAAATAAGCAGGGTGCTAATATACAGCCTTGTCATACTCCTTTCCCAGTTTTGAACTAGTCAGTTGTTCCATATATGGTACTAATTGTTGCTTCCTAACTCATACATAGGTTTGGAGAGACAGGTAAGGCGGTCTGGTACACCCATATCTTTATTTCCACAGTTAGTTGCGATCCACAGAGTAGTGGAGCCTTTTGAGTAGTCAATGAAACAGAAGTAGATGTTCTTCTGCAATTCCCTTGCTTTCTCCATGATCCAATGAATGTTGGTAATTTCACCTCTGGTTCCTTTGCCTTTTCTAAACCCTGTTTATACATCTGGAAGTTCTCAGTTCATGTAATGTTAAAGCCTAGAAAACTGCATCTTTACATTTGTTTACATTTCTCTCCACTGCAAATGGTGCCATATATGGTCTGTAAGTGTATGTGTAATTTTTGATAAATTTTAACTCTCTATAATAGATTTGTGTATATTTTATGGTAGTAAATGATAAGAGAGACTTGTATCTACATGTATTCTATGCATTCATTATACTTTTATCTTAATTTTTTCTATATTTCTGGGCTACACAGTTTCTCTGAGTTTCATCAGATTGTTGCAAATCTCCACAAAATTTTCCAATATATTTATCAGGAAAAATTCAAGTGGACCCCCACAGTTCAAACCCATACTGCTCAAGGGTCAACTGTACTTTGATATCCAGTGTTTAAGGGATTTACTCACTCAGAAGTTAAATCAAAATAGTTAATTTCCCAGGAAAGCACAATTTGAAATTTAGAATAAAAATAAATATGAAAACTTACTTTGGTCCAAGATTTAACCATCCAGCAAAGTACAAATGTACAGTACAATGACTTGATAGTCACAAATCTGTTGAGAACATATGACTAATGGCAGGAAGTATTTTGTAGGTATTCCACAGTAAATCCATTTTTAAGACATATCACATTCAAAAAAGCTTGATTAAGCTTTTATCATAATCCTCAGATTATAAACTTTCACTGGTCTAAATAAAATATACAGAATCTAAAAAAAAAATAAAAAATAAATAAAATATACAGATTCTACCATTCATCTGTTCACTTTAGCATTACATATGAAATAGTATCAGTTACATATACTGGTGATAAAATATAAATAATAAACAATATATCATATACTTATGTACTTACAAATATTAAGAAATCATTAACAAAGTTTTCTCCTCAGAAATAGAAGTCCATTTTGCTTCCAACTTTAAATAAAGAAATACTAAAAATAAAGCCTTTGAAAAGATAAATAGCAGGGTCTCAGAGATTTTTTAAACAAACTCTTGTAATGAGAACCAGACAATTAGCATAAGACTTGGAGGTGGTAGGAGGAGATAAGAGAACAAGAGAATGTCAGGTTCATATGGAACTTTCAAGGACATCGAAGCTGATCAGCTTTTGAAGCATGGATCCTTTCTATAACACCATGCAAAGTGTTCATTAAGCCAACCTACTGACTGATCAAGGGTTCACTGCTCACCAACGCAGCCACTTCTCTCTTAAAACACTAGAAAGCTTTCCTTATATTGAGCTAATACATGCCTCTCATTCTCCGTCACCCACAGGCATCCAGAACAACTCCAGCTCCTTCCCTCTACGGCCTCTCCTACGGGATAGCTGTCAAAATTACTAGTTAGTCTCAATGAATCTTTTTATTTACATTCCTTTGTTGTTCAACTACATTTTTCAATTAAAAATTGTAGTCTTACCATATCACACTACTAGTTAATACCCAATTTGTTAATGTTTCTCTGAAAGTGCATACATGCTCAGTTTCTCAGTCGTGTCCAACTCTTTGCAACACCTGGACTGTAGCCCACCAGGATCCTCTGTCCATGGAATTTTCCAGGTAAGAATACTGGAGTGGATTGCCATTGTCTACTCCAGGGTGCGGGGAGCCGGCCTGACTGCTCAGGCCACTTCTCGGCCCTGAGAGAGATCTAAGAGGTCCCTCTCTGTCCCGCCACCCCTGATTTATTAAAGTGCAAATTGGCCTTTCTCACCTCCCTCAAGGAAATCGCTGCAGCCACCATTTGCCCATTTTCCTGACTCTGATAAGATTATCGGGCTCCTGTGAATGGTTTATGTCTAGGTAGTCTTTAACCGATTGTAAGACGCTGGTGCCATGCTCTGCTGGAGTTAAGATAAAACTCCTGAGCTAAAACTAGTGTCTGCAGTTCTGCACGTATGCAAGTCTTTGATCTAAAATTTGGTGAATCCTGTTAGCATATATATGTATGTTACCCCTCAATAAAGTCGTCGGAATCAGTCACAAGCTGACTCCGTCCCTCTCAACCCCATCTTTCCGAGTCTTTTATTTCTCAGGTGCTCTGGTGATTGTGTCCTCGACCTGTTCGTTTTGCCGGCAGGTCCGGCACCAGGGGAATCTTTCCGACCCAAGGATTGAATCTGCTGCATCATCTGCATTGGCAGGCAGATTCTTTACCACTGAGCCACCTGTGGGACCTATAAAAGAACACTATATTGCTAGACTTGCCCCAAAATGGAAAGAGCAAAGTAATACTTTCCCTCTCCATTCTAGATACCACACATCTATTCTTGCAGCCCAAGATTATACTCACTGTTTCCATGGCTATGTCACATACATTGATTCAAACTGAGCTTTAATGCTGACTAAAACTTTAGCCTTATTTTGTCAACTAAAAATTGTCACTCATCATCTGCCTCTACAAGGATGAAGTCACTAGCCACTGCAGTTTCTGACCTCCAACATGCCCCAAAAGGAGTTTAGGGTGGAAATCAGGTATGAGGCATTCTGTGATCTGGGAAAAACTGGCAGAAAACACCTTCAGATAAAAGATTTCATGAGCCCAATTTCTTGCATCTTCTCATATCCAGAAAAGCACTAAAATCATTAACAGAGACACCTGCTCTTCATGACTAGCAGCCACCTTCTTCCAAATGTGTGATTGGTTACTTCTATCCCTCTTCACCAGAATCACATATATATTGACATCCCCTCCTCCACCTCTATGGAGCACCACCTCCCGGGCTATAGTCATCATTTTGCTCCAAATAACTCTTAACTCACAATTCTCACATTGTGCATTTTTTTCAGTCGACAAATTATTCATTTACTCAACAGATATTTATGTAATTCTCAGTGGTAAAGAATCTGCCTGCAATGCAGGAGACCCGTGTTTGATCGTTGGGTGGGGAAGATCCTTTGGAGAAGGAGATGGCAACCCACTCCAGTGTTTTTGCCTGGAAAATCCCATGGACAGAGGTGCCTGGCAGGCTTTAGTCCACGGGGTCACAAAAGAATCAGACTCCACTTAGCAACTAAACAATAAAAAACAATAAAAAAAATTGTACTGAAAGTATATTACAATACTAGGAACAGTTATGAAAAAATCAGTGAGCTATAATTAAAAGAGGTTGAGACCTGGGCCCAAGCCCCACTTCATCCAGCTAAAACTGTGGGAAAGAACACTTGTTAGAGCTACTCAATTTTCATAACAGGATAACTATCTTGCTAGATCCTGGTCACAGTTCCAAAACACATGAATAGGCCTTCAGCCAGAAATTTAGAATACCAGCACTCCAGGTTTATCCAGTTCCCTTCCAAATACCTACTGAGAGAAGAAATGTTTAAAGAAGATAGGTCCAAAGCTTTAAAAATTCAGTCCTTGGTTAATGTTGAATTACCAGAGAGCTACATGTTAGGAACCAACCACATACCATTCTGATCACCTTCAGGGAGTTGCATTTAATACTTTGTCCTAACCTTTAACAGATTATTGTAAGAAGTAACCATGTGAAAGTCACAACTGCATTATGTTTTAAAGCTGCTAATACCATCCATTTTGCTAATGAGTTCCTTTTACTGCTAGAAAAGGCTTTGTTTCTCTGAGGAATGAGATGTTTCTACAGTTCTAACAATGGAAATCATCAGAATGTTTTATACATTTTTTAAGAAATAAGTTTTACAGAGAGAAAAGTAAGTTTATAAGAAATAATGAGAAAAAATGCCATTTAATACATGAACAAATATCAAGAAATATTTGTATTTCCTGCTTCATCAGCAACTAGGAAAGAGTACAAGAAAGCAGTATGGATAATTCAAATTGGGTCTTACTAAATTTATTATTAATTAAGTGAAAGATCATTATTCAGTTTCCTCTATATTTCCTCTTCCCAAATAATCAGGCCCAATAACTTACTTTTCCCAATGACAAAGGTTCTAAGATCTCATGAACGTAAGAACTATCTAGAGAATTTCTTTAAGAAATTTACAATTTTAAATAAACTCCCCATGTCACTTGGGAAGCAAGTGAGCCACATAATACATTCTGAGAACCCTCTTCCAGGACTAACTTTCGAATCACTTGAATCAACTCTTCTCACTCATCTCTGGGCTCTCTGTTGTCTCTCTTGGTCCCTCTAAAAACCTGGTGACCAACGGTATAATGAGTATTCTTACGAAGGGTCATACTAAAGCAGAGAAGATGAAAAGATTATGTACCTACTCTTATGCAGCACAACCACGTTCACTTTAATACATCCTGGTGTTGATAGGCATGTTCACAAAGGCAATGCTTCACTTTGACTGTCCGATTGAGGTCACTTATTTTGACTCTCTTGAGAAATGAGAGCTAAAAATGCATTAAAGTAGGTCCAAACCACAATCAAATGAAACTATGAAGAGCACTGCATGGGACCTTTTTCTCAATTGAACCAGTTGCAATCTTTTTTTAAAATATAATCTATTCTACTTTTAAAATTAAGAATTTTCCTTTGAATAGAAAATCTGGCAACCTCCTTCAGTAAAATTATTCTTCCTGAAAGTAAGACCTTTTTGTTATAATTTTTTAATTATTTATGATGATTTTAAATTCAAACAATACCACTTTCAGAATATCTACAGGCAAGTCACCTGTTGTCATAAAGGACTCAGGGAATAGATTTATAATCAATCAAAATATTACAGGCAAGAGTAAAGAAGCTTTATTGTTGCTCTCCAGCTCACCATCACCATTTCATGGATGAACAAATCATTCCATGACAGAAACTGATGTTATACCATAAAGTTCTCTACCTGGACCATCTATATGATTTTTCAAAAGAAACATTGGAAAAACTAAACATGACCAATCGCTTACAGTATGCCAACTGAAAATTCACAGTAAATGTCTACATAAAAGGTTCAGGTACTCATTTAAGTTACCAAGGTCAATCTAAAAGTTACTGCTTTCAAGCTATTTCTTACTTACAAAAACTCCAACCCTACACACATTCTATCATGACTAAATTAACTTTAGATAAAAAAGCATTTTCAAAGAACAAGTTGAGATATCCAAGGCAGAAATTCAGAGTCTGAAAAATGAGTGATTTTACTCAGAAAATGTCCAGATAGAAATTCTTTAAGTCTTTAGATTTGAGAGAAATCAAGCTAAGACCAGTTGGGGCATGATTCACTCTCCTATGCTACTTGCATTTTCTATCTGGTATGTTTTTAATTTTATAAATTTCATGTTGTCTCCATGGTTACCCGTGCTTAATCATAACAAGAACCTGGTCTATACATAGGAATTAATATTTCCCTATGAACTGCACATACAAAATTGCTCAAAACCTCTCTATACTTTTGCAATGACTGTTTTTCACTTCTAAGCAAAGATTTTCAAAAGGTTCTTTTTCTTTTCTTTTCTTTCTTTTTAAATTTTGTACATTATATGGACTTCAGTAATCTCATAATAGTTAAGATTTGCTAACACATCACAATCTGTGTTACTTTACATATGATGTCTATGCCCATCAGTAAGTAGTCTTCTGAGATTCAGTCAGACATACCTTAATTTTTAAAAAATATTTTTTGTATATACCTATAAAAGTCTAAATCAATTAACAAATTAGGTGAATACCGGTAATCATTCATTCACCAAACTAGAGCCTAGAGGGAAGTATATAAACATCAATAACTCCTCAGTGACTCACCACAGTTAGGTTTCCTAAGCAACACTGGAACACTTTATTTCTAAGAAAATTAAAATGCAGTTTGATGATGTGGACTTTTCCACATGAAAGCATGTGGGCAATGATTAACAGGCAGACTTTGTCAAACTTCCTAGGTTCATATCCTAACTCACGTATGTGACCTTAGACAAATTATTTAACCATGCCTCAGTTTCCACATCTGTATCAGGGGATAATAATAGTATCTCCCTCAGAGGATTATTTTAGGGACTAAAGGGATCTACACTGATTAATGTGTAGAATAGCTCCTGACACATTAGTTACTATTTAAACATTTATTAAATATAAATCAATCAAAGTCTTACCCCATGTATCATGAAAACCTGCTTTCTAAGAAAATCTTTTTTTCCCATGAGAAATATTTTTTTCACCCTCCCATAAGGCAAGATAGTCCTGACTTTAAATTTTCTTATGCAATACTTAAATGTTATCTGATCAGCTAGTCCCATATCTATGAAAGTTCCAGGCACTGACCACATCGAGCATTTTATGTATCACTTCATTTAATCAACAATGAAAATCCTACAAAAGATTGGTGATCTTCCCATTACAGATGAGAAAACTCAGGTTTAAAGAAGTTAGATTAATTTGCACAAATTCACTGAGTTAGTAAGTGGCAGAGATGGATCTGCAGATGACATCTCCACAGTCAATGTTTTTAATCAGTCCATTACCATGGGTAAAGTACTACATAAAAAGATAATTTCACAGGACTTCCCTGGTGGTACAGTGACTAAGATTCCACACTCTCAACACTGGGGGCCCCGGTTCAATCTCTGGTCAGGGACTTAGATCCCACATGCCACACTTAAGAGCATGGTGTAACAAAGACCGAAGATCCTGTATGCTGCAACTAAGATCCAGCACAGCCAAACAAATATTTTTTAAAAAGAGATAATGTCACAACTTTTCAAAACTATAAATTTGTTCCATCCAGGTATTCTTAGTCTGTTCCTGGAACCCCAGCAATGTAAAATTTGAATTTGTCAGTGCCTGTGGGCATGGTTCCTCTGCTTCCTGAACACCACAGACTTGTGTATGTGATTGATTCTCACAGATTACTAAGGTTCTTCGGTGGAAATCAAGCCTACATGGGCAACAGGCTCTAGATGGTGCCTGGAACCATATGAAAAATGATCTTTTGCAGCTCGCCCATACATGTCTGTAAAATGCTGGCACTGGAGTGTTCAGACTCAGCAGGAGATTTTTCTGAAGCAGCTGAACAGCTTTGAAAAGTGCAGTTTATCTCATCCTGTTAGCCTAATGATTAGTCAGTTCTAATGCAGCAGTCTCAGTGATGAATGTCCTATTACTGATGGGAAATACTGACTAACTATGGGATGGCCTTTTTTAATTCTGAAGCTCCAATAAAATGTCTCCACTCACTTGGCTGGGCTCAATCACTAATGAGGAAGTCTGGGTTTTATGAACTTCCTGACACACACCAGTCACTGCAATATCTTGATGTCAGCCTATCCTGCCTTCCCTGATGGATCCCAGTAGCCCCTTCCTTCAGGGACTACCAATGACCCACTTCTAACAGTTAAAATAAGCAGAAGCAACTTGTTCAATCTTCTCTGAAACCACTTCTCAGTAATAACTGACATGAAATTTTGCCCTCTACCACTCAGATGTGTGTCTAAAGTAATGTTCTTTGTCTCTGAGTATCATTACCTAGGAGTAACCTCCTCTGTTTCAGTGAAGGATGGTATAAGCTTAGGTTCTCCTAAACTGAAAGACTAAATTCTGGATCTGATAACACTAGATATTTAATGCTGAAAGAGGAACTATATAGAAGCCTGCAGGAGCATTCAGACAACTTGGGCAGGAGGTGGGGGTATGGAATATGGCATTGCTTCAGAAGAGCTGTGGCTCATGTTGCTACCAAAGATGTTCACACGCAGAAACTGTAGCTAACAGATGCTTGGCACAGAAGAAGCTGCTCATCTCTGTAGCACTGCTAAGGAAATGATCATCTTTTTTAGAAGCGGGAACTACACATATACAACACAGCACTCATTGTCCTTGTCAGCGATCTAGACAAAACATCTAAATCTGAGTTACAGTTAGGAAATAATAGTTCGTTAAGATAGTTTACAGGCACATCATAAATAAAAAACAACTTCAGGTCAAACGAATAGAGGGGATCATTATACTCACTGTATCTCAGAAATTAATCCCTGCCTCTACATCACTTAATACTAGCAAATTCTAAGTTGACATTTCCAATTACAGTATACATTTATAAGCTAATGAAAACCACATATATGACCTTTGACTTAACAAGTCAAAGACAAACTTTAAAGAGAAACAAACATGATTTTTAAAGCTATTCAGCAAAATAGAGTTCTCTCATCCATGAAGATAAGCAAATTAGCTGTAAATAAAAGTTGTAAGAATAATGCTTATCCTCTTCAAACAGTGGACCTTACTGAAGCAAAGGAGGTAAGATAAAAATCTTGGTACCATGTTCAACACTGTGTTGAGTGCCATCTCTCAGGAGTAAGACAGAAATATTTCCTTCTGCCCTGCAAGCTCTGCAATTAATTATACCATTAAAAATCTATCAAGAGTAATAAGTTTCTGGGCTTCCCTGGTGTCTCAGGGGTAAAGAATCCGCCTGCCAACGAAGGTGGATACAAGGTTCCATCACTAGTCCAGGAAGAACCCACAGGTCATGGAGCAACTATGCCCATGCACAATAACTAGTGAACCCACACTCTAGAGCCTGTGCTCCACAAAGAAGAGTAGCCCCTGCTACCCACAACCAGAGAAAACCCTTTCACAACAACAAAGACCTAGCACAGTCAAAAATAAATAAATAAATAAAACCTTTTTAGACGGAGGGGATATATGTATACCTATGACTGATTCATGTTGAGGTTTGACAGAAAACAACAAAATTCTGTAAAACAATTATCCTTCGATTAAAAAATAAATTTAAAAAAAAAACAAAGAAAAAAAAGAGTAATACATTTCTCTGAGCCCACAGTCTCAATTATTATAATTCCCTTTTAGCAAAGCTTCTAATGCTGCCATTTCCTTTGCTGAAATTTATAGAAAAAGCAATGCAGAGTTATAGGTTAGCTGCTGTAACTAGAAATAGAATTCAAAAGTGTTTGTTTGTTGGGTTTTCTTCAGGTAGCCATTGAGTTCATTCCAGCTGAATGATTTCTTGGAGCTATTCACCCATATCTAGACACCTATATTTTCAAAACCCTTTTAACCCACTATGATGAATCAATGATGTGACAATCACTGAATAGAGAATATATTTTAAAGATAAATGTAACTACCAGTGGGTATGAAATAAATATTAAAATACCATCGAAGGAACAAACAGACAGCCTTTGCATAATAGGGGAATGTTTTCCAGTCAGCTCTGAAGCCAAAGCCTGCATGTATGCGTGTTAGGTTGCTTCAGCCATATCTGACTCTTTGCGACCCTGGGGACTATAGCTCCCCAGTCACCTCTGTTCAGGGGATTCTCTAAGAAAGAACACTGGAGTGGGTTGCCATACCTAAAATGCCTCTTTATCAAGGGAGTTCCACAGACATTTTTTATTTACCATGTTTGTCTGCAGAAGAGCATATTCAAAATGGAGAGAAGGCACATTTTGAAGACCCCATATTTCATGGATTTTATTAACAGCTGCTAAGTCACTTCAGTCATATCCGACTCTGTGCAACCCCATAGACGGCAGCCCACCAGGCTCCTCTGTCCCTGGGATTCTTCAGGCAAGAATACTGAAGTGGGTTTCCATTTCCTTCTCCAATGCATGCATGCATGCTAAGGCGCTTCAGTCGTGTCAGACTCTGTGCGACACCAAGGACAGCATCCCACCAGGTTCGCTGTCCACGGAAGTCTCCAGGCAAGAATATTAACAGCATATAGTAACAATAGCTAATATTTAATGAGGGCCTACTATATACCAGCCACTAATTCCAGAAATTAACTCATGTAATCCTCATAATTAAATTGCCAACATCCGCTGGATCATCGAAAAAGCAAGAGAGTTCCAGAAAAACATCTATTTCTGCTTTATGCCAAAGCCTTTGACTGTGTGGATCACAATAAACTATGGAAAACTCTGAAAGAGACAGGAATACCAGACCACCTGACCTGCCTCTTGAGAAACCTGTATGCAGATCAGGAAGCAACAATTAGAACTGGACATGGAACAACAGACTGGTTCCAAATAGGAAAAGGAGGACGTCAAGGCTATATATTGTCACCCTTCTTATTTAACTTATATGCAGAGTACATCATGAGAAATGCTTGGCTGGAGGAAGCACAAGCTGGAATCAAGATTGCCAGGAGAAACATGAATAATCTCAGATATGCAGATACCACCACCCTTATGGCAGAAAGTGAAGAAGAACTGAAGAGCCGCTTGATGAAAGTGAAAGAGGAGAGTGAAAAAGCTGGCTTAAAGCTCAACATTCAGGAAACTAAGATCATGGCATCTGGTCCCATCACTTCATGGGAAATAGATGGGGAGACAGTGGAAACAGTGGCTGACTTTATTTTGGGGGGCTCCAAAATCACTGCAGATGGTGACTGCAGCCATGAAACTAAAAGACGCTTACTCCTTGGAAGGAAAGTTATGATCAACCTAGACAGCATATTAAAAAGCAGAGACACCACTTTGCCAACAAAGGTCCATCTAGTCAAGGCTATGGTTTTTCCAGTGGTCATGTGTGAATGTGAGAGTTGGACTATAAAGAAAGCTGAGCGCCGAAGAATTGATGCTCTTGAACTGTGGTGCTGGAGAAGACTCTTGAGAGTCCCTTGTACTGCAAGGAGATCCAACCAGTCCATCCTAAAGGAGATCAGTCCTCAGTGTTCATTGGAAGGAATGATGTTGAAGCTGAAACTCCAATATTTTGGCCACCTGCTGCGAAGAGCTGATTCATTGGAAAAGACCCTGATGCTGGGAAAGATTGAGGGCAGGAGCAGAAGGGGATAACAGAGGATGAGATGGTTGGATGGCATCACCGACTCGATGGACATGGGTTTGGGTGGACTCTGGGAGTTGCTGATGGACAGAGAGGCCAGGCGTGCTGCAGTTCATGGGGTCAAAAAGAGTTGGACACGATTGAGCGATTGAACTGAACTAAACCCTCATAATATACATATGAAGTAGGTACTACTGTATCCCATATTACAGAAGGACAAGCTGAGTTTTACAAATGCTTACTGTCTGTTGTCATACATTTAACAAGCAGTAGAGCCAGAATTCTAATCAAGTGGCCTAATCCCAGAGGCCCTCTCAACCAGCAACTTGGTGAACAGAAATACAAATAAGAGAGAATTGGTACGTACTGAGCTCCGGTATCCTTTTGGTCACTAATTCTCATATTTTATTAAAGTAAAGTAAGTTTCAGAGAGATTAAGTAACTACTCAAATCCATGAAATCAGCCAGAGGAAAAGCTAATATTCCATATACTACATCACAGCACCTCTCCACAGCTTAAAGACTAAGTGACAGAAACAGAAGCAGAAATCTCACCTCAATTTGTTTATCAGTGTTTTTATAAGACAGTGATCAAGGAAATCTATCTGGAAGAGATGCTGGTAGGACCCAAAGGAAAACAATAAATAAGAATAAAATCAGCAAAACCAAGGGAGAAAGGATCTAAAACATTAGAGCACTGTAGTGTTGGGTGGGCGGGGTGTATGTGTGTATGTGTAAACTGTTTCATTCTGTTTTCAACTATTCCTTTTATTTTCTTGATGAAAACTTGAGTAGTTCTCAACTAGGAACAGTATCTCATCAAAGACTGTCTGGCAATAGTGAGGGCAGTTGATTCTCTTCATGATTGGGCAATTCTAGTTGCATTGAGCAGGCACAGGCTAAAGATGCTAAACATCCTGCAACATAATGTCAGCACAACAAAGCACTAACTCACCAAAAATGCCAATACTGCTCGTCCAGCAATAAAAAGTACTTAAAAGAAACCATTCCAGTATTGCTAAGAGAAAAATACACCATCCAGGTGGACTTACCAATTGTGCACCAAGTGGACAGAGGAATAAATAGGGACCATTATAGACAGGTTCCTAACAAAGTATGCTTCTGTTTTAGAAATGCTTTAGAAAAAGCATTTTACCATCCTGTGTCTTATATGTATGTAGACATAAAGTTTTGCTATTAATATGATAGAGAAAATATGTAAGACCTAAATTTTGAGTGAAGACTCAAAATAATCTCTGTCTAAATACCTTCACAGTTTAGCCCAAAAGCAGACTTCTTACTTATAAGGTAGTTTCTACTGTGAACAGTATAAAAGTGGCTAAACATTAATCAAAAAAATTTGATTCAATAAAAATTTGAATCAATAAAACCACAAAATTGGCATGTTTAAGAAATAGCAAAAAGATGAGTGTGATTCGACTGGAATGAGCATGAATGAATGAGTGACTGGTAGGCTGATGTTAGAAAGGCAGGCAGAGGCCAAAATGTGTAGGGCATATTGTGAGTCTTAATAAGGAGTGTGGACTTAAGCTTATTGTGATGGAACTTGAGAACTTTAAGCAAGAAATAAATGATCTGATTTATTTTTAAACCACTAGTTAGGGGAGTAAGAAAAGAAAACTGAGAACTAGGATACCATTCTACTTGGAAATTAGGGCTGTGATGAGACAAAAGCATATATAGCAACACCTTTGTTAAATTGCCTCATTACGGGAGATGCTGGTTTAAAAAGTTAACCAATTTTATTTTGAAATTACACAGGTCCAAAACATCCCTGCACAAACTTCTGCCACTCTTTTTCAGATAGGCCAAGTGATCTCTTAACATAATTTAAAGAAAAAGCATTTTACCACCTATAGACTCTTCAAAGTTAAAATTAGTCCATTATTTTCAATGCTGACACACCTAGAAACAAGTCTGCAATAATACTAAATTTGTTGTGGTCTCTGCTGACTTCAGCTAACTGAATAAACATATACAGAAAAATTAAATCCCCAAATTGTTCACACTAGAATGTAAGAGAATATTTTAAAATAGATCCTATTTCTAATATATGGCAACTCACTCCAGTATTCTTGCCTGGAGAATCTCATGGACAGAGCAGCCTGATAGGCTACAGTCCACGGGGTCGCAAAGAGTCGGACACGACTGAGCAACTTCACTTCACTTCACTTCAGAAAAGTACAAAACTAGAAGGGGCTCAAGGCAAGTAAGTCAAAGACAGAATTTGTTAAAATACCCAAGTTTTTTTAAAAAATAATCAAGTTTAGAGAAGCAATGCTGACTTTATTGTGTAATTATCAACAGACTTCCAATTCGCAACACACCTTGCTTTGGTTTATTTGACACTGCTTTGTCTCTCGTGGAATCCAGATGGCACATTTATTTATTCAAATAATTGTTATCAAACAACATTTCTGAGCACCTGCTGTGTGTGTGTTAGAAGCTAGCAATATAAAGCTTTGCTGTCAGTCCAGAAATTAGTAAAGTGTAAGAAAAAAGATGACCAATAGTAAAAAAAAAAAATCACATGCCAATTAGAGGCACTGAACTGAAATATACCTTCTGTGTCTGAGAGACTGAATCAGAGGGACTAAGCCACATCATTAAATAACTGATAATTTCTTGGGTGCCAAATAAATTTTCTAGTCAGTAAATGAGAGTTCAGAAGACTGGGTGACTAGAAAGGTTCAGTAAGGATTTCAAAGCTTGGATTGCAAGAAAGCCTTTCAGGAAGGCTTTCTTATGCAAATAATTTATATGCAAATAATTTATCCTTATGACTTAAAAGTAATAATTTACAACTTTCCCTATTTGGGGATATTTAGGGTGGGTATCACAAACACATGAGTGATAAGTCTCTAAAGTGTACCATACCCATACACTGCACTCCTTGAATGGGGAAACTCAGAACTCTAGAACCTGAATCCGAGATCTTAAGAATGTTTAACTTGTTTTTCCTTAAACTCCCTGTTTTTCCCTACAAACGTATTAAACGCTTTCCAAAACGTCTTATTAATCATACTTTCCCCCACTGCTTAAAAAGAATTAACAAATGTAATAAGACATTTAAAAGATGGTGTCAAAGGATTCCCTCCGTCAAAAATGTTAGAAGACGCTAGTTTAAATGTATCTGAAAGAGATGGCTTTGTTCCATCTCAATGCAGACTGAGGTGCATGCATTTCAGTCAGAGGACAAAAATTCTTGTGTGTCTTGAAACCTTGAACAGCATTAAAAAATAAAAAACACTTGCTGTCATTTATTGACCTTTTTTTTTTTTCAGTGAGCTTCCGTACAAATACACTACACGACTTTACCAGTAACAGGCTTGGCCACGTGAGGAAACCCGGGAGCTCGCTCCTCCTCGCCACTGGTACAGCGGGACCGTCATTCCGCAGCCAGTTACATGGAAGCGCGCCGGAGAATCCTGGGAGTTGTGGGCACCGGGGATTGTGGGAAATGTAGTTTGGAGAGCTCCGCCCTGCTCACCATTTCTGTAATGGCTGCTTCCTTGAAGGTAATGTACGAGCTTGTCTCCGAAGGCTCCTTAGCTTGCCCAGTATATTTGTCAAACGGGGCAAATTTGCACCTTGCCGGGCCAAAGCAGGGATTGTTTTTAAAGTCTTACTTTCAAGTCCTGGGACGAACTTGGTTTTCGGTTGACTTTTTTTTTTTTTTAGCCTTTTCTTTATAGGCGAACTAACCAACTTTTAAATCTAGTTCCCGTTTGAACAAACTGTTTGTCTTTAGTTATTACCCATTCTTCTCCCTTCCGTACAACCTCCCCGCTCTTCACTGACTCTAGATGCCTCTTTAAAATAATAATAATGTGTAATTTTTAAACTCTGCTACGCCCCTCTGATAGTAGGTGCTGTCACGTGGAATCTCTTAGCCTCAGCATCCGGAGCTGCTGGAAGGGAGTCAGATAGAATTAAGTACCGCCTTCTTTGGTAAGTCTTAACTATTTCCCCACGACTTCACAGCTATATGTTGTTTGACTTTGCTAGATTTGTCTGCATTTCCTGGATGGGAGAGATCCTAAGAAAATGTAATTTTCACTTACTAGGGCAGTTTCCAAGTTAGTGTCTTGTGCATCATCACCTATTTCTCTTACGTGCTACTGTTCAATTTCTGTTTTGTTGATACCCACAGTGTTGATGTTATACAGTGTGGAAAAATCGCTGGAGTCAGGAAATTATCATGAGAAAGGGAGATTAGCCTCAAATGACCATCTTTAATTACCGTTTACTTCCTAAAGGTTCTTTCACCATAAAATGAGTTGAGTCTGAATATAATTTATAAATTGTCCCTAATTGAAAAGGTTGCATGAACTGTTACTTATCATGTATTCATATTGTCATTTGAAAAGGTTGGAATTTTTAATGATTCCTTTTTTCCATGTTTTAATTTATAGAAATCTTCATCCTTCAAGAACCAGCCACATCATGATCTCAGTTTCAACACAGTTGTTCCTAGTCCTGTTTTCATTGCTTTTGGTGCTGCCTGTTGTTGAAGCAGTAGAAGCCGGAGATGCAATTGCTCTCTTGTTAGGTGTGATTCTCAGCATTACAGGCATTTGTGCTTGTCTGGGGGTGTATGCACGAAAAAGAAATGGACAAATGTGACTTTGAAGGGCCTCCTGAATCAAACCTTCCCCTGAAAACCTTTGTGCTATTGAGTTTCAGAACTGACCTTTGGTGTCTGAAAGTTCCCCAGAAACAGTTAATAGAGAAGTTTCATATTATTGGTTATTTTCCTATAAAAAGGAACAAATTGATATACTGTGTTAAAGGGAAAACAACATGTTTTTGTCACAACAGATAATGCACTGGAAAATGCCATCTGTAATTTGCATTTGCTGAAATTTGCATAAGTAATATTTCATAGTTTCAGAATTCTCAGTAGAAAGAAGGAAACTCTTGCCCAGAATCCTAGGAAATTGCCACTGTTCAGTTATAATCACTGCCTCCTGCATCATTGAGGAATTTTTTCTCTGTATTTTTATTGGATTTTTATTTTGTTATCTCCCAAGTTAGTACTGTACCTAGACGTTAAATACAGTTGGTCAGAAATTAAAACTTATCTCTGTTTGCGAAAAAGTTCAGAAAATGTGTTCAATGTATCTAACATTGAAATGGAGAGAAGATTTAATGTAAAAAAAAAAAAGAAGAAAACTTTATATTGACATTGAAATGGAGAAGAGATTTATTGTTTAACAAAAACAAAAAAATGTTTATATTAACTGAGTTACATCTCCATGGTGAGAAGTACTATGTTAAGTATAAACCTATTATGTAAGTTAATTTGTGGTGTTCATTTCTGTTTATTTCAGACTGTTTTTATCTCTGAACTTTTTATAAACTAAGTGGAGGCAAGTAGATGCCTTATGTTAACTGTGACTCCAGCTTTTAGAGATATAATCAGTGAAAAATGAGAAATGGGCAGCATCAAGGTAGAGATGAGGCCCCTGGTAGAGAATCCACAGATGCAGAAGGCAAATGTTATGGCATGTACTGATTTACACACAAACCACATGAGGCATACTCTCCCCATCCTTCCTACTTAAAGTGTCCTCACAGCAGCAGTGTCACCTAAGGACTTGTTAAAGCTGCAGTCTCAGGCACAGCCCCCTCCACCCCCAAACAATTGGATCAGAATCTGCTTTTGTTTCAAGAACCCAGGATAACTTTATACACATTCAAGTTTAAGAAGATTGTTCTAACTTGTTTGAATGCAAGGATCAAATAAGTTGATAAAAACTATTAGGTTCCTAGGTTCCTCTCCTGGTTGCATTGTAGGTTGGGGTATGGAATTCTTTGTTTAACAAGGGTCCACAGTGATTCCTTTGACTGTGTAGATACAGCCAACACAGAATTGTATGAGTAAATCAAACTGCTATGGGGTCTTAATGAAAGCAGGTAGTCACATTTTTTTCCTAAACTAATGCATTATCCATTCTCTAGCTCTCCAGGTAACATTGGGACCCTTAATTTTGATCAGAAAACAGGCAATAGCAATCTAAATTCCTTTGTATGCATTTCTCCAGATATGAGCTGACCTGACTTGCAGGAAAGATTTGGTGGGGGGTACAAAGAATGAGGGACAGCCACACACTAAAGACAGAAACCACATGTATCTGTTTTTGTCATAGCTGTTTTTGTTTGTTTGTTTTCCCACCAAAGAAAACAGTCTTTTATTCTGATAAATTGGTTGTTATACATTGAGTAATAGAAAATTTTTTAAATTTTTATTGGAGTTCAGTTGATTTATAACAACTGTTTTGCATATCTTTTTTTTTTGAAGATGGAAAAAGAAATGCAGATTGTGGGACAGTTTGTCCTATCTCTTATATACCAGCCTACTGGTACTGAGGTAAAGAGGCTGTTGCTGCATCCTTGTGTGTCTGAACTTTTCCATTGTCATTGGAAGAAATCCTACCTAAAGCACAGGAAAGCCTGTTTTTGTCTTTACTGGAAGCTCAGGTGGCACATGACAGTTCATAAAATGGTTTTAAAGGTAGGGGAAACCTAATGCTTGCTTGTGTGCGTGCTCAGTCATATCTGAATCTGTGACCCCATGGACTGTAGCCTGCCAGGCTGGGCTTCCCTGGTGGCTCAGCGGCAAAGAATCAGTCTGCTAGTGCAGGAGATGCAGGTTTGATCCCTGGGTCAGGAAGATCCCCTGGAGAAAGAAATGACAACCCACTCCAGTATTCTTGCCCGGGAAATCCCATGAACAGAGGAGCCTCGGGGGCTACAGTCCCTGGGGTGGCAAAGAATCAGACATGACTTAGCATTGGACAGAGACGGTCAGTCATGCCCTACTCTGTGACCCCATGCACTGTTGCCCTCCAGGCTCCTCTGTCCATGGGATTCTCCAGACAAGAATACTAGAGTGGGTTGTCATTTTCTCTTCCAAGGGGATCTTCCCAACCCAGGAATCGAATCCATGTCTCCTGCATTGGCAAGTGTATTCTTTATCACTGAGCCACCTGGAAAGCCTTAAAATACATTTTAAATCACAGTGCATTGGTTATTTAGTCACCAACAGATAGTATTTTTTTAAATGTTCAAAATAAGATTACAGGCAAACATTCTTTAATGAGCCTGTATTTCTACAAGTGCCTAAAAGGAATTAGAAACTGCCATTTTTCTATTTTCTCCTTAACAATAGAGAATTGTGAGGCGACTTTCAGTAATTTTGATGTATATGATGAGGAATACCTTCTCTAGTTCTTTTCTATCTAGGTTGGAGTATATCATTTTGCCTGAAGAGAGCAGAAACTCTTATGGTCACTCTAAAGGTTTTGTGAGCCACCAGCTGTCTTGAGAATCTGATGAAAGCCATGGTCGTTTCCCTAGAAAAATGCACATACATGCTGGCATCTTTTGATTAATTTCAGGGAGTTCACAGAGCTGAAGTCCATCTAGAAATCCCAAATTACAAAATTTGCTATTTCCTTTTTTTTTCATTTTAGTTTCCTTATAATTCTGAGATTCTTTCACTTGCTCTGAGGGTAATACCTGCTGTGGAGCAATTATAGGAAGAATGGGATAAGCAAATGTCCCCTGGGTGCCCAGCATAATTTGTAGACATCTAGTAAATGCTCTGTATATATTAGCTCAAGTTAAAAAGAAGACTAATAGCTAAAATCAGCAAGAAACGCTGGTTGCCGACCCATTCATCCAATGCCAAAAATCAGTGCCTCTCCTGTATCATTTCTCTCTGGTGCTTTCAAGATGTCTTTTTCTCCTTTCTTAGTTTTTAAAAGGTGATGTGTATGTCTTGGCGTAAATATCTTTGGGTTTATCCTGTCTGAGATTCACTCAACTTGAACCTATAGGTTTATGTCTTTTCCCCAAATGTAGGTGATTTTTAGCCATTATTTTTTCAAATGCTCTTTCAGCCATATATACTTATTTCCTTCTAGGACTCTGCTTTATAACTGCTAGACAGAGTTAAAAGTCCTAGGGGAACCTCTTTACTGTTCCTTGCTTGCCCTCCGCTGACCCTGCAGGTAGGGTACCTTGAGGCTATTCGAAGGGAGTAGAAGTTCAGACTCCCCACATGGTCTCCACTGGCCCATGGCCATGTCTAAGCACATTACATTTCTGGGTCACCAGCTTTTCCAGTCCTACTCAGAGATCTATGAGACAAGAAGAAAATCTAGAGAATTCATACCGTATTTTCTGTTCCTGGGGTCACTAGGTAGTCTGCCTTCTTTCTTCTGAATTTTATATGCATTTTATAAATAGTATCTGAGATTTTTAGCTATATTTAGCAGTAGAAATAGGGGGGAAAAAAAGAGGCCTACTGCATCTTCCTGGAAGTCCAAGTCTCCTGAGTGCATATTTAAAGAGTGGGGGGATTAAAGTACCAGGTAAACCATCAGTTCAAGGAATTTTCACTCAGAGACCTTGGTCCTGTGATCGCTCACATTTACCCTCCCCTTTTCACCCATCGAATATTACTTTTACCCGATAAGCTCAGTCAAGAATGCAGGAGTACAGATGAAGTTTACAAAATGATCTGTATCCGTGCTTTGACTCAGCATTGCCAGTGCAAATGGAAACTTTTTGAAAAACTATACCAAATGTACCAACTGTGAAGGAACCAGCCAAGCCTAGGAAATCTCAGTAGCTACATGTCACATGCACCTTCACCCTCTTAGGCTTTCTAAGCTCTGCAGAAGTTTGTCAAATGCCATGTCCAACTTTTGAGTGTAACAAAAGTGGTGTAGATATATTAGCCTGTGGCACATGATGAAGGGAGAATACTCTGAATAGGAGAGAATCTCCAAACCAATCTCTCCCCAGAGACACATATCAGCCTCTTTGGTGGTATCACAATAGGGATTAAGAGCCCAAGCTCTGGAATCCAGTAGATCTCAATAGATAGCCAGATTCCATCACTTAAAATGTGATCTTGGACAAGTCAATTTCTTTTAAATTTCTGCCTCCCTATCTGTTAAATGGGGAAAAATACTACTTCCCTCATAGATAGGTGAGGAATACATGAAATAAGGACTATTAAAGACCTGGCATGCTAGATGTTGTTATAATTGATATTTGGAGACAATTTCTAGACACAAGTGGGAAAAAAAACTACTAACCTCAATTTTGTGCTTATATATAAAGAGGGTGTCTTTGGGAAGTTATTAGAAACAAATCCCTTATTAAACAGTTCATTTATATTTTAATTTTGACATTTACTTTAAGTCTGTTTTCTTTATTATAGTTTCTCCCTCATCACTATAAGCTTACAAATTGCTAAAACTCAAAGACATCTATAAAGAAAAGAAAATTTGGCTTCTCTAAAGTTTTCTCAGACTGTCTTCTCTGTACCTGAGTCTCTTGAGAAAAAGAAAAAGGAAAAAAAAAATTGAATCCGTTTTAGTAATTCCTAATGTGCTCAACCATGGGTCTTTTCTAAGTGACATGATGAAAGCTTAGCAACTGCCCAGATCATTTAAGGAGATGCAAGGAATTTGCCTCTGTCTTTCAGGAAAATAGAAAATCTAGTCCATATTCCATTAAGAAACAGGAAAATAAAAGATCCAGTCCATATTCCATCAAGAAAAATATTCTTAACATATCACATTAGAAGTCATATAAGCACCATAAAGTGTGTTTAATGCTTGTTTTCTTCTTGGGGAGTGTGGAGGAAGCTCTTATTTTAACTTAACCCCAAAGAGGATTTTTATTCCTAGGTGAGAATATGCCCAAATCAATAAGCATGTGTGCAGAATAGCACATATAAGATTTTATTTTTCCTAATTTTTAGTAATGTCATTTGTCTGAATTGCTTCTGTGATTAATATACATTTAACATCTAAAAATAAAAGGCAGACCAGAAAAATATGACTGGTATAAAATGCTAAAATGCGATTAGTAGTATGAAAGCTACAATACCCTTTTCACACATATTTGCACTGAATCTACTGTATAAGGGGGGGGAAGTTTTGGAAATACTGGCACTTGATAATGTGAAATAAAATTATGAAATTTTATATATAAGAGAGTTTATTTTTAAAGGGCTAATCATGAAGTACTTTGTTAAACATTGGGATTATAAATACCATATTTCTCAATGTTAATTAAGATAATTATGCTCTGGATAAATGTATGTAGATCACTTAACAAAAGAATTTAGAAGCCAACATGATGGCCAAGACCAGAAACTATAACATTCCATTTCAGATGATTTGTCAGAACAACTCTTTTAATTTTTTGTCACAGAAGTTACCAGGGCATTGTGATACCTACATAAAACAATTTTATGGGTCCTGTGATGACATGTGCCCACTTTCAGTTGTTTAATCAACATTTTTTTAAGACATCATCAGTACAATGTAGAAAGAAATTAATCAACTACCAGGCAATTGACCTTGAGCCAATAACTTAATCTCCACAATTTTTTCATCTTAAAATTAGCCATCAGTAATCTCTAAAAGGCTTCCTAATGATAGAAATGTGTTGCTCCATATAAAGAGTTTTCCTAATTTCAAAAACAACAAGGTCTAATGAGTTAAAAATACTCTAATTACCCATTTTCATATGGCTGCATGAGGAGGAGTTCCTCTTCAGATTCCTCAGTGAAAAACTAGTCTAGTCATTTGGTACATTTTTGGATTTCAATTTAGTGAAGCGGGGGCAGTTCATTTTCTGTACTGAACGAGTATGATTAGGGATTGTCTCAAGAAGGAAGAGTAAAAACAGACGGTAGCCCTGCCACTCCCACTCACAGCAAAGAGCACACACACTAACTGAAGTCAACTAGGCAGGATCCAGGAGCAAGCAACCTTGAAATTTCATGTTTTCAGTCCCTATGGCACTGCTGGGGAGACTCAGCTATTAGACACCATCTTCCCAGTGGCCACGACAGACATCCAAGAGGGTGTGTGGCCCCTTCCTCTCCCTCACACCCCACATCCAGTCCGTCTGTTAAGTCTTACGGAGCCCACCTCCAAACTCTGCCTAGGATCACCCACTTCTCTCCATCCTCAAGGCTCCTACCCAAGTTCAGACCACCTTCATGATGTGGATGAGATCTTGTCTTCTGACCTCCCATTTTAACCCTCTGCGATCTTCTAAACACAACAACCATGGTAAACTTCTTAAAACACAGACCTGATCCTGTTACATACCAGCTCAAGGCTCATTAGCAGATTTCTTAGTTTTATGAAATCCTTAACAAATCTTGGCTTCCCTCGTAGCTCAGTCAGTAAAGAATCTGCCTGCAGTGCAGGAGACCGGGGTTCGATCCCTGGGTTGGGAAGATCCCCTGGAGAAGAAAATGGCAACCCACTCCAGTATCCTTGCCTGGAAAATCTCATGGACAGAGGAGCCTGATGGGCTGCAGTCCATGGGTCACAAAGAGTCGGGCACAACTGAGCAACTAACGCTTACACTTACTTAACAAACGTCAGCACTATTAACCCTATTTCCTCCCCTATTTTTCCAGTCTCCTCTCGGACCATGACCCTCAGTTTATTTTACATTCTAGCTTTCAGCCACATTAAAACTTCCCTTCCCAGAAAGCACCATGTATGTTCCTTTTCTCTCTCTCTCTCTCTCTCTCTCCACCCCTTACCACTATTCCCTTTGTCTGCATATTCCTTCCTCTGCCTGGCCTAGTTTTCCCAGTTCACCTGCTTTATTCCTAACATCTTAGACTTAAGCAGTACTTCTTTAGGATGTCTTCCCTGACCCATCCTCTCCAAACTATGCAGCCCACTATATGCTCACACAGCATTCTTTACATCTCCATCAGGCACTCTGTATTTGAATCTCTACTTATCTCAACCCACCTCAACCCCATCTCAGAATTCTAAGTTCTATGAAGACAGGGACTATATCATTAATATACTGTTGTATTCCTGTTTTCAAGTACAATGCCTGTCAAATAGAAATTGCTGCTCACTTATTCAATGAATTTATGATACAAAGCTAATATATTAAAGGGATGTCCCAGCCAAGGATACACAGTGGATCATGGCATCCTCTCACTTGGCTTGTGTGTGCCGTCATCCTCAGTACAGTGCTACCACCCTTTCAGATTTTGCCCAGGACGGCCCTGAGAGTCATTGCAAGGTCTTAACATTTTCTTGAGCATCTAAATTATAATTACAGGACATAATTTTAATAAGTTTTAATATGTAGTATAGCTAGTTGATCTGAATGGCTGGAAACATTATTTATAAAATCTTGCATGTGTGTACATGTTTAATGACATGTCTAATTTAGTTTAGAAAGAATCCACTATTTTGAAACACAAGATGATCTCCCCTGTTTACTTCTCAATTCCTTTATTCATACTGCCGGAATTACCATAGTCAAATGCCTTTCCATGCCTCTGTGCTTACATTTCATTTGCTTTATAAGTGTCCTCTTCTTCATTGAAGCCTTTCCAGAAGGAGTTAATAATATCTGTCTTCCAGAGTCCATAGGTCAGTGCTCATACCTGTACTACTGCATTTGTTGTAGTCTTGTTTTATGATTATTTAGATTCTTATTGTCCCTTTTGTACCACCAGCCCCACCAACCTCTCCCATTCACATCCATCCCTGCCCTTGTCACCTTTATCTTAAATTTCTTGAAATCAAGATTGTGTCTTTTATCATTGTAAGTACTAACATATCTTGTCTATGCTGTTAGAAGTTTCCGTAAGTACTTATTATTTGTGCATTGAATTTATTTCCTAAGTAATCCTGAAGAACAAATTAAATGGTAGCACTGAATAAACAAGTCTATATGCTAACAAAGGTATGATATTGAAACTAATATTATTGCTTTTTAATAATATTTCAGGTTGGGAGTTTTTATACACAAATGTGTGAACTCTATCTGTCTGAAAGCAGTTCATGTTTACTCTAAATGTCATCCATTGAAAAACATCCACTGTGAAGTAATCACAAGACAGTTGTCAACACACGAGTTCTTAGGTTAGGCTACCATAGTTGATATCAAAGCCTACATTTCATTTTCATTTGGATGAGAAGCCTTTATTGACAAAAATTTAAAAAGAGAAAAAATACCTGTAGCCCAAAATCTTTCTATGTTTCCAAAGATAACTCTCAAATAGAGTCCCAAATAGGGTTCTACTTTTCACCCTTAGTCATGGCAAGTGGATCAGGTAGCTACTCTATGATTTCACCTTGCTGTTGTGTTGGAACTTTGACTTGAGCCCTATGACTTTCCACTTCTGAATAGTAAATCAATTCATTGATCTGGTATCACTAAAGGTACAAAGAAGCAATGAAAGTCATTTTAAAAAATATCAACAATATCATTCACAGCTAAGCACCATGGATGAGGTCATGAGTGCTCAGTTGCTTAGTCGTGTCTGACTTTTTGTAACCCCATGGGCTATAGCCTGCCAGTCTCCTCTGTCCGTGGGATTATCCAGGCAAGAATACTAGAGTGGGTTGCCATTCCATAAATAGAAACAACAACCACTTGGGGAGCTAACTTTTTAATTGTCTGGGAGCTCTGTACTCTCATATTTTATAGATGAAGACACTAATGCTTGGAGAGGTAAGTTATTTGGAGAAGTAAAGTTACACAATTTGATATAATGAATGACAAGTGACTTCAAAGTAACAAATGATTTTTTCCTATAACTTATAAACCAAGTTAACTAGTTGTTACACTTTGTAATGTATTACTTTTTTAACTAAAAAAAAATTATGAAACAGCGTGCAATAACAATATGGTATAATAACAAAATGATCCATACCAGCTGTCCTTGGTAAAACCATTCTCACTTTTCCATGCCACTTTTCACGAGCTTAACAAAACTGTGATAGAGGATATCTACCATTTGGTTTTCCAGCATTTGTTTAACATTTAAGTGCTTAATGGATATTTTAACAACCAAATAATATTTCATCACATACATTTGCCATCATTTATTCAGAAACAAATGTTTAAATAATGCTGGGCACGTCAGTACTATCCAACATCTTGCCATTTTTTGATGACACTGTACTGTGATAAGAAAAAAGGCAGTTCTTGCCAGTTGCCAAATAGATACTCACATCCTTTGAATCAGCCTGGAATTAACCTCCCTGGTGGCTCAGCCGGTAAAGAATCCACCAGCAATGTGGTATGACCTGGGTTTGATTCCTGAGTTGGGAAGATCCCCTGGAGGAGGGAACAGCTACCCACTCCAGTATTCTGGCCTGGAGAATTCCATGGACAGAGGAGCTTGGACAAAGGAGCAGGCAGGCTATAGTCCATGTGGACACAAAGAGTCAGACACAACTGAGCGACTTTCACACACACACATAGTTGATTTACAATAGTATATTAGTTTCAGGCATACAGGTCAGGAAGCAACAGTTAGAACAGGACATGAAACAACAGACTGGTTCCAAATAGGAAAAGGAGAACGTCAAGGCTGTATATTGTCACCCTGCTTATTTAACTTCTATGCAGAGTACATCATGAGAAACTCTGGACCAGAGGAAGCACAAGCTGGAATCAAGATTGCCAGGAGAAATATCAATAACCTTAGATAGGCAGATGACACCACCCTTATGGCAGAGAGGAAGAACTAAAGAGCCTCTTGATGAAAGTGAAAGAGGAGAGTGAAAAAGTTGGCTTAAAGCTTAACATTCAGAAAACTAAGATCATGGCATCTGGTCCCATCACTTCATGGCAAATAGATGGGGGAATAGTGGAAACAGTGGCTGACTTTATTTTTCTGGGCTCCAGAATCACTGCAGATGGTGATTGCAGCCAGGAAATTAAAAGACACTTACTCCTTGAAAGGAAAGTTATGACCAACCTAGACAGCATATTAAAAAGCAGAGACATTACTTTGTCAACAAAGGTCCATCTAGTCAAGTCTATGGTTTTTCTAGTAGTCATGTATGGATGTGAGAGTTGGACCATAAAGAAAGCTGAGCACTGAAGAATTGATGCTTTTGAACTGTGGTATTGGAGAAGACTCTTGAGAGTCCGTTGGACTGCAAGGAGATCCAACCAGTCCATCCTGAAGGAGATCAGTCCCGGGTGTTCATCGGAAGGACTGATGTTGAAGCTGAAACTCCAATGCTTTGGCCATTTGATGTGAAGAGCTGACTCATTTGAAAAGACCCTGATGCTGGGAAAGATTGAGGGCAGGAGGAGAAGGGGATGACAGGATGAGATGGTTGGATGGCATCACCGACTCAATGGACATGGGTTTGGGTGGACTCCGGGAGTTGCTGATGGACAGAGAGGCCTGGCATGCTATGGTTCATGGGTTTGCAAAGAGTTGGACACGACTGAACAACTGAACTGAATTTCAGGTATATAATACAGTAGTGATTCAACATTTTTATATATTATACTCCATTTGAAGTTATAAAATATTAGCTGTATATCCTTGTACCTTATTTATTTCATATATAGTAATTTGTACCTCTTAAAATCCCCTACCACTGTCTCTGCCCTTCCCTCTCTCCACTGGTAGCCATTAGTTTGTTCTTTGTATCTGTCTTTTTCTGTTTTCTTACATTCATTCATTTTAGTTTTTAGATTTTATGTTTAAGTGATAACATACAATATCTGTTTTTCTCTGACTTATTTCAGGAAGCAAAATACCCTTCAGATCTATCCATGTTTTTGCAAATAGCAAATTTTCATTATTTTTTATGACTGAGCAGTATTCCATCGTGTTGTTCAGTGACTAAGTTGTGTCCAATTCTTTGCGACTCCATAGACTGTAACACACCAGGCTTCTCTGTCCTTTACTATCTCCTAGAGTTTGCTAAAATTCATGTCCATTGAGTTGGTGATGCTATCTAACCATCTCATCCTCTGCTGCCTCCTTCTCCTCCTGCCCTCAATCTTTCCCAGCATCAGGGTCTTTTCCAGTGAGTCAGCTATTCACATCAGGCAGCCAAAGTGTTGGAGCTTCAACTTTAGCATCCATCCTTCCAATGAACATTCAGGGTTGATTTCCTCTAGGACTGACTGGTTTGATCTCCTTGCTGTACAAGGGACTCTCAAGAGTCTTCTTTAACATCACATTTCAAAAGTATCAATTCTTCAGTGCTCAGCCTTCTTTATGGTCCAACTCTCACATCTATACATGACTACTGGAAAAACTATATGTGTATGTATGTGTGTATATATATACCACATCTTTATCCATTCATCTGTTGATGGACATTTCAGCTGCTTCTATATCTTGACAATTATAAATGATGCAGCTATTAACATTGGGGTGCAGGTATCTTCAAATTAGTGTCTTCATTTCCTTCAGATATATACTCAGGAGTGTAATTGCTGGACCATATGGTAATTCTATTTTTAATTGTTTGAGGAATGTCCATACTGTCCTCAATAGTGGGTACACCAATTTCTCCACATCGACACCAGCATTTGTTATTTGTGGTCTTTTTGATGATAATCATTCTCACAGGTGTGAAGTAGAAATTTATTTTTAAATATTAATTTTTAGATAATTCAATAGACAGAAATGTGTACACAAATATATTTATAATAAATCTGTTATCTTGAATCTCTAAAGAAGCCATATTTTCAAAAATGGGGGACTGGAGAATTCCCTGTGGTCCAGTGGTTAGAACTCTGTGCTTCCAATGCAGGGGGCACAGATTCAATCCCTGGTTGGGGAACAGAGATCCTGCATGGTGCACAGTGTGGCCAAAAACAAAGAAGGATGGTTGAGGTTACTGTATGTAGTTACTGTATAGTTCCAGAAATGCTCGTGGTCTAGCTTTATAAAAGATTGTTTGAGATCTAAATGTGGAAGGAAAGGTTTCTACCCAGGGAGAGAAGGTAGCAAATCTCTTAAGAGAAGAGGCCCAGAGTCATTGTGTACTTTTATAATAAGCAGTCTATAATTGGGAGCACATGAAATGAAAAGAAAAATAATTATATGTTCTTGAATATTCATTTTCAAGATTATTCTTTTTGTTTTCATAGTTGAAATTAAGCATTACTTGTCCAGTGATCCCTACATTTATTAATTGTTAGTGGTCAATAGTAAGGATAGCTATCAAGAAATCCTATTAATTTGATCACTATCTGTGTGTGCTCAGTCGTGTACAACTCTTTGTGACCACATAGACAGTAGCCTGCCAGTCTCCTCTGTCCATGGAATTTTCCAGGCAAGAATACTGGAATGGGTTGCCGTTTCCTTCTCCAGAGGATCTTCCCAGCCCAGGGATCAAATCCTCATCTCATGTATTGGCAGGCAGATTCTCTACCACTGTACCACCTAAGAAGCCCAATTTGATCATTATTAAAATAATAAACAGCAAACCACACAGTTAAGTGTTTCTTTCCTCGGTGTCATTGCTAAGTGATAGAAGTTTATGGCTAAGAAAGGCCCTGTGATATAATGAAAAGAGCACAAAGTGAGGAATCAAGGAGATAAGGACCCCAGTTCTGACTGTAATGCAAACAGACTAGACGTCCCTGGGCAGGTCACTTACAAGTTAAGGTGGGCCTCATTTTGTTGATGTGTAAAAGGAAAATATAATCATCCTGAAACCATCCCCCCTCTCCTTGGTCCATGGAAAAACTGTCTTCCATGAAACCAGTCCCTGGTGCCAAAAAGGTTGGGGAAACCACTGGCTTAAATGACAAAATAAAGGATTTCATAGGAAATAAGAAATATAATCTATTGTATTTGGTAACCTGGAAAAAATTCAAGTAGAATCAAAATAAAATTCAAATTAGTAGCATTAGCATAAAAATATAAAATCAGAACAAGGAAGGAGCACTTCATGATTTTATATTATGTTGGCGGTTGCTAATTTGTGTATATGTTTAATCTTTCTTACTAAAATTGGCATAAATAGTTGCTATGGTGGTTTTTTATGTGAATGAAAGCACTCTAAGTTCCTCTCCTATCCTTGGGCCTGATAAGGGAGCCTACATCTCATTGTACTCAAATGACAGAATTCAAAAATAAAAGAAATGAGGAAGGAAGAAAAAGAGAGAAGAAAGGCAGCTATTCTATTTAAGAGAATCCAATTGTCTTATTAAAAATCTTTTACTATAATGAGTAATTGTATGGAGAAAAGAAATTTTAGTTATGTTTTTGTTTGCTATGAAAGCAAAAAAAAAAAAAAAAAAAGATACTTGATCCAATTTACAAGGCTGTTACAGTGGCTTTAGGGAGAGGCTGGTGGTTTTGTCAAGGGAGCCTCAAGGAGGGACTGATAACAGTTAGACTGTTTTCCTCATACCTCTCTGCTACTCATTTACTATCGTCTTAAATTTTTTTCTTGCTCTTTTCATACCTTAATGTTCATTTATTCTTGAAGTCTCAGACTTTGGCCTTCTCTTCTGTCTTTCTTAGAAAATTCCTTTCTCCGTTTTACTTCCCTCAGAGGATGACCCCAAGGCTTCATTTTGGGCAGACAACTCCAGATGGCTGACCCTGACTCCACACTCCAGTTGAAGACAGACTAGCATTTATAAATGATGTTATGTGAATGGCTGGCTGTTACTTCATGCTCCTTTGCTAAAATTAAACTTCTCTGCCTGTCAAAACTGGATGCTTTGTCTGATTTCTCTCTCTCCCTGTGTGTGTCTGTGTCTGCGTCTGTGTATGTTTCTGTGTGTGTGTACCCATCAATCTACTACCAGCCAAGTTTGAACTTGTTCTGCTCTCATATCCAGGCAATAGTTCTGACCTGCCTTGGTTCCTTCTCATCACAATTCTTTCTGTTGACTGCTCTATCACTCTAGTACTCACACCTGGACCATTTTTCACAAAATCAAATATGAGGGGGTTATATGGACTAAAGCAGTGTTTCTCACCGTGCTAATTAGACATCTAGGCCCACAGAGCTGCCTTGGCAGCTGCCCAATCAAACAGTAAAAGACCAACAGAGTATGATTCCAGCCCCAATCCCACTTCACTCTGAGCAGCTCCATTGTCTGTTTTATGTGCAAATTCCAAGTATGATCTTATCTGAAAAAACCTGTGCTATTACCTCAAGGAAGAAAAGTTCCAAAACCACTGTTTTGTAACTTTTTAAGGCCCTTTTTACCTCTAAAATTCAAGTCCTGTGAAATACAGTAATACAATTACTAAGACAGAATCTTAAAAATTCCTAGTTAAACTTCTATTTATTAATGTACATCTTTAGATCAATTCTGGCTCTTGTAATTTAAAAGGTTTGAATAAATTTAAGGTAAAAATATAGAAGTTATTCTGGATTTGCTGACAGTCAACAGGGGGAGAGTTTAATAAGCCTCTAAGAGTCCATAGCATCTATGAAGAAGTAGGGAAACATCTCTAAGACAGCACATACTCTGAAGTGCATAGGATTTTAGCCTTCTTCCCAAATGTAAGTACATTGTGATAATACAATTTCCATAGCCCATCTGTATTTAAACAGTGACTGAATCTATGAAAAGAGAGTTTCCAGGCTCCTATGTTCCATGACAATTTGAACTTTTAGGGACTTTTTCTTTCTGCTTCATGCAACTTTGAAATAGCAAATAAACAAATAGCAAGTGTCCCTTTGGAGAGTGAAACCAGCTTGTATGGCCTTCAAGGTGTGGAAGATGGAATGTAGTACAGTGGGTTCTTGGTATTTAGGTCCGAAGATTAGATGCTGAGAGAAACCAGGCAAGAGGGGAACCCCAGAGCCATACCTCACAGTAGGGCCACAGAGGCTTTATGGGGCTTCAAGTCTTGGCAACTGATTTTTCTTTTCAAGTCAGATTATCAACATAACGTTTATGTACCTGATTAACTCTCAGTATGGGAATTCACTTCAAGCTTTTTATTCTATTAATATATGTGTCTATATGTAAAGATGGGACTTCCCAGGTGGCTCAGTGTTAAAGAATCCACCTGCCAATGTAGGAAACTCAGGTTTGATCCCTGGTCCAGGAAGATTCCCTGGAGAAAGAAATGGCAACCCACTCCAATTTTCTTGCCTGGAAAAACCCCTTGGACAGAGGAGCCTGGTGGGCTAGAGATCATGGAGACGCACAGAGTCGGACATGACTTAGAGACTGATCAACAACAACAATAAGTAAAGGCTTTAGGCTTGATGGCTCAGAGCTGGTTTCACACTGCCAATGTGGTATGTCTGAATTAAGGTGCCCTATAAGTGCTGCAAAATACATATTGGACTTCGGAGACTTAAGTGATAAAAAAATACATAAAATATCTCTTTAACACTTTTGGATTATTATATATTGACCTAATATTTTGGATATATTGGTTTAAACAATATGTATTGCTATAGTTTTACTTGCTTCTTTTTACATTTTAATTTTGGCTACTAGGAAATTTAAAATTATGTATATGGCTCACAGTAAATATCTCTGGACTGGTTTAAATGCTAGAGTCAGACTTAGTATAAGAAAAACTTCAATCAAGTTTCTGGTTTTACCACTTTTTAATCTCACCTTTTCCATTGACCTAGGTTTTTATATAATTCTGTGCTTCAAGTTTCCTCACCAGTAGAGTGAATCATGCAACCTATTTTATATGGTTTTGTGGAGATCAAGTAAGTGAATAATGCAAAGAACAACACCTGCCACATTATAAGCACCATGTAGCTATTCATTATTCCTATCTCCAAACTTTTTTTTTTTTTTTGTATTAAAAGGAGAATAATACTTTGTAGGATGGGGTTGGAATGCAATAGAATAATGTATCATAGATTAATTTATAAATTATAAAAACTAGGTAAATATTGCTAACTGTTCATCTCCAAAAAGTAATAAATCTGTGCAATCCTGGTGGTCCTTTCAAAGTTTCAGTCTTCCAGGATAAACATGAGTTCAGCTCTTGTAGTCCTTCACCCCAGGGTATCAGAATATTGGCCTACTGTACATATTTTTTATGTTCTATTGCAGGCTATGTTCAAAATGAGTTTTAATTAACAGTCAAAAAAACTCAGGATTCTCAAAGTTGTGTATTTACACATATACTGGACATTGAACTTGTTCTCTTGCTAATTTTAATACTGCCTAGTTTTTAAGTTGACTTTGAGCTTTCTAGAACATGTTATACTTTAGAATTATTTGAACATATTACATGAAAAAGTGTTTGGCCACAATATATAGTATGACTCCTGAGGGGAAGGACAAGACTATTGTTTAATTGATTTTCAAAAGTACCACTTGGAGATTTAGTAGGAGAAATAGATAGAAAAAGCATTTAATTCTTAGTTATGATGATGCTTTTAATGGAAATATTTACCCCACTAATAGTTACTAATGCCTAATATATGGAACCCACTCCAGTATTCTCGCCTGGGAAATTCCATGGAGAGAGGTGCCTAGTGGGCTACAGTCCATGGGGTCGCAAAATCGGACACTACAGAGCACCGCACACACACAGTCCTGAATTATTTTTTACCCAAAAGGAACTCTTTGGCTAAAACCTATGTTTCTATCACTTGAAAATTCATGCAATTATTTTAGGCTTCCCTTGTGACTCAAACAGTAAAGAACCTGCCTGCAATGCAGGAGACCTGCAGGGTTTGCTCCCTGGGTTGAGAAGATCCCCTGGAGAAGAGAATGGCTACCCAGTTCAATATTCTTGCCTAGGAAATCCTATGGACAGAGGAGTCTGGCGGGCTACAGTCCATGGAGTCGCAAAAAGTCAGACACAGCTGAGCAACTAACACACACTATATGCCAGGTACTATTCTAGACACCAGGGACACAAAGATAATCAGCAGAATTTTGCCTTCATGGAGCTATGCAGTATTAAAAATATTGAGAGAGAAATTTAAATATCGAGCATATTGTATATGCCCAAGATAAAGGGTGATGGCATCAATCCTGTCTTGTTTTTTGTTTTTTTTTTACTTTTTAGTAAAACATCCTTCTGAACATAGTCTGTAAGTAGAATCAAACCTTCAGCCCTTCTCTTCACCAAATGTCAATGTATGTATGGTCTTCTTGAAACCCCAGCAGAAATCTCACCAATTCAATGCCAGATGGCACAAAAACAAACCATTTATAGAAAGGATTACAAGTAGGCTATATACAAAAGTGCTGTCTCTGCATGAGTCCTAGTTTTTCAACTAAGTGCCAAGGATTTATGTGCTTAATTCCCATTAGAATTTATGGAAATTAACAGTGCATGGATGGAGGGAAAGAATCTTTAACTGGAAGGTGAAATCTTGAAGAGCCCCAAGATAAAAGCGCACATTTTACATATGTTGTTCATAAGGGTCTTTTAAAGTTAAATTTTAGAACTGTTTATGTTGTAAGTGGGGAAGCAGATTAAGCATGTGCTGACTTGGCTTAACAGAGGCTGAATGCATGATGCAGTGGAAAACATTTCCTGGGCTGGATATTTACAGACAAACTTTGGTTTTTTTCTTGACTCAAGAACTTACAAGCTTTGTTTGGGTGTAGAAGGGCCAATGAATGTGAAACTGTTTTATATAATGCTAATCAATAAATACACCTAGATCTGCACACAGTGTGTGTGCTGTGTGCTAAGTCCCTTCAGTAATGTCTGACTCATTGCTCCACCATGGACTGTAGCCAGTCAGGCTCCTCTGTCCATGGGATTCTCCTGTCAAGAAACTGGAGTGGGTTACCATGCCCTCCTCAGGGGGATCTTCCTTACCCAGGGATCGAACCTGCATCTCTTATGTCTCCTGCATTGGCAGGCAGTTTCTTTACCACTAGTGCCATCTGGGAACCCCCTTGCACACAGTATATATACCTGAACCAGTGAATAACTAATAAATAGAAAATTTTAGATTTTAAATGATGGAATTTTTGTTTTTAATTAACCAACAAGCTTTGTTATAAAAAGAAATGCAAGGGTCCATAGTTCCATTGGAAGAAACCTGATAGTAAAGACCTGGAAGCTTTAAAATACTTCTCATTGTTAAAGGATTTAATACAAGTAGAATAAAATGACAGCAGTCATGGTGCTATGTGCCACAATCCCATAGTGACCAGAGGAGACACTACACCAACTAAAACTGTCAGAAATTTCTACATTAAGAATTCTCAGATTCCTTAAAAAACTGGAAATAGAACTGCCATATGACCCAGCAATCCCACTGCTGGGCATACACACCAAGGAAACCAGAATTGAAAGAGACATGTGTACCTCAGTGTTCATCGCAACACTGTTTACAATAGCCAGGACACGGAAGCAACCTAGAGGTCCATCGGCAGATGAATGGATAAGAAGGCTGTGGTACATATACACAACGGAATATTACTCAGCCATTAAAAAGAATGCATTTGAATCAGTTCTAATGGGGTGGATGAAACTGGAGCCTATTATACAGAGTGAAGTAAATCAGAAAGAAAAACACCAATACAGTATACTAACGCATATATATAGAATTTAGAAAGATGGTAACAATGACCCTATATGCAAGACAGCAAAAGAGACACAGATGTAAAGAACAGTCTTTTGGACTCTATGGGAGAAGGCAATGGTGGGATGATTTGAGAGAATAGCATTGAAACATGTATATTATCATACGTGAAATAGATTGCCAGTCCAGGTTTGATGCATGAGACAGGGCGCTCAGGGCTGGTGCACTAGGATGACCCTGAGGGATGGGATGGGGAGGGAGGTGGGAGGGGGGTTCAGGATGGGGAACACGTGTACAACCATGGCTGATTCATGTCAATGTATGGCAGAAACCACTACAATATTGTAAAGTAATTAGCCTCCAATTAAAATAAATAAATAAATAAAGAGAATTCTCTTTTACCTGGACCATGTATGGATGTGAGAATTGGACTGTGAAGAAAGCTGAGCACCGAAAAACTGATGCTTTTGAACTGTGGTGTTGGAGAAGACTCTTGAGAGTCCCTTGGACTGCAAGGAGATGCAACCAGTCCATCCTAAAGGAGATCAGTCCTGGGTGTTCATTGGAAGAACTGATGCTGATGCTGAAACTCCAATACTTTGGTCACCTCATGCGAAGGGTTGACTCATTGGAAAAGACCCTGATGCTGGGAAGGATTGGGGGCAGGAGGAGAAGAGGACAACAGAGGATGAGATGGCTAGATGGCATCACCGACTGGATGGACATGAGTTTGAGTAAACTGCAGGAGTTTGTGATGGATAGGGAGGCCTGGTGTGCTGCGATTCATGGGGTCGCAAAGAGTCAGACACGACTGAGCGACTGAACTGAACTGAACTGAACTGAACTGAACATTGATGTGTATCTCTTACTTAAATTCCTTGCTCAAACAACCAGCAAGTACAATCATAGCTCTAATCTACAGTTTTAATTGGGATTAAGTGACATGAAATCCATAGTCAAAATATATTTCAAATATTAGAACTCTTGACATGGAACCATTTCCATCTCCACCTTTTAAGCCTGTTTACCGGCCCACTTCTATACATCACAGTGACATTCAAGGAGATTGTGAGTAACAGCTAATAGTAATGATTACAGAGTTTTTAGGTTTAAGACATCTGGTATTTTGAATCTCTATAAACAAATTTCACAGTTTTCATAATTTATGCAAGAAATATTATTCCTCATACCCCATGGAAATGATTAATGACCCATTAACAATAGCTGTCCCAGAGAAACAACTGCTAAAAATCACATACCAACTGCCAATACAGGATGCCATGATTCTAGATCAGATAAAGGAGAAAGGTAATCTCAACCAAATTATATACAGTGAAACTGTATACACCCACTCCCAGGTCATTACTACCTACTGAAAGTGAGCTACCATCCTGTTTCAAGTTGCTGGAAGCAATATTCTATGCACTCCTTGTTCCAGATGTTACAAACTCTATCCTCAGTTCTGGCCTTAGTTCAAGCTAAGAGGACTTACAGGGTGATTTAGCTTTTTTATTGTATTCAATTAATAAGATGAATCAGCACTACTGTATAGAAAAAACTCTCATATTCAATTCTAATTTATGCCTGGTAAAGGAGGGAAATTAATATCTTCTAAAAAGAAGACAATAAAGTGCAAGAAAAGATAACCCTGATTTTTAACTAAGAGTAATATCACCCATGTGAAGTCTTTTCTAAGTATGTAAATGGCCAGTTTCTGTTTCAACTCTTTTTCTGTCTATTCTACACATAATTATGAAAATCCATTTGCAAAACTGAGTAAAGAGTATTCATCATTTAAAATTTTCCTTTTATATTATCAAGTTTTCACTTCTGAATTGATAAATCAGATTTAAATTTGTTTTCAGGATACACCACCGTTATGACTGTTAAAAAGTTAGTGATTCTAAGTCTGAAGTCAGATAACAGCTAAGATATTTTGTCATATATTTGAGTACCAGATTAAGAGCTCAAAGCATAAATTTTTGCTCTTGGCTCATACTGCATGAGAGACATTGTTATTAAAAACCAGTTTGAAATTACTAAGAAGTAAGACAAATAAGGAATCATGTAAATGCTAGTGTAATATGGCTAAGAAGCAAACAAAATTTCCCCAAACCCCGAGTAAATCCTTGGCCAAGAAAAGTTTCTGCCCATAATACAAACAATTATCCCAGCCTTATTAAGTTAAGGAAACATAGAGTTCAGCTGCGCCTGTGTCACTGTTTGGTTTTGTTTTCTTTTTCTCTTCTTTTTCTTTTGTGTCCTCCTCACAGTGCCTCGCAGAGCACCCTTCATGCTGTTGCTGTTCAGTAACCAGTCGTGTTCGACTGTGACTCCATGGACCGCAGCACGCCAGGCTTCCCTGTCCTTCACTCTCTCCCAGAGTTTACTCAAACGGATGTCCAGTGAGATGGGGATGCCATCCAACTATCTCAATCCTCTGTAGCCCCCTTCTCTTCCACCCTCAATCTTTCCCAGCATCAGGGTCTTTTCCAATGAATCAGCTCTTTGCATCAGGTGACCAAAGTGTTTGAGATTCAGTTTCAGTATCAATCCTTCCAATATTCAGGGTTGATTTCCTTTAGGATTGACTGGTTTGATCTTGCTGTCCAAGTGACTCTCAAGAGTCTTCTCCAGCACCACAATTCAACATCCACAAGTCATAATCACCCATTCAACCAAAAGTATGGAATGCCCTCTATGTGCCAGATGTGGTCACCAGGGAAGAACAGGGCAAAACAAGATAATGTCTGAACTCTCATATACTGATGGAGACTGATGTTTACAGAAGGAATGAAGCAATGTTGTGCCAGGACTTATTCTTATGTCCTTTTTAATGTAAAATTAGGTAGATATCACACACTTTTACCAAATGTTAACCAAGTTAAAGAAGTAAACATGTTTATGAAGTATGGGAATTTTGGTTTTGTCTTTGTTTTATAAAATTATTACTCTGTATAGAGAAAATTAAAAGGTGTAAAAGATTAGGAGAAATGAAAGTGAAAGGGCTAGCCAGAAAATCATAATGCAGGACTGGAGGGTTAATTTCAGAAGCTCTTAAATTAGAGTCTAAGGTAACATTCTTTATTTTCAGCCATGCTTTAATGATGCCCATTTATCAAAAAGCTAAACACCACAAAAGCTTAAATAACAATAATCTGCTCATACCTATCATATAACTGGTGCTTATAATAATGGCCTTAATGCACTGTATCATTGAGGTAACCTCTGAGTAATCAAAGAAAAGAATGCCTTAGACTTCTTGAGTTTTTTAAATTATATTGCATTTTTATTCTGTGAAAATTTATAATCCATATAAGATATGTGTGACTCTTCATTAACCTGAATATTAAATTACACTTCCCAATTCTTAATTATTTTATGAGCACTCGCTTTGCTCTCCTACCTTCCTCCAACACACACACACACACACGCACCACACTTACTCTCATGCTATACCCACATAGGTCACTTTTCTTTTTTACATGGTTGAAAGTAACTACATTAAAAAAATAAAAAAGACAAAGAAGGAGACAATTTAAAATATTTTAATAGACCAAGGACCTTTGATCAAATCTTTAAAGTTTTACCAGACATGGTAGGGAAACTTGCATTTTCTTTCATTCACAGGATTACATTTAAATAATGTGTAGTAGAAGAAGAGTTTTAAAGACTTCCAGAAGAAAAAGGCATGCTATGCTTATTTAAATAACATTCTGTTCACAAAACATCAAGAGAATTCATTAAAACCTTTATCACTAACAGTACTGTCATTAATAGCAAAATAGTTTCTGAGTCTGACCTTATAAAGCGCTAAACCTGTGCCCCTCATTTATTAATTCTTTTCAATCTGACTTACTTTTCTGAAACTGCTCTCTCCAAGGTTGCTAATGATTTCCTTACCACCAGATCCAATAATATCTTCTAACCCCTCATCCTTTTAAAACCTCCTAGATATAATATATACTGATGACCACTCCCTCCTTGGAATTCTTTTCTCCCTCAGGGTCTGTGACACTGGTGCTTCTTCCTTTCATTTTCTTCTAGCTCTGGTTCTTCCATGTTCCTTCTTGTTTCCTAACGTAGGCATTCTTTTTGTTTTTTAGTTTGTCCAGAAAGAGAAGAATGGGCCTGTTTGTTTACTTATTTAACCTCAACTTTATCTATCAATGGGCTTCCCTGGTGGCTCAGACAAAAAGAATCTGCCTGCAATGCAGAGACCCAGGTTCAATCCCTGGTTTGGGAAGATACCCTGGAGAAGGAAATGGCAGCCCACTCCAGTGTTCTTATCTGGAGAATCCCAAGGACAGAGGAGCCTGGCACACAGGGTCACAAAGAATTGGACATGACTGACCAACACTTTCACTTTATCTCTCAAGAGTCTCTCTTGGCACTGTTATCCAACAGTTAACCTACTTCCACCATCACCTACCTATAAGTGCTTCCTGAATCTGTGGTCTTCACTTCCAACTGCATGTATGACATCAGCTTTTAAATGTTCCACCAGCATTTCACATTCAATCTGTCTAAAATTAACTCCTTATCTTCCTTACCAAACCAGGCCCATCTTTTTTTTTTTTTTTTTTAAATTTTTTTATTAGTTGGAGGCTAATTGCTTCACAACATTTCAGTGGGTTTTGTCATACATTGATATGAATCAGCCATAGATTTACACCTATTCCCCATCCCGATCCCCCCTCCCATCTCCCTCTCCACCCGATTCCTCTGGGTCTTCCCAGTGCACCAGGCCGGAGCACTTGTCTCATGCATCCCACCTGGGCTGGTGATCTGTTTCACCATAGATAGTATACATGCTGTTCTTTTGAAACATCCCACCCTCACCTTCTCCCACAGAGTTCAAAAGTCTGTTCTGTATTTCTGTGTCTCTTTTTCTGTTTTGCATATAGGGTTATCGTTACCATCTTTCTAAATTCCATATATATGTGTTAGTATGCTGTAATGTTCTTTATCTTTCTGGCTTACTTCACTCTGTATAAGGGGCTCCAGTTTCATCCATCTCATTAGGACTGGTTCAAATGAATTCTTTTTGACGGCTGAGTAAAATTCCATGGTGTATATGTACCACAGCTTCCTTATCCATTCATCTGCTGATGGGCATCTAGGTTGCTTCCATGTCCTAGCTGTTGTAAACAGTGCTGCGATGAACATTGGGGTGCACGTGTCTCTTTCAGATCTGGTTTCCTCAGTGTGTATGCCCAGAAGTGGGATTGCTGGGTCATATGGCAGTTCTATTTCCAGTTTTTTAAGGAATCTCCACACTGTTTTCCATAGTGGCTGTACTAGTTTGCATTCCCACCAACAGTGTAAGAGGGTTCCCTTTTCTCCACAGCCTCTCCAGCATTTATTGCTTGTAGACTTTTGGATAGCAGCCATCCTGACTGGTGTGTAATGGTACCTCATTGTGGTTTTGATTTGCATTTCTCTAATAATGAGTGATGTTGAGCACCTTTTCATGTGTTTGTTAGCCATCTGTATGTCTTCTTTGGAGAAATGTCTGTTTAGTTCTCTGGCCCATTTTTTGATTGGGTCATTTATTTTTCTGGAATTGAGCTGCAGGAGTTGCTTGTATATTTTTGAGATTAATCCTTTGTCTGTTTCTTCATTTGCTATTATTTTCTCCCAATCTGAGGGCTGTCTTTTCACCTTACTTATAGTTTCTTTTGTAGTGCAAAAGCTTTTAAGTTTCATTAGATCCCATTTGTTTAGTTTTGCTTTTATTTCCAATATTCTGGGAGGTGGGTCATAGAGGATCTTGCTGTGATTTATGTCGGAGGCAGGCCCATCTTTTTTAACTTTTGCTCCCCCACATTAGGGCTTCCCTGATGTTTCAGTAAGTAAAGAAACTGCCCGAAATTCAGGAGACCCAGGTTTGATCCCTGGGTCAGGAAGATTACCTGGAGAAAGGAATGGCAACCCAGTCCAGTATTCTTGCCTGGAGAATTCCATGGACAGAGGAGCCTAGTGGACTACAGCAGTCCATGGGGTTGCTGAGTCAGACAGGACTAAGCCACTAACACTTCCACTTTCACTTTCCCCCTAGTTAACGGCATCTCTTACCTCTCAGTTACCCAAGCTCCAAACCTTAGACTCAATTCTTATTCCTCAATTTCCTTTGCTTACCTGTCTAATCATACCTCCTCTTACCCCGGATCTATCCCTTTGTTTCTGTTCATTCTACCTCTTCTACTTTTAACCAGTTCAGGCTTCCCCTATACTGATGCGACTGCTGCACACCAATCCCATCTCTTAATTTTTCACTTCATGCAAGATCTAGCATAGTGATTTCTACAGAGTAACCTCAACAAATGTTTGTTAAATGAATTAAATAAAGGAAAAAGTTTTCAGAGAGCATGAAATTGTGAACAATAAAGATCAGAAAAGGTAAACTGCTAAGTTTTAAAAGCCTGGATATTAAATTGGGAAGAAAGGTCTTAGAGATGCTAACTTTAAAATTCTAAATATATTAACACTTGGTGGCCTGTTTTGTGACAGAGTAAAGAGAAAAATCTGACAAATGAATTTCTTTTATCATTTTGGAAAGAAACATGACATAGTCTTAATCCTTTAAATTTCCTTTAAATTCTAAAGAAATTTCACTGAGGTATTCACAATTATGGTTATTCAAAATTCCAGAGGTATGATTTTTAAAACCTTAGTGGCAATCTTTTAGGTATAGTATATTCTTTCGTAATTTTGTTCGTCAAGCAGAATTCCCAAAGCCCTAACTTTCAGTAACTTAGATGTCAGTATGAAAAAGGTCTTTTTTTTTTGGCCACAGATTAGGAGGTGAAAACCATTTTTAAAATATAAATGCATACTCTCCCTTTCTGTTGGTCACTTGTTCTAGGTTAGTGAATTTTTTAAAATAATCTATTAAAAAATGTTTCTGTACAAAAATCCCTGGTGAGAGTCATTCTTATCAAGATAATTTCCAGAAATTTTATGGAAGCTTCTTTTTCATATATAGCTTTTTAGTAACATTTGGGACTATCAAATATACACATTTTTAAATGTTTAGTGACAGCTTTAAAATGGAGAGATAGTGCTTTAAACGAATGACTGCAAAATCTTTAGAAATGTATCTGAGCCTATCATTCTCTGCATTTGGGAAGGATTGTTTACTTCCTGACACACATTTTCACATAATGCATAGAATGAAAATCCTGCATTTGTCTATCATGAGATTGTGCATTTGGCAAAAATCTGAAATGTCTGATAAAAGAAGATAATTGCTACTTGAAATAGAAATTATATATATTTATTATAAGAACCAAATTAAACAGATTGCATCAGTCTTCCTAATCCATTGATCAATATAGTAAATATCATATGCCAAGAGCTTGAAAATTTCTACATTTCTTCAAACTTTTAGAGTCCTTCAAATGCAGGGTATATAGTATTTTGCTGTTTGCTTTGTCTCTTTACTCTTAAACTGACAATCAATTTTTCTAAGTTTGGTGATATAAGGAATCAAAAAGAAATTAGCTACCAACAAATAATGTTATGATCTGAACAACTGAAGTGATAATTTTCTATCTGAGAATTTGTAGATGATATAAAACTTTTGACTATTACTGTATTAAACATACTTTTAAAAAAAAACCCTGTTGGTGGAAGATGCAGACTTCAATGTTTTCTCCAGTGGAGTTAATGAACTAAATGGAAAATATCTCATTAATTTCTTAAACCCCCTTGTGAGGCAAGAAAATGACATTCTCATCTAACAGCTGGAAAAACCAAACTAGTAGATGTAACTGCACTCAACTGCAAAGGAAAATAGTAGCTTTAATATACCCTGAGTTGTGGATATGAAAGAATACTGCATACGTGTAACCCCTCCCTTATTTTTAAGGAATCAATACCTGCTTCTTGAAATTTAAGGAAAGTTAAACTCTTGGAACTTGGCCATATACCTTTTTGCAGAGTAAATTATTGTCTCAAAGGCAGGCTGTGCAGTCACCCTTTAAATTTACTTTTAAGTTTTTCCCTAATCCATACAACCTAAGATTGGGCATATCATGGATTTTCAGCAAACTTACTTGTCACTTATCCTATAGATTTTTTAAAACTGTAAAAATTCAGGAAATAATAACTCTTTGCAAAGTACATTGGGACAGTAATTGGGAAGTAACAAATAACAAATTGAATTGATTTGTAGTTCCACAGAAATGAATTTGACATTTCACTTACAAGTTGCAAACCAATGTATAGTTTTAAACACTTCTGAATTTCCTTGTTTTGTGAAAAAGTAGAATGTTTCACTAGAATGGAAATGCCCTCAAGTTATTTCCAGTACTGCTGTAGAATTGATTTTTCTAGTTTAAGAGAATGCCAGAGTTAGGTCATACACACACACACACACACACACATATACATACATATATATATTAATAATTGTCTATTTCTCTTAACTGAGTTTAAGACATGGCAAAACAAATCAGGAAAATATAACTTTGTTTCAGTATTACCAACATAGGGCTTTGTGTAATGACTGTGACATCATGACAGTGAAGTATTCATTTTTAAGCTTTAAACCAGAGAAAGCTTTACCTTGGTATGTCCAATAGAAATACAATATGCAAATTAGCCCATATTATCTGTATGCTGATTGGCTTGAGTTCCCCCGAATGTCACAATCTCACCACCCAGCAATGAGGTATTTTACTGCTGTCTGGAGATCAAATTATTGCTGTACGGAAGATCTTTATTTTTTCTGTTTCATTAACAGATTATTATAAAGCAATGAGCATGCAGGAGGAGAAGCAGATCTTTTACCTTGGGAATTAATGAAAGCATTTCTGATCATTTTTTTGGAGATGGGGAATTGTTTAAAATCTTGTACCACCCGCACAAATTCTTCTGAAATGGTAAAATAAGGAAATGAACGATTCCAGAGACATCCTTAAGCACCCAGGTGTCAGGCTATGTGCTGTCTTGTGATATCATCGGACCTTTTGAACGGGTGTAAGTTTCATGAATCGTTATATTACTAGTATTTCTCTTCCGTAAAAACAAAGGGGAGAAGGAAACTCATATACACACAACTGCTTTAACATTACCAATCTATTGGTCAGTCGTACTTGCAAGAAAATAAAAGGAAGGCTGTTGTTTGGTGGGGTGGAATGCGAGGAATGGTCATTTAAAATTTGTGTAAGCCTGATTCTACGGTCATTTTCGTCAAGGTAGCATGGACATAAATCATTTTGCAGTTTTCCTCTGAACTTGGCTTCTCCCTACTTACCGCGCATCTGCGTGCACTGGAGAACAGATGACTAACAAAGAACGGGCTACCCTAACCTGGTTTCCCTTCTTCCCCATTGACAAGAATTTTCCTGACTGAGCTTTTTTTCTTTTTTAAAAATTTCTTTTCTTTCTTCTTTCTTCTTTCCTCCTCCACCCCTTCTCTCCCCTCCCCACCCCCACCAGCCCCAGCCCCACCCCCACCCCCCCAGCTAACCTGCAAATGCAGTCAGCTGGAGAAATCTTTAAAGAAGAAAGCTAAAAGAAGCTGCCAATGCTTTGGACCACCCTAAAAGAGCATGGGAAAAAATTGTTTGGGGAAAGCGGGGTTTCAGGAAGCTGAGGGCTGGGCAGGCACCCCCAGCACCGGGATGCGCTGCCCTAAGCGAAGAGGGTGGGACTGAGGTCCTGAACTAGCCTTTCCAAATCCCCACGTCCAATGCAGGGAGGGAAAAGTTCAGAAGCAGCCACAGGGGACAAAAGCCCATTTTTACCAGTTCAACAGGACAGGACATTCAATAAACCCAGCCCGCTCTGGAAACGGGTCGGGGCTCCAGTTGGCTCCACAGAGGCAGAAGTAGCCCCTGCCGCCGCCCTCGCCACGGCTGCCGCCGCCGCCGCGGCCCCTGCGTTACTGGGGGAGACGGTGCCGCTGCGACAGGGGAGGACGCGGCTGGAGCTCAAGGAGGCTCCATCGCGCAGGCGCCGCCGAGCCCTGCCTGGATGCTCAGTCAAGGCACTAAGGCAAAAAAAAAAATCAGCAATTTATAGAAAGAAGAAGCTATAGTCTGTCGGGATATCCAACGCCAACAGGTAGGAGGATATACTCTCGGTTAAGTTTGGGGGGAGGGGGCGCACAGGGCTGATGAAACTGCAGGTTCACCGGGAAGGAGCCCTCCTTGAGTTTTTTTGTGTGTGGGTTTTGTGTGTGTGTGTGTTTTTACAATAAACTGCATAATGGAAGTACATTCAGACAATGCATCTTCAGTAGGGCTTATTGAGAGCTCCATTTCTGGAAAGCGTTGCAAGACTGAGGAATATCGGACTGCGAATCACCGGGAACAGTTCCCTTGCAGCACAGAAGCAACCTCTCTCCCCATCTTCGCGTATGTAATGCATGTCTCTCTCCCCCTCCCCCTCCTCCACCCCCCCATTATAAATCCAGGGGTGGCGGATTTCAGGTTTCATAATGTTGCATGATGCGATCGGTATTTACCCGGGGATGTACCGGTGAGGAAATTAAAATCATCCAACGCAGTTTTGCCTGGGCTTCTATCAGCATATTCCAGGCAAGTGAGAAGTGGCAAAGGAAACATGCTTTGTGGGAATAACAGAGGAAACCGATTTCCCTGGTGGGGTTCCCAAACACCTAGGAGACAATGTGCATTTTGTTTTAAAATGAAGCTACTTGCGATTTGCAACGAAGATTGTCAGTGAAAATGGTAAAAGCTTAATTGCCCAAGAAATACAGGTTCATGTTAAATTCATTTGAAACCAGGCAAGCCAAGGTTTACAAATGAAAGTGCATTATTCCTCTGGGTGTTTCCCTGACGAGTATTTACATTAACTATTTCTAATAATCATGTGGGTTTAAAAGAGAAAAGATTTGCCAGAAATGGGGGATGGGAAGGGAAGGGAAAGACAAAAGATTAAATCAAATCAAATCCTGGGACAAGTTCCTATTAATTTAGAAGTCTAATGTTGAAATTATGCTTTAAGATGAATCAACAAATATTCTTCTTATAATATGCAGCATAAAAGTGGCTCTAGAGTTAAAAGATATATTTTGCAAGGGTTCATTGGATCCATATCAGCAGAGAAGCTGCCGGGAAAACACTGACAGATACTAACAGACCTCAAATAAATGTGGGTAGTCTCCTGTCTCCTATTAGCGATCTTGTAGATTCCATTGCAACACCAGTGATTAATTCCTAGACTGGCATATTTTATGCTTGGGGAACATTTTATTCCTTCTAGGTGCCCAATCAAATGTATGTTCTTTTAAATAGGGACATTTTAAAATTCATCTAGCTCAGAAAACTAAACAAGTCAATTCTCTGAAATCTCAAGCACAAATACTAAAGCAAATAATATTATTCAAAATTAAAACTTTATTTGCTTCCCCATAAATGAACAGCTGTATATTAGCACTGCCTGACATCATTGCTTGTTAACTTAAAAACTGATAGCTTGTTGTTTTTTTTTCCCAGATATTCTGATGGCAAATCAAGTGAAAGAAAAGAGGAAGCATGACTGCAGATCGGATCCGTTCTCTTTGTGGATTACATTTTCAGTAAAATGTATGGATCTATCTTTTCCTTGTTCTTATATCTAGATCATGAGACTTGACTGAGGCTGTATCTTTATCCTCCATCCATCTATGGCGAACTATAGCCATGCAGCTGACAACATTTTGCAAAATCTCTCTCCTCTAACAGCCTTTCTGAAACTGACTTCCTTGGGTTTCATAATAGGAGTCAGCGTGGTGGGCAACCTTCTGATCTCCATTTTGCTCGTGAAAGATAAGACCTTGCATAGAGCACCTTACTACTTCCTGTTGGATCTTTGCTGTTCAGATATCCTCAGATCTGCAATTTGTTTCCCATTTGTATTCAACTCTGTCAAAAATGGCTCTACTTGGACTTATGGGACTCTGACTTGCAAAGTGATTGCCTTTCTGGGGGTTTTGTCCTGTTTTCACACTGCTTTCATGCTCTTCTGTATCAGTGTCACCAGATACTTAGCTATCGCCCATCATCGCTTCTATACAAAGAGGCTGACCTTTTGGACGTGTCTGGCTGTGATCTGCATGGTGTGGACTCTGTCTGTGGCCATGGCATTCCCCCCAGTTTTAGATGTGGGCACTTACTCATTCATTAGGGAAGAAGATCAATGTACCTTCCAACACCGCTCCTTCAGGGCTAATGATTCCTTAGGATTTATGCTGCTCCTTGCCCTCATCCTCCTAGCTACACAGCTTGTCTACCTCAAGCTGATATTTTTTGTCCACGACCGAAGGAAAATGAAGCCAGTCCAGTTTGTAGCAGCAGTCAGCCAGAACTGGACTTTTCATGGTCCTGGAGCCAGTGGCCAGGCAGCTGCCAATTGGCTAGCAGGATTTGGAAGGGGTCCCACACCACCCACCTTGCTGGGCATCAGGCAAAATGCAAACACCACGAGCAGAAGAAGGCTATTGGTCTTAGACGAATTCAAAATGGAGAAAAGAATCAGCAGAATGTTCTATATAATGACTTTTCTCTTCTTAACCTTGTGGGGCCCCTACCTGGTGGCCTGTTATTGGAGAGTTTTTGCAAGAGGGCCTGTAGTACCAGGGGGATTTCTAACAGCTGCTGTCTGGATGAGTTTTGCCCAAGCAGGAATCAATCCTTTTGTCTGCATTTTCTCCAACAGGGAGCTGAGGCGCTGTTTCAGCACAACCCTTCTTTACTGCAGAAAATCCAGGTTACCAAGGGAACCTTACTGTGTTATATGAAGGAGCATCTGTAAATCTTTAGCCTTGTGAAACACTAACCTTCTCTGCTAAGCAATTGTGGCCTGTAGCCATTTCTTGAGAAGAAAATCAAGAATGGGATCAGCAGTTATAAGGATTTGGGCAACATTCTGCAGTCTTTGCAATAGTTCACCTATAATCCTATTTTAAATCTCAGAGTGATCCTGCTGACTGCCGGCGAAGGTTTGTAATTAAGAAAGGACTGAACCACTGCCCTAAGTTTCTTTATGTGGTTGAAAACTAGATAATGAAAGTAGCAGGTGCTAAGTATCAGTGCTAAATGCTGTGTATATGACTACTTATGAAAAAACATCAAAAAAAACCCAATTAGCATTGGACATCTTAATAAATTAAGTTGACATGAGGTAAATGTGTTGATAAAAAACTAATTTTAGAAGTTTGAAGACTTTAAAACATTTCATACTATTATTGTTTTGCAAGGACTAAAATATTTGGGGACTTAAAGTACTGTAATTCACTAAAGACATGCCATGAATTAATTGGATTATCACTTTTAAAAAATCGCCTTGTAAGTTTTGGGGAGCATTCCAAAGCAGTATATTGGTTCCAATTATAGTTTACTTTTTTGTATTAATACATTACTATTTCTAAATACCGCTTTCCTTATCTACTAGTGAAATTGCTAGCATCGAACTGTATTATGTGGTTTTTGTTGATTTGGTATAAAGTTTTTTCTATTTCATCTATATTTTATGAATACTAGATCTTGGTCTGGGAGGCAACATTAATGGTACCAACCAGTCACAATTGAACAGTTCTAATAATGCAGAATAAACACATGTTGCCTTAAAGGGTTATCTAGTATCTTTCATCTTGTTCAGTATTGGAGCAAACTGGAGTCAAGGGAAACTGAATCAGTAACTGGTCATGGTCATGCATCTGGAAGTGCATGGACGATCATTTAACACTCTTATTCCTTTTTCCTCACATGATTTGAAAATTAAGGTGCACATCACTGGCATAATGAAATTTTCTTCTGAGGTGTGCTACCCATTCTAGTGTGTTCTAAGAAGCAGGCAGTTGATGTGTGTTTATATTTTAAGTCGGCTGTTAAGGGGAGATCACAGCCTTAGTATGACATCTTGCACAATTTGTGAAGCATTTATCCTACCGAAGGCACAGTCTTGTTTATACTTTCTGCACATTCAGTGTATTGGTCGTTTAAATTATTTCAGTTTTAACTTGTGAAAGCTTATAATATAATTTCTGGTATTTTAGAAATACATTAGAGTCTGTGAGTCTCATTCTTTAAGATACAGATGTGTGAATTTCAATATAAAGTTGCATTTGCCAAAATTTACTTGTGTAGCCTGTTACTTTTCTTGAAATAAATTTTACATTTTTGGCACTTAATTTTTCTTACCAGGGAGGCAAGCACAAAATAGCAAGACTAACTTTATTATAGTTTTGTTTTTTTAATTTTTGTAGCTACTTTATATTGTGGAACTGGAAATGCATGAATGAAAAGGAGTATAAAGCTGACAAATAATAATGTCTGCAAAAGCATTATTTGGTAGCTTATCATACTTATTTATTCTTACAAGCCAGAATATTTAAAGATGTAAACCTGCTTAGCTGGTTGGTTCAGAATTTTAATATAGACATCACATTTTAATTTGGGCCATGGTGGAAATCTTGGATTCTAAATATATAACTTGTAAAAAGAATGGTTTATAATTACATTATGACAAAAACAGAAAAGTTGTTATTGCTTTTGTTTGTTTGGGGTTTTTTGGTTTTTTTGTTTTTTGGTTTTTTTTTGGTACCTGAAAAATAAGATTAGGAATCGAGTGGAACAGAATTATTTATTGCTACAGTGTTTCTGTAAAGAACATCAATATAAATATAAGTAAGGAAAAATAAATCATTGAAATATCTCAATGATATATGCAGTTTAGCTCATATAAGGATGACTCAAGCCATGATTTAATAAGCACTTTGTTTGAACTCATTTTTACTTTATATTGGACCTGAGACAAAATTTAATATACAACAGTGAATTGAATCTAGCAATAAAGACCCCTTTTTAGTACTAAAATTATCATCTAAAATACAATAAAGGAAATGTTATTGAAAGATATTCTGATAACATTATGTTTCTAGTTCAAAAAGTTTACAGTGGAGACATAATTACCACAAGTATATTTATAAAGAACTTTGCTGAGAGGTTCAAATATCACCAGCAATCAGGAGAAAACTCAGCAATGATTTTGAGGCCAGAGAGACCAGGTTTTCTGAACACTGACCTCTATTATATGAGAAAAAATTCTGAGGCATGGATTAAGAATAGGGAACTGGGGAGTCAACAACAACAACCAAGTGGGGTTGCCTGATTTTACCTAGCTTTCTGGAATAACACATTCCAACAGCTTAGGTAAGTGATCAGCCCCAGTGATTAGTGAATAATACTGAACTGTAGTCACCCTCATTTAAGCTTACTCTTGACTAGCTTGGTATTTCAGGTCAAGGGGCAAGCAGTGGGTGAGATACATCCCCAGTTAATCATATTATTTATAAGTCAATGAGTAATGGTAGCAATCATATAAAATAAAAGTCTGCTTCAGTGTCTTAATGACCAAATCACATTATCTATTTTGGTACTCATTCCAATATTCAATATTTTGAAACAGTTGCAACTAATTCAATTTGGAAATATTACTAATCTTCAACCCATAGAAATATATCCCCACTGGGGAGTTCAACTTCCTTGTGAGAAAAACCTATTATCAATAATAATGTGTCCCTCTAGGACTAATTATATCTGAGTTGAACAGGCTTTAAATTGTTTTCCTTAACAGTGGTGATGTGTTTGCATGGATGTGTCTACACATCTCATCTGGTTCCCTTTTGCACACAGTGGGTTTATTTGTGAGATACCCAGCTGGAGCTAGGCTTTCAGTTTATAACTGTGAAATCCTATGTAAATATTAACTGAGGCAGAAGGAGGTGAGTAACTTGTTCAGTTTCTCATAGTGGCTCCATTTAAATAATACAAAATTAATCACAGTAATATGTAGTAGCAACAAGTTACAGGTGTTACAATAGTAAATGTTTCTAAGATGGACTTGGTAATAATAACTGTAAATGGACTGTTTTCCATTTTTCCTTCAGTGCCTTATCACCTGTCTTTTCCAGTATTCCCTGGGGTCTTTTATAGGTCAACTCCCTCAACTCAGAGGGAAACCTCCCTATTCTGCTCACATTTCATGTGTATGAATCACTGTGCTGTGTTTTGGAACCCTGAGTTTCCAGTTATTAGTGCTATATACAAAGTAATAGCAAACCCTGAGTGTTAAAAGTTCTCCCATGTCCTGACTCTCCACTTCCACTTAAGAGACATTGCAATTCCTTCAAGAGATAGGGAGGTGGTGTTCTTCCCTACTTGCAACTTCCTGCAACTTAGCATGAGAATGCCTGGGTAAAGTGCAGTCAAAAGTAAGCACTAAAATGCCAACTCCCAAGGTGCTCAAACAAAGTTAGGAATAACCTGTGAAACAGGTTACATGTCTTTCATTATGAAGGCATGCTACTCCTTCAATGTTTTTCTTATTCCTTACTGTAGATACAACAAAACTCCCTACCTCACCCCCATCAGCTGAAAAGTTTATTTGGCCTCCATAATTTACTTCTATTGCAAATACAATGAAATGTACAATTAGAGACATATCTTTTTCAGCTACGTCAGTTAATAGTGAGTTGTGTTGCAATGGGAATTACTGTAGGAGAGCTGCAAACAGAACCAAAACCCTTCCTTTCTGCATATTCACATTAGATATATTTACTTTGTTCTGTTCTTTATTCCACATATAGCATAAACTATATTGTTATTAAAGCAGAACAAAAACTCTAGCTTATGTTAACTATATGAAAAAGGAAATTAATAAGATGACAAATGGCAGTGTTTCAAATACTGGCTAAACACAAGGTGAACGGTTCCCAGAATTATGGGTTATTTAAGATTCTAAAATCGTGTGAGTTTATTTTTCTATGCAAAAATGAATCACTTTCATGTTTGTTAATATTCTCTTTTAAATGCTTTTAATGGAAATTGCAGGGTCTACTAAAAAAATTGTCTGTTGCTGACTTTTTTTTCTGTTGTTCTTGATTCTGAGCATGCTAGTGTTCTATGACTTTCCTAATTTTCTCACAAGCTTTTTTTTTAATACCATATTAAAATGATGGAATTGCTTAATTTTGAGGCACAATTTCAAAATTAGTCTATATGTGGTGCAAACTAAGATAGCATTTGGAAATGGCTGGATTATTTTTTATCATCAGTCAAAGCAGTCATAAAAGCTAAAGGGCTATTGAGAACTGGGGTGATGGAGAAAAGATTTTTGCCATTTACTCATTTTGCCATTTACTGCATTGTAACAAGCAGTATATAAAAAATATATTTAAACCAAGAGGCTTTAACTTTATAAAAGGATTACATAAACAAGATCTTGTTTTTAAAAATAGAGAAACAATTTTTCTGTCATCTCATTTTGCTAAGGGGATGATGTCCATTACTGCTCAAAAAGCTATTAAAGCCAGTTTTCCTCCCACCAAATTAGGCAGTTAATACAGGGGCTGGAGCCCTTAAGGCCCCAGAGGAAAGTAAAGAGTGTGTTTCCCTCTGAGTGAATGTGAAAAAAAAGGCCTTAAAGGAGTCACAAGTGGTTTGGGGCTTGAAATTATTCACACCTGGCATCCTTTCTGGTACCTCATCATCCTCAGAAAGACATAGAGTCTTGGCTTAGAGGCAGAAAACAGTTCTTTTTTTTAATCTGTATGTTTGGAAACTTATAGATTCTTGATACAAGTACTAAAATTGACATTGTAATGCATGTCCTGAATTACTGGGTTTTGAACAGACAATAAAATATCATTTAACTTATATGGATGTTCAAGATCATGTGAATAATGATCATTGGGAAGTAAATCATTTACTATATCAAGGGAAAAAGTTATTATATTATTTTAAAAACTTTAAAGCTGAACTGATAATGAGTTTCAACTAGCTAAAGGTAACTGGTTGTTTCTGTTCATAGCTTTAAGAAAGAAAAAATTGAACTAGATGAAAGAGAAGTTCATTTTTTCTCCTCTATCCAAAACGATGTTGAATTGAGAGATTTCATTTTCTTCAGGGAAAAAAGGAAATTTTTGATCATTTTTAGTAAGCATTTTTACTTAAATATAATTCAATTCAGCAATCATTTATTGTGTGCCTATTGCATTTATGATCTTGGGCAACTTACTTAACCTTTCTATGTCTCCTCAAGGGAAAAGGGATACTAGAACATACATCCTGGGGTTATTGAAAGGATTCAACGAGGGCATCCTTATGAAGGCCTTAGAAGGAAGTCTGGCATCTTAAGTAAATTTTAATTTTTACTGATTCTCTCATAGTTCACCATCTAGCAGCAGAGAACAAATTATGAGACAATGTGATAAGTGTTGTAAGAGAGATATGTGAGATAAGTGTAAGAGAAACACAGACAAGCAATTAACTCTGTGAAGATGGGAGAAGGAAGGTGAGATAGAAGAGGTAGAAGCTGAGCTCAATCTTGAAGGATAATTTTAAGTTTATCTACTTGACAAAGTTAGGAAAGCCATTTCAGAGAAAGGAAATAATAAAATGAGCAAACTGTAGATCAACATAAGGATCCACTATTAATCAGAAAAGTTTAATGTGGTGTGGCTGAGCCTTTGGTGCCTGGAAGAGGAAGACCACGATGGCAAGGAGATTAAAAAGCATAAGATCTGGAAGTTCAAGTTCTTATTCTATATCCCTTACTATCTCTATGATCTTGAAAACAGTTTATTAAACTCTTTGAGTCTCAATTTGCTTACCTGTAAATGGAATAAGTAGCAGCAATCACGATATTTTTGAAGATTGCATTTTAAGGATCAAAAGTGAGATGATAATGATAACTATTATTAAGTACTTTGTGCTGAAGACAGTTTTAAACACTTTTCATATATGGATTCACTTGATTATCACAATAAGCAGACGCTGTTATAATCCATACTTTACAAATGAAGAAACTGAAGCACAGAGAGCTTAAGTAACTTGCATAAAGTCGTGACAGGAAAAAAACGGGTGTAAAGTATTGAGAACAGTGTGCAGCCAAGACTGACCATTCAGTAAATACTGGCTATTATTATTGTTGTTGCTATTGCTATTGTTCATTTTAACAAAATAACTGTAAAAGGTTAAAGATTAATGGGAGCTGAAGTAACTGAGCAGAAACAGAGTTCCAGCCCTCAGACTTCACCTCCACTTTGCTATTCTCCCTCCTGTTCCACTAAGGGAAGCAAAGAAGAGTAGGCAGTAACTAAGCCCTCTCCCCTCTCACATAGGATCATATTACCAAAGAAAGGCCAACTTTCAGGATCACCATTCTTATGTCCCAACTGCTTACACTTACTTTCCTGAAATCTCTCTAAAGCCTTCTGTAACTAGCATTCATAACTATACATAGTAAAGGAATGATTAATGGAGAATATAATGGCAGAATTACAAGTCCTGCCCACTTGGCATTCATGCATCCACATGGTCCTCACACTGTTATAAACTATTGATTCATCGTCATGTATTTACACACGTGGCCATCCTTCACTGCATTTTCTAAAGCTGTTGTTTTGTCCATTTGAGCCCCCCGACATCCATCCCGATTCAACTTCATCCTTTATATTTGATCTCTTACTTAGGTGATTTCATCTTCTAAAGTGACAGCCACTGCCATACTGCCACTCCGGTTTGTTCATGTGTGTGATCTCAGTAAATACAGTTTCTATTTAATTATCCTGTACCATGGAGAAAAAGGTGCCGGCCTGGGTGTCAAGAACTGAGTTGCTGAGTAGCTGTAGACCATGGTCTATTCATTTGACCTCTTAGTTCCCTCAATTATATAGCAAAGTCGTTGATCTCTAAAATTCCTCCAGCTTGGACAAATCTATGGTTTATCCATTTGGGTCACCTGTGTCCCCAGGAGATTAACGACATGGTTATTTCAAACATAGCTTCCCACTGCTGACACGGGTCCACTGACAGTCATTCCTTACATACAATATTTCAACTAACTAGGTTCCTATCTAAGCAGTTATAGGCCCAAACTGATCCCAGCTTGTCGATATCAGTGCTGGAGAATAGAGCATATTAAAATTCTCTTTTACCAGGCCTCTGCTTTATTCATGTGCTAACTTCATAACAGCACTTTTAATTTTAATCAGACAAGCTTGATGTCCTGCTTCCATTTCAAATGACCAAATTATGGATATTTGTGCCCTGTTATTCCTTTTCATGTTCTATTCTCAGCTATAAATAATTCAAAAATTTCTTTTAGAGGGCACTACATTTGTTTCAAGTTCCTGTTTCAAATATATGAAATAAAATTTAGGAAGATAACTTAGTTTTCCTCCACAGTTTGTGATTACAAAATGATCTATCATTGAACAGTTAATAAGCACCTATTGTGTACAACGAGTTGTACTGTGTGCTTTAAAAATCTTATAATTGAGTCTAATATGGCTGAGGTTTTAGTCTGAAAGACTTGTGAAACTAACTCAAATCTGGTTTTCTTTTTGGAGTTGTTTTTGCTATGTTTTACATGCATAAAAACACTGGCTTTTAATTTCAACCCACTACAAAAGTGTTTTGCTATTATTTTAATCACATCCTAGGCTTAAGTTTAAATGGCTATAATTAACAATGCATTTTAAATTTACAATTTCTGATTTTCAGGAACAAAATGACTTAGTTATACATCCATTTTTATATCTTTTGAGTCTATAAGGTTGTTGACTAGAAAGAGATATTATTCTTACCTTGGTAGAAAATTTTTAGCTACTAATAAAGAATTTGGTAGTAGCATGGGGAAATATTCATGAGTGCAAGAATTCATAACTCAGAGAAACAAATGTCCCTATTTTTACATGCTCCTGATACACACACTTGCATTGGGATTCTGTACAATTGTTGCATCAGTGCTTTTAGATATGATGCCACTCTGTTCCCTGATGCAGAAAGAACCTGTGTTCTCCTCTGTGGTGCTATTATTTGTTATGCCTGGAAGGTCTTGAGCATTTTCTGCAGTGCCAGAGCTCCAGTGCTCTGTATTTCCATCATGGGCATGAAAAACTATCATTTTTAGAAAGAAAAATAGCAAGAGAGAAAGACATTTCTTACTATATTGAGATTTGCTGAGGAATAGTTGTTCTCTGTTATAATTTTAAGACCAGCTTAAATTGTATGTACGTAACAAAATAGATCCTCACAAATATTCAACCAAGAACTACTCTATTTTCAGTCAACTAAATCTATATTTATATTGATAGTTAAATATAGTTCACTATTAGTAGCAGAAGCCAAGAGGTAGCAGGACACATGTACCTAATCACCAGAAAGAAGCCACATTAAAAAAATGAGAGAGAATGGTAAAGTTGTTCCAGTGATATGTACTAGTGACACAGGGGGAAAAAAACTTCATCTGTAGGAGTTAGAAAATTTGAAAGCAATAGGAAAGAAGGATAGCAGTAATATTTTAAGCAGTTTAGAATTTGACTTTACTGTAAAGAACCTTCAATATCTCTCTAAATAGTGTTCATAAGATCAAGTTCTAAACCCATTATAAGACATTTTAAGATGTAGCACTGTTCTCTTTTATCCATATTGTTCTCTCATTATTTTCTTGTTCTCCATATCAACATCATATAAACACACACATGCCACATGCACACACACACGCACACACACCTCCCCCAACATACAGACGCACACATCTCTTTCTTCCCCAGGCTATGCAATCCAGTCTATAGCCCTACTCCAGTTCCATCTTTGATCAGTTTAACCCAAGTTCTCCACATGCCTAGGTTATATGTGATCTGTGTGTGGTTTTATGTGATATGATGCTGTTCTTTAATTGCTTCAGATTTCTCTAGCAAAATTCTAAGCCCATGGGTCTTGTCATCTGCCTATTTACCACCCCCACAAAGTTCCTTAGCAGGCCCCTCTGTGTATGGGATTCTCCAGGCAAGAATACTGAAGTGGGTTGCCATTTCCTTCTCCAGGGGATTTTCCCAACCCAGGACTCAAACCCGGGTCTCCTACATTGCAGGCAGATTCTTTACTGACTGAGCCATGAGGGAAGCCCTACTATTAAGGGATAAATGAATGCTTAAAAAGTGAAGTGAAAGTCACTCAGTCATGTCCAACTCTTTGCTACCCCATGGACTATACAGTCCGTGGAATTCTCCAGTCCCGAATACTGGAGTGGGTAGCTGTTCCCTTCTCCAGGGGATCTTCTCAACCCAGGGATCGAACCCAGTTCTCCCACATTGCAGGTGGATTCTTTACCAGCTGAGCCACAAGGGAAGGGCCAAAAGTAGAAATATTATTTGCATACAAGGACAGAAGACCAAAAATAGTAACTTTAGAAATGTTTAAATTAAGAATATATTTTTGCCTTGTCCCAGTTGAGATATTAACCCAAATATTATTCCTAAAACAGGGAGAGAGAAAGAGAATCTGTAATCAAAATCTAGATAATCCTGCCCTCTCCTTTATTAATGAATATGCTACTAATGACACTTTTTAATGGCAAAGGAACTTTAAAGTTTTCTTTAGTGGTGATAAATTTTGAAGTATCATGTTTTCTCATTTGACTTCCTTGTGATGAGTTTCAAACAAATGTCCTATATAATCAGAAAGGCTATGTGATGTTTTATTTATAATAGCTCTGCAAGTTTAACATTAATATACTAAGTAATATTGAAGCTATATGTTTAAATTTTTAAAGACATTTTTATATTGGAACATTCTTCACATTGAGGTAGGCACATTGTGTTAATCAAGGATATCTCAATCGATTCTTCAGTAAGGACTTAGACCTCAATACATCACATTATGACTTCAAAAATAGCATCATTTAGAAATTGGTTTGAAGAAGGAAATGGCAACCCACTCCAGTACTCTTGCCTGGAAAATACCATGGATGGAGGAGCCTGGTAATCTATAGTCCATGGGGTCGCAAAGAGTCAGACATGACTGAGCGACTTCATTTTCTTTCTAGAAATTGGTTAGCCTATAGTGTAGTAAAGTACACAGATACATTTTTAAATCACTAAGAACAATTTCAAGACTAAGAGACTTATCAAGTATAAATAAATATTGTCTTACTATCAGCATCAGCTCAGTTCAGTTCCTCAGTCATGTCTAACTCTTTGCGACCCCATGGACTGCAGCATGCCAGGCCTCCCTGTCCATCACCAACTCCCAGAGTTTACTCAAACTCATGTCCATTGAGTCGGTGATGCCATCCAATCATCTCATCCTCTGTTGTCCCCTTCTCCTCCTGCCCTCAATCTTTCCCATTATCAGGGTCTTTTCCAAGGAGTCAGTTCTTCACATCAGATGGCCAAAGTATTGGAGTTTTAGCTTCAACATCAGTCCTTCCAATGAATATTCAGGACTGATTTCCTTTAGAATGGATTGGTTGGATCTCTTGCAGTCCAAGGGACTCTCAAGAGTCTTCTCCAACACCACAGTTCAAAAGCATCAATTTTTCAGCACTCAGCTTTCTTCACAGTTCAACTCTCACATCCATACATGACCACTGGAAAAACCATAGCCTTGACTAGACGGACCTTTGTTGGCAAAGTAATGTCTCTGCTTTTTAACATGCTATCTAGGTTGGTCATAACTTTTCTTCCAAGAAGCAAGCATATTTTAATTTCATTTAATTTTAAATATCAGCATATTTCCCCATTAATTAAAATACATTATAAAATATATTCTAGAGTAACCCAATTTTTACCAGATGTTTCAAATGTGGTGTTTGAAGAACCCCCTTGAAATGCCATTAAGAATATAACCTTACAATTTTATATTCCATTTTTTATGTGCTAAGGATATTAACCTTCTAATAGCAACTGAATTTTTAATGTATATTCAAGTACACTTTAGAATAATTTTGTTTCATTTCAGATATAAACTGTTAAAGACAACATAAATGATGTTGGGTTTTTTATATGTGGGTACTCATTATTTTATTAAATTATTGTTATCATGATCATAGTTATTCTAAATCAAAATAAATGGGAACTATTTGGGTGTCAGTTGGACATAAGAGTAAGTGAGTCTTGAAACTTCATTAATTTGTTAGAGAAATGAGCGCTCTGGGTGTTAATCAGTGATAAATAAAACTGGATGGTTGGATTTCTTGATCTTACAACTATTTAAAAGAAAAGGGGAAGTGGGAATATTCCTGTAAACCCATTCCTATAGCTAATACTTTTTTAAAAAACAAAAAACTAAAATTTCAGTTCAAAGGCTCTCCTGAGAGTTAAGTAACTGTAAGGATCAGGGACACATAATTATAAGCCTTTATTTTATTAACCCAGAAAAACTACAAGTAAAAACTTTCTCTATTCAGCTAACTAAACTTGACTTGTGGTTTATTTCTGAAGGAGAGATAATAAAAAAGATTGTTTAATTATTGTAAATTAATGTCAAGAGAATTCAGTTACTCATTCAACAAACATTTATGCACTACCTACTATGTTCCCCTTTATACATGGAACAAATCAGCAAAGCAAATGTTCCATCCCATCAAAAAGGATTGAATTCTGGTAAACTTAAGTTCAGGAAAAGATCAATTATATCATAAAACTGCACTTCACAGGTGTCAGACATTGCTGGAGGAATGAGATTACTAGCTTCTAAGCTTATAGTAGTTGCCAATAGGGGGGTATATGATTTTGTGCAGTGATTCAGTAAGTCACTGGCCAGCTACCCAGGCCTCCGGATAAAGTCAAGTTTCAGCAACACAGCAACAATATTCATCAACCAGAGCTGTATGATTTGGTATTTTCTATACTTAGTAGGAAGGAAATGAATTATTATAGATTTGATTAACATTTGCTTTTAAATTGCAAGGAAAAGTGTCAAATATGAAGGCCAGCACAGATTTCTTTTTTTACTTAGAAATATCTACCTGAAACTACTTTTTTCATAAATTCAGGCAGTGCTGGACAAGCTTAGCAGAACAGGCTAGAATGAATTCACAGAAAATAGTATGATGATAAAAAGTATGTACCTGGGAGAACTGAGAGCCACACACTGGTAACTTCAGTCCTGTTTGGTAGTCAAGGAAGTTTTACTTTTTGAAACTTGAAAAAGCTAGCACTAAAGTAAGTATAAGAAGAGGGAGAAACTGGATTCTTTGGAAAGAGAAGTTTACATCACCTATTACTTCTCTGGGCATTCCAGGTGGTGCAGTGGTAATGAGTCCACCTGCCAATACAGGAGACACGGGTTCAACCTCTGGCTCAGGAAGATCCCCTGGAGTAGGAAATGGCAACCCACATGAGTATTCTTGCCTGGGAAATTCTACGGCCAGAAGAACCTGGTAGGCTACCGTCCATGGGGTCGAAAAGAGTCAGACATGACTGAGTCCTGAGCACATATTCACATTATTTCTCTAGGGCCAGCTCTACTTCTCCCACTCCACAATTCACCTGCCATCCTTCATAAAATGGCTAAAGGCTAATCCCAGCCTGACTCCATCATGTCAATGTCAAACACATCAGCAATAATAGGAAATGCTTTTTGGGGTCAAGAGATTCAAATGATTGTTTTGAGTGATCACAACCAATACAGAAATTTCTCTATTGAATCTGCTTTTTTAAAAATGCATGCTTCTATTTTGTACAAATTAGTATCGCTTTCACTTAGAATTTCTGCACGATTTCAAAACTTTTAGTGAGCATTATTTTTTTCATTTATTTTTATTAGTTGGAGGCTAATTACTTAACAATATTGTAGTGGGTTTTGTCATACATTGACATGAATCAGCCATGGAGTTACATGTATTCCCCATCCCGATCCCCCCTCCCACCTCCCTCTCTACCCGATCCCTCTGGGTCTTCCCAGTGCACCAGGCCCCGAGCACTTATCTCATGCATCCAACCTGAAATTCGGATACAATTACAGTGCATTCACTTCAAAAGAATGCAAATGAAAAATACAATTTCCTATTTCTCTTTCCTCATCATCAATGCACAGATTTGAAATTGCTAGGTGTTTCCTCTTTCTAAGGGATATACCATAAAATTAAGATTTTCAGGGTTATTGTGGCATAAGGGATTTAAACAAATTCACATGTCCATGGACACTGAAGGGCAAATCAGAGGCCACAAAACCAAGGCTGCCCACTCCACATCACCCTCAGGATCCCAATGACTCAGTTTCATGAACCAACCAAAGTGATAGAGAAAACACAAAACAAAGGTTGTGATTCCTGCTGATGAAATAAATGGCATCGTTGGATGAATAATACAAACAGCCGTTTTAGTCTATAAAAATTAAAAAAAAAAAACATTTCTAAGGCATAAATGTCACAACAAGGATGAGTTAATGGGAAAATGGAGTCTGAAAGGCTCTGAGGAGAATGGACCTAATTGTGTCTAAGTTTATAAGGCTGATGAATATTCCTAGGCAATAATATCACAACAGATTGAATTCTTATTATAGCATATTACATTGTTTCAATGAAATAAAAGGACTTACAAATGTTTGGATAGAATGAAATTTCAGGGGAGCAGGAAGTATTTCATTGGCTATCCTAAAAGCCTTCTCAAAAGAAACTTATATGTTTTAGTTTCTATGTTATCAACTAACAGCAAGTCACTGGTTTGTTTATTAGCATAGAACAAAAAAAATCAGTGGAAAAAACATTTAGTTAGCTTATTCATAGGTATTATGTAGACAGAAATATGTATGCATTATTTATATTTTTATTTTTAGTAAAAATTCATTATACTGATATATTTTAGAAATAACAAGAATTTATGTCTTTATAACTATTGTAATATGACAAAAAGTGTAGCTCTAACTAAGAATCAGAAGACCTGAATTCAATTCTATTTCAACGCTGCTGATAAACTACAGAGTGACCCAGCTAATGTCATCAATCTTTCTTGATTTTTGTCTCATCATTCTTAAAAGAACCTCTGAGACAAACTCTTTCTACTCTAACACTTAGATTCTTCCACTGTTTAAACTATGCATTTTTATTCTAAGACTATCATGGGACAAAATTTTAATTCATATACACTGCATTATATCTCTCAAACAGATTAAAGAATAATGGATTCATAAAATAACAAAATATCCTACTTCCATAAGCACCCAAATGGTCTAAAAGAAATTAAGGAAATTCTAAATGTGTGGAAAAAATCTGCTCTAGACACATAAAGAAAGAAAGTTATATTAGCTATAAAACAATTGAGGAGAAAATATCTTTAATATTAGAAAAAAATATCACATATCATTTTGATACTTTAAAGGAGATAGCTGTGAGAATGACTGAAATAACACATTAGATGGAGGGGACATGAGACACATCCAGATTCAGACCCTATGGGTACTTGGGAAGTAGAAACTAGGGATTATTTTATTTACAATTCCAGGAACCAAATAGTGGCAGAAACCAGCAGTGCACAATGAAAGCTCAAGAGAACTTTCATAGGTACATGCTCAGTCACTTCAGTCGTGTCCCACTCTGAGACAGAGACCCTATGGACTGTAGCTTGCCAACCTCCTCTGTCCATGGGATTCTCCAGGCAAGAATACTGAAGTGGGTTGCCATGCCCTCTTCTAGGGGACCTTCCCAACCCAGGGGTCAAACCCATGTCTCCTGCATCTCCTGTACTGCAGACAGAGTCTTTACCGCTGAGCCATGGGGGCAGCCCCAGGAAAATTTAGGTAGCTTAAAAATAATTGCAGCTTTACAAGGTACTTGTGAATCTGAACTTGCTTTTTACTTCTTTTATTTGTCTTTCAGCTGACCCCTCAAAGTATCAGCTAGACACTCTCCTATCATGCTCCGCACAGTCCTGGCACTTATCACAACCAGTCAGAATTCCCCCCAAAAATGCTAGGATTCTCTAGTCTCTTTCATTCACAATTTAATCCCTAAAACCCAGCAAAGAACCCAGCACAATATTTATTTGTTGAATGAATAAATAAGTGGATGCATGAATGACTGCAGATTTCCTCTATGTCTCAAGCTCAAACAATCTCGTTGCTCACCTGAATCACTGCAGAAGCTTTCTAACTAGATGGACTATTTTCAGTGTCTCAGCCACCCTTCCAGACCATTCTCTGTACACTAGCCAAAATGAGTTTTCTAAAACCAAACTTGATAATGTCTCTGCGTTATATAAAACCCCTCAATGGCTCCCTAATGCTCTTAGGATAGTCTAAACTCTTTGATGTGTTTTACAAAGCCACTTTTAATCTGGTCCATGTATACCTCAATCACCTAATCTATTCTCAATCCCTGTTTACACACTTTCTCCAGCAGTACTGAATGTTTCCTGTTACCATGAATGAGTCATTCCCTCTCTCTACTCAGAACTTTTATACTTGCTTTAGCCTGGACCACTGGCTTCCAACCACCCATTTCTCTTGGTTAAGAAATTTCTGCTTGAGTTTGTTTTCTAGAAAACAAGAGTTTGTTTGCCAGCCTCCTCTGTCCATGGGATTCTCATGAAAACAAACTCGTGGTTGCCAGGGGCAAGGGATAGTTAAGGACTTTGGGAAAGTCATGTACACGCTGCAATATTTAAAACAGATAACCAACAAGGACCTATTGTATAGCACATGGAAATCTGCTCAATGTTATGTGCCAGTCTGGATGGGAGGAGGGTTTGGGGGAGAATGAACACATGTATAAGTGTGGCTGAGTCACTTCACTGTTCACCTGAATCTATCACACTGTTAATCAGCTATACCCCAATACAAAATGTTTTTGATGTTAAAAAATTAAAATAAAGAAATATTAAATCCAAGAAAAAAAAGACATTTCTCCTAGGAAGCTATCCCCGATCTCTCACATCTGGATTAGGTGCACATCCTAAGTGGTTTCCCTGCCATGGAAATCCTCAGCACATCACATTTTAATCATCTATTTCGCCATCTTCCCCTCTTGACTGTAAGATCTGTGGATACAAGTATTGTACCTGTCTAATTCACCACTGACTTCCACAATAGCTACTACACTGCCTGGCATCTGGCCGGTCCTTAGAATATATTGGACCTAACTCTTTTCCTTAAGCCCAGAATAGTTTATCAAATTCAGCCCAGAATAGTTTATCAATAGTTTATCATTGTTATGTTAGATAGCATGAAAACCTGAACCTGAAAGAAGAAAATAAGGGAGACATAAATTTCAAGGGGAGGAAAGGTTGAGTATTAGTTTAAAGGTAAAGTATTCTGGATTAAGAGTCAATTAGGCACAAGTTGTAAAGAAGAAGCTAAGGGCAGAGCTCCGGGTGGGTGGGTGGGGCCAGTCAACAACCATAGGATGTGACTCCAGTACCCACAGCAGAACAGGGAAGACTGCAAGTTGCTGGGGACTTAAAATTAAGCTTTTCCAGTCGAGGTGGAAGACCTATCTGTCAGCTATGGAAGGAAGTTCAATACAGAGGTTAAATAAAGGACAGCAATAGTCAATAATAGACACTTGCTATTTGAATAAATAAATGGATGGTTAGATGAATGCAGATTTCCTCTGATTTTCTGGGTAATGTGCTTAGCTTCTAAGAGGCTAGCAAGAGAACAACCCAGTCTTCTGATAGAAAAGCTAACCATGATAGTGAAGAGGTCAGAGAGAGGCAGTGTAATACATAACAAACTTGACTACTTGCATTCACTTTACAGATATACCATAGAGTGTCAAGTAGCTTAGAGCTATTATCTCACTAAATCTTCTGCAAGGTAGGCATAATTATTCATTTTATTTTGCAAATGAGGAAATTGAGACTCTGAGGAAAAAATAACTTACTAGTGATGAGTGGCAACAATATTTAAATATATGTCTGTTTGCCTCCCAAGCCCAAACTCTTAACTTTCCATGCTCTCCTGCCTTGCATCATAATAAACATCATCAGTTCAGCTCAGTTCAGTTGCTCAGTCATGTCCAGCTCTTTGTGACCCCATGGACTGCAGCATGCCAGGCCTCCCTGTCCATCACCAACTCCTGGAGGTTACTCAAACTCATGTCCATTGAGTCAGTGATGCCATCCAACCATCTCATCCTCTGTCGTCCCCTTCTCCTCCCACCTTCAATCTTCCCCAGCATCAGGGTCTTTTCCAATGAGTTAGTTCTTCGCATCAAGTGGCCAAAGTACTGGAGTTTCAACTTCAGCATCGATCCTTCCAATGAATATTCAGGACTGATTTCCTTTAGGAAATAAACACCATATACTGGTACTTACTCCTCTCTGCCAGATTAATTGTATTAATTCTCTCATTTAAGCCCCACTACAACTCAGATGGTGGCTGGGCATCCCTGGTGGCTCAGACGGTAAAGAATCTGCCTACAATGCAGGAGACCCAGGTTCAATCCCTGGGTCAGGAAGATCCCCTGGAGAAAGGAATGGCTACCCTCTTCAGTATTCTCGCCTGGAGAACTCTGTAGACAATGGAGCTTGGCAAGCTACAGTCTAGTGGGTTGCAAAGAGTTGGACACAGCTGAATGACTAACACAACTCAGACTACAAAGAATCTGCCTGCAATGCAGGAAACCTGGGTTTGATTCCTGGGTGGGGAAGATCCCCTAGAGAAAGAAATGGCAACCCACTCCAGTGTTCTTGCCTGGAGAATTCCATGGACAGAGGAGCCTAGCAGTCTGCAGTCCACAGGGTCACAAAGAGTCAGATAGGACTGATTGACTAACGCTTTCACTTTCACAACTCTAATAGGTTGAAACTGAGACTTAGAAAGGAAAAGTATTTTGTCTAATGTCAAATGGGTAACAAGATTTGGAGCTGGATTTAAACCTAGGTCTGCCTATCTCAAAAGCTTAAATGTTTACCCTTTGCATTGTTATCTCCATGCTTAAAAATTAATCTTTACCAGAAGAGTCCTGGGTTAGGGCCACACAATGAACAAGGGTGTGTTGGGATAGAGTTTCAGCACCAAGGTGGAAAAGAAGAGATTGGATCCTTCCTACAGCCAGCCCTGGCCGTGACTGATCTTAGTAGCAGCCAGTCTGGTTGGGATTGGGTCAGGGGGTGAATTGGGAGGAGAGGTTCAGGAAGAGATTGAGGAAGGAGTGCCAAGCAATCTGGACAGAGTTTGCCCAGAGAACCAGTGGTTCCAGGGATGCAGAGTTGAGAACTAAGTGGGCTAGATACCTAGTCAAGAATGAATGGCAGCTGATGGAAATAATAAATGGAAAAGCAAAAATGTGGAATAAGCAATATAAAATCATCTTAACCATTTAAAGTTTGGTTAGCAAAACTTCTAACTATATTTATACATGTTTCTGTGCACTTATATCCTATAACTTGGTCATTTTGCAATGTTGTGACAAGACAGAATTTTCACTGCTAAAACCGTTTAAAACAGACTATTTCTTTTGGTTTGCTTGGACATAGTCACATACCATACAACCCAGACTAAGCAACTGGGGAATCATCTTTTGCTTAATTCCAAGAAAACATCCCCAATATGAAATGATCTAGAAGAGATCAGCAATGTGGTAATTGTGAAAGATTTTATCTCTCCCTCTCATCTTGCCTTAATTGTTTTCTCCAATGTTTGCAGTGCAATTGGATTATGTTAAAAATAATAATGACTATTAATTAGAAGATTTAAATTAGGCTGCAAATATTTTTCCTTTCTAATATGCTAATTGCCAAGGAACAAGGTCTATGTGGAAACTCTGGGGAGAATCCACGAAATAAGGAAGAGCTGTCTCAAGGCAAATGTTCCAACAGACAGCTCATTCCTTTGATTGTTTGTTTCACTAAGTTCATCCTGTAGGAGGGGAAAACCCAACAGATGATATTTTTACTCTTCTTGTTAAGAGTTTGGCAATATATGTGATGGTAAGAGTAACAGGTTCAAAGTTAGATACCTGGAATTGGGTTGTGGGTGGGTATACCACTAACTAGCTATGTAACTTAGGGCAAAACTCCTTTCTGTAGGCCTCTTTTGTCACATCTGTAAAAATATCCTAATCCTTTTCAATTATGAGATACAGTGATACTAAACTAATTGATTCTAACAGCTCTAATGTGTTAAGTGTTTGAGTATTAAGATCCTGATTGTGAGCATACCTACACTACAGTAGTAGTTGTGGTAGTAATTCATTTCACAGGAATTCCCAACTGGTGACCATTCACTCCCTTCCTTCAATATCTAATCCTTAGCTGTTTCAAAACAAGAAATAATGCTAGAATGAAAATAGAAGCCAAATTTCCCCCCATGGAACCCTGAGAATTGTTCTGTAGCACCTGCTTCTCTATTTTGTTCATTATAAAAAATAAAATAAAATCTCCATGTCCATCTGGTATCATTAAAAGGTTGCCAACCTGGCACCAATCATGGATATGAAATTCACTGATTCTTATCTAAAACAAATTTTATACTTTCTGTTCATAGGCTTAGCATGAATGGAATCAGCAGATTTTGCAGTTAACTAGTTAGTGCCATTTATTGCCAATAAACAAACCACGAACTCCATATAACTAATTTTATCCTGCGCTCTTCAAAACAGGATACAGAAATAGCAATTTAAATTTGGGGGAAAAGTAAAACAATCCTACCAATGCTTATTTTATTTTAAAAATAAATCCTGCCAGTTATTTATTTTTAAATGACTACTGATTTGAAATCTAATAAATGACACATTTGAAAATAGATAAATAAACCTTCAAAAAATTGGATGCACATAAATATATATATATATATATATATATATATATATATACTATCAAATCTATAAAATAATAGCCAAATAACTATTTTAATAAAATTATAACTCTGGCTGTAGATACACTCTCATGAATCTTTATAACTGAAGTAATAAGGAAACCGGAGAAGGCAATGGCACCCCACTCCAGTACTCTTGCCTGGAAAATCCCATGGCCAGAGGAGCCTGGTAGGCTACAGTCCATGGGGTCGGGAAGAGTCGGACATGACTGAGCGACTTCACTTTCACTTTTCACTTTCATGCACTGGAGAAGGAAATGGCAACCCACTCCAGTGTTCTTGCCTGGAGAATCCCAGGAATGGGAGCCTGGTGGACTGCCGTCTGTGGGGTCACACAGAGTTGGACACGACTGATGTGACTTAGCAGCAGCAGCAGCAGCAATAAGGAAACAGGAAAACTGCATATTCAATCCAATAAGTATAGCACCATGAGTATGTATAATCAGTACAACAGAATATTGAGCAGCATTCCCTGTGCCCTACAGTAGGCCCTTGTTGGTAATCCATTTTAAATATAACAATATGAAGACCCAGACAGAGGGATGGGGTGGGGAGGGAGGTGGGAGGGGGGATCAGGATGGGGAACACATGTAAATCCATGGCTGATTCATGTCAATGTATGGCAAAAACCACTACAATATTGTAAAGTAATTAGCTTCCAACTAATAAAAATAAATGAAAAAAATAAAATAAATATAACAGTATACACATCAATCTCAATTCCTCTAACTTCCATGTTGATGTCCAATCTGAGTAAAACCAACACTGTGATGAGAGAAGTTACATTATTCTTTGCCCAGAGCTTCACAGCAGAGATTGTTCCTGTGTGTAGCACTAAAGATAGTTTTTTCTCAGCAGCAATATCCTGGTGAAATAAAATACTGAAAGTACATGGAATATGGACAAGTTATACATGAACTTCACAGAAGAGGCAGTACACAGTCCCCTCCTCACTCTACTTGCAGTGTTTCACCAAACTCAGATGCTCATCTCTATCTTCCCGGAAAGTACTTTCCAAAAATAAGCTGGATTTGGAGGGCAAAGTGGTAGAGGAGGTATGGGGTAAACTTGATTCACAGCTACAAATTGTTAACATTCTAAAAAGAGAACCTAGGGTCAATGGAATATGTAGTAATTAAATGAAATTATCATGTATCTCCTTAAATAGAAATAGAATAATACCCACTATTTATTATATGCATTCTGTGCCAGGCTCTGTGTTATGTGCTTTACATATGCTATTTCATTTAAAACTCCAAAAAACTCTGAAAAGTCAATGTTATTATCTCCTTTTTAAAAGATAAGGAAATTGAGACTGAGAGAAGTTAAATGATTTGCTCAGTTACTGGGGATATAGGGTAGAACTGGGATTTAAATTTAGGCTTAGCTAATTCAAAAGCACATGCTCTATTTCCCAGTTTGTGTTGTTTAGTCGCTCAGCTGTGTCCAACTCTTCGCAACCCCATGGGCTATGGCCTGCCAGGCCACTCTGTCCATGGGATTTCCCAGGCAAGAATACTACAGTGCGTTGCCATTTCCTTCTCCAGGGGATATTTCTGACCCAGGGATCAAACCGACGTCTCCTACAAGTCTCCTGCATTGCAGGAAGATTCTTTACCACTGAGCTTCTGGGGAAGCCCAACCAATAACAAAATGTCCTATGAAATCAATATATGGCTCAGGACTTTAAGAAAACAAAACGGGAAGTGTTACTCATTTGTAGGTCCTCTACTACCATCTCTCAGCTCAATTAGGCAGCAAGAACAAAAGAGAAGTGATAGCAGAAGGATCAGAAGACAGAAGAGGAGTTCAGATTAAATTTAGAAAGGCCATACTAGCAATTCCTAGGCATACCTCAGAAAAAACGTGTTTAATTAATGCACCAAAGCACTAGATATAGTAGATATTGCTGTGTTAAAGGAAGAAAGAAAGAAAAAATAGAAAAGAAAAAGAAGTTTGGCATGAATCTCTTTTTGTGTTCCCAAATGACAGCATTTTATGCATTGTTGCTTTTTTCAGGTTACAGAACTGAGAAGTCCAGAATTTATCCCCCTGGTTTTGTATCTGCATTTCTCAGTATCATGTTAATGTGTCTTGTGCCAGAGAAGACAGAGGCAAAGAACACCTACACTGAAAATCCTGTGGGAAATAATAGTTAGTATTCAGAGTAAATCTACAAAGTGTAGCATAGACATACACACAAAAAGGGTACTTTTTGCTGCTTTGTACAGCTTTACTCACCTACATACAGAGAAAAAATAGATCTCTTCTCATTGATCCTCACAACTTTGTTTTGAAATAGGAAATAATATCTTAGCATAAGAAAAACTAAAGCATACTGGTTATAAAAAATTAAGCCTCATATATTAAACTCTGAGGTTTTTATTTTTTGGTTGTTGTTTTTTTGTGTGTTTGTTTTATTTTGTTTTGTTTGGTTCCTTTTGCTTTGGCTTTGGAAGATTATTTTATCATCTCAGAAAATGATGTTTCTATACTAAGATTTCTATGTTTAAAAATTTTCAGATATCTAGATGAATAAATACGTAACTATTTAGCTACAATAATTAAACAGTTATTTTAAATTATTTGTTCATCAATATTTGTTTTTATCTATCATATGCAGGCAACACAAGAGAGAGAGTAATAAAACTGCAAGCCTGCCCTAAAGAAGCTTAGAATCTATTAAAATAAAAAAAGGGGAATGCCTACATTATAATGGTAAAATAATTACCTGTAACTAGTGGAATAAATGCCATAAGAGGGGGAAAGATCAGTACCAGCTGGGTGATGAGGAATGACTTGATGGAGAGGCTACATTTGAGTTGGCTTTTGAAAGGTGAAAATTATTTGATATGAACAAAATGAGGAGTGAAAAATAGCAGCATTCAGAAGTATGAAATATTAGCAGAGGCATAAGGTTGGGAAATTTTAAAGCCTATTTGGGGCATGCCATATATTCTACTTGAACTATATCCAAGATATAAACAGGAAATATTCCCAGGAAAGTAAATCTGGGCTTGCATTTGGAGGCTTCCATTGCTGATTACATAGACAATCACGAAGAATCCAAAGAGTAGAATTATTTGTAGAAGGGATGCAATTAATTCCAGTTTTAGATGCTGAGGTCACCAAGTCATATGGACTAAACCTCATCAAAGTTGAAGGCAAGATGATTTACTAGGACCAGAGGAGAATTTGACAGAAGGGGAGAATAGGACAGAAGACTTGCTATGAAAATGTCATAATGGCTATGCAATAGCAAAGGCCAGCTGAGATTACATATCATAAATGAATATTGGACCCAATAGCATTATTTTGTCATTTTATCCAATAAGGTTGGAACAGAGAAATGGGTGATGTGAATAACTTATCAATGACAATGGGTATGTCAGAAAGTCAAGACTGCAAAGAATTTTAGGATGCCACAGAAAATAATAAAGAGATACAAGAGGGTCAGCTTGGTTATGGAGGCAAGTAAATCAATGGATCAAGTCGTGGCTGAAGGGTGACAAGTCTACAATGAGGAGATCACAAAAGTGAGGGAAAGAAAGAGTAGGCTGAGGGAGGAGAAAAAATGGTTGTAGACAGAGGAAGAATCAGCGACAAGATCTGGTTCAGTTCAGTGCAGTTGCTCAGTCGTGTCCGACTCTTTGCAACCCCATGAACCACAGCATGCCAGGCCTCCCTGTCCATCACCAACTCCTGGAGCCCACCCAAACCAAAATCCATTGAGTCGGTGATGCCATCCAACCATCTCATCCTCTGTCGTCCCCTTCTCCTCCTGTCCTCACTCTTTCCCAGCATCAGGGTCTTTTCAAATGAGTCAGCTCTTCACATGAGGTGGCCAAAGTATTGGAGTTTCAGCTTCAACATCAGTCCTTACGATAGATTTCAAATCATATGCTAGTAGTCAGAATTAAAATGCAGGTCTTTATTTAAAGTGAAAAAGCAGAAGAAATACTCAGAGAAGATGGACAGGTTTTCTCAAGGCACAATAGAAGAAACTAGTAGAAAATGAGGAGGGGAGGCAGTAGGGTAGATCAGGTATGAAAAGAGATGAAATGGAAAAAAATATATATTCCATAAGAGCCAGGTGAGGGAGAAGGCACTGATTATCACAGAGATGAAAGAACCTGTAAGATCCAAGAAGAGAGCTTCGACAAAGGCAAAGTTTTTTACTTGGGTTTGAATACTTGACCAACTTTACTTGAGTTCTAGTAGACCTACTGAAACGTGGGTATATTTGCTTGCTAGGGCTGCAGTAACAGAGTACTACAAACCGGGCGACTTAAACAACAGAAACTTACTCTCATGGTTCTGGAGGATAGAAGGTTGAGATTGAGGTATGAGCAGAGTTGGTCCTTTCTGAGGGCTGTGAAGAATCTGCTTCATGCTTCTTGCATAGCCTCTGGTGACTTGTTGGCAATCTTTGGCATTCCTTGGCCTGCAGATATCCCTGCCTTCTTCTTATGGTGTTCTCCCTGTTCAGGAAGCCCATGTCCAAATTTTTCCATTTTGTAAAGACACCAAGTCACATTTGATTAGGGGCCTGCCCGACTCCAGCTTGATCTCTTCTTAGTTACAGTGGCAACCACCCTATTTCCAAATAAGGTCACATTCTGAGGAACTGGGGGATTTTTAAAGCTTCAAAATATGAATTTGGGGTCAGTACAATTCAATCCATGATAGTGGACTTGGCAAAATATTTGTGAGCTTGGAGCTGTGAGATCCAGTCTCCCTGGGGGCTATGATTGGCCTGGATGTCTTCTTAGAGTTTCCAGGAATGGAGAGGAAACAGGTGAAGGTAAATTTCTGCATGTTGAACCTCATGCAGATAAAGCCTTTGGATAATTGACCGCAGTATTTGCTTTTTGCCTAGATGTTTAGACCTTTATATATTCATAAACACAGTTCAGTTAGGTTTAGTTGTTCAGTCGTGTCCGATGCTTTGCGACCCCATGGACTGCAGCACGCCAGGCCTCCCTGTGCATCACCAGCTCCCTGAGCTCACTCAAACTCATGTTCATAGAGTCGGTGATGCCATCCAACCATCGCATCCTCTGTCGTTCCCTTCTTCTCCCACCTTCAATCTTTCCCAGCATCAGGGTCTTTTCCAATGAGTCAGTTCTTCATATCAGGTGGCCAAAATATTGGAGTTTCAGCTTCGGCATCAGTCCTTCCAATGAATATTCGGGACTGATTTCCTTTAGGATGGACTGGTTGGATCTCCTTGCAGTCCAAGGGACTCTCAAGCATCTTCTCCAACACCACAGTTCAAAAGCATCAATTCTTCGACACTCAGCTTTCTTTATAGTCCAACTCTCACATCCATACATGACTACTGGAAAAACCACAGCTTTGACTAAACGGACCTTTGTTGGCAAAATAATATCTCTGCTTTTTAATATGCTGTCTAGGTTTGTCATAGCTTTTCTTCCAAGGAGCAAACACAACCTGTGTGCATATAACTGCCTGCCAAAATGACTATACACAAGTCATTCAAGTGCAAAGTTTGGAAGTGGGAATAATGTAAAGAATGGCAAATTTGTAATATGATGGTCCACAAGACAAGAATTACCATATGATCCTAATTTCCCATGGTGATTTCTCTGTAAATCTGAAAGAAGAGTTCATTCAGCCTCAGGCCACACGACAATCAATATAAGGTTGATGAACCACAATTAAAATATGTCAAGATCTAAAAGTTATTGAAGACAAATCATCCTTCATGGAAGATGTTTCTCAGAGATAGAACAAATGATAGTTCTGGGAGACCAGAAATCAGTTCTGGAAAGGTCTTAGCCTACTAATCCTTCAGGAAAAGCTGACAACATTCAAAATTCCAAGACTGTCAACAATCTAGAAAAATACTAACCTTTTATATCTTTGGTTTTCCAAGGAATTCCTCAAAAGTAAGATCTAAGAATTTAATGATAAGAAAACTTGCCCTTTAGTGTTAAAAATAATGATGATAAAAAGGCTGCAGTAAAAATTTTATACAAAATGTCATGACTTATGAAACTATAGAATCTTCCTGCAATGCAGGAGACCCAGGTTAAATCCTTGGGTTGGCAAGCTCCCCTGGAGAAAAGAATGTCTACCCACTCCAGTATTCTTGCCTGGAGAATCCCATGGACAGAGGAGCCTGGAAGGCTTCAGTTCATGGGTTTGCAGAGTCGGATGCAACACATAGAGGATGATATGAAAGATTTTACTTTGATTTTTTATTTCCATTTTATAAATTATTTCTCATTTTGTGGTCTATGTTATAACTTTAAAGCTGCTCATTACATTTACAACTTAACTTTTAGGCCTAAATACTCTACACTTTCACTTCTCACCTAGATAATACCTACCTATTTATTTTTAGGTCTAAGCTAACTACCCACTACCCCCCTTGCCCCTATTTTAAGTAAGGCTCCTTGAACTTTTCCTTTAAAATATTAGAGTTTTGACTTGTATATATACTTATGAAAATTATTTAATTCCTGCCTCTCTATACACTAGATTCTAAACTTCACCAGACCAGGGATGATATCCTTCTTGCTTCCACTGTATCCCTACATACAGGTATTCCACAAATATTTGTTGAATAAGTGAATGAAAAAAGACTGTAAGGTAGAAAAACTAAACAGTAAACAATATTTAGTCTAAGCTGTTTAGTTCTATTAACAGAGAGAGTATAATAGCATAGCTATGTTATGATATTTGTATAGATCTACTTTTTCCTACATCTCTCTTCATTTTCAGGCCTTCAATTGCCCTAGGGAATGGGCGAGTCCATACCAGGGCTACTCAGGAGAAGCTTTGGCACCATCACCATTCCCTCACTAGGAACCAAGGATCTCACTCAGACAGACAAGTACAGATTTTTCACACAACTCCAAAATGCTGCAATCCCCCACTGGAGGAACAAAAAGTAAGAGTGAGCCTCTTTTTCCAGATCTTAGTACCAAAGTGTTTAAAAACAGATGGAATACCTACTAATTATGGAGGGAAAACAAGATTTGTTCTACTACATAGAGATATAAAATAGAAAAATAATCTCTTACCAAATTCATATAGTTCTCATCTGGATGGGATTTTGACTAATGAAATGCCTTTTTCTGTAGTTGAAATGAATCATTCATTTCCTATGGAAACATCCTACACTTCAAATTGCATACACAGTGAATTTCAAAAACTCATTTCCCCTAAAAGGAGTGATTTAATATTTACTGCTCCCCCCACACAGTTGTTTTTTTTATATATATATATATATATACAGTACAGTTTAGAAACTTATGAAAACATTTTTATATATCATGGTTCTGCCTTAATCATTCCATATGCACCAGGAAAACTACTTTCCCAGCTATGAGGAGAAAAGCAAATGTTTAAGGAAAATATGTGGTCTAGAGTGAGCAGTTCATGAGCTGTGCAGGTAGATAGGACCTTGGTAATACAAGTACACTAGTCTACAGTGATGGAAGGGTGGGATGGGAGAGGAAGTACTGATCTAGTATCTAAAATGAAACATTATTAACCAAAGACCTATCATAGTATTTGCATGCATATAATAAACAAGTTAGTTGTAGTTATAAATGTCATATTTTATCTAGCACTTAGTCTCTATGAGATTTTAAAATATCATTTATAATGTATATTCCATTTACTTGTCAAAAAGTTTTAGGATGTGTTATAATAAAAACACATAATAAGTATACAGGTCATATATGAAAATAAGAGCTATCATAAATCATTAAAATGAAAGATATTTGCATAATAATGGTTGAAAGATAAGATAATTACTACAGATTGACTCCAAGCATACTTGTAGACAAAACAAAAATGAAAATTTAGTTAGCTGTTTAGTTCTTGATTAAAAATCTCATGATGGGGACCTCCCTGGTGGCTTAGTAGTAAAGGATCTGCCTGACAACACAGGAGACATGAGTTTGATTCCTGGTACAGGAAGATCCCACATGCCTCAGAGCACTAAGCCACAACTACTGAGCCTATGTTCTAGAGTCCGGAAGCTGCAACTACTGAGCCTATGTGCCATAGCTACTGAAGCCCATGTGCCCTAGAGCCTGTGTCCACAACAAGAGAAGCCACCGCAAACAAGAAGCCGGCGCACTGCAACAAAGAGTAGCCCCTGCTCACTGCAACCAGAGAAAAGCCCACACGGTAAAGAGGACAGAGCACAGCCAAAAATAAATGAATGAATAAACAAATAAATGTTTTTGAATCTCATGTCAATTTCACTAGAGGAAAAAAAGTCTTTCTCATCCTAAGTTCAAGGAGAAATCTTCTACATGCCTTTTGTATAAAAAGGGTGTTGAATATTAACATGATGGAATCTTCCAAAGTGCTTCTGAAAAATGTTAAAATGTTTTTCATTGTAAAGCAATTATCCTTCAGTTAAAAAAAGAAAGTGGCAAAAAAAAAGTTTTCACTGACTAATTTTTATTTTACCCCTTATATAAAGTGGATGTTGATTCACAATTCACTGGAGACATTTCTAATGGTAGCTAAACTAATAGAGTCCAAATACTTCTGAGTGATCTAAGGGATAGAACTGAAAGACCATAGAAAACTGCCATTCAAAGACTACTTTAAACCAAGGAAAACTCAATTCCAAGTATATCTTGGAGTATATCAGAAGTCAGACATGGAAAATAGATCAAAGTACAGCCACTCTACTTGAAGAAGGAACAGAGAAGGCCTGAGACCCTATCTTTCAGTAACCGCTCTTTACTTTCCTTCCCTACCCCATCTCTAGTCAGCTCCAAAACCATTGCCCTAGAAGAAAATAGTTGGCTAACTGGTCCTTCTATTAACTATCCTTTGACAGGTTCTGAGTAGTCGTCAGCTCAATCTTAGGCTCCAAGATGAGAGTCAAGAGTATAGACCTACTGTATTGTTCCCCCCCACAAAAGAAACCTCACATGCAAGATACACATATATAATAGGGGAGCAGGTGTCCCATTGGAAACAGCTACAAATAGGAAGTGTTCCTAGGGAACGCCTCCCTCATCCATTCCTAAAACAAAATAAATCAGAATCAAAGCAGATTTCATGACAGTTCTCATGTGTTTGTGAAGGAGTTAAAAAAAAAATCTGCTAAAAAGTAAAACATGCATTTTCCCCTAAATTTATAAGACATTTATTATTATTGCTGAAAATTTAGAAAAGTCAGAGAGCTCAAAGAAAATAGTGTTCCATAACCTTATTTTTCTAGAGGAAACCAATGTTAACATTTTATAATATTTCCTTTCTATATTTTTTGTATGCATTGATATGTACTTTGAAAACAGGTTATGCTGAATATGTTTCTTAGAAATCTGTTATTTTTACATACATAAGTATTTTTGTACTCTGTCAAATGTTTTTCCGTAATTTCATTTTTCATCGCCTTGTGATCAAAACAATTTTGTGACTATCTAACAGCTGGCCATGTAAATTGTCTACACAGTTTCTATACTATCAATTGTGCTGCAGTGATATCCTTAGAAATACATCTTTTCCTATCTTCAAGACTACTTTTGTAGAAATACAATCACTGAGTCAAACAATAAACTGCATTTAAGTCTTTTGATGCCCATAACCAGTTTACCCTCAAACAAGACAAAGCTGTACTTGCCCTCTGAAGCTAGAAAAGCTGTTCAGAATTGTGTTGACTTGAGCTGACTAGGGATTTATGCAGCCACAATGATCAATCACGGGTGTGGACAACCTAAGGAAGGAATGTGACTTTGGGTGGCTTTCTTCTGCTAAGGCAATCTCCAAATCCCTGCAGATGACACAGCCCCAGCAGCTGAATCAATTATGCTTCAGTGAAGAAGGACCTGCACCTTGCGTAATGTCCCCTACGCTGATGTCACCAGTACTTTATGAGAGAGCCCGGTTTCCCTCACTTCGATGTCAGTTTCATCTTTGTTGTTTGAAAGGTGAATAACAATGTCTTGTTTGGTGGCTCAGATGATAAAGAATCTGCCTGCAATACAGGAGACCTGGGTTCGATCCCTGCGTTGAAAAGATCCTCTAGAGAAGGTAATGGCTACCCACTCCAGTATTCTTGCTTGGAGAATTCCATGGACAGAAGAGCCTGGCAGGCTACAGTCCATGGGGCCACAAAGAGTCAGACACGACTGAGCAACTATGCACACACACATGTATATGTAGACAAATATATAATGTTATATAATGTTATAAATATATAATATATGTAAATAAATACATAATGTTTAATTTATCTGGAAATTCTTGCTCTATATATATATGTACACACACACATATACATATATGTGGTAGGAAATTATCTTTTCCTAAATAGTCATCTGTCCCAGCATCATTTATCCAGTTGTCTATCTTTTTCTTCGTTGCAGCATCACTGACTCAGTGGACATGAATTTGAGCAAACTCCAGGAGACAGTGGTGGACAGAGGAGCCTGGCTTGCTGCAGTCCATGGGGTCACAAAGAGTCAGACATGACCTAGCGACTGAACAACGAACAACAACAAATTCTTATTATACTAATATCCAAAGGATTTTTAATCACTGGAAAATGATTCCTGAAAAAAATGCTCTCCAAATTGTCAACTACATAGAATGGTGCTCTATATAAACATTTTAGGCAAATTTTCTTACCATTTCTCAAAAAAAAAAACAATTTGATATAAAGAAATTAAATATTAATAGGAATATAATTTTCTATTTTGAATGATGATTTTTAATTAGGTCCAACAGCTGCTTTACCTATAGAATGCTAATATTATTTAGAATCCTTATACACCACTTAGGCACATATTGTTTAAATAGCTGAGATGATTCTTTCTCTACTACTCCAACCCATGAGATTAAATCCTATACCCATGAGATTAAATCCTATTAAAAGTAATTCACATTAGCATCATTAAAAAGATGATCCTTACAGTTAAGGCCTACATACAGTTCATTTCTTCCTTTTTTTAAAACAATGCAATTTAGCTGTGTGTTTATTTTCACTGAAAAAGAAAGAAACAGGAAGATAAATGGGCTAATCTTTAGAAAATACTCTCCATCACTCTCTATGCCTTTCATCAAGCATTCAGAAGTGTGGTTTTCATTTCAGCCCATCTGTACACAATAAATTAGATAATAAAACAGAAGCAAGACATCATTTAATCAAACAATTTAGCTACTGAAATTCTATCCCATGAAGACACTCCCTCTCTGCCTTTTCTCAAAATAACGATACCCAGTCTTACACATTGGAATGCTTCAGCTGTAGGGGAAGAACTCTGACTTCAGGCCTTGTGTCACCTGGAGGAGTCAGAGGTGTCACCAGTCTCTCACCTGTCTCATAGTTCCTCAGTGAAATGAAGATTTTTCTGGACCATTCTACTAAAATATTAACTCTACAGTTGGTTCTATATTAGTGCTCTTTGTCCAAATAAAACTTAACTCTCAATGTAATAAATTCTCAAAATGAAATTTAAAAGATGTTTCAGATATGCCTGCCTAATACTTTTACTTCTGTGAAAATGTGCAGGATAATCATGTCCATATTTCCATGTATATTATACCACCTCCTGTCTATATATCTCATGCTAAGAATACATAACTAAAATTATATGGCAATATCTCCACAAATGATACTGTGGTTATTCAGTGGAGGAGGGGAGGTGCAGAAATGAAGAAGAGAAAACTTGATAGATTACTTTCAAATAAACTGAAATGTCTTTATTTGCATCATAGATAGAAGTGTAGTGCTGGTAAAGACACAAGACGAAACATCTGCAATGAACTCAGGCATTTTCTCTTCCCATTTCCCACCCTCAGAGGACCCCAAAATTTACCCCCACAACACACTCTTGTTTTCTCTACTTCTGTATCAAAAGGAAGACACTTCCTCCTACAAAAAAATCTATCCTTCCTGTATGTTCTCCATGATGCCTCAGCAAGAGACTTGCTCCAATAATTATTCTCTCTTCCTCCTGACCCTTCTCTCTCTAGGAGTTTCCTGCTTTTGGCCTATAATACTTATGCCCTCACTTCTGCTAGTTGATCACATATTATTTCTTTCCTTCAAGCTTCTGTATTCTGACTCATTTTCTCACCTATTTTTTCTTCAATTTACTAAAATCTGTCTTCTCTCTTTGGCATGCCACTGAGACTATTCTAGCTAAAGATCTAATTACTGAGTCCAATATATTATTTTCAGCCCTTGTATTATCTGTTGTCTTTGTTACATTTAACACTGGTAACTACCTGTTTCCTAACATCTTCTCCAACCTCTCTATAATGATTCTCATCCCTACTCTTTGGCTTCACTCACTGCTCAGCAGCCTTGGATGATTCCTTTCCTTCCACCTGATCTTCGTTCCATAATGTCACTGAAGTTCTTATACCAGGTTCTTGATTTTCTTCCTACATACATTCCTGGGAGGTGCCATCTAGACTGTGATTTCAAGCAGCTGTACACTCATGGATCCCAAATCTCTATATCCAATCCAAATCTATTTCCTAAAGCTTAGACAACTATGAAGTAGTTCCACAATAGAGTGATTAGCTGCCCTTTTGAGTCTACATAACAATGCAACAAACTTCAGTTTTAACTCCATAAGGTTATTCTCCATACTCCATAAAGTATAGGCACATCATCGTGTCATTTAACTCATAATGCTAATGTGTATCTTGCTATTCCTGAAAAGAAATGTTTCTCCTACTCAGAAGAAGAGAGTTTCTTTTTACTCTGCCAAATATCATACAATTACTTTGACTTAAAAGAAACAGAACATAAGAGTAAATGGTGATGTAAGATAATACATAAAATTTAATAATTCAAGACAATTTTCTTCCAAATGCATTAGGTAGGAACTCTCATTTGCATATTTTCCTAACGGCTATTTCCAACTTTCTTAAATTGGTAGGGTCACCTACCTTACACTTGTTAATAATACAGTGTGTCTTTAATGTATGTGAGTATAAATGTTTGAATTAGTTAAAATGTCACCAAAAGACCAGATTCTGTCTTGTAGATAATAGGGCTTGAGATGACTTCATTATCTCAAAATAACCAAACACAGCAGAGTTTACTGTAATAAAAACTGTAATAAAAACTTTACTGTAATAAAATTTTTAAAAATTTACTGTAATAAAAACCCATAAACATATTGTGCAGAAATCTTAGATGTTGATCACACCTTCTTTGTATAAATGAAGGCTGAGTAATTTCTAGGCAGCATTATGTAGGTCAAACAGAAAATGGTGCTAGCAAGAATACGTTGAAAGCCTTCAGGTTAAAGAAATGCATATTTTGAAAGTGGACATTTAATCAGTGAATCCATTTAAACATGCTTGTTTTGACTATATAATTAGGATTTGTCTGCTAGAGACTTACTATAATATCTGCTCTCACATGTCAGTAAATCTCGATGGCCCTTCCTTCAAAATATTAATATATACAGAATCCAATTACTTCTGACCCCTTCCTCCACTACCACCTTAGAACAAACCAAATAGTTTTTCTCTGATCAAGACTATTGAGCTTACTACATAATCTCCCTCCTGGCACCTTTACTACCCATACAGGGCATTCTCCACATTGCACCTGGCGTATCTTTAGAAAACATAAATAAAATCATATCACTCTTCTGCTCAAAATGCTCACCGAGAATAGAATCCAAAGCCCTTGTAACAGTCTACAAGGCTCTACGCAATCTGTACAACTCTTTCTTACACCCTGCCACGGCCAGTCTCATCTCCCACCATTCTTTCCCTAAATCCATCTTTCAGTCTAATTGACTTCTTTGCCACTCTCATAACAGACTAAGGACATGCTCTCCTAAGGTCTGCATAGAATGCTCTTTCCCCAGACACAGCTTAGTCTTCTCTATACTTCCCATGTCTTTCTGAAAACTAAGGTTCAAATCCCAGCACCGCCCACCAGCATTGCTGTGACTCTACCACCGTTACCTACCCTTTTCTCTATCCCAGTCTCTTTTTTTGTAGGTATGAAATAATAACACGTATCTGTGCCTTTGCTCTTATGGTCCTCTTTGCTCAGTAACGATTGCACCCGAGTTCTGCTTAGGTCTACCACCTTTCCTTCAGCACTCTGCTTGTATTTTTTATCAGAAATCTTCTTTGGTCATCACATATAAAACAGCATACACATCATCCCCTTTATCTTCCATCTCCCTTTGCTCTTTTATTTCTCTTCTGAGCACTTTTTAACACCTCCAGGATTGTCTCTTTACTCATTTGCTTATGGCCTGTCTCCCCTCACTAAAACAAAAAGTTCCTTTTTCTCAAGTTCATCTGTTTTGTTCATTGCTGTAACCCAGCATCTAGAATTGTGCCTGGAAAATACTCAGAGTGTAACACATACATATTTGGTTAATAAGTTAAAGAATGAATGAGGGACATCCCTGGTGGCCAGGTGGTTGCTAATCTGCCTCACAGTGCAGGGGACACTAGTTCAGCCCGCAGTCAGGGAACTCAGATCACACAAACTGCAGGGCAGCTGAGCCCATGCACTGTAAGTAGGACCTGACACAACTAAATAAATAATATTTTTTTAATGAATAAATGAACATCCATTTCAGTCAAGGTGAATTAATTGTGAAATTAATCAGAGAAATTATTTCTGAAACACTACATAACTTTCAATATTACCTAAGTTTCTCCTATATTACACAGTATATATGTAAAGAATGGTAGCCTTTACTTCAGCATGAGTCACACTGTGTATGCTCACAAGATAAACTAGTTGATGTTGTTCAGTCACTCAGTCGTGTCCAATTCTTGGCGACCCTATGGGCTGCAGCTCACCAGGCCTCCCTGTCCTTCACCATCTCCTGGAGCTTGCTCAAATTCATGTCCATTGAGTCGGTGATGCCATCCAACCATCTCATCCTCTGTTGTCCCCTTCTCCTCCTGCCCTCAATCCTTCACAGCATCAGGGTTTTTTCTAATGAGTCAGCTCTTTGCATCAGGTGGTCAAAGTACTGGAGTTTCAGCTTCAGCATCAGTCCTTCCAATGAATATTCAGGATTGATTTCCTTTAGGATTGACTGGTTTGATCTCCTTGCAGTACAAGGGACTCTCAAGAGTCTTCTCCACACCACAGTTGAAAAGCATCAGTGCTTCAGTGCTCAGCCTTCTCTATGGTCCAAGTCTCACATCCATACATGACTACTGGAAAAACCATTGCTTTAACTATATGGATCTTTGTCAGCAAATTAATGTCTCTGCTTTTTAATATGCTATCTAGGTTTGCCACAGCTTATCTTCCAAGGAGCAAGTGTCTTTTAATTTCATGGCTGCAGTCACTATCTACAGCGATTTTGGAGCCCAAAAAATAAAGTCTGTCACCATTTCTGTTGTTTTTCCATCTATTTGCCATGAAGTGATGGGACTGGATGCAATGATCTTCACTTTTTGAATGTTAAGTTTTAAGCCAGATTTTTCACTCTCCTCTTTCACTTTCATCAAGAGGCTCCTTAGTTCCTCTTCACTTTCTGCCATAAGGGTGGTGTCATCTGCATATCTGAGGTTATTGGTATTTCTCCTTGCAATCTAGATAAATGAGGGACCTACCAAAGTAAATACCAATCTAGACAATGCTAGCCCTCAAAGTAATTACAGAGTGGTTCAGAAACATACATTTTCATCAGCTATAATAATGAAATTATTTAACAACCTTTTGAAACCTCTAATCCATCTGTATGTTTGAGTAGTTTGGGGCATTAAATCCAAACTGAAGGATATCTGATATTATTATAAAAGCCAAGCCGGTGTGCAGGGATCCGCATTGATTGGTTCTCAAGAAACAAAGCGATCATAGTTCCCATGTTAAGAGCGGTTTAATTTCTTGTCAGCAGGTCTACTCATTGTTTAAAGTACAGAGAGATTACATATCTTTAAGTAACAAACTCATTTTAATGAACTCTTTTCCATATTTAAAACGACCCTACAACACATGTCTACATCAAAGAGCCAAAGGAATTTAATCATCTCCAAAACTACATGCAAATTTTTAAGTTGAGGATTCTATTTTATATTGGAAATATATTCTTCTTTAAGACCATCTTTTCCCTGGAAACCATTCCTTGGCTAAAACAACATGAATTCCTAGCTGTTTTCTCAAACAGCAAATACATTAAGTTCAAATTAAATAGTGTGAAAAAGACCATCTTCATTATTAAAATGGAAAACCTCAAAAATAAATTTTCTGGTAAAATGATAAAAAATTTATATTAACTAAATCTATTAACTACTGCACTTTAAATTTTTGTCACGTTATTTTTTCTATTCACCATAACTATGGGTATACCTCATTTTATTGCATTTAACAGAGAGTGTATTTTTTTTTACAAATTGAAGCTTTGTTTGTGGTAACCTTGCCTGAAGCAATCTATTGGCACCATTTTTCCAACAGCATTTGCTCATTTAATGTCTCTATGTCACATTTGGGTAGCTCTCAGGATATTTCAAACATTTTCATGATTAATATATTTGTTTTGGAGATCTGTGATCAGTGATTTTGATGTTACTAATATAATTGTTTGGGGGCACTACAACTTAATTGATAAAATGTTCTGTGTGTTCTGCCCGCCATTGACAGACTGATTCCATCTCTTTTCTTCCCCTCAGGCCTCCCTGTTCCCTGAGACACTACAATATTGAAATTAGACCCCCTAATAACCCTATAATGGCCTCTAAGTAGTCAAGTGAAAGAGAGTCAAACAATGTGACAGACTTCACTTTGTCTTATTTATTTTGTTTTCTTTTTTCTTTTTTATTATTTTTTATTTTTTATTCATTTATTTTTTTCCATTTATTTTTATAAGTTGGAGGCTAATTACTTTACTTTGTCTTATTTAAAAAATCACCATAGCCACACCAACCTTCAGCTGCCACCACCCTGATCAGTCAGGAGTTATCAATACTGAGGCAAGACTCTTCACTAGCAAAAAGATTACTACTCACTGAAGGCTCAAATGATGGTTAGCAATTTTTAGCAATAAAATTTTTTTAATTAAGGGAAGTACATTTTTCAGATATAATGCTATTTCACATGTAATAGACTACAGTAGTGTAAACATAACTTTTACATGCACCAGGAAACCAAAAAATTCATGTGAGTTTCTTTATTGTGATATTCAGTTTATTGCAGTGTCCTGGAACCACAGTATCCCCAAGGTATGCCTGTATTCAAAGTTTTTATAATATATCACAAGATTATAAAGGAGTAGCTTAGAATTGGGTATTTTTATAATAGGCTTAGTCTGTAAACAAAACATAGAAATGAAAAATGATTTTCACATTTACATAAAATAGAGTAGATGACTACTACTTGAAACTCTATGCTATATTATTACATACAATATGCTTCCAAACCACTTTGTGTGTATGTAAAGCTGGCTTTTACAATATGAAACCATTGTCAAACAAATCACTTTCATGCTGAAGATGATGTAGAGAAAATAAATCAAGTCCAAATCAGATAAAACTCTATTTCATTATTTCCCTCCAGGAATATCAGAATTCATCTAACTATCCATTTATCCTAATGAAATCTTCTGTTGTACTCATAATGCAGGTGAGCTGAGCAGCATCCCCAATTTGATCTATTCTCACAAACCAGAACTGATACTTTCACAATGTGGCACTGGAGAAGGCTTTTGAGAATCCCTTGGACAGCAAGGAGATCAAACCAGTCAATCCTAAAAGAAATCAACCCTGAATATTCATTGGAAGGACTGTTGCTAAAGCTGGAACTCCAATACTTTGGCCACCCGATTCGAAGAGCTGCACTCATTGGAAGAGACCCTGATGCTGGGAAAGACTGAATGCAAAAGAAGGGAGTGGCAGACAAAGAGCTAGTTAGATAGCACTACCAACTCAATAGGCATGAATTTGAGCAAATTCTGGGAGATAGTGAAGGATAGGGGAGCCTGCATATTCCAGTCCATGGGGCTGCAAAGAGTTGGACACAACTTAGCAACTGAACAACAACAACACAACCAGAAAAAACTCCCAGAGCGGTGCAGCAGAGAGTACCGTAGGTCTGGTTACGGCCCTCGCTCCTCAGCCGCCTATATGGCTTGATTCTATTTCCCCATGTGGGACATGTAAGAAACAAACCAGAGGACTGTTAAGGTCTCTTCTAGCTATGTTTCTATATTTTCTTCCTTAAAACAAATACATCTAAAAGGATAAATAAAGACTGAGATAGTTTGTTTCTTCAAACATTGCAGCAGTCACACTTCTCTAACAGTACAGAAGAGACCTATTGAGATGGAGAGATTGTTAAAGTGGGAGATCTGATGCTGTTGTCCACTTCCTGCTTTCAGAATTTTTATCAGAGTTTTTTCTTTATAAAATCTGATGATGTCATATCTCTTCTTCTCCGCTTGTCTGATTTGGACATCTTTACACTCAGCACTAGAGACAACCATCATACAGTTTAGTCATTGAACTACTGCTGCCCCTCTCCCTGCCTTCCTTGCCTTCTTTTCATGTATCTCAGCAGACAACAGCCTAAAAAGTTCTACACATCTGTATCTAAAGTTCCTCTACTGTTAATGTCCTTGTTCCCTTGGCAAACACCCACCTATAGGGATGGTCCTTAAAAAAAGATATTTCTTTTTTTAACTTTTTATTTTGTATTGGGGTATGTCTAATTAACAATGTTGTGAGAGTTTCAGGTGAATAAGGAAGGGACCCAGTCATACATACACATGTATCCATAAAAGCCTTTATTATATTCTATTGTAACACCTCTGTTAAAGTCTGTCTTACTAAACCATTTCTTTTTGTGGGGAAGAGACGGTGCCTTACTTACCTTTGTGTTGCCAGTGCCCAGCACCATACCTGGTACATGGTGAGTGTTCTATAAGTATTTGCTTTAAGTGGAACTATAGATAGATTGAGGCAATGAATAATAACTATGAACTATCTCAGTTGCTGCCTGATATTAACACAGTTATCTAAAAATTATAAAAATATCCAAGCATGTAACAAGAATCCTCATAAGAACTATAGGGGTGAAAAGGTTTATCAGTCAAAGAAAAATTAGCACATCCTTCACCTTGTATTTTTTAAAAAGCAAAGAGTAGTTATCAAAGAAATTTATTCATAAACACATTAGTTTTCTACCAGTGGATGAAACAAATTAACAGAGCTTGCTTAGTAATGAGACATTTTGAAAGTTTAAGAGGTCAGTTTCCCCCTCAAAAAGATCTGCTTCTGGACATCCTCTGTCACTTGTAAGCTCCTTTGAGCCTCACCATTTGCTTGTTTAATGAAGTTAAAATATAACAGAAAAGGATCTCTCTGCAAAGTCAGTAAAGTTAAGTAAAGACTGGCTGGTCATTAGGAAAAAAAATAACTATTAATCTGGTGTATTGCAATTTATTTACACAAACTGTTAATTATTGCAATAGTAGGAGCCAGATTCAAACTATTTTGGGAAGAGTCTCCTATAAGCAAAAAGTTATTGTCCAGAAATGGCTCTACAAAATTAAAATAGATTTTTAGAGAGCCCAGAAATAAATCAATGCATCTACAGTCAACTAATCTTCTTTGAGGGTGCCAATACAGGGAAAGGCTGTCAATCAGTGGTGTTCAGCAAACTCAATATCCCAACGCAGAAAAATGAAATTGGAGTTTTATCTTACAACATATCAAAAAATAAATGCAAAATTGACTAAAGACCTAAACCTAAGACCTAAACTTCTAGAACTACTAGAAGAAAATATAAGGAAAAAATCTTCTTGATGTTAGTTTGGGCAATGATTTTTTGGATATGACAACAAAAGTACAGGCAACAAAAACAAATGAACAAACGGGACTGGACAGAAGTAGACAAAAGGGGTTGCATCTACCTAAAAGCTTCTGCAGCTCGCAGCCTTAACATCATCTTCTTGGAAACCTCTGAATCATAAGAGACAAGTGGAGGAAGAAGCAAACGCACAGGCTGAAGCACAAAAAAAGAAAAATGAAGTAAAGGTCCAAGTAAACTGCTAGCTGGCTTACAGGAGCAACAAAATGGAAAGCTGGAGACCAAGGACACTAGTAGAAAACGTTGGACTGGATGCTACTGTCTAGAATTGTCTGATTGAATCTAGGCCATCCATTGCCATGTAATAACTCAATCATAAACAATCTTTTAGGTAGGAATTATGATTTCAGTTGTTTTTTTTTTTTTGAAGTTTGCAAATTATATTTCCAGCTGTTGAGACAATATTTCTGAGAGCTGAGGTTACCTCTAGCGGCGAAACCAGAGCCAGCTATTAAGCAGCCAGACTGCTACAGTAATTGAATACATGACCATTTCTCTTTTAGCCCATTCTTTGTTCTCCTCTTCCAGAAGTTGTAGACGTCTATTTAGTTTGATTATCTGTCGTCTTAATGAAGCTGCATCTACAACTGTCATGTCTTCTGAAGTTCCTTCAATCATTGCATCTATATTTGAAATGCCATACATGGAGTCAGTTTTGACCAGCTGTCCATTTTGGCGAACAGCATTTTCACTCATAGAGTGTTCTCTTTTTAGCCTGCCAACTGCACGGATTTCTTCGTTTTGAGGGGTTGGAACAGGTCTTTCTAAATCCAGAAAATTTAGCGGCCTTTCACTCAGTGTAAGCACACGTGGTGGTGTTTTTAGAGCCAGAGGCTTAAAGGGAGTTGACTGTATAAGGTCAAGATCTGCTGGTCTTGAAAATGGAATGTCTTCATTATTTCTTGCTACCACAATTCTCTCTGGAATTTGCATGATCACACTAGCGTTTGAAACTCCTTCTTGAAATCCTTGCTCCAGGTCAGCGTTTGGTGGTGCTACCTTTAATTTTTCCGGGACCTTCATTCGCTGACTAATACCTTCGGTGTATTCCATTTCATACTGAATTCAACTAATTTCCACCATCTCAGCAGCAGTGGGAGAAGGAAAGGCTGCCCCACTCACTAAATGTGTACCAATTACTGCTTGCTCTTTGGCATTATCTGCTTCTGTGCTTCATATTAAATCCATTAACTTGCCTCAGTACGCACGTGCTGGATTTAGAGCCACTTTTGTCCCCCTGGGCCCGCTGGAGGGTCCCTGGCGAGGGCCGCCGCCCGCCGGCTCCCGATTTCAGTTTTTCACTTGAGACTGAAACAGAGATTACATTATTTTTCATATCACTTGACTAGGGTCAGAGCTACATTAACAAATCCAGAACCCACACTTGTAATCACATCACCCCATTCTTCAACACTGGACTACATTAACTTCTATACAAGAGCAATTTAAAAAAAAATAACTTTAATTGGTGATTTTTCCTGAAAATAAAAATGAATCTTGTTCACTGGAGAACACTCTTGTAATCAAAAAAATATAATAAAATTATATTTTAAAAGAAAATAACCCAAAGAGGTTGAAATACTACAAATTGTACCAGTATGGTAATAGAATTAATCGTGGAATTTTAGGACCCACAGAAAGAGAGCAGTAGACCTCATTATCAATTTATAAATCATGCTCCATTCTATAGATGATACTCTTCTTGATAATAAAGCAGCCACTACCTCAATATCATGTGATATTTTATGGATAAGTCTAGCTTCAACACCAAAAAGTAGGGCACCAGTAGTCAGAAACATCTCTCTATAGTTATTGTTCTTTGCTATGATTCACAAGAGTATAAAAGCTTAACATGCAAGGCATTTTTGTGCCAGCAAAGCATGTGATAACTTTTTCTGATAGGTTCTTCAATTGCTTAATTTTATTAAGAAAACATAGAAGAATATTAGAGTAGACTCAGGATGTATTTTTCAATTTTATATGATATAACTTGGATAACATGAATATAAAGATTAATGCTAAGACTTCGGTTCTATCCTGGGTCAGGAAGTTCCCCTGGAGACAGGTTCCCCTGAAGGGATAGGCTACCCATTCCAATATTCTGGGCATCCCTGGTGGCTCAGATGGTTAAGAATTTGCCTACAATGCAGGAGACCTGGGTTTGATCCCTGGGTTGAGAAGATCCCCTGGATGAGGGCATGGCAACCCACTCTATTTTTCTTGCCTGGAGAATCCCCATGGACAGAGGAGCCTGGTGGGCTACAGTTCATGGGGTCGCAAAGAGTCAGACATGACTGAGCAACTAAGCACAATGTTAAGACTAGGAAAAGATATTAGAATTGATCTAATTATATCTTTATCTTTTCTCACTCAGATATATTGTATATAAAAATCTATTGTATTTTTAAAATTCTATATATTGTATAGAAAAAAATTTCTAAACTTTTCTTATGAGTTCTGAATATGGTAATCTTATATGAAATATGGATCTACCCTGGAATGCTAAAAGGCCTCCATGAAGCACTAGGAAATTAAAAGAGCAAAACTTTAATTTTTTAAAATACTTCATATTCACTATGTAATTCACATAATAATATCAACTATGTGTTACAGTGACCACAACAACTTAGGTAACTATCTTGTGAAAATAATTATAGAAGATATATGTGTATATTATGTTTTAAAATACTAATGTAGATATATATTCATCCATCTAACAATATAATGTTGAGGGCAATATCAGCCAGCCTATTAACATTTAGCAAGTGGTAGGTGCAAAATAAATAGTACACACTGAAAGTATGTTTTTCCAAAAATGACACTTTCATTATTCTTTATTGCAAAGGTTAAATGAAACAACAGAAATTGGCATGTGTGATATTTTCAATAATCTAAAATAGATTAGAATTGATTGAATGCATCTAAATGACATGAGATAAATCCATGGCTGATTCATGTCAATGTATGGCAAAAACCACTACAATATTGTAAAGTAATTAGCCTCCAACTAATAAAAATAAATGGAAAAAAAATTTAAAAAAGAAAAAAAGAAAAGTTAAAAAAAATAATAAATAAATGACATGAGATAAAACATGTTTCTAAACTAAATTAGGATGAAATCTACATCTAAATCTATCTAATGCATCCTAGGCTATAAATGAAACAGTAGACATGCAGTGATAAATTATGTCAGTATTTTCTAGGCCTTAGCTTCTTAAAAAACAAAGTTCAAGTAGATCTTTTGATCAAAGTCAGACTGAAAATCAAGTGTGAAGGATTTCAGCTATTAGTCATGATTAGCGCTATTATGATATTTAACAGAGGAAAATTTTCACATACCAAAATAAAATCCCATAAGATTATTGGTATTTTTTGATTAATCTGAAATCAATGAAGTGAACTTCATCAATTATGTCATTCTGCCAAAATAATTAATTGCAAAATGGGTCTCATCTTCAGAAAGCCTGCCACTTAACTTTATCTTTCTTACCACATGCATGGTGGGGAATTTAATCACAGATGTATTCAAAAACAGTTATATAGAAATAAGTATTTTTATAAATTTCTACCTTCATCTTTGTATATGCTATAAACTGATGCCAAAATATCACAGATTGTATGTTATTTCTGAGTCTTTCCTGCTTATGTTCTCTGGAGTTCATGTAAAAGAAGTTCTTAATCTTTTAGGAATCATGGACCTATTTAGAATCTGATGAAAGCTTGCTATTTTCCTTTTTAAAAATGTACATATTCACAGATGGTATCCAATTTCAGATAATCTATGGGTACAGCTTAAGAACTTGTGTTCTGTAACAAATACTTGATTTTTCCAGAGGGGGTGTATGAAATGTGTTGGACTTCTCAAAGGAAAATGAATCAATGAGCTTATTGAATGGAATCTTAGAAGATTTGGGGGGGGGATGGTGATTACATGATTACATATACCATGGGAAGTGGAGTTTATCTACCTATTGAGAGACATATCTCATTTCCATAGATAAATGCTTTTACATTGACAATGTGACCTCCACTGGCTTACTCATCTCTTCGGTGAAATGGCTTTTCCAAGTCTCTCATCACAGTCAATTCAAGTGGTTTAGTGGCTGTTAGCACAAGTCAAATGCTTTATCTCCCCCATCCATCCATTTATTAAACAGGTATTTAGGGGCTCTGTAACAATCTGGGGGGGGGGGATGGGGAGGGAGATAGGAGGGAGGGTCAAGTGGGAGCGGGAATATGTATACCTATGGTTGATTCTTGTTGATATTTGACAGAAAACACAAAAATCTGTAAAGCAATTATCCTTCATTCAAAAAAGTAAATTAAAAAAACTTATTTATTGAATACCTATTACATGCTAGAATCTTCCCAGAATACTAGGCTTTGAGGATACAGGCACAAACAAAAAAATACAAGGTTCCCACTCTCATGCAGCTTGCTTTCTAGTGGAAAGGAACAGAACAACGGCCAACATGGTCAATCCTGTCCAACTCTTTGCAATCCCATGGACTGTAGCCCACCAAGCTCCTCTGTCCATGGAATTTTTCAAGCAAGAATACCAGGCTGGGTTGCCATTTCCTCCTCCAGGGGATCTTCCCGATCCAAGGATTGAACCCTGGTCTCCCACACTGCAGACAGATTCTTTACCATCTGAGCCCCCAGGGAAGCCCCCAGAGGAATAATCAAACAAGCAAACAAATAGCAAAGATAATTTCAGACTAATGATAGGTTCATGATGATGATAAATGAAGGTCATGAAATAGATAAGCCATGGGAGGTGAAAGGAAAGACTCTAGAATGTGATATTGATCTGAAATCTCAAAGGGGACCATCAAGAAAAGGGCCCTGAGATGAGCACATGCTTGGCTTATTCAAGAAACATTTATGAACAGTATCACTAGAGCATTCTAAAGGTAAGATAAAGTTGGGTGGGTAGTGGGGTACAGACCCTGTAGGACCTTGCATATTATTAGAAAGATTTTGAATTTTATTCTAAATGTGATGAGAGGCCATTAAAGGATTTCAAGCAGAGAAGTGGCTAGCATAACCAGATTTGTATTTTTTTAAAGATGATTTTGCCTAATATGACCTTAGACTCGACTGTAGCCACACTAGAGAATGCAGCAAATTCCATTCAGGGAAGATAAATGAAAATTTCTACTACTAATACCAAGTGAAGCAAGTTACAGTCTGTAAGTAAAAAGTTATCTTACAACTAACAACATATATTTTTTGAGATTTGCTATTAACTATTAATTTATAATAATGTGAGATATAAAAAAATCTCTGGTTCTATCGATACCTTATTGAAAGCTCTAACTTTCCATTTGTCCAATAAGTAATTATTGAACAACTTCCTTACCCAGTTATTGGTTCTAGCCTAGTGCTTTTCAAACTATCTGTGGAGAAGGCCCAGTGTTTCCATGTTGACCAATATTTTTACAAAATACAATAAAAATAAAGACATAAAGACAAGCTTAATTTATTATCATCAGGTTCAACAAACATATAAAATTACATAAAATTTCAATAGATGTACTCAGGAGAAACATAATCAAAGCAGAGAAAAAGAATTACAAAGAACTGCAAAACTAAGTGATTTCTAACACACTTATAGTTTTTTGTCATTCCACAATAGTAACTGAAGACTATGTGAGGAAATAGCAATTTCCCGTATGAAATGCCACTTCACACACTTCAAAGAAACACTAAGGTATCAATACTTAATGTTTTAGTGCAATAAATGAGCTTGCTTCTTGCTTGTCAAATTATCTAATCGAGGTTGGATTGACAGCAATGTATTTCTAAACAGCTGCTTCTTGTTTTTAATAACACTCAAAAGTAGAGAAACCAGTCTTGCAGAAGAATATCAATAGGAATGCAAAAGATTTTAAAGCAATTCTGGCAAGCTCAAGATACTTACTTTTAACTTTTACACAAAATGAGGCAAGTGATATATTTTCAAAATTAATCCTCAATCCCTCATCATAGATATAACAAATGACTCTCTAGAAGTATAACTAAAGCCTAAACTGTCTATTCTCATCCAATGACTATAGTCGTAGCTTATGAGTCAACTGATCATGAACTAGGATGTTGCAGCAATGTCAAAAAATTACTGTAGAAGTTTCCAAATCCTCACTTCAACTTTTGCCTGTTTCTCCTCACAGTTCTTAGACCCATACCCACTTATGAACTTCAGTTTGAAGAGCACTATTCTAGATTACCCTTTCTATGAACAACAACAAAAAAAACCTATATGTTTTCAAAATCATTAAACTCACTGTAGAGGGATGCTTCCTACTCATCAGTGTTATAGATCGCAAATAATAAAAATAGCAGCAACAAAAGTCAGTGTTAACTTAGAGGGATTTCTCTCCAGATAAAAAAGGATTTGGGGTAATTCATGTCTCTGACAACCTGGCTCTATTTCTGATGTCCGGGATTTGTTGTAACAAAGAGTTTCCTGCAATGATCATCTATTTAGAAGTACTCAGAGCATTTTCTTGCTTCACTCCTCTCTAAAACAAGCAAGAAAAAAAAAGAAAAACACAAAACACACATATATATTAATTTAGCATATAACAAAAAACCTTAAAATTTCAATTTTTATTAGGTCAAGTGAGTATTTATAAAAATGGAACTAAAATCGCTGGTTGGCTACACTTGGCTCATACTAGTTTGAGAGAACCAATAACATGCATTATCTTCCCACTCAGTATTCAATGACATCAGGTTGGTAGTTGAAATCAGCCATGGTGAAAGTACTTACACCATGGAGATTAACAAACACCACTAGTCAAGTTTTTTTTTTTTCTTTCTAGAGAGCTGGTTATTAAACATTTACTAGTAATAACTGGTTGTGATTAATATTAACTTCAAATTTCTTTAGAGTAAGAAAAATCACTGAAGATGGTGACTGCAGCCATGAAGTTAAAAGATGCTTGCTCCTTGGAAGAAAAGCTATGACCAACCTAGTCAGTATATTAAAAAGCAGAGACATTACTTTGCCAACAAAGGCCCATCTAGTCAAAGCTATGGTTTTTCCAGCGGTCATGTATGGATGTAAGAGTTGGACTATAAGAAAGTTGAGCACCAAAGAATTAATGCTTTTGAACTGTGGTGTTGGAGAAGACTCCTGAGAGTCCCTTGGACTGCGAGGAGATCCAACCAGTCCATCCTAAAGGAAAGCAGTCCTGAATATTCATTGGAAGCACTGATGCTAAAGCTGAAACTCCAATACTTTGGCCACCTCATGCGAAGAACTGACTCATTGGAAAAGACTCTGATGCTGGGAAAGATCGAGGGCAAAAAGAGAAGTGGGTGACAGAGGATGAGATGGTTAGATAGCATCACCAACTCAGTGGACATGAGTCTGAGCAAACTCCGGGAGACAGTGAAGGACAGGGGAGGCTGGCATGTGGCAGTAAGTGGGGTCACAAAGATTCAGACAAAACTTAGCAACTGAACAACAAAAGAAAAAAAGTCTTCCTGGGTTACATAAAATAATCTGTCATTCAGGATAAATTTATATCATAGATACACATGCCAAATCACAAAATTAGAAATAGGTATACAAGAAGAATAATAGTATATGTTTGTTTATGCCTGTAAAATTGTTTTCAAATGTGATTTCATAATTATCTTTACATTGGCCATAACATACTAGAAAAAGTTCAATAATTTATTCTAGATAACAGCAAAATCTATAGCTAGTGAAAAGCTTTTTGAAGCAATAGGAGAGGAGAATTCACATATCACTAGACAGGTGAAGGCTGTGTTACTGAAAATATTAATAACAGCATTCTCATTTCCAATAACAGTATTAAAGATACAGCTCATGCTTACTTCTATAAACAAAGAGCAGGCTACACTAAAGCAACTTAAATCCATTACTGGGAAATGAAATAAATTTTTAAAACAGAATCTTTTTTAAAAGAAGCCAGAAAGTGATAGTTGTAAGGATCTAAACAATGGTGAAAGAGTGGATAAATGTTACCAAACAACATTTAAAGAAACAAGCAAATTGCCTTGCTAGTTAGAGTGAGGTTCCAAAGAAGTTAAGGACAGGTTCAGTTGCTCAGTCGTGTCTGACTCCTTGCAACCCCATGAATCGCAGCACGCCAGGCCTCCCTGTCCATCACCAACTCCTGGAGTTTACCCAAACTCATGTCCATCGAGTCAGTGATGCCATCCAGCCATCTCAACCTCTGTCGTCCCCTTCTGCCCCTGCCCCCAATCCCTCCCAGCATCAGGGTCTTTTCCAATGAGTCAATTATTCGCATGAGGTGGCCAAAGTATTGGAGTTTCAGCTTTAGCATCAGTCCTTCCAATGAACACCCAGGACTGATCTCCTTTAGGATGGACTGGTTGGATCTCCTTGCAGTCCAAGGGGCTCTCAAGAGTCTTCTCCAACACCACAGTTCAAAAGCATCAATTTTTCGGCACTCAGCTTTCTTTATAGTCCAACTCTCACATCCATACATGACCACTGGAAAAACCATAGCCTTGACTAGACAGACCTTTGTTAGGTCACTCTAAACTGTGATCCTAGATGGAACATTTAGTCTGACTAAAACATGAAAGCCTAGAGCCACTACAATGAATAACTTACTGGTAACCGACAAATTCATCATTCATGATTCCTGGGGGCAGTGGGACAGTAGCCCAGTTTTTGACACAAGAGGTTTCATAAATCATTAACCTCTATCTTATTTGTAGTCATCTCTTCTCCTAATCAAGCAAAAGCATGGTGAAAACCAAACTGGAAATAACAATTCCAAACTTTAGAGTAAACTGTTTTTCAAAAATAATGAAAGATGTTTACAACAAAAATGTTTACCACATTAGCCTCATCTGCACCTTCCAACATTATCTGTTCAAAAGAAATCATCTTAAGGATTGATATATTTTCCCTTGAAGAGTTATCTTTTTTATGTAATTTGAATCCGAGTTGATTTTCACAGCCCAGCAGAAACAGGATCTTATGGGTAGATAAATGTCACTTAAAACAATGAAATAGAGAATTAAGAAGATATTCTTATCATAGTATATCCACCCTTTCCATTTTGTAAGGATTTGCTTACACTGAAAATTATTTTTTAAATAAATTTGACTAGGAATCAAAAGTCCACTTCTTTTTAAAATCATATGACAGGTGATCTCTCTAGTCTGTTTCTTGCTTTCTTTTCTCGTTCAGGGAAGAAAAACCTCCATCAGAGTGCTGCTCATAAGCCATTGCATGTGTGTCTGTGGATGTGCGTGTGTGTTCAGTTGTGTCTGACTCTTTGTGACCCCATAGACTGAAGCCCGCCAGGCTCCTCTGTCCATGGGATTTTCCAGGCAAGAATACTGGAGTGGGTTGCTGTTTCCTTCTCCAAGGGATCTTTCTGACAAGTCATGCAATCCACGTGTCTTGTGTCTCCTGCCCTGGTGGCAGATACTTTACCACCGAGCCACTTGGGAAGCCCATAAGCTACTCAGTAGTCTTAAGTGAGCTGTATCAGTTGATTCCCTGACACCTGCAGCCTTTTAATCATTCCCAGTGATGGCTGAGTGCCCCATGGTTTTATCAACCATCTGTATCTTCCTTGAACATTTACTACTTTCAGACAAAATAAGGCTTATGTCAATATTAGCATCAACAATATTCATTTAGCACCTACAAAAAATTTTAATTAAAATATGAAAAATGTTCCAAATTTCAATCATTGTAAACACCAAAGAAAAACAAGATGTCCTCTCCATTTTTGGATCTCCCTGTTTTTGAATCATAAATTTTTTAAGTTGAAAATTATAATGACAAGTATATATTCCTGGGATTTTCAAAAGGCTGCATAGTTGTCATCAATTGATAATAAGCTCTTCATTTGAAATGGTTTTCTTATCACAGGATTAGGACACACCTGCCACTAAGTAATATCAGTAAATAAGATAAAATCCTAATAAAAAAGCCTTCTGTGTTTAAGTTGCAAGAGGTGTGCCCTCAAGAGTAATTATATATTCATAAGCCATAAACTTAGCTTCATCTATTTCTTTATATTTTGGGAGCTAACAAAAAAATCTCACCACATTTAATTTTTGAATGGCTGTATTTTTCCTGCATTGTCACATACAATCCCCACATGAAGAATGAACTATTACTATTTCCATTTTATGGATGAAGCAATGGGGACAGGATATAAATGACTTTAAGTTGAAGCCAGTGCTCATTTACCATCCCCAAAATCCTAGGACTCTCAAGAATTATGCTACATCTACTCTGTGTCTGCTCTATAAATTGAACAACAAGCTTGGCTGACAGTACATCTGTTTACAATTTGGTTTACTAGAAGTTTTAAGGCCACTGTTGAGACCTGTTGCCCAGAAAAAAAAAAAAAAATATTACTGCTCATTGACAATACACCAGGTCATCCAAGAATGTTGATGGAGATATACAAAATTAATGTCATTTTCTTTCCTGCTATCACAACATTCATCCTGCAGCCCATGGATCAAGGAGTCATTTTGACTCTCAAGTTTTATGATTTAGGAAATGTAGGTTATAAGGTTATAACTGGCATAGATGTTAATTCCTCTGATAAATCTGGGCAAAATTCATAGAAAACCTTCTGGAAAGGATTCACCATTCTAGATGTTACTAAGAACATTCATGATTCATGGGAAGAGGTCAAAATATCAACATTAGCAGGAGTTTGGAAGAAGTTGATTCCAACTCTCAAGGATGACTTTGAGAAGTTCAAGACTTCAGAGGAGTATTTAAAAGTGTTTCAAATTCCACCACTGCAGAGGTGGCGGAAATAGTAAGAGAACTAGAAGTGGATCTGGATGACGTGAGTGAATTGCTGCAGTCTTGCTATAAAACTTTAATGGATGAGGAGGTTCTCCCTATGGAAGACCAAAGAGTGTTATTTCTTGAGATGAAATCCTCTGCTGGTGAAGACTGTTGAAATGACAATGAATGATTTAAAATATTACATAAAATTAGTTGAAAAGCAATGGCAGGGCTTGAGAGGATTGGCTCCAATTTTGAAAGAAGTTCTACTGTGGGTAAAATGCTATCAAACTGCTTCTCATGCTACAGAGAAATCATTCATGAAAGAGAGTCAGCTGATGCAGCAAACTTCATTGCCTTAAGAGTTGCCACAGCCACCCCATTGTTCAACCACCATACCCTGATAAGTCAGGAGCTATCAATATCAAGACAAGCTCTTCTACCAGCAAAAATTACAGCTTTCTAAAGGCTCAGATAATGGTTAGCATTTTTCAACAATAAAGTATGTTTTAATTAGAGTCTTCCTGGTAGCTCAGTGGTAAAGAATCCATCTGCCAATGCGGGAGACATGGGTTCAATCCCTGGGTCGGGAAGATTCCCTGGAGAAGGAAATGGCAGTCTACTCCATTATTCTTGCCTGGGAAATCCCATGGACAGAGGAGCCTGGCAGTCCATGGGGCTGCAAAAGAGTTGGACATGACTTAGCGACTACACAAGAAGTTTTTAATTAAGGCATGTACATCAGTGTCTTAGCATCCTATTGCCCACTTAATAGACATTAAGTATAGTGTAAACATTACTTTTATATACATTGGGAAACCAAAAAATTTGTGACTCATTTTATTGCAATATTTACTTTATTTGCTTTATTTGCTTTGAGTTAAAACCAAACCCACAGTATCTCCAAGGTATGCCTGTAATCTAATAGCCTGCACTGTACTTGACCATATATGAAAGAGCCAATATAAGACACAAGCAGTCATATTGACAATTCAGTACTTATTAGGTAAAGAAAACTAAAAACTAGATCTCTTTGTCACATTAAAGTTACTTGCTTGCAGCTAGACTTTAAAAAATAATTTGAAACACTTTTTACTTAATGGAAATGTATTTTCTATTATAAACTAATTCATGTGTTCTGTGAAAAATTCAGACAATATGATATAAAAGTCATCTTGAACATTAATCTTGTTTCTAGTTTTCTAGGTAAATCTTACTTTGCCCTTGTAAAGTATGTGCTTTTAGAGCATCTTCTAAGTTCCTAAGTAATCATAAAATCTCAAAATTATAAATAGAAAAACGAATAAATTGTGATCTTTAGACAAGGTAATGCTCGTGGAGACAGAGAAAAAATAAATTCCACTGCCATTGAACAGAAAGTATGTATTGTTTATTCTTGCTTCTCTAATCCATCTGTTTATTATTTCTAAACTCAATTACTTTAATCTATGACTATTTGGAGTTACTAGAAGTAATTTTTTGCCATAATCACCCATTTCATTTTTATTTTTAAATTTAATTTACCCATAAGAAAATAGCTATTACAACAAAACAGAAAGCTCATGCTGCAATTCGAATAAATTGCTGGACTTATAATACTTTGAAGAGATCAGATTTTAGATCTCTATCATTGATTCTCACTTTAAGCGCATATTAGAATTATCTAACAGAGAAGGCAATGGCACCCCACTCCAGTACTCTTGCCTGGAAAATTCCAAGGACGGAGGAGCCTGGTGGGCTGCAGTCCATGGGATCGCGAGAGTCGGACACGACTGAGCGACTTCACTTTCACTTTTCACTTTCATGCATTGGAGAAAGAAATGGCAACTCACTCCAGTGTTCTTGCCTGGAGAATCCCAAGGACAGGGGAGCCTGGTGGGCTGCCATCTATGAGGTAGCACAGAGTCAGACACGACTGATGCGACTTAGCAGCAGCAGCAGAATTATCTCAAGAGCTTGTCAAAACACAGATTGCTAAGCCCCCATGTCTGTTCTTTCTGAACTCATAGATCTGGGACTGAAATAAGAGAATTTGTATTTTGAACAAGTTCCCAGGCAATAGTATTGGGGCTGGCAAAGACCATATTTTGAGAACAAGTGATCTATATAAGGCATTAAACATCATTTCAGAGCTCATCTTTCTAAGATTTATTGTCACTTGGTCTTGATTTTAATGGACAATTCAGTACTGTATATATAGTAGCTTTCAGTAAATGCTGTTAACTGATCAATTCTACAATTAAATATAAAATAAATTGAGTTGCAAATCTATCAGTTATTAAATACCCCATTCCCCTGCCATACTTTGCCAGTTGAGAAAATCTTGGCCAAGTTTTCAGAGAGCATAGATACATCAAACACTCTTTGGATACAGAATCTTTCTACCTATTAAGTTTCTTTTGAATGCACTTTTATTTTATTTGCTGACAGTAACAGTCACAGTCATCCTAGTACAGGGAATATAAAGGTAAAATAAAATATGCTCAATGAAACACCAGTAAAGTTGTTGATTAGATTGTTGGCTCCAAAACTTTTTTTTAGAACAATATTTTGGTAATAGCAGAGAATGATTTTTGGAACAAAATTAATCACAGCTTGATTTTTTAGTTTTAGTGTAACATTAAGCTTGTGTTGCTAAAATCTGCAATGTGTCTATTAGTTTGTTTTGATATCTTTTACCCTGCATGATTAATTTAAGCAAGACACTTCTTTTGTTTCCAGCCCTACAGTGAGATGTTTAAGTCCTTTCCCATAGTTTGCACAAGCTCTACCAAATTTTGAATTTTTGTTGAAATATCAGTGGAACTGGGAGAAAATATTTAATGATTTTTCCTTTTCCTTTGTCAATATGTTATGGCATTCACATGACTCCCTCTGGTGGCAAATGCAATATGGAATGTTAATCTCTTTCAAGAAATGTACATTTATACATTTCTCTTCCTATAAATTCAATAATTCCTCCCCTCTGCCTGAAGTTTTCTTCTCTATCTTAATGCTACCCACAATCTAATGTGACCATTGGAAGCCATCAAAAATTATTAGTTCAAACGATACAAAGACTGCATCTCTTTGTCAAACAATCACCCTGGAAAATAGTGTCAAATTATTTTTGTAGCTTTTTTATAATCACACCAGAATAGTAAAACACTAAAGCAATTGATTATAAAATAACTCCCCAAACTCAACCTCAATTCTTCTAAACATAGTCCATTAACAGTCATATATAAACTTAGTCTAAGAAACTTAAGTATTTGCATTCAGGAAATACCCTCAGAGCTCCATACAAATACGATGTAGAGTCATGCAGAGATGAATCTGAATTCTACCTCTGACACCTGATGGAAGAGTAACCTACATCAGGTTATGCAACTGCTAAAAGACATGATTTTCATACCCATAAAAAGGAATAATGCCTACTTTATGAAATTTATAAGAATTAAGACAATGCACTTAAAGACCTGTGCTTGCGTCTAACGTTTAATAAGACACTAGCTATTATTATAGTTATTCCTTTTAATTAAGGAACCAAACACCTCTCAAATGTATTATCTACAGGAATTATTACCAACTGCCCCCTTGCCTGCACCCTGTCTCACAAGGATCATTTCAATTATACCATTTTATGATGCCTGCATTTGTATACTCTCACTGTCCTCTTGTTCACCAGTCAGGGCCCCAATAGGAAAAAAAAAAGATGTTACAGAAAGCTACATAATTTGAGAAGAGCTTAATAATGAGAATATTTTAAAAAAATGGCTGTGTCTAAAGGAAACCATAAGGGTGATGCAGTACCTTGGAAGTTACCTCCCCTAGGCCATAACAGGCAAGAGTAGTGAGCAGTTACCCGACCTGAAGAGGAGAGCTACATGGATAGGGCTGCCAGACACTCGCTATAGGCTTTGCTGGATGCCAGCCTGTAGTGACCACACTGGGAGGGATCTGTGGGAACTGGCATCTCGCCCTCACTCTTCTTTCCTCTGATCACTTACAGGTATCTCCCATTGGCCACATTTACCTGGAAGCCAGAGGGCTAAGCTGATTAGCTTGTAAGGGGCAGCTTCCCAAAGCCCAGTGTAGCAGCAAGAAAGGCAGAGGGGGAAATGGAGATGCAACGAAAGAATTCAAGCACATCCTGCAAACCCAGTTTTAATTTTACTACAGTGGCCATCATCTCCTGCCTGGATTATTTCAGTGTCCTGCTAACTGGTCTCTGCCTCCAGTCTTGCCTGCTTCTTGTCGTTTATTCACACAGGACAGAGAGATCTTTCTAAAAGTATAAATCTGCTTATGTCACTTCCCTAATAAAGTTATCCAATGGCTCTCCCATTGTTCCTGGGACAAATTCCAAACCACTTAACATGTGTTTTACTAGGGCTTTGACTATCCAGCCTTGAAGATTTCTCCAGTCTCATTACTCACTGTTTTCCTGGTCACTTCCCACATAAACTGAAGGGAATTTAAGTCCTCTAATAAGTCAAGCTCACTTTCTGATCTATCTGCATGATGGTCCTTTTGCCTGAGTGCTTTTTGCCACCATCCCTGCAGGTTTAGCTTAAGACTACCTCCCAAATGTCTCCTCCTCTAGGGAGTTTCCTCCATCCTCCCAGAATTAGGTCATATGTCTTCCTGGAACAGCTCCATCTGCTCCAGACATGGCACTAATACATTATTTTAATTGCCTCTTTACTTATCTATTCCCCCCTAGAGAATCTAGGCTACTTAAGCACAAAAGATTATATTGTTCATCATTGTCACCCTGCCTCCAACCCAGGTTTGGCATCATACGGGCACCTAGGGAACATTTACTGAATGATTAAATAAACTAAGAGGAAAAAAGTCCAATCTCTTAATCAAAACTTTCAGACTCTCTGAAACCTACCTGACATTCCCTAGCCACCCTCACCTTATATTGATCCTATCTCCAATATCTATTTCCCCCATTCCCACTCCCATCATGAACTCATCTGTCCAACAATTTTTCTTCTCTAGGGAGGAAATTAAAGGTCCCTTTTCCTTCCTTACTCCATCTCCTAAAAAATGAATTAGAATGTAGGCCTCCCATTCTATCTCCAAGGAGAAGGAATGTGTTCCTTGATTACAACACAGTACAAGAAGGTAGAGTATTAAAAAGACTGAAAGATTACTCCAGTATAAAGATGGTTCCTTGGGGCTTTTTTTTTTTTTTTTCTTCCAGGAGACTGAAAGGTCAGGCAGGTCTCCAACCTGCCCCTCTGTTTTCGCGCAATGAGGATGATAAGCCTGCAAGTCCTTCCCTTCCCCCACATCACACATAGGCACTGAGGCAAATCCTCCGTCTCTTACACACTCTACACTCTTCTGTGTCTTGCTATCATATTGGCTCACAAACCACATTGGAGTTGTAGGTAATCCAACCTCCCAGGGTCTACCATTGAGGTTTAATCCTAAATCCTCACATTATAAGCGAGGGTTAGCTTACCTGGTTTCCATTGTGTGAATTGCTTGCTTGGATCTCAAGCATCAGGTACTTCATTTGAGGTAACTCAGATATTTCTGTGAACTAGAAAAATACCATCTTGTCAGTTTTTAAAGTTGTTGCTGTTTCAATTTTTTTCTTTTTTAAATACCATAGGTACATGGTAAAAAATTCAGAACTGTATAGTGAGGTAAGTGTCTTTCCTTCCCAGGTTCTGTCTTCTGGGAATTAGAAGTGTCTGCTGATTATAGTTTACTACTATAATATCAATCTCAGAACTGATTGAGTATTCTGGTGGCAGACGACAGGTGGGAAAACAGGCAGGTGTCCTCAGACAAATTATCACAAGCCCAGGTTTGATTTGGGGGGAGCTTTAATCCTTTTAACCCTGGAAATGTTATGAGGCTGACAGTACAGAGATAACCAGGATGCAAGGAGAGCTTGGTCAATGCCAAGGCAAAAGGCAGATCCAATTATTAGAATATGGGTATGAGGCCAAAGTTAGATTAGTCACACAGATGAACTGACCCCGAATCCTACCACTACCAGCCAACTACTCCTCACATCTCCCCAGGTCAGGAATATGAAGTAAATTTCAGAGGCTAGAGAATCATGGTGGAAGGAAGGTAAGCACAGCAGTAGGAAACAGTCATTTTTACACCGATATATGATTCCCAAAGTATTTCCTTTTGATTTGTGTGTTTGTCTTGTCTATCAGTTAAACCATGAACACCTTGAAGCTAAGTACCAAGGTTTTCCCTATATTTGTTCTCTGTAATAAACAACATTTTACCTAATTTCTGTGTACCCACTACTCGAATTAAAATTTTATCTATCAAAAAATTTACTGTCTGAAGTAGAATGTGCTAGTCACTCAGTCATGTCCGACTCTTTGCAATTCCATGGACTTCTCCAGGCAAGAACACTGGAGTGGGGAGCCATTCCCTTTTCCAGGGGATCTTCCCAACCCCTGGATCAAACCCAGATCTCCCACATTGCACGAAGATTCTTTTACCATCTGAGCCACTTCCCCCCAAAATTACAAGTGTTTCTGAAAACTGGAATGAAGCTATTTTTCTGGTATACACACCTTTTGCCTGTAAGTAGCCAAAAGCAACCAGATTACTTTGACTCAAATGTCATAATTGAACTGAACTCCTCCATTTTGACCTTGAATCAAAATGTCAGCAATATGATTAAGTGACCGTTTAGAGTAAAAAATAATCATTTCTGGGAGGTCCAGTATGATTAAGATCTGATTGCTCTTCACAATTTTGCATTCTTTTCTGCAGTTTTTATATATACTGTGATTAGATACACCAGAACAATGTAATATCATCCAGAGTGACATCAACCTCAATGGAACCCATTAGACTACTTATGAAAAACCTTCCATGAAGCCTGAAATACCTGCCAGGTGTGCTCCTCAGAAAAATGTGAGTTTTAATGTCTAAATTATTAGAAGCTGAGGGCTTCCCTAGTGGCTCAGATGGTAAGGAATCCACCTGCAAGCCAGGAGACCTGGATTTGATCCCTAGGTCAGGAAGATCCACTGGAGAAGGGAATGGCAACCCACTCTAGTATTCCTGCCTGGAGAATTCCAAGAACAGAGGAGCCTGGTGGGCTACAGTCCTTGGAGTCCCAAAGAATCAGACATAGTTAAACGACTAACACCTTCACTTTCACTTTACTAGGAGTGAAATAAAATAAATAACACTTTTTATTATCACTTTCACTTTATAATGCTCAAAGAAACAGCCCTTCCACTGTAACCCATTATCTCCCATTACTCTCCTCTCTGACCCATTTCACTCTAGCTTCAAAGGGGCCAGGCTTGCCTCAAAAAACATTAAAACCATTGCATTCATTGCCTTTTCCCTCTGCCTTGGGTATTCTTGCCTCAGATAGCCACATGGCTGACTCCCTCCAGCTCGCATCCTCTATGTTCTGTGTGGAGCCACCTTCTCTGACCACAGAGAAATCTATTGTTTTATGGTACCTATGCCAATTTGTGTCTATTCATTATTTACTTCTTTTGTCTAACTGAAATTTCTGTCAAGACAAGGACTTTATTTTATTCCCCACTGTCTGTAAATAGATAGCCATTTGGGACCAGCTATATCCACGGACCTATGGACACCTTATCTTTGACAAAGGAGGCAAGGATATACAATGGAAAAAAGACAACCTCTTTAACAAGTGGTGCTGGGATAACTGGTCAACCACTTGTAAAAGAATGAAACTAGAACACTTTCTAATGCCATACACAAAAATAAACTCAAAATGGATTAAAGATCTAAATGTAAGACCAGAAACTATAAAACTCCTAGAGGAGAACATAGGCAAAACACTCTCTGACATAAATCACAGCAAGATCCTCTATGACTCACCTCCCAGAATATTGGAAATAAAAGCAAAAATAAACAAATGGGACCTAATGAAACTTAAAAGCTTTTGCACTACAAAGGAAACTATAAGTAAGGTGAAAAGACAGCCCTCAGATTGGGAGAAAATAATAGCAAATGAAGAAACAGACAAAGGATTAATCTCAAAAATATACAAGCAACTCCTGAAGCTCAATTCCAGAAAAATAAATGACCCAATCAAAAAATGGGCCAAAGAACTAAACAGACATTTCTCCAAAGAAGACATACAGATGGCTAACAAACACATGAAAAGATGCTCAACATCACTCATTATTAGAGAAATGCAAATCAAAACCACAATGAGGTACCATTACACACCAGTCAGGATGGCTGCTATCCAAAAGTCTACAAGCAATAAATGCTGGAGAGGGTGTGGAGAAAAGGGAACCCTCTTACACTGTTGGTGGGAATGCAAGCTAGTACAGCTGCTATGGAAAACAGTGTGGAGATTTCTTTAAAAACTGGAAATAGAACTGCCATATGACCCAGCAATCCCACTTCTGGGCATACACACTGAGGAAACCAGATCTGAAAGAGACACGTACACCCCAATGTTCATCGCAGCACTGTTTATAATAGCCAGGACATGGAAGCAACCTAGATGCCCATCAGCAGATGAATGGATAAGGAAGCTGTGGTACATATACACCATGGAATATTACTCAGCCGTTAAAAAGAATTCATTTGAATCAGTCCTAATGAGATGGATGAAACTGGAGCCCATTATACAGAGTGAAGTAAGCCAGAAAGATAAAGAACATTACAGCATACTAACACATATATATGGAATTTAGAAAGATGGTGACGATAACCCTATATGCAAAACAGAAAAAGAGACACAGAAATACAGAACAGACTTTTGAACTCTGTGGGAGAATGTGAGGGTGGGATATTTCAAAAGAACAGCATGTATACTATCTATGGTGAAACAGATCACCAGCCCAGGTGGGATGCATGAGACAAGTGCTTGGGCCTGGTGCACTGGGAAGACCCAGAGGAATCGGGTGGGGAGGGAGGTGGGAGGGGGGATCGGGATGGGGAATACGTGTAAATCTATGGCTGATTCATATCAATGTATGACAAAAATAAATAAATAAATAAATAAAAATTTAAAAAAAAAACAATTTTAAAGGACATGGTTATGAAAGGAGTTTACATTATAGAAGAGTGAAAGGTAGACAGACAATAAAAGTACACAAGTAAAATAGCATAATAGTTCAGGCAGTACCCAATGCTTTGAAGGAAATAGAACAAGGGAATGTGATAAACAGTGACTAAGGGTTCAGTTCAGTCAGTTCAGTTGCTCGGTAGTGTCTGACGCTTTGCGACCTCGTGGTCTGCAGCACGCCAGGCTTCCCTGTCCACCACCAACTCCTGGAGACTGCTCAGACTCATGTCCATTCAGTCGATGATGCCATCCAACCATCTTATCCTCTGTCATCCCCTTCTCCCCCTGCCTTCAATCTTTCCCAGCATCAGGGTCTTTTCCAATGAGTCAGTTCTTTGCATCAGGTGGCCAAAGTATTGGAGTTTCAGATTGACTGGTTGGATCTCCTTGCAGTCCAAGGGACTCTCAACAGTCTTCCCCAACACCACAGTTCAAAAGCATCAGTTCTTCGACACTCAGCCTTCTTTATGGTCCAACTCTCACATCCATACATGACTACTGGGCAAACTATAGCTTTGGCTAGATGGACCTGTGTTGGCAAAGTAAGGGCTCTGCTTTTTAATATGCTGTCTATGTTAGTCAGAGCTTTTCTTCTAAGCAGCAAGGGTCTTTTAATTTCATGGCGCAGTCATTTTGGAGCCCAAGAAATAAAGTCTGTTACTGTTTCCATTGTTTCCCCATCTATTTGCCATAATGTGATGGAACGAGATGCCATGATTTTAGTTTTCTGAATGTTGAGTTTTAAGCCATCTTTTTCACTCTCCTCTTTCACTTTCATTGAGAGGCTCTTTAGTTCTTCTTCACTTTCTGCCTAAGGGTTGGAGGGTTAATTTAAGTGGTCTGGTGGGGAAGATCTCTCTAAGGAAGTAACATGATTTGAGATGAAAAGTATTGACATATGAAAGGGACAGCCATGAGTGGTCCTGGTGAGCACTCCAGAAAGAGAAAACAAAGTGCAAAGAACCCAGATCAGGAATATCTTTGACATAAAGAAGCATAAAGAAGTTCACTGTGTCTCGAGCTTCATGAATGACAAGGATGAGACGAAATGGGAATGGCAGGCAGAGGGCAGTTCATACAGAGCATTGCAGATCATGCTGAAACATTAGATTATCTTGTTGAATAGATAATAGGTGAGCAAGAACAGAATCAGCAGGGAGGTGTATCCTGGCATTGTTACGGGAGATAACAATGACTTGGATCTTGTGTAAGTAGAGAGAAGTGGGAAAATGAAGATAGATAGTAGAACTGGAGATAGCAGAGGTAACAACGTGCTGATGGACAGAATGTATGCAGTGAAAGAAAGAGGATTGAGGGATGACTCCTACACTTTGGTCCAAACTTATTTGGTGGATGGATGGCATTTCCACTCACTAAGGCAAATATTCAGTGCTTGTCACATCATAAGTGTTTAATAGTTATTGAACACACCAATCAATACTGAGCTTCTAGGTGAAATTTTGTTTGAACCAAAAGCAGTTCTGATGAAAACAGAGGTTGGAAACTACTGCAATTAGAGAGATTAGAGTTGTACACACTAGCTTTAATATCATTTGGCTGAGTTGGAGGTGATGGCTCTTCTAATACAATTTCCTTTAAGGATGCCTCAGACAGAGTAATAATGGGTACATGCATTCAGAGCTGGCTTCTGGTATGAGGGTAATAGGTAGTCCTTAACAGGTTTGAAGATTATACCCTATGAAGCAAGAGCAGTTTGGTTATGAAGTTCTCACTTGTGTGAAAAATGGCTTAGTCAAATACTGTACAGGTTGATGTTGATTAACAAGGAATTATAAAAACTAAAAAAATCAAAGAGTGAACAGAAGTTTTAATTTCATCTAGGGAAGATGACTGTGTCCCCTAAATTATTTAAATCCTTTTTAATAAAGTAAGTTGAGACCTAGGCATGCCAGTTTTGTAGGAGGTTGATCCCTAGAAATTGGATGGGGGTGAGAGACTTTGCAATAATAGCAAAGTCCTTTATTGAGGGTCTTGTAAATCATACCATAGAAGCAGTTACCTTTTTTAAATTTTTTTAATTTCTCATATATTTTATTGAGATCTTTATTTCACCATGTGGCTTTTGTTTGTGCGTGTTTTTTCAATCCTTATTCAAATTCTTTCCTCATTTAGGTCATTGCATAATATTGAGCAGAGTTCCCTGTACTTTAACTGTACTCAAGGCCACCCTTGGGTCTGATTGATTGAACAAAGTTATCATGTTTAGAGAGTTATCTACCTTGCAGAACTGCTGGTAGAGAAGTTAGAGCAGAACCAAAAGTAAAAACTTTATCTCCTGATCAACACTGGAACTTTAGGTTGCTCAGACCTGGGTAATCTAGAACCCTGCTGGCACTGACCAGGCAGCTAATAGGAATAGCGGCAGCCGCACAGCTGCCCAGGACAGAAACCTACTGGGGCATCTGCAGTTGAAGGCTCTAGATGTCCACCGGTGTGTCCTCTCAGGAAAGTTAGAACTCAGTTTCAGCAGGATTATGAGGTTTAATTGATTGGTGTTGCTAAGGTGTATACTATCTAGTTGTAGAGTTTGTAGTCTTAGCTTTGTAGCTTTAGGATTGAGTTATTTTTCTCCCAAGGGAGACATGTGCAATTGTCTTAAGTGATAGCTTTAACCTAATACCCTTAGTGGTTAAAATCTTGATAGTTGAAAGTTAATGGGTTTCTAACAAGCTATTTCAAACATATGCATAATTTGTTTTGTTTTCTTTTTCATGGTAGTTCCACCTTAAGGTTGAATTGGATAAAACAAAAGAAATGCAAATTTCTTCTTCAGAATTTGGTTTCTGAGATAATATCAAGTGCCAGACTGTATTGTTAAAAACAATGGCATTTTCATTTTCATTGAAAAATGCTATCATTTTCTGGCTATAAGAATTAACTGTACTGAATTTAAATTCTACCACTTTGTAGCTATGTAAACTCAGGCAAGTTACTTAATTTCTGTGTCTTAATTTCCTCATCTATAATACAGAAATAATAATAATTGTGACTATTAAATGAGATAATGCAGAAATGAATCAACACTTGTTTGTCAGATATTTTCTGTCAGTTTATTTTTATTATTAAATGTTTTGAGAATTGGTTGTATCCTCCTACTAAATAATTAAATATGTGGTATTTAATTTGAAGGACCAAACTGGAGCTCCAAAGCGTGAGTGAAGACAAGTATTTTAAATGATGTTTCAATTTATTTGCTATTATAACTTCGTGTCAAACTGTCTAGTTTATCTGGCAGAACACCCGCTAAAGTAAAGTGATTATTAGCCTGACAATTCTAATTATCTAATCTTTTAAAGATCCTAATGTTGGTGTTGTTTAGTGGCTAAGTCATGTCTAACCATTTTGTGACCCCATGGACTGTAGCCTGCTAGGCTCCTCTGTTCATGGGATTTCCCAGGCAAGAATACTAGAGTAGGTTGCCCATACCTTCTCCAGGAAATCTTTCTGGATCTCCATGGATCAAACCAGTGTTTTCTACATTGGCAGGCAGATACTTTACTGCTGAGTGACCAGGGAGCCCAGAGATCTTAATGCACATGTATATTTTCACAGAAATCTTTGAATGCTTCAGGTTGTTAATAAAGGAATGGCCTGTTTGACAAAAATCGGTTTTTGTCCATATTTACAGAGGGAAAGGGCACGTGCTACTGTTCTGTTTTATTCCTTGAAATAACCTGGGTCAATTCCTAATTTTACTTTCTATGATAGTCTTAAAGAAGAACAGTATACTTATATTCAGTTCAGTATCCCTCTCTATCCTGCCATGTGCAAGGCACTGAAAAAAAATAATTAGGTCACTAAAAAGTAAGAGAAGCAGCTGCATCTACTGTATAGCTTGTCTAGACCAGAAGCTGGTGGTAGATCCTGAGAAAAAGGCTGTTTCAATAATTAAGAGAGCTTTCTCAGTCTCTAATATAAACTATAAAGTAGTTTAGTGAATGAGTGAATATGTATTGAGAACACACCACTCCCCAAATATCTAAATCTACATTTAAATCTAATAATAAAATATATTTAAAGCTATAAAATGTAGGTCTTATTTGTTGATCCTTAAATTTGTCTTAGGCTCTACCTTCAGCCACACCTAACCAAGACTGAGCCATACTCTGCCACAAACAATAGGAAATTCAGGACAATACGCTCCCCAGAAACAGAGTAAATTCAAAAGTTTTTATGGTAGAAAAGTAAACTTTAGTTGAGTTTGTCCTTTGGACCATTGAGCAAATTTAGAATAACAGAATCTATTTTTCTTTTGTACAAATACTTAGGAAAAAAATACAACCAACAGCTTTAAAACTATAGAAATATATGTATAAAACTTTATGTAAAGATCTTAACAGACCCATCACAGGCAAGGAAATCGAAACTGTAATCAGAAATCTTCCAGCAAACAAAAGCCCAGGACCAGATGGCTTCACAGCTGAATTCTACCAAAAATTTAGAGAAGAGCTAACACCTACCTTACTCAAACTCTTCCAGAAAATTGCAGAAGAAGGTAAACCTCCAAACTCATTCTATGAGGCCACCATCACCCTAATTCCAAAACCTGACAAAGATGCCACAAAAAAAGAAAACTACAGGCCAATATCACTGATGAACATAGATGCAAAAATCCTTAACAAAATTCTAGCAAACAGAATCCAACAACATATTAAAAAAATCATACACCATGACCAAGTGGGCTTTATCCCAGGAATGCAAGGATTCTTCAATATCCGCAAATCAATCAATGTAATACACCACATTAACAAATTGAAAGATAAAAACCATATGATTATCTCAATAGATGCAGAGAAAGCCTTTGACAAAATTCAACACTCATTTATGATTAAAACTCTCCAAAAAGCAGGAATAGAAGGAACATACCTCAACATAATAAAAGCTATATATGACAAACCCACAGCAAGCATCACCCTCAATGGTGAAAAATTGAAACCATTTCCCCTGAAATCAGGAACAAGACAAGGGTGCCCACTCTCACCACTACTGTTCAACATAGTGTTGGAAGTTTTGGCCACAGCAATCAGAGCAGAAAAAGAAGTAAAAGGAATCCAGATAGGAAAAGAAGAAGTGAAACTCTCACTGTTTGCAGATGACATGATCCTCTATATAGAAAACCCTAAAGACTCTACCAGAAAATTACTAGAACTAATCAACGAATATAGTAAAGTTGCAGGATATAAAATTAACACACAGAAATCCCTTGCATTCTTATATACTAACAATGAAAAAACAGAAAGAGAAATTAAGGAAACAATACCATTCACCATTGCAACAAAAAGAATAAAATACTTAGGAGTATATCTACCTAAAGAAACAAAAGACCTATACATAGAAAACTATAAAACACTGATGAAAGAAATCAAAGAGGACACAAACAGATGGAGAAACATACCGTGTTCATGGATTGGAAGAATCAATGTTGTCAAAATGGCTATTCTACCCAAAGCAATCTATAGATTCAATGCAATCCCTATCAAGCTACCAACGGTATTTTTCACAGAACTAGACCAAAGAATTTCACAATTTGTATGGAAATACAAAAAACCTCGAATAGCCAAAGTAATCTTGAAAAAGAAGAATGGAACTGGAGGAATCAACCTGCCTGACTTCAGACTCTACTACAAAGCCACAGTCATCAAGACAGTGTGGTACTGGCACAAAGACAGAAAAATAGACCAATGGAACCGAATAGAAAGCCCAGAGATAAATCCACGGACCTATGGACACCTTATCTTTGACAAAGGAGGCAAGGATATACAATGGAAAAAAGACAACCTCTTTAACAAGTGGTGCTGGGAAAACTGGTCAACCACTTGTAAAAGAATGAAACTAGAAAACTTTCTAACACCATACACAAAAATAAACTCAAAATGGATTAAAGATCTAAATGTAAGACCAGAAACTATAAAACTCCTAGAGGAGAACATAGGCAAAACACTCTCCGACATAAATCATAGCAAGATCCTCTATGACCCACCTCCCAGAATATTGGAAATAAAAGCAAAAATAAACAAATGGGACCTAATGAAACTTAAAAGCTTTTGCACTACAAAAGAAACTATAAGTAAGGTGAAAAGACAGCCCTCAGATTGGGAGAAAATAATAGCAAATGAAGAAACAGACAAAGGATTAATCTCAAAAATATACAAGCAACTCCTGAAGCTCAATTCCAGAAAAATAAATGACCCAATCAAAAAATGGGCCAGAGAACTAAACAGACATTTCTCCAAAGAAGACATACAGATGGCTAACAAACACATGAAAAGATGCTCAACATCACTCATTATTAGAGAAATGCAAATCAAAACCACAATGAGGTACCATTACACACCAGTCAGGATGGCTGCTATCCAAAAGTCTACAAGCAATAAATGCTGGAGAGGCTGTGGAGAAAAGGGAACCCTCTTACACTGTTGGTGGGAATGCAAACTAGTACAGCCACTATGGAAAACAGTGTGGAGATTCCTTAAAAAACTCGAAATAGAACTGCCATATGACCCAGCAATACCACTTCTGGGCATACACACTGAGGAAACCAGATCTGAAAGAGACACGTGCACCCCAATGTTCATCGCAGCACTGTTTATAATAGCCAGGACATGGAAGCAACCTAGATGCCCATCAGCAGATGAATGGATAAGGAAGCTGTGGTACATATACACCATGGAATTTTACTCAGCCGTCAAAAAGAATTCATTTGAACCAGTCCTAATGAGATGGATGAAACTGGAGCCCATTATACAGAGTGAAGTAAGCCAGAAAGATAAAGAACATTACAGCATACTAACACATATATATGGAATTTAGAAAGATGGTAACGATAACCCTATATGCAAAACAGAAAAAGAGACACAGAAATACAGAACAGACTTTTGAACTCTGTGGGAGAAGGTGAGGGTGGGATGTTTCAAAAGAACAGCATGTATACTATCTATGGTGAAACAGATCACCAGCCCAGGTGGGATGCATGAGACAAGTGCTTGGGCCTGGTGCACTGGGAAGACCCAGAGGAATCGGGTGGAGAGGGAGATGGGAGGGGGGATCGGGATGGGGAATAAGTGTAAATCTATGGCTGATTCATATCAATATATGACAAAACCCACTGAAATGTTGTGAAGTAATTAGCCTCCAACTAATTAAAAAAAAAAAAACAACTTTATGTATTATAATGCCAATATTGTAAAGCAATTATCCTTCAATTAAAAATAAAGAAAAATTTTTAAAAACTTTATGGATTATAATGAAAATAAAATTTTGAATAGCATAAATATTAACAGTCATGGTTAATGACTTTTTAAATCAATCATGTCTCTCTTTTCACAAAACATCTTGTTCATTATGCTAAATTAGTATATATAAACAAGCAGAGTTTTATCTGTAAAAAAAAATAGATGGTATATTTAGTTTTATAGATTTATATACATATATAATATATATATCAGAATCTAATCAAAATATGCCGCTTTTATTAAAAAGCAGCAAGTTAATAAATTAGCCTGCCACAAACTAACATACAAGCTACTTTCAAGTTAACAAGTTAGCCTGCCAGTTTTATGGGTATTGGTAGAAGACATGAAACCCTGGATGAGAGAGAAAGGACAAGTTATTACTCAAAGCAATTGCAATAACTAGACTGTTAGCATTTGCACTGATACCCAGACCCACCATTCCCATAGCATTTAATAAAACCAGAGGTACCCTGACCTTAGGGAACACAAATCTTGTGTTTGTGAGATTTCCTACCCATTGCTCCAGAGAGAGATACTATCTCTATCTTCCTACTATAAACAATCCTACCCTTTCCTTTGGAGGAGACAATATCTCCATCTTCCAAGTCTTTCCTTTTAACAAATATCCTTGAAAACATAGTTGAGAACAAAAAGTAGTTGCTGCCTTGCTTTGTAAGAGGTGCAGAAATGCAAGACTCATGAATAATTGTCTCTCAACAAATCTAAGCAGTGATTTCTGGGGAACGAGGCTGAAAGAAGAGAGAGAGTCCTCTCCTGGTGACTTCTCTGGCGCTGAGGTTAGACGAGCCCTCTTCATACTGGGTGATCTGATGAGAGAGTTTAGTTTGGGGCACGCTTCCACTGCCACTTGTGGCCTGACAAGAAGGAAATTCTATCTCCTATTCTTCCTTTTTGCCCTCTCTCAATCTCTCAGTTTCCCAGAACATATTTTAGTTGCAGTCTTGGCATCCTGAAGTCTGACTTGGAAATCAATTACCTTAGAAATAATTTACAGTGTCAGTCAAATTCCCTGACTATTCCTCTCACTGCCTCCAATCTCAACCTCCCCAAAGGCCCTATTAACCCATAATGTATCTGCTTTATAGAACATTCAGTTTCAACTGCATTTTAAATTAAATAAGCATGGCTGGCTAGCTGGAGACCATAACCACCACTTATGCCGTCTCTAGTATGGAAAAATGTGTCTTTATTAATGAATGCACTTAAATGATTTTATCAGCCATACCTCTTATTATATTGTATCTCTGTATTTAAAAATTAAGTTTTTAGCATGTTATTAGAGTAAATTTACTTTTGCAAATGTCTGTGAAAGATGGCACTATTTTCTGTGGCAGCAAAAAAGTTATCCCAAGCCAAAAGCCTGGAGAAAAAGTAGACTTACTAACAGGAGATTAAAGTTATGTGTAAGAGCCAACATGCTGTCAAATTATTGTATTCTCTCCCTAGAGAAGTATGATGGCCAAAAAGTAGGCAGTAAAAGAAATAAATATTTTAATGATAATTCACAAAATCCTTGAATAAGTGAATAGCTTATAATATGACAAAGAGAAAAAATAAACAAGGAATTATAGCTCCCTCACCAGACAAGGATTATACCTTTGAGAGCCTCTCTGAGTATTTCCAATTTACATTCAAATTCTCATATTTTGAAGGGCTCTTGCTATGCAATGGAACATTACCACTTGTCATCAAAATATTCTCTGTGATATCTGACTTTCAAGTTTACTTTGCTTGACTTCACCCCTATTGCACAGAGCAATAGAATGTTTTCTTAACTGCATTCCCGTTTAGAACCTGTCGAACATTTTTATTATTTTGTATCAATTCTCACATATTTTTTTAGAATTTATGTTCTTTTATTTCTGGTTGAAAAGAATCCAATTAGTTCTATTTTTCCCATATGAAGACACTAGACTGAAGCAGACTAGCCATGCCAAATGTGATCTTCCCAAGCTGTAGTGAAAGGGGCATTCACTATTTCTGTGCTCTAAAAGACTGATGACATCTTTTAAAATCAAAGTAAGGGTTTTGGGGGCAAATTTTTTACCTTTAACCATCCTTTATTTTTGCTCTTTTCATAGGATTTTACTTCAAGTTGATCTGGTGGAAAAAGTTTTTTGGTTCACTTGTAATGAAGGTGTTCTATCTCTTGATTTACCTTACTGTTTAATTTTCATCTTACTTTTCACATTTCTAAGGCATATTCTTTAAATTTTACAAAATAATTATTTTAAGATGTCACATTACTAAACTATTCTAGGAGGCAATTTTGAATAAAACAGGAGAGTTCATATTAATTACACCTCAAAATTAAAAATATAAATGAATAGTATCTCCTATATAGCTACCTTAGGAATTTTTGCTTTTATTCCCTCAATCTTGACATTGTTTAAAACAATTTGGGGGAATCCTCTTGTGGATTTGCCTTTAGAATCTACTGCTTTATTTTAAATGAACTTAGTGGTATAAAACTTCATCCTTCACATGTGGGCTTTAATTTTTGGATAGAGATAGTTATTACCCATAGTCTAGTATATGGATTGATGATAGACTGGGAAAAAACCTGGGAGAAAAAGTATCTGACTATAAGGAATGAGGGTAATGTTCTTGTCTGATTAAACTGGCTTTGAAGACAACTTCATGAAAAACTTTTAGAAAGCTCTTGAGTTTTGCCAAGAGCAATTGGCTGTCATATGGCCAGCTCCTGTGTAGATCCTTGGTTCAGCCAGTGGTAGCAATGTATCAACAAGTCCTAAGCTCACTTGGTTGACCATTTTACGCTAAAGGAACTGGAGAGTCACTGGAGGGTTATGAGCAGGTAAGTGCTGATATAAATAGGCATGTTTCTAAAAGATCACTCTGGATGATGCACTGAGAAGACACTAAAAAGCTAAGGGTAGAAGGTGGGACAGATGTTGGAAGTCTAATTAGGAAGTTATTGCAGTAATACAGACAAAGGATGATGGTGGCTTGAACAAAGATAGAAAACGGAAGTGATGAGAGGTGGTTGAATTTTGAATGCATTTTGAAGATACAGTCAATAGGATTTCCCAATATTGGTCTGGATTGGGTCTCAGTCAGGGGCCATTTTCCACCGAAGAGGCATTTGGCAATGTCTGGAGACATCTCTTTTGATGAAAGTGAAAGAGGAGAGTAAAAAAAGCTGACTTAAAACTCAGCATTCAAAAAACTAAGCTCATGGCATCTGGTGTCATCATTTCATGGCAAACAGATGGGGAAACAATGGAAACAGTGACAGATTTTATTTTCTTGGGCTCCAAAATCACTGCATATGAAATGACTGTAGCCATGAAATTAAAAGACCCTTACTCCTTGGAAGAAAAGCTATGACCAACCTAGACAGCATATTAAAAAGCAGAGACAAAATTTGCTGACAAAAGTGTTCATCTAGTCAAAGCTATGGTTTTTCCAGTTAGTCATGTATGGATGTGAGAGCTGGACCATAAAGAAGACTGAGTGTCAAAGAACAGATGCTTTTGAAATGTGGTGTTGGAGAAGACTCTTGAGAGTCCCTTGGACTGCAAGAAGATCAAACCAGTCAATGCTAAAGGATATTAACCCTGAATATTCATTGGAAGGACTGATGCTGAAGCTGAAGCTCAAATACTTTGGCCACCTGATGTGAAGAGCTAATTCATTAGAAAAGACCCTGATGCTGGGAAAGAATGAGGGTGGGAGGAGAAGAGGGTGAGATGGTTGGATGGCATCACCCACTCGATGGACATGACTTTGAGCAAGCTCCAGGAGGCAGTGAAGGACAGGGCAGCCTGGCGTGCTGCAGCCCATGGGCTCACCAAGAGTCAGACATGACTGAGCAACTGTACAACACGCAGACATCTCTGATTGTCATGACTAAAAGCACGCTGTAGGCATTTAGTGAACAGAAGTCAGGACTGATGCTAAACATTCTGCACTGCACAGGACAATTTACACAACAAAGAATTACCTAGTCCAAAATGTCAATTATGCTCTCACATGCCCTTTGAGAACTATCCTGTTTCCCTACTATATGCTTTAGGAGAGCCCTCTCTAAGAATGTTGGTACTAAGCTAAAACTATTGTTCAAATGCCCATGGAAGAGGACAGACTCTAGCAAAATCTATTCTGCCAGTGGACTCAGCCTAAATGAGAAAGAAACCTTCACAATGAGCTCATTCTAGGAATAATGAGTGAGCCTGTTTTGAGGTAGCTTTTATTCACCACATCCAGATAAGAGGGTAACAATAGTCAGGACTTCTGCTTAGACGCCCAACATCCAGCCTCTACAAGAACCATTGAGTCTACATTTATGAGAGTTATTTCTTAGTTTCCTGGCAGAAAAAGAGGAACAAACAGGGACAAACGCTTACTTCATGAGCCGAGTGGAGCCTGCCCTAACCAAATGTCTCAAGCTCATTATTTTAATGGAGGGAACTGCTGGCCACCAGAGCAAGGTGGCCACTGGACAGATATGCCATTTTAAGAATTACTCTAGATGGACGTCCTCACTCTCTGAAGACATATCACCTTTATGATAGGTGTCCAGAAATTACAACTTGGAATTTGGAGCACTACTCTATGAATGTAGTTATCCTCTTACTTTTAGAAATCTTTGGTTTGAGAAAAGAATCATCAAATCTGTAAATCCCAATTCTAGAAAGTAGAGGTAATATGTTGGAACCAATATTAAAGTAATGTGGGTGCTTCTATTGTCAGTAACACATTTGGAAACACAAAGCCATAAGACTCCTGCCCTGAGTGTATAACAAAATTACACAGGCCATTCTTTTTATCTGTGTAGGTATTCTTCCAGCTCTCAGACTTACAAGGTTTCATAGGCAAGCAAAACTATTATGACAGAAGAATATTTGCTAAGGAACTCCCACACATAAAATTAGTTCATACTCAAAAATCTTTTCCTGCTTCACACTAGCTTTTATCCTATGCACTATTTTCATATCTTTGTCATTTTCTTATAAAAATTATGATATAATTATCAGTGAAATTGAAAATCTTACAAAAGGTGCAGGATTTCTTGAAGTCCATAAAAGTGAAATTAGAAAACAGATAAGTCACTGAGAAATAAAGATCTGATGACAAAGTAAATCCTTCAAAAGAGGCTTTGAAGAAGCCCTTGAATATTTTGTAAAAATAACTATCTTTATGAGCATGCTACAAAAGTCAAGTGAGAAGTGAAGAATGCGTTACTGTGCTCTTCTATAGCTTGCTTAGAAAAATTAAATCCTCAAAAAGCCTTTGATTTATTTTTTTGTGCATCCTAAGAATTAGCATAATAATATGCAAACTCTAACCTAGATGTTGTTAATTAGGAGATAAAATAAGCTTACTTTTATAGTTTTATGGACTAACAGCTTTATTCTTCAATATAAAAATTCACAGGAATTTTCCTCTAAATCCCCTATTTCCCTGTCATTCCTACTGCTCACATTATAAACTCAGTTAAACTTAAAGCTACAGTTGGCTTCTGTCTTCTCATTACAATCTGAAATGTATCCTCTGCCTCAAGACTAGCACAACTTCCTTTTCTGTTCAGTGGTTATACACTCCTAGATTAGTCATTGACATTAGTTGTACAGAACTACAAAGAACTATAGGAACACCTCAAAGTACCTCAAGAAACTCCAGAACCCATTGTAACGTCCTATTAGGTTAGGTTAAGATCAACGCCTGTTTGAGAAACTTGCTATTGAAACAAATGGACGATCCTCACAGAAGGCCAGAGTGCCCTCTATCCAGAAAAACTTGCCAAAGTGGCAGAACAGCTTAAGGTTGAACACTCTAAACAGATATGTCCAAGCTCTAGATGATTCTAGCTTGGTCTATGATTGGTCAACTCTCCAATTATAGAGTCAAACAAAACTCCAGCTATGTTCCAGGAAAGATTCTTCCTTTTTGAACTTTAGAGATTGACCTGGTTCCAGAGTGACTTTATTACAGTTCCTTGACCCTCATAGAAATTCAGGCCCAGCTCCTGCCAAAGTCCATTTACAGATTGGGAACCTCAGGTTTAGAAGGATTAAGAAACTGTTGCAAGGTCACAGACCTAATGTATTGGTGGAGCTGAAATTTGAACCACAGCAACTTGATTCCAGAGCCTTCCCAAGTCACCATTCTGCAATACTGACTCCTCTGGCAAGAGTATCAGGCAAAAATAGAAACTAGTTCACTAGCATGCCACTGAGAGAGATTTAATAAAGATGACACTCTAGTGGTGAAACTTGAATCACACTAACAGCAACTGCGTGCTACGCCTACACAGAAGATGAACTCAGCTATGAAGAAATTAACAAGTTTAAATCCCTGGAAATTCCTTCCAAACAAAGGCTGTTACAAATCTTACATTTAAAAAAAAATATGTGGTCTGGTGTTTAAAGCTAGACTAAAAATAAAACAGCAAAATGAACAAACCAGCAAAAGTAATGATCCTATGTACTAATCCTAACTCTTAAGTATCAAGCCTTGGGAGCATCAGGAAAACTTCATGCCTCTCTATATCCATCTTAAACATGCAGCAAAATAGGCGATGCTTTCCTACTTCCTCTCAATAGCACTGCGAGTGCAAATTAGTGTTTTAAATGTCAATATTCTTTGAGAACATCAAAAAAAGGATATCACATAATACATAACCCACCTTTAGCTCACTTTTAGCCACTTCTGCTATTTCTACACTTGTTTGCATCACACTCAAATCTTTCTTGTCTGATAACCTCAAGTCATTGCTTGTATTTTGTACCATGTGTATGTACAGTTACATAAAGAAGTGTATCCATCATTACTAACTTATCATTATATTATTTTCATCATTAAACAACCAAGATGATTCCTTCAAGGAGCCAATCCATGGAAAATTGGGTCATTTTCTTAAAGTAAAACACAACCACTTTTGTATTATATCAAAGTACATACCAGTTATTTTGTTCTCTGTTATTTTGTTTTTAAGGTAACAGGACAACCATTAAGGGTTTTTTCCTTCTTTATTATTTCTCTAACATTCGTGAGGCTTCATTGGGATATGAGCTTTTAGTAGGGGTAGGGGGTTGTACATTTCATTAATTTGAAGCTTTTTTTCCTAAATATTTTTATTTATATCTCACATACCTTACTAGGTATCTCTTTTTGTTGATAATACACTAAATATCTTTCAAGATCTCCAAAATTGTTTTACTGGGTACCTTTTCTTCATATCTTTTCTTAAAAAAGAAATACACATGTATACAGAAAAATAGAGATGTATAGATATGAATATAGCTATGTCAGAAGCATAATTATTTTAAGTTCACTTTTACGGCCAATGTTAATTGCACAGCCTCAGTTGACTGTGTAAAGCCTCAATATTTTTAAAAATTATTGAATTATTTGGCTGCACCAGGTCTTAGCTGCGGGACACAGGATCTTCACTGCAGCATGAAAACTCTTAGCTGTGGCATGTGGGATGAGTTCCTTGACCAGGGGTCGAACCTGGATCCCCCTGCATTAGGGGCACAGAGTCTTAACCACCAGACCACCAGGGAAGTCCCAAACCTCAATATTTCTATTACATATAATCAAACAAGGCTTTTACAAGTAAAAATTTCTAAATTTAGAATACCTTTTGCTGACACAAAAGTTTCATGATAATGGTGGTTTGCAAAGGGTGGCCCCAGGACCAGCAGCATCAACTTCCACTAAGAACCTTTTAGAAATGCAAATGTTTGCTCCCCAACCACTGCCCTATCTACTGAATCAGAAAGTAAAGGGTAGTATCTGGCAACCTCTGTCTGAATAAGACTTCCATGTGATTCTGATGTTGTTTGAGAGCACAACATCACAGAGATGATTTCTAAGGTCCTTGAAATTAAGAATGGTGTCTTTTTCCCATGTGTGTCTAATACTATACCCTGGCACATAATAGATACTTAGTAAATATTTCCTATGTGAATAAATTTAACAATTGATCATTTCTGTGATTTGTTTGACATTGTCTTCTCCTGACTTCTCTCTTCACACTTATCACCCATAAAGTTGGGATAATCGAATAAAGAAGTGTCACGTGTGAGCCGAACATGATTCTCACCAGGCTGTTGCTGTCCCCCCACATGATATTCTCACAGTGTCCAGTGTTTTAAACTCTCCATGATCTGTACTTTTTTAGAATGCCTAGAAGTATCTTGCATCACAAGCAGGAAGAAAACAAAGAAACTGCAGGATTTTGAACTGTGCAGAACACTACATTACACTTATATCATCACATTTTATTTCTCTGCAGAGTGCAAGAGAGAAAGTCTGCCATCAAATAAACATTTAGCAGTTTCTGCAACATTCTACCCAAAATAGATAGCCATAAAGAATAACAATGATATGTGAAACTGCAGATATAATTCTCTGCTACAAAAGTAGTATTTGCCTGACCTGGAAAGTATATAAGGAACATAGTTAATGGGTTTTTTCCTTCAAAGAAAAAAAATACCTACATGAAGCTATCAAAAACACTGTATTTCTATTTTTCATGAAATATTTACAGATAATGACAGGTTTACTGAAAGCTACCATTATAATTACTGTTTATTTGAAAATCCTCAGAGAAAGACAGAAGATATGTCTCCAGTTTCGTAATGATCTGAGATAGTCTCCTGCTGCTCTTCTACACTCCTGGGCTAATACCAATGTAAATTGGATAATGCTAATTTGAGCATATTGATGAGGGTCAAGCATTACTGTTCCTGTAGCTAATTAAAAAAAAAAAATTTCCTCACTTTGGCACTATTACTATCAACAGATTCTCATCCTTGCAAACACAAACATAACACTAAAGAATAGAAACCTCCTCCATCATGCTTCTAATGTCTCATCTCTCTTATTTTAAGAGCCTCTTGATTGCCATTTCTAATAGCTTTGTCTGCTATATTGTGAGAATCCTTCTATAGTATATAAACCCTTGTACTTAGGTTCTAAAAATCTGAGTTCAATCGTTTAGCTACTGTCAACAGGAACCACTGCTCCTTTGAACTACAATCTCCACGTCTGTAAAGAAAAGGTGATAGCTTGGTCAAAGGGACCTTTAAAAGTCATTGCCAGAGCTGCTATCAAAATAAAACCAAACTTCAAAACAATCAGAAAATAAATGTTGGCAAGGCTGCAGAAAAATTGAAGCCCCTCTTCTCTGTTGGTTGGAATGTAAAACAGTGCAGCTACTATGTAAAAACACTGTGATAGTTCCTGAAAAAAATATAAATGTAATTACAAAATAATCTGACAATTCCACTTTTAGGTATATACCCAAAAGAACTAAAAGCAGCATCTCAGATATTTGTACACCCATATTCACAAATGTCAACAGATGGACACCCAAGTGTCCACTGACAGACGAACGGATAAACAAAATATGATATACACATATAATGGAGTATTATTCAGACTTAAAAACAAAGAAAATTCTGACACAAATAAATAAATCTTGGGGACATTATGCTAAGTGAAATAAGCCAGGCATACACTAAAAAAAAAAAATACTGTATGTTATATGAAGTATTAAAAGCAATCAAACTCATAGAAACAAAATGCATATTATTTCATACTTGCTACAAAATGAATGAAACTGGAAAACACTGTGCTAAGCAAAAGAAGCCAGTCACAAGAGTTCACATACTGGTATAAAATGTTCAGAAAAAGCAAATCTATAAAGACACAAGACATTAGTGGTTGGCCACAACTGGGGTGGGGGAGTCAGATGGTATGATCGAAGCATAATCATTAAAGGTCATTTTTTTTTTTAGGTGATGAAAATTTTCTAAAATTAATAGTGGTAATGGCTGCACAATTCTATACTAAAAACCATTAAATTGTACACTTTAAAAAAGAAGTAGAATGGTTGTTGTCAGTTGGTAGGGGGAAGAGGAAATGGAAAGTAGTTGTTTGATGGATATAGAGTTTCAGTTCTGAAGATGAAAAAGTTCTAGAGATTGGTTGCACAACAATGTGAACATATTTATTACTGAACTGCACCCTTAAAGTAGTTAAGGAATTAGAATAACAATAAGATATCACTACACACCTGTTTGGAAAAGGGAATGGCAATCCACTCTAATATTCTTGCCTGGAGAATCCCATGGACAGAGGAGCCTGGTGAGCTACAGTCCGTGGGGTTGCAAAGAGTCAGACATGACTGAGCAACACACACACAACCCACCCACCCACACGCCTGTTAGAATGATCAAAATCTAACACTCATCTCTTCTTTTGTTTCTCACAACCCATTCCTTCCCCCCAGAACGAAGGTCTCATGAATGGAAAAACCAGCGTAATGAAGGAAACTTCCTCAAGGCTCCAAAGGCAAGCAGGGTGACAGTTAAGCTATTCTCTGGAGAGTTCAACAGACAACCAGTTGGAAGAAATGTTCCCCCCCTTTTCAGCCCTCTTGGCCATAAACAGAAAACTAAGGGAGTAAGTTGGACTATTTCCCTTTCTTTCACATGTGGACTAAACTGTAAAGGGGGTCCAACTTCTCCTCAGTCGACCCTATACCTCTACCCGCCACCACCACAGCCAAAACCACCTTCTCTGTGCCGTCCCCTTACCAGAGTGTCTCTCCCCTCACCAGCCCTCTCCTCGCTGCTCCTAAGATTCTAAAAACAAACATTCCAGATTCTAAATGTTTTCCCCCTCCATTTCTCACCCCTCTTCTTCAGAAATCAAAGATTTTTCTTTCTAAAGCTCTCACAGTGATGACAAACTAGCTAACATGCCATACTGGTTGACACTAGGTTTTATCTACAGGATGACTCCCATTTTAGTTACTCCAGGTATTCAATGTCCAAACATAAAGTAAAAAATTGTAAACTGAAGGTGAGAATTCCAGGCACTGTGTTACATCTGCCAAATTAAAGGTCCAAGCAGTCTTTCTACTGCCTTTCAAATCACATCAAGTAATTAGCAGCCTGCTTTGCTACGCATGAGCTGATTTTACTCTCTCAATTTTGCTCATGCAGTTGTTTGCTCATCATCTGAAAAACCAACTGGGGTTCCCGAGAAAAATAAGATGGTATTTAGTGATAAGATAAAGTCTCACTACTTCTTCTTAGTCCAGTTTCATCTGCCTATAGCTGGCATGTACAGAAGCTTTGTGCATGTCGCCTCAGAGGTAAATTTCCACAGCTGACTTCTACGTAGACACCTCATTCAAGATGGCAGCAGCATATTCTGCGTACAGTGGCCACTCGGAGCACCTCAGTCTGAGGTGTGGCGTGAGCAGCATAGCCACACCTGAGCCACGAGAACTCGCCCCTTCTCCCCACAACCCAGGAGAACCCTATAAGGCAGCCTCGCCCACCGCCTACTGAGAAGAGCTGTGCTCTATAATGCGAGCTTGTATCTCCCTATTCTTTCATTGAAGAATAAAGCTTTCTCATATGTATACATAGGGGCTTCCCAGGTGGCTCAGTGATAAAGAATCTAACCCAATGCACGAGACTCAAGAGACGTGGTTCAATTCTTCCATTGAAGATACCCTGGAAGAGGAAATGGCAACCTCTTCCAGTATTTCTGCCTGGAAAAATCCCATAAACAGAGGAGCCTAGCAGGCTATAGTCCATGAGGTCACATAGAGTTGGACACAATTGAACACACACACACATACACACACGTATACATATAGCTGATCCACTTCTTTGTACAGCAGAAACACAATATTGTAAAGCAATTATGTTCCAATAAAAAATAAATTAGCATGTAAAAATAGAAAAAAAGAATAAAGCTTTCTTTTGCTACCAAACGGAACTCTGTCTCATCCTCTTGGCTCAAATAACACCAAGCAGGAGGACCCTTGTTGGGGAGTGACTGGCGAGGATTGGTAACCCTTTCAATAATTACTTATTAAGCCCATGCTGAGTACTGGATACAGTACTTTGCACATTTCCTCAGCAACCCTACACAAGGCCTTTCTCCACTGCTCACCAAAATGCCAAAAAAGACACAGAAAGAAGAAAGCAACTACCACACTGGTAATTAAGACAGTAGCTGGCCTAACTCTGGTATGTGAGAAAGGGTAATGCTAATTTCAGTACAAGAACTTGATGGAGGCATCTTCTCAGAGAAAAGCACATAACACTTACCACCTTCATTATGTGAAAAAGATGTTCCTAAAGAACGGTGGGGGGAAAGCAATGAATAGTGCATATCTTCTAAGGCCTGGATCCTAACATAGAACTTGTTGTTCAGCTGCGAAGTATTGTCTGACTCTTTGTAACCCAATGAACTGCAGCACACCAGGCTTCCCTGTCCTTCACTGTTTCCCGGAGTTTGCTCAAGTTTATGTCTATTGAGTCGGTAATGCCATCCAACCATCTCATCCTCGGTGGCCCCCTTCTCCTGCCCTCAATTTTTCCCAGTATCAGGGTCTTTTCTAATGAGTCGATTCTTAGCACCAGGTGGCCAAGGTATTGGCGCTTCAGCTTCAGCATCAGTCCTTCCAATGAATATTCAGGGTTGATATCCTTTAGGATTGACTGCTTTGATCTCTTTGCTGACTTGTGACCTGGGTTTGAGCCCTAGGTCAGGAAGATTCCTTGGAGAAGTGAATGGCTACCCACTCCAGTATTTTTGCCTGGAGAGTTCCAAGTACAGAAGAGCTTGGTGGTTTTAAACATAGAATACAGTAAATTTTTTGCACAAGTAATTACGATTCATGATAAAAAGTGTTTTCCTGTTCAATGTTACCGTTATCTCCAAATAGGCTTGCTTCTTCTGCAGAGTTCATTTACCTCTGGGTTTAAAACATACAATTGAACAGGCTTTACTTTCTCGATTTTTATATTATACCGCTTACCTAATCCTGTATAATAAAATGATAATAAATTCAACATATTGAAGCCAAATTTGCATAGATAATTGCCTCATTTATGCATTCCTTTTTTTGATAACAGCATTTCATGGCTGACTCACATCCAGTTTAAAGTATGCTAACACTCCCAGGGCTCAGTTTCTTTCCAATATTGCCATTAGATAGTCTTCTCTGTAACTGATTTTCACTGATTTTGCCAGTCCTAGGTTTTAAAAATAGTATCTGAAGTGCAGAACAGTTGTGCAGTCAATACAATTCAAATAAATTCAGTTTTTTTAAAAGAGAGAACATCTCAAAAATGCAAGTAAAAAAACAAATTTGCTCTGTTCTCAAGCAAATTCCATGTTAAAAAGATTATCCTGATGCATTTGAAACAAATTAACAACTCCCAAAGATGAGAGTTAACTGGCATAAAAATTACTTGAATTATTCCACCTGTAGAAAAGAAAATGCAAGAAAGACAATCACAGATTTAAGGCTTAAATGATTACTTTAAAATGTATACCAAATAGCAAACTTGTCCAAAATGTATGCTCATTTATAGATGAAGAAACAGAAGTGTAAAATAATCATTGATCAATATAGGTAGAAGAATAGAAGTTTCTGAATTTAAGAGTCTTTTAAGTTTGTTTTGTACTCCAGCCAGTATCCCACTTCTCCGTTTAAAATGCATTGCCAAATAATCAGAATGCAAAGAAAAGGGACATGAAGAAAGACCCCAAGCTAAAAATGGCATAAAAACAAAACAGGAACATATAAATAAGTAGTTTAGGCATAGTCATGTTTGCAAGTAACAGTTTTGTGGAAGATAATGAAATATCATAGGGGTATAAAGAACTAAATGTTCAATACTGATTCTCTAAAACAATGTTACGAAAAATGCTCATTTTGACAGCCCTGTGTCCTTTATTAAATACTATCTGCCATAGCCCAGATGTAAATCTGACCTAACTTTTGATACAAGATAGCCTATGAGAATGCTAGAAAAGCTAAATGTCAGGATTATGCAGAGCCAAAATTAGCTGAGCACGGATAAAAGTACAGAGACGGTAATGGCAACACACTCCAGGACTCCTGCCTGGAAAATCCCATGAACCGAGGAGCCTGGTATGCTGCCATCTATGGGGTCGCACAGAGTCGGACACAACTGAAGTGACTTAGCAGCAGCTGCAGCAGCAGGATAAAAGTATGGAAACTTATACCCCAAATTACTAACAGTAGTTGCCCCTGCACAATAGAATTAGAATTGAGGAAAGAGAATTATCACTTTTAAATTCATGTATTTTCCATTTAAATTTTTTTGTTTAAATTGATAATAATGGTCATATATTACTTTTATAATTTAAAAGGTACATTACTGAAATTTCTGACCAGGTGTCAAATAATGTTGCTTCTCAGTTGAAGCAGTTTTGACTTAGAGAAATAGCACTTACTGTTGATCCACAAATTTCATTCCCTGAATCCTATCTCAACCTTTTCTTCCTCTAGCTGGACATACCAGTACCCCCTTAGAAAAGTCCCAGAACTATTGCCAGGTGAGCTATCATAAGATGTAAAAAAGGAGGAGTACAGTTAGGAGAAATTCTTTTAGACAATCCTTACATGCAGAAGAGTGAGTAAGAGAAGCAGTTGTGAAGACAGTGAATGGACCCTGAATCCAGATTCCCAAACAGAACTTCTCGCTTAAATATTGTCCTGCATGCCCAAAATACTTCGTTTGTTTGGGTTTTTTACACTTCAGCTATTATGCCATAGAATTATACTACAGAATCCTCCCCCAAAAGATCTCCCTCTGGCTTATATCTTTCCTTAAAACACAAATTCTTCTTGAAAGGGTAAATGTCTCTCCACTCTCCACACATTAGTACATGTTAGCTTAAACACATGTCCTCATGACATCCAGATGAAACTAGACTTCCTGATGAGACAAAAAGCATATGAGAGAAGGTAATTGACAATGGGAGATCTGAATGTTGAAGAGGACTTGGTACAACTGAAAGCATATATGCCTAGGAATTATAAAAAGGACCTCAGAAAGTTATTTTAAAAAATAGATGTGTCATAAATGAAGGTAGTGGATACCAAAAAAGCTGTGGACTGCTGAAAAAAGCACCCAGTGGAAAAAAAATGCTCTGTTTCCTTCCCTCTCTTCCCTTCTTTCCTCTCCTTCCTCCCCTTTTACTTCAAATACTAAAGTATTGTACCATATGTGAGTTAGATACAATGGCGTAGATAAACTTCAGTTGAAGGTCCCTTTTCCATCTCGAGAACTCAAATACTCACCATCACTTCCCACAGCCTAAACACACAATCGTTTGCCCACTTCCCAGGAAAGGGTTTGAGAAATAGACCATTGAAGCCTGCCAGACAGAAATAGATTTTGTCAACGATATATCTGTGGACAGGATGTTTATGTCTCCCTCCCAAAATTCTTATGTGGAAGCCTAATCCCCAGTGTAATGGTATTTGGCGATAGGGCTTTTGGGAAGTGATTAGGTCATGAGGATGGAGCCCTCATGAAAGGAATAAGCACCCTTATAAAAGGGACCACAGACAGCTTCCTAGCTCCCTCCCCCAGTGTGAGGTTACAGAGAGAAGCCGCCATCTATGAACCAGGAAGCAGGGTTTCACCAGACACCAAATATGCCAGTGCTTTGGTCTTGGACTTCCTGCCCCCCAGAACTGTTAAGAAATAAATTTCTGTTGTTAGAAGTCACCTTGCTGCTGCTGCTGCTAAGTCTCTTCAGTTGTGTCCGACTCTGTGCGACCCCATAGACGGCAGCCCACCAGGCTCCACCAACCCGGGGATTTTCCAGGTAAGAACACTTGAGTGGGTTGCCATTTCCTTCTCCAATGCGTGAAAGTGAAAAGTGAAAGTGAAGTCGCTCAGTCGTGTCCGACTCTTCACAACCCCGTGGACTGCAGCCTACCAGGCCCCAGTTGATGGTATTTTTTCATAGTAGCCTGAACGCAGTAAGATAGGCAAGAAATTTACATTAAGAGGATGAAATTACACTCCACAGGGACACATCTGAAAAATAATAGATGGCTGATCATTTTGCCATGGTGGAAGTGAAAACCAAGGAAAAGAGCGGAAAAGCTAAGGCTAGTTGGGGGGGGACTATAAAGGGATGGGAAGAAGGGACCAGAAGAGAGAAGAAACCTTGAGCAGGAGACAAGAATATTGAAGATGCTATGCAATCTGAATCCTCCTCCTCAATTCCCTACTACATCCTTAGGAAACCATCTACTTCTCACTATTGAAATTAGCTCTATTTTTTTCAGGTAAAAAGTTGAGGGAGGTAAGCATAAGGTAAAAAATTGAGGGAGGTAAGCGTAAGGTAAAGCAAAGACTTTCTCTTAGGGGCCTGCAATATTCATTCCACTTAAAGATGTAGGAGTATTAATATTTATGTTTGTGACAAGATAAAAAGAATTGTTTTCACAGGGTGATGACAATCTAAGTAACTTTTTCTTTTCTAGTATTATTGTCACACTGTTTTACAATACAAAAATATTTTGTAAATAGGAAAGAACTTTGAATTCAAGTTCATATATATATATTGTCCAAGGCATGGGACGTTTCCAGCAAGGTCTTCTCTCCAGCCTGGCCTGATTCACAATGCCTCCGCCAAAGTTTCATATTACATTTGCCTGCAGGTTTTAGAGCTCTTCAGAACAGAAACATGAAACAAGACTCTGAGATGAGCCTTCTGTGCATCCCAGAGAGAAAGTAAGTCATCCAGAAGCAGAGATGGCTGTGCCTTGTAAAACTGAGGTCGTGAAATTCAATCAGGACAGCCAGGGATAGAGAACTCACTATACATACCATCAAAAATGGTTGATAAAGTGAGCTGAATGAAAGAGTGGCATTCACTAGATTTTGGTTTTCTTGGTTTCCCTGAGTTGTTTCTCAACTGAGGATGCCTAATACTTTTAAGGAGGATTGGGAAGAAAAGTGGGATGACATACAAACTAGAGCACTCAATTCAAATCCAGGTATCCTAGGAGGAGCTAGGAAATATTTACCTATAAATATATAGGCCATGGAGCTTATATAAATATAGTTTTTAAAAATAAATTTCAAAAATCTTTAAATAATTTTTGACCACCAATTTGTATTAACTTCCCTCAAACTTATGCTTTCCCAGCTATTTCATCTTTCTGCCTCTCAGTATGAGTGCACTAGAAGAACACCAGCATTCTGTTGAAGGAAAAATAGTATTAAAAGCAGTCTCATAGGCAATGATGTTTATGAAAACAAAATCCAGAGGACTTGGGGGAAAATGGGGCTTAGGCAGCTTCCAGGGACACATTGGTTTTCCTTGTAGCCTTTATGATTCCAATTTCAATTTTTGTAATTCACTTAGCATACTAAGGTAATGGGAGGATTATAACTAGAGTTCTGTAATGCATGCATGCTAAGTAACCTCAGTCTTGCCTGATTCCTTGCAATTCTATGAACTTTAGCCCACCAGGCTCCTCCGTCCATGGGATTTCCAGGCAAGAATACTGGAATGGGTTGCCATGCCCTCCTTCAGGGGTTCTTCCTGACCCAGGCATCGAACCCACATCTTGTATGTCTTCTGCATCAGTAGGTGAGTTCTTTACCACTAGTGCCACCAAGAATCCCCTAAAAAGAACATTAAAATGTGTGAATATCATGGAATTGTAGAATAATAAGAGCCAGATGGTCTAGATTCAAAATCTCAGCTCTTCCCCTCACTAACTGCATGGCCGTGGACAACTTACTAAACCTCTCTGTGCCTCAGTTTCTTCATTTATAAAGTTGGGATAGTCAGTTCAGTTCAGTTCACTTCAGTCGCTCAGTCATGTCCGACTCTTTGTGACCCCATGGACTGCAGCCTGCCAGGCTTTCCGGTCCATCACCAACTCCTGGAGCTTGCTCAAACTCATGTCCATCAGTTGGGTGATGCCATCCAACCATCTCATCCTCTGTCATCCCCTTCTCCTCCTGCCTTCAATCTTTCCAGCATCAGGGTCTTTTCCAATGAGTCAGTTCTTCACATCAGGCAGCCAGGTATTGGAGTTTCAGCTTCAGCATCAGTCCTTCCAATGAATATTCAGGATTGATTTCCCTTAGGATTGCCTGGTTGGATCTCCTTGCAGTCCAAAGGACTCTCAAGAGTCTTCTCCAACACCACAGTTCAAAAGCATCAATTCTTCAGCTCTCAGCTTTCTTTATAATCCAACTCTCACATCCTTACATGACTACTGGAAAAACCATGGCTTTGACTAGGCAGACATTTGTTGGCAAAGTAATGTCTCTGCTTTTTAAAATGCTGTCTAGGTTAGTCATAGCTTTTCTTCCAAGGAGCAAGCGTCTTTTAATTTCAAAGCTGCAGTCACCATCTGCAGTGATTTTGGAACCCAAGAAATAAAGTCTGTCACTGTTTCCATTGTTTCCCCATCTATTTGCCATGAAGTGATGGGACCAGATGCCATTGTCTTAGTTTATTGAACGTTGAGTTTTAAGCCAGCTTTTTCACTGTCCTCTTTCACTTTCATCAAGAGGCTCTTTACTTCCTCTTCACTTTCTGCCGTTAAGGGTGGTGCCATCTGCTTATCTGAGGTTATTGATATTTCTCCTGGCAATCTTGACTCCAGCTTGTGCACCATCCAACCTGGCATTTCACATGATGTACTCTGAATATAAGTTAAATAAGCAGGGTGACAATATACATCCTTGATGTGCTCCTTTTGCAATTTGGAACCAGTCTGCTGTTCCATGTCCAGTTCTTAACTGTTGTTCTTGACCTGCATACGGATGTCTCAGGAGGCAGATAAGGTGGTTTGGTATTCCCATCTCTTTCAGAATTTTCCACAGTTTATTGTGAACTAGTTTGTTGGGATAGTAAGTACCTGCTTTCTAAGTTTGAATAAATTGAATAGATTCATATCAAATGCTTAGGACATAGTCTATCATGTAGTAAGACCTCAATAAACATGACCATTAATATTGGAAGCATCAGATTGACTTTTGTGGCACTTTAGGAACTCATAGTGTGATTTACTTGAAGTTGTCACTGGAAGGCAGGAAATAAAACTGCAAAAAAGGGCTATCTTTACTTTCACAATCATTTTGAGGGTTGTTCAGCTTGTAAATGGAGAAATATAAAGGTTTCTTGATAATATAATGATCCTATAATAATAACCATGCACAAAATTTATAATTTACTTATGAGTCACTGAGATTAAATTATCAGTGTGAAAATTGAAGGAAAAAAGAAATAGAAATTTTATTCGCTGTTAATGAAGTGAATTGTAGTGTTGGAAATGGCTTTCCACTTGCTTGCATAACAATAGCAAGGGCATAAATATTAAACAATTTCTAGTCTTGTATAATTTTAGGTTCCACCATAGTTAAAGGAAACAAAAAGGAAACATATTAAAAACTTTGCAATAAGCAAAGAATAATTTTTAACACTAGAAGAATTGTTCGTTTTACCTGACAGTTTAATATCCTACATAAAAGTGAGAGAGAACCTAAGACATGCCAGTAAGACTGGTTGGGTGAGAAAAGCTGATATTGAACAATTACATAAAATGACTCTTGGCAAACAAAGAAAAAACAAAGAATGACTGCAAATGTTCCATTGCCGGTAATTTGTTGCTCCTGCAATAGGTGAATAAAATAAGAGAGGAAATTGGGAGGCTCTTAAGGAAATGCTGAAGCAGAAGCAGAACTATGAGTTAGAAATATGAGGTTGCTTTAAAAGAGAAAAGTCAGAAATTTTCCAAATAACATGGATTCCCAAGTGTTGCTTAATAAGTACTCTGGATGGAATGATACTATAATTGTCTCTGCAACTTCAAGGTTTCTTGCTGTTCCCAAAGACAAACACATGGGACTTCTGGTTTAAGGGGATAACAGCACCAAAATGCATGGGAAAATCACCCATTTGAAAGGCATTATTGCAATTGCAATATGTGTTAACTTTAAAAAAAACACAAAATGATGACAATAACTGGATGTAATCAAGTTCAAATAGTCTAAACTGTGCTCCCAGACTTTGAATTGATTCATATTAAATGATGATTTTAGTAGTTGAAGTAGGAATTACAAGTGTAGTGTTACAATAGAACAGATTTTAATTAAAATATCTCAGTAAGAAATCTAAAAGTTAAAAATAAGCAAAATAACAAAAACATCTAAAACCAGAGTAATCTTCCCTTTAGTTTAATCGCATACTGATGTCTAAAGTGTACCATCTTTATGCTTCTGACCTATTAATCAATATTTCTGTTTTCATTTTTGCCTCTTTGAGTTAAAATAAATTTTAAATGTAATATTTTGATTTAAAAATTTTCCACTTTCACATTCTTACAACTCTTTTAATTTGTGCTTGAAGTTAAGGAACCTTCAAAAATGTTTTCATACCTTGAATGAGTAGCATTCCTCTTATTTACAAAGGGTCTTTACCCTGAGATAATTGATACCAGAATTATATTTATAAGAATCTAAAATCCAGAGTACCAAATGAATAAACATGCATTTTCTACAATTCATCATAGAGCTTAGGGAAAACAAAAATTTTCTCTATGAAGATAATTAAAATAAATTGGATAATTAATAATTATATGGGTTCATTTCATCCTATGGTTCATAACTTTTTTCTGAGCCAAAACTTTTACTTTGGAAGGTTTTATGATTAACTTCATCTGACCTAAATCAAATTTATCATTCTGAATTAAGATATCAATATAAGAAAATTTGGTAATCAATCTTTAGTTTATTGCAGTTATCAAATCATTTATCAATGAATAATTTAGATCAGTTCAAAAGAATCATACTTTTCATCTATTCATTTCCCAAATATATACGGTAAGGAATAGCAGTAATTGTACAATACACTACCAGTAACTTTACTTTATTTTCACAAAAATCAACTTTATATCAAATCGTTTTTCGTTTTTATTCTTTTCCTCTCCTGTTGAAAAAATAGAATAATATACACTTTCAGTTACCTGCGTTCATGGACAGATTTTTTAATAATTCAGTTAATTAGTGGATCCATATATTACTTGAGATCACTATCAACTTCTTCTCATTAGGCATATAGCTCCTCAAGGTGGGTATGTCAGATGATTGTCAAAACAATTAAGTGTCTTGAGGGCAGATTTAATGTTTTCTTATAAAATAAAATACCACACAGAGAGAAGTCATTCAAACAACAAAACAATACAAATTTGAAGCTAGAGTGTTTTAAATTCTAGGAAGAAATAGATGAAATGCAAAAATGTATAAATAGAATGTCTTTTATGTGAAAATACTGCAGGCTAAAAGAGCTATCATATTGAGACTTGATATTTTAGAAGTTAGGGCCTTTCTGTAGGTATGCAGCCAATAATCTCCATATTTAAATATATTAACAGTTTATATCCATGAAACCAAAGTCATAGAAGATTAATGTGTATCAGGTGCAGGTAGACAACTCAATAGGTACAATTCTTAGGACAATCAGAATTGGTACCATCCTGAGGGTATGGAAGGAAAAGGCGGTTGCCAGGGACATAAAACCAACTGACTGGACCTGTGTGGCGCTCAGATGCTTTATGATGACACTGAGCACGTGAGGGCACGCACAGAGGGGCACACACAGAGAGTGCGCTGATGTACGTGCAAGAGCTCATTGGATGTTGCCATGGAGGCAGCCAGTAATGGCGCAGAGGGAACAAACAGAAGGACATGAAAAGAGACGACTGTGCCGCATGTACTGAGAAAGAAACCTGTGAAATCCTCTCTGCTCATTGGCCATCACTATGGAGACAGCCTTTAAAAGCCCGTAGGAAATGGAAATTTGATTCTGGTTTAAACACGCACACACACACACCTCATAGAGGTGAGCATCATCATGAAATATATTTAAGGTCAATTTCACAAGCTGTTTTCAGGAACAATTACTAATGTACAGCAAGGAAAATCCCCCTAGACAGAAAACATTGACATTATTCAATAATGATGGAGAGAAACTTTTCTTCCTACCCTGGTATTCATTTTGAAAAGTTACCCATTTCACTCAATTTTATTTCTAGCTTATGTGTCAAATACCAATACCACTGAATCCCATTAACAGGTCATTCTTTCAGGTAATGAATACAACTCTGTGCTGTGCAGAAAGTACTTAGAGACCTTGAAACCTTGATGTTTGGCCAGTAGATATATTTCAAGTTTTATCAGCTCTGTATGCATTGGGTAAACGTTTTTCAGTGATGCATTACCAACAAGGCTCCTTGGTACTTGGTATCCTGTTATGTAAAAAAAAAAAAAAAAAAATCAGTTGAGGTTTAACCAGCTGCTCAAGAGGCATAAAGGAAATCGTTGTTTCTTAAATTATCCTCTTCTGCTTTTCTTTTAAATGATAGTAGTTTGCCCTTACTCAATTACCAGTACAGCCATCATCTCTTGAATTCTTTCCCATTTTTCATTTGCTCTAACCTTGTTATGTTAAGCTTAGGTTTATCCTGGTCCCACAAAATACATAGACATATACAACTTTGTGTAAGAAAAATACATATTACAGGGAAAATACAAAAATGATGCCTTTTGAAAATATGGAAATTGATCACCACTGTGCTGTGCTCAGTCATCAGTCATGCCCAGCTCTTTGTGACCCCATGAATTGTAGCCCACCAGGCTCCTCTGTCCATGGGGATTCTCCAGGCAAGAATACTGGAGTGGGTTGCCATACCCTCCTCCAGGGGGTCTTCCCAACCCAGGAATCGAACTGGGGTCTCCTGCATTGCAGGCAGGTTCTTTAGCACTGAGCTACCAGGGAAGCCCTAATCCGCACTACTTATTGACTAAGAAAAGTACTCAGCAAATTAAAAAGTGGAATATCTTATGTGAAATAATTGAAGGATTTTTCCTTCCCTTTGTGATGCAACACTGTTGAGTAATAAATTGAGGAAAGTGCATGGGTTTGAATTTCCTTGACATTTCATATTAGGGGCTGAACTCACCCAGGGGCTGAATTCTTCAGAAGTCTGAAACAGGGTTACAATACGTACATTTGAAGTGACTTGGAGGTAGGACACATGGATGTAGTTTATTACTCTTTACAAGGACTATTCTAACCATGGAATGGAACTTGGGAGAGAGGCAAGAGAGTCACAGGTAGCAAAACTCCCTAATGTACTCCTGGCAACTTTAAAATAGAAATTCTACAACCAAGGGAGGCACATGTTTCTATTGCAAAAGTACGAACATTAATAGAGGTATAAATCACTGTGGAATGTTCTGACTCTCCCCTCTACCTAGGTGGAAGGGTTATGTCTTCTGCCTGAAAAAGAGAGCACCAGAGAGAGAAGGCAAAAATAAGGGTAAGCTTGTCCACCAACTCTGTGCAACCAAACATTTAAAACAAGCACTTCTGTCATCCAAAGGCATAGCCAAGCGAGGTAGTTGACAAGAATGTAGCTGAGTCCTCACTGTAAGTCAGGATACCCCCCAAATTACAAATTTTCTTGACTAGGGATCAGCCTGTATGTGGAAATGATAAAGTTCTATTAATGTACTTGGTGTTAGAAGCAACCGTGATCCCAGAGTACCTTGGCATTTGTTGACTACATCTGCTGCAAGCTGCCTACACAACAATGGGAGAGATTAAGAAGCACCAGAACTATTAAGAGGATTAAGACTGAGAAGTGTGCCTACATGGGCTCTGAAATATTCCACAGTACCTAACTTTATTTCTTTGATGCCTAAAAATTTTGACTCAACATTTAAACATGTCTGGTATGGTATTTTTAATCAGAGGGGGATATCTGGTTCAGTGTAAATATTAAGTATTATTGTTTATATAGGTCCTTTTATACTAGGATTTGACCCAAACTTTTAGCAAGTTGAGGAATGGATTGTGAAGCATATTATCGCATTCCTTTGATTCTACACACTATCCTCAGAAATTTCATTTGCAGAGTAATCTTTATTTTCAAGGACTTATTATATAAATAACAATAATAACAACTTATTTCATGCTATCATAAAGCTGTAAAAAAAACTTTCAGAGAATTGTTTAACTTTCCTCTTGGGGGTCTAAAACTCTTATTTTATGTTATTTTGCACAAAGATCCGTGATATTTTTTAAGTTAATTGACTTTTCGTACTCTAACTGTAGTTACCACTATAGACATTTTCAGTTGAAAAAACAAACAAAAACCCTCTAGTAGTTATTTCAAAGTTACATACCTGAAATTCTTGTAATTAAACAGCCAATAAATGGGAGCACCTAGGCTATGGCCTCCAGATCCAAAAAGTCTGCTTTCCATTACTGTACAATGAAAATAAAACACTTCTTTATAACAATTATGTTACTTCTATAAAACATTTACTCACATTATCATGTTATCTTTCATGTGTAAATATAGCAAAGTGTCAACATTCATACAAATATGTTCATCAAATCAGTAAGAAATCACAATAACAGATAAAAAAGGGCATGAATGAATCAATAGTTCACATAAAATGATGACCTGAAAAACTGTTCAACCTCACTAAAATTTAACTATGCAAAATGAAATAATATTTTAGCATATTCTAGTTAAATTGTCCAAAATAAATAATGGTGTATCTTCAGTTCAGTTCAGCTGCTCAGTCATGTCAGACTCTTTGTGACCCCATGAACCGCAGCACTCCAGGCTTCCCTGTCCATCACCAACTCCCGGAGTTCACCCAAACTCACATCCATTGAGTCAGTGATGCCATCCAACCATCTCATCCTCCATCATCCCCTTCTCCTTCCACACTCAATCTTTCCCAGCATCAGGGTCTTTTCAAATGAGTCAGCTCTTCACATCAGGTGGCCAAAGTATTGGAGTTTCAGCTTCAGCATCAGTCCTTCCAATGAACACCCAGGACTGATCTCCTTTAGGATGGACTGGTTGGACCTCCTTGCAGTCCAAGGGACTCTCAAGAGTCTTCTCCAACACCACAGTTCAAAAACATCAATTCTTCAGCACTCAACTTTCTTCATAGTCCAACTCTCACATCCATACATGACTACTGGAAAAACCATAGCCTTGACTAGATGGACCTTTGTTGACAAAGTAATGTCTCTGCTTTTTAATATGCTATCTAGGTTGGTCATAACTTTCCTTCCAAGGAGTAAGCGTCTTTTAATTTCATGGCTGCAATCACCATCTGCAGTGATTTTGGAGCACAGAAAAATAAAGTCAGCCCCTGTTTCCACTGTTTCCCCATCTATTTGCCATGAAGTGATGGGACCAGATGCCATGATCTTAGTTTTCTGAATGTTGAGCTTTGAGCCATCTTTTTCACTCTTCTATTTCACTTTCATCAAGAGGCTCTTCAGAATGAAAAAAAAAAAAAAAGAGGCTCTTCAGTTCTTCTTCACTTTCTGCCATAAGGATGGTGTCTGCATATCTGAGATTATTGATATTTCTCCCAGCAATCTTGATTCAGCTTGTGCTTCCTCCAGCCCAGCATTTCTCATGATGTACTCTGCATATAAGTTAAATAAGCAGGGTGATAATATACAGCCTTGACGGACTCCTTTTCCTATTTGGAACCAGTCTGTTGTTCCATGTGCATGGTTAAATAAGCGGGGTGATAATATACAGCCTTGACATATTCCTTCTCCTATTTGGAACCAGTCTGTTCCATGTCCAGTTCTAACTGTTGCTTCCTGACCTGCATACAAGTTTCTCAAGAGGCCAGTCAGGTGGTCTGGTATTCCCATCTTTCAGAATTTTCCACAGTTTATTGTAATCCACACAGTCAAAGGCTTTGGCATAGTCAATGAAGTAGAAATAGATGTTTTTCTGGAATTCTCTTGCTTTTCTGATGATCCAGCAGATGTTGGCAATTTGATCTCTGGTTCCTCTGCCTTTTTTTAAAGCATACATATGGAATTTAGAAAGATGGTAACGATAACCCTAAAAAGCAGCTTAAACATCTGGAAGTTCACGGTTCACGTATTGCTGAAGCCTGGCTTGGAGAATTTTGAGCTTTACTTCACTAGCGTGTGAGATGAGTGCAATTGTGCAGTAGTTTGAGCATTCTTTGGCATTGCCTTTCTTAGGTGTTGGAATGAAAGTTGACCTTTTCCAGTCCTGTGGCCACTGCTGAGTTTTCCAAATTTCCAAATGGTATATCTTAGAGTGTACAAATTATAACCTATGATAAAATGCTTTTAAAGGTTAGATAATTTAGATCAAAGTCTGAAGAAGTACAAATACTTGGGTAAAATTTGAGAGCATCTTTATTAAATGTAGCAATTATGAACCTTAATCCAATTATATTCCCTACAAATTTTTAAACTTTTTTTCTTTTTTAATTTATTTCTTAATTGGAGGAAGGTGACACTGTTGTGTAGGTCTCTGCTGTATGATAACACAAATCAGCCACAATTATACATTTATCACCTCTTTCTTAAGCCTCTCTCCCCTGCCTCACCCCTACAGATTTAGAATATTCATATTCTCAAGTTTTAAAAGTCCAAATTTCCTCAATTGTTGGAGTTAAAATTTTACTGCACCTTTTCTCATTTTAATAGTTATCTATGATCTCAGCTTACCTTTGACTTAGCTATTGAATTCCCCAGAGGCTTAACTCTCTTTGCTTCAGAGTTCTAACTTTTCCTTCCTTACAGGATTTGACAGAAAGAGCCCAAGGTTGAATATGTCCTATATTTCCCATTATAACTTCCATGTGACAGCATTTTTCAAATCAGCAGAAAAATTTCCTCTTCTGACCATGTTTCTTTTTCATGCCCATTCTTCTCCCTTTTTGAAGCCAGGGCTTGTTTAAATCCAACTTTGCCCTGTACTTTGGCTCATATTGCATTTTCTCTCGGTAATAGGTATAGCAAGCTTGAGATCACTCAAAAATTTACTTATTTTTGTTGTTATTTAAAAGGGCATGCCCTTCTCATTTCAAAACAGACGATAACATACATTTAAACATACATAAACATACATTTAAACATACATATAACATGGTTTCTTTCTCTATAGCAATTAAATAAATTGTCCTCACAGTTACTCAAAAGCACAGATTCAATCTACTGCACTTTCCTAAATCAGTGCTAAGTGTAAGTAAGTGTAGTTGTTCAGTCGTGTCCGACTCTTTGCGACCCTGTGGACTGTAGCCCACCAGGCTCCTCTATCCATGGGATTCTCCAGACAAGAACACTGGAGTGGGTTGCCATAAATCAGTGCTACTAGAACACAAATTACAAATTCAGAAATTTCATCATATTTCTTAATGATATGGCTATACTAACTTTTGATATTGATAAAATAATGTTGCTTACTTGGAAACACATATAATATTTTTGAACCCACACTAGCTTACCAGATACTTTCAGTGATTGAAAATAAGCTCTGTATTTTCAGTAGCTAAGTTATTTTTTAAAATCCTTGTTTGCATGCATGCATGCTAAGTCACTTCAGTCGTGTCCGACTCTGTGTGACCCTATGGACTGTAGCCCACCAGGCTCCTCTGCCCATGAGATTCTCCAGGCAAGAATACTGGAGGGAGTTGCCATTTCCTCCTCCAGGGGATCTTCCCAACCCAGGGATAGAACTGCATGTCTTAAATTTCCCACATTGACAGGGAAATTCTTTACAACTAGCACTACCTGGGAAGCCCCCAGATTCCTATTTAAATAGCATTTAATAGTAAAATTAAAGATTCAGGTTACCAGGTGGGTATTCTACAATTCTGATTCTATCCATTGAGAGATAGGCTCAGATTCCATAGTTAAGGGCCCAGCCCTACAAGACTGCCCCTCCCCTCATCTGAGATACTGGTCAGTCACAAGTTCAAGTTTTTACCTGTGCTTTTGACAAATTGGCTACAAACAGGAGGTTCCAACAACCTCCTCCAACTCAAGAATGCCAATCACAAGCCCTGGTTATCATCTGTATATCTGACCAAGGGGCCATAGACCAGAGGCTCCAACAAGTCTCTCCTTGAGTTTGAATAATTCGCAACAGTGGCTCACAGTACCCAGAAAACCTGTTTACTCACTAGGTCATTGGTTTATTAAAAGGGAGACAATTCAGGAACCACCTGCTGAAAGTGGTGCCACATGGTAAGGTATGGGAAAAGGGCTCAGAACTTCCATGCTCTCTGGAGGTGCCACTTTCCCTGAATCTCCACATGTTTACCAACCCGGAAGCTCCCCAAATCCCATCCTTTTGAGCTTTAGGAAGGCTTCATTACTGGGAGATGGTGAAGGACAGAGAAGCCTGACATACTGTAGTCCAGAGTCAGACACAACTGAGTGACTAAAAGCAACATTACATAGACATGATTGATTAAATCATTGGCCATTGAACTCCAGCTCCTCTCCCCTCCCAGCAGATCAGGAGGTGGAAATGAAAGTTTCATCCCTCTGATCACCTGGTTGATTTGCTTAGCAACCAGCCCCCACCTTAGGTTACACAGGCAAGTTGCTTCAGTCATGTCCGACTCTTTGTGACACCACGAACTGGAACCCACCAGGCTCCCCTGTCCATGAGATTCTCCAGGCAAGAATACTGGAGTGGGTTGCCATTTTCTCCTCCAGGGGAATCTTCCCAACCCAGGGATCAAACCCGAGTCTCTTGCATCTCCTGCACTGGCAGGCAGGTTCTTTACCACTAGTGCCACCTAGGATGCTAGGTTACCCAACGGCTTTCCAAAAATCACATCAAGAACATAACAAAAGACACTTTTACTGCTTTCATCACTTAGGAAATTCCAAGGATTTTAGGAGCTCTATTCCTTTAATGCAAATAAAAACTAGATGTACATTTCTTATTATTAATCACAATATCACACAGCTCACAAGTTTCAGCCAAAATAAATATTCAGTGCCATTGAAGAAGAAAACAATACCTGCACATTTACATATTACAGGCATTCAAGACTTTATAGACTGGTTTCTCAATTCTAGTCCTAAAATAGGATTAAGCTGAGTATTTTCATCCTTAGGACAGCCTGATCTGATAATGGATGGGATGATAATCACCTCATTGAACTATTCTCTAATTTCCGGAATCACGCTCTTCATTTATCCTTGGTTCATGGAGAATATCTTGTAAAATTTTATTTACAACTGTCAATATTTGTAGTTTGGCCAAAATAGAAGTGTGAATACTTAGGACACAAATTCATAATTAGCTTAACCAGTTTTTTCCCCAAGATTTTTTACCTTACCTTTGAAATGGTGAGAGCACATTCATGAAGGACCAATACTACATATGTACAACTTTCTTGCCTCTTTATTTCAGAGGAAGATGAATTTTGCTTCCCTTCTGGGTTTTGCCAGTCCGCCTCTTTCTAATCTCAATAACTTATTTTTTCATTAAATGTTTATGTGACATTATTTTATATCAGCTACTTTGCCAAATCCTGAAAATATAAAGGTAAACAGGATATGAGGCTTGCTTTTAAGGCTCCTAGAGTCTAGGAGATATAACGTGAGATGAACTACAATAAAAGATAACAGGTTTTTGGAAAGAAATGTAGACAAAGACCTAGGAGATCACAGATAGTGCTATAAAAAAATTAATACACAGAAAGCTCAGTTAAATAGAGTCAGAAAGTTCCCTGGCAGTCAAGTAGTTAGGACTCCACATTTCCACTGCACAGGGCCCAAGTTCAATACGTAGACAGGGAACTAAGATCCACCAATCCTCCAGATGTATTGTACAACATGGAGAATACAGCCAAAAACCTAAAATAACTGTAAATGAAGTATAACCTTTAAAAACTGTATAAAAATTAAAAAAAAAAACAAACCCTATGTCCCTATGTTCTGGTGAGAAGTGGTCTTACAAAGGTCCATTGCCTAACTCTCAGAGACTGGGACTCATTTTTTGGTCCCCACTTCTACCCAGGCTTCCTGGGTGACACTCCTTACACAATAAACCCTACCTTGATTTCAGTCACTACAGGCTGAAAATTGCTGCTCCCCATTATAGATCTGAGCTTTCCCAGTGGTTCAGCAGTAAACAATCTGCCTGAAATGCAAGAGACGCATGAGATGCGGGTTCAATTCCTGGGTTGGGAAGATCCCCTGGAGGAGGACATGGCAACCCTCTCCAGTATTCTTGCTGGGAAAATCCCATGGACAAAGGAGCCTGGCAGGCTACAGTCCATAGGGTTGTAAAGAGTCTGAAATGACTGAACACGTGCACATTATAGATCTATTTGGTGGGAGATGGAAGGAGCTGTCTCTTCTCTCTGTTCAGTTGTAACCTGAATGCTTGCATTTTGTGCTCATTTTTTTCCCTCTGCCCATGGTAAAAGCAAAGAAATTTTGTCTTCAAAAGGTTCATTTAAAAACCTAGAGTAAGGCTAATGGACCAATTAGGTTATGTTCTCAGACTTAAGTCTTGAAATAATAAGTCAGGAAGTCTGAAGAATTGGTCAACTTATTACTTCTTCCTCAAACTGTTCACAAAATGTCAGTGTTTCATAGTTACAAATGCCAAGCTTTTCAAGACAAAGAGTTCAACCACAGTAAAATGCTGTAAATGGTCACAATTCTCTCTCTTTTGTCCAATATGGCAGTGGCGGTTTGGTCGCTAAGTCGTGTCCAACTCTTGCGACCCCGTGGACTGTAGCCTGCCAGGCTCCTCTGTCCATGGGATTCTCCAGGCAATAATACTGGAGTGGGTTGCCATTTCCTTCTCCAGGAATTGGAGATCTTTTGATCTCCATGATCTTCCTGACCCGGGAATCAAACCCAGGTCTCCTGTATTGTAGGCAGATTCTTTACCAACTGACCGACAAGGGAAGCCCTGTAGCCATTACCTAAATAAAATATGCATATCTAGCCTGTCCATTCTGCTTAAGGTGGAGAAAAAACTTTTACAGGCTACCTTATCCTTTTAGGACTGATTTTATGGAGATTCAAAATGTGGTACATGTGTCCATATATCTACTGGCCATTTCCATGTCAGGGCATGTGTATATATTTAAGAGTAACTGAAAACTGTTAGAAATAACATGAAAATTCGTAAGCCCATGGGTTACAGAGTAAATATTAAAAACAACGTTGCTGCTGCTGCTGCTGCTAAGTCACTTCAGTCGTGTGAAGCCCACCAGGCTCCCCCGTCCCTCAGATTCTCCAGGCAAGAACACTGCAGTGGGTTGCCATTTCCTCCTCCAATGCATGAAAGTGAAAAGTGAAAGTGAAGTCGCTCAGTTGTGTCCGACTCACAGCGACCCCATGGACTGCAACCCACCAGGCTCCTCCATCCATGGGATTTTCCAGGCAAGAGTACTGGAGTGGGGTGCTATTGCCAAAACAATGTTAGTTTTGCAATATTTCAGAAACAACCAGATAGAAACTGTACTGGAAGAAATTATCCCATTTACAAGAACAGTAACAAGTTTAAATATTTAACTATAAACTTGCAGGAAATTTACAGAATTTGCAGAATCTATATGCCTAAATCTAAAATTACGTAGGAGAGTATATGAAAGAGTTTAAATAAATTGTTATACACACCATTCACTTGTATAAAAAGGAGATGATATTGTCATTTCCTCTCTAAATTACTCTGTAGGTTAAATGCTGTCACAAAACACCAAGAGGATTTTTTTTTAACCTGGACAAAATTATACTAAAGATCATTTGGAAAAATAAACACACAAAGATGACGAAGAAAATTCTTAAATGGAAGAGTGAATGGGGCTAGCCCTATTAGCTCTTAAGACATCATGTAGCTTCCATAATTAAACAGATTGGAACATGAGAAGAAATAGATCAATGAAACAGAAAAAGTCAAGTGGTGCACAGCGTGCATAGAGATTTCCATTATGGTAAAGCTGTGTTTCAAATCAATGTGGAGTAACTTCTGAATAATAAAAACTAAAACTATGACTATAAACAAAATCAAAGAATACATAAGAAAAAATATTTGTAACATATTTACAAAGAACTCATAAATTAATAAGGAAAAGTGATCATTTTGTGAGAGAGAATAAGAGGAATGATTTGATTTTTCCTCTAGAAAAAAGCAGCAAAATGGTGCCTATCATTATTTTACACAAAAAAGACTGTGGCTATGAGTGAAGATGCTTGGAGAGATATGGGGAAGGGAGTCTCTCCCCTGGTCCCCTGGAGAAGGAAACGGCAACCCACTCCAATATTCTTGCTTGGAGAATCCTACTGACAGAGGAGCCTGGAGGGCCACAGTGCGTGGGGTCACAAAGAGTCAGACATGACTGAGTCACTAGCACATGCTTCTACAGTACGGATTTTTCCAATCATATTCAAGTATTTATTCATTTAACGTGTCAACATATTACCTGGGTAATGGAATTTTAGGTCAGTCTTTATTTTCTTTATTTTCATTATTTATTTATAAACAAACACACTTTTTTTTTTATTAGTTACCTCTTCTCTCCATTTATTGAGGTGCTCATGTTGTCAGAGAAACACTGATTACAAAAGGAGAGCCACACAGCTGGAGAGACTTATCAGCAAAGGGAGTTTGTTCCCTTTATTTTTTTTCCTTCTCAACTGGGCTTGAAGGAGATGGGACAGAAGGATTACAAATTCAAAATTAGAAGGTTCAGTGGGGGTGCAAGAGAAACTATGAGAAAGAAAGAGAAAGGTGAGTGCTGACGAGTGGCACCCCCTTCAAAGATAAACCCATATTATTGTTTCTGGAGGAGGGCATGGCAACCCACGCCAGGAATCTTGCCTGGAGAATCCCCATGGACAGAGGAGCCTGGAGGGCTAGAGTCAATGGGGTCGCAGGATCAGACACGACTGAGCGACTAAGCACACATATTACTGTTATTTTTAACATTTTTAAGGAAGCTGCTCTATACTGTCTGTAATTTACTTTAAAATACCGCAATGTGGACGGAGAGATATATGAATCTCAATTTAATTTTACCCTAGAAGTAACTAGAAGTGTTAGTCACTCAGTCGTGTCCAATTCTTTGTGATCCCATGGATTCTAGCTCACCAGGCTTCTCTGTCCATGGGATTCTCCGGGCAAGAATACTGGAGTGGGTTGCCATTTTCTACTCTAGCGGATCATCCTGACCCAGAAATCAAACCTGGGTCTTCTTCATTGAAGGCAGATTGTTTACTCTCTGAGCCACCAAACAGGTAATTATCACTGAAGTGTCCTAATAAGGAACATACACTTCATGGTTGGTCAGCTGGATTTTAATGGCTCTAACCAAAACAATCCAGAAACATCTACACTAGCCTTTCAAATATCTTCATCTCCAATCAGCACATGAGGTTTTGTTAGAAGTAGTTTTTCACTGTGAAATGAATGGTGTTCAAGGTATGTGCATTGGCTACAAATGTACAGATTTTCATACCTTCAGATTAATAACCTAATATCTAAGCAACCCACTATCCTACGCCTTTTGGAAGAAAGCCCTGACTTAGGACTTATGAGTACATTTTTTGGCTGCCTAATGGCAGATTTTCTCACCTGACTCTAAGTAAAAGTTTAGCTATATTTGGCATTACAATATAGCCATATTCATCTTTACTGAAGTTTATATGCAAGATTCTGTCAGAGTGCCTAAAATGATGCAGTTTATAAAGCATCATAACTTTTTCCAATAAACATTGCTATGTAATGTTCGTATTTGTGGCAAATTTGGACTTGCCTTCACTGTGACATTTCACTACACAGTGAAGCTATGGGGGAAAAGACCTTGCTTATCTATACCAAAAGTTAATTATTATGTATGGCCAAATTTCCTTAGGTCAATTTACAACAAATTTATAATAGGGGTCATAGGGGTCAAAGCTCTGAGAAGAAGAAAGCTTGGAAATAATCTCAGCATGGTATCCTCCCTCCCAATTATTATAATTAGATTCCAGAAATATAGACATAGAAAATCTAAGATTTAATCATGACATTGATGAGAGTCTTTGTAGCTGTTTATTAAGCTTCAGAGATATCTATCCTCCCTTTTCTATGTCATCTGAGATCACTATTCCATTCCCAGTTCTCCATCCCAAGAGCCTCTTTGCCAGGTGTATTACCAACTAATCTCTGGAGATAATGCTGAATATTCTGCTGATTTCTGAATTTGCAATATCCAAGGGCATGTTTAGGGCCTTTGATCATTCTGCTAAAAGCCCTGAAAAACTCTGCTGACTTGAAAAAAGTCTGAATTAGCAGTCAAATTAGAGCCTTCACAATGTAAATTGCTGTTATTCCAATTATCCATATTTAGCATTGCCAAGCAACCTGAGCTATCTAAAATAATAGCTGAACATTTGGGCAAAGTTTATTTTCTTGCTAACTTTATAGGTATGTGTCACTTCTTAATCCCCCATACAACCATCTATTAATAAATTATCTTATCTATTGTACATTTATTAATTAACTCTTGGAATTTCTTTTAGGTCTGTTAAAAAACTATGTTTTTAAAATCTAATGTAGTCTCTAGACTAGCTCACAAAAATTTGAATGCCCTGCTTTTTCAAATCTAAATCTGCTGTGTACTTGATAAGTACTAAATCACTCCAGCATCATTAATTCAAAATTATAATCAGACTTGCTTCAGCCTCATATCGTCCTTCTCTAGGTCTCTTCACAAAACAAATTTAATGTTTTCATCTGGAAATAATTGATTCCATACCTTGCCATGAAAGCAGAGGTCTAACAATCATTAGAAATAAAATCTGCAAAAGACTGCACAGATATCTAGTTCAATATTCTTATTTAGAAGCAAACTGTGTTCCCAGAAAGGTTTAGCAACTTTCTCAGTTATTCAGCAACTTAGTATCAAAGTTGAATTATTCAGAACCCAAATTTCCTTACTCCTTTAGGCCATCTCCCCAAGGATAACACAGCCCTTCCTTTTTCAATTGTTTGAATCACTAAGAACCAACATTTCAGCAATGGAAATATGGTGAAATTGAAATCAAATCTATATCAAAATTTCCAGCTATATTGTTGATATCTAGAAATATACCCTAAGGAATAACAACATTAATTTTCTGACATTTTTAACAACAGCAAAAATACTATCTCTTTTATACTCTCTTCTGTTGTTTTTTTTTTTACATAATTTTATTTATTTCTTTTTGGCTGTGCCGGGTCTTCATTGCTGCGTGGACTTCTCTAGTTGCAGCAGGCAGAGGCTACTCTCTAGTTGTGGTGCACAGGCTTCTCACTGCCGATTCTCCAGTTGCAGAGCACAGGCTCTATGCCACGCTGGCTTCCAGTAGTTGCGGCACGTGGGCTCATTAGTAGCGGCTCCCCAGTTCTAGAGAACAGCCTCAATGGTTCTGATGCACAGTCTTAATTGTGCTAAGGCATGTGGAATTATAGGAGGTGGAGAGAGCCATAGTCTTATTCTGTTTGCTTTCTTTGGAGTCATCACATAAAGTTAGGAACCCGAAAGATCTTGCTCTGATTGAGCCACTCCCGAAGCATCCTTTTCATGTTCCATTCATTGTATAATAATTTTGCTTCTAACCCTAAAACTGTCAATTTCTTTCCCTGTCCTTTTTTTCAGCTTTACGTGAATTGAAAAAGGATGAACAAATAGGTTCATAAATAAATGAGACTATAATATGGGTTTTTCCATCCTGAAGGTAATTTTTCAGTTATATTCATGCCTTCTGATAACCGGCCAAGAACCTGAATGGTACTGTATCGTATGACTAACTGACTCCATAGCATCAGAAATGATGGTGATAATATAAGTTATGGGTGCGTACTAAATCACTTCAGTCCGTCCAACTCTGAGACCCTGTGGACTGTGGCTCGCTAGGCTCGTCTGTTCCTAGGATTATTCGGCAAGAATACTTGAGTGGATTGCCATACTCTTCTCCAGGGGATCCTCCCCACCCAGAGATCGAACCCACCTGTCTAGTCTCCTGCCTGGGCAGACGGGTTCTTTACCGCTAGCGCCACCTAGGAAGCCCAATACAGGGTATGCTACCCAGAAAAATCCCATGGACAGAGGAGCCTGGCGGGCTACCGTCTATGAGATCACAAGAGTTTGACACGACTTAGCGACTAAACCACCACCCAGAAAAAACAAGGGCTTTACATCTACCAAATTATGCACGAAATCTAACATCTGCTCGAGCCTTTCAAGGTGCAAAATAACTTAATGTGTTAACATATACAATAACTTAGAAATGTCTAAATATTGTTAAGTATTGCTGATTAATTTTTGAAGAGTTAGCTTGGTATTTTCTTGTTTTATTTGATCATGCTTTTTATTTAGCTTTTTAGTACCCCTCTCTAAAAAAAATTGCTATTTTCTATGTAATCTGCACTGTCAATGCAATCCCATTTCCCATTCTCATAGTGTAGTCTTTATCATCTTCAAGTACCAGAAATAAACATTTAACATTTGCAAACAGAAAACTCTGTGTTTCTACATGCATGAGACATGATACACTTGGAGAAATGACTATCAACTGAATTCATATATGGGGAAATGAAAGATGTCAATTTTAAAATGATTTTTTCACTTCTTTAAGAACTTTCTATGAACAGCTTCTGTGAACTTTCCTCATCTGTATAACAGGGATGCTAAACTATATAACCTAAGATCTAATTAGGAAATTAAAATAGCCACTTCAATGTCTATACCATGATATATCATGTTAATATAATCAGATAATAATATGGTCCAACAATTTGTTAGGCAGCAAATGCATCTCTCTTTATATGCTGCTTTACTAAATTCAGGTTTTTAATAAACATTCATTTGCAAAGTTCCATAAAGATGTAATTATGAGATTTTTCCCATTATGGTGGCAGGTCTACAGAGGAGTGAAGTGATATTCTCTAATTATAAGATTATAACACATGTGAGGTGAGAGACATTATGGTAAGCCTAACAGGTTGCTATAAAGTATTCAGAATTTTAAAGATGAAATAAGGTGGACATTCTATGAAGTTGCAACTAATACACATAATTGCTCTTGTTTCCCTTAGATTTTTGAACTATTTCCTTTGCGTAGTTAGAACTGGAAAAAAACTGACAATAAATCAGCATTATCCCATATACTGGAACACTCAGGGCTTCCCGGGGGGCTCAGCAGTAAAGAATCCACCTGTCAACATGGAAACCGCAGGGATGTGGGTTTGAGCCCTGGGTCAAGAAGATCCCCTGGAGGAGGAAATGGCAACTCACTCCAGTATTTTCGCCTGGATAATCCCATGGACAGAGGAACCTGGCAGGCTATAGTCAGTGGGGTTGCAAAGAGTCAGACACAACTGAGCAGCTGAGCCCAGAGCAGACACAAACACTTAGTAAGCAAACCATCATATATTACTATTATAAAATTGTATAAAATCAATTATAATATTGGGTTATAGATGCGTATGGTAAAAAAAAAAAAGTATTTATTTTGCTAAGCAATACTAGCAATATAGGAAAGTGAACTAAACAGGAAAAACTAAAAATCCCCCCTCCCTTTGTCAAGAGTACACACAGGAATGATGGTAAAAGATCCTTTATTCTGTAATGTTTGGATTTCAGTGATGCCTACCTCTGAAGATAAACTTGAATGGCACACATGACACTATATGAATCTAAAGTAAGTTTGGTGCCACATTTTGAAATCCAGTGAGATATTGCATTTTACTGTCAGTCCGTGTTTCCAGAGAATTTCAGAATCATTCAAGAGTTCTAAAGAATCGATCCTATCTTCTTATTTGTGAATATGAATTATTTAAAAATAAAAAGAACAGGGAGAGGACAAGAAAACTTAAGAAAAATGATAGTATTACCTGATCAGAGAAATCTAAATAGCTTTTAGTTAGAAACCCCAGGAATTAACATCATGAGTTTAATAATGAAGAGTCAAGAAGGTTTCAGTCTTGATGTATCAGACCTCTTGGGCTACCATAACAACGTGCCGCACACTGGTGGCTTAAACAATTCATTTTCTCACAGAAGTCAGGAGCAAGGCACTGGCAAGTCTTGCTTTCTGGTGAGACCTCTTTGTTTGACTTGCTGAGCGTCATCTTCTCCATGTATCCTCACATGGCCTTCCCCCTGGGCATGTGTCCGCAGGGAGGGTGAACGAGCTGTGGCGTCTCTTCCTGTAAAGACACAGTCCTGCTGGACTAGGGTCTCACCCTTGTGACCTCACTTACCCACAATCACTCTTTAAAGGCCATATCTAAGTACAGTCACATGGAGAGTTAGGCTTTTTTCTTTTTCTTTTGGGCCACACCGTGTGGTTTGTGGGATCTTATGTCCCTGAACCTGTGCCCTCTGCAGTGGAAGCTCGGAGTCTTAACCACTGGACCGTCAGGAAAGGCCACGAGGGTTAAGCTTGTAACCTAAGAATTTTGTAGGAAAATGATTTAGTTTTTAATATCTGGTATCCATTGGAAATCCCTCAAAATATTGATCTCTCTACTTAAGGTCAAGCTAGCAATAATTGGCATGAGACATCTATTAATTGTGACAATCACAGGAAGTTTATTCTCAGTTAGAAGAAACATCTCAGTATTCTCATATTATGACTTTTATCCTTTATCCCCAGAAGAATAACACAGAGGCATTACAACACAATCTAGAGGAAATACATTTTGTTTTATTTTATTTTATTTTATTTTTTATTATTATTATTTTTTTTTTTATTAGTTGGAGGCTAATTACTTCACAACATTTCAGTGGGTTTTGTCATACATTGATATGAATCAGCCATAGATTTACACGTATTCCCCATCCCGATCCCCCCTCCCACCTCCTTCTCCACCCGATTCCTCTGGGTCTTCCCAGTGCACCAGGCCCGAGCACTTGTCTCATGCATCCCACCTGGGCTGGTGATCTGTTTCACCATAGATAGTATACATGCTGTTCTTTTGAAACATCCCACCCTCACATTCTCCCACAGAGTTCAAAAGTCTGTTCTGTATTTCCGTGTCTCTTTTTTTGTTTTGCATATAGGGTTATCGTTACCATCTTTTCAAATTCCATATATATGTGTTAGTATGCTGTAATGTTCTTTATCTTTCTGGCTTACTTCACTCTGTTTAAGGGGCTCCAGTTTCATCCATCTCATTAGGACTGATTCAAATGAATTCTTTTTAACGGCTGAGTAATATTCCATGGTGTATATGTACCACAGCTTCCTTATCCATTCATCTGCTGATGGGCATCTAGGTTGCTTCCATGTCCTGGCTATTATAAACAGTGCTGCGATGAACATTGGGGTGCATGTGTCTCTTTCAGATCTGGTTTCCTCAGTGTGTATGCCCAGAAGTGGGATTGCTGGGTCATATGGCAGTTCTATTTCCAGTTTTTTAAGAAATCTCCACACTGTTTTCCATAGCGGCTGTACTAGTTTGCATTCCCACCAACAGTGTAAGAGGGTTCCCTTTTCTCCACACCCTCTCCAGCATTTATTGCTTGTAGACTTTTGGATAGCAGCCATCCTGACTGGCGTGTAATGGTACCTCATTGTGGTTTTGATTTGCAAGGAAATACATTTTAATACATTTTACCTATTGCTTAGTAGTATTCCATTGTATAAACAGATCATAATTAGTTTATTAAACTCTTGTTGGCCATTTGAATTGTTTCTGCTATTAATATATGTGTTTGTATTTGTATGGACATGTTTCCATTCACTTGGTTAACTATGTTTCCATTCTCTTGATTAATTAATTAGAAATATAAATACTAAGTCACAGGATATATATATTTTACTTTATAAGAAACTGCCAAAACTTTTCAAAGTGGCTTTATCATTTAACACTCCCACCAGTAATATCCCAAAAGGATGGTCTATATCCTTATTGACATTTGATTGTCATCTTCTAAATGTTGGCAATTTGGGGATATGAATGTTATTTCATTATGTTTTTAATTTGCATTTTCCTGATGACTAATGAAATTGATCACTTTTCATATGCTTCTTGTACTTTTTAGTTATAGAATTTCCATTTGGTTCTTTTATATCATTTCACTTCTCTGCTGAGATTTGCTTATCTATTCACTCATTTTGATCATCTGTTTCCTAAACCATGAACATCTTCATAAATATTTCTTTAAAGTATTTGAAAGCTAATTTTAACATCCAGATCAACTTGGGATCTCTTTCTATTGATTCTTTTTTCATTTGACTAGGGATTATACCCTTTGTTTCTTGGTGTGTTTATTCCTTTTTGATTGAACACTGGATATTGTGGGTGACACATTGTAAAGACTCTAGATTTCACTATATTTCTCTGAGAACTGTTAATTTTTGTGTGACTAAGCAATTAAGTAACTGGCTTATATGCATGAATTTGTAGAGGCTTGATTTGAAAGAAGCCAGACACAAAGGTACATTTACAGTATGATTCCTTTTATAAGAAGCTGAAGGACAGGAGAAATATTCCTAAGATGACACAGCAAAGGAATGTGAGCATATTCAGACATCAGTTGTATATGGGAAGTGAAGACTGACTGGAAGGGGCACAATGTAATTTTCTTAGAATGATGAAAACATTCTGTGCTTTATTTGAATTGGTGTTTACATGGCTGCATCCATCTATTATAACTCACCAAAGTGTATGTATATTTTTCTCAATAAAAACGGGTGTCAGAAAGTATCTGGAGACTACATGTTCACTTGCAAAATTTAAAGTCCTCAACAACATTAGAGAACATGGACCTGTTGCATCTAATTATCATCTATGAATAATTATCACTGAATATAGTTTTCCATGCAATAAATAGAAATAGTAAATATAGAAAGCAATGAGGAAAAAAAAAGGAACAAGAAATTTTCCAGTCTTACAAAACAATGCTTACTTGGGAAAGGGAAACTCCAGATATTTTCTGTTCCTTGTTCAGATTCTTTTTGCTTTCATGATTCAAATTTACATTCTAAGTCGGAGAGATTCAAATTACTCCACTCCTCTGGAGTGGATTCTGTGTCTAGCTAAGGAGAAAAATTCATTAAAATATGGTGCTTTATCTTGCATATTTGTTTTATCCTAAAATATTTTAAGTTAAAAAGCAAGTAGTAAAAAAAAAAAAAGCAAATATTGACACATGGAAAGTAAACTCACACTCTGATAGAAAAAAAATGCCACTAGAGGTATATGGTCAGGGGAAAAAAAAAGCAATAAGGAGTATTCATCCTAAAGCAATGGTTCTTAACTCCCGCTGTACATTAGAATACTAATTTAAAAATACTAAATACCAAGACTTAAGACTCACTAATTGAAGCAGAATCCTTGAGTTATTATTCTCACTGAAATAAAAACTTCTTGAGGGAAAAGTCTCTTTTTATTGTTTTCTTTATTTTTTTTCATTCTTATATCCCAGAGCTTAGAACAGTGCCTGGCACTGTTATGCTCTCAATATTTGATGTACGGATGAAGAATACACTAGTTATTATAAGCCAAGGACAATCTTGGTATTGTTCATAATGGCAGGATTCTTCTAGATGATATAGAGCACAGAAATGTAAAGCAGTTATTTTATTAAAAAATATCTGGTGATTTGTACTCATGTTAGCTAAAAATTACTAAGCATTTACTGAGCATTCCCTATGTGTCAGGAATTATGCTCAGGGTAAGGTATACAAATGTGAATAAGGCATAGTCCTGCATTTGAGAAACTCCCAGTCTTTTGGGATTAGTGGTAAAGAGAAAGTCTAGGACAATAATGTTCATCCATTTATTCATTAATTCAATATACTGGTTAAGCACTTACTATGTGCCATGCACATATGTGCCAGGATATGCTGTGGCAAACAAAGCAAATATGATAATTCTCTTCCCATTTACTGAAAGAGAAAGATAATAAACAGGGGTAAATATATACTTGGTGACAAATATCATGAAGAAAATTACAATAATGCTGCGATAGGGAATTTGGTCAGGTAAAAGGCACTGTTTTGTACTTGATGGTCAGGAAATACTTTTCTAGGGAGAAGCTTTAATGATGAGAAGAAGCCAAAACTTCAAAATGCATAGAGAATTTCTAGCAGAGAAAATATGTTCAAAATACTTGAGGTTGGAAAGAGTTTGACATGTTCGAGGGCCTGAAAGAACCCAATGGCTAGAGCATAAATGGAAAGTGGAACAAGTTAAAAGTGAAATAATAGATGTTACTAAATTCACAGCCTGGTAGGTCATGGTAGAAAGTTTGAATTTTACTCTAAGGGCAATATGAATCTATAAAATGGTTTTAAACAATAAATGGCATGATACAACTTATATGTTTAAAAGATTAAAAGAATTTCTTTTTCCAAATGTAAAATAGATTGGAAGGTAGACAAAAATAGAGGCTTCTTGAAGGTTAGTTAGGAAGTTTTTACAGAAGTCCAGGTGAGAAATTATAAAGGCAGTGAATTAGAGAGGTTCCAGGGCAGATGGATAAAAGTGAGCTGCTCTAAATATATCTGAAGAGAAGTTTGACAGGAATTGGTGAGAAATTAAAATGTGAGCAAGCAAAAGGGAAGAATCAATAATGACCAAAGGTTTCAGATTTACAAGAATGGGAGGATTGAGGAAATAACTATATAGATGGGGAAGAATAGATCAACTCCAACATTTAAAGCTTAGGTAGAAAAGGAACCAAGGAGGAATAAGGAATAATTAGAGAGGGAACAGAGAGTTCTACAGTATGAGGTTATCTCAGAATCTAAAAATCTCCCTAAAAGAGGAGAGTATTTAAAGAAGGAAGAAGTGATTAAATATGTTCAATGGGGCTAAGGGCAGAGAAGTATCCACTGGATATTATAAAACAAAAGTTGTTGGTGATCTTGACTAAAGCAATTTCAGTAGAATTATTGAAACAAAATTCAGATGAAAGAGGTGTTGTGCTCAGTCGTGTGCGGCCACATGGACTGTTGCCCACTAGGTTCCTCTCTGTCCATTGAATTTCCCAGGCAAGAATACTGGAGTGGGTTGCCATTTCCTACTCCCAGGGAACTTCCCAACCCAGGGATCAAACCTGCATCTCTGTGTCTCCTGCCTTGGCAAGTGGATTCCTTATCACTGTGCCACCAGGGAAGCCCTGAAGAGTAAATAGGAAGTAAGGCAATGAAGGGGCTTCCCTGGTAGCCAGGAGTAGCCCGGCTTCCCTGGTAGCCCGGCTACCATGGGCTTCCCTGGTCACCCAAGGGGCTTCCCCTGGCTTAGATGGTAAAGAATCTGCCTGCAGTGCAGGAGACCCGGGTTCAATATCTGGTTTGGGAAGATCCCCTGGAGAAGGGAATGATTGCCCACTCCAGTATTCTTGCCTGGGAAATCCCATGGAGAAAGAAGCCCAGTGGGCTACGGTCCACAGAGTCCCAAGGAGTTAGACATGACTGAGTGACTAACAGTAACTAGCTAAGGCAATAAAAGAAGCAGGAGTAGATAACATTTTCAAGAAGTTTAGTTTTGAAGGGAAGCAGAAAAATGGAATGAAAGTTGGAGGAATATATTGAATCAAGAGATCAGTTCTGTTCAGTTCAGTCACTCAGTCATGTCTGATTCTCTGCCCAGCATGCCAGACCTCCCTGTCCATCACAAACTCCCGGAGTCCACTCAAACTCATATCCATCGAGTTGGTGATGCCATCCAACCATCTCATCCTCTGTCGTCCTCTTCTCCTCCTGCCCTCAATCTTTCCCAGCATCAGGATCTTTTCAAATGAGTCAGCTCTTCGCATCAGGTGGCCAAAGTATTGGAGTTTCATCTATAGCATCAGTCCTTCCAATGAACACCCAGGACTGATCTCCTTTAGGATAGACTGGTTGGACCTCCTTGCAGTCCAAGGGACTCTCAAGAGTCTTCTCCAACACCACAGTTCAAAAGCATCAATTCTTCAGCACTCAGCTTTCTTCACAGTCCAACTCTCCCATCCATACATGACCACTGGAAAAACCATAGCCTTGACAAGATGGACCTTTGTTGGCAAAGTAATGTCTCTGCTTTTTAATATGCTGTCTAGGTTGGTCATAACTTTCCTTCCAAGGAGTAAGATATGAGAGCATATTTGTACAGTGATGGGGATGTCCTAGTTCAGACAAAGAGATTGATGGTTCTGAGAAAGAGGAAGTATTAAAGGGGAAGTTTGAAAAGGGAGCATAGTAATTGAGGAAGCCCTTGAGAGAATGATGGCCTGTGGAATCTAAGTTGGACAAGGAAGGTAGTGAGGAGAGTAGGAGATTGCAGTATGATAAAGCTAAACAAGCCAACAACAAAAAAGAAAACTAGAAAGAACAATGAACATCTGTCCTTCTTAGAAGGAAGTATACTTGGAAAAGGAAGAGGACAATCCCATGGAGACATAAGATTGAGCCAATGTTGTATTGTCTTCTGAGGCTATAATGGAAAGTGGAGGCGGTGAAAAGAGATGGAACTTGAAAGCTAGTTTTTGGAGGGTACTACATGCCTGCCAAAGAATTAGAACTTAATTTGTTGACAACCGTAATTATTAAGACTCTTTGAGTTGCAAATAACAGATATCTACTTGGGTGATGTCTATAATGAAAGGGGATGTAAAAATAAGGATACAAATATCTTACAGAATTCAAGAGTGGAAAAGCAGTAACAGCCAGGGAAGGGCTGGAATTTAGCATATATATCATCACTCATTTCTCCTTTTCTTTCCTAGTTTATTTCTTCTCCATTTCACATACTAGAACATGGTGACTCCATTGCTCATAAGTATAACCTTTCTACAGGAGGGAGAGAGATTGAGCCAGTTCAAGTACCTACTCCTCCTGTTTCAGTCAACTATGACTAGAGAGTGGGGTGTCATTAAATATATATAGTTTCTCATGGCCCATTCTTGTGGATCAATAGCTGAGCTCATAGAAGATAATGTTTTTAGAAGTGAAGTAGGCAGCCTTCAAGTCATCAAGATATGTGAAGATTTTTTTAATATGGAAGTAATATGATCAAACCCATCATTTAAAAAGATAACTCTGGCAGCAATATAAAGAATATATAGAAACAGAGATAAGTTAGATTAAGAGGTAAGTCCAGTTAGGAAAACACCAAGAAAAATGCCAAGCAAAAAAATAAAATGAATCTGACTTGGGATAGCAATAGTAGCAATGGAAAGGCATGTATGGAACCTTAAGAAGCGGAATGGATCAAACTTTAATATAAGTAGTGAGTAAAGGTAAAAAAGAAAAGATTACTCCAAGATTTTTAGCTTGGGCAATAGGGTAATTATGATTGCTGATAACTGAGACAAAAACAACAACAACAAAAAAAAAACAAAAGTCAAACAATAACAACAACAAAAAACAGGTTTTGAAAGGGCAATATGAAACCTGAAGAGTTAATCCAATGATACATCCAAAATTCAAGAAAGGGTTGAAAAATCAGTATTTGAGAGACACAGAGATAATATTTGAAACATCAGAACTGCATGATTCACTCAGGAAGATCATGTAAAGTGAGAAAAGATAGCGGTTCCTTTGGAAAACTCCAGCAGAAGAGATGAAACTAGGAGAAAAATAAAGAGGAGGCAGAAACACAATGGAAAAATAAGACATAATTGTGTCTGAGAAGTTAAGAAAGAGCTTTACAGGAAAGAAAAATGATCAGCAACGTCAAATTCTGCTGGAAGGAGAAATAGGCTGAGAGCTGAAAAGAGGCTAAAGTCTTTGGTGATCACATGATTGCTAACCTTTCTCAGAGCAATTTCAGTAGACTGGTGGGGGTGGAATCCAGATTGCAGTGGGTTGAGAAGTGACTGAGAGAAGAGGAAATAGAAGCAGTGCTTATGACCTGCTCTTTCCAAAAGTCATCTATAAACTAGAATATATATCAGTATAGAATGATTTATTCTATTAATACTTATTTTATCACTATACTCGGTTGAATTAAAACTAAATAATTGACAAAGGTACAATTGAACCATGAACTCCTTCCTCCCAAATATCTAGAGATCACTTTATCTTTAAATAAATTAATTCTGTGGCCTTTTAGAGAGGTAGATCCAATGATATTATATCTCATCTTTATTTTTACTGGTTTTCATGCCATCCTCTTTAATGATTTCTCCCATCATCATTCCTTTTTACTCCATCTCAGCTCTCAGACACATGACCTTTTTGTCGATCTCATTAAAGCTTGTGCTCATTTTCTAAGTTTCCTATCAATCGGGGTAATTGCTTCCTACACAAAACCCAGTCTCCTATTAACTGGCTCATTACCTTGAGTTAAAGGTTCAGAAACTTCTTCAAACTGAAATCACTGCAGTGTCCTGAAAAGAAACTACTTTTGAAGATGCTGACACATCTATAAGCCAAGACATTTTTTGGATTGAATTCATTGTTTTATAGATCCAACTTATTCTTTGTCAAGTTCTTATATTCACTGGTTTTCCTTCCTCATTGTAACGGTACATTTTTTATTCTCGAAGTCATAACAGTTACAAACATATGGAGTAGTAGAGGACAGACGGTAAAGTGTCTGCCTACAATGCGGGAGACCCGGGTTCGATCCCTGGGTTGGGAAGATCTCCTGGAGAAGGAAATGGCAACTCACTCCAGTATTCTTGCCTGGAAAATCCCATGGACAGAGGAGCCTGATTACAGTCTACAGGCTACAGTCCATGGGGTCGCGAAGAATTGGACACGACTGAGCGACTTCACTACTTCTACTAGAGGACAAAATCAGTACAGCTCTGCCTAATTGTACCTTTGCCTGTGGTTCGGAAAAGGTATCCTATTAAAATTCCTCTGTCCAGTTGAAGACAATTGGGTTAATAAACATTTCTCCTCATTATTTGCAGGCTAACTAGTTTTATATTTGCATTTTCTAGGCTTACCTCACTGATGCTGAACATCCTAATAATCTTGCTTCTTTGGATCAGTGAGAAAGACCAAGAGACATGAAGTGAAAAAAGAAAGATTGAAAAAAAGGTAATAAAATAAATGATTCAAACTCATTATATCTACTAAGTAGTTAAAAATATTCTTTAGTAGTACAAGTAAACATCTCATCAAATAGAATTTTTTACACAGCATCTATGTAAGTTCAAGACTACATCACTTTGAGCAGAATAATATCTCCTAGAAAGAACTAAGAACTAAGATGCCCCAGTATTCAGCTGTCCTTGCTATCAAATCTTCGCTTAGTATATATCATACGGTGGGCACTGTGATATAGAGGTACGGATCTTGGTTTGTGTTTTTAAGAACTATCCAGTGTGTTGAGGAGGAAGAATATGTTATCCATAGGAAAGTAAATAATAATATAAGACAGTATATTTTCAATGACAAATGAATATTACAGATTATAAGAGCTATCAGATTTCAAAAGGAAAGGTTTACCATACCAATATGAAATAATTAGAAAAGGTTTCACAAAGGAGAGTGCTTCATGTGGAAGATATGGGAGGAAATATAAGACATAGGTTAGCAAAAAGGCATGGGGAAGGCCTTTCAGGCAGGGAAGAGAGCTTAAACAATGATCCAAAGGAGATGTAGAACTACTCAAGACTATATGAGACCAATCAACCCTGAAGAAGGCCTGGAAGTGTCTTTTATGCTCTAGAGGAAGTAGCAACTAAGAATAAAGTCTAACTACCGTGAGCCTGGGGCTTCCCAGTGGGGCTAGTGGTAAAGAACCCGCCTGGCAATGCAGGAGACATAAGAGATGTGGGTCTATTCCTAGGTTAGAAAGATCCCCTGGAGGAGGGAATGGCAACCCGCTCCAGTATTCTCGCCTGGAAAATCGCATAGACAGAGGAGCCGGCAAGCTATAGTCCATAGGGTCACAAACATGACTGAAGCGACTTAGCACACACATTCGCACCCTGAACCTATGATGCTGTGAGAAGCCCCAGGTGAAGCCACCAATTTGCCAGGAACATGTGTGAGGTCATCTTGGAAGTGGGTTTTCTCCCAGCAGTTGAGCTACCTGCTTGATACCATCCCTCAGCCCTGCCTAATTTTTGGAATTTTGAGCAAAAATTTACTAATACTATTTTAAATCATTAAATTTTGGAATGAACCACTGCCTCTTTCCTTGTTATGGGTTAAAATTATAATAAGCAAAATGGCTTCACTATTATTCACTTTCCCACCTTTGTCTTCTCCATCACATAGCATTTAGTCTTCCTCAAAGTCCATATCATATGATGCCTGGTTAATTTATTTTTTTAAAAGGTCAAAATGTTCCTTCTAATGGTATTTATCTTTTAATAAAGGAAGATAGGAATATCTTTAAGATGCAAAGGCTGGAAAGGATGTAGAGTGGGAATGTAATAAAAAAGAAAGAAAAGGAAAAGTATAAAATCATCATATAGAAGCCTTAAATGTCCAATTTAAACTATATTGCTTTAGATGATCTAGTTCACAATTTTTCTTTGCTTAATTTCTCTACTCCAAAGTGCTATGTCACTGACTGTAGCTTTTTTTTCAATTGAGCAAAGTTAATTACCAACTCTGACTGTTTTATAAACCTCAAATGCCAATTTTTATAGACTAAAATCAACTTAGATGAATATTTTAAAATAATTAACAAACAAAAGATTTCCCCCATCTAATGCTTTTCCTAAAACATGCAAAGTGAACAAAAGGGTAAAACAAAAATTTATCATACTTCTCTTCAACTAGTCCATCACTAGTTATCTTTAACTAGACTGATACTTTGATGGGAATTTTCTTTTTCCATTTAGGAAAACATATTCTCCTAAAATTAACTAGCACATATTTTAATTCAACACAAAAATCCAGTCTCTATCACTATTGACTTCTAGGAATTAATCCAAACCATGAATTTAAAATGCTGCCTGTCATTTTCTATCTTAAAGTCATGGGCACTGTTAAGAGACATATTCAAGAATTATTTGATATCTCTTTCACTTTTATATATATTCTCATTTAATGGATATGCTAAGCCCTTTTTATTTTTACACTAAATTTATCTAGGTAGCAACATAAATAACTAGTTTGTATCAAATTTCCACTTGCTTCATTTTATAAATAGTACATAAATAAGAATTCCACTGGTTTGCATCCTCTAACTAGTAACTGCAAACTTTATGAAAATACAATCTCTCTCTTTTTTTGCAGCTGAAGACACAATATCTAGCAGAATGTCTGGGATATAATAGGTACCAAACATATTATTTTTAACAGAATATACAATAGAGAACATGCATTTGAAGTGTATAGTGTGATAAATGTTTACATCTGTATAAACTCATAAAACTATCACCAAAATCAGGATAATAAACATATCCATTGCCCTTAAAAGTTCTTTTATGCTCCCTTTTAATCCCTCCTATCATGACTACTGACCCACTTTCTGTCACTATGGATTAGTTTGCATTTTCTAGATTCCTATGTAAGTGAAACCATAAAGTGCTTTGTTTTCTCTCTAGTTTCTTTCACTCAGCTTAATTATTTTGAGATTAATTTGTGCTGTGTGAATCAATAGTTATTTCTTTTTACTGCTGACTAGTATTCTATTGTATAGCTAAATCACAGCTTGTTTATCCTTTCATCTGTTGAGAGACATTTAATTTGTTTCATTTGCCCCAATCAAAAAATGGGCCAAAGATCTAAACAGACATTTCTCCAAAGAAGACATACAGATGGCTAATAAACACATGAAAAGATGCTCAACATCACTCATTATCAGAGAAATGCAAATCAAAACCTCAGTGAGGTACCATTACACACCAGTCAGAATGGCTGCTATCCAAAAGTCTACAAGCAATAAATGCTGGAGAGGCTGTGGAGAAAAGGGAACCCTCTTACACTGTTGGTGGGAATGCAAACTAGTACAGCCACTATGGAGAACAGTGTGGAGATTCCTTAAAAAACTGGAAATAGAACTGCCGTATGACCCAGCAATCCCACTCCTTGGCATACACACCAAGGAAACCAGATCTGAAAGAGACACGTGCACCCCAATGTTCATCGCAGCACTGTTTATAATAGCCAGGACATGGAAGCAACCTAGATGCCCATCAGCAGATGAATGGATAAGAAAGCTGTGGTACATATACACAATGGAATATTATTCAGCCATTAAAAAGAATACATTTGAATCAGTTCTAACGAGATGGATAAAACTGGAGCCCATTATACAGAGTGAAGTAAGCCAGAAAGATAAAGACCAATACAGCATACTAACGCATATATATGGAATTTAGAAAGATGGTAACAATAACCCTATATGTAAGACAGAAAAAGAGACACAGATGTACAGAACAGACTTTTGGACTCTGGGAGAAGGTGAGGGTGGGATGATCTGAGAGAACAGCATCGAAACATGTATATTACCAAGTGTGAAACAGATTGGTTGGATGCATGAGACAAGTGCTCGGGGCTGGTGCACTGGGATGACCCAGAGGGATAGGATAGGGAGGGAGGTGGGAGGGGGGATCAGGATGGGGAACACATGTAAATCCATGGCTGATTCATGTCAATGTATGGCAAAAACTACTACAATATTGTAAAGTAATTAGCCTCCAACTAATAAAAATAAATGGAAAAAAAAATAAAAACACACAGCACTCAAAAAAAAAATAATTTGTTTCATTTGGGACTCTTGCACATAAAGCTTCTGTGAACATTCATGTATGTCTTTATAAAGATACATGCTTTCATTTCTCTTGGATAAATACTTAGGAGTGGTATGGCTGGGTCATATGGTAGGTGTATGTATAGTTCTTTAAGAGAGTGTCAAACCGTTTCCCAAAGTAATCACATCATTTAACATTTCCACCTGCATTGTGTGAGAATTCTCCATCCTCTATGTCCAAGCCAATACTTGGTATGGGCAAACTTTTAAAATTTAGTCATTAGCATTGATGTGTAGTTGTAGCTCTGTGATTTTAACTTGCTTTCCCCTAATGACCAATCAAGATTGCTGGGAGAAATATCAATAAACTCAGATATGCAGATGACACCACCCTTATGGCAGAAAGTGAAGAACTAAAGAGCCTCTTGATGAAAGTGAATGAGGAGAATGAAAAAGTTGGCTTAAAGCTCAACATTCAGGAAACTAAGATCATGGCATCTGGTCCCATCACTTCATGGCAAATAGATGGGGAAATAGTGGAAACAGGGGCTGATTTTATTATTTTGGGCTCCAAAATCACTGCAGATGGTGATTGCAGCCATGAAGTTAAAAGACACTTACTCTTTGGAAGGAAAATTATGACCAACCTAGACAGCATATTAAAAAGCAGAGACATTATTTTGCCAACAAAGGTCTGTCTAGTCAAAGCTATGGTTTTTCCAGTGGTCATGTATGGATGTGAGAGTTGGACTGTGAAGAAAGCTGAGCTCTGAAGAATTGATGCTTTTGAACTGTGGTGTTGGAGAAGACTCTTGAGAGTCCCTTGGACTGCAAGGAGATCCAACCAGTCCATCCTAAAGGAGATCAGTCCTGGGTGTTCATTGGAAGGACTGATGTTGAAGCTTAAATGCCAATACTTTGGCCACCTGATGTGAAGAGTTGACTCATTTGAAAAACGCTGATACTGAGAAAGATTGAGGGCAGGTGGAGAAGGGGATGACCGAGGATGAGATGGTTGGATGGCATCACTGACTCAATGGACATGAGTTTGGGTGGACTCCGGGAGTTGGTGATGGACAGGGAGGCCTGGCGTGCTGCAGTCCACAGTGTCGCAAAGAGTCAGACACGACTGAGCAACTAAACTGAACTGAATGACCAATGATATTGAGCACGTTTCCATGAACTTTTTGCCAATTATTAGCCCAATTCAAGGTCATAAAGATTTTTATCTAAACGTTTTGGTGTTAGGTTTTATATTTAGGTCTGTGTTCTATTTTCAGTTAATTTTTATAAATGGTATGAGGTAGGGATGAAGGACATTGTTTTGCACATGGATGTCCAGTTTTTCCAGTAACATTTGTCAAAAACAGTATCCTTTCTCCACCAAGTCAGCTTTGCAACTTTGTGGAAAAATCAGTTATTTGTACATGTATGTGTCTATTTCTGAATGTTCTTTCCTGTTTCATTGATCTGTTTGTTTCTCTTTAAGCCAATACACACTCTTGAATATTTTGGCCATATACTAAGTCTTGAGATCTCCAGCTTTGTTCTCCATTTTCAAAGTTGTTTTGAATCTTCTGGTTTTTGCTGTGTTCCCCGCCCCCCATATGGACTTTAGAATCACTTGTCAGTTTCTACCAAAAGAATGGCTTGGATTTTGATTGGGGTTACCTTTAATCTTTATATCAATTTAGGGAAAATTGACATCCTAGCAATACTGAGACTTTTGACCATGGCTGAATACATCTTTACTGAATAAAAGAAGAATTGTTGAAGTTCAGTTTTAGAATAAAGAATTTTCAGAACTCTAGGTAAATTAGAAATATCATTTTTATTAAAATGTTATGGCTGGAACTTTTGGCTTTCCAAAAAAAATTCTAATTGTATTTTTAAAATTATGGGGAAATACAGTTGACTTTGGGAAATGTATTGTGGTTGCTTCCTTCTTTGACATATAGCATCTTGTAATTTCAGATCTAGTATGAGATCTGTGTACTAGATGTATGGATGAGATCTGTGTTTTCTAAAGATCTTTCCTTTAGGAAAAGAAAAACAAAAGATGATTCAGTGACAAGCTATTAAAATCTAAAGGGAGACTGATGCACATTCAATAAAAGAAAGTCTAAATCTAGCTTCCAGTATCCAGGAAAATTTTATCAAGTCCCTTAAAAACAAATGATACCTATCAAATTTATTTGCTTTTGTGATTTTTTAACTATTCAAAACATTTTCAGTTTATGATTTTCTTTTACTCAGACAACTGTGAAGTAAGAACAAGTCACCATCATTGCAACAGAGGAAGGTGAGGAACCCAATAGAGAACAGATCACCAAAAGTCACAGTGAAGGCTAGTGAAAACTGCCTTCAGGTCAACTAATTCTCTTCTGAGATGTTTCTTCACTAGACATTTCTATGGAAAAAACAGGGCTCACTCCAGCTGTTCAAATAGACAAGGCACTTCTTAAAGGATGTCAGTTGTCCCCTCAATCTCCAGAAGGACCAGTGAGGAAGATTTACAGACCACCCAGCCTGGATCTACACCTAAGTCAGACCCAGGAACTAATGTGCTAGGTCAGATCTCACTGTCAGCTACTAATGTGTTAGCTCTCACCTCACTGTTTTTTGCTTAAAGGGCAAATGTTGGACAATAGAAGATAGGACTTTGGTTGCTATTATCCTAAAAGACCCACACCAGCACAGTCTCACTCAAGAAAACAAAAGTTTCCCTGCAGCTTCTGCTTCATTGTTCTGCTCTTTTCTGAACAGACAGTTCATTCTAGAGAATATGATTAGCAGAGTCTAGTCATTTATTTGGGCCTGCATTCATAATAGTGGAAATTCCCCAGACATAAAAATGATGTTTAAAAGGCACGGAGAAGCCTCAACATGGCAAGGTACATCTCACAAAGCATTCTTAAAATCAATGTGAGTCATAGAATTACGATGGTTTGGGGTTGAAAGGGATCTTTTAAATCACCAGTGTTTTCCAAATTTTAAGCCATGACTCATTAAAACACCATAAAAATCAATGCAGTGTGCTCCAAACTTTTAAAAATTAAAATAGAATTGTAAATATCACCATGGATTGCACTTAGGGAAGGTAAGTATTGTCTGGTGATAAAACAGTCATCCTAATTATATATGTGTGTTTCTATATATGTATATGTACAATATATATATACTTATACATATGTATAATATATATTTATATTTGTATATACAGTGTATATTTATATATACACATTTTACATATGTATATCCCAAGCCCTGATGTAAGATGCATTTTTTTACTATGAGTCATGGTGAACATAAAAACTTGAAAAATACTAATCTAACCCACCTTTTTCATTTACATTAAAAGGAGAAAAAAGAAGACTCAGAAAATCTGAGTTAATGTAGTTAACTTGCTTGGTAGTTAACGTAAAGATGGAATCAAGATTCAGAAAATCTCTCAGTCCTTGCTCTGATAGTTAACCTTGCTCTGGTAATTAACATAAAGATGGAATCAAGATTCAGAAAATCTCTCAGTCCTACTCTTATTATAAGGACAACATCCATCACCTGGAAGAATACTTCCCATTTCCTAGGTAAATCTCCTCCTACATTAGCCTTGTTGTGGTAATTAAATGAACTTTATATTTAGTATCTCACAAAAATATTGTAAACTTCATAGTTGCATTTGTGAGGCAATAGTTAATGGTTACCACTTGCTGTAATTAATACTAGTCAACATATTCTACATATTAACTCTGAAAAGACAGTTAATCTGTGTTATTTTAAAGATTTTTATGTTGGCAGATATGTTAATTGCAGGGAAGACATTGTATCAGTAACTATAAACAAATATTTAAAGAAAATAATTTTTTTTTCAATAAATAGAAAGAAATCTAAAGTTATGATCTGTCATGCTGATCAGTCATGATCACTGAAATTTCTTTTTTCTTGCCAGTTCTCTGCTATGTTTGTTTCTAACAAAACATTAAATACATTTTCCAAAAAAAAAAAAAGTTTCTATGATTTGAAATGAAATATGAAAAGCAAGAGCTTTTCAACAGTTTCTCTAAATGTGCCAAATTAATGATACATCTACATTTTAAAAGCTTGAATTACTAGAAGAAAAATACTTAACTTCATGGGTATTTTTATATTAATAGGTAAAAGCTATAAAAATAATATATAAATATTTTTAACAATACAGCTTTTTATTTTTCTTGTCCTTATTTTAACTGAATTGCTAAAAATTCTATTTCTAAATAGCCATGAGCTGAATATTTGCCCAGCTTGGAATATCTCTTTCTTCAATAATAACAAGTCTTTTGCACTATTGTACACCATTGTGAATTTTATAAATATAAATTTAATACTAATACTTCTATTATACATTAAAACCTAATTGCTTTTAAGATTTTAATGATAAGGAGGGTCAAAGAGGAGTAAAAAATACCAAGGATTAATGCTTTCGATAAAGAACCCTAATTTCCATCGTGTCACCTTCTCCCTCCTACAGGAAACCTCAATAAATGTAGCAATGAAAAGTACAACACTTTTGCAAAGTATGCCCAGAATTTTTCCATTTGCTAGCTCAGTGCCACCACCCAGATTTTGATATGGATTTTACAAGTTCACTTTTCATCATCAATTAATATGTTTTGAATTCATACTGAAAATAGAATGCACTTTATTTTTACATGCTGACTCTTCTCATTGTCTGTGGGACTTTAGTTTCCTTACAAAGAAGACATACTGTTCATGAGGTTTTCAAGGCACGAGAACCCCCTTTATTTTGGGGGGCTCCAAAATCACTGCAGATGGTGACTGCAGCTATGCAATTAAAAGACGCTTATTCCTTGAAAGGAAAGTTATGACCAACCTAGATAGCATATTAAAAAGCAGAGACATGACTTTGCCAACAAAGGTCTGTCTAGTCAAAGCTACAGTTTTTCCAAGTGGTCATGTATGGATGTGAGGGTTGGACTATAAAGAAAGCTGAGTGACAAAGAATTGATGCTTTTGAACTATGGTGTTGGAGAAGACTCTTGAGAATCCCTTGGACTGCAAGGAGATCCAACCAGTCCATCCTAAAGGAGATCAGTCCTGGGTGTTCATTGGAAGGACTGATGCTGAAGCTCAAACTCCAATACTTTAGCCACCTGATATGAAGAACTGACTTATCTGAACAGACCCTGATGCTGGGAAAGATTGAAGGCAGGAGGAGAAGGGGATGACAGAGGATGAGATGGTTGGATGTATCACCAACTCAATGGACATGAGTTTGAGTAAACTTTGGGAGTTGGTGATGGACAGGTAGGCCTGGCATGCTGTAGTCTATGGGGTCACAAAGAGTCAGACATGACTGAGCAACTGAACTTAACTGAACAAAGAAGACAAGTTACTTTTCTTGCCAAGGATATTTTTCTATACTCAGTTCAATTCAGTCACTCAGTCGTGTCTGACTCTTAACAGTCCATGAGGTTGCAAAGAGTCAGACACAACTGAGTGCACATACACACAGACAAATTCATGTGCTAGTAGTAGCATGGAGGGAAAAATTCTTTTAACTACAGTTCAGTACAAATGAAATTTAATACTCTCTTTATGATTGTGTGTGTGTTAGTCGCTCACTCGTGTCCGACTCTTGGCGACCCCATGAATTGTAGCTCGCCAGGCTTCTCTGTCCATGGAATTTTCCAGACAAGAATACTTCTCCAGGGGAGAAGGGATTGAACCAACCCAGGGATTGAACCTGGGTCTCCTGCATTGCAGGAAGACTCTGTGGTCTGAGCCACCAGGGAAGCCAATTCCGTATAAATGAAATTTAATGCTCTCTTTACTATGATTATAACTTTCAAATATTTGTACCTCTTTCTGCCTTCAATAAATATTAAAATGTGGAAAGAGCGAAACGATGTTGTCTTTTCAAGTTCCTCTTTTTCCCAAATGAAATCTCCCCCCACCCCAAATAAGAAACCATGTTTTCATTTTATTTGGAGAAGGGCATGACAACCCACTTCACTATTCTTGCCTGGAGAATCCCATGGACAGAGAAGCCTAGTGGGCTATGGTCCTCAGGTTCTCAAATCAAAGACTCTGACACGACTGAATCAACTTAGCATGCACGCATTATTTTATTAGGCATGTCTGTGTAATTTCTCCTCATAACTACATGAGGAGTTATAACTTAGTTCATAACTAAGTTCATAACTACTTATGAAGTTTATCTGTGTTTGATCTTCTTCTTCACTGAGGGTAGGGACATATTTTTCATCTTAAATTTCACCAATCTTCTCCCTTCACTTCCACACTCTCGCTCCTCCTGTCTTCTGGAGAGGGTATAATGCTACCTTTTTCAAGATCTTCATTATTCAAAAGGTGGCATACAAAATGGTTACACAATGCAGGCCTCATTTATATTTATAAAATTACTGATCAGATTGTTACTGCAACAATTTCCAAACATCATGTAACCAACAACTGCAGTGCGGTGGGTGGGGTGGGAACACTACAGCCTAACACAATTCATTAAGGGCCCTCCTCTGGTTGAATCTCTGAAACTCCAGCAGCCTCTGTACCACTTGAAACCTAATGCTCTCTCTCTCTCTCTCAAGCAGTGTTCCACCTTTCTGGGACAGAAGTCAGTAACCATATTCCCCATAAGCTTACTATGAGAAGAGATAAGAGGAGGGAGGTAGAACAGGTTGCCAAATCCACTTAGGCACTCTGCCTAGATTAACCTATCCATTTAAAAGGCGTCAAGTTACCCATGCCAACATTAAAAGTGCTCAGAGTTCTGATGCGAATTAGACCAAGGCAGGCTTTCTCTGACACCCGGGCCACCACAGACGTCCTCCAGGGCATCTGTTATGGATTCTCTAGCTTTCCTTTCCCCTCCTCCATCTTATATTGCTTTTTATTGCCCCTCTCCTTTCCCCAGTTCCCATGTTTTTCTGCCCAACCCTAGCACTACAGGCATCATTCACTGTTGGCTCTTGAATTAAACAGTGCTTGGGCTTCCCAGGTGACACAGTGGTAAAGAATACACCTGTAAATACCAAAGACTTAGGTTCGATACCTGGGTCGGGAAGATCCCCTGAGGTAGGAAATGGCAACCCACTCCAGCATTCTTGCCTGGAAAATTTCATGGACACAGGAGCCTGACGGGCTACAGTCCATAAGGTTGCAAGGAGCCGGGCACAACTCAGGACGCACGCACTTGGTAGCCAGACCTCTTCTTGTGCCCACCAAAGCATCCATGCCTGGGTTCCTTAAAATGTAAAATTATCGTGCTCCCAAGTCACCTCCTAAGCGCTTCTCAGGGCCACGCAGCTAAAGGGAACCAACAACTGACAAGGTGAAGCTGAGTCTCAGATAGAGGACCCTGACAGCGTCACACCAGAATGTAACTCTCAGGAGGGGCAATGGCTCGAAGACGTGAGAAAGCTGGGAGGTAGAAAGATGCCCAACCTAAGCAAACTCAGTCGCGCAAGCGCATGGCTTGCAGCGCGTCTCCCGTGGCCTCATCACAGCGCCTGCGCACAGGATCCCTGGAGCGGCGGGGAAGGGAGAGGAGCTGTCGGGCCTAGAGCTCCCACTGCCTCAGCAACCTCAGCTGCAAGCCCCGCCTCCTTCAGCTGCTCGCCTTCCCAAACAAGCGGGTGCGGCCTAGCGCTCTCCGTCTATTGGCCTTTGGCCTTTTCCGTTTCCTCCCAGCCCTCCAGACTCCACCAATCAGCTTGTGCGTTTGAGTAAGTGGCCACCTCCTAGGCAGCCGCTCTGACTCCTCTGCCTCCTCCCGCTGCTGCCTCCGCTGCTGCCTCCTCCTTCCCCACCTCCTCCGTCAGGCGGGCGTCTGCGGGGGCCCGAGGGGCGGCGGCGGCGGCGGCAGCAGCGATATGGAGCCGGGGCCCGGCGGCCGAAGCGCTGCTCGCGGGCACGGGGCCGGACCCGCGAGCACTCCGCCGCCTAGGGAGCAGGAGCGGAAGCTGGAGCAGGAGAAGCTCTCCGGGGTGGTAAAGAGCGTCCACCGGCGGCTCCGCAAGAAGTACCGGGAAGGTAAACAGCGAATGGAGCGGGGGGAAGGGGAGGCCTCGTCGCCCCCGGCCCCTTGTCAACCTCTCCCCTCCCCCAAGGGGCCACCATTACAACCTGAAGGAGCTGCACGTCAGCCCCTGCCAGGGCCGCTCTCCCAGGCCAGGACGCCCCCTTCTCGGTCGAGTCCTCGGTTCGGCTTCAGGCGCCCTCCTCCCGCCCCCTTTTCTTCGAAGGCCCTTCAGGAGAGTTCCAGGCCTGTGGAGGAGCCGAGTCCCCACCTCCCCCATCCCCTGTCCCCAGCCTGGGTGCTGAGATTGTTGTCACCACACACACAAGCACCCAGACCCTCACACAGGAGGTGGAGGTCGATCGTTACGAGAGACTAGCAGCTCAAACACGAAGTGAGGTAGAAATCCATTCGAGAAAGATGGACTGGAAGAAGCGCGAGTTGATTACCCTGCGCTTTGATCAGCCTGTTTGATTTGTTGCCGCGTTTGACCCCCTTCTTACTACCTCATTCCTGCGGGTTTAGCCCGGGCCGGAGCTTCCTCGCATTGGCTTCCAGGGCTGCGAAGTCAGCAGGCCTTTTAGCTGACTGGACTTCACCTTGTTAAAAGGGGGAGGGGCTCCATCCTTGCCACCCCCCGCCCCCCCATCCCGTTCTTTAAATGCTGGATCTTAGTGTTTATTTAGGCGGGAGAGAGAGAGATCTGGGGCAGATTCTCAAAATATTCTTTAAATATGAATAGTATGCAACTACTAAGCCTCCTAAGGGTACCCCGCGAAACAGGCCATCGCTGGGAACCCCTCTTATGGAAGATCTTGAGCAAAGGAGAAGCCATAGTAGCTTTTGCTTGGGCCTGGGAAGTGTTTATAGTTGGGATCTACAGTTATACTTGGTGTTTTAAAATACAGGCTTTTTTTTAACAGAACTATTTTATAAGAAACTGACAGTGAAAATTCCCAGTTTTTTCCTGTGCTCAGGAGACATTTCTTCTAAAGATCAAAACGAGGGATAATTTTTTTACTTTCTTCTGGCTTTAGCTTAATTGCATATTAAGAAGTCGGTAGTCTTGTAGTGGTTGTCTTACACTTGGTTAAGCTTGGATCAGAAGCAAAATTATGACAGTGGGAAGGAACAGATAGCTAAGATAATGTTACTTTTGAGTTACAAACACTTTTCGGTTACTCTGGAAGAGTAAAACTAAGTGTCTTTTGTTCTTTTGAATGTACGTGATGTGTTTCATTTTTCAAACTTTAAAGTTTTTCTCCCCTTGACAACTCAAGGCTCGATTTTTAAATAGCTGCTTTAAAAGTAATCCTAAAAAATAGCCTATAGTTATTGTTTAATAGTTAGCAATAGAGACTTATCAGGCATATTGAGACATTGAAATTTGTTTTTTAAAAGAATGCTGTAACCCCAACGCACAATTTATTCAATAAAATGAGTAGTTACCATAGCAATGATTGCATCATTCTTGATATTCAGAGAATTCACTTACATAATGGCATTCAGTAGGGTCTTGGGTTGTTTGGAAAAATGAAGAAATGACACACTTTATCGTGTATTTTGTACAAACTTAAGCGAGTACCTCTTTTTAAAGAAAAAAATGAATAGCATATAATTCATTTTCCATTTTTACCTTTTTATAATTTGATTATCCATGTTAATTCATTCAAAAATTAGGTTCTACTAAATATACTACTATTGTGTCATCAGAAAGTGCTGTTTATTCTCTCTTAGTTCCCGCATGTTGAAGCATGTGTCTAAGCCTGAATATTAACCAGGGGAATGCTTGTTTATAACGAGAATTAGTATTTGGAAGTTACCAGAGCTAGGATAGATACATGTAGTTCATAAGTGAATGATACAGTTTGCTTTAGGGCAGGTAGAGTCCTGGCAGTCTGTAAGCATATGAATGAGACTGTTCTTTAGGTGTTTTAATGCCCTGAATTCCACCAATGATCTAGACTTCTCTGGGTTTTAATGATATACAAAGCCCCATCAGTGAACTAGCAAAGTAAAAGATCCTAAAAAGCATGCCCTTTCTATCTTTATTTCTGACATGTAGGTCAAGACTTGTGATTTGACAAAAATTTGTGAAAAAGCCACCTGAAAAAGTCTGATTTTTCACATAATAATACCAAGAATTAGTGCTTTACTAATTTAGTGCTTTACTTTGAGGTCTTAGTGTCATTATAGTGTCGTTTGCAGGTCTTCTCTGGTTATAAAATAATAATACAAATGGTGCTGGGTCAGGTTACAAAGGCCTATTTAATCAGTAACATGCCTGTACTGTAATATCAATAATTATGGAAACTGTACTCCTTTTATAACAATATTCCTATCAGAAAATACAGTGAAAATTCCAGCATAGAATCTTTGAATGTACAAACACATGAAAAGGTGCTCAACATCACTCATTATTAGAGAAATGCAAATCAAAACCACAATGAGGTACCATTACACGCCAGTCAGGATGGCTGCTATCCAAAAGACTACAAGCAATAAATGCTGGAGAGGCTGTGGAGAAAAGGGAACCCTCTTACACTGTTGGTGGGAATGCAAACTAGTACAGCCACTATGGAAAACAGTGTGGAGATTCCTTAAAAAACTGGAAATAGAACTGCCATATGACCCAGCAATCCCACTTTTGGGCATACACACTGAGGAAACCAGATCTGAAAGAGACACGTGCACCCCAATGTTCATTGCAGCACTGTTTATAATAGCCAGGACATGGAAGCAACCTAGATGCCCATCAGCAGATGAATGGATAAGGAAGCTGTGGTACATATACACCATGGAATATTACTCAGCTGTCAAAAAGAATTCATTTGAATCAGTCCTAATGAGATGGATGAAACTGGAGCCCATTATACAGAGTGAAGTAAGCCAGAAAGATAAAGAACATTACAGCATACTAACACATATATATGGAATTTAGAAAGATGGTAATGATAACCCTATATGCAAAACAGAAAAAGAGACACAGAAATACAGAACAGACTTTTGAACTCTGTGGGAGAATGTGAGGGTGGGATGTTTCAAAAGAACAGCATGTATACTATCTATGGTGAAACAGATCACCAGCCCAGGTGGGATGCATGAGACAAGTGCTCGGGCCTGGTGCACTGGGAAGACCCAGAGGAGTCGGGTGAAGAGGGAGGTGGGAGGGGGGATCGGGATGGGGAATACGTGTAAATCTATGGCTGATTCATATCAATGTATGACAAAACCCACTGAAATGTTGTGAAGTAATTAGCCTCCAACTAATAAAAAAATTAAAAAAAAAAAAAAAAAAAAGAATCTTTGAATGTTAAACTAGAAGGAACTTTAGTGATTCCCAAACATGAATAAACAGTAGACTCATATGGGTGCCTTTTAGAAAATTACTCCATTCCACCTCAGATATACAGTTTCAGAACCCCTGTCAATGGTGCTCGGAAATTTGTCAGCCAGATTTTCAAGTGATAATCTAAATGACTTCCTTCGTTTTTACACATGAGTGAGCTGAGTCCTAAAAATAGTAAAATAACTTGCTTGAAGTTTGGACAGTTCATCATTAGTACCAAACATATTTTATGAGATTTTAACAGATTTTATGAGATGAGTGTTCTTTTTCTTTTCCCCCCAGTTCAAAGCCTAATGGTGTCTCCAAATGTTCTTGGAGTGGGAGGGAAAATGAGAAGCAGGAAGTAGCCCTAGAATTTGTGTTGGGTAAAAGGATGTAAATTGATGAGAATGGGGCAGTCCATGGAATAATAGGAATGATTTGCTGAGTTAGAGCTACGTGAAGTGTGGGTTTCTTCTGGAGTGACAGCAGAGAAGAAGATAAATTGGGGTAGAATGAAGGAAGAGGCAAAACATTCACTAGATAGTAAAAGACAGGAGTGAGTCCTGGATAATGAGTGTAATGTTGGATAATGAAGTTTTCCCTTTCCTTCTCTTTGATAGTGGAATTGAAAATGAAGCAAGAATAAGATTGAAAATAAGGTTGGTAGAAAAAAGTTTCTCTCCACCTTTCCCAGTGTATTTGTCCAAACTGATGCTTGTGGCAATGAGCAGGCTTGGGGTAGGGGGTAGTGGATAAAATTGTGAAGACTAGCAGTTAAGTTTAATGCACTCTTTTCTTTTAACACTTTTCCCCTTTCTACTCCATTTTACTGCCTGTCCTCTGTCAGCACTTAGAGACCCTTTGCCTCTTTGTATAAGAGTAAAGTGAGAGTTGGAGATAAAGGTCAGTGTTCCAGGCAGCACTGATATCTGAAGTAGTTACCAAAAGGAAATGGTCAGGAAATGTTTAGCAATGGAGATGAGAAGGAGTGTTTCTAGTGTCAGTCATTTATAGATAAAGGATTGAGTTTATATAAATGGAAACCTTTATTTTTTTTTAACCTATCTTGTGGATGTCTTTAGCAGTTTTCATCAATTTAATTGTCTCTGAATTTACTTTTTCTGCACGCCAAAACAGGTTAAAACAGTTTGTCACATAGACCGGTACAGGTTATCAATCAGAAAAAAATTAAAATGCATGTTAACCTGTTAACAATGATATTCTCAAAGCATAGGTTAATGGTTGATCTTTATTATACTTTTCTACATTTAAAAAAATCAGTGTTACTAGTAGCAGTGATAATATTTTAAAAGTAGTTAGAATAAATAGGATAGGTTACTGATACTGAAACAGAAGAGAAGAACACAGAATAAGTTGATTTTGTAGACTAAGTCAGGGAAAAAATTGTGTTACAAAGGTTAACAGCTGTGAGCAGCATTTTAAGAGTCAGCTACTAAGTAGCCTAGTTTAGATGTTTAATTCTTATTGATTATTCAAATTATTCTCCTTGTTTAAGACAAAGGGTGCTGCAACAGCAGTTTAGGATATGCTGCTCATTTGTGATTGATTTTTCCTTAGCATACAGCTGAAACAAGAGAATTGTAGGGGGAAGGGAAAAACCTTTGAATTAGAAATAATTTTAAACTAAAATCAAAAGGTCTAAAAGTGAAAGAATAAATGTATTGTTAGTGTTTTTTCATGAAACAAAGTTTTGAAATTACTTTTAAAATTAGAATAACAGACTGTGTGCTTTTAGTTGAAATTTCCTAATTTTTTTCTCCTTTGGGGGCTTTCAATACTGCTTTAAATTACTGACCAACTCTTTGACCCCAAGACACTTTAACAGATTCCCTTTGTTTTCCTTTTTTTTTTTTTTAAATCAAGTGACGTTTAACTCTTTTTTTCTTTACATGTTCTTTTCTGATTCTGATACAAAATCTGAAAGCATTGTTTTTTAGTGATGGAATCTTTGCTCAATCACCAAATGAGTAAGTTGAAAACTGTCCACAGAAAGGAGAGTCTCCTAGTTTTGCTGGGAGTTTGAACTGCATTTCTAGCAGGGAAAGAAAAATGAAAAAAATGTAATAATCAGTAACACTGGAAGATAAAGGGAACATGAATAAACTCAGTGAGGGACACATAGTAACTATTTGATTTTGTTATTTTTAGTCACCTTGTAGTAGGTATCTTTTTAGGAAATTTTTACATTTTAAAAGATACAGTAAAAATCAAGAGTATTGGTATAGATCCTTTGATTTTGGGGGGGAAAATATAACAACAAATGCAGTGGATATCAACCTTGATTCCACATTAGTTTGGTCTATGGAACTTTGTGGAGCACAGGCATCTGTATTATTTTAAAACTCTGTAGATTATACAGTGGGCAAAGGAGTTGAAGAACACCTAGGTGAAGTACAGTAGATTGAAGTAGGAAGGAGTCTAGATGAAAGTAAATCAGCTAGGAGACTCTTACACCAATCTATTTTTTAAAGGTTAATAATAGTATAAGTAAAAGTAGTGTTCATGAAAATAGAGAAAGATAAGTCAAATACTTTTTGAAAGTCAGAGTGAACAGTTTTAGTGAAAGTAAAGGGAAGAGTCAATGATGATGCCAAGATTTCTTGCCTGGAAAAATGTAAATAGCCATTTCCAGCCAGTTTAGAAATGTGTGTGTTGAGATGGGGGCATGGAGAAAAGAGTAGATAGGCACGTTGGCTTGTCATAGGGTAATGGTAATGATTTAATTCAGATGTATCCCTTGGTAGTAAAGGATTGGAAGTCCTCTGTTAAAGTTTTGAGGGCAGATGAACAGCCCAATGGAGTGATGATAATGTATAATAGAGGAGAGACTCTTGGAAGATACCAGTAGTGTCTTACTGGTTTTACATAAGTAAATAAGTATGCTCCTTTATGCTCCCAAGATGCCATTACCGTTCCTTGATTGTAGTTAACCACTTGCGTGCGTGCTCAGTCGTGTCCAGCTCTTTTGCGGCCACTTGGACTGTAGCCCACCAGGCTCCTCTGTCCGTGGAATTTCATGGGCAAGAATACCAGAGCAGGTTGCCATTTCCTCCTCCAGGGGAACCTTCCTGACCCAGGGATCAAACCACGACTCCTGCATCTCCTTGCATTGGCAGGTGGATTCTTTACCACTGAACCACTTGGGAAGCCAATAGTTATCACTTACCAGTTGAGTTATCTGTCTTTCCCACTAAATTTAGTTCCTTTAGTAGGACTCTGCCTTTTTATCTATGTGTCCCTAGTATCTAGCACCTTGCCTTGTAGATTTAAGGCAGACACACAAAAGAAGGAAGCTGATATAGAATATGTCCTTGTACTTTGAATCTAATCTTTTTATATTCATAATTTTTAAATTTTAATTTTCAGTACAAATTTTTTGTAATGAATTTATGGTCATAGCTTAAATGAGTATATTAGATTAATTTAGCCTTTTGAAATGGTTCATATATCATTAACATCAGTCCACTTTTTTAATTAAAACTGTCAGGAGTAAGTATAGATAAAAATTTTTTTTTTCTCAAAAAATGTGAACTAATAAGGATGTTGTGTGTGGTGTAAGTGTCTCTGTGTGTGTTGGTATGATAATAATTTTGTATATGTCTTTGTATTTATTTAATATACTCTAACTTCACACACAAAATTTTTCAACCCCCATATTCATTTCCTATATTTTTGAGGTGAAGTTTGTGCTGGTTTTAAAATCTAAACATCTGGGAACCACTGATGTAAACTGTACTAATTAATTGTGCTTTACATGTAGAATCATTGATGCTCATTGCACAGGTTATTTTAGAACCCCATGCCTTTAGAGGGACATCTGAGTATTACTTATTCTCATTTAAACAGAAATTCCTCTATTTATGTGGAAATTCCTATTCCCAGTTACATAAAAATTAAGTCCTAGAAGATTCTCCATAAGTCCTTTGTTTACACTAAACAAGAGATCTGTGTGGTGATATATGCATTTAGGTAAAGTTGTTTCACAGGGGAGTAACAGATACTGATTCTAACTGATTCTTTCCATCTCTTGTATAGAGTGTATTCAGAGTTTTACAGTTTGAATTAACTTTTCATCATAAGTATGTTTGTAATAAGAGAGTGCTCCACAAACAAAAAATGCACCATGGGTCAAATTATATTTATAAATGTGAACTTTTATCCATGCAGTGTTTTGTTTTTGAATTAAATTTGGCTCTTCAGTTTGCCCCAAGCCTCAGTTGCTCTGTATATTATTTCACCAGGCTTTTGAGTTTACAGTCTTGCCATAAACCCATGGTTTTAAGCCATGACTGCACAGTGGATTCATCTGGGGAGCAGTAAAAATAAATGACCAGTTCCCACTTCAGACCAATTAAATTAAACGTCTAGGTGAATGCAGCCAGAGTTGAAATTGCTGTCAGGAATCTAACAAATAATGCAGTTGCAGAGGCTAAATCACCACCACCTAGAGGCTAAATAATTGCATTTGACTGACAAAAGACCATTTGTTTGTGGCTAGTAGAGTCAGTGTACTTTGCTTTAGTGCAAAGCTTTGTTCATATCCATGAAAGTTCATAAATTAGAAACTCATTATGAGAAGCAAGGTGGTACAGTGGTGAGGAGCATGGACTTTGGCATTTGACTGCCAGGTTTGATGTGTACCTTTGAGAGGGTTACTTAATCTTTCTGTACTTCAGTTTCCTTATCTGTAAAGTAAAATATCTGTCAAAATGGGTTGGCATTAGAGTTAAATGAGTTAATATTTGTAAGGTACTTAAACAGTATCTGGCATATAGAAAGCATTATTTGTGTTAAATACATACTTTTAAAAATAAAAGGTGTAATTGTAACTACCACTTGGATGCACTTAAGGGTATTGAAGATTGAATAGTTCCTGGAATTTCTATCTAGACTATTCTGTAGTGTCTTCTTCAGTATTAGGATTGCTGAAGCTTTTATTCTTTATCTGGTTTTTTTTTTTTTTTTCCGCCCCCTTTGCTGCTTATATTTCTGTTAATAACATTGTATATGAAAGATTCAACCTTTTTAGCACATTAGAATATTGGATTTTTCCTCTTATCAGAGAAATGACTAGTAGCAGCACATTAGGTGTAATATGCAAGTTTTTCAGATGGTTCCTTTGATTCTCAGGAACGCTTCAACATCAAACATCTTAGATGTTTTTGTGCCATCTTTAGGTTTGCTACTATATCAAACGCTCAAGAATACTGAGAAAGCTGGTCAGTGTGTGGTTTAACTATGTAGATAATCTGTTCCTGATCACTTTGTTTTAATGTCTTGTAATGGTTGCTGAACTTGTTTCCACCTGGTTGTGAGTTTTTTGGCTTACTTCGTTTATTCTGTTAATAGTCAGTTGTGACCTACTCTTTGCAACCCCATGAACTGTAGCCTGGCTCCTCTGTCCATGAAATTCTCCAGGCAAGAACACCGGAGTGGATAGCCATTCCCTTCTCCAGGGGATCTTCCCAACCTGGGGATTGAACCCAGGTCTCCCACATTGCAGGCAGATTCTTTACTATCTGAGCCACCAGGGAAGATCCAGTGGGAGGGAGGTAAACCCTCTTGAAGAGTATGAGAATTCTTTTATGTTTTGAAAGAAAGCAAGTTTCTATTCTAGATGGCATGAGAGAAGTTAATTCAGAAAGAAGGAATAGTATCCATTCTAAAGAGACAGTATAGAGATTCCATTGGTTCACTCGAGTTTGGACCTGTAATCTAGCAGTTCTTGAGGTTATTGAGTAAGAGCAAAAAGAAATAACTTCTTAGCTTCTTATACTTGGTTCTTAAAAAGATCGTTGCAATCAAAGTAATAATATCTTAAACTAATCTCAAAATTACTAAAAATGGAATTCTTTTAAAAAAATATCCCTATGACATATTTATTTAATAACTGAAAGTTTGCGCCTTTTGACCTTCTTCACCTATTTTGCCCACTGCCCAACTCCCTGTCCTTGGGAATTACCAGTCAGTTCTCTGCATCTATGAGCTTGATTTTTTTTTTCTTCTTATATTCCATGGAACTCTGTCTTTTAATCAATTAATGAATGTACTATTTTTTCCTAGTTACTGTCTTTTCATTGGCAGTAACTTGTATTGAATATTCTTTAGTTGTGGCATAGGTTTATGAAGGTGAGTTTAGTCAATAATTACAGTTTAATCCTGAGAGTAGGACCAAGTTTTAGAATAATTTGATTCATTGATTTTCATGCTGAATTTGGTTTCACAACTTTAAGTTGGCATCACTTGGGTTTTGAATTATTAATTAGTTTTTTAATTAGTGTTTTTAAAAGTTTCAGTTCAGTTCAGTTGCTCAGTCGTGTCCGACTCTTTGTGACCCCATGAATCACAGCACGCCAGGCCTCCCTGTCCATCAACAACTCCCAGCGTTTACTCAAACTCAAGTTCATCGAGTCGGTGATGCCATCCAGTCGTCTTATCCTCTGTCATCCCCTTTTCCTCCTGCCCCCAATCCCTCCCAGCATCAGGGTCTTTTCCAATGAGTCAACTCTTCACATGAGATGGCAAGAAAGCAAGTTGAAGTTTCAGCTTCAACATCAGTCATTCCAATGAACACCCAGGACTGGTCTCCTTTAGGATGGACAGGTTGGATCTCCTTGCAGTCCAAGGGACTCTCAAGAGTCTTCTCCAACACCACAGTTCAGAAGCATCAATTCTTCGGTGCTCAGCTTTCTTCACAGTCCAACTCTCACATCCATACATGACCACTGGAAAAACCATAGCCTTGACCAGATGGACCTTTTTTGGCAAAGTAATATCTCTGCTTTTTAATATGCTGTCTAGGTTGGTCACAACTTGCCTTCCAGCGAGTAAGCGCCTTTTAATTTCATGGCTGCAGTCACCATCTGCAGTGATTTTGGAGCCCAGAAAAATAAAGACAGCCACTGTTTCCCCATCTATTTCCCATGAAGTGATGGAACCAGATGGCATGATCTTAGTTTTCTGAATGTTGAGCTTTAAGCCAACTTTTTCACTCTCCTCTTTCACTTTCATCAAGAGGCTTTTTAGTTCCTCTTCACTTTCTGCCATAAGGGTGGTGTCATCTGCATATCTGAGGTTATTGATATTTCTCCTGGCAATCTTGATTCCAGCTTGTGCTGTTTCCAGCCCAGAGTTTCTCATGATGTACCCTGCATATAAATTAAATAAGCAGGGTGACAATATACAGCCTTGACATTCTCCTTTTCCTATTTGGAACCAGTCTGTTGTTCCATGTCCAGTTCTAACTGTTGCTTCCTGACCAGCATGCATATAGGTTTCTCAAGAGGCAGGTCAGGTGGTCTGGTATTCCCATCTGTTTCAGAACTTTCAATAGTTTATTGTGATCCACACAGTCAAAGGCTTTGGCATAGTCAATCAAGCAGAAATAGATGTTTTTCTGGAACTCTCTTGCTTTTTCGATGATCCAGCGGATGTTGGCAATTTGATCTCTGATTCCTCTGCCTTTTCTAAAACCAGCTTGATATCCTTTCTTTACATTTAAACTTTTTAAAGTTTAAATGTAAAGAAAGGATATAATATATAGTCCTGTTAATGCAAACTTTATTTTAGAATTTTATGTGACAATCAGGGGACTTTAAAGATTTGGCAGAGCTTTAACTTGATCTTAAAATGATGTATTTGAACAAACGAATACTGATGTCTTCTCTACATTTATTATTTTAGTCTGACTAGAAAATGTTTTGGAGAAGGCAATGGCAACCCACTCCGGTACTCTCGCCTGGAAAATCCCATGGATGGAGGAGCTTGGTGGGCTGCAGTCCATGGGGTCGCTAAGAGTCAAACATGACTGAGCGACTTCACTTTCACTTTCCACTTTCATGCCTTGGAGAAGGAAATGGCAACCCACTGGAGAATCCCAGGGACGGGGGATCCTGGTGGGCTGCTGTCTGTGGGGTCGCACAGAGTCGGACACGACTGAAGCGACTTAGCAGCAGCAGCAGCAGGAAATGTTTATTAACGATTAATTTCAGGTTCGGCTGCAGAACATCTATTTTTAATAAATTAATTTATTTTAAAAATAAGTTTTCTTGGGTATTCTGGAAAGTGGAATTTTCTAGTAACTGAAGGCTAACTATGTTTTTTGTTCAACTTTGTAACCACCAGACGTGCAACATAGTGTTATACCTCATGGTTGGGGTTTGGTAACTTGAATAAATTCATGATTTAAAACTTCTGGGTCTGGAATGGCTTACGTGAACCATAGAGAATATGTCAGGCTTATATCTCTATGAGAACAGATACCACATTCTACTACATGTCTTCTCCCTTTTGTTTGATGCCAGTGCTTGCTCATTAACTTTATTATTCTCTGTAGTATTTAACATAGAGTATTTTTCAGCAAATTTGCTAAAGAAAATGAAAAGTATGTACAATTACATTTAGTCTTGGTTATATATTAAATATACTATTAATCATATTAGTCTCAGTATCAGCATACTTGGAGAATCTGGAGACTCTAAATGTTAGTGAAAACATTAAATTGAAGTTTGCAAACAGTTTGGGTTTATAGGCTTACAGACAAATTTGAATCCTTCCTCAAAATTTTAGTGGAGCAAATATTAATTGTAAGCCTTAAAACTTCATAAAAAGTTGGCAGTATTTAAAGAGAATTTTGAATATAGTTTCACAGTATACAATGACATAGTAAGGACTCAGAGAATTTATAGTAGATGTCTTTGGTGGCTCATGTGTGTAACATAACATTGGTCCTCAGGTGTGATGGTCAGATACTGTGAGCTCAGAGGGACTAGCTCTGACAGAATCCCCATTTAAATGCTGCTTTCTTTTCTGCTTTTCAGCTTTTTCCAAAACTGCTGGAGCCCACTAAGGGCATCCCCTTTTTCAGTGCCTTAGTGTAGGGTAGAAGCACAGATTGTTCCAACTCTTAATTATTGGGGGATAGTAACTGTAAAATAAATGCTCTAGCCTCCCATCCTTTGGGTGCACAATTCCTGAGGCACACTCTATGCTTCTGTGTTGTCCACAGCCGCAGCCTCAACAATGCACCCTTGTATTAGCATTTTCTCCTCCCTTAACTTGTTCTCCCCAACTCCCTCACTCCTGTTTTCCTAGGGCTCCCTAAGTTGTACCTTTTGTAGAATCTAAACTAAGTCTTGAAAAAAGGAAATCTTTTTAAGTTAAACATAGATTTTCCCAAACATATATGATCATAGAACCTTGGTTTGAATGACTTCTATTACCAGAAAATGTAGTAAGTTTATGTATTTATTTGGAATATGTACATTACATAGAACAGTGAAACTTGCATGTTCAAACAAAGGGTCTTTTAGAATTGATAATTGTTTTTTAGTTGATAAGTCAAGTCTGACTCTTTGGAACCCATGGCAGCATGCCAGGCTTCCCTATTCTCCACCATCTCTCAAGTTTGCTCAAACTTATGTCCATTGAGTCAATGATGCTATCTAACCATCTCATCCTCTGCTGCTCCCTTCTCCTTTTGCCTTCAATCTTTCCCAGCATCGGAGGCTTTTCCAGTGAATTGGCTCATCGCATCAGGCGGCCAAAGTATTGGAGCTTCAGCTTCAGCATCGGTCTTTTCAATGAGTATTCAGGGTTGATTTCCTTTAGGATTGACTGGTTTGATCTCCTTGCTGTCCAAGGAACTCTCAAGAGTCTTCTTCAGCACCAGGGTTCAAAAGCATCAATTCTTCAGTGCTCAGCCTTCTTTATGGTCCAGCTCTCACATCCATACATGACTACTGGAAAAATCATAGCTTTGACTATATGGACCTTTGTCGGCAAAGCGATGTCTTTACTTTTAAATATGGTATCTGGCATTGTCATAGCTTTCCTTCCAAGAAGCAAGCATCTTCTAATTTCATGGCTACAGTCACTATTTGCAGTGATTTTGGAGACCAGGAAGAGAAAATCTGTTACTGCCTCCACTGTTTCCTCTTCTATTTGCCGTGAAGTGATGGGACCAGATGCCATGATCTCAGTTTTTTGAATGTTGAGTTTTAAGCCAGCTTTTTCACTCTCCTCTTTCATCCTCATCAAGAGGCTCTTTAGTTCCTCTTCATTTTCTGCCATTAGAGTGGTGTCATCTGCATATCTGAGGTGGCTGACATTTCTCCTGGGAGTCTTGATTCCAGCTTGTAACTTGTCCAGCCCGACATTTCGTGTGATGTACTCTGCATGTAAGTTAAATAAACAGGGTGAGAATATACAGCCTTGCTGTACTCCTTTCCCAGTTTTGAACCAGTCAGTTGTTCATGTCCAGTTCTAAGTGTTGCTTCTTGACTGACATACAGATTTCTCAGGAGACAGGTTAAATGGTCTGGTATTCCCATCTCTTGAAGAATTTTCCTCAGTTTGTTGTGATCCACACAGTCAAAGTCTTTCGTGCAGTCCATGAAGCAGAAGTAGATGTTTTTCTGGAATTCCCTTGCTTTCTCTATGATCCAGTGAATGTTGGCAATTTGACCTCTGATACCTCTGCCTTTGCTAAATCCAGCTTTTACATCTGAAAGTTCTCGGTTCAAGTACTGCTGAAGCCTAACTTGAAGGATTTGGAACATAACCTTACTAGCATGGGAAGTGAACACAATTGTCTAGTGGTTTGTACATTCTTTAGCACTACCCTTCTTTGGGTGAAAACTGACCTTTTCCAGTCCTGTGGCCACTGCTGGGTTTTCCAAATTTGCTGACATATTGAGTGCAATATAACAGCATCGTCTTTTAGGATTTGAAATCACTCAGCTGGAATTTCATCACCTCCACTAGCTTTGTTCATAGTAATGTTTCCTAAGGCCTACTTGACTTTACACTCCAGAATGTCTGGCTCTAGGTGAGTTGACCACACCATCGTGGTTATCCAGATCACTAAGACCTTTTTTTGTACAATTCTTCTGTGTACTCTTGCCACCTCTTCTTAATCTCTCCTGCATCTGTTAAGTCCTTACTGTTTCTGTCCTTTATCGTGCCCATCCTTGCATGAGCTGTTCTTTTGATACCTCTAGCTTTCTTGAAAAGATCTCTAGTCTTTCCCATCCTGTTGTTTTCCTCTATTTCTTTGCATTTTTTATTGAAGAAGGCTTTATTATCTCTTCTTGCTATTCTGTGGAACTCTGCATTCAGTTGGATATATCTTTCCCTTTCTCCCTTGCTTTTTGCTTCTCTTTCTCTTCAGCTATTTGTAAGGCTGCCTCAGACAACCACTTTGCCCTCTAGCATTTCTTTTTCTTTGGTATGGTTTTGGTCACTGTCTCCTATACAGTGGTATGAACCTCTGCCCATAGTTCTTCAGGCACTCTGTCTACCAGATCTAGTCCCTTGAATCTGTTTGTCACCTCCACTGTATAATCATAAGGGATTTGATTCAGGCCATATCTGAATGGCCTAATGGTTTTCTCCACTTTCTTTAGCTTAAGCCTGAATTCTGCTATAAGGAGCTAATTATCTGAGCCACAGTCAGCTCCAGGTCTTTTTTTTGCTAACTGTACAGAGCTTCTCCATCTTCAGCTGCAAAGAATGTAATCAGTCTGGTTTTGGTGATGTCCACATGTAGAGTCGTCTCTTGTGTTATTGCAAAAGAATTGACAATATCCATTTCAAATAAAGATAAAGCACCTTGAAAATGAATCTAAATGAACCTTAATGAACCATTTGACATTAAATCTGATGAGTAAAGTCAGGAATAGTTTTATGAACATAATAGATATATTGAAGAATCAATCAGTATATTTGTTTCAAAGACTTTACTTCCTATAGTCCTACTTAGAGATGTAATAAATAAGTACACCTGAAAGATGTTACTAAAACTGGAGAGTGTTTCTTTGAGAATTTAGAAAAATATGTTTGCTTGTTTGTTTCTAATGGCTAGTTTTTGCCGGTTTGCTATATAACAAATTGAGGGCCCTGTTACTACACAAGTATTGTTTCTAATGGCCAGTTATTGCCAGTCTGCTATATAACAAATGAGAGCCCTATTACTACCAAGTATTAGTGATTACTGGAAATATTACTGTATAAGAACATAATCACACACAGAAAAGAGACAGCTTTTCATCCTTTGTGGGTTTAAAATGAGTATACAGACCAAGTTTGAGACTGATACACATTCATCTTAACTGAGCAGTGTGTGTGTGAGGGCATGTTTGTACCCTTAATTGCTTTTTCCTGTATTGGTCAAACTGGAAGGCTAATAGTTTGGTTTTCAACTCTGTACCTGCTGAACTGGGTGCTTAAAATAACCAATAAAGGTTTGCAAATTATGAAGAGATAAGTACTGTTAAATTTGAGCCGTTACAATTCCTTTTCTATTTAAAAAAACCCAAGTCTTACTGAAACTAATTGTCTCACCTGGGGAAAGAACTTAATATAATTATCACCCCCCAAATTTGGCTGTCATATTTATGTTTTTAAGTTTATTGTGTCACTAAACAATTGCCTGTACTTGAACACGTGGCAAGAGAACCTAAATTATATCTAAGAGCATTGATTCAAGCCACATTGATAATTTTTGTTTACTTTTTTAACTTTGTAATTGTTTTAATGTTATTTATTTGACTGTGTCATTTTCATACCTTTGTTAGAACTCACATTGATATTTCAAATTTCATGTTAAATATGATCACTGATTTAATTAAAAAGGAAAAAGGTAGTAGATGGAAGTAATGCTGTGGCCAGATAATGTAGTCACCTTACAATTTTTATTCATCGTATATAGACTCAAAACCTTGGAGAGGTTTCCAGGGTAATTTCTCTAGCAAAATTTTGCCCTAGGATTATAATTTTTTAAAGTGTAGTATTCCTAGAGCAAATCCAAGTATATCAATGCAAACGTTTAACTTGCATGCTAATGTATGTTGCCATCTCACCTGTCAACCCTTTTTAATATAGGACACTGATAAATATGTAGAGATCTAGTGTCACAAATCTGTTTAAAATGGTAAATTTTATTTGCTTATCAAATCATCATGGTTAAAATGGTGAATCTATTTGCATAAAAAAGCTTCAAAATTTATAAAGTTTAAATTTCATGAAATTTTGCTTCATAACTTTGTTTACATTCATCTTTAAATAATAATTTTAGATTATGCTGAAACTTAAGAGTTTGACATATTTTAAGTAAACCTTTTTTTTTCCCTTGTTTTTAGTGGGAGATTTTGATAAGATCTGGAGAGAACATTGTGAGGATGAGGAAACTCTTTGTGAATATGCTGTTGCAATGAAAAATTTGGCAGATAATCATTGGGCAAAAACTTGTGAGGGCGAAGGTCGTATTGAATGGTGTTGTAGGTGAGTGTTTTTATGAACTAACATTTTTGGTTTCTGATGTGTTATTTAAATTCTTAAGTCTAAGTAATGCTGAATATGATTCATTGTACCAAAATAGAAATTTTTAGAACAGATGATGTCTTTTAAATAGTTTCTCCCCCTTGCCTTACTTTCTCTAGGTTTATTTCATTCATCTTTTTAAATCAAATTATTTTTCTTTGATACAACTTAAAATTTTTTGTTTCAACTTTTTAGAAGTATACCTTTAAGTACATTTAATATATTTAAGCATTGGTACACTTAAAATATGAGATTTAATTAGCAATTGAGTCATCATTCATGTTATGGTGTAGAAATTTCTTTAGATAATTATATTTGAATTCAAGTAAAAATTAATATTTTCCATTCTTTAAAGTTGAAAACATCTGTAAAAGTTTCCAATTTCTGAATTTTTATATATGATTCAGCGTATTCCAACTTTTATATTGACTTTGGATAATGTTTATTTTCTCATAGCAAAGCTTCTAATGTTAAAAACATCAAAAAATGGAATACTGCTGATCATTTCTCTCAAGGGGTAAAATTATGAGAACAGATTTGTATGTTGACTGAATTATGAATTCTCAAAAGCAAAACATTATCTTTCTGCTTGGACAATAAGTTTATGGTAACTTTAAGTTTATATTTCAATCCAATTATTCTTTATTCAAAATTTTTGTTTTAATATCATTTAAAAATTATATAATAATTCCTATTTCATCCATTCAACAGATAGCCCAGATAAAAATATGTATTTTACTTAGTTCTTTTATTTATTCATTTAATAAATAATTTAAATGTTTGTCTACTGTGTATCAGTCACATCAGAGGCACTGTAAGTACAATAATCAGCCAAACAGTTAAAACGCTTGCTCTCATGGAACTTAAATGCTAGTGGGAGTTAGAAGCAAGAAACAATTCATAAACTAAATATATACAGGTCAGAAAGTGGTGAGTGCTATGAGAAAAGTAAAGCAAAAAAAATAATAAGTAAATAAAATAAAGTAAATAGCAAAGAAGGCCTCACTGAAGTGACGCGTAAAAGACATGTAGGAAGTGAGAGAGCAAGCCTGAACAAGTCCAGAGGCCTTGAGCCAGGAGCTCGCTGGCATGTTTCAGAAGCAGCAAGGACACCAGGGTGAAAAGGGAAGAGTGGTAGAACATAAGATAACAAATAGCTAGATTTTGCAGGATCTTGTGGACCATTATAAAGTCAGTGACCTTTATGCTTCATGAGATCAAAAGTCATTAAATGTTTTAAGAAGAAGTAACAGGCTCTTATTAACATTTAGAAATGTGTCAAGAATCTTTTAAGAATTAATTGTAGTGTTAAGATAGACTACAGAAAAGGCAAGGATGTTAGTAAGGAAACCAGTTAGGAAGCTACTACAATAATCAAGGCACAGAGTTATAGTGAAACAGTTTTCTTGGAGAGGGAGAGAGTGAGGACAGATGGTGTAGTAGGATTAAAGTTCACACACGTGTAGTGACTTAAGAGAGGAGCAGGGGCGATGCTGATGTATACATTGTGGTGATCATGATGACGTGTAAGAAAGGAGCTGGAAATAGGAGGTAGGTAAGGAACAGTGAAAAGATTGGTATTGTGAATGGATTGTGGAGCCAAAGAATTACAGAATTGGGGAACTAAAGGAAGGAGCCAGAATCATAAGAAATGAGATGCTTGGAATTAAAACGTTTGGGGTTTTTTTGCCTCTTCTAGAGCAGAAACTGGTTATAAATCTGACTGTTCTACAGACTACATTTTCTCCTTCAAGCTAAGAAACGCGATTTGAGACATGTCATTTCTCTTGTGACTCAAAGTAATAATGTAATCCAATCAGGAAATCAGTACTATCACTACTGAAGACCATCGTTCTTTGCTCTTAGCAGCACTGTTTTTAAATTAGTATTCCAGTACTTCAGGCAAGCTTTTAGACTTTATTTCAAATACCACTTTGATATGTGGTATTCTCACAGGAGCATTTACTTGTACCTTCCACTTGAATAATGAATCTGCCTCACACTTCACTCTTCCTTTTTCTTCCTCAGATTTGTGTTTTTATCAATAGTTACTGTATCTCCATGTATTCTGAAAGAGGTCATTTTTAGGTCAAACTGCTAAAAACAGACATTAATAAGAATTTAGATCAAACTGCCAAAAAAGAACAGTGGCAAAATATACTAAAAAGATTTTACTATGGGAAGTAAACACAAGAGAGGTTATAGTGGCTTTACCGTAAACTTAAAACTTGGGAGTGAAAAAAGACTTCAAACAGTATAGAATTTTGAAATGAGTTATCATTCTAACTGGGGCTATATGTATTTCCTTTCCCTATTGACGATTCTGAGGGCAGTGTCAGTCTGAAAGCTAAGATGAACTTTAAGAGAGGTTTGATAAAAGTTTGCTTTTAAGTATTTATACCTAAAACTTAAGAGGAATTTGATATGTGAAATAAGACTTACTGACATTACTACCCTGCTGAGATTTTTGATGACTGTTTAGCTTGAAGAAATTTATACTTAAGATTTCCTTCTAAAAATGAGTAAAATTTTATTTGTAATATGAAGTATTTAAGTTGGAAACAAAGCATGATATAAAGCTATAATTGTATGTTTAATAAAGAATTTCCCTTTTCTAACTCTCCACACAGAGGAAACTATAAACACGCCATTTCCTGAACCATTTGAAAGTAAATTGCAGATAACATGCTATTTCATCTCCATTTTCTCCATAACCATAATACTGTAAATACATTAAGGCAATCAACAGTGATTTCCTAATTTCCTAAAATATCTAGTTCATAAATTCAGATTTTTGGTATTATCCCCAAAACATTCTTTATAATATTTTCTCTAAATCAAGGCTCATGTATTGGTGGTTAGATTTTTTTAGGTTCTTGTTTTTGTTTTCCCTAACACTGAATTTTTAAAGAAATGTCAGTTGATTTGTAAAAGATACCACGTTCTGTATTTTTTGATTGTTGGTTCAAAGTGATTACTAGCATTTTTCAAATATTCTACATATCCTTACCAATTTTTCTTTTTGGCTTTTTATTCTATTTTATTATTACCAAGAGAGATGTTTTGAAGACTTTTGATTCTTCTCTAATAGTTTGGCTGCTCTTTAAAGATTTCATTTTTCTATTAAAGTTCTCCATGTTTTCATCTCATCAGTTAATATTTTCCTTCATATAATTTAATTTATAATAGTTATTTTAAGTCCTTGTCTGCTTATTCCAACGTAAAGTTAATCTGTGGATCTGTTTCTTTTGGCCGTTTTTTCCTTTGGTCAGGGATCATTTTTTCCTGCCTCATTGTATGTCTGGTAATAAAAATATATATACTAACCTAGTATTTAGAAGAGACTGAAGTAAATATTTAAATATCATTTACCCAGAGAGGGCATGCTTTTTTCTGATAGGCAACTGAGATGAGAGATTGAACACTTTGAACTCATTAGGAGTTAAGCTGGGTTGAAACTGGATTACCTCTTTAGATAGTTTCAGTTCACTTCTGGCTTTAAATGCCATGAGAGTGAGTGAGTCCTGTTGCGTGTATATTCCAGGCGCCATCCTCTAGCGGGACTCTGGGACGTATATCCATGGAAGTGAAGTGAAGTGAAAGTCGCTCAGTCATGTCCGACTCTCTGCAGCCCCACAGACTATATAGTCCATGGAATTCTCCAGGCCAGAATACTGGAGTGGGTAGCCTTTCCCTTCTCCAGGGGATCTTCCCAACCCAGGGATTGAACCCAGGTCTCCCTCATTACAGGCGGATTCTTTACCAGCTGAGCCACAAGGGAAGCGCAAGAATACTGGAGTGGGTAGCCTATCTCTTCTCCAGGGGATCTTCCTGACCCAGGAATCGAACCAGAGTCTCCTGTATTGCAGGCAGATTCTTTACCAACTGAGCTATCAGGGAAGACGCCCATGGAAGAGTGCAGAGAATTTTGCCTTTTTAGTCCCACTCCACGTCTCCAGTGAGTCCCCTCTCCCCCACCTTTTTCTTACTTGCAAAAAGACCTAAGTGGGAAAGCAGGAGAATGGGGAGAACAATCTCTGCATTTGAGTTTCTTAAAGTTTCCAGTCTGTCACATCATTCTAAGCTGCCATTGAAAGCTCGGCTGCTTTTCCTTTAAGCAGACAAAATTCCTCTACTTTGGAAGGCTTGATCGTCTACCACTCGCCCACCCTTTCTGCAAATCCACAAAGTGCCTCGGATCACTTCACCTAGGAGGGCTTGTCACCTTTTGAAATTTAGTTCCATTAGATCTCTCTGCATCCTCAGTTCTCTTGGTTTCTTTTTAATGCATTATTTTTTAGATTGTATAGGGTTTTTTTTCCCCCTAGTTATAGTACAACCAGGGGCCTCTTGTGATTGTCTGTATCCTAATCCAAAACTAGCTCTGTGTCTTTGTTATGAATTTATTTGATTATTTTCTCATGGTGCCATTTAACTATTTGCTCAAACTCCTTTATTTCTTTTAAAGTGAAAGTTGAGTCTAAAATGTTGATTCAGGTCTCAGATTTTTGCCAAAATATTTATTAGGTGGACTGCATACTTCATATTGCATCACGATAGCAAGTTCTTATTCAGGTTATTCCACTGTTAGAGATGCTAAATTTTGCCATTTGGTTAAGGTGGTAACTACTAGATCTTTCCATTGTAAACTTATGTTTTCCTTTTGTAATTAGCAAGTAATGTGTAGATTGGCATTTTTGGCCTGTGGATCAATGCTGTCTCTCAACAGTCTTTCAAGTAACAGGTTTATTTTCTTTATTAAATAAATTACTCCATCTTGGGTTGCAAAATGATTTTTTTTCATCATATCATTCCTTGCATTTATTAGCGGTCATTCTTCTGTTAATAAAAAAACCTTCCTTTATGAACAGGGAATGGTTATAGAAAGACTAGGTCAAAATAAACATATACTTCTAATTCTTTTTGTTTATTTACCAGTTTTCAATAGTAGTTGATTGGAATTGTAGCAAGTGAGTTTTTTGTGACTTTTTTTGTTTGGTTTGGTTTTTGGTGAATTTTGTTTGTTTTTGGAATATTATTGCAGCCTCCTGGATTGTTATTTATTTGCTTTTTCCATCAGTCTTTGATTTGTCTGTGAATGTGTATGTTTAAATTATTCCATATTTAGCCAGTGGGAGACTCTTCAAAGCTGGCTTCTGTGTTCTGACATTACCTTTGAGCACTGTCTTGGTAGCTATGACAAGATAAATCTTTACTTTCCCAGTCAAGACCTAGAATCAAGGAGCCTTAATTTCTTGTAGTGGAAAATAGTAATTATAAATTAAGATCTGGGCAGGAGATGTACTACTGGGGTGTCCTTTCTTCTAGAATTTTTCAGTGAACATGTTAAAAAATACATATAGTCTTAAATTCATAACTGATATTTTCTATTCAAATGTAACATTATAGGTTTTTTGCCTAACTTTTTTATGTTTTATCTTATCTCTTCTGTTACCCTGAAGGACTGAATAACATTAACATGTTTGCTTTGTTCTATAGTTCACGTAAAATGGTATCAAAATTACAGTACCAGTTTTATTTCTAACAATAAGCTGAGTGAAGTTTAAGATTTCTTTGCAGTTAGTTCTTTTGTCTTTAGAACATAGCTTACTAAAAGTCAGAATACTGTGTATACTCTGTTTGAAAGTTACTTTAAACAGTTCTTTTGTTTATGGTTATGTTACCAATTTACTATGCAGTTAGTTTCACTTTATTTTATGGGGTTTTTTCTTATTTTCTTTTAACTTGGCGAAATATAAGGCATTTACATGATTCAAAAGTCAAAACTTTACAAAAACAGGTATACTCAGAAGAGGCTCCCTTCCGTTTTGTTTCTTTTTTCTCCTTTTTGCAGAAATTAGCAAATTCACACAATGTGTACACATGGATCCCCCCGTCTTATCTCTGCAAATGGTACATGTCACGTACTCTCTTTCTTACTTTCGTTTTTACTTAATAGTATGTCACGGAGATCACTCTTATTTGATGTTGTATTGAGGATTCTCCAGAGAATCGGCTCGTGTTTGTGAAGGCTGACAAGTCCCAAGATCTGCAGGATGAGTTGACATGCCAGAGACCCAGGAGAACCAAACCAATGATATAATTCCAATTCTAAGGCCAGCAGGCTCGAGACCCAGGAAGAGCTGCTGTTGCAGTTTGAGTCTGAAGGCAGGAAAAATTCAATGTTCCAGCCCAAAGGCAGTTTGGCAAAAAGCAGCTCATGCTCTGGGGAGGGTCAGTGTTTTTCCTTTATGCAGACCTTTACGTGATTGGATGCAGCTAACCTCATGAAAAAGAAATCTGTACTCAGTCTGCCCACTTAGTGTTCGTCTTGTCTAGAAGCATCCTTGCAGAAACACCCAGAATGTTTGACAGATATGTAGGCACCTCGTAGTCCAGTCAAGTTGACACATAAATTGACTATCACCAGTATATAGATATCTTACTCATCTTATGTTATTTACAAGCTTTTTCTGTTACAAATAGTGCTGTAATGAATAGCCTTGTGCATATTCATTTTGTATTTTTGACATTGTATCTTTGTAAATGTGGAATTGCAGAGTAAGAGAGTGAATACATATGTGATTTTGTTGGATATTGCCACATCATCCTCCATAGAAGTTATATCATTTAATTCCGCCAGCAAAAATGAGAATATCTCAGTGGTGTGTTTAAAGTTCCTGTTTTAGTTGTATCTGTTTCTCTGTGCATTTCATGGAGTTTCTGCTTTGTAAAGATGGCTGCTATGATACATAGACATTGCTTTGTTGGGAATTGTGGCCTTCAGCATTATAAACTATCTTTTTAAATTCATTTAATGCTTTTTATTTGCCTCCAGCCTTTTCACCAACATCTCTGAAGTCATAGATGAAGCTCATCCTTTCAAAACATCTTATAATTATGATATTATATGAGTTATTACATACCAAAAGCTATTTTTTTTTTTATAGTTACAAGATGCATAGCTTGGCTAGATATAAAACCTTTGACTCACTTTGTTCCCTTCTGTTTTGAAAAAAATATTGGGCTATTTTAGTCTCATTTTGTATCTTTTTTCTCTTTTTCTCCCCACCTCCACTATTCTGTCTCCTTTCCCCTTCACTGTATTGAACCATTTGCAAGTCAATTGTAGAAATCACAGTACTTTTGTTCCTGAATAATTCAGGGTGTATTATTGCACTTAGTTGTTACCCATGTGCTCTTCTTTAATCTAGGAAAAATTCTCTAGGGTTTTGGGTTGTTTGGGATTTTTTTCTTTTTTGGTGTTTTATGACATGGACATTTTGTAAAGTCAAATTATAGACTGTCCCTCAGTTTGGATTTCTGTGGTTGTTTCTTTGTAATTAGGTTCAAATTAAGCTTATTACTAGTAAGAATGTCACATCGGTGACATTGTACCCTTCTCAGGGTACTATCAGGAGGCAAATTATATCTGTTCTGTGTTCATTTTTTTTTCCCTTTCAAATAGTCTTGATTTTGTTTTCAAGCAGTTTTAGGTTCACAGCAAAATTGAACAGAAAATTCAAGTAGTTCCCATGTACACCCTGCCCCCACATATGGGCAGTCACAGCGCTATCAACAATCCACAAACAGTGCTACCTTTGTTACAGTTGATGAACCCACACGGACACATCATTATAATCCAAAGTTCATAGTTTATATCAGGGTTCACTTTTGGTGTTATATATTTTATGGGTTTTGACAAAAATGTGATGATAAGTATCTATCATTATAGTATCATACAGAATAATTCATTGCCCTAAAAATCCTCTGTGCGCCAGCTCTTAATTCATTCTACTCCCATTCTCCCCCTCCCCGAACAACCACTTAGTTTTTTTTTTTTTTGCTGTCTCCATAGTTCTGCCTTCTCTACAATGTATATGTTTGGAATTACAGTATTTAATCTTTTCATATTGACATCTTTCCTTTAATAATATGCATTTACGGTTCCACCATGTCTTTGTTGGCTTGATAGCTTATTTCTTTTTAGTGGTGAATAGTATTTCCATTGTCTAGGTGAACCACAGCTTGTTTATCCACTCAGCTACGGAAGGATATTGAAGAGACAGAGGAACCAGAGATCAATTGCCAACATTTGGTGATCATGAAGAAAGCAAGGGAGTTCCAGAAAAACATCTACTTCTACTTCATTGACTACACTAAAGCCCTTGTATGGATCACAGCAAACTATGGAAAATTCTTAAAGTGATGAGAATACCAGACCACCTTACCTGTCTCCTGAGAAACCTGCATGCAGGTCAAGAAGCAATAGTTAGAACCAGACATGAAACAACGACTGGTTTAAAATTGGAAAAGGAGTACCACAAGGCTGTAGTTGTCATTCTGCTTATTTAACTCCTGTGCAGAGTACATCATGAGATATACTGATGTATGGGCTGAAAGAATCAACAAGCTGGAATCAAGATTGCTAGGAGAAGTATCAGCAACCTCAGATATACAGATGGTACCACTCTAATGGCAGAAAGTGAAGAGGAACCAGAGTCTCTTAATGAGGGTAAAAGAAGGAGAGTGAAAAGGCTGGCTTGAAACTCAGCATTCAAAAAACTAAGATCACTACAGACAGTGACTGCAGCCATGAAATTAAAAGACGCTTATTCCTTGGAAGAAAAGCTATGACAAACCTAGACAGTGTATTAAAAAGCAGAGATATCACTTTGCTGACAAAGGTTGGGATAGAGAAAGCTATGTTTTTTCCGGTAGTCATACATGGATACGAGAGTTGGTCCATAAAGAAGGCTGAGCACTAAAGAATTGTTGCTTTCAAATTATGGTGTTGGAGAAGATTCTTGAGTCCCTTGTATTGCAGGGCAATAAAACCAGGGAATCCTAAAGAAAATCAACCCTGAATATTCATTGGAAGGATTGTTGCTGAAGCTCCAATACTTTGACCACCTGATGCAAAGAGCCAACTCATTGGAAAAGACCCTGATGCTGGGAAAGATTGAAGGCAAAGGGAGAAGGGGGTGATATAAGATGAGATGATTAGATAGCATCACTGAATAATGGACATGAATTTGAACAAACTCTGTGAGATAGTGGACGACAGAGGAGCCTGGCATGCTATAGTCTGTGGGGTTGCAACCATACATGACTTAGGAACTGAACCTCAACAACTGAAGGAGATCTTGTTTGCTTGCATATTTTGGCAGTTATGAATAAATGCTATAAACACTCATGTGCAGGGTGTTGTGTGGAAATAAGTTCCTTTTTGGTAAATACCACAAAACCCGATTGCTGGATTATATGGGAAGAATATATTTAGTTTTGTAAGAAGCTACCGACTATCTTCCAAAGTGACTGTACTGTTTTGCGTTCCCACTAGCAGTGAATGAGAGTTTTGTTCCACATCTTCACCAGCATTCGGTGTTGTTAGTGTTCTGGATTTTGGTCATTCTAATAAGGTATTGTATCTCATTGCTATTTTAATTTGCATTTATTTCTCCAATGATATATGACATGGAGCATCTTTTCTTGAGCTTATTTGAAATTTATATACCTTCTTTACTGTGGTGTCCGTTTAGGTCTTTTGCCCATTTTTTAATCAGGTTGTTTATGTTCTTAATGTTGAGTTTCAAGAATTCTTTGTATATTTTGGATAACAGTCCTTTATTAGATATATCTTTTTTTTTATTAGATATATCTTTTGCAGATATTTTCTTCTAGTCTATGACTTGTCTTCTCATTCTCTTGGCATTGTCTTTTGCAGAGCAGAAGTTTTTTTATTTTAGTGAAGTCTAGCTTCTCAGTTTTTTCTTTTATAGATTGTGACTTGCATTTGACCATGACTTTTTAGATACAACATCCAAAGTCATCTAGATTTTCTCCTGGAAATTTACAAAACTCTCTGACGAGTTTTATAGTTTTGTGTTTTACATTTAGGTCTGTAATCCATTTGGAGTTAATTTTGTGAAGGTTGTATTGTCTGTGTCTAGGTTCATTTTTGGTATTCAGTATCGAGTTTCATGCTTTTGAACTGTGGTGTTGGAGAAGACTCTTGAGAGTCCCTTGGACTGCAAGGAGATCCAGCCAGTCCATCCTAAAGGAGATCAGTCCTGAATATTCACTGGAAGAACTGATGCTGAAGCTGAAACTCCAATACTTTGACCACCTGATGTGAAGAACTGACATTGGAAAAGACCCTGATGCTGGGAAAGATTGAGGGCAGGAGGAGAAGGGGACAACAGAGGATGAGATGGTTGGATGGCATCACTGACTCGATGGACATGGGTTTGGGTGGACTCTGGGAGTTGGTGATGGACAGGGAGGCCTGGTGTGCTGTGGTTCATGGGGTTGCAAAGAGTCGGAGACGACTGAGCGACTGAACTGAATTGAACTGATCCAGTTTCAGCATTACTGAGATACATTATTGCACCTTCCTCTTTTACATAGTCCTCATCTGACTCTGTAGTTGGATAATTCCAAAGCCAACTCAGTTGGCCTCAGATTTCTATCTCCAAATTACATATATAATTAGGTACTATTCCTATTTCCTAGTTATGCCATAGGTATGAGCTGTGTGTGCTCTTATCCTAATGATTTGTATATTTTTTGGAACTTGTGTATGGAGATTGGTATTTAGATAGTGGTTATTATCCTGTGAGTATCTGGAATCCTAGCCCTTTAAGTATTTTGCAGTCCAGCTTCTAGGTAATTATGAGACTGAGCCATATAAATTTGGTTCAGTTTTGCAGTGTTTGTGGATCAAGAACTATTGAATATCAGCAATTCTGTATGGTTCCACCTGATAGAAAGGTAAGCAATCTTTTTACCCTTGTGTATATGATAAAGGTATTATTTTTAGTATTAATTCCAAGGTTTTAAGGCTGTATTTAGTTAACCCTGCAGAGGTTTAATTAACATACAATAAAATACACCCGTTTTAGTGTACAGTTCAGTGAGTGCTGACAGTTGTTTACACTTACGTACCACCACCATGTCAAGATATAGAACTTCTCCATCACTCTGAAAAGCTCTAATATATACCTTTGTAGTCAGCCTCACCCCCCACTCCAAGAAACCAGTAGATCACTTCTGTCATTAGGTTAGATTTCTAAAGCCCACATTCCTACATTGGCCTGTCAGTCTTTCATGATCTGAAGTTTGCTTATCTCTCCAAGTGTCACCTGGCTATCATTCCTCTCTTTGGCCTTTTCATTTATGAGTCCATCAGTGCATTCTCTGCCTGGCAGTTTAAATTTCACATGCCTTGAAGTGATGTCTGTCTCTGCAGAATCCATGATGCTTTTCTCTTCCTTGACTTTGCTCATGCTGTTCTCTACCAGGAAAGGACTTTCCTCCTTAACTACCGTTCTTCCTAGCCTGATTTATTCCTACTCATCTTCCTAAAATCAGCTTTTATACTACTGATTTTAGACTGAATGATAGGTATTTATAAATTGTATTTTCTTTATTATATAACTGTCTCCTTGACTAGTTTGAGCTCCTTGAAAGCAGCAATGTCTTTTTCAATTTGCTTTCCTATCACGTGTGCCCGGCACATGATAGGTAGTTAATAAATGTTTGATTAATGATAAATGAGTTTCAACTCTTGTATATAATTTGAGTTAAAATTAAATCTCCATAGGATCAGTTGAAGACATCTTTAGTAGATATTTAGGCAAACCGAAATTGAGCTAATAGTATTTTTTTAAGTGTGAGGAGAAATGGGCACAGTTTCCTTAGACACCATAGTTGTACTTGCAAAAATTAGTTTTAAAGTACTTTTTCAGTTCTTCTCTAGCCATGTGTTTATGGAACTGTACCAGGCAGTGTCTGTGGACTAAAATAGTCCATCTTTGTTCAGAGAATGAGCTATATGGAGTAATAATGGTTTGAAGTGAAGTGTAATGAAGTTGCTCAGTCGTGTCTGACTCTTTGCAACCCCATGGACTGTAGCCTGTCAGGCTCCTCCGTCCATGGGATTTTCCAGGCAAGAATACTGGAGTGGGTTGCCATTTCCTTCTCCAGGGGATCTTCCCGACCCAGGGATTGAACCCCGGTCTCCAGCATTGTAGGCAGATGCTTTACCGTCTGAGCCACCTTTAAGACTCTGTAAAGAAAGATTTGTTTAGCTTCCATTCACATTCACTTTAAACTTTGATAAGTATATCAGTTAATTGTTTAATTGTGTGTCTCCTGTCATGTAATAAGCTCAAGGGCCAGAGGCAGATCACAGCAGTCTTTTTTTCCTTTAAGTTTCTTGTCTTTAATAGCTAGTGAATATCTTGAATTGATTCTGTGGTTCATATTTATTGCCTTGTTACATACCTAGGCATGGTACCCTACTATATTCATACTAAAATTGTATTGTGTATTAGTCACTCAGTCGTGTCTAACTCTTTACGACCCCGTGGACAGTAGCCCACTATGCTCCTCTGTCCACGGATTCTCCAAGCAAGAATACTGGAGTGGGTTGCCATTTCCGTCTCCAAAATTGTATTAGGTATGAAGAAAATCATTTAATATTTAATGTTAATACCAGTCATTAGTGTCTGATTCTAGATAACAACCTGATAATGGGCTTATATTTTCCAATATATCTTGGAAAATCTGCATTTTAATATTCATTTATATTATAAAAATTGGGACAAACAGTAATGGTCTCTTGATGGGTAGGAATAATTTCCAGGTATTATAAAAATCACTATTATATTTCAAACCTTTGATCTTTCTGAATGCATACCTTTATAATATGATACTATTTTTACCTGACCTAGATTTTTATGCTCTTCTTTCTATGTTGGCAACCTGATTTTGTGACTTTGTTTTTATAAACTAGGAGGGATCTGAAAAACAGCTGTGCTACCAGCAGAGCTGGCTCAGAATTAACTGTGACTACTGTTCTTTTTGAATGTGTCACTGTAGAGCAGAGTTATCTAAGCTTTTCTGGAGGAACTTATGTTTTAGGTAAGAATAAAGTTCAGCAAAACATATAGGTATTATGCTTCTGGGTAAACACTTCTAATTTATTAAACATAATCTATGATCATGCTTTGTTGTATGGTAATTTAAAAAATTTGAAAGTGCTACAGGTACTCAAACTTAACCTCTGTGTGACATTTTAAAAATACGAAACTATAATTTAAAAATTTCCCATTTTTATTAATAAAGGGTAATGTTTGTCCATTTTAATTTTACATCTATACCTATTGTTTAAAATATAACTTTATTTTGTAGTGTGTGCAGAGAATATTTCCAAAATGGTGGGAAGAGAAAAGCACTTGAAAAAGATGAGAAAAGAGCTGTACTCGGCACTAAGACCACTCCAGCCTTAAACACGCACGAATCTTCTAAACTTGAAGGTCCTTTAACCAACCTCAGCTTTACAAACCCTGAGTTTATAACTGAGTAAGTACCTCTGTGCTAATAATGTAAGATAATGGTTTACAACAGGGAGTGGGCAGTTTGCTTCTCTGGCAGTGTTAGCTTGAGAAATGTAAATTTGTAATACTGTTACACAGGAAAATAGCGTAAACTTTGAAGGGACATCTGGGAAACTAATAGTTCCATAGCATAGACTGGTCTTACTAAAAATGAGAAAGAATCATTCATTAAATGTTATAATAATTATTTTTATGGTAATAGAAAATATCAAAACAGCAAAATCCAGTTAAATTTAAAGTGGCTGTCCAGTACAAAGAAATCACAAATAAAGAACTGATAGATGATGATGATGATTGGGCTTCTGTGCTGGTTCAGCTGGTAAAGAATCTGCCTACAATGCAGGAGACCCAGGTTCGATTCCTAGGTTGGGAAGATGCCCTGGAGAAGGGAATGTCTACCCACTCCATTATTCTTGCCTGGAGAAATCCATGGACAGGAGAGCCTGGCAGGCCACAGTCCATGGGATTGCAAAGAGTTGGACATGATTGAGTGACTAACAGATAGATTATTAATAGAATTAATTGCCATTATTTTATTGTCAATATAAAAACCTGCCTGCTGGTAATATATATGCATATAGGCACAAACTTTACTTAATAAATACATGAGTATTTTCCCAGTTTTATTGAGATACAATCAACATATAGGGTCTTCCGTGGTGGCTCAATGGTAAAGAATCCACCTGCAATGCAGGAGAAATGTGGGTTCAACCCCTGGGTCTGGGAGATCCCCTGGGGAAGGATAGACAAACCAACTCCAGTATTTTTGCCTGGGAAACCCCAAGGACAGAGGAGCCTGACAGGCTACAGTCCATGAGGTCACAAGAGTTAAGACATGACTTAGCGACTAAACCACCACCACCAGTCGACATGTAACATTGTTTAAGACATACAACAAAATGATTTAATGTGTATATAAAGTAAAAGGATTACCAGAGTGAGTTTAGTTAACCATACCTTATCTCACCTAATTACCCTTTTTTCCTTATGAGAACTTTTAATTCAGTTATCAAATATTCAATATACTAATGTTAACTATAGTCACCATGCTGGACATTATATCTCCAGAACTTAATTGGAAATACCTTTCACCCAATCTCCTACCTTCAAATCCTTAGCTCTGACAATCACAAATCTGATTTCTGTTCCTATGAGCTTGATTTTCTTTGATTCTACATAGAAGATCATATAGTATTTATCTTTTCATGTCTGACTTCACTTAGTGTAATGACCAAGGTCCATCTGTATTCTTGAAAATGGCAAGATCCCCCCCGCTTTTTTTATGGCTAAGTAGTATTTCACTGTGTATTCAATACAATTAATTACTAATAATATTAAAATTATTTATATATTGTAGTATCAGAATAAGTTTGTGGAATCAAGTAATATTTTATTACTCCCTTAAAATAATTCTAGAAACATTCCTGACAGACACTGGAGGCTAACCATGGAAATTAAATTAGCCTCTTAAAACAGTTACACACCTGTCATTATCAACATAACATATCCTTTGGTTATTTTGATTTTTTACCATGTTGAAATATTCTCTAGTTGGGTACTTTTTTTTTGCTTAGTCGCTCAGTCGTGTGATTCTTTGCAGTCCCATGGACTATAGCCCACCAGGCTCGTCTGTCCATGGGGATTCTCCAGACAAGAATACTGGAGTGAGTTGCTGTGCCCTTCTCCAGGGGATCTTCTCAACTCAGGGATTGGACCCAGGTCTCCCACACTGCAGGTGGATTCTTTACCATCTGAGCCACCAGGAAAGCCCAGTTAGGTATAAACAGTTTCGCTAAAAAATTAACATATGTTTGATTAATTCTGTAGGAAAAGATCTTTACCTTTATTCAGAGGTTACTACAAAGCTTACAAAGCATAATGAGTTGCTAAACAGCTTATACCTCAGGTATTCATTCTTAAGTATTTTAAAAAATACTGACCAGTGTAAGAAATTACAGGGACTACCCTCATGGTCCAGTGGTTAAGTCTTTGCGCTTCCTACACAAGGGACATGGGTTCAATCCCTGGTTGGGAAACTAAGATCCCATATTCCACATGATGTGGCAAAAAAAAAAAAAAGAGAAAGAAATTGTATAGTTACATGACTACCAAAAAACAGGTACATATGGAAAATATGAATCTTAGCATTTTTATATGGTTCTTTATTACAGGCTCTGTTTCATTGTTGAGATAACCCTGTTTGTTACATTGTTGTCATATTTTCCTTTAATTCTTTAAACATGGTTTCTTTGAATTTTTTGAGCATTTCTGTAATAGCTGATTTGAGGTCTTGGCTAAAGACAGCATTTGGGCTCACTCAGAATCTTTCTATTTACTGCCATTATTCTAGAATTTGGATTACACTTTCCTGTTTTTTCTGCATGTCTCATCATGTTTTGTTGAAAACTGTCCAATATATTTTTGATAATTTGTTATAGGAACTCTTGTTTGGATTTTTCCCTCAAGGAAGATGGGTAGTGATGGTTTTTTTGGTAGTCTGCCTGTACTTAGTTTGTGGGGTCTGTTTCCCTGGTAGTTTGTACATTACTATTTTTAATTTTTTAGGCTGGTTTGCTAGGGTTGCAACTGTGTCTAGACAGATTAGGGGTTGATGGTAAGTCAGAAGTTGTGCTCAAACACCTCTCTAAACCTGTGAGGCCTCCAGCCTTTGCCAGTGAATGTGTGTTGATTTGGGAGTACATTTAAAATTAAGGCAGTCTTCAAGTCTGCCTCACCTTTTGCTTTCCGTCAGGCCCTCATGGGTCTCCCGTATATGTTCATCTAGCCTCCCAACCAGCCAAGACTGTGTGTAGAGTTTCTGTAGCCCCTCTGTGTCTCTCTCATTTCCGGAATCTTTGTGGAATTTCTGAATTTCTGACCAGCCTTCCAGGCTACAGTTCAGGCCAACCAAAACTGCAACCTGAAGCTAGCATAGCTGCTTACATTCCCTGTTTGTTCCTTACCAAGTCTGATACTTAATTCTGTGTCTGCTTTTCACTCTTCACTCAAAACCCCTTTAACCCCTTCCAGAAGTGAAGTTGCTCTTTTTCACAGCCAGCCCTATCCTCGAAGAATTTCCATACCAACTGAGCAAACGGTGAAGGTAATGAGAGTGGCTTCAGGCAAAGGCACCACAAATCCCCACTGTTGTTAACCAAGATTCAGCTAGTTTTCATGAATTAACATTTAGCAACACATTTGTGTATGTTTGAGCCCTCAAGTGGTTGTTTTTCATGATTGTGTTCTTTGTTACAGTTGTTTCTTGAAGAGTATATTTGCCAGCCTCTCCCTTGCTATAGTCAAATGTCAGTCTCTGGTTTAATTTTAAAGGAAAAAAAATAGTTTTAAGTATTCAAAAGAAATATGATTGTTTATATGTCATTGTTTAACTATTAATGTCATTGTTTAACTATTGATTGTTTTAATTATTGAAGTTAAGCATTGAAACATCTTAGCCTAAGATGGCTAGGTTTAGATTTTCTTCATTCTAGAAACTATTTCATACAGCATCTGGCCCCAGTATGTTCAACTGTACTTATTCTTCCTATTCCTCTTGCTCTTATTGCAGCCTGTATTCTAGTATTATGGAACTATTTAAGTTTCCCTGGTGGTATATGCTTGGTCTCACTGGCAGTTGCAAGTGCAGTATATCCTTTTTCTGATCAACTATTGCTATATTACATTAGGATATATTTGAAATATCTTCCATTTCAGAATTTAACTTGAACTTCTCAAAAGAATTGATACTCTGGCCAATAGCAAACCTTTTTATAGCTCTATTGTAGTACTTATCAGGTTGAATTAAAGTAATTATTGTACATTTTTCTGACTCCAAATGAAATAAGATCACAGTATGAAAATGTGGAAAAATTATTACTCAATTCTGGTTACATTTAGGTTATATTTCTTTCCAGTCCTTTTAATAGGCCTCATTTCTTACACAATAGAGACCATATAGTATAAAAATTTTTATGTAAACTGCTCTTCCTATGCTATTGAAACAATCATTCTGCATATTTTATCATAATCTACCACTGTATGCATCTAAATATAAAATGATACTCAGTACAAAATAATACTCAGTTTTCCCAAAGAGAATCTCTGCTCTCTTATACATAACACTTTCAGAGAGGTAGATGAAATAGTCAAAGGTCAGATGTTTACTCTATTTATAGATATTACTGTAGGATGATATGCATTTATTGCTATCTGAATCTGTTTGACTTGTGATTTTGCATAGCAAGCGTAGATGTGCTCAGTCGTGTCTGATTCTTTGTGACCCCATGGATTATAGCCAGGCTACTCTGTCCATGGAATTTTCCAGGCAAGAATACTGGAATGGGTTGGGATTTTCTCCTGCTAGGGATTTTCCCCACCCAGGGCTTGAACCTGCATCCCTTGTGTCTCCTGCATTAGTAGGTGGACTCTCTATCACTGTGCTACTTGCAAATGTAGATAGCAAAGGTTATCTTTTTCCTGGTCTTATCCCAGAATAAAGTCATTTTGATTTCTGGGTTCAGATAAGTTCTCACATAGCAAAAATACCTTTGATCTTTTTTCACTTACATTTTATGAAGACCGAAAATTTATTATTGCTAGAGTCACTTTTAAAATAGCATCTATAGCTCAGAATTGAGATGTTACTTTTTGAATTTTATCCCAAGCCCCAATTACTGCCGTTCCTTCTAATAGTAAGATAGCTGTGTCCCAACCCTCCTTCATCTTGTACATATATACTTGTAAATGATATGAAATAAGTACTTTGCTGCCTTTTAAAAAGTTTGGTTGTTTTTTTCAAAACATTTACCAAATAAACCATATTCTGGGCTATAAAACACACCTTAACAAATTTAGAAAGATTTGAGTTATACAGGGTATTCTCTCAGACCACAATAGAATTAAACTATAAATCAATAACAATGAGAGCTAGAAGGGCCCAAAATGTTTGTAGACTATCTAATTAGCATATGTGTCAAATAAAAAGTCACAGTAGAAATTTTTAAATATTGATACTTTGGATTAAATGAAAATGCTTCTTATCACAATTGAAGAGCTGTAGTGAAAGCAGGCTTAGAGGGAAATTTTTAACATTGAAGCATATATTAGAAAAGAAGAAAGATGTAAAATCAGTAGTGTAAGCTTCTATCTTAGGAAACTAGGAAAACAAGACCAAATTAAATCTAAAGTAAGAGGAAAAGAAATAATGAAAATTAGAACAGAAACTAATGAAATCTGAAAACAGGGAAACCACAGAGAAAATCAGTGGAACTGAAAGCTGGTTCTCTGAAGGGCAGTAAAACTGATAAACCTCTGGTCAAACTAACCAAGAAACAAAAGACAAATTACTAACATTAAAAATGAAAGAAAGCTATCACTACTGATACCATGGACAGTTAAAGGATAATATAGAAATATTATAAATAACTATGCCCACAAATTTGATAACTTAGATGAAATGGATATGACTGTATGTATAAAAAATGATGACCCAAAATTCTTTTTGGAGGGCTTCTTCAACTAAATGTGCTGTTGGTAAGATAGAAAGCATTCCCCCCAAATTCTGTTAAACTCAGTTTAAGATTTTTATTATAGTTCTGTATATTATGCCCTCAATAGATAGTAAATTAAAGATTTACTATCTAAAACAATTTCTTTATTATCTTAGTAATTAGAATTGAATCTAATTTGATCTAATAAAGATATAAAGCTAGTTAGACTTATGTAGAATTATAGAAAAGTAATTTAGAAAATAGGGTCTTTGGTGTTTTAACTAACAATTTACCATTTTCTAGTGAGTTACCTAAAAACCTAGTAAAACTCATCCTAAAATATCCGTGAATGTTATTCATTTTATGGGGGTGGCAGAGGCATGTCCTATTACCTGTTTTATAATTCTTAATGATAATTTAGTGGTTATTAACAATCAACGGTGGTGTTGGAGAAGACTCTTGAGAGTCCCTTAGATTGCAAGGAGATCCAACCAGTCCATCCTAAAGGAGATCAGTCCTGAGTGTTCATTGGAAGGACTGATGCTGAAGCTGAAACTCCAATACTTTGGCCACCTCATGCGAAGAGTTGGCTCATTGGAAAAGACCCTGATGCTGGGAGGGATTGGGGGCAGGAGGAGAAGGGGACGACAGAGGATGAGATGGCTGGATGGCATCACCGACTCGATGGGCATGAGTTTGAGTAAACTCCAAGAGTTGGTGGTGGACAGGGAGGCCTGGCGTGCTGTTGATTCATGGGGTCGCAAAAAGTCGGACACGACTGAGCGACTGAACTAAATTGAACTGAGCAATCAACTTCTTCCATTTCTTCTCTTTATCTTTTAAAAAAAAGTCTTCATCTTAATACATGTACTATATAAGGACATGTCCTTTTATCAGTCCATTTCTTGTCTATTCTTAATATTAGATTGGTGCAAAAGTAATTGTGGTTTTGCATTGTTGAACTTTGCTGTGTGATATTGGAATACATTCTTAAATAAATGTGATTGTGTTATATGTCATTTTAATTCACATTTCTCACTTTATGTTTTTTTGCTAATGACTTATTACTTGCTGTTTATTTTATATGTATTTTAGACTAGGGAAATGATGTTAGACAAAAAGCAAATTCCAGTGATTTTCTTATTAGAGTTCAAAATGGGTTGTAAAGCAGTGGAGACAACTCCTAATATCAACAGCATGTTTGGCCCAGGAACTGCTAACGAATAAACATACAGTGCAGTGGTGGTTCAAGAAGTTTTGCAAAGGAGATGACAGCCTTGAAGATGAGAAGCGTAGTGGTCATCTACTGGAAATTGACAACAACCAATTGAGAGGATCATCGAAGCTGATCTTACAACTACATGAGAGGTTGCCCAAGAACTCAGCGTCAACCTTTCTAGAGTCATTCCTCATTTGAAGCAAATTGGAAATGTGAAAAAGCTTGATAAGTGGGTACCTCATGAGCTGACTACAAATCAAAAAAGTTGTCATTTTGAAGTGTCATCTTCTCTTATTCTGTGCAGCAACAAAGATCGGATTGTGACGTGCAATGAAAAGTGGATGTTATACAACCAGCAAGAACCAGCTCAGTCATCAGACCGAGAAGAAGCTCCAAATCCCTTCCCAAAGCTAAACTTGCACCAAAAAAAGATCAGGGTCATTGTGTAGTGGTCTCCTGCCCATGTGACTCACTGCAGCTTTCTGAATCCCGGCGAAACAATTACATCTGAGAAGTTGTTCAGCAAATCAATGAGATGCACTGAAAACTGCAAAGCTTGCAGCCAGCTTTGGTCAACAAAAAGGGCCTCATTCTTCTCCATGACCATGCCCAACCGCCTGACAACCAGTGCTTCAAAAGTTGAACAAATGGGGCTGTGAAGTTTTGCCTCATCCTCCATATTCACCTGATCTCTCATCAGCTGACTACCACTTCTTCAGTCATCTCGACAATGTTTTTTAGGGAACATGCTTCCAGAACCAGCAGGAGCCCGAAAATGCTTTCCAAGAGTTCATTGAATCCCAGAGGACAGATTTTTATGCTGTAGGAATAAACTTATTTCTCATTGGCAAAAATTAGTTGACTGTAATTTAATTGTTCCTATTTTGATTAATAAAGATGTGTTTGAGCCTAGTTATAATGATCTAAAATTCAAAGTCCAAAAGCACAATTACTTTTTCATCCAAAAGCACAATTACTTTTTCACCAACCTAATAGCAGTGCATCCCCTTTTTTCCCTCTTAAATGTGGTTCCTGTATTCTCTACTCTTCATTTTCATATCATCCCCTGGCAGCTTAATTTATTTCCATGATTTTGGTTACCATGTATATGCTGATGATACCAAATCTGTATTTCCAGTTCAGAGCTCTGATCTGATCTTCACATATCTAGGTGCCTGGTAAACTTACCTGGTTGTGTTTTTGCCTGTGAGATACCTTTACATCATGAGCAAGCTAATATTCTCCTCTTTTCTACTGAATCACCCAAATTTGTTCCTCTTCTAGTATTCCCTGGTTCATTAAATGTGTTTGTATGCCTAAGCGAGAAACGTAAAGATTTTTTTCTTGACTCCTTCACTATCTCAAGGCTTCCCTGGTAGCTCAGCTGGTAAAGATTCTGCCTGCAATGCAGGAGACCCTGGTTCGATTCCTGGGTGGGGAAAATCCCCTGGAGGAGGACAGGGCAAACCACTCTGGTATTCTTGCCTGGAGAATCTTCATGGACAGAGGAGCCTGGTGGGCTGCAGTCCATGGGGTCACAAAGAGTTGTACATGACTGAGCAACTAAGCACAGCACAGTGCAAGTTTAACAACAGTTCTCTGTATCAATGAGTTACTTCAATGGAGTTATTTACCTATTGTTGTAACAAAGCCTGTGAGATACCTTTGTATCATGAGCAAGCTAATATTTTCCCCTTTACTACTGAATCACCCAAATTTGTTCCTCTTCCAGTGTTCCCTTTTTCATTAAATGCTTCTGTATGCCAAAGGTCGAAACTTAAAGATTTATTCTTGACTCCTTCCCTGTCTCTCCCACATCTAGTTTATCACCAAGTCCTATTATCGTTTCCAGGTTATCAATATCATTTCAGTCTGCCTACCCCTCTGTGTCCTCTTCTCCCACCAGGGCAATTACAATAGACTCCCATTTCCAGTTTTACTGCAATTCTTTCTCCGCAGTTCAACCTGAGAATTTTATCTGAAACATAAACCTGATGCTCACTTGGCAAACTCTCCTAACCATTCAGGGATTTTCTTTTGCTCTAAGATAAAATGCAGTTTCCTTAGCATAATGTAAAAAAATCCTTCATTATTGACCTTTGCATCCCTCATTTGCTTAGTACCTTTTCTTTTTAACTATACGACTCAATAATACTGATCTTCCTTTTATTCATATGAAATTCTCGCTTCTGCCTGGTGTTTTTCCTCCTGCCTAGAACATCCCTCTCACAAGCCAGCATTCAACCCCTTCACCTCCATAATTTCCTTTTAATCCTTACATATTTTAAACATTCAACACTCTGAGGAAGAACTTCCTTTACTCCTAGGTTCGGTATCATCTACAAAGCTACATCCTTCTCTAACAGCAGATCTCAAAGTTTGATCCATGGATCTCTGGGAGTCTCTGAGGTCCTTTTGGGGAGGTCTGTGAGTTCAAAGTATTTCATATTAATATTAAAATATTATTTGCCTTTTTTACTATGTTGCTTTTGTACTGATAGTTCAGAAGCAGTGGTAGATAAAGTTTCTGGCATCTAAGCATGATCAAGGCAGTGAAACCAAGTTATATTAATAGTCATTGTATTCCTCATCATGGACCCACAATTTTTTTTAAAAAAAGGCCAGTTTCAACTTAAGATTGTTGGTGATGAGACAATAAAAATTATAAATTGTATTTAACTTAACTCTTGAGTAATTATCTTTCTATTATGTCATATGATGAAATGGGAAGTGCACAAAAAGCAAACTAAAACATCATGGCATGATTAAGCTATTATCTATTTAGCCAGATTTGCAACAACAACAATAAAAAATGTTAAACAATGTCACTTTTCTTATTAACATTTTTATTTTGGAAAGTAGAATTTTTTTAAAAAAAATACTATGTATGTTAACCTATGATGATTTTTATTTTTGCTATTTTTTAAATAAAAATTTTTTTTCTCAGCTTGTTTTTATACAGTAAATATCAATTGATATAACCTGTATGAACAAAAGTTCTTTGAGATCTTTAGTAACTCTGAAGAGTGGAAAGGGATTTTGAGACCAAAAAGTTTGAAAACCCCTGCTCCAACACATTGTATTTTTCTTATTCTATTTATGGTTTATCTTTCCTCTTAGGCCACTTTGTAAACCCTGTGAAGGTAAGGTCCACATCTGCCTTGCAACTCAGCTCCTAGCATAGTGCCAACACATACAGGGTCCTCAGTAGATACTTGTTAAGTTAAATAAATGAATTCAACAGCATATATTTGTTATTATTATCTTGCATATTATTGAAAATGTGAGTCTCAGGCTAATAAAAAATTTTAAAAATCAGAAAATAAAGAAATATAATCTGCATCTGGGATTATTTTGACTGTTGGAAGTACGTGATATCATCTGGATATACAGAATATCACCTGAATCAGTCTGGAGAAAAACTGTAAAGTAGAAGGAGAGAAAGAAAGAGAAACCTTAGTTGTGGAACTTTAGATAGTGCTTATGTATAATAGGAATGAAAAGAAAACTATTATGAACATAATAGTTCAGTATGGATTATCCAATTAAAGATAATCATTAATTGGACACAGATTGAGAAGATGTTCTTCTCTTAAGAGAACCATGGTAGCAAGTGAAAAGGTTAAGATAGGATAATGTCTTTCAGGAAACTCAGGAGTTTCCCCAAATGACTCCAACACATGTATTATTTTGTATTTGTTAAGTCTATAATTTTTTTTATTATCTTGAATCACCTAAATAGAATTTAACTGAATTTATTTTTTATGCTAATACAACAGCATTAACTAAATTAGAGAATGGAGAGATGCTGGCAATTGGCTAAAGTTACGGAACAGAAGGCATATGTATATATATAGAATTGAGTGGGTTGAAGAGTAAATTGTGTTGTTTCTGCTGCAATTTTAAATCATCACCCCTTATCTCCAGGAGAATCACTTTCTTAATAAAAATCCCCTCTATAGTACTTCTCCAGAAGAAATGCTTTAGTTGAAAGCTTTGTTCTTATCCCCTCTCCTTTCGTAGATAAGTCTTTCTGGTCCAAAATTTTTAAAATCACTGATTACACTCAGAGAATGGATTTTTCGTTGGTTAATGCCGTCTTTTCTAGTTAATTAGAATAACTTGCTCTTTTGGCATTGAATCTTAGAAAACATTTACTAATTTTTTTTTATTTAATAATTTTATATGGAGTGTTGGAGGGTGATGGTACTTATGTTTTCTTTGCCATTTTTAAATCACTTGCATTTTGATAAGTGTAACTCATTCTTTGTCATAGCATTTTGATATGAAAATGTCAAAATATTTCTGTGGTAAGTCATGGAGAGTACTCTGCAGATTTTAACTGTTAAACATATAATAGTGATTTTCAGAGATTTCAGATAAGTAAAGTACATTTCATGATAAGGTATACTGAACATAGTTGGATTCTTCATTGTCTTATTTAGAAGCATCATAGCCAGTTATCAAGAGGGAAAGTCAGTTAAGACAAATTTTAACTGGTGGAATGTTTGACCTTCAATTTGCACTGTAATTTTTACTTTGTTACACACAGTCCAAAAGTCTGTATTTGAAAGGCAAAACTAGTGACCAGTAGGGTGAAGTATAAAGTAGCTCCAGCAACCAGAACACTTAAGCAGGTATATTTTCAGTCATTCAAAAAAGTAATATTTACTAAATGCTACTGTATTTCTAACTCAATGCTAGATAACATGGAAAAGTAAGGTTTTAAAAAACATAGCATAATACCAAGGGAGGTAAATGTATGTAAAAGTAGTAGGTGGCTTAGTTTACTTCTTCAACTTCATATTTCTGTATTTATTACTCTTGGTTGTTTACTTGGTAGTTGGAAAGTATAGGGTGTTCCCAGAGCAAAGCCATTGTTTTTCATGTCTTATTTTTAAATATTAACAGTATGAAGTCACCACAGTAGTTGGCTTATTAGCATTTTAATTTAAATTCAGTTCTTTTTTGCTGAGTATAAGAAAAACAGATATTGTGCTTTTCAGAATCAGTATACCCTGTTTTATGATTTATCCAAGGAGGAGTGTTAATTTCTTTTCAAAGTTTTGATACATCAAAATAATACACAGGAGCAAGGGAAAAGAGGTGGGACAGATTTAATTTCACTTAGACTCTCAGTGTGCTCAATGGCATTGGACCTGCAGACACTTAAAAACTCTTTGTGGGCAGGTAATTCCTTTTCAAAAGAGTCAAGTGGATTCATATGAGAAAGTTGGAAAGTTGTAAGAGATCTTTCATTTCCATTCCCTTAAAAGATAAGATAATTATACCTCATGTTTTAATTAGCATTGGTGATAATATATTTCCAGTATGTTTTACATGTTCTTTAATAATTATAAAATTGAGTACACAGTTTAATTTTAGCTTTTCTGTTGCATGCCCAGTTAAGTATGAAACTGGGAGGTTGAAAATTCACAGCTTTAAGCAGGTTTAATGAATTTTATCTTTGCCTCCATTGTACTAAGACTGATAACTAAGCTCCTTATCACAGTATTATTTTAATTTTTCAGTTATTTTCATGAAGACAATAGACAGTGCAATAAGTGGTATAACTGATAATGGCATGTGCAGGGAAAAACATGAATCCCAATTTTTAAATACCTTCATCTTGTGTTATTTAACAGTTTCCCTACTTTGCTTACACTCTCATTCTTTGGAGAAAGTATAGCTGTAGTATTGTTTGAAAGCATATTTAAGAGGGGGAAACAATATGGGTAAATTGGAAGACTGCTGTTAATTAAGTGAAACAAAGGAAATATAAAATTCTTCTGAGATCTAGTACTTAGGCCTAGACAGGATTTATGGTGAAGAAGAGGGTTAGTGTCTTTGACTTTCTAAACCTTCTACCATGAAGCTTATGGGGAAGCTGCTGTTTAAAAGAGATAAAATAGGAGCTGAAACCCTGTAATCAATAAACAACTGCCTTCTTGAGTTTCAGCCCACTCCTGCCGGACCACTTCTGTTTCACCAGGCAATAGCTATTGTAGCCACAGGCTGCTGGTCACTGGAGGGCACGGCTTTTCCCTGATTCTCACCCATTTCCTTGCTTCACTTGGCCCATGGAAACTGCCTACCCATGGATCTGCCATAGACAGCTGGAATCTTTAGATTAGTCCCAGGGTTGCACAGAGTTCTGAATGTTTCCCTGCACCAAATTTAATAACACATTGTTACTATGCTTATTCATACTATACTGATAATAGCCAAATTAGTCATATTGAGAACAGTATATGGAGGAGTGAACAGATACCTCAGTTCCCAAATCATATATTATTTATGATGTTTTTTGAAGTGGTAGTCCTCATGTAGTACTATATATTTATTATATTGTGTGTATTTCCCATTCTCAGTTCAACTTTACTTATAGAAAGGCATGTGAAAATAATTCGTGATATTTTATTAATAACAAGTTACCTAAATTATATTCCTGCTGTGTAAATTTAAGGTCAGTAACTTTGCCTTATAACTATATCATCAGTACCTATGGAATACCTGGCATACAGTAATTACTCAGTATATATTTGAGTAAGTGAAAGAAAAATATGGAAACAATTGAGTAATATGATATAGAAAGTATGAAAGTGATTGCTTTACTTCTGGAGAATATTTTAAAATTAAGAGTGTGGCCTTAAGAAGATGACCATAGATATAATATGAACCTCCGATGGAAGCCTTCTTTGAAATATGTAAGTTCTTGAAGAACCTTAGCCAACTGGATTCTTTTCTGCCTCAGTTTGCCAGTGCAGTGGTTTTTACCTTCAAAGAAACATTGTTACCTATGTTAACTTTAATCTAAACCCACAGCAGTAGAGGTCACAGCATAGAGCTTTTAAACTATAGATATGAGTGTAGAGTAGTAAGGTATTTCAGAATGACATTGTCTGCCTCACACAATCTCTAAGCCTTTCAGTTCAGTTCAGTTTAGTTCAGTCGCTCAGTCATGTCCAACTCTTTGTGACCCCAAAATCGCAGCACACTAGGCCTCCCTGTCCATCACAAACTCCCGGAGTCTACTCAAACTCATGCCCATCGAGTCGGTGATGCCATCCAGCCATTTCATCCTCTGTTGTCCCCTTCTCCTCCTGCCCTCAATCCCTCCCAGCATCAGGGTCTTTTCCAGTGAGTCAAGTCTTCGCATGAGGTGGCCAAAGTATTGGAGTTTCAGCTTCAGCATCAGTCCTTCCAATGAACACCCAGGACTGATCTCCTATAGGATGGACTGGTTGGATCTCCTTGCAGTTCAAGGGACTCTCAAGACTCTTCTCCAACACCATAGTTCAAAAGAATCAATTTTTCAGTGCTCAGCTTTCTTCACAGTCCAACTCTCACATCATATATGACCACTGGAAAAACCATAGCCTTAACTAGACGGACCTTTGTTGGCAAAGTAATGTCTCTGCGTTTTAATATGCTATCTAGGTTGGTCATAACTTTCCTTCCAAGGAGTTAAGCATCTTTTAATTTCATGGCTGTAATCACCATCTGCAGTGATATTGGAGCCCAGAAAAATAAAGTCTGACACTGTTTGCAATGTCTCCCCATCTATTTCCCATGAGGTAATGGGACCAGGTGCCATGATCTTAGTTTTCTGAATGTTGAGCTTTAAGCCAACTTTTTCACTCTCCTCTTTCACTTTCATCAAGAGGCTTTTTAGTTCCTCTTCACTTTCTGCCATAAGGGTGGTGTCATCTGCATATCTGAGCTTATCGATATTTCTCCCGGCAATCTTGATTCCAGCTTGTGCTTCTTCCAGCCCAGCGTTTCTCATGATGTACTCTGCATATAAGTTAAATAAGCAGGGTGACAATATACAGCCTTGACATACTCCTTTTCCTATGTGGAACCAGTCTGTTGTTCCATGTCCAGTTCTAACTGTTGCTTCCTGACCTGCATACAGGTTTCTCAAGAGGTGGGTCAGGTGGTCTGGTATTCCCATCTCTTTCAGAATTTTCCACAGTTTATTGTGATCCACACAGTCAAAGGCTTTGGCATAGTCAATAAAACAGAAATAGATGTTTTTCTGGAACTCTGTTGCTTTTTCGATGATCCAGCGGGTATTGGCAATTTGGTCTCTGGTTCCTCTGCCTTTTCTAAATCCAGCTTGAACATCTGGAAGTTCTCGGTTCACATATTGCTGAAGCCTGGCTTGGAGAATTTTGAGCATTACTTAACTAGCGTGTAAGATGAGTGCAATTGTGCGGTAGTTTCAGCATTCTTTGGGATTGCCTTTCTTAGGGATTGGAATGAAAACTGACCTTTTCCAGTCCTGTGGCCACTGCTGAGTTTTACAAATTTGCTGGCATATTGAGTGCAGCACTTTCACAGCATCGTCTTTCAGGACTTGAAATCGCTCAACTGGAATTCCATCATCTCCGCTAGCTAGCTTTGTTCGTAGTGATGCTTTCTAAGGCCCACTTGACTTCACATTCCAGGATGTCTGGCTCTAGGTGAGTGATCACACCATTGTGATTATCTGGGTCGTGAAGATCTTTTTTGCACAGTTCTTCTGTGTATTCTTGCCACCTCTTCTTAATATCTTCTGCTTCGGTTAGGTCCATACCATTTCTGTCCTTTATTGAGCCCATTTTTGCATGAAATTTTCCCTTGGTATCTCTAATTTTCTTGAAGACAACTCTAGTCTTTCCCATTCTGTTGTTTTCCTCTATTTCTTTGCATTGGCCGCTGAGGAAGGCTTTCTTATCTTTCCTGGCTTTTGGAACTCTGCATTCAAATGGGAGTATCTTTCCTTTTCTCCTTTGCTTTTCGCTTCTCTTCTTTTCACAGCTATTTGTAAGCCCTCCTCAGACAACCATTTTGCGTTTTTGCATTTCTTTTCCATGGGGATGGTCTTGATCCCTGTCTCCTGTAAAATGTCACGAACCTCCATCCACGTTCATCAGGCACTCTGTCTATCAGATCTAGTCCCTTAAATCTACTTCTCACTTCCACTGTATATTCATAAGGGATTTGATTTAGGTAATACTTGAATGGTCTAGCGGTTTTCCCCCCTTTCTTCAATTTAAGTCTGAATTTGGCAATAAGGAGTTCATGATCTGAACCACAGTCAGCTCCCAGTCTTGTTTTTGCTGACTGTATAGAGCTTCTCCATCTTTGGCTGCAAAGAAGATAATCAATCTGATTTTGGTGTTGACCACCTGGTGATGTCCATGTGTAGAGTCTTCTCTTGTGTTGTTGGAAGAGGGTGTTTGTATGACCAGTGCGTTCTCTTGGCAAAACTCTATTAGCCTTTGCCCTGCTTCATTCCGTACTCCAAGGCCAAATTTGCCTGTTACTCTGGGTGTTTCTTGACTTCCTACTTTTGCACTCCAGTCCCCTATAATGAACAGGACATCTTTTTTTGGGTGTTAGTTCTAAAAGGTCTTGTAGGTCTTCATAGAACTGTTCAACTGCAGCTTCTTCAGCGTTACTGGTTGGGGCATAGGCTTGGATTACTGTGATACTGAATGGTTTGCCTTGGAAACGAACAGAGATCATTCTGTCGTTTTTGAGATTGCATCCAAGTATTGCATTTTGGACTGTTTTGTTGCCCATGATGGCTACTCCATTTCTTCTAAGGGATTCCTGCCCACAGTAGTAGATATAATGGTCATCTGAGTTAAATTCACCCATTCCAGTCCATTTTAGTTCACTGATTCCTAGAATGTCAACATTCACTCTTGCCATCTCCTGTTTGACCACTTCCAATTTGCCTTGATTCATGGACCTAACATTCCAGATTCCTATGCAATATTGCTGTTAACAGCATCGGACCTTGCTTCTATCACCAGTCCCATCCACAACTGGGTGTTGTTTTTGCTTTGGCTCCATCCCTTCATTTTTTCTGGAGTTATTTCTCCACTGATCTCCAGTAGCATATTGGGCACCTACCGACCTGGGGAGCTCCTCTCTCAGTATCCTATCATTTTGCCTTTTCATACTGTTCATGGGGTTCTCAAGGCAAGAATACTGAAGTGGTTTGCCATTCCCTTCTCCAGTGGACCACATTCTGTCAGACCTCTCCACAATGACCTTTCCATCTTGGGTAGCCCCACATGGCATAGCTTAGTTTCATTGAGTTAGACAAGACTGTGGTCCTGTGATCAGATTGGCTAGTTTTCTGTGATTATGGTTTTAGTGTGTCTGCCCTCTGATGCCCTCTTGCAACACCTACCGTCTTACTTGGGTTTCTCTTACCTTGGACGTGGGGTATCTCTTCACAGATGCTTCTCAAAGTGCAGCTGCTGCTCCTTAACTTGGACGAGGGGTGTCTTCTCACGGCCGCCCCTCCTGACCTTGAACGTGGAGTAGCTCCTCTGGCCCTCCTGCGCCAGCGCAGCAGCGGCTTCTTGGAGGTGGGGTAGTTCCTCTCGGCCCCCGCCCCTGACCTCAGGCATGTGGTAGCTCTTCTTGGCCGCCGCCCCAGACCTCAGGCGTGGAGAAACTCCTCTCGGCCGCTGCCCCTTACCTCGGATGTAGGGAAGCTCCTCTCGCCGGCCGCTCCTGCGGTGTCGCAGCCATGAGTTCTCCGTCGCTACCCCGGACCTTGGGCAAGTAGGTCCTCAGGGCCACGCTTCTGTGCGGTCAGTTGCAGCCTTTAAGGCAGTGTTTATTTGTATTAAGGACCGCTAAGAGGAAAAAGCCTATTCATTCCAGGATCTGGGTACTTTTACGCATTAGCTGTAGATTTGAATACATATTCCCAAAGGTAGAAATAGTTTTGAAAACCTGAGAAAGTCTGTATATTTGACAGAATTCACAGTAAATTAATCTACTCTATCATAAAATCAGAAGAGAACTTGTGTCTGTGTCTAAAAGCCAGGTTTTTCTTTAGGCTTTAATAATAGTTGAGAACTTTAAGAAAGGATTAGAGAATTGTAAAAGAATTAAGTTAATCACTTTAGTAACTTGCCCAAGGGTCATTATAATAATCTTCCTAACCATTATAATTTTCCAAACCATGTAGTAGTGAGTACTTCAGCAGGACAGATGTTCAAGTTCTGTTATTCTTTGCTTTAATTTGGGGGCTTAACACAGTAACCTTGCACATAAAGTGAAAAGAAAGTGCTAGTCACTCTGTCTATCCGACTATTTGCGACCCCAGGGACTGTAGTCTGCCAGGCTGCTTTGTCCATAGGATTTCCCAGGCAAGAATACTGGAGTGGGTTGCCATTTCTTTCTCGAGGGCATCTTCCCAACTCACATAAAGTGAAAGTGAAAAGTGAAGTCGCTCAGTTGTGTCGGACTCTTTGCAACCCTATGGACTGCAGCCTAGCAGGCTGCTCTGTCCATGGGATTTTCCAGGCAAGAGTACTGGAGTGAGTTGTGAACACAGTAAATCAATGAATGAACGAATTCTCTTAAAAGAGACTATAAAATGAATTTTAACCAAAACCCAAGATAGTGCCAGTCTCATGATTAAGTTTACTGTGTCTTTAGAACAAAGAAAACTTAATTGAGGTTAAAAACAGGAGAAATTAGTAGTACTTTGTTTCCTTTATTTTCTTTTTATCCCTACAACATCTTTTTAGTTCTGTGTACCATTGAGTACTTTGATGTTGGCCTAAAGTATCTAGAGTGGGATTAATACAACATTATGAGTCATCCCAAGGAGAAAAACAAAGGATTAAAATGTTAGAAGCAGACTACGAAAAGGCTTTAAAAAGGGGGGCTTAGGTGGTGGAGGGATTGTGTGTGCCACTTTATATCTTGAGAAAACAGTGGGAATCCAATATCTCTATCTACTCTTTGGCTTCTTACCCTGATTAATAAAAGACAATGTATCTAGTTTTAACCCACTTGAGTTTAACCACTCTGAACAGAGATGACATCAGTTCAAGTAATTGCCATGGAAGGAGGCCTTCATACACAAAAATGAAAAGAGGAAATAAAGGGGAGAATTTTTCAAGCATAGTATATTAGAAACCTTAAGAAAACTGAAGAGTCTGTTACATAATAACAAAATGTGACACTGAGAGAAAAGACAACTATCTTAGAGGAAAACAAATAATTCTAGGAACAGGCAATTTTTTTGTAGGAATAGAGTCCTATATATCTATAAAAATGATGAACAGCCATGCTGAATATCTCTCATGTCAAGAAAAGATATTAAGTCATTTTTAAGAAGACAGATAAGAGTATAGTAACTCTTAAAATATTCCCATTGCATATAAAATGTATTCTCACTCAAGCACTAGACCCTTGCCTTGAAAGAATCATGCCCTGTCAAAATTTTGAGTTGTTAAAAAATGCTGAAATGTAGGTTAATCACTTAGGACAAGGTCATGAGTGAATATAAGTCTGCATTTCAATTAACTTTATTTATAATTTTGAGTTTTTCTAATTTCATGCCAGATCTGACTTAGTCATTTTTTTTTTTTTTTGCTTCAATCTAGCTGAAAATGTTTTTACTAGAAATAGAAGTGTCAGATCTATTGTGTTGTGTTGTTTCTAACTCCCTTGCATTCACATTTTTTGAGTATCTTAAACCTTTAACTTTCTTTGCTAGGAATCTTGATAAGCTACTCTTTCATGAGGTTTAGTTTGATTAAGACCAATGATTCAGTCTGTCTACTGACTTACGTGGGAGCAAGGAAACTCAGTATGTTGTGGTTTGCTGCTAGGGAACAGTTAGTAGGGATATGCCACTGGTATTCCTCTGTGTTCTGAAACTTCCTCTCATCTCTCAGGTAGCCCTACACGAAAATAGGAATCTTGACCACCAGATACATGGTATTCTGTTGGGAAGTGTGCATTAGTGTTTTCCAGAGGAATAGAACTAATATAGTGTGTGGGTGTGTACATAGAGAGACAGATGTATTTTAAGGAATTGGCTTACATGATCGTAGGGGTTGGCAGGCCTAAAATCTGCAAGATGTTGTATCTTGAGTCTAAAAGTAGTCTGAAGGAGGCAAAAATCCCTCTTCCTCCAGTGATCTGTCTTTTTCTGGTAATGTTACTGATCAATTGACCAAGACAGGAAGATTATCTGGGTGGGTCTACTCTAATTGCATGAGCCCTTAAAAACAAATAATTTTTTCCAAATGCAACAGAAGAGAAGGGGTACAGAGGGTCTCAGGAACATTGGAAGCATAAGAAGAATAAATGTGCTATTGTTGGCATTGAAAATGGGGTGGCCCATGAGCCATGGTGTACAGGTAGCCTCTAGAGGCTGAGCGGTCAGCAAAAAAACAGTCCTGCATCCACATGGAACTGGTTTCTGCCAACAACCTAAAAAAGACTAGAAGTGGATTCTCCCCTCACAAAACTCTTAAATAAAAGCCTAGTTCTGCTGAAACCTTTTTTTCCCCCCATTCTTTTAATTTATTTATTTATTTTACTTTACAACATTGTATTGGTTTTGCCATACATTGACTTGAATCCTCCATGGGTGTACATGTGTTCCCCATCCTGAACCCCCCTCCCACCTCCCTCCCCATCCCATCCCTCTGGGTCATCCCAGTGCACCAGCCTTGAGCATCCTGTCTCATGCATTGAACCTGGACTGGCGATTCGTTTCACGTATGATAATTTACATGTTTCAATGCCATTCTCCCAATGCCATTCTCCCATATCATCCCACCCTCGCACTCTCCCACAGAGTCCAAAAGACTGTTCTATACATCTGTGTCTCTTTTTTTTTTTGGGGGGGGGGCGGGCGCCCGCCGCCGCCGCCATGCTGCCCGGCCAGCGCGCGCACAGCGGGCGGGGGCGGGGCCCCATCTGTGTCTCTTTTGCTGTCTCACATACAGGGTTATCGTTACTGTCTTTCTAAATTCCATATATATGCGTTAGTATATTGTATTGGTGTTTTTCTTTCTGGCTTACTTCACTCTGTATAACAGGCTCCAGTTTCATCCACCTCATCAGAACTGATTCAAATGTATTCTTTTTAATGGCTGAGTAATACTCCATTGTGTATATGTACCACAGCTTTCTTGATTTCAGCTTTATCACACCCAGAGCAGAGTACCAGCCAAGCGTGCCTGAACTTCTACAAAATTAGGTTGTATTTTTAAATTAACTTTGTGGTAGTCTATTACATAATAATAAAAACTAATACATATGATTAGCTTGTTTTTAGAATGCAGACCTACATTTATAGTAAATATTTCCATAGCATGTTTATTTTATGCATGGACAACTGTTAAGTTGTATCCAAACTGGTACTTCCTTCTGTGGGAGACACAGTGAGCATAACAGGTCAGATTTTAATTCCATCTGAAATCACTTAACTAGCAAATGACCTTCAGTATGTATTTAACCTCTCTAAGCCTCATTCCCTCATCTGTAAAATAAGAGTAATGGTACCTACTCATAAGAATTTTACGTTGCTGATATACTGGCCATTGTTATGACAGTGATCACCATGATGCAACACAAAAAATGTTCTCAATAAAAGCAGCAATCTGGGCATTCATGTGAAGCCATGGCTAAGATCTTTTCACTTACTTCTTCATAAGCCTGCTGTGATCTCTATGTGGATTTTCTGGGTTATCCTTTCAGTTTTTTTCATATGTTTTGCTTAAAAACTAGATATCCACGCCTTTCTTATGAATTCCTTATCGCCAGTCTCAAAATTTTGTTTTCCTGACAAATTCTGTAAAATGAGTAAGACATAATTTAAAAACGGGTTTGTCAACAAAATAAATTTGGACATTAAAGTTCAGTTTTTTAATTAGAGAGCTATTATATGGTTACATGGCTGTAGGTCTTCAAAGAAGAGACTATATTTTCATTTGACCTATCAACAAAGAAGCATCTTCTAAGACTATTTTGTGAAATGCACTTTGGGAAGAACTGTCCTTCAGATATAAATCATTAACTCCCTGAGCTAACACTTATCTTTATTAAAGCCTGACTTCATCTACATAGTGCAGATTGTTTAGCCTATAAAAAACCTTGACTCACACACTTAATCTCCTTCTAGTACATTTTTTTGTTCTTTACTACCAAAAGGTGAAGCAGAAGCTATTGTCTAGCTTTACATATTGCCATCAAAATCAGTAATGTTTAAGAATCATTTCAAGCATTTATGATACATATAGGAATGAAATAGACTGTATCAAATGCTGACAGAATGTGGTCCACTGGAGAAGGGAATGGCAAACCACTTCAGTATTCTTGCCTTGAGAACCCCATGAACAGTATGAAAAGGCAAAATGATAGGATACTGAGAGAGGAGCTCCCCAGGTCGGTAGGTGCCCAATATGCTACTGGAGATCAGTGGAGAAATAACTCCAGAAGAAATGAAGGGATGGAGCCAAAGCAAAAACAACACCCAGTGTGGATGGGACTGGTGATAGAAGCAAGGTCCGATGCTGTTAAAGAGCAATATTGCATAGGAATCTGGAATGTTAGGTCCATGAATCAAGGCAAATTGGAAGTGGTCAAACAGGAGATGGCAAGAGTGAATGTTGACATTCTAGGAATCAGTGAACTAAAATGGACTGGAATGGGTGAATTTAACTCAGATGACCATTATATCTACTACTGTGGGCAGGAATCCCTTAGAAGAAATGGAGTAGCCATCATGGGCAACAAAACAGTCCAAAATGCAGTACCTGGATGCAATCTCAAAAACGACAGAATGATCTCTGTTCGTTTCCAAGGCAAACCATTCAGTATCACAGTAATCCAAGCCTATGCCCCAACCAGTAATGCTGAAGAAGCTGCAGTTGAACAGTTCTATGAAGACCTACAAGACCTTTTAGAACTAACACCCAAAAAAGATGTCCTGTTCATTATAGGGGACTGGAGTGCAAAAGTAGGAAGTCAAGAAACACCCAGAGTAACAGGCAAATTTGGCCTTGGAGTACGGAATGAAGCAGGGCAAAGGCTAATAGAGTTTTGCCAAGAGAACGCACTGGTCATACAAACACCCTCTTCCAACAACACAAGAGAAGACTCTACACATGGACATCACCAGGTGGTCAACACCAAAATCAGATTGATTATCTTCTTTGCAGCCAAAGATGGAGAAGCTCTATACAGTCAGCAAAAACAAGACTGGGAGCTGACTGTGGTTCAGATCATGAACTCCTTATTGCCAAATTCAGACTTAAGTTGAAGAAAGTGGGGAAAACCACTAGACCATTCAGGTATTACCTAAATCAAATCCCTTATGAATATACAGTGGAAGTGAGAAATAGATTTAAGGGACTAGATCTGATAGACAGAGTGCCTGATGAACGTGGATGGAGGTTCGTGACATTTTACAGGAGACAGGGATCAAGACCATCCCCATGGAAAAGAAATGCAAAAACGCAAAATGGTTGTCTGAGGAGGGCTTACAAATAGCTGTGAAAAGAAGAGAAGCGAAAAGCAAAGGAGAAAAGGAAAGATATTCCCATTTGAATGCAGAGTTCCAAAGAATAGCCAGGAGAGACAAGAAAGCCTTCCTCAGCGACCAATGCAAAGAAATAGAGGAAAACAACAGAATGGGAAAGACTAGAGTTGTCTTCAAGAAAATTAGAGATATCAAGGGAGCATTTCATGCAAAGATGGGTTCGATAAAGGACAGAAATGGTATGGACCTAACAGAAGCAGAAAATATTAAGAAGAGGTGGCAAGAATACACAGAAGAACTGTGCAAAAAAGATCTTCACAACCCAGATAATCACAATGGTGTGATCACTCACCTAGAGCCAGACATCCTGGAATGTGAAGTCAGGTGGGCTTTAGAAAGCATCACTACAAACAAAGCTAGTGGAGATGATGGAATTCCAGTTGAGCGATTTCAAGTCCTGAAAGACGATGCTGTGAAAGTGCTGCACTCAATATGCCAGCAAATTTGTAAAACTCAGCAGTGGCCACAGGACTGGAAAAGGTCAGTTTTCATTCCAATCCCTAAGAAAGGCAATCCCAAAGAATGCTGAAACTACCGCACAATTGCACTCATCTTACACGCTAGTTAAGTAATGCTCAAAATTCTCCAAGCCAGGCTTCAGCAATATGTGAACTGTGAGCTTCCAGATGTTCAAGCTGGTTTTAGAAATGGCAGAGGAACCAGAGATAAAATTGCCAACATCCGCTGGATCATTGAAAAAGCAAGAGAGTTCCAGAAAAACATCTATTTCTGTTTTATTGACTATGCCACAGCCTTTGACCGTGTGGATCACAATAAACTATGGAAAATTCTGGAAGAGATGGGAATACCAGACCACCTGACCCACCTCTTGAGAAACCTGTATGCAGGTCAGGAAGCAACAGTTAGAACTGGACATGGAACAACAGACTGGTTCCACATAGGAAAAGGAGTACGTCAAGGCTGTATATCATCACCCTGCTTATTCAACTTATATGCAGAGTGCATCATGAGAAACGCTGGGCTGGAAGAAGCACAAGCTGGAATCAAGATTGCCGGGAGAAATATCAATAAGCTCAGATATGCAGATGACACCACCCTTATGGCATAAAATGAAGAGGAACCAAAAGCCTCTTAATGAAAGTGAAAGAGGACAGTGAAAAAGTTGGCTTAAAGCTCAACATTCAGAAAACTAAGATCATGGCATTTGGTCCCATCACTTCATGGGAAACAGATGGGAAAACAGTGGAAGCAGTGTCATACTTTATTTTTGGGGGCTCCAAAATCACTGCAGATGGTGATTACAGCCATGAAATTAAAAGATGCTTACTCCTTGGAAGGAAAGTTATGACCAACCTAGATAGCATATTAAAAAGCAGAGACATTATTTTTGCTAACAAAGGTCTGTGTAGTTAAGGCTATGGTTTTTCCAGTGGTCATGTATGGATGTGAGAGTTGGACTGTGAAGAAAGCTGAGCACCGAAAAATTGGTTCTTTTGAACTGTGGTGTTGGAGAAGACTCTTGAGAGTCCCTTGAACTGCAAGGAGATCCAACCAGTCCATCCTAAAGGAGATCAGTCCTGGGTGTTCATTGGAAGGACTAATGCTGAAGCTGAAACTCCAATACTTTGGCCACCTCATGCGAAGACTTGACTCACTGGAAAAGACCCTGATGCTGGGAGGGATTGAGGGCAGGAGGAGAAGGGGACGACAGAGGATGAGATGGCTGGATGGCATCACGGGCTCGATGAACATGAGTTTGAGTAAACTCCGGGAATTGGTGATGTATAGGGAGGCCTGGCGTGCTGCGATTCATGGGGTCACAGAGTCAGACATGACTGAATGACTGAACTGAACTGATATGAAATGCTAAGAGCAAGTTGCTAAATGCCAGACTTCCGTGGTAACTTAGATTGTAAAGAATCTGCCTGCAATGTGGAAGACCCAGGTTCAGTCCTTGGTTTGGCTATTATCTAAATATGAATAATGATAATAAACCACACCATCAATCAGAATCAGAAGTTTTCTGTTCAGCTGTTTTTTCTGCTATTCCTTGAAGAAATGATTATGACAGAAAGATGGGTGGAACTAAATTATTAATGTGATCCAGGGTTTCTAGTAATAAATTTTACCCACTTATTTGTTATCTATCACCCCTAAAAGTTGGATTGTAAAAACATTTCTCATATATATGACTGTCATGAATTCAGAGTGACAGTGCTATTTTACATACTGATTCTCAATAGTGCGTTTTCTTCTTTTGTTTCTCCTGAAGAAGATACTATATGGAAATCTAATTTCCCATTCCTCTATATCAAACCAGTAGGGTAATAAGTAAGGCCTGGATTATTGATTTCAACATTTTAGCCACAGAATATTTTCTTCAGAGGAAACATTTTGTGGTATAGGCCAAGGGTATAGAAGTTGTAACCACCCAATATCTCCCATGTCTACCTTTGTTGACCCTTGAGTGGACTCTGGAAAATACCTAAGGCTTTGAACAGAGAGCACTTTGAAAACCTGCTTTAAACTGTATACTTGGGTAAATATTGCCAGGTTTTCTTATGTAACAAGGAAAACATTTTACTTAGAGTTTATAGCTCCCTCTTAAAATGTCTTGAGGCATTCAAGATTCTGTTGTTGACACTGGCAGCATGCCAGATAGAAAATTTTGTAGGAAATAAAATCCTGTATTTCCTTATTAAGCTCCTTAACCAACAAGATGGGAGTTGAGGGGGAGGGAATAAAGAAATATGATCTTTTACTATAACTGTTTTGTAAAAGAGAACAAAGGCAATATTGAGTAAAACCCAACATAGGAAATTTAAATAGAAAGTTATCATTTGAACAGCCTAGGCAGACAGGAGTAAAGAAATACAGTCTTTTACTAAAACTGGTTTAGAAAAGAGAACAAAGGCAGTATGGAGTAAAAATCAACATAGGAAAGAAATTTAAATAGAAAGTTATCATATGAATAGCCTATACATTTTTACATGCAAGATTTTTACTTAACACTTTTGAGAAACTGTAAGTGAAGTTGAAGACTGAATTCTTAAATTTTAAAAATGTTTCCAAATAATACAGTTTTAAGGTTCTCTGCATAAATCTATCTAAAGCAAAGTGAAAATTTACTGAGGAATGTAAATGAACATTTGAAAGAGGCGATAAAATGTAGAGGAACCATAACAAACTTTGTAGCCAAACTTTGTCTTTTAATCAGTATGTTTTATCACTTCACAGAATGTAAATGAAGAGGGTTCCTATATATTGAAATTAGGAACCAGTCTAACTGTATTTCAATTAGCTGTCCTGTAGAAAACCAGTTGTTTCCTGACTCATCAGACTGTTGATCTGTTCTATAGATTTTCCTGGTCAGATAAAACTACTATCTTCTAAATATTTACCTTACCAACATTAGTAAATTCAGCCATTTCTTTCTGTTTTGTTTCTCATAAGGTATAATGACTTTGTTTTTCCTCAGTCTCTTTGGAATCACATTTGGCGTGTCTAGAAAAGGCTTGCTTCCTACAGCCTAGTGTACATTTAGAAAAATGTGTTCAAATGCCTCAGAGTAGTCTCCAGAGAACACTAACACATTCCAGCAGTGCTGCCGTAGACCACAGAATTGATTACAACTGTTTAATGAAGTTACAGAGCCTACATCACATTTCTTTTCAACATTCTTAATGGTGGCAAAATGCATATTGTGGTTGAGTTTGATGTATATTTTCAGAGAGATGTTTCCGTAGAAAGTGATATAGCTGTAATAAGTCCTAGGTTGCAATGGAAAGAGAGAGAAAGCATGAAAAGTATAACCTGAGAAAGGCTATCTGAGAGTCATAGGTGTCTTGGAAGGAAATTTAAAGAGCACATCCTAACAAAGAATGCTAAATATTAACTCAGAGAGTAGTTCACAGATGCTATTTATTAATCTAGCCCATATCCTGACTGTGTATATAAATACTAAGTACTCTAAACTGAAATGAAAGATAGTTATACTTTAATAGTATAGTTCAGGGGTATAGAACTGTCACGTGAGTGTATTCTCCTCGGTTCTGTCTCGTCTCAACAAAAATTTGAAGCCACAGATGTTAGAGCCCTCTGTGTGTCATAGCTCTCAGGCCTCAGACAGACTGTGTTATAGCTCTTAAACAGATCAGTGTTACAGTTCCATGTTAGAGCTCAATTTTATTTAGAAAATAGCAGGAAAATCAGAGAAGGCAATATCACCCCACTCCAGTACTCTTGCCTGGAAAATCCCATGGCCGGAGGAGCCTGGTAGGCTGCAGACCATGGGGTCGCAAAGAGTCAGACACGACTGAGCGACTTCACTTTCACTTTTCCCTTTCATGCATTGGAGAAGGAAATGGAAACCCACTCCAGTGTTCTTGCCTGGAGAATCCCAGGGATGGCGGAGCCTGGTGGGCTGCTGTCTTTGGGTTCGCACAGAGTTGGACACGACTGAAGCGACTTAGCAGCAGCAGGAAAATACATCCTCGAGGTGCAAGGGCATACCGACCCAAAAACACGAAGAGAAGAAAGGAGGGCGCCCCGGCCCTTTGGCTTCTCTTTTTATATGTTTTTTCCTCCCCCTAGGCCTGCCCTATGTAAATTGGGCTAGCCAGGAGTGCTGTTTGTTCTACCTGAGGTCCTCACTCCGGTCCTTGGACCTTCCTTTGTTCTATTTTCTCGGGCTTTTCCCTTCGTTGTCTTTTCGCCACCGCCACTCTGGACTCCTGTTTCCTATTCTGACTACCTAACAGAACCATGTCAATTTTAATCATCAATGTCCAGAAATGTCTTGTAGACAACTAAGGCAGTTTTCTGGAAAGAAAGAGGAGACAGAAAAGTATCTCCTTGATACCCTTTCTGTTCCCATGAAGACCAACTGTGCTTCTTGAAATTGAATTCCATGAGGTATCTTTTTCATATTTAAGATAAATTTGCATTTTACTTAAGCTAGTTTAAGTGGTTTCTGTTCCTTGCCACTAAACTGTACCAGACCAAGACAGTGATTCTATATAAACTTGTCTTCATCATCACTGCCTATACGTGGAAACTCAGATAATCCAAGCAGAGTCTGTGAACCACCCTAAATAATAGCAAAGTGTGACTTGTGTATCATATATGTATTGTTTTTTAGGGGGAAATGGCCATAAATTTCATCAGATACTCAAAGAAGTATATTACCCAAAAAATTAAGAACTACTGGTAGAGAGTCTCAAGCAGAGGTATCCTAAGTGACAAGAGTCTCTTTCCATTCTACCTCCAGTGAAAGACTTTGGTTCATTAGAATTGTTATCTGACAGAGTGCCATAACTAAGCCAGTTTTTATTCTATGTATGACACATAGAAAAAAGTGCCCCTTAGAGCTTTGCTGCTGTTAGATGTCCATTAACAATCTGACAGAATAGATTTTCATGAAATTTGGACCTCAGGTAAATTCACTAGGTAGTAATTTTTTTAAGTCTTATGTTTATTTGATTATTTTCAGCAAGATATTAATATAGACGTTTCAAATAAGTAAGAGGGTAATATTTTATTCTATCAAGAACTGATCTAGGATATTAGAATGACCTTTCATTTTACAGATGAGGAAACAGACACAAAATGGGTAAGTAAAATTTCTAAGGTCACTTGGTAGTAAAGTACCAGTAAAGATAGAGTTCTATTGATTATCTCTCTCCAGAGCCTTTTTTTTCTTTTTTAACTGTACCAAACTTTTGGTAATTATTCCTTCTTTACTCCTTATCCTTATGTATAGTATGTAGTTAACTCATTTAATCTTTATACACTGTGAAGGTGGTGCTGTTTTATCAATTTATAGAGATTTTTTTCTGCTTCTTTAAAAAATTCTAAGATTTTTAACACACCTTCTCAATAACAGAGAGCAAGCATTCACAGTAGAATATTTGAACAACGTAGTTAACAACCTAACAGCTCTATGTAGAATAGTGTACCCCAAAACTACAAAATAATTCATTTCAACTATGCTATACAGTTAACATATACCAAAAATGTTATTTAAAAATTATAGTAAATATTTAAAATGTTATTAATTTATAAAAATTTATAAGGCAAATGTCAGTAAGACTCAAAGGGTTGAATTATACAGACAATGCTATTAAGCAAGAAATTGGTACCAAGTGGGAATTAGAACCCAAAGGTTTAGAAATTAGTAAATAACCTTCTCCAAAAAACTCATGAGCTGAAAAATTATAATAAAAATTAGAAAATATTTTCAACTAAATAATATTTTTTGTGAAGAATTTCTTGTCAAAAAATGTCACAAAAATGCTTTTTATTAAAACTTTTGGGTATAGCTATAGCATCACTGAAAGGAAAATTTATAGCTTAAATGCATATAGTATAAAAAAAACCTGAAAACTAATGAATTAAGAGTCTATCTCAAGAAGTTAAAGATGGGCTTCCCTGGTGGCTCAGTGGTAAAGAATCCTCCTGCCAGTGCAGAAAACACAGGTCTGATCCCTGGTCTGGGAAGATCCCACATGCCACAGAGTAACTAAGCTCATGAGCCACGACTATTGAGCCTGTGCTCTATACCCCAAGAGCTGCAACTACTGAAGCCCACACAACCTAGAGTCCATGCTCTGCCGCAAGAGAAGCCACCACAGTGAGAATCCTGCACACTGCAACTAGAGAGGATCCCTTGCTCACTGCAACTAGAGAAAAGCCTGCAAAGCAGTGAAGACCCAGCACAGCCAAAAGTGAATAGATAAAATTATTTTTAAAGAGTTAAAAACAAAAGTCAAAGATAACTCAGAAAATAAGCTCCTTCCTTTTCAAAAACTGAAAAAAGTAAACAGCAGGAAGGTAGAAAAAGTCAACAAATATAAAAACTGGAATTCCCATTAAAATGGGAAATCTCAGGGTGAGGTACATCCCAAAAAAACAAAAATCACAAATAACCGGTTTCAGTATTCAGTTCAGTTTAGTCACTCAGTCGTGTCTGACTCTTTGTGACCCCATGAATCACAGCACGCCAGGCCTCCCTGTTCATCACCAACTCCCGGAGTTTACTCAAACTTAAGTTCATCAAGTCGGTGATGCCATCCAGCCATCTCATCCTCTGTCATCCCCTTCTCCTCCTGCCCCCAATCCCTCCCAGCATCAGGGTCTTTTCCAGTGAGTGAACTCTTCGCATGAGGTGGCCAAAGTATTGGAGTTTCAGCTTCAGCATTAGTCCTTCCAATGAACACCCAGGACTGATCTCCTTTAGGATGGACTGGTTGGATCTCCTTGCAGTTCAAGGGACTCTCAAGAGTCTTCTCCAACACCACAGTTCAAAAGCATCAATTCTTTGGCGCTCGATATTGAAAAGAGTGAATATAGCAATACATACTGAAGACTTTTAAAAGATAGTAGAAGGATACTGAATAACTTTGTGGATGTTAATAATATTAAAGAAATTAAATTAGTGGTTAAAAATCTTTTCATAAATAAGACTAGGCCTAAATGGCTTTGCCAGCAAGTTCTAATAAGCATTAAAGGGAAAATGAAGTCTATTCTTACACATACTCTTAAAAATAGATGAAAAGAATTCTCCTCCACTCACCTTAAAGAGTCTAGCATAACCTTGACATGAAAACTGTGGACAGTACAAGAGTGGAAAATTATAGTCTGGTCTCACTTATGAACATAGATGCAAATATATATGTGTGTGTGTGTGTGTGTGTGTGTGTGTGAGTACACACTGTTTATCTTCATTATTCAAAAATTCCCTATCTGCAAATTCACCTAATCAATAAAATTTAATTCCAAGATCAGTACCCTTGGCATTTTCAGCCTCATTTGTGGACATGGTCAGTGTGGCAAAAAAGTTTTAAGTCATCTGACATACACCTTCCTAGCTGAAGTTGAGCAAGGGAAGCTCTTCCTTATTGTTCAGTTCTCAAGTATAAAAATGTCCCTTTTTCAGTCTATTTAGAGTACATTTTTTGTGCTTTTTATTGATTTCACTTTTTAAATGACCCCTGAGCATAATGTTTAAATTCTATCAAGTGTATCTAAAAACAAGAAGGCTGTATTACGCCTTACAGAGGGAGTACTATATTAAATATGCCTCTCTTAGGCATGAGTTATAATGGTGTTGGTTATGAGTTCAGTGTTGGTGCATTGTAATATGTATTAAATAAGGTACTTTTAAACAGAAATACACATAAATCCAAGTTATATGTTGATCTGATAATTAAAGTATTGTAATCAGAGGCCTAATTTTCTGTTTCCCTTAAGAGCATGGTTCAGTGATTGTGATGACTTTATAGACCAAAACCACCACAGACAGAACCAGCTATATATACATATATAAAACAAATCCTTTAATTTATAACAAGAACAATTTATCAAAACCAAGTCAGATTATCCCCAATAATGGCAGGCTTGATTTGACACTACAGAATTGAGTGTACTGTACCACATAAACAAGCTAAAGTCCTATCTCAGCAGCTGAGTAAAGTGCATTTCATAAAATCCAACATGGATTTCTGTGAAAATGTTTTTTTTACAAAAGGAACTAGCAAAGTATAAGAGGAGCTTCTTTAGCTTTATCAAGGTTTCTATATAAAACCTGCAGCAGTCATTGTGTTTAATAGTGAATTATATATTAATGGTGAACATTATACTTAATGTCTCTTCTGAGACTGAAAACAAAATAGTAACTGCTTGTACTAGTCCTGTTTAGTACTGTATTAGAAGCCTGAAGTTTGAGCAAACTCTGGGAGATAGTGAAGGACAGGAAAGCCTGGTGTGCTGTAGTCCATGGGGTCGCAAAGAGTCAGACATGACTTAGCAGCTGAACACCAACAGAAGTCCTGGGAAAAGTAGTGAGGCAAATAGTAGATGGATGGGTGGGTGGGTGGATGGATAGAAAAGAAAAGAAGTAATAAATGTTGTTTTTCACAGATTTCATATAACTATGTACCTAGATTAGAATACTCAAAATAATATACAGATTAGCAGTTGAGATAACAGAAACTTAGTCAGGCTGCTGGATACAAATCATTATACAAAATGAGTTGCATTTCTGTAACCAACAATGAAAAATTAAATTTTAAAAAAATAAAAGGGTTTATCCATGGAGGGGGGGGATGCAGTAATAGCATCAAAAAATGGTGCTAACAAGAAATTTATTGAGCTAACAAGAAATATAAACCCAATAAAGTATACGTGGGACCTTTAAGAGAAATTGTTAAAGCTATTTGGAGACAATGAAAGAAACCTAAGTAGATGGAGAACAATAGCATGTCCATGCATTAGAAGACTTGATATTGTAAAGATGTTAATTCTTCCCAAATGATCAGTGCCATTCTCATCAAAATCACAATGGGATGTGTTGTGTAAAAGGTACTACCACACAGCAATGAATCTGAATTAAATTATACAAACACAGATGACCTTCACAAATTTATATTAGGTGAAAGAAGAAAGTCCCAAAAGCAAATTTGTAGTGTGAAACTGTATCATGGTGGGAAGACTATAAAAGGAAATCAAGGGAATGTTTATCACTAAAATCAGGACAGTGGCTGTCTTTACAGAATGGGTAGGGGATGTCGTCAGGGAGGATTGTGTTTCTAGGATGCAGCGTGTTATTTCTTGCCCTGGGTAGTATTTATTTGGATGTTCTGTTCCCTGTGTGATTAGTGTTTAATCTGTAAATATATGTTTGATGTAAAAAAAAAAAAAATTGCAGAGCTAAACCAAAGAAATTTGAAAAGGATTAAGTGTATTACTGAGAGCAACAACTTCAGATATGCAGATGCTAATAGCAGGAAGTGAAGAGCAACTAAAGAGCCTCTAGATGAGGGTGAAAGAGGAGAGGGGAAAAGCTGGCTTAAAACTCAACATTCAGAAAACTTAAGAATATGACATCTGGTCTCATCACTTCATGGCAAAAAGAAGGAGAAAAAATAGAAGCAGTGATGGTTTTTTTTTTCCTTTGGCTCCACAATCACAGCAAACAATGACTGTAGCCATGAAATTAAAAGACTCTTGCTCTTTGGAAGGAAAGCTTTGACAAACCTAGACAGCATATTAAAAAGCAAAGACATCACTTTGCCAACAAAGATCTGTACAGTCAAAGCTATGGTTTTTCCAATAGTCAGGTACAGATTTGAGAGTTGGACCATAAAGAAGGCTGAGCACTGAAGAATTGATGCTTTCAAATTGTGGTGTTGGAGAAGACTCTTGAGAGTCCCTTGGACTGCAAGGAGATCCAACCAGTCAGTGCTAAAGGAAATCAACCCTGAATATTCATTGGAAAGACTGATGCTGAAGCTGAAGCTCCAATACTTGGGCCACCTGATGCGAAGAGACAACTCACTGGAAAAGACCCTGATGCTGGGAAAGATTGAAAGCGAAAGGAGAAAAGGACAGCAAAGGATGAGATGGTTATATAGCATCACCAACTCAATGGACATGAATTTGAGCAAACTCCCAAGAGATAGTGAAGGACAGGGAAGCCTGGCATGTTGCAGTCCATGGGGTTGCAAAGAGTCAGACATGACTTAACAACTGAACAAGAATGTTATTAAGTTATTCCATTATATTAAATTATATTAAAAAGTGTCTCTTTGCAGCTTCATGTACTGCAGCCCGCCAGGCTACTCTGTCCATGGAATTTTGGACAAGGCAAGAATTCTGGAATGGGTTGCCATTTCCTTCTGGGGATCTTCCCAACCTAGGAATTGAACCCATGACTCCTGTGTCAGCAGGCAGGTCCTTTACCACTAGCACCATCCACTATCTGGGAAGAGCCACTGGGTGGGCAAGAGACAAACTGGAGAACAATTATACCAAAGAAGTTCTCTCATTGCTGCGAAAGTTCTAGGCTCCACAACAGACTTCCCAACCTGGGGATTTGGCACAGAGACAGAATCCCCAAGGAATTTGACTTTGAAGGCCAGTGGGATTTGATTACAGAATTTACACAGGACTAGGGAAACAGAGACTCTTGGAGGGCACAAACAAAACCTTGTGTGCACCAGGACCCAGGAGAAAGGAGCAGTGACCCCACAAGAGACTGATCCAGACTTGCCTGAAAGTGTCCAGGAGTCTCTGGCAGAGACGTGGGTTGATTGTGGTCTATCGCAGTGTCATGGGCACTGACCACAACTGGGAGCCACCAGGGAAACCCCTCTCGTGGCTCAGCTGGTAAAGAAACCGCCTGCAGTGCATGAGACCTGGATTCGATCCCTGGGTTGGGAAGATCCCCTGGAGAAGGGAAGGTCTACCCACTCCAGTATTCTGGCCTGGAGAATTCTATGGATTGTATAGTCCATGGGGTAGCAAAGAATCTGACATGACCGAGTGACTTTCACTTTCACATTTAATGTTGAATCACTTAAATGATTCAGAATACTCTATTCAGGTAGAAAGTTTATAAGAAACACCTTTTAAAAGACTATTAGAAACTTTTTTCTACCCAGTTTACTAGGATCTATCAGAATAGTGTGAGGCAAATTCTGCTTTTACTATGTTTAAGAAGGTCATTAGTGGACAAACCACATAGGATTTTATAATATAACAGGATATTGATAGCTAACAATATCTACCACTTTTTGGAGCATTTACCATGTACCACATACGAGGTCAAACATTATAAATGCATTATCTCATTTAATCCTGGAAACAACTCTTTAAGTGTGACTGTCATTGTTGTCTCCATATCACACAGGTAAAGGACTGTGTGAATCAAGTTTTTATTTTAAGTCTCTCTGATTCCAGAACTCCTGTTCTTTTTTAACCATAGCCCCAAGTAAGAATCGGAATGGCAATCTAGTGATGTATTTAGCATTACATATTGTTACAGGTTCTCATTTAGTCTAACTGGTTATGATTTGAGTATTCATATTTGTTAATTCAGCAGTAAATGTCAACTGTATGCCAGGCATTTCCATGGTTTCTATCCACTCAGTCTTTTGCTCCATTTGACAGCTTGCAGCCTATACCACAGAAGTTCACTTGTCGCCTTCTTCCTTGGAGCTAGTGTATTGTGATAGTTCAAGTATCACTAAATTTAATTCAGCTTTACAGATGATTGTTACACATGTCACTTGGACTACACAATAATCGACACAAGAGAATTATCTGTTGAGCCCGAGGAGCAGCTCTTTTTGCTGAGAGTGCTAATTCTTTTATTTCTTCATACCCTCATAACCCCCTCTTTAGATGAGTTTTTAAATAAACTTTTATTGACAAAAATATTTTAATTTGTTCATATTGTTTTTACAGTACTATAACCTGCCATGTCCTATACCGGACTGATCCAGTATACAGTTTATTTATGATCAGATGGTGATTATGGTCATTTCTATAAAATGTTAGGACATCAGGCTCTTGGTTAAAAACATACCCCTATTTATTGCATTCCTTTATGAAAAAAAAAACTCTATATTATTTTGACTTACAGTGCCTTTTCTAGAAGCTTAACTTAGTATAGTTTAACACCTCTCTAATGGATCCTATGGCAGTATACTAGCCAAGGTATAAGGAACAGAAGCTGGGCAGATTTTTTTGTGCCCTACAGACTTTAAAGAACCCAAGATTCCGTTTATTTACTCAGTTATTTCATTATATTTCTTTCCTTTAAGTTTCCAGTATCTACTCATAATTTTTTAGAAACATTTTCTAAATATCAGTGAAAATGCTTATGTCTGAAGTTGGTTTTTATTATTGCCCTACCATCTGAAAACTAGAACTCTGGGCTTCAGACCAACAAAATTCTACTGTTTTCCTTCATCCTTATTTGCTGCTATGTAGATCCATATTGAGGTTCCCTTGTGGCTCAGCTGGCAAAGAACCCACCTGCATTGTGGGAGACCTGGGTTCGATTCCTGGGTTGGGAAGATCCCCTGGAGAAGGGAAAAGCTATCCACTCCAGTATTCTGGCCTAGAGAATTCCATGGACTGCCCATGGGGTCACAAAGAGTTGGACACGACTGAGCGACTTTAACTTCACTTCACTTCTTCAGACCCATATTAGCTGCATTTGACTAATGATCATGTATAGTTTGGTTACCTTCTTTTTTCCTACTACTTTTGTAAATGAGGCATGCTCCCACACAAAGTAAAATTTTTTCATTACTTAAAAAATACTATTCTATAACAACTTTTCTCTTGGTCCTTAAGTCATTGACATCATTATATTGGCAACTGAGAATTAATTTGTGAATGAATTCTTTCATCTATAGTTTTCAAAATGCAATCTAGGAATCTGAGAGGTCCAGGGTCTCTTTGGGGAGGAAATTATTTTCATAATAATACTAAAATGTTATTTGCCTTTTCTACTTTCAGTCTCTCTTGAATCTAGGGTTGAGTTTTCTAGAAATTTCATGACATGTCCTATTACAACAGCTTGAGTGAAAAGCAGATAAAGAGAATCCATTTGTCTTCTATTAAGCCAGACATTAAAGAGACTTGAAAAAATATAAAACAATAACTCACTTTTACTCCCTTTCTAATTTAGATTTTCAGTATGAATTAATGCTTTTAAACCATTGAGTTTTAGTTTCAAACATGGTGTTATTGGTAGATATAACCTGCATAAATGAAAGAGTTCTTCAAGGCCCTCAGTAATTTTTAAACATGTAAAGGGATCCTGAGACCAAAAAGCCAGTCTTTTTTATTCTCAAACGTTTGAATTTTTCATATATTTTATTTATCTTACAACTTCTCATATTATAAAAGGCATACTGAAAATAATCTATTTTTAGGTTGCTACAAACCTCAGGAAAGATCAGATTACTTGACGTTGGCAGCTGCTTTAACCCATTTCTGAAGTTTGAAGAATTTCTAACTGTTGGCATAGACATTGTACCTGCTGTAGAGGTATGCATAGTTCTGTTTGTTTTGTTCTGAGACTTGAATATTTTACATATATATATACAAAGGAAGGCACTATCTTTACATTCCTAAAATAGCAAATATATTTCCTGTGTACAAGTTGATAAGAGGCGCTTTCTATTCAAAAATAAATGTATAGTCTATGAAAATTTGAGCATTTCTTTAATATCAATTTGACCAATACCATATTTGTCATTTTGTTTCTTGTTTATCATCTGTCGTTGGAGTCAAAAAATTGTAGTAGGTTGCAAAGCTTCCAAATAGTTTTAATATTTTGACTTTTTATTTTTTATTTTGATTTTCTTAATGCATCTCTTTCTGAAATGTAGTGTGATGTAGAGCTGTTATGGAATAGTAAAGAGCAGGGTCTTGGAGACTGCCAAATTTGTACTTAGTAGATAAAACTACTTTACAAAGAATGTTTCCTCTGCTTTTAAAATTAGATTTATTTCCCTCAGTGACATAAATTCATAACTTTGCAGTTTTAGCTTTTGATATGGCACCAGGCACAAGAATTTTTTTACTAATTTTTATTGCTATAAAGAGATTATGTGTTAAGAGTATAAACTCTAAGGGTCAGAGATTTTTTTATCCCCACTGTTATGCTCCCAGGATCTAGAAGAGTACCTGGCTTATTAATTACTCCATTAAGTACTTTAATAAGAGAAAGTAATCTTACTTTCAACCTCACTTTGTCTGTCTGAGCCTCAGTTTTCTCATCTGTTCAGTGAGGTTCGTAATGGACCATACCTATAAGATTGTCATGTTTACTTGAGAAAAAGTACTTAAAGCACCTAGCAAAGGGCCTGTTATATAGTAAGTGCTGAAGAAATGTTTGCTGTTATAATTGAAAAATTCTGCCTGAAGCGTCAACTTTTAAATAAATTTATTCTTTAATTTTAATGAGCTTGACAGTCTTTATGACTAACATTGACAAATAAGAAAATGCTAAAAACCTTTACTGTTATCTCTACTTTCTAAAATTAGACAAATACTTTGCAGAGAATTCCTGTGCCATCAGAAGCTATAGTCTTATTTTATTTTCTTTTAAATATTTATTTATTTATTTGGCTGTGCCAGGTCTTCATTTGGCACACGGGATCTAGTTCCCTGGGCCCCCTGTATTGGGAGCATGGAATCTTGGCCACTGGACCACAGAGGAAGTCCCAGAGCTATAGTTTAAAGTGCAGATGGATTTACACATGGATTCTCTCCCCTTCCTTCCTCAAGATACACATTAGAGATATCCTTCAGTGACTGCTAAGACATGATGACCATTTAATCTAAACCTCAAGCTTAAATTTTATTCTTAAAATATTAAATTGTTTATGGATAGGGCTATAAATTTTCAACTGTAAAGCCATTAAGGAAGGCAGAAGAACATAAGTTTAGTAGTAGTAGTAGAATCAGACTTTTATAGTTTCCAGAACCCTATAACTAATTTTAAAACTAAAGGAAGAGACATACTTCCAAGCAAGATAGCGTGACAGGGACCAGTCTAATTCTCTTTCCTCCTTCCTGCAGCAACTAAAAAGTTGACAAAATATTCAGAATAATATACAAGAGACTGTACATCAGGTAATGAAGGACAGTGATCCCCAAGAAATGGAAAATCAAATGAGGCATACAGTTTTACCAGCATGTAGCCTTCAGAGAGTTTCCAGTATGTGGCACAAACAGGGGGTCCCAAGCAGAGCACAGCTGATAACTCTGAATTCTGGAGGCAGAGGTAAAAAGCCTGGGATATCAAGACAGCCACGGTTCACGGACAAAGTACCAAAGATGGGAGAGCTGCACAAAGAGAAAATTCCAGGGGTCTGCAAAGATTTCTTCTTGAGTACTCAACTGAGTACTTATCAGTACATTTCTGTGAGAAAACTGTATGAACCTGGGGGAGTACCACTTCAGAGGTCTACGTTATGTTGTCTGGTGCACTCACACAGGCTGGAAAGTAGTACCTATTCCCACCAGCCACGCTAAAAACCGCAGGAATCACAGTGCATTGGGCAGAGTACACAAAACCGCCTTACCTCAGTGGTCGTGGTGGTTAGTCGCTGAGTTGTGTCCGACTCTTGAGACCCCATGGACTGTAGCCCGCCAGGCTCCTCGTTCATGGGATTCTCCAGGCAAGAATACTGGAGTGGGTTGCCATGTCCTTCTCCAGGGGGTCTTCCTGACTCAGGAATCGAACCCAGGTCTCCTGCATTGCAGGCAGATTCTTTACCAACTGAGCTACAAGGGAAGCCCAGTAGTGGAGAATAATTAATAATTGCCTCGGTAGTGAAGAATAACCTTCGACTGAAGGCTGCTCTAGTCCCACGAAACAAATCTTGAAACAAGAACCAAAAAAATCAAACTGTCTCCAGATAATTTAACTACTAATACATCCCAGAACAAAGTTAGAATATTTATAACAGTATAGAGTAATCCAGTACACAGCAAAGTAAAATTCGCCATACCTGATATCCAGTAAAAAAGTAATCAGCCAAGTAAGCAAGAGAATAGGACCCACAATGAGATCAGTCTTCCAACAGAAAGCAACTGTGAACTGACACAGACGTTAAAATTAGGAAACAAGGACATTAAGATGGGAATGTTATAACTACATTCTATATGCATAAAAAGTAGAGCCATGAGAGATAGTTAAAAATAGCCAAATATAACTTCTGAAGGTTGATACTATGGTGTATGATATGAAACATGTGCTAAATGAGATTAATAGTACACTAGATATTACAGAAGTTAAACTGAGGACATAACAATTGAAACTACCCAAAATTAAACAGACTTTTTTTTTTAAGTGGAAGAGCATCAGTAAACAATGAGTCAATTTCAAGTGGCCAAATAGAAGCATAATTGGAGTTCCCTCAAAAAGGGGAGAAGAGAATAAAAGAAATAAAATAATGGTCAGAATTCTTCCAAATTTGATAAAAGCTAATAGTAGAGCTGGCCTTGAGCATCCCAGAGGAATGGTTCCGGGACACCCCACCACCGCCACAGATGTCAAAATCTGGATGCTCAGGCCTGTAGAGTCAGGTCTTCATATCCCTGGGTTCTGTGTCCACAGATACAGAGAACTGACTGTATATTTCTTAAAAGTAAATCCATGTATGATTGGACCTGTGCAGTGAAAACTCATGGTGTTTGTTCAAGAGTCAACTGTAAAATGGAGTTTATATAAAAATGTATGATAACAATAGCACAAGAAGGGAAAAAGGGAAATATACTATATGTATAGTAATAGGTTTTTATACTACATATTAAGTGGTAAGGTATTATGTGAAGGTAAATGTTGTAAGATATTATGATAGGTAAAAGATGTAGACTATAAATTCTAAAGCAACTAGTAAAATAAAGAGTTAAAGCTAATAAGTTAGCAAAGGAGATAAAATAGGATCAAATTGGATTAAATTTCTTTAATCCAAAAGATGGCATATAGAGAAGAGGAAACAGTGAACAGATGGGAAACATAGAAAATAAGCAAGATTGTACTTTTAAACTTAAGTTTACCAATATTCACATTAAATAGACATGGCTTAAATACCCAATTAAAAGGTAGAAATTGTCAGACTGGATAAAAAAACAGGACTCAAGTATATATTGCCTATAGGAAATGCACTTCAATTATATACACACAAGTAGGATGGTCAAAAGGCTTAGAATGGCCCTATTAAAATCAGACAAAGTAGATGTTAGAGTAAAATATATCACTAGCAATAAAGATGCTTATTTCATCATGATAAAAAGATCACTTCATCAAGAGTACAAAACAGTCTTCAACATTTATGCATCTAATAAAAGCTTCAAAATACATAAGCCAAAAACTGATAAAGTAGTAATTATAGACATTTATAAAATTATAGTTGAAGATTTAATCAACTTTCAATAACTGATGGAATAATTAGAACATCAGTGAAAGAAGAATTCACCAAGAAAATTAGATATTTTGGAATGAAGATAAATAAAAACATAAGCTATCAAAAACATAGGTATGCATAGGATGCCTTTAAAATCACTAAAGTGTACTTAGAGAGACTCCCCTGGCAGTCCAGCAGTTAAGACTCCATGATTCCAATCCAGGGTGCGTGGGTTCAATCCCTGGTCAGAGAACTGACCCCACATGCCATGTGGCGCAACCAAAAAATAAATTTAAAAATAAAGTAGTACTGTACTTAAAGGAAATTATACAATACTAAACACCTTTATTATAAAATGAGAAACGTCTCAAAGCAATGACATCAATTTTCAACTAGAAAAAAACAAAAAGCCCATACTAAATCCAAAATACAAGAAAGAAAACAATAAGATTATAGCAGAAATCAACAAATTAAAAAACTTTTAGAAATATAGTAGGGAAAAAATTGAAAGCAAATGCTGCTTGAGAAGAACAATAAAATTGATTAAATCACTAAGCATACCAATTAGGAAATAAAGAGAAACATGTGACATCTTACATATTTTACTAATATTAAAAGAAAGGATAATAAGTGTTGCAAAAAAAATTTATGCCAATAAATTCCACAAATTAAATGGACAAATTCATTGGAAGATACATACTACCAGAGCTCACTCATGAAGAAATAGATAACCTTAATAGCTCACAATGTATTAAATAAATTTTAATTGGCAGTTAGAACTTCCCCATAAAGAAGATTCCAGGCTCAAATGACTTCACTTCCCAACGTATTCTGTGAGGTCATTACCCCAATACCAAAACCAGAGACATTACAGAACAACAAAAACCTATAGGTCATATCCATCATGAACATAAACACAAAAGTTCTCCACAAAATTTTAGCATATTGAACCCAACAATATTTCAAAAAGGATAATACATTATGGCAAAGTTTGACATATTCCAGGAGTGTAAGACTGGTTTAATGTCCAAAAAAATGCTCAGTCTCTAACATCTACACAAAATCTACTCAAAATGGATTAAAGACCTAAATACAAGAACAGATATTATAAAACTACTAGAGAAAAACATAGGTAGAACACTCTTTGACATAAATCACAATATTTTTTTTAATCCATCTCCTAGAATAATGGAAATAGAAACAAAAGTAAACAAATGGGACCTAATTAAGCTTAAAAGCTTCTGCACAGCAAAGGAAACCATAAATGAAACAAAAGAGAACTTACTGACTGGGAGAAAATGTTTGGAAACAGTTCTACTGATAAGGGATTAATTTCCAAAATACAGAAACAGTTCATGCAACTTTATATATTTTTTAAAAAACCCAATCAGAAAATGAGCAGAAGACCTAAATAGACATTGTTCCAAAGAAGACATACTGATGGCCAACAGGCACATGAAAAGATGTTCACTATCACTAATAGAGAAATGCAAATCAAAACTACAATGAGCTATCTCCTCCCACCAGTCAGAATGGCCATTATTAAAAAGTCTACAAGAAATAAATGAGGGAGAGGGTGTGAAGAAAGGGAACCCACCTACTCTGTTGGAGGTTCCTTAAAAAACTTAAGAGTAGAGTTATGGTATGACCCTGCAATCCCACTCTTGGGCATGAATTTGGAGAAAACTCTAATTAGAGAACATACATGCACCCCAATGTTCATAACAGTATTATTACAACTTCCATATCTTTATATGGAAGCAACCTAAGCATCCATCAACAAGACGAATGGATGAAGAAGATGTGGTATATATGTCTGCACAGTGGGAATATTTCTTAGCCATAACAAAGAATGAAATAATGCCATTTGTTGCAACATGGATGGACCTAGAGATTATCAGATTAAGTGAAGCAGTGAGACAGAGAAAGGCAAATATTATATCTTATCACATATATAGAATCTAAAAGATAAATGAATGTATATAGTAAAACAGAAATAAACTCACAGATATAGAAAACAAACTTGTGGTTACCATTGGGGAAGAGGGAAGGGAACAAGGGCAATATAGGAGTATATGATGAGGAAATATAAACTACTATATATAAAATTGATAAGCAACAAGACTATATTGTACAACATTCTGGAATATAACTATTATTTTGTAATAACTTTTAATGGGATATAATCTATAAAAATACTGAATCACTATGCTAAACACCTGAAACTACTAATAATAAAATATTGTAAATCAATAATACTACAATAAAAAAAGAAAAAAATACATTGTTAAGAGAATGAAAAGACATAATCTGAGAGAAATATTTTCAAGCAATATATCTGATTAAGAACTTGGATCTATAATAAAGAACTCTCAAAATTCAATAAGAAAATAGGTTTTTAACAACCCAGTTATTTTTCAGCATGTAAAAAGTTGAACAGATACTTCACCAAAGAACATACCCAGGTAAACATCACTACTTACTAGGAAAAGCCAAATTCAAACCTCAGTATACTAACACACACCTATGACTGTGATTAAAATCTAAAAGGCTGGCCATTCCAAGTGTTGAGGAGGAGGTGGAGAAACTGGAACTCCCATAAACTCCTGGTAGAAATGTAAAATTCAGTGTAAGCACTTTTGAAAATAGTTTTGGAGTTTCTTTAAAAGTTAAACATGCACATGCTATATGATCCAGCCACCACTTTCCTTGATACTTGCCAGGACAATTGAAACATGTCCATTCAAAGACAAAATATGTCTGTGCAAAGACAGGAATGCTCATAGCAGCTGTAGTTGTTACTGCCAAAAATTAGAAACAACCAAGTTATCTATGAAAGGTATATGGAAAAACAAACCGTGGTGTATCTTTTATATAGTATCATACCTCAGCTATTAAAAAGGAATAAACTATCAATACATGCAAAAAAAAAAAATGAATGAATCTCAAAATAATTGTGCTGTATGAAGGAAGCCAGGCAAAATAAGAGTACATTATTCTATACTATTCCACTTATATTAAATTCTAGAAAATACACACTTGATCTGTAGTGATAGAAATCACATCAGTGATTGCCTAGTGACAGGGAAGAAGGGAGGATAAAAGGAAGGGCTATGTAAGGGGCACAAGAAAACTTTAGGGAGTGTTGGATCTGTTCTTAATTTGATTAAAGTAGTGGTTTCAAAAGTGTATGAACATTACAACTTACTAAAAACGTACACTTTAAATGTGTGTCGGTTATTACTTTAGGTTGTATGTCAGTTATACTTCAATAAAGCTATCTCTGTCTCCCCTCCAAAAGGAACAAAAAAAGAAAAACAATCTTTTCCCATATAATAGAACTTTATGTATTGCTTTTCTTGATAGATAGTCCAGATGCTTATGTGACCAGCTTGTCTACACACTAATGAGGGACTAAGGTATTAGCTCATATCTTTGATAATCAATTAACTATTGTTTTATATAAGGATAGCTACCTTTATCTAATTTTAAAACTGCTTTCTTATTCTGGATTATTTTCATACAATTTTAATATTCAGCAAATGACGCAGTGCTGTTTCTTTACTTGTAGTGTGCCTCACGGTCACTTGACTCCGTTAGTTAAATTTAATATGTAGTTTATTTCAATAGATATATTATTAAAACTACTTTTGAGATAGTTAAAAGTTAAGGATTGAAAAGATGCTTTACATGACTTTAAAAAGATTTGGTATTTTGCTTTTTTACGAATTTATAAATCCACTTTCATTGTCCTCTGACTTCTTTGGTTCATCTTCATTTCATAGTATTTCTTGTTTAAAGTTATTTTTATACTAGCCTGTTTTAGGTAACTATAAATGTTTAAGTGAACATAAGTATGACTCAGTGTAGAAATAAATCATCCCTGTAAGTTCTTATCCAAGTTAAATTTCAAACAAAGCCTTAATATTTTAAAAAATATATATTTTTAAAGTATTTTTAATTGTTTCTCAGAAATACATTTTTTAAAAATGATGACTAGAAATTCTCTAGCCTTAATTACTCAGACTTTTCTGAGTAAAAGTTTTGGTTGAATAAGTCTCTGTAAGTGGAATAATTTAGAAGTGAAAGGTACATACTTAAAACTTGAATTATATAGAAATGCTGTGAAATAGTTTGGTTTAAAATTTGTGTAGTTCGATGGAAGTGATCTTAAAATTCTCAGTATGCCTTGTTTTTTCCTTTTTGCAGAGTGTATATAAATGTGACTTCTTGAACTTGCAGCTTCAGCAACCACTCCAGCTTGCACAAGATGCTATAGATGCCTTTTTGAAGCAGCTGAAAAACCCTATTGATTCTCTTCCCGGAGAACTTTTCCATGTGGTTGTTTTCTCTCTTCTTCTTTCTTATTTTCCATCACCTTACCAGCGATGGATTTGCTGCAAAAAAGCCCATGAACTGTTAGTGTTAAATGGTTTATTGCTTATCATCACACCTGATTCTTCCCATCAGAACCGTCATGCTATGATGATGAAAAGCTGGAAGATTGCTATAGAGTCCCTGGGCTTTAAACGTTTCAAGTATTCAAAATTTTCACATATGCATCTGATGGCATTTAGAAAAACCTCCCTAAAAACCACAAGTGACTTGGTTAGTAGGAACTACCCAGGGATGTTATATATTCCTCAAGATTTCAACAGTATAGAAGATGAGGAATATTCTAACCCTTCCTGCTACGTTCGATCAGATATAGAAGATGAACAACTAGCATATGGTTTCACAGAGCTCCCTGATGCTCCATATGACTCAGATTCTGGAGAAAGTCAAGCCAGCTCTATTCCTTTCTATGAGCTAGAAGACCCCATATTACTTTTAAGTTAATATAAAAGCAAAAGACCCTTTCAATCCCGACTCCTAAACTTAATTGCTTACACTAATCAGAAATACTAACATGAACTCAGTACTTAAAACCTGGTTTGCATAGAAGAAATGCAAAGGTTTACAGAGTTTGCTATTTTTTTCTACTTCTGGATTTTAAAATTTATTCTTATAGAGAAAGCTTAATGTTTCATGCAGAGTGACTCCTGTCCTAGCAGAAACCACTGTTACTTAGCATTTAGCACTAAGATATTATAGAAAGGTACCTTTTTCTCTTTAGTGCTATTGTGAAAAATGAAGCATAATTTGCTATGTATTTTTGTTTTCATCTTCTCAGTGTTGACTTTAAACCATTGTGATGAGAAACTAAAATATGTATGTAGAAAGCTGTAGATTGCACTTTGATGACTCACAAGTTAAATGTGACAGAGAGAGATAGATTGGTTTAGTAGTTTTGTGATGCACTTATCTTATTCCTTTTTTCTAACTAAATTGTTACCTGTTATAGAAAGCCATTTTGGCTCAGTTTTGTCTGATGATTCAGCATTCCCTAGACCTTTTGGAATTGATGATGACTCTCTTTCTTTCTTGCTCATTTGGCAACATCAGACATTGGGGATCTGTTTCCCCCAACGTATGTATTCTAATTTGATTAGCACAGTACAGTAAACACCATTGCCAAAATAGAGTTTCCATATCCTTCTTGTTGATTTGGGCATTGGTGGTGAGTATATTTAACTGTGAGAATTCACTTTTACTTTTTTAAATTTAGGTTTCATAACAAAATTCTCTATTTAAGCAAGGAACAATATAATACTCGATACTGACCTAACACACCTTTGTGAAAGGGTTTGCACTTGTAAGAGAGCTTACGTTCTACCTAGACCAACCTTAGTAGGGTCCTCACCTTTCTGTTAAGGAGGAGCTGCACTACAAGTCTGGAAACTATATAGAAAATTTTTAAATTAACCCTCTGCTGGTAATCTCATAAAATGGTTTTGACCTTTCGGTATTCTAGTTTCTATCTAAAGCCCTAGCAGAAATTTGTCTTTGAATATATAAACATTAGTTGGCTGTGGGAATTTTCCCTTTCCACATTGATAAATGCCTTTCTGTGTTTCTGAATCAGAAGCAAATGACTAAGGAGAAATATATGTCCAACAAGACAAGATCAGTTTAAATGTTTAAATGGCTAAGAACATTTAGTCCACGTTGTCTTGTCAGCCAGCAATTGTCATGTAAACTGTCATTTTTAAGAGTGCCACTGTGTGGATTTTTTTTTCAAGTGGTTATTACATTAAAATTACCTCATACTGAGGTTTTTGCACTGAAATATCACAGTTTCAGATTTCATGGTTAATGTTGTGTGTGTGTGTTTTTAAAGGAAACTTGCATTTTCAATAGTTGATCCTAAATTCATAAACTGCACTTCTTTACTCTGGTAAAAGTGTTTTTGTGCTTATTGTGAATTGCTGTAGTTAACTTTGAATGTCAGACTTTATTTAGAAATACAAAATTTACCCTGTAAGATATAAACGGCTAAGTGTGTGTACCCAATATTTCAAAGTAAATTTCAAATTCTAAATTAATGAAAGTAACAAGATTGTAATTAACCTAAAAATCAGTTGAGTAAATGCAATAAATATTGGTTGCTCAAATGTGCCAGAAGTAACTTGAAGTTTTGCATTTACTTTCAATAACATAAGATTACTTAATTATAAAGAAAAATTAGGACTTTCTTTCCAGTTAAGCACTACAGGTCAAATCTTGTAGTTCACCCGAAAGAAGGAGGGGAAAAAAAAGTACTGTGTTGAGGGTAACATAGAAACGTGTGTTGGTAGTACCCCCTTTACCATACAGCCATTTTCTGTGATTGGGCTAAATGCCGTCTTAAGGGCAAAGAAAACAACATACGAGACGAAAGTGCTTTGAAAGTAAATGAAAACCATACTTTTGAGAGGCTGGTATAAGTATTTGACCTTGGATTTAGCCTTTGTGTTACAGCTAAAATGTTGGTGCTATAAAATCTTCTGATTGTTTACAGATGTTGATTCTGCTTATGCTCCAAAGTGTGCATGGTGTATTTTAAATAGTACTTTAAAGAAATATCTCTTTATAAAAACCTATACTCTGATTTAGTATAAGTTTGTTTGGATATATAAATCTCATTTGTTACTGTAAATTCATCTTCAAAATTAGGTTGGCGCAGGATTTAAACTAATATGTATTAATATCCACCAAAGCCAATTTAACATATAAATGTTAAAATGTAAGCATTCCTGTGGCTTGGAGCCAGATTCTCTATATAATGACAAGAGAAGTCCATAGAGCCTTCTAATACTGTATGGGTACTCTTGAAAATGATTTCATTTGGATATAAAGTTAAGGGGCCTCCTGTCACATTCACAACAGTATCTCCAAAACAATTTGATGTTTCAAAAACAAATGATCATTTGCTTGGTTTCTTCAGGATTATGACTAGATCAAGTGGTTTATATGGTAGTTGCCAAGTGGTGGGAGGTGGCTTACCTGAAAATGTATGTTTGTGTTTGTTGTATTTTTTCACATTTTGTGAACAAAGCACATTTATTAAAAATTTTAAATTTTCTAATATTCATTGTCTGTTATTTACAAATTGAAAGTTTTGTGGTCTTGACGTAATCTCACTAAGCGATTTCAGAATTAGGGAGCAATTTGAAACTTAAATGACTTAGAATTTTCTAGCTGGTTTCATCTAGTCCAGTCCCTTAATTTCATAAATTCATTCACCGAGATTCAGAGAGCTCAAGTGACCTCCCTATTGTCATACTATTTACCAACGAGTGAGGACAACAACCAACATAAATTCTTGTTCATTATTTGTCAACTATATCATATCCTACTTTCCTTGAAAATTACATCCAAGATAAATCACCTAAGTATATCAGTTATTTTAGGGCAGCAGATGGGTTTCTCACAATGTGAAGGAATTCTTTATTCAGGAAAGAAACATTTGAATTCTACCATGTACAATATGCTGGGGAAACAGCAGGGCTTGGTATGCTCACAGCCCCCTGCTTTCATAGAACATGATCTAATGAAGATGACAAGCATTCTACATGGAGTTGATATCGGTATCTAGGAATGATTGCCTACTGCTCCTATACCTTTGCCCCTGCTTAACTCCATTAGTTTGTTTCATAACAATTGAAAAGGTTAAAAAAAAAGTTGTAAAACAAAAGAAAAACGGTTTAGCAAATCACAAACATATTGTAGATAAGAGGGATATATTGTTCATCCCTCTAGAAGAGTGCAAACTAAAATTCTGATTGTAAAAGGCAAGAAAAAGATAGAACAGAGCTTTTGCTCCATTTTCCCACACTTTTCTGAGCACAGGGCTGCAATGCTATTCGTCTTCAAGAGTTTACATACTAGGTAAGAGAAATGTAGACTTAAGATTTGGGTCCTTCTTGGTGTTGGAAATTATTAGCAAATGACTCAGATGGGTTGGGAAGACCCCCTGGAGAGGGGAATGGCAACACATTCTAGTATTCTTGCCTGGAAAATTCTATGGACAAAGGAGCCTGGTGGCAATAGTCCATGAGTCGCAAAGAGTTGGACACAACTGAACAAATAACATACTTAAAGGTGAAAAATATTCCTCTAAATTACTAGTCCAAAAAAGCATAATACAAATGTTTATTACAAAGAATGTTGGTATCATGATAATTTTATTCTTCCTCAAAACCAGAATGTCCATAAAAGTTTACAATAAAACTTCAAATCCACGATCCACTGAACACAAAGCTCCCCAAGATTGTTAGTGGTGGCCCATGTGGTTGCAAAGAGTCAGATGAGAGTGAGCACTCCACACATACACAAATTACATAATCCCCAAGAAACTACCATGCTACAATAGCTAACATTTTAGTTAAGGACCTCTAGATATTACCAAGGGAGAAAAGTAATTAGGTTTTCTAAACCCTATTTTGTCTTCGGTTCAGTTCAGTCACTCAAGTCATGTCTGACTTTTTGCAGCCTTATGGACTGCAGCACGCCAGGCCTCCCTGTCCATCACCAACTCCCGGAGTTTACTCAAACTCATGTCCATTGAGTCAGTGATGCCATCGAACCATCTCATCCTCTGTCATCTTCTCCTCCCACCTTCAATCTTATCAGGGTCTTTTCAAATGAGTCAGTTCTTCTCATCAGGTAGCCACAGTATTGGAGTTTCAGCTTCAACATTAGTCCTTCCAATGAATATTCAGGACTGATCTTCTTTAGGATGAACCGGTTGGATCTTCTTGCTGTCCAAGGGACTTTCAAGAGTCTTCTACATCACAGTTCTAGATCACAGAAGCATCAATTCTTCAGCACTCAGCTTTCTTTATGGTCCAACTCTCACATCCATACATGACCACTGGAAAAACCATAGCTTTGACTAGACAGACCTTTGTTGGCAAAGTAAGGTCCCTGCTTTTTAATATGCTGTCTAGGTTGGTCATAGCTTTTCTTCCAAGGAACAAGTGTCTTTTAATGTCATGGCTGCAATCACCATCTGCAGTGATTTTGGAGCCCCAAAAAAGAGGCTATCACTGTTTCCACTGTTTCCCCATCTATTTGCCATGAAGTGATGGGACCCGATGCCATAATCTTAGTTTTCTGAATGTTGAGTTTTAAGCCAACTTTTTTCATTCTCTTTCACTTTCATCAAGAGGCTCTTTAGTTCTTCAATTTCTGCTATAAGGGTGGTGTCATCTGCTTATCTGAGCTTATTGATATTTCTCCTGGCAATCTTGAGTTGCAGCTTGTGCTTTCTCCAGCCCAGCATTTCTCATGATGTACTCTGCATATAAGTTAAATAAGCAGGGTGACAATATACAGCCTTGACATACTCCTTTCCCGATTGGGAACCAGTCTGTTGGTCCATCTGCAGTTCTGACTGTTGCTTCCTGACCTGCATATAGATTTCTCAAGAGGCAGGTCAGGTGGTCTGGTATTCCCATCTCTTGAAGGACTTTCCAGTTTGTTGTGATCCACACAAAGGCTTTGATGTAGTCAATAAAGTAGAAGTAAATGTTTTTCTGGAAATCTCTTGCTTTTTTGATGATCCAGCGGATGTTGGCAATTTGATCTCTGGTTCCTCTGCCTTTTCTAAATCCAACTTGAACTGTTCAAGCTCATGATTCACGTACTGTTGAAGCCTGGCTTAGACAATTTTGAGCATTACTTTACTAGCGTGTGAGACGAGAGCAATTGTGCGGTAGTTTGAGCATTCTTTAGCATTGCCTTTCTTAGGGATTGGCATGAAAACTGACATTTTCCAGTCCTGTGGCCACTGCTGAGTTTTCCAAATTTGCTAGCATATTGAGTGCAGCACTTTCACAGCATCATCTTTCAAGATTTGAAATAGCTCAGCTGGAATTCCATCACCCCCACTAGCTTTGTTCGTAGTGGTCCGTCCTTCCTAAGGCCCACTTGACTTCCCATTCCAGGATGTCTGGCTCTAGGTGAGGGATCACAACATTCTGATTATCTGGGTCATGAAGATCTTTTTTGCATAGTTCTGTGTATTCTTGCCATCTCTTCTTAACATCGTCTGCTTCTGTTAGGTCCATACCATTTCTGTCCTTTATTGTGCCCATCTTTTCATGAAGTGTTCCCTTTGTATCTCTAATTTTCTTGAAGAGATCTCTGTCTTTCCCACTCTATTGTTTTCCCTTATTTCTTTGCATTGATCACTGAGGAAGGTTTTCTTATCTCTGCTTGCTATTCTTTGGAACTCTGCATTCAAATGGGTATATCTTTCTTTTTCTCCTTTGCCTTTCACTCCTCTTCTTTTCACAGCTATTTGTAAGGCCTCCTCAGACAACCATTTTGCCTTTTTGCATTTCTTTTTCTTGGGGATCGTCTTGATCCCTGCCTTCTGTACAATGTCACAAACCTCTGTCCCTAGTTCTTCAGGCACTGTGTCTACCAGATCTAATTCCTTGAATTATTTTGTTTTAGAGAAATTCAAACCATAACAATTGGAATCAATTTATTTTAAAGTCGGATTTAAATGTGTGTTTCATCCCAGATTTGTTTTAGAATGAGCTTGGTAGTTTAGTATGTATTTTTCAAATAAGAATTTTGTTACAGATGGCACTACTGAGTAGTAATTTTGAGTCTATATAAGCAGTGTTCAACTGTGAATTTTCTTTTTAAACATAACACCTTTGCTCAATTAATAGAAAGCTATTCCACTTTTTGCAATAATATAAAACATTTATTATTAATGTCACTGGTTGTCTTTAATAATTTTATATATTGGTAACTGTTTTGCATCGTGTGTGTGTGTGTGTGTGTGTGTGAGTCACTCAGTAGTGTCTGACTATATGTAACCCTAGGGTCTGTAGCCCACCAGGCTCCTCTGTCCATGGAATTCTCCAGGCAAGAATACTGGAATGGGTTGCCAATCTCTTCTCCAGGAGATTTTCCCAACCCAGGGATTGAGCCTGGGTCTCCTGCATTGCAGGCAGACTCTTTATTATCTGAGCTACTGGGGAGGCATTATATTTTAACAATTTCTAAGATTGGGCCTATCAGCAGTACCAAAAATGAAACCTGTTTTTGAAATTAAAAGAAAATATGAAGAATTAGGCCATAAGCTTATATGCAGAGTACATCATGTGAAATTTCAGACTGGATGAAGCACAAGCTGGAATCAAGATTGCAGGGAGAAATATCAATAACCTCAGATATGCAGATGATACCACCTTTATAGCAGAAAGTGAAGAGGAACTTAAGAGCCTCTGGATAAAGGTGAAAGAGAAGAGTGAAAAAGCTGGCTTAAAACCCAACATTCAAAAAAACTAAGATCATGGCAAATAGATGGAGAAACAATGGAAACAGTGACACTTTATTTTCTTGGGCTCCAAAATCACTGCAGATTGTGACTGAAGCCATGAAATTAAAAGATGCTTGCTCCTTGGAAGAAAAGCAATGACAAACCTACACAGCATATTAGAAAGCAGAGATGTTACTCTGCCTACAAAGGTCTATAGTCAAAGGTCTGGTTTTTCCAGTAGTTATGTATGAATGTGAGAGATGGACAATAAAAACGCTGAGCACAAAGAACTGATGCCTTCAAACTGTGGTGCCGGAAAAGACTCTTAAAAGTCCCTTGGACTGCATGGAGAACAAACCAGTCAATCCTAAAGGAAATTAACCCGGAATATTCATTGGAAGGACTGATGCTGAAGCTGAAACTCCAATACTTTGGCCACCTGATGCAAAGAGCCAGCTTATTGGAAAGACCCTGATGCTGGGAAAGATTGAAGGCAGGAGGAGAAGGAGACGACAAAGGATGAGATGGTTGGATGGCATCGCTGACTCAATGGAATTAAGTTTTAGCAAACTCTGGGAGATGGTGAAGGACAGGGAAGCCTGGAGTGCTACAGTCCATGGGATCGCAAAGAGCTGGACATGACTGAGCCATTGAACAATAACGACTTGCAGGACTGTCTCTTGAATTTGTCATTAATAGTTAGAAGACTGTAAAACATAAATTTGTTTTCATTGTTGGATTCGAATGCCCATGTAAACCATAATAGTAATAGGAAACACTACCCAAAAGACAAAACAATGCCTGAAAGTGTTTCTTGGCTCTCAGCCTATTTACAACTCTTCACAGAGAAAAGCCAGGATAATACACATACATCTTTGAATTGCATGTATATCTAACATGTTGAAGGGGCAGTCACCACCAAGTAAATCAGTATAGTCTCCTTATGACATTTTTTCCATATACCTTTGAGCTGGTGTGGGGAGAATCAGATATTGAGGAGAATGACTTGTCACAGAGATATATTCCACTTGAGGCTATTACAGATCTCCATTTAAGTTATTTACACTTATACCCTAGACCTACAAATCTTTCTTACAGTTAACTAATGCCACTTTAGCTATTCCCATTCTCTTCTCCCAAGGAAAAAGAATACAAACATGGCCATGGCCATTATTAATTTAGTTCTCCCTCAAACTTCTGTCCCCTGTTTGGATGTGAGTTTGCCCAGACATGCTAAAACATGTAGGAAAGATGAAGTAATTCAGAAATAATTATAGTTTTTAAATCACCCCAGGCCTTTTCACTAGGAATCTAGTAGATAACATGTTTCCCAAAGCAGGCCTAGAAGTAAAAATTCATGATTGCTGGAAAGAAGAGAAGTAAGCAGGCTAAATCCCTGGAGCCTGCCTATAAGTAGAAAGATGCTTAGGAAACAGTCTTAAGACAGAGGGGCTAATGGCTTGATTGTAAAAAGGAACTTACATGTTTTTTAGTTTCATTGAAATATGAGTATAGATCAAAGTACCAGAGTGCAGGTTACTTGGAAAGTAGGAAGTCAGGAATTTGAAAGTTAAGAAGATAATATTTTGGTGGAGAGGAAAAGATCTCGAGCTTGTGTAAGGAGAAATATTATCAAGGTAGGAGGGACCCCGGTGACCTGGAGAATGGTGCCAACTGGAATGAGCTACAGAATAGGAATTAGAATGTCAAACCATCTCCTTAGAGCCTTGCTTGATTCATCAATTGAAGCTTCATTACTACACTATTACACTAGACTAGGTACTGTAAGCAATAAATATCTGTGCTCTTTAGGACTGACAATGTAACTGAAGAAAAGAAATTCATTAGCATTAATATAAAGCATGAAAAACTTTACAGAAAAATTTTAAAATTGAAGAATAGCATATCCTGGCACTGTTGCATCTAGTGGTACATATCAATGAAATCTGTTCATGAAATTCTGGCACACTGTTCACAGCCAGTTTAGATGCAATTTACCTAAATATGGGCATCTCTCATCATGGAAGTACCAAATGTAAGTGACGCCTGTCCCTGCATTATTTCCAAAATGTCAAAGAAGTGACTTCCCTTGTGGTTCAATGGTAGAGAATTTATCCGCCAATGCAAGAGACAAAGTTTTGATCCCTGATCCAGGAAGATCCCACATGTCACGGAGCAACTTAAGACTGTGTGCCACAATTACTGAAGCCCGCAATCCCTACAGCCTGTGCTCTGCAACGAGAAGCCACTGCAATGAGAAGCTCACGCACCAAAACTAGAGAGTAGCCCCTGCTTGTCAAAATTAGAAAGCCCATGCAGCAATGAAGACCCAGTACAGCCAAAAATAACTTTTTTAAAATGTCAAAGGAAAATTAGTCCCCCCAAAAATCTTTCAAAGACAAAACATGAAATGTTTTTGTAGTTGATAATGTAGTTCATTGGCAGTGGTAACACAGAAATGATTCCTTTCTGGCAAGAAAATCAGCAGTATTAGTTAAGAGTCCTAAAAACATTCATATTCTTTAACCCATCTAGGAATCTATCTCAAAATAATAATCAAAAATGTAATAATATCACAAGTGCAATGAGCTTAAGTGCTCACCATTGTAGTATTTTCAACAGTAAAAAGCAAATGCATCCTCAACTTTTAAATTTAAGGAAAATGTTCACTAAATCATGGTTCAAGCACATGATCAAAAATCTGCCATCATTGATACAGTAGAGAGGGCTTCCCTGGTGACTGAGTGGTAAAGAATTTGCCTGCAATGCAGGAGAGGCAGGAGATGCAAAGTTAGTTAACTAAGCTCTGGAAAAGACTGCTTCTTGTCATCTATTATTTTTTCTCCCTTATTTCTCAGAAAGACAACTCTGGTTTTTGGATAGGGATGTGGCCACTCAAAAACATGGCACATTTTTCAGACTCTATAAATGCTAAATACTGGTCAGTGTGACATAAGCCGAAGTGTCTTATACAGTTTCCAAGAAGTGTCGTTAAAGTAGGGGTGAGGGGGAATACCCTTGCCTCTTGTACTTCCTTCTTCTTCTTGATGAGAATTCAGAAGTGAGAGATGGAAATTAAGCAACCGTCTTGAACTGAGGCAGGAGCTATGCCCTGAATAGAAGAGCAACAAGGGGGAAGGAATCAGGAACTTTACCACTGAGGAGCACCACATCTGCTCTGGAACACCTACTTATGAAGTCAGTTATGAGCTTTCTGATACATACATCTGAACATAATCCGGAAGTCTGGGCTCTACGCTTTGGGTTTCTGATTCAGTTGACCTCGGGGGGAGGTCCTGATAATCTGCATTTCTAACACTTGGAGAATCACTACACTAACGGAACTAATAACTCAGTGGTTCTCAACTCTTGCTTCACTTTAGAATCACTGGGGAGGTGGAAGGGAGGGTCTTTTAAACGCACTACCTGGGACTCACTACAGGGGTGACTCTAATTGATCTGGACGGCATGGGTATGTAGGCTGAAGAGCTTCCAGATGATTACAGTAAGTGTACCAGGACTGAACACTGTAATCCTTCCCTGCTTACTCTGAACAGCAACGATGAGATTGTGCTTCCTGTAGAGGGGAATGGTAGAAAGTTGTACTTGATGGCCTAGGACTTGAAGCCCAAAGACCGAGGTTTAAGTCCCTGCATTAGGACAGTGTAGTTTCTCTGGACCTTGGATACTTTATCTATAAAATGGTGATGAAAACATTTACATCCTTGTGTTTTTGTAAAGATTTGATATGTTTGAGGTGAAATAACATTACTGTAATCTCAAAGTAATACATAGAAATAAAAAAGAATCAGGCCAAGAAGATTGCTTATGGAAAACCTGAGTTGATTTAGCCCTAGAACAGGATTGAAGAATTGAAAGAAGTAGGAGAAAAATAAGAGAGAACTTAGAAATAATGTAGGAACTATCTATGACCCCCTTTCTACACAGGACTGAAATGGTAAGATCATCCATTTCCCCTGCCATAGGTGCTGCCCCCTCCTCTTTTTTTTAAATTATGAGTCTATTTTCAACAGGTGTTCTTAATCTGAAGTAACTCCTCTGGTGAAATTCCTGGCCTGGAGCACACAGATCTTGCCTGCAGAGAAGCGAGTGTTGGAAGAATGGATGTCCCAGTTAGGATCATTACACTGTCATCAGTAACTGCAGCTTGAATTCTGTCACTGAAATAGTTCCCAGGTGGCTGTTTCATATCCAGGTGTTTGGCTATCCATGTGGCAGACGTCCAAGAACTGACCCTAATACTTGTAGTTTCAAGATAAATGGCACCAGGCAAGGGGTTGGGGCTTAGAACAAACCCCTCAGGGCCTCAGGTGCCATATTAGGAAGTTTGGACTTAATTTTTCTAGTTTGTATATTTCATTGATTTTAATACAAGAAGTGACACAGTGTCTGCAGAGTATATCTGTCAGGGGCCCCGTGTGGTGGGTTAGGCTGTGGTGAGGCTGACAGGGAGGTGACCAGCATTGAAGCTCCTAAAGTAATTCAGGGTCAATACCTCAGCTCAGATAGTGGCAGTGCAAGTTGATAGGAAATGATAAATGAAAGAAATACGGTGAAAGAATATAAGCAGCACTTGGCTTTCACAATCGTCGGGTCCTTTTAGTAAATGCTGGCAGATTTCAACAACTGAAGATGGGTGAGAGGTACTCATATCCTCCCTTGGCCCTAGATAGTGTCCTACAATGAAAGCAAGTCTCAGACAGGAGAATACTACACAAATATTTATCAACAAGCAGGCACACAAAATAACAGCACACAGACAATATTTTGTGACAAGGTACAAAACAGAAGTCTAGACTCCAAAGGAGCCACTCTGATGGGTGTCCCTCTGCTAGACTCAACAGACATACCACATTTATGCAAAGACAGAAGTGCCTGTACAATAGTCTAGCTGGCCACATATCCTGACCATCAGTTATTTCCACAATGAAAAATTCTAATCTTTTATTCTAATTAACACATCTCTAGGGAAGATTTACTTACTGATATTGTAGGCACTCGGAGAAGGCAATGGCACCCCACTCCAGTACTCTTGCCTGGAAAACCCCATGGACAGATGAGCCTGGCAGGCTGCAGTCCATGGGGTCGCTAAGAGTTGGACACGACCGAGCGACTTCACTTTCACGCATTGGAGAAGGAAACGGCAACTCACTCCAGTGTTCTTGCCTGGAGAATCCCAGGGACGGGGGAGCCTGGTGGTTGCCATCTACGGGGTCGCACAGAGTCGGACACGACTGAAGTGACTTAGCAGCAACAGCAGGAGCATTGTAGGCACTTGTGCATCCAACTTTGAAGAGTTCTGATTAATCTTTCAAATGCTAATTACCCACCCTGGAGTGTGCTGATTAAAGTTAAATAGTTACCTCTCCCTGGAGAAGCCCGTGAACAGAGGAGCCTGGCAGGCTACAGTCCGTGGTGTTGCAAGAGTCGGACACGAACTTAGCGACTAAACTGCCACCACCAAGAGCTATAAACAGTAGAAAATAATGGTAGGGACAGAAGACTGGCAAACAGGAAGTGCTTCTTGGAGAGGGAGGGGGATTTATACTTTCTGAGTACCTTATGATTCCAGGGGGGAAAAAAGTTTCCCTGAATATTCACAATATTTTTTAGATGGAGAAGCCGAGGTCGCACATTCGAATAGGAAAAACCAGAATGCAAATCATCAGCTCCACAGCTGTTGTGAAACGCTGCCTCTGAGTACTATCCCCTTAGGTTTATTCAGAGTTGAGATACAAAAGAGAATCAGCCCTGCACTCTGAAAGACCCTCGGGCTGTGGGGCGGGTGAACGCGTAAGAGACTGGGGGAGAAGGGGAATGGGGCAGGCCAGGACTGGGGAGCTCAGCGTTGTTGGCGGAATAAAGACCGAGACGGTGGACTAAAGGGAGGCTTTAATTAGAAAATGAAGCCAGAAGGGCTTTGAAGGCGAGACTAAGGAGCTTGGGCTTTTAGCCGCTCAGTGGACACAAAGCCATATATTATGCGATATATACTTAAGAGCAGCAACGCCTCCTACGGTAGTTACTGTCCTTGGGTAGTCGGCCTGCCCATCCTGCCCCAGTTTCGGTCCAACCCGAGGCGGCGGCCTAGAAGCTTGACGGACACGGCCGATCCTCCGTGATCTTCCAGGTACCAGTGCCCCGCCCACTCTAGGTCCGCCGAGGCGACGGCTCGTGCCCCAGGTGGAGCAGTGCGAGAGCAGCTGGGCCCGCGGCGGTGCGGCGGCTTTGGGCGGGGCCAGGGGCCGGCTGCCGGGTCTCGCGGAGGAAGCGCGTCGCGCGGCTTGACTCCGGCGGCGTTCCGTACGGTCGCGAATCCGCCGGCGGGAATATGGCGGCCGCAGCCGGGCCAGTAACGGAGAAAGTTTCCGATGAGACTGGCGTGTGCTAGTGCGTGTGGCGTGGGGCCCTCGACTCCCCTGGAGTGCCGTGTCCCCGCTCCGAATCGCAGACTCAGCCGCAAGGACCCTTCCTTTCCCCTGCTGGCCCAAGGGCCGACTCCGAGGGCTGAGAGAGCATTCGTAGCAGCGGCCGAGTCCGGGACACGGGGTCACCGGCGGGGCGGCGAGACCCAGGCGCGGACAGCGCGCAGGGCTCGGCGTGGTGCGGGCCCCGAGCTCCGCCCGGCCGGCCTCGCGGGAAGGAGGTAGGGATACCTGCCTGGGGAGAAGTTGATGGTGTGGGGTGGAGGATGGAAGGCAGGGCGTCTCTCCGTATCCCCCAGCGGTTCCCCACTCAGCTGGGTGCCCACTTGTGGTCCCCAACAGCCGGGCTGCTTTTTAGGCCTCCTCCTAGGAGGAGGCAGAATGGAAGAAGAATTGCTATTGCTGCCGTATTGCTGAGGGCTTTAATATTCGAGGTGCCTTTCTCCTCGTGTGGGATGGGTCCAAAGAGTTGTTCTCATGAATTCATAGAACCGAAGCACTGGAATTCCCCGACCCTGGCTGCTCAGTAGATTCTTTCAGCTTTTGACACTTCCCCTAGACTGGACGTAAGTAGTTTCTGAGTCAGAAGACGATGCATGTGATAGTGTTTCTTGGGCTCAGTGAACCATTATCTAGAAGGACGTAAAAGAGAACTTGCTGGTTTGGAGGAATTTGGATGAGTTAAGTGAAGGCTGGAGTAAGGCTGAGAGAGAAACAAGCCAAACATTCATGGTATCTCCCTTAGCTCTATGACTTCGTAGTTGTGGGTTATTAGACAACTTGTTTATTCTCTTTGTATATTAATATGCGTCCTATAACTGATTGACATTGTTATTAAATATAGTTACTTCTGTATCAGTCTTCATTTCTTCAGGTATTTGTTGAATATCTACTTGGAGTCAAACTTTCTGATAAACCCTGGGTGTACAGTTTTGAAGACAAACTTTCAGGGACCTTGTGATCTAGTGGGGAATGCAGATATTAAACAGTTGATGATCAATGTTTTTCCTATTATACAGAAAATACGTGGATCATATAAATGAGTCAAGGTGATTGCCCTAAGAAATGATTTAAGCTGAGATCTGAAGAGTAGGAGTGAGCCAGGTGTGAGGACCTACGGTGGGGTCTGGAGGAGAGAAAGGAGTACACCTGGAGAGGGAATAGCATTAGTGTAGTTCAGAATTGAAAGATCCGTGTGGCTAGAATACAAAGAATGGTAAGAGATGAGGCGGGAGAGTTACTCACATCCAATGAGGAAAGCCGCCTAAGGCATTGTAAGGAGTTTGGACTTTATTGCTTAGAGTAATGGGAAGTCTTTGGAGGCTTTTACATAACAGAATGATGTGACAAGTATTGGCTTTTTGTATACTTCTTGGAGAAGGGCAAGAGTGGATACAGGGAGACATTCAGCCATGAGATGATAGTGACCAAAATTGGGGTTATGATCTTGAGGTTGGAAAGAAGTAGAAACATTTAAGAAGTGTCTAAGAAGAAGAGTGGGCAGGACTTGGTGACCATTAAATATAGGTGGTGAGAATAGTATATAGGATGCTATAAAACAGACCTGACAGTTATTAACTTTTCCTGTATTCAGTGGACTCTTCTGTGCTCCTTTTTTATCTGCCTCTCAAGTAATTCCCACTGAATCATTTGTGCTGGCAGACCCAGTGAAAAGGATTGCACTGCTTTGTTGTTTTACTCTCTTGATTCAGCATGTTTGTCTTTTAAAGAAGTTCAAAATGGGGGAAAACGTCTGTGAATTAGCCATTTAAAAAAATAATATTCTGCCATGTTGATTTTGGCCCATATTAACTGCATATATTCCATGCTATGAATGTGCTATACTTTATTATTTACGTGTTTTCCTTTACTTTTTTTTCTAAGCTTTCACCTCAGTGCAGGACAGAGCTAGTGGTTTCATTTCTGTCAGGTAGGTTAATATATATTAATACACATTTAAGTGTATACTAGAGAAGGGCCTAGGCTTGGGTTTGAACATCCAAAGGATAGATTCAGAATGAAGAACCTGCAAGGAGACAGGAGAGATCAGTGAGTTAGGAAGAAATTCTGAAGACTGGTCTTTGGAAGCTCAAGGAAGGGCAGGTTTCAGAAGGTGAAGGGAGTAAAAAATGTCAAAGGTTGTTTGATGAATGTACAAGATAATGAGTGTAAAGTACTTATGGGATTTAGGAATTTAGGTTATTTTAGAACTTGGCAGAGCAGTTTGTTGTTGCGTAGTGGAAACCGTGGTTTAGTTGTGTGAGAAGTAACTCACACAACAATCAAATACTGGCTGTCGAGAGGACAGATGACTGAACTTGTAGGAGGAGATAGGGATTACTGAGTTTTAGTTTGTTTCTGTATGTGTGTGTGTGTGTGTGTATATATAGGTATCATTTTTTTAAAAGAGCTTTGCAAATGTTTAAGCACCAGTGGATAAGAGAAGAGTAGTAGGAGTTTGGAGAGAGGAGAGTGTGTGAAGTTCTGGAAGAGACCATGAGGAAGAGTCACATGTAAAGCTAAAAGATGTAGCCTTTGATCGGGCAGAGAGCCTTCTTGTATTAAATCAGGAGATGGTAGATATAGGTGAGTTTGTGGTGTTGGAAACTCAGGTAAGCTCACTTTTGATGACTTCATTGGAGACAAAGTCAGCTGGTAAGAATTTGGTCAGAAGTGGATGTCAGAGATTTGAGAATAGGAAAGAGAGGCTTGCCTAGCCCCAGAGACTGAGTTTGACTAGAGAAACACAGAAGTATGTCTCATGAGTTGACTTGCAATCATTTAGTCTGGTGTGTGATTTTTTTTTTTCCTCCAACAGTGTTCAGTCATCTGAACCCAGACTGTACCATCAACCCTTAGAGGACGTGTATTCCAGCATGTTTGTTGAATGATTATATAGCAGGTATAAGTGATGTTTTTAAAAATGTAGTGCATTCTAGATAGTGTCAGTTTCTCATACTTAAGTAAAAAGATAAAACCTAAATATACCAAAGGAAGATATTTTCTGTAGTGGTGTGTGGTATCTTAAGGAATGATTGAAAATCATAATTCTTAGTTAATTAAATAAACTTAGCTGTAAAAAATATACTTGTTGAACTTGTAAGTTAGTAATAGTACTTTGAACCTCCCAGAGACCCTAAAGTTGTCACCCAATGTCATTCTTCTGCAGTCGTACGGGTAATTCAGGGTTAATTCAGGTTATCTCATATTTCTCTTGGCTCTTTTAGTGTCCTGCTATTAGAAAGCAGAAATAAGCTGATTGCAAAGTAGTTACTTTCTGAGTTTTTAATCTTGTTGAGTTCTCAGTGGATATTCAGTGCAACCATAAACCTTTGCCTGTATCGTTTCTTCTGAAATAGCATACTAGAAAATTTGAAGAATTATCTAATAGATAGTTAAATCATTTTGTTTGATGGTGTCATGTTTGAAGTGCAACCTGAAGGGGTCCTTAAGATTGAAATAATTATCTGAGTCCTTTAACAAATAATTGTTGTGGTAAGTTTCTAAAAGTAAAATCATAGATTTTAAAATTTACTTTATGATAAATATTGGTCAGCATTTCAGTTTTACAGTTTTGACTAGAAAGGTCCAGAATTGGTTTGCTACAGAGATTGTATGTTTGATCATCAAAGTAACTTAATGGAGGGAAAAGTACAGGGAGAGTGATGGATCAACTTTAGTGGCTGAGTAATTTTAATACAGTTAAACTGCTAATAAGTTTATTAGTGAAACAGTGTTGAGACTAAGATTTTATAGCATTTTAGAAGTAACCGGTAAAAAGATGTGGAGGATTTTAGGCAGGTGGTAATGGTTGCTATTATTGGATACTGGTGCTTTTCAAATTAGAGGTAATAATGACATCTCTCATTTTGTTTGAGTTGACTAGCTTTCCACTATTCCAGACCTATCTGCTACATTTAAGCTGAGTTGAATATCTCATCATTGCGCGTTGTTGAAAAACTGGATATTGGAATAAAAATGGGTTAGGTGAATTCCTTACCATCTCTGGAAAAATTTTTGTTGATGGCGACCTGGTCATACAGTCCTAGCATAGGATAAGTAGAACAAATCTCCAGTTTTGTTTGGATAAACTGAAGAGTTTTTAAGCCAGAGACAGTTACCATTTAGATACACGCAAGTCAGATTTTAAACTGGGTATCCAAACAAAGTTTATTTCTCACTTAGTCATTATTTTTTTTAAGAAAGATATATGTAAAAGGTAAATTACATAAAATTAACAGTGAAATATTTTTTCTTCTTTTTAGATCACTGTAAACAAATTCCACCAGAGGAAGTGCTGAAATAGGAGTTACAGATACATTGGATTTGCTGGATGAAATACAAGCAGTTAATTTTCATAACGTGGGGAGAAAGCCCAGATTGACAGATTAATGTGTAAATCACTGCGTTACTGCTTTAGTCATTGTCTCTATTTAGCAATGACAAGACTGGAAGAAGTAAACAGAGAAGTGAACATGCATTCTTCAGTGCGTTACCTTGGCTATTTAGCCAGAATCAATTTATTGGTTGCTATATGCTTAGGTCTTTATGTAAGATGGGAAAAAACAGCAAATTCCTTAATTTTGGTCATTTTTATTCTTGGTCTTTTTGTTCTCGGAATTGCCAGCATACTCTATTATTATTTTTCAATGGAAGCAGCAAGTTTAAGTCTCTCCAATCTTTGGTTTGGATTCTTGCTTGGCCTCCTGTGTTTTCTTGATAATTCATCCTTTAAAAATGATGTCAAAGAAGAATCAACCAAATATTTGCTTCTAACTTCCATAGTATTAAGGATATTATGCTCTTTGGTGGAGAGAATTTCTGGTTATGTCCGTCATCGGCCCACCTTACTAACCACAGTTGAATTTCTGGAACTTGTTGGATTTGCCATCGCCAGCACAACTATGTTGGTGGAAAAGTCTCTGAGTGTCATTTTACTTGTTGTAGCTTTGGCCATGCTGATCATCGACCTGAGAATGAAGTCTTTTCTAGCTATTCCAAACTTAGTTATTTTCGCAGTCTTGCTGTTTTTCTCCTCATTGGAAACTCCCAAAAATCCAGTTGCCTTTGCATGTTTTTTTATTTGCCTGATAACCGATCCTTTCCTTGACATTTATTTTAGTGGACTTTCAGTGACTGAAAGGTGGAAACCCTTTTTGTACCGTGGAAGAATTTGCAGAAGACTTTCAGTTGTTTTCACTGGGATGATCGAGCTTACATTTTTCATTCTTTCAGCATTTAAACTTAGAGACACTCATCTCTGGTATTTTGTAATACCAGGCTTTTCCATTTTTGGAATTTTCTGGATGATTTGCCATATTATTTTTCTTTTAACTCTTTGGGGATTCCATACCAAACTAAGTGACTGCCATAAGGTGTGTTTTACCCACAGAGTAGATAACAATAGCCTTGACAGAATCATGGCATCCAAAGGGATGCGTCATTTTTGCTTAATTTCAGAGCAGTTAGTTTTTTTCAGTCTTCTTGCAACAGCAATTTTGGGAGCAGTTTCCTGGCAGGTAAGCTTACAGTTTGTTTATTATGTCAATGCCTATGATATGTGATTAAATGTTTGCTTCAAGAGTTGAATTATTAGAACCGAAAGGTCAAGCTCATAATTTCAGAAGTAGATGTCAAGGGTGGGGCACTTATTAGTTTTCTTTCTGGAATTGAGTACTGAATGAATATTGACAGGATAATTTCATTTGCCTTCTAGCAAGAGGTATGAAAATATTAGGAATACTCAGCATGTGATATGCCTCCTATCTTCTGACTGTTGATTAATGAAACACTTCATGGGTTAAAGACTCTTAGAATATTAACATTTGAAGCATATTTAGAGATTGTTCTTTAATTTTTTCACTTTACACATGAAGAAACCAAAAATCAGAAAACATATCCAGAGTCACTGGTACTAGCCAGAACGAGGTTGCCTAGCTTCTGTCTAGCCCATTGGTCTCCTCATTTCCCTAAAGGTTTTATATAGAAGTTGATTAGATATGTAATAACATATCATTCTTTTTTTTAAAGGATTTTTTTATTTATCTGGCTGCACTGGATCTTAGTTGTGGCATGTTGGATCTTCAGTCTTTGTTGAGACATGCAGAATCTTTAGTTGTGGTGTTTGGACTCTTAGTTGCGGCATGCAGGATCTAGTTTTCTGAACAGGGATCGAACCCAGGCTGCCTGCATTGGGAGGGAGCACAGAGCCTCAGCCCCTGGACCACCAGGGAAGTCCCCATATCAAATTCTTAACTTCAGATTAGAGCCTCTCCTAAGAAAGGAAAAATTAGTTTTACAATACATTTGCCTACAATATGTTTTAAAAAAATCTTTTGTAGACAAAGACATTCAAATTAAATGGTTGGAGTTTATATCTGTAGTTTATATCAGCCTTCCGTTCTCTGAACATTTATTGACTGTTCTATATAACAGGTCTCTGGAGAAGGAAATGGCAACCCACTCTAGTATTCTTGCCTGGAAAATCCCATAGCATACTGAGGCTGAAGATCTCAAGATGAATGAAAATTTCCTCTGTCATTAAAGAAGGCAGTCTCTAATGGGAGGCAGAAGAGGCAGGCATGTAAACCAGTAATTATTATAACACTTTGAAAAATAGTATAATTTGAATACATCAGGTTGGGATGTAGGGCAAAAATGAAGGTGAATTTTGCTTGGTGCAGTTCTCTGCTTTGCACTAGTTAGTTGCAATGGAGTGATTTCTAGATACGAGTGTTTGAAGAGAAGATGTGGAGACTTGGCTGGGCATGGTGCGTTTTATTAGTCATTGCGGGCTAGGGCACAGAACCTGTGTGGGAGTCAATCAGATGATTTAAAAAACAAACAACTGTTTGCCAGTGCTCGGGACTGTCAGAACGATGCTGGTGGGTGAGAACTCGACCAAGAGTTCTCCTTTCACTTCCTCTTCTCTGTCCTTGCTGCTTGCTCCTTTCCCACCCCTACTTTTTTTTCATTTCCAAATCAGCCTCATTCGTTTTTGACACCTTTCCAGATCATCAAATCCTGTTAACCAAATATTTTGTTAAGTCACTAAATTCTTCTTTTCTTATACAAGTGGTCTTAAACATGGTATGTGTACTACTGGAGGTGTATAGAAGCTTTCCATTGAGTATGTCAGCAAAGATAATTTTAAGACAATCAGTTTCCAGATTCTTACCTTCCATTCTCCTTTCTTAAAGTTGATCTACTTGAGAATGCCCCTCAATGTAGATGTGGAGTGGTTACTTATTGTGGTTTTAATTTGCATTTAATCAAATTTAAATGCATTTAAACTGTCTCTAATGACTGATGATGTTGAGTGTCTTTTAATGTGTGTGTTAGTCATTCATTTACCTTTGCTGACGTATCTGTTTAAATCTTTTTTTGATCTAAATTGGGTTTTGTGTCTTATGATTAAATTTTAAGGGTTTTAAAAATATTCTTACTAGAAGCCTTTTATCAGGTATATGATTTTGAAATGGGTCGGGAAGATCCCTGAAGAAGGAAATGGCAACCCACTCCAGTACTTTTGCCTGGAAAATCCCATGGACAGAGGAGCCTGGTACGCTATAGTCCATGGGGTTGCAGAGTTGGACATGACTGAATGACTTCACTTTCACTTTTCTCCTCCTATGTGGCTTATCTCTTTTAAAAATTTTAATTAATTTATTTCTTTTCTATTTGGCTTCAATGGGTCTTTGTTACTTTGTCTTTATTGCTTTGCATGGACTTTCTCAGTTGTGGTGAGTGGGGGCCACCCTTCATTGTGGTGCTTGGGCCCCTCATTGCGGTGGCCCCTCTTACTGCAGAGCGCAGGCTCTAGGCGCACAGGCTTAGTAGCTGGGGCTCGTGGGGTCCGGAGCGCAGGCTCTAGGTGCACAGGCTCAGTAGTTGGGGCTCGTGGGCTCCGGCACACAGGCTCTAGGCGCACAGGCTCAGTAGCTGGGGCTCGTGGGCTCCGGAGCACAGGCTCTAGGCGCACAGGCTCAGTAGCTAGGCTCGTGGGCTCCGGAGCGCAGGCTCAGCAGCTGTGGGGCTCGGGCTCAGCTGCTCCATGCCATGGGGGCTCTTCCCGATGAGGGATTGAGCCTGTGTCCTCTGCAGTGATTCCCAGGTGGACTCTTAGCCGGTGTGCACCAGGGAGGTCTTTTTTTCTTTTTTTAAATGATATCTTTTGAAGAGTGCAAACTGTTAACTTTATGAATCCAATTTGTCAACTTTTTCTTTTATGTACTGCAGTTTTGGGATCATATCTAAGGAAATGTTCCTCAGGCCTGGGTCACAAAGATTTTTCTCCTATAGTTTTCTTTATTTTATCATTTTAGCTTTTACATTTAGGTTGTATGATCCATTTTGTTATTGTATGAGGTGAGGAATTTTTTTTTCTTTTTTTTTAAATTTATTTATTATTTTACTTTACAATATTGTATTGGTTTTGCCATACATTGAGTTGAATCCTCCATGGGTGTACATGTGTTCCCGATCGTGAATCCCCCTCCCACCTCCCTCCCCATCCCATCCCTCTATGGCTTTGTAATTGCTCCAGCACCATTTGCTGAAAAGACTATCCTTTCTCTTGTTGAATTGCCTTGGCACCTTTGTCCAAAAACAGTTTCTGAGCTCTCTTTGTTCCATTGTTCTATATATCTCATACTTAAAGCAGTACTATGCTGTCTCACAAGATATTTTCTAATTTTCCTTGAAATTTCTTCTTTGATCTATGTTGAAGTTAAAAGTTTGTTGTGTGATACTGTAATCTTTGGGGGATTTCCCACATTTTTTCTATTCAGTTCAGTTCAGTCGCTCAGTCGTGTCTGACTCTTTGCAGCCCCATGAACCGCAGCACACCAGGCCTCCCTGTCCGTCACCAACTCCCAGATTCCACCCAAACCCATGTCCATTGAGTTGATGATACCATCCGACCATCTTATCCTCTGTCATCCCCTTCTCCTTCTGCCCTCAATCTTTCCCAGCATCAGGGTCTTTTCAAATGAGTCAGCTGTTCGTATCAGGTGGCCAAAGTATTGGAGTTTCAGCGTCAACATCAGTCCTTCCAGTGAACACCCAGGACTGATTTTTTCTATTATTGATTTCCAATATAAGTCCAGGTGACTGGAGAACATAGTTTCTATGATTTTAGTGTTTTTCTAAAACTTGTTTTGTAGTCTATCGTGTGTTATATTCTGGAGAATGTGTGTGTGTGCTTAGTCGCTAAGTTAGGTCTGACTCTTGGAACCCCATGGACTGTAGCCCGTCCTGCTCTGTGTCCGTGGGAATTTCCCAGGCAAGAATACTTGAGTGGGGTTGCCCTTTCCTTCTCCAGGGGCTCTTCCCAGCCCAGAGATGAAACCCGCATCTCCTTTGTCTCCTGCATTGCAGGCAGATTCTTTACCCACTGAGCCATCTGGGAAGCTCCCTTCTGGAGAATACATCATGTTTAATTAAGAAGAATAAGTTGCTGCTGTTGTTGACTAAAGCATTCTGTAAATATCAGCCAGGTTAAGTTGGTTGGTGGTGGTGGTCATGTATTTATGTCTTTGCTGATTTTCTGTTTCATTCTGAGACAGTGATACTGAAAATCTCTGTTAAATTACTAGATTGTGTGTTTCTCAATTTTGTCATTTTCTTGCCTTAGGTATTTTGGGGCTCTGTTTTTTTCGAGGTGTATATACATCTTTAATTATACTTTCTTATGTGTTGATCTTTTTATCTTCAGGTAAGCAGCATAGTTGAATAGTCAAAAAAGAGACTTAATAGCTTGCAAAATGTAACATTATCTAGCTTTTTACAGAATTTGCCAACTCTTGTTTTAGGCCAGTGCTTCTCAAACTTTGATATACGTAGGAATCATGTGGAGATCTTGTTAAAATTCTAAAGACTAGAATTAAGTAATTTGGGAGGAGAGCCTAAAACTCTGCAGACCATCTGAAAATCTTAAAAGTGATGTAGATAGAAGTAAACCCATTGAGTAGCAAGGTATTAATTTAGCTATTCAAGACTAATATGTATCTATCAAAATTGGTATTTATTCCTTTTGGCCGCGCTGGGTCTTACTTGCTATGCATGGCCTTTCTCTAGTTGCTGCAAGTGGGGGCTACTCTCTAGTTGCCGTGCACTGGCTTCTCATTGTGGTGGCTTCTGTTGTTGCAGAGGATGGGTTCTAGGGCATGTGGGTTTCAGCAGTTATGGTGCGCTGGCTTAGTGGCCCTCTGGCATGTGGAATCCTCCCAGACGAGGGGTCGGAATGTGTCTCCTGCACTGATGGGCGGACTCTCCACTACTGGACCACCAGGAAGTCCTCTATCGGGTTGTGTATGCATTAGTTGCTATTTGATAACTTCTGCCGTCATGCAGGCATTGTGTTTTTGATGCGGTTAACTTTTTTTTAAATTGGAGTATAGTTGATTTACAGTGTTGTTAGTGTCAGGTGTACTGCAAAGTTATTCAGTTTATACACACACACACACACACACACACACACACATAATCTTTTTCAGATTCTTTTCCCACATAGGTTATTACAGAATTCTGACCTTAGTTCCCTTTGCTATATAGTAGGTCCTTGTTGTTTAACTGTTTTTCCTATACTGGTTTATGTATGTTACTCCCAGATTCCTCACTGATCCCTCCCTCCCTCCCTCGCTTTCCCCTTTGGTAACCATAAGTTTGTTTCCTAGGTCTGTGAGTCTGCTTCTGTCTTGTAAATAAGTTCATTCCATAATTTTTTAAGATTACACATATAAGTGATACCATATTTGTCTTTCTCTGATTTCCTTCCCTTAATGTGATCATCTCTGTGTCCATCCATGTTACTGCAAGTGGCATTATTCAATTTCTTTTTATGGCTGAGTAGTATTCCATTGTATATATGCGCCATATTTTCTTTATCCATTCATCTGTCGATGGACATTTAGGTTGGTTCCATGTCATGGTTAGTGTAAATAGTGCTGTGGTGAACATTGGGGTACATATATCTTATCAAGTTATGATTTTCTCTGGATTTATCTCCAGGAGTGGGGTTTCTGAATCATATGGTAGTTCTCTTTTCAGTTTTTTTAGACTATCGTCAGTAAGTCTACAATAATAAATACTGGCGACGGTGTGGAAAAAGGGAAACTTCTAACGTCATTGATGGAATGTAAATTGGCATAGCCACTGTGGAGAACAGTGAGATGCAATTAACATTTTAAATTTAACTTTAATCTTTTGTGCTCTACTCAGTATTCTATGAGATTATCTTAAATTCTTTCAATTCAGTTCAGTCGCTCAGTTATTTCCGACTCTTGGTGACCCCATGGACTGCAACACACCAGGCCTCCCTGTCCATCACCAACTCCTGGAGTTTACACAAAACATGTCCATCTAGTCGGTGGTGTCATCCATCTCATCCTCTCTCGTCCGCTTCTCCTCCTGCCCTCAATCTTTCCCAGCATCAGGGTATTTTCAAATGAGTGAGCTCTTCTCATCATGTGGCCAAATATTGGAGTCTCAGCTTCAACATCAGCCCTTCCAGTGAACACCCAGGACAGATCTCCTTTAGGATGGACTGATTGGATCTCCTTGCTGTCCAAGAAACTCTCAAGAATCTTCTCCAACACCACAGTTCAAAAGCATCAATTCTTTGGCTCTCAGCTTTCGTTATAGTCCAGCTCTCACATCCATACATGACTGCTGGAAAAACCATAGCCTTGAATAGGTGGACCTTTGTTGGCAAAGTCATGTCTCTCTTTTTAATATGCTATCTAGGTTCATCATAACTTTCCTTCCAAGGGGTAAACGTCTTTTAACTTCATGGCTGCAGTCACCATCTGCAGTGATTTTGGAGCCCCCAAAAATAAAGTCAGCCAACAGTTTCCAATGTATCCCCACCTATTTGACATGAAGTGATGGGACCGGATGCCATGATCTTAGTTTTCTTAATGCTTAGCTTTAAGTCAACTTTTTCACTCTCCTCTCTCACTTTCATCAAGAGGCTTTTTAGTTCCTCTTCACTTTCTGCCATAAGGGTGGTGTCATCTGCATATCTGAGGTTATTGATATTTCTGCCAGCAGTCTTGATTCCAGCTTGTGCTTCCTCCAGTCCTGCGTTCCTCATAATGTACTCTGCATATAAGTTAAATAAGCAGGGTGACAATATACAGCCTTGACGTACTCGTTTTCCTATTTGGAACCAGTCTGTTGTTCCATGTCCAGTTCTAACTGTTGCTTCCTGACCTGCATATAGGTTTCTCAAGAGGCAGGTCAGGTGGTCTGGTATTCCCATCTCTTGAAGAACTTTCCACAGTTTATTGTGATCCACACAGTCAAAGGCTTTGGCATAGTCAATAAAGCAGAAATAGATGTTTTTCTGGAACTCCCTTGCTTTGTCAATGATCCAGCGGATGTTGGCAATTTGATCTCTGGTTCCTCTGTCTTTTCTAAAACCAGCTTGGACATCTGGAAGTTCACGGTTCATGTATTGCTGAAGCCTGGCGTGGAGAATTTTGAGCATTCTTTGGCATTGCCTTTCTTAGGGATTGGAATGAAAACTGACCTTTTCCAGTCCTGTGGCCACTGCAGAGTTTTCCAAATTTGCTGGCATATTGAGTGCAGCACTTTCACAGCATCATCTTTCAGGACTTGAAATCGCTCAACTGGAATTCCATCACCTCCACTAGCTTTGTTCATAATGATGCTTCCTAAAGCCCACTTGACTTCACATTCCAGGATGTCTGGCTCTAGGTGAATGATCACACCATTGTGATTATCTGGGTCATGAAGATCTTTTTTGTACAGTTCTTCTGTGTATTCTTGCCACCTCTTCTTAATATCTTCTGCTTCGGTTAGGTCCATACCATCCTTTATTGTGCCCATCTTTGCATGAAATATTCCCTTGGTATCTCTGATTTTCCTGAAGAGATCTCTAGTCTTTCCCATTCTGTTATTTTCCTCTATTTCTTTGCACTGATCACCGATGAAGGCTTTCTTATCTCTCCTCGCTGTTCTTTGGAACTCTGCATTCAAATGAGAATATCTTTCCTTTTCTCCTTTGCTTTTCGCTTCTCTTCTTTTCTCAGCTATTTGTAAGGCCTCCTCAGACAGCCATTTTGCATTTTTGCATTTCTTTTTCTTGGGGATGGTCTTGATCCCTGTCTCCTGTACAGTGTCACGAACCTCCATCCATAGTCCATCAGGCACTCTGTCTATCAGATCTCGTCCATTAAATCTGTTTCTCACTTCCACTGTATATTCATAAGGGATTTGATTTAGGTCATACCTGAATGGTCTAGTGGTTTTCCCTACTTTCTTCAGTTTAAGTCTGAATTTGGCAATAAGGAGTTCATGATCTGAGCCACAGTCAGCTCCCGGACTTGTTTTTGCTGACTGTATAGAGCTTCTCCATCTTTGGCTTCAAAGAATATAATCAATCTAATTTCAGTGTTGGCCATCTGGTGATGTCCATGTGTAGAGTCTTCTCTTGTGTTGTTGGAAGAGGGTGTTTCCTATGACCAGTGTGTTTCTTGGCAAAACTCTATTAGCCTTTGCCCCGCGTCATTCTGTACTCCAAGGCCAAATTTGCCTGTTACTCTGGGTGTTTCTTGACTTCCTACTTTTGCATTCCAGTCCCCTATAATGAAAAGGACATCTTTTTTAGGTGTTAGTTCTAGCAGGTCTTGTAGGTCTTCATAGAACCATTCAACTTCAGCTTCTTCAGAGTTTCTGGTCATGGCATAGACTTAGATTACCGTGATATTGAATGGTTTGCCTTGGAAGCAAACAGAGATCATTCTGTCATTTTTGAGATTGCATCCAGGTACTGCATTTCAGACTCTCTTGTTGACTATGATGGCTACTCCATTTCTTCTAAGGGATTCCTGCCTATAGTAGTAGATGTAATGGTCATTTGAGTTAAATCACCCATTCTACTCCGTTTTAGTTCGCTGATTCCTAGAATGTCAACATTCACTCTTGCCATCTCCTGTTTGACCAGTTCCAATTTGCTTGATTCATGGACCTAACATTCCAGGTTCCTATGCAATATTGCTCTTTACAGCATTGAACCTTGCTTCTATCACCAATCCCATCCACAACTGGGTATTGTTTTTGCTTTGGCTCCATCCCTTCATTCTTTCTGGAGTTATTTCTCCACTGATCTCCAGTAGCATATTGGGCACCTACCGACCTGGGGAGTTCCTCTTTCAGTGTCCTATCTTTTTGCCTTTTCATACTGTTCATGGGGTTCTCAAGGCAAGAATACTGAAGTGGTTTGGCATTCCCTTCTCCAGTGGACCACATTTTGTCAGAACTGTCCACCATGACCCAGCTGTCTTGGGTGGCCCCACACGGCATGGCTTAGTTTCATTGAGTTGGACAAGACTGTGGTCCTGTGATCAGATTGGCTAGTTTTCTGTGGTCCTGGTTTCAGTCTGTCTGCCTCTGATGCCCTCTCTCAGTGTCTGCTGTCTTACTTGGGTTTCTCTTACCTTGGACGTGGGGTATCTCCTCACGGCTTCTGCTCCTGACTTTGGATGTGGAGTATCTCCTCACAGCTGCTTGCTGCTCTTTTTTCGATTAGATTTTTCTCAAACTGCTTTTGCTTAATGTTCCTAAATGATATAGATACTAATTAAGTTAAAAGTCACTCCATCGTGTCTGACTCTGTGGCCCCATGAACTGTAGTATGCCAGGCTCCTCTGTCCACGGAATTCTCCAGGTTAGAATCCTGTAGTGGGTATGTCTTTCGCTTCTCCAGGGTATCTTCCCAACCCAGGGATTGAACCCAGGTCTCCCCCATTGCAGGCGAATTCTTTACTGTCTGAAGCACCAGGGAAGCTTTTTAATAATATAATCTAAACCCATTTTTTCATATTTCTGTGAGAGTAATACTAAAGTGTAAAATTAATTTTCTCCTCTGTCCCATTAAAATGTCCTTCAGTGGATGGATTTCCACTGAAAAACAGTTTCACTGATTGAGCGGGGGCAAGCCAGGTAAAAATGAGAAACTAAAGTCTTTAGAGTAGATCAGTTAGTCAGCCACAGGTAGGATCAGTGAAAGCAGAGGTAACACTAAAATCTGGAAGACTAGCTAGGATCAAGAGATAAAGACCTGGACTAAGGTGACAGAGAAAAATTCCTGTGGTAAGGATATGACTGATAGAAGTATCAAGGGAAAAACAGATCTTGTTTAAAAGTAAAACTTAAGGAGAATTTGAAATAAGCTGATGAAATGTAGAGATGACTGTTCTGACAGTGGATAGTCAATGTTAAAAAATTGTTGACAGAATGAAGGGAGCAGATTGGAATTTAGAGTAATTGATTTTATTGAGTTGATCACCCAGTGGGCATTTGTTATTAACAAAACATTTTAGAATAGGTTTTGTATTTTTAGACAGTCAAATCTATTTCTATCTCATTTTACTACCAGAATAGTAAAACCAAACAGACATAAACATGAGACTAATCCAGTGGAGCACAATTGACTTAATTCCCCAAATGGACTTAGCCATTTTTTCCTCATTTTAAGGTTTTTTGCATGTCAGTAGTTTGGGGTTATTTTATTTTTATCCAACTTAATAGCAATTTTTTTTTAATAAGGAAAATTTGCATAGAGTAATATTCACCCTTTTTCGTGTACAATTCTGTGATTTTGACAAGTGCACATAGTTTTATGACAGTACAATCAAAATATGGAGCAGTTCCATCACCCCAAAATTCCCTCCTGCCCCTCTCTAGTTAGTCCTTCTCCACCCATCAGTACTTGGCAACAGAACTGTTTTATGTCTAGAGTGCCATATACACGAAATCATATAGTACATATCTGTTTGAGTCTGGCTTCTTTCACTTAGCATAATTCATATGAGATTTAGCTATATTATTGTTTTATATCAGTTTATCCCTTATTATGGCTGAGCAGTATTCCATTATGTGGAAGTCTCACACTCAATTGAGGGACACTGAAATTAGTTTTTAGTATTTTTAAGTAGAGCTGCTGTAAACGTTCAGACAGGGTTTTGTGTTAACATGGGTTTTTATTTTACCTGTGTGGGTTGTATGATAAACATACGAGTCATGTATAACTTTATAAGAAAATGTCAAACTGTTTTCCAAAGTTGCCGTACCATTTTGTGTTCTCACTTGCAGTATATGGGATTTATCTCTTCGTTTTTGTTTTTGAACCATTCTGATAGGTATGTAGTGGGTAACTCATTGTGGTTTTCTTTTCTATTTCCCTAGTAGCTAATGATGTTAAGTATCTTTTCATGTGATTGCTTGTCATGAAAATTTCAGATCTCTTGGCTACTTTTAAAATTGGGTTGTTTGTTTTCTTAATGTGTTGAGATATAAGTCCCTTATTAGATATTTGACTTGCAAATATTTGCTCCCAGTGTTTGACCTTTTTTCTTGTTTTTTGAAGAGCAGAAGTTCTTAATTTTGCTAGTCTTAATTTATCATTTTTTTCTTTTATGGATTATCTTTTGATGTCATATGTGAGGAACCTTTGACCTCATTTGAATAGAATCTCTGACTAACCCCACATGGATAATTTCATTTTTTGTTAGCTTTACTGAATAATGAAACATTTTCAGAATGAAGACGGTAATATCATTCCAAGTCATTACATTAAAAAGCTGGAATTTTACCATTAACGTCTGTTGTGTTTTGTTCATAATCTCATTGCAGTTTTAAAATGCAACATTACAGCTGTTGTTTCCTGCAGTTCATCTTATGTTCACTGAATGTGCTATTTGTGTTCTACTTTTGTGCTTTTTTCCTTAAATAAGTCATTAAGAAGTATTAATACTTAACACAGTACTATAGCCATTTGATGATAGTTTTATTTCTCAGCCATAGGTTTTTCTAAAATCGATAGTTGTCAATTCACGTAAGGATAAAAAGGGAGGAAAGTGTCCAGATTCCCAAGGAAGCGTATTCCCCATGGCCTGCTGTTTTGTTTAGCAATTTTCTCTGAAATCTTTCACATGAGATTTTATATGCCTTTCCTTGCCACCCACTGTCATTTGCAGAGTCCATGGGGTTTTGAGGCAACTTTTTGGAGGAGCCCTTTGACACAAACCAGAAAAACCATAATCACAGTTAATTTCTCTGCAGGGGAAGCTCTAGTAATCACTGGGTTTGACAGATGTAACAAGATCAGTTTCACACCCTAGGAAGGGAGGGAATCCACAGATGCAGCACAGTTTCAATTCTAGCAAGATGGCTAGAAAGCCATATCATTTCACTTGGCACAGAGAGCAGAGAGTTTTCAAATTTGTTTCCAAAACTAGAAATTTATGTTTCACAATTTTTTGTTTTGTCTCATTTCTCTTCCTAAAGTTTTGAGATATTTAGGTCTCAATTAGAGGGTCACTAACTCTTTTCTTAGCTTAAACTTATACTCTGAATTTGATGTTTTATCTGTTCTGCAGAACACTATGAAACAGGAATAGATGTCTTTATTTCCTAAAACAATAGCAATAATCTGAGTATAATTTTATTCATGGAATAAGAACATGAATTTGTCCTTTATTGTGATTTTTCCAGCTTTTAAAAGTTAAAATAATGACTAGAGATATTTTAATTTTAATAATAAGACTTATTTGTTAGCTGTTTATTTTTTTTCATGTGCTATCCACTATTCTCTGTACTTTGAGTGTATTGAATCCTCATGATACTTTACGATAGTTGTTGTTCAGTTGCTAAGTCGGATGTGATGCTTTGTGACCCCAGGAACTGCAGCATGCCAGGCTCCCCTGTCCTGCACTGTCTCCCCGAGTTTGCGCACATCCCCGTTCACTGAGTCAGTCACGCTGTCTGAATATCTTACCCGCTCCTGCCACCTGTTCCTTTGGCCTTCAGTCTTTCCCAGCATCAGTGTCTTTTCTGATAATTTAGATCTTCACATCAAGTGGCCAAACTATTGAAGCTTCAGCTTCAGCATCAGTCTTCCCAATGAATTTTCAGGGTTGATTTCTTTTAGGATTGACTGGTTTGATTTCCTTGGCAGTCCAAGAGACTCTCAAGAGTCTTGTGCAGCACCACAAGCATCAATTCTTCAGCAATGAAAAGCATCAGTTCTTCAGCACTCAGCCTTTTTTCATGTATAGATGTGTCCAACTCTCACATCTGTACATGACTGCTAGAAAAACTGTAGCTTGGAATATACGAATTTTGATGATAAAGTGATGTTTCTGCTTTTTAATATTGCCTATGTTTGTCATAGCATTCCTTCCAAGGAGCAAGCATCAAAAATTTAATGGCTGCAGTCACCATCCACAGTGATTTTGGAGCCCAAGAAAATATAGTCTGTTACTGCTTCTACTTTTTCCCCATCTGTTAATATTTGCCGTGCAGTGATGGGATTGGATGCCACAATCTTAGTTTTTTGCATGTTGAGTTTTAAGCCAACTTTTTCACTCTCCTCTTCCACTTTTATCAAGAAGCTCTTTAGTTCCTCTTCACTTTCTGCCAGTAAAGTGGTATCATCTACATACAGTGGTTTTACTCCTAGTTGTTTTTGTTTTTTTTTTAAGGAATCGCCATCCTGTCTTCCATAGTGGCTGTGTCATTTTACATTCCCAAGTGGATTCACTTTTCTCCAAACACTCTCCAGACTGTTGCTTGTGGATTTTTTTTATTACAGCCATTCTGTCTGGTGTGAGGTGATACCTTATTGTAGTTTTGATTTGCATTTCTTTAATAAGTAATGTTGAGCATCTCTTCATGTGCTTATTGGCCATCTGTATGTCTTTGGAGAAATGTCTGTCTAGGTCTTTTGCCCACTTTTTGATTGTGTTGTTTGTTTTTCTAGTATTGAGTTGTATGAGCTGCTTGTGTATTTTGGAAATTAATCCTTTGTCAGTTGTTTCATTTGCTATTATTTTCTCCCATTCTGAGGGTTGTCTTTTCACCTCGTTTATAGTTTCCTTTCCTGTACAAAAACATTTAAGTTTAATTAGGCCCATGTATTTATTTTTGTTTTTATTTCCATTATTCTAGGAGGTGAGTCATAAAGTATCTTGCTATGATTTATGTCATACAGTGTTCTGCCTGTGTTTTCTTCTAAGAGTTTTATAGTTTCTGGTCTTACATTTTAGGTCTTTAGTCTGTTTTGAGTTTATCTTTGTGTATGGTTTCAGGCAGTATTCTAATTTCATTCTTTTGCATACAGTTGTCCAGTTCTTCCAGCACCACTTATTGAAGAGACTTTTTTCCCCAGTGTATATTCTTCCCTCCTTTCTCAAAGATCAGGTGCCCATACGTGTGTGGGTTTATCTCTGGGCTTCTATCTCATTCCATTGGTCTATACTTTTGTTTTTGTGCCAGTACCATACTGCCTTGATGACTGTAGCTTTGTAGTATAGTTTGAAATCAGGTAAGTTGATTGCTTCAGCTCTGTTCTTTCTCCAGATTGCTTTGGCTACTTGGGGTCTTTTGCATCTCCATACAAATTGTGAAATTTTTTGTTCTAGTTCTTTGAAAAATGCCATTCGTAATTTGATGGGGTTTGCAGTCATTTTCACAGTATTGATTCTTCCAACCCAGGAGCGTGGTATATCTCTCCACCTGTTTATGTCGTCTTTGACTTCTTTGATCAGTGTCCTATAGTTTTCTGTATATAACTCTTTTGTCTACTTAGGTAGGGTTTATGCCTAGGTATTTTATTCTTTTAGTTGCGGTGGTAAGTGGGATTGATTCCTTAATTTCTCTTTCTGATTCTTCATTGTTAGTATATAGGAATGCAAGTGATTTCTGTGAATTGATTTTGTATCTTGCAACTTCACTAGATTCACAGATTAGTTCAAGTAATTTTCTGATAGTGTCTTTGGGGTTTTCTGTGTACAGTATTCCACTAGCTTTTGTTAGTAGTAATGCTTCTTAAGGCCCACTTTACACTCCAGGATGTCTGTCTCTAGGTGAGTGACCAAACCATCATGGTTATATGGGTCATTAAGACCTTTTTTGTATAATTCTTTTGTGAAATTGTGCACCTTCTTAATCTCTTCTGCTTCTGTTAGGTCCATACCATTTCTGTCCTTTATTGTGCCAGTCTTTGCATGAAATGTTCCCTCTTGGTATCTCTTAATTTTCTTGACGCAATCTCTAGTCTTTCCCACTCTGTTGTTTTCCTTTATTTCTTTGCGTTGTTCACTTAAGAAGGCTTTCTTATCTCTCCTTGCTATTCTTTGGAACTGTGTATTCAGTTTGGTATATCTTTCCTTTTCTCCTTTTTCTTTCTCTTCTCTTGTCAGTTATTTGTAAGGCCTCAGACAACCATTTTACTTTGTTACATTTCTTTTTCTTGGGGATGGTTTTGGTGACCACATCCTGTGCAAATTTACTAAGCTCTGTCCATTGATAGTTCTTCAGGCACTTTGTATATCAGATCTAATCCCTTGAATCTGTTTGTTACTTCCACTGTGTAATCAAGGGATTTGATTTAGGTCATACCTGAACGGCCTAGTGGTTTTCCCTACTTTTCTTCGATTTAAGTCTGAGTTTTGGAATAAGCACCTCATGATCTGAGCCACAGTCAGCTCTGGGTCTTGATTTTGCCAGCTGTGTAGAACTTTTCAATCTTCAACTGCACAAGAATGTAATCAGTCTGATTACTGTATTGACCATCTGGTGATGTCCATGTGTAGAGTCATCTCTTGTGTTGTTGAAAGAGGGTGTTTGCTATGACCAGTGTGTTCTCTTGGCAATACTCTTAACCTTTCCCCTGCTTCATTTTGTACTCATAAACTTTCCTGTTACTCCAGGTATCTCTTGACTTCCCACTTTTGCATTCCAATCCCCAGTGATGAAAAGGACATCTTTCTTTGGTGTTAGTTCTAGAAGGTCTTGAAGTCTTCATAGAACCATTCAATAGGCTTCTTTGGCATTAGTGGTTGGGGATAGATTTGGATTACTGTGATGTTGAATGGTTTGCCTTGAAAACAAACGCAGATTATTCTATCATTTTTGAGATTGCACCCAGATACTGCATTTTCAACTCTTCTGTTGACTGTGAGGGCAATTCCATTTCTTCTCATCTGAATTAAATTTCCCCATTCCCATCCACTTTAGTTCACTGATTCCTAAGACAGGAACCTGGACTGTTAGGTCCGTGAATCAGGGTAAATTGGACATGTCAAGCAGAAGATGGCAAGAGAGAACATCTGAGATAGATATCATTATTATTCCCATTTTGTAGAGAAGAAACATACTTAGAGACTAGGAAATCCAGGCAATCTGCCTTCACAGCTTTCATTCTCAACCACTTTACTTAGTTCCATGTATCTTTAGAGTTAAAAATGAGCAGATAATTTAATGTAACTTCTGTTTTACCCATTGGGAGAAGTAAGATTCAACACACTGTTCAAGTTTGATTCCCATACCCGTGTTTTGCCTTTCTCAAGATTGTGGTCTACAAAAATTTCTATTTTTGACATCTCTTGCAGTTACTAAAAAAAAATTTTTTTTTTTTGCTAATGTATCTACTGGGGCCTTAACTCAGTCTGCTAAATGGCAATAGTCAATTTAGTTGAAAAGGTTATTGTCATTTAAATTTCTGCTTTGCTCACAAAGATCTCATTGCAATTAAAAAATTTTAAATTACAACTACCATTTTACTATGCTAGATGTATTTCACCTATTTCTGATCTGTGGAATAAGCTCATAAAATATCCCTCTTTTATATATTCAGACTGAAAAGCTTAATTAATTTGTTCATGTACACACAGATGGTAAGTTAGGAATGAACCAAAGTCTTAACTCCAAACCTTGAGTCCTTTCCACTACACCCTATTGCCTGTACACAAAGAAATCCCTGCTTTAAAACTGTTAAGTAGCAATAAAAAAAAAAAAAAAAATTAAAAAAAAAAACCTGTTAAGTAGCTTTCTGATGTTCTCAAAGTTTCTAAGCTAAGCAGAGTTTGGTGGTGCCTGCTGTGCTGCTTCAGTCTTGTGACCCCTTTGTGACCCCAGGGACTGTAGCCCACCAGGCTCCTCTGTCCATGGGATTTTCCTGGCAGGAATACTGAAAGTTGCCTATTGTTTCTTAAATATGGGTATCTTAAATTGAAGAACATTATCTCTGTTTACATGTTGTTTTGTAGCATACATTTTATATTTTGTTTCTTAATTAGACTTGTATATATAACATTTCCCAAACCTGGCTTACTTAATGTGACTTGTGAAAAAATATTTCTATCAAACAGCAGTCATATGTCTTATGTAAATGCCATGTTTTTAAAAATGAAATTCCAATTGAATAAATAGATTTTGTTCCTATTAGCTGAAAAATTTTTAGTATATAAAGATATTGAATCTTTTGACCATAACTTGAAAGCCCAGATGAATAGAGAATAATTAGTAACTACTTTTATTGAAAGGATATTACTTAAAGTTGTTTACTGGTTTGCTATTGTTCTCAGCTTATATCTGCTTTGAAATTTGGACCATGTCTTCATGTTTGATAGTGAGCTTATGGTGGTTTGTAGAAGCAAAGGAAGATGAATATCCATACTTACTAGTTTTGGTCAAGTAATTTGTTACAGGGAGTTGTTTAAAATATAAGGTGTACTCCAAAGTCACAAATGACTCTCAGGTTGAGGCTATAGTATAAAGAGTTGCACGCCAGTGAAATTGAAACTTTCTGAATGTGGCAAGTGGATAAAACATCCTAAATTTATTTTGGCCCTTCGATGTATTTGCAATATGTTGTTAACTTTTATCTGTGAATGTTATCTTTTTTAAAAAATCAATTTAATTTTGTTTAATTGAAGTATAGTTGATTTACAGTGTCATGATTTTTAGCAACATCACTCAACTATACATGTACAGACATTCTTTTTAAAACATTCTTTTCCATTATTGTTTATCACAAGATGTTGAATACAATTCCCTGTGCTATACAGTAGGATGTTGTTGTTTATACTTCCTCTGTTTAAGAGTTTACATCTGCTAATCCCAAACTTCCTGTCCTTCCCTCCTCTCCCACCCACCTCTCCCTTGGCAACTACAAATCTGTTCTGTATGTCTGTGAGTCTGTTTCTGTTTTGTAGATAGGTTCATTTGTGCCATATTTTAGATGCCACGTGTAAGTGATATATGGTCTTTCTCTTTCTGACTATGTCACTCAGTGTGATATCTCTACTTGCACCAATGTTACTGCAAATGGCATTATTTCATTCTTTTTTATAGCTGAGTAGTACCCCATTGTGTGTGTAAGTATGTATACATCTTTATCAGTTCATCAGTCAGTGACATTGAGATTATTTCCATGTTTTGGCTATTATGAGTAGTGCTGCTATGAACATAAGGGGTGCATGTATCTTTTTGAATTATATTTTTGTCTGGGTATATGCCCAGGTGTGAGATGTCTGGATCATATGGTAATATTAGTTTTCTGAGGAACCTCTACACTGTTTTCCATAGTAGATGCACCAGTTTACATTCTCACCCACAGAGTAGGAGGGTTCCCTTTTTCCACATCCTCTCACATCTGTTATTGGTAGACTTTCTAATGCTAGCCATTCTGACTGGTATGAGGTGGTACCAGTACCTCATTATAGTTTTAATTTTTTATTTCTCTAATAATTAGTGATGTTGAGCATCTTTTAATGTGCCTACTGGTCATCTGTTTGTCTTCTTTGGAGAAATGTCTGTTGAGTTCTGCCCATGTTTTTATTGGTTTGCGATTTTTATTGTTGTGTATTTTAGAGATTAAATAGCCCTTGTCTGGTGCATCGTTTGCAAATATTTTCTCCTGTTCTGTAGGTTGTCTTTTCATTTATTTATTTTTTTTATGGCTTCCTTTGCTGTGCAAAAGCTTGGGGTTAGGTCCCATTTGTTTATTTTTGTTTTTGTTTCTCTTGCGTTGGGAGGCTGACCTAAGAAAATATTGGTACGTTTTATGTCAGAGAATGTTTTGCCTATGTTTTTTTCCTAAGGAATTTTATGGTATCATGTGTTATGTTTAAGTCTTTAAACCATTTTGAGATTACTTTTGTGCATGGTGTGATGGTGTGTTCTAATTGCATTGATTTACATGCAGCTGTCCAACTTTCCCAGTGCCACTTACTGAAGAGACTTTTTCTTGTTTTATATTCTTGCATCCTTTGTCAAAGAATAATTAACCATAGGTGTACAAGTTTATTTCTGGACTCTCTCATCTGTTCCATTGATCCGCATGACTGGTTTTGTACCAATACTACAACCTTTTAATTACTGTGCCTCTGTAGTATTATCTGAAATCTGGGAGAGTTATACCTCCTGCTTCCCCTCTCTCCCCAGTCAAGGACTGCTCTAGTATTTCTGGGTCTTCTGTGTTTCCATGTAAATTTTCAGATTCTTTGTTCTCATTGTATGAAAAAATGTCATAGGTAATTTGATGGGGATTGCCTTAAATCTATAGATTGCTTTGGGTAGTATTGTCATTTTAACGATATTAATTCTTCCAATCCAAGAGCATGTTTATTTTGGAAATTAATGCCCTGTTGGTCATGTTGTTGTTCAATCACTAAGTCATGTCCGACTCTTTGCAACCCCATGGACTGCAGCATGCCAGGCTCCCCTGTCTTGCACTGTCTCCAAGAGTTTGCTCAAATTCATGTCCATTGAGTCAGTGATGCTGTCTAACCATCTCATCTTCTATTACCCTCTTCTTTCTCTGCCCTCAGTCTTTCCCAGCATCAGGGTCTTTTCCAGTGAGTCAGCTTGTCACATCAGGTGACCAAAATATTGGATCTTCAGCTTCAGGGTCAGTCCTTCCAGTGATTATTCAGGGTTGATTTCCTTTGGGATTGACTAGTTTGATCTCTTTGTAGTCCAAGGGACTCTCTTAAGAGTCTTCTCTAGCACCACAATTGAAAGCATCAATTCTTCACCACTCAGCCTTCTTTATGGTCCAACTTTCACATCTGTACATGACTACTGAAAAAACTACGTTGGTCACGTAGTTTGCAGATATTTTCTCCTAGGTTGTCTTTTTGTTTTGCTTATGGTTTCCCTTGGTGTGCAAAACTTTTAAGTTTAATTAGGTACCATTTGTTTATCTTTGTTTTTCTTTTCATTACTCTTAAGAAGTGGATCCAAAAAATATTGCTGTGATTTACGTCAAAGAGGGTTCTGCCTACATTTTCCTATAGGAGTTTTATAGTGTCCAGACTAACAGTTAAATCTTTAATCCATTTGGGGCACCCTTGTTCCATCTTTGTTTCTTCTTGTTTTTTCTGATTCTTTTTGGTCATAGGTTAGGTTGTTCATTTGAGGTTTTTCTTGTTTTTTTATGAAGGTTTGTATTCCTATGAACTTCCCTCTAAGAACTGCTCTTGACTGTGTCCCATAGTTGTTTTTTTTTTTTTTTTAATTGGTTGTGTTTTCATTGTCGTTTGTCTCAAGGTATTTTTTAATTTCCATTTTGATTTCCTTGTTGAACTATTATTTTTTAAGTAACTTTATTTAGTCTCCATGTGATTGCTTTTTCCTCATTTTTTCCCCATGGTTGATTTCTAGTTTTGTATCATTGTGGTCAGAGAAAATGCTTGAAGTAATTTCTGTACTCTTAAATTTATCAATGATAGTTTTGTGCCCTAGTATGTGGTCAGTCCTAGAGAAAGTTCCATGTGCACTTAAAAAGAACATATATTCTGTTTCCTTTGGATGAAATGTCAGTCTAACAGTTCTATTTTATCATTTAGGATCTCTGTTGCCTTATTAATTCTTTGTCTAGAAGATGTGAGTGGGGTCTTAAGTCTTCTGCTATTATTGTGTTCCCCTCAATGTCTCCCTTTATGTCCAATATTGTTGTTGTTTAGTCGCTAAGCTGTGTCCAACTCTTCTGAAACCCATGCCAGGGGAAATCCTGCCAAGCATCTCTGTCCGTGGGATGTCCCAGGCAATAATACTGTAGTGGGTTCCTATTTGCTTCTCCAAGGGATCTTCTCCACCCAACCTGTGTCCCCTGCTTGGCAGGTGGATTCTTTACCACCGAGCCACCTGGGAAGCCTTTAAAGTATTTGTTTTATGTATTTTGGTGATCCTGTATTAGGTGCATAAAAGTTGGTGAGTGTGATGTCCTCTTTTGTATTGATCCTTTTGTCATTATATAGTGTCCTTCTTTATCTTCCTTTATAGTCTTTATTTTAAAATCTATTTGTCTAATGTGAGTTTTGCAAGTCCCATTTTCTTGTCATTTCTGTTTGCATGAAATATTTTTTTCCATCCCCTCACTTTTAATCTATGTGTGTCCTTTACTGTAAAGAGGGTCTCTTGTAGGCAGCAGTATTGTAGGCTCTTGTTTTAGTTTTACCCAGTCTGCCACTTTGTGTCTAGATGTGTGATCACACCTTCGTGTTTATCTGAGTCATTAAGATCTTTTTTGTATAGTTCTCCTGTGTATTCTTGCCACCTATTGTTAGTATCTTGTGCTTCTGTTAGGTCCCATACCCTTTCTGTCCTTTATTGTGCCCATCTTTGCATTAAATGTTTTCTTGGTATCTCTAATTTTCTTGAAGCAGTCTCTAGTCCTTCTCATTCTATTGTTTTCCTCTGTTTCTTTGCATTCTTCACTTAAGAAGGTTTTCTTCTCTCTCCTTGATATTCTTTGTAACTCTACATTCAGATGGATTTATCTTTCCTTTTCTCCTTTGCCTTCGCTTCTCTCCTTTTCTTAGCTATTTGTAAGGCCTGGTCAGACAACAGTTTGGCCTTGTTGCATTTTTTCTTGGGGGTGATTTTGGTCACTACCTCATTTACAGTGTTGCAAACCTCTGTCCATAGCTCTTCTGGCACTCATATATCAGATCTAATCCCTTGCATCTATTTGTCACTTCTACTGTATAATCATAAGGGATTTGATTTAGCTTATAACTGAATGGCCTAGTGGTTTTCCCTACCTTCTTCAGTTTAAGCCTGAATTTTGCAATATGGAGTTCGTGATCTGAGCCACAGTAAGCTCCTGATCTTGTTCTTGCTGACTGTATAGAGCTTCTCCACCTAGGCTGCAAAGAATCTAATCAGTCTAATTTTGGCATTGACCATCTGGTGATGTCCATGTGTAGAGTCGTCTGTTGTGTTGTTGGAAGAGGGTGTTTGCTGTGACCCATGCGTTCTCTTTGCAGAGCTCTGTTAGCTGTGCCCTGCTTCATTTTGTACTCCAAGACCAAACTTGCCTGTTATTCCAAATATCTCTTAACTTCCTGCTTTTGCATTCCAGACTTCTGTGATGAAAAGGACATCTTTTTTTTTTTTTTTTTGGTGTTAGTTCTAGCAAGTCTTGTAGGTCATCTTAGAACCGTTCAACTTCAGCTTCTTCAGCATTAGTCGCTGGGGCATAAACTTGGATTACTGTGATATTGATTGGTTTGCCTTGAAAATGAACTGAGATTTTCCTGTCATTTTTGAGAGTGCGCCCAGTACTGCAGTATGAACTCATTCGTTGACTCTGCAGGCTACTCCATTTCTTCTAATGGATTTTTGCCCACAGTAGTAGATATAATAGTCATCTGAATTAAAATTCACCCATTTCCATCCATTTTAGTTCAGTCTCTCAGTTGTGTCCGACTTTGCAACCCCATAAATCGCAGCACGCCAGGCCTCCCTGTCCATCACCAACTCCTGGAGATTTTAGTTCAATGATGGCTAAATTGTTGATGTTCACTCTTGCCATCTCCTGTTGACTACTTCCAATTCACCTTGATTCATGGACCTAACATTCCAGGTTCCTATGAAGTATTGTTCTTTACTTTCACCACCAGACATATCCACAACTGGGCTTCATTTCTGGTTTGACTCAGCCTCTTCATTCCTTCTGGATCTGTTTTTCTACTCTTCTCCGGTAGCATATTGGACACCTACTGACCTGGGGGTTTTATCTTTCAGTGCCATATCTTTTTGCCTTTTCATACTGTTCTTGGGGTTCTCGAGATAAGAATGCTGAAGTGGTTTGCCATTCCCTCCTCCAGTGGACCATGTTTTGTCAGAACTCTCCACCATCAGTCTTGGGTGGTCCTACACTGTATGGCTCATAGTTTGATTAAGTTAACAAAGCTGTGATCCACGTGATCATTTTGTTTAGTTTTCTGGGATTTTGGTTTTCATTCTGTTTACCCTCTGATGGATGTGGGTAAGAGGCCTGTGCAAACTTCCTGGTGGGAGGGACTGGCTGTGAAGAAATATAGGTCTTCCTCTGGTGGGCAAGGCCCTGCTCAGTAAGTCTTTAATCCAGTTTTCTGCTGATGGGTGGGGCTGTGCTCCCCGCCTGTGGTTTGGCCTTAATCTATGGTAGGGGTAATGGTGGTAATGGCGACCTCCTTTAGAAGACTTACGCCACACGGCGCGCCTCCCAGGACCGTGGCTGTCAGTGTCCCTGACCCCGCGGCAGGTCCCAGTCAACCCGTGTCTCCACCAGAGACTCCTGGACACTTACAGGCAAGCCTGGCTCAGTCTCTTGTAGGGTCACTGCTCCTCTCTCCTGGGTCACACAAGGTTTTGTCTGTGCCCTCCAAAGTCTCTGTTTCCCCAGTCCTGTGGAAGTTCTGTAATCAAATCCCACTGGCCTTCAAAGTCAAATTCCTGTGGGATTCTCAGTCTCTTTACCAAATCCCCAGGTTGGGAAGTCTTTTGTGGAGCCTAGAACTTTTGCAGCAGCATGAGAACTTCTTTGGTATAACTGTTCTCCCGTTTATGTATTGCCACCTGGCAGCTCTTCGCAGATGGGGGATGGCGCTAGTGGTAGAGGACCTGCCTGCCAGCGCAAGAGACGTGAGGGACGTGGGTTCAGTCCCTGGGTTGGGAATTTTCCCTGCAGGAGAAAGTGGCAACCCCCTCCAGTATTCTTGCCCGAAGAATCCCATGAACAGAGGAGTCTGGAAGGCTACAGTCCATCGGGTAGCAAAGAGTCGGATATGACCAAAGTGACTTCGCATGCAGTGGCAGCCTCCTCGGGAGGATTTATGCCGCACACCACACCTCCTAGGCCTGCTGCTGTCAGTGTTCCCGACCCCTCAGCAGGCGACTGCTGACCAGTGCCTCCACAGGAGACCCTCAGACAGGCACAGGCAGGCTCCGTCTCTCGTGGGGATCACTGTTCCTCTCCCTGCATCTTGATGTGCAAAAGGTTTTCTCTGTGCCTTCCAGGCGTCTCTGACGGGTATGAAGTTTGATTTTAAACATGATTGCACCCCTCCTGCTGTCTTGCTGCAGCTTCTCCTTTGCCCTTGAATGTGGAGTATCTTTTTTTTGGTGGGTTCCAACATTTCTCCTGTCAATGATTGTTCAGCAGCTAGTTGTGATTTTGGTGTTCTTGCAGGAGAAGATGAGCGCATGTCCTTCTACTCCACCATCTTTTTGACTTGATTGTAAAATACCTTTTTTGGTAGGTACCAGTGTTTTTGTAGATGATTGTTCAGCAGTTGTGATTTTGGTGTTTTCATGAGATGTGAAAGTGTTAATCGCTCAGTCGTGTCTGACTTTGCAACCCTATGGTCTTTAGCTTCCTAGACTTCTCTGTCCATTATATTCTCCAGGCGCGAATACTGGAGTGGATAGCCATTCCCTTCTCCAGGGGATCTTTCCAACCCAGGAATCTAGCCCTGGCCTTGTACATTGCAGGCAGGATCTTTATCACCTGAGACACCAAGGAAGCCCCTTCATGAGAAGAGGTGAGCTCGCGTCCTTCTACTCGGCCATCTTTTCCAGAGTCAAGGGGCTGCTTTTAGTTTGGAGGCTCTCTGTCTCTTTCCTCAGTGTGTGCTGGCCGTTACCCCCTTGGTACGTGGTGTGCAGATTCAGAGGCCCTTGTGCACACATAGGACAGAGGGGGCAGTCTTCGACACCTGCTCTTGGGTCTCCTGGGGGTGGTGGCTGCCTGCACACTCCTGGGACAGCAGGGCCGGAGCTTGGCGCTGCTCACAGGTCTCCTGTGGCAGCTGCTGTCCACACACTCCCAGGGTGGTGGCAGTGCTTGGCACCTGCTGTTAGGTCTTGTAGTGGCAGTTCTTAGCCACCTCTGGGGCCTAGGATGGCCGCAATGACTTGCGCCTGCGCCCACAACTGCTGTGGGCAGTGTCCTGTTGCCAAGTGGTCACAGGGAAAGGAGCTCTTACGGTGGTCTCACCCCTTTTCCCATGCACACCCCCTCAACGATGGCACTTGGTATCTCTCATCAGCCCCAGCTTCTTCTGAGTACCTGCTCTGTTGCTACCGTCCAGCTTCTTCAGGCTGTCTCCATATAGCCAACCCTGGTCCCCTCCCTGCGTCTGACCTCTGAAGCCTGTACTTTAGTACCTAGCCCCCAACTTCACCAACAAGTGAGCATCTTAGGCGGGGAGTGCAGGGTGGCAGAGCCAACCTCTGTTCACGTTACTGTGGTGCCCTGCACAAATGCTGCGCTCTACTCCTAGCCTCTGAAGCTCCCTCCATCTAGGCTGATCTCCGTGCCAGTGAGGGACTGCCCAGGGTGTGGGAAACTTGCCTCCACAGCTCCTCCCTGGGTGCAGGCTTCGTCTCTGTTTCCTTTTCCTTTTGTCCTGCCCAGTTACGTGGAGGTTTTCTTGCCCTTTGAGAAGTCTGAGGTCTTCCGCTGGCTTTCAGTACATGTTCCATTTCAGTCATTCCACTCATAGATGTGTTTTTAATGTTTTTGTTAGGGAAGGTGAGCTTCCTGTCCTACTCCTCCACCATTTTGATCCCCCCGCCCCCGCCAGTAATTATTTTATGTAAATGGCTGACATAATTTGAATGTACAGTGATCCTTAGGTATCTACAATGGATTGATTCCAGTACCTCCTCTGAATACCAAAATTTGCAGTTGCTGGAGTCCCTTATATTTATGGTGTAGTACAGTTAGCCATCCATATCTGAAAGTTCCCCATCCACTTTAATGTGGATAAAGGTTTAATTGATCAAAGTATTTCCTATTATAATGGAACAGTATATGCAATAGAGGTATAGAAATTGAAAAGAAAATAATGAAATTATTAATATTTGTAGATAGGATGATTACCTGTTAAACCTAAGAGTTAAACAAGTAATGTTTAAAAACAGCCATTGAAGTTGCTGTAGCAATTGTTGTGACAATTGTTGCATCTTTTAAATTGTAAGCTATGTCATAAAAGAGTGATTTTTCTAACTGATATAGTTATTAACCTAAGTTTAAAACTATGTATATTCTCTTGGACATAAGCTGTATAAGAAGAAGTTGGTGTTTATAGTAGAAATGTATTTTTTAATAAATACTTTACACCCTCTAATGAATTTGCATCCTGATACTGTATCCTGTTAGTGATATAGCCTGGATTAAGATATATAAATTGTTAATGCCCACAGCTCCCTAGAAGAAACAGAAATCCTCTTGGAGAAGGTATAATTATCCTAGCTCTGAAATTAGTCATATAATAATTTTTTGCATACAGTATTCAACTCATAAATATAACCAGATTCTCTCTCTTTCTCACTCACTCACATGGCATCAAGAGCAAGAAGCAACAGAACCAGCAGACAATAGGCACACCAGAATGTCTTGGTTTACTGGAATTATCAAACACAGAAAGCCATCATACTTAGCAAGTTGAAAAACAAAAGCAAAAATAGTAAAGACAAAAGCAAAGATAGTAAATAATGGTGGGAAACTGGAAGCTATTAATATAAAAAAGCGACAAGGCAGATTGAAAAAGAACTGGACAGGCTTTTATTTTCTTTTTAGACATGTTTTTGAATCAGAAAATAAAATACCTGAAATTCACTCAGTATGCAAGTTTAACAGACAAATGAGAAGTGAGCATTAGTGAGCTGGAAAACATAGTTCAGAGAAAGCTATGAAAGTAGAATCTTGAAGAGGAAAAATAGAGGATATACTGTACAGAAGGATAAGACTCATAGAAGATACAGAGAAATCTCATTTGTGTTTTACTGGAGTCCCAGAAAGAAAGGAGGAAATGTGGGCAAAAGGAACTATTTGAAAAAACAGATAGGCCAGTGGAACATAAGAGTAAAAAAGCAGGCATCAGAATGCCTGATTCATGACCAAATTAGCACAGTAATGTGGAATGGTTGAGATTTTCAGTAATTGGTAAATAGTTGAGTGCTCATATAAAAAAACTTAATTTGAACTGTTCTTATAAAAATCAACTATATTTGGATTATAGACTTAAAAGCAAAGTAAAAAAAAAAAAAAAACCTTTAGAGGATAATGTAAAATACCATCTTGATCTTTAGGTAGATGGAGAACATTTAGCAAGACATAACATGACTACATTACACTTACATTGATAGCAAAACAAAATTGTGAATCATTAATAGAAAGCCCCATGGCAAAATATTTCATCAAAGTTGAACCCAAATGATCAAAGATATTTAATATAATCATCAGAGTACTCAGTACTTATTCTGGTTTTGTTTATCACAGAGGAAAAATTTAAGGAATCTAAATACACAAATAGGAAATCAGCTAATTAACATTTCATAAATATGATAGTAATGCCATTTGGTATTTACAAATGATTTAGAATTACATTAATAGGCTTGTAGTGTATTAGAAAGTTTGCAGAACATTATATATCATCCCACTTTGGTAAAAGACTAAATATTTGTGATTACATATATTGCATGAAGTTTGAACATATTTTAAACAGTTATCTGTGTATGTTAATGGTACTCAGAATGAATCTAATCATATCTTTTTCTCTTGTTTCTAAATTGAGCATGTACTGTATTATTTATGTAATTGATAACACAGAATATAACAAAAGTGGGCTTCCCTGGTGGCAGTAAAGAATCCAGTTGCAATGCAGGAGACTACCTACAATGCAGGAGACATGGGTTCAATCCCTGGGAGGGGGAAGATCCCCTGGAGATGGAAATGGCAACCCACTCCACTATTCTTGCCTGGGAAATCCCGTGGACAGAGGAGCCTGGCGGGCTCCAGTCCATGGGGTCTCGAGAGTCAGACATGACTTGGCGACTAAACCACCACCACCAGTGTACCAAAAATAGGGCATTATCCATTTTTCCATTATGGGATTCAACTTTTTTTTTTTTTTTTTTTTACTAAAATTCTGATCACATGAACCACTTGTTAGTGTTAGGAAAACGTGTATTCATTCATGCACATACACACCTAACTGTGTAATATGTACAGTGGCAACACAGAGAATGTGAAATACTATCCATATTGTAAGAATACAGGTTGATGCTGAGTGACTCATGCTTTCATTTTCTTTTCATTTAAATGGGTCCTTTTTTATTTTAATTGCAAATACTACCTAAATCTGCCTTCTCTTAAAATTTCGCCTGCCTCCCTTTTTCCATTGTTTTTAGGCTGCTTAAATGTCCTTAATGTATAGATAAACATACTTTAGTTTTGATTTAGTTACAGAGTCTAGATATTTTCAAAGGAAAGCTGTATTATAAGTTTAAGAATGGAATTCATTTTTATAGTTTTAAGGAGTTTACATTTTAAAATTTTCTCTTAGTTTACGGACTTTTCACAGGGGAAAAAAAGACCCTTTCTACACTCTGATAAATAAGTGTGTTATTTGAAAAATGATTTAAAGCATGTGGGTTTTAACAGGAAAGGATTTGTTTTCTGGCTTTTTTTCTCTGTCATATTAAAGATGTTACATATATGTATATTATACATGTTTTTAGTTTGGGATATTATTTGACAAATTTTAAAAATACAATATGTTATGTTTGTTTTACCATGATGTCCAGGAGCTTATAGATAAACATAGGCTCTGTTGTTTATCCATGTGTTCTTACTTGTGTCTTTCAACTTACAATGGATTTTAGATCATTAATTATCCTTTTAATCCTTTTTGGAAGTAGGGGCAAAAAATGAATAAATATGGATTTATATAAATATATATGCATAATCACATACATAAGTTTAATTACACATGCTATGTAAACATACTGTTTTAAATTTTTTTTAGCCAACAAACGGAATCTTCTTGAGCATGTTTCTAATTGTTTTGCCCTTGGAATCTATGGCTCATGGCCTCTTCCATGAATTGGGTAGCTGTTTAGGAGGAACATCTGTTGGATATGCTATTGTGATTCCCACCAATTTTTGCAGGTACAGTAACCTAGTGTAATTAGTCATAGCACCTTGACTCTTAACATTCTTCTAATATTTGTATGAATATAAGCTGATAGCTCATTTTTTCAAAGCTATAATATTCTCAAAATATAATACTCTTGCATTTTTTTCATTTATCCCAAATGTTTAAAAACCTTTATCTACTCTGAGTAGTAATCTTAAAGGTTCAATTAAAGTTTTGTTTTTGGTAAATGTGATTAGAGTATATTTTAGCTAAAAAATCATAAAAATATGAGTAGATTTTCTTTGTAAAGTTCTTCCATTTTCTTAGGAATATCTTGTTTAAGGAGTTGTGAAACCACATGGTGAAGTGTAATAGAATGTACACTGGTAACAGAATGTACACTGGACCTGAGCTTCCTAAATTCTAGTTCTGTGTTCCTTTAGGCAAATCATAACCTCTCTCAACCTCAGTGTCTTAATTTAAAATGCAGACAGAGGAATGTCATGAAGCGGTCGTGAGAATATGAATGTAAAAATACTATCTACTTGAAAATGTAGTCCAAATACCAGGAATTCAGAAACATTCACAATAAAATCAAATATCTCATCAAAGTTTTATTTAAATAATTTTGACTCTAATATGTGGCTAATCTGTTTCAATCTATAATCATTACCAAATTTTAGTTTTTCTTTTATAGTTTTAAGTACCTTTGAAATAGAAAAAAAAAAAAATAGTTCCTGCCAGTAGTGAATTCTGCTGACAAAGTAGTCATCATATTTTCCTTGGCAGAGGTGGGAGAAAACTGAACATAAAGTTTTTATTGGATTTTAAATATTTGACATAAAACCATAAAGTTGACTATTTGTAGTAAATATTTTCCTCCATATTAAAGATTTGATAAAGTGAAGATTCTTATGAGAAGTAAAAGAAATACATTTCAAAAGATTCCATAAAGATATGACAACTCTCTAGGAAGAATATGTGAAAGTAGTAATCTACAGATTTTTATTGTAATTTTTGAATATGATTGTTTACCCATTTACTGTTTTGTGGCTGTTAAATGATAAAATATGGGACAAAATGTTTTGTTTTTTAATGAAAGCTTTTGTAGAATTATCAGAATAGTATGGATAATACATGAAGCAAATGTAAACTTTTCAAAATTCCTATTTAGAAATCCAGTTTCTGGATAGGTGTGATGATTTTTTTTCTCCCTGAAAATTGATTTGATCCTGCTAGTTTTAAGAACTGGTTTATCATCTTTACCAACGTACCATTTTACATGTATTCCAGGATCAAGCCTGTCTTCAATTAGTGTTCAGTAGTATAAGGCAATGGACCTAAATTAATAATAATTGTTTTAAATGTCATTTATTAAAAGGTAAGTTGTTCTGTCATTTGTGTACTTCAAGTTAGTAAAACTTGGACACTTTATAAAGACTATTTTTCAATATGGAAATTAATTTAAAATAGTTTCCATACTGTGTTTTTTCTCAAGAAAAAAGTACTTTCCTTATTGTCCCCAATCCAGTGTTCTTGAAACATTTGGGGGGTAAAATTAGTACAGTCTTGCTTTTTAAAGTCTTGTTTAATATCTCATTTGGTAAGAAGATGAGAATAAAGAATGAAGAGTAGTACAATCCACATTTGGAGATATCCTCCCAGCTTTCAGTTTTATTTATTTTTTATGTGGAGGGTAATTGGTTTACAGTGTTGTGTTGGTACTTGCTATACAACACCATGAATCAATCATCAGTATACATACATGCCCTTCCTCTAGAACCTCCGTCCCACACACCGCCCCCATCCCACCCCTCTAGGTTGTCACAGAGCACCAGATCTTATTGATAAGAGGTATAATTTTTAGAAACTAGGCTTTGATTTTCCAAGCATAATTCTTAGCACTGTGGAAAATTTAGAAAAGATGGGTTTTTAAAAAAAAGCTTATGCCATTTAGTTATTAGTAACTTAGGAATCTTAGATAATTTATTATTAATGAAAAATAGTCATGTGACATAGAATGAACACTTCATGAACACCAAAATTATGTCTTTTCCTCCTTTTTCAGTCCTGATGGTCAGCCAACGCTTCTTCCACCAGAACATGTACAGGAGTTAAATTTGAGGTCTACTGGCATGCTCAACGCTATCCAAAGATTTTTTGCTTATCACATGATTGAGACCTATGGGTGTGACTATTCTACAAGTGGACTGTCTTTTGATACTCTACATTCCAAACTGAAAGCTTTCCTTGAACTTCGGACTGTGGATGGGCCTAGGCATGATACGTATGTTTTATATTACAGTGGGCACACCCATGGTACAGGAGAGTGGGCTCTTGCAGGTAAGTCCACCTCTGGCAATTTCACTATTGTAAAGATACACCTGTTTGTGAAAATCTGTCCTTCACACTGAAACAATGTTTCAAAATTCTCAATTTTCCACTTTATAGTTTACCAAGTATACATATGACTGTTTCGTTTACCTTTTCTCTGGCATACTTGTTTAGCATAATTTTAGTGATCTCTAAAGGTTTCGAAAATTATATTTTGTGTTGATTGGAAGAAAAAAAAATCTGACTGCTTGATATGAGACAATTAGTTTCCCTTTAAACTATTTTCAGAAGTATTAAATAGTTACATTTCTCAGAAGCTGATTAACTTATTTGACTAATACTTCTAAGTCTTTAAGATTATAGATACTTCAGTAGTTCTTCCCATGTTCAATTTTGTTTGTTAGAAAACGCACCATAATTTTAAGCAGCAGGTGATACGATGTGGTTGGAGTAGTGTTTAGGTCAGGAGACCTTCACTCTGTCCTAATTTGCCCCAGCACTGCTGTTTGAGGAATATTACTCTATTTCAGTTCTCTCATCTGAAAATAGAAGGGGTAATATTAAACCTCCTTGCCAAGGGAGAAATGAGATTTAGATGTAAATTTGTTTGTTGGTTTTCCCAACTAGAGAGGAGACTCTGTAAATCGAAGGCTTTGTTTTATGAGATAACTTGCTTAGTGCTGGAAGAGAGTCTGGCAAATAGTGGGGTTCCTTAAGTAGTACATAGATGGATAAAATCATTGAATGAATCATGACAAAACGGGTAATTTTCTTATTTTAGATTAGGAATACTTCATTTAGACTTAATTATATCCTTTTTTTCTAAAAATTTTTTAGATGTTTTACACCATGAACACAATAAAATAGCCATAAAATATAAGTAGAAAAAGATACTCACAGAAAAATATAAAGAGAAGTATTATGGAAGGACAGAGATAGAGTGCCAATACAAGAATTCTAGAAGAAAGGAAATAAACTCAAGGTTAAAGTAGACATGATTTCAAACCATCATGGTCTCACTAATTTAGTGCCAGATTGGTTTCCAGGGTTTTATTATAATAGATTTTTGTAATTTTTTGGTCTAACAAATACTGAATAAGTCAATGGCTGTCTAGAAAGAGTAAAGTCAAACTAATAAGGGATCGAACCCAGGTCTCCTGCATTGCGGGCAGATTGTTTACCATCTGAGCCACTAGGGAAGCCCCAATACTTACTGAATATGTTTGACACGTAACTACTATGCTTGGTACTTTATACACATTAACTTAATCTTCACTTGAAATTCTTTGAGATACTGTCACCTCTATTTTTCAAAGGATGAAATGAAAGCTGAAAGTGGTTACATAACTCACCTATGGTCATACTATTCCTAAGTGATGGAACCACAATTCAATTCCGTGTTTGCCTGACGCCTAAAATCCCCCCTCCCTGCCACTGTACTATGTTGCTGCCAAAGGTAAAAACCACAAAGGCACAGAAATGATATGTTCTGGTTCCAAAGATACTTTTGTTAGCATGGTTCACCCATTTTTGAAATACTGTAATATGAAAGAAACTAGTCAGCTTAAAACTACTTCAGCATAAGGTTATAAAATCATTTACTCAACTTATGACTTTTTACTAAGACAACATATAAAATAACTTTTTAACCTTTACAGCTATTTCAAATTCAGGTAAAGTATAGCATTCTGTGTACTTCAGAGCCCAAGAGAAAAAGTTTTAGTCAGTTCAAACGTTTTTACAGAAATATATTTCAAACCTAAAAGCAGGGATTGATTAGTTGAAAAGTACTACTGAAATGCTTATAATAATTCAAATGCAAGGGGAGGGGCATAGTTTTGGTGGCCATGCATATATTCTTCGTTATTTTTTATAAGAAAGTAATTTCATTTTTTAAATTTCTATTTCTTTTAATTACTGCATGAATTATAGTTTTTTCCTAAGTATATGATTGTAGTAAAGAGAAGTAATGAATTCTACCCAGTGACTTGACTTTTGAATAGTTAGTAAAGCATACTGTCCTCTACATAAATAACAAACATGTTTCATTGGAGCAGTAACAACGATTGATATTAGATCAGCAGTGGGGGCTATTATCTTAGACTTAACCTGGAAAATTTTTCATTATTGATGATATCAGATGTGTGGGTTGGAGTGTCAGGTTGAAATAGGAAGGCTGAGAGGCAGCGGGGAGAGCATGCTAACTGACAAGCTTATCCCGAACAAGTTCAAGAAAACCATATCCGGGTATTGGCTTTGAGATCATTGCTATATCTAGACTTTTTAAAATACCGTTTCTTATTATATGCTAAATATTAAACATACAAAGCTTAGAGAATGCTTTAGTGAAGAATAAAGCAGCCAGGGACAAATTATAGCTTCACAATGAAATGCAGCTTTTCCATTACAAGACAGGTACTTCATTTCCAAAGGTTAAATTGGTTAATACTTAAAGAATTCCACTGAAGAAAAGGAATCTAATCCATAGTGTTCTGTGGCACTGTGCTTTCATTTGATTATCTGTGTGTATATTTTCTTTTCTTTTTTTACTGGAGTATAGTTGCCTTACCGTGTTGTTAAGTTTCTGCTGTACAGAAAAGTAGATCAGTTACATGTATACCTCTATCCCCTCTCTTTTGGATTTCCTTTCCATTTAGGTTGGACTTCCCTAGTGCCTCAGCTGGTAAAGAATCCGCCTGCAATGTAGGAGACCTGGGTTCGACCCCTGGGTTGGGAAGATCTCCTGGAGAATGGATACCCACTCCAGTATTCTGACCTGGAGAATTCCATGGACTGTATAATCTGTGGGGTCACAGAGAGTCAGACACGACTGTGTGACTTCCACTTCACTTCCCATTTAGGTCACCACAGAGCACGGAGTAGTTTCCTCAGCTTACAGTTGGTTCTCATTAGTTACCTACTTTATGCACAGTAGTGTTGATACGTCAATCCCAGTCTCCCAATCCATGCCACTAACCCTTATGTCCCCCCTTGGTATCCATACATTTTTTTCCTCTCTGTTTATGTCTTTATTTCTGCTTTGCAAATAAATTTATCCATACCATTTTCCTGGATTCCACATACATGCATTAGTACACGATTTGTTTTTCTGACTTCTTTCACTCTGTATGACAGTCTCTAGGTCTAATAGTTTTTAAAGCAAGCTTATGTTTACATGAAGTATTTATTACTTGATATAAACATTTTCCCAAAAGTTTGTATTTTCTTAACTCTTAATTTATCTCAAACATTTTTTAAAAGATGGCTTTGGAAATAAACTCTAGATGTTCAGTTTACTGATATAGTAGTTTTTTCTTAGAAAATGTAATAGACACCAAGATGAATAGCAGTAGCATAAATATCAGTGTTCTTATGTTTTCCTTCACTGTGAATTGAGAATAATTTATGAAGACACTTTAAAGTAGTGTTATAGTTTAATAGTTACCTTCTACAATATTATACATTAAAAATATTATAAAGATGGGATAAGTAGACCATTACAGAATTCTGTTAGCCAAGAAGACTTGTTCCTGTATGTGTAATTTTCTCTGTGAGACACTTTATTGTAAAAGTAGAACAAAACAGTGGAGAAAGCATAGGTTGACAGGCCTTACCGTCCCCAAGAGGGCTCGGCTTTGCCCCATAATTCAGCAACCATGTACTCCCCGCTGGCCTGAGGCACCTGGCTCACTTGCAGGTTAAACCAGGCCCAGAGAATGCATCCTGTTTTCAATCAGTTCCTTCCCTTGGCCTGCCTGAAACAGCCCCAGAAGTTGATTCTTTCTCAGAAATGTTATTGAACAGCCCTGCTCTGAAGAAAATGCTTTCCATTCCAGTCTAAGTGACAAAGAACTCTAAGCTCTGCGTGCATGCTAAGTGTGAGAACTTATTAATAGTTTTCTTTAAAAAATTTTTTTTCTTAAAACCTTTAGATAGGAAGCATCAGGATTAGATTTTACTTGAGGTTAAGAATAGGTCAGAACTCACTGTGAGAAAAAAATGTGTGTGTGCTCCCTTACCCATATCTTTACTCACAGTACTTCTTAGAATATGTAGTCTTCTTACACTTGTAGGACTTCATAATGTGGAACCTAGTATCTTTGCCTCTTTGCTTGAGGGTAAAAAACAATTTGGTAATGACAAGAGAGACAAATGAAACAATCTATTTAACCTATAAAGCAGTTTATCACAGATAAAGTCTTTAAAAACAGTCTCAATTACTTGAACAGCATCAGATGTTACTGAGATAAATGTAAGTACTTTACATCTGGGCCAAAAGCCAAATTTGACATAGAACCTTTTCATAGGAGAAAGTAGAGCAAAACAAGACAAGAGAATTAGTATTAAAGCAGCATTAAAAAGCCCTTTAATTTCTTGCTAATATCTAAAGAGCATGTGTATAAGAATTAGTGTAGCATGTGCTACAGAATATTTATTGAAATAGTTGTAGAAGGCAAGTTAGACAATGTTTTATGGCAGATGGAATTTGTATAACTCTTATAATCTATGTTGTCCTCTCCAGAGAAGTTTAATATAAGTAGAAATAATGAAAAGTGAGCTTGATCCTTTTAAAAACGTACCTTATAGAGGTGTCTGTGAAGCAATACATTAGTAATACGTGAAAAATAGCGCCTCAGAGATGACAAACGTGTGTAAGAGCAATTCATGAAACAAATTTTGCATTGTCACAGTCTGGTGAATAAAAGAGTATTTATTATTCATAAAGAATGTGATATATGCTCTGTCTTGATAGATCATATTACTGATAGAATCCAAATTCTAAAAGATTTCCTGTCCCTCCAGTATTGTCATTTTGATAGTTTAGCAAAGAAGATGGTTGCTCTTGGTAGAAATACCTATTCTGGAGCTAGGTTGTTGGAGCTTGTATTAGTAAATTGTAGCATGTTAAAACTTTCTTCTAATTATAAAAATAACAATGTAAAAATTTTGGAAGATATTAAAAAGTACAACAAAAACCACCTGAAATCCGAATACCCAGACAATAACTATTGCTATTATTTTTGTAGATACACTTCTATGTCATACTTTTTCTCCTAGTATCATATTTTGTTACTAAAATTTCTTTATAAATATGATTTATGATAAAACTCCCTCATAAGGTTATAATTACTTCCATTCCTTCAGTTGTTTCAGATTTTACACTATCTGAGGTAGCAGTGGGAAGATGATCTTTATATGTGATTTTTGTCCACATCCCTGCCTCTTCTTAGGATAAATTCCTAGAATTGGAAGGATTGGATTAGTGTACCATTTGAGACAGAGCCAGAACTAGAGTGAGGTGAGAATGGCAGATGCCTGGGGCACAAAATTTAATGGAGTACTAAAAATTAAGTGATCAAATTTTAATACAGTATATTTAAAATTTTAATGCAAAAAACCCCCATACAATATGAACAAAATGTATAATGAGTAGCTGTAAGACAGCTTTCTAGGTCAGAAATATTTTTACCTTAGACATTTCTGATATATGTTTTTTTTAATCCTTTGTTGTTTTGGGGTATAAAACTGATTTAAAAATAAACTAATTCCAAACTCTTGTTACTAGGAGGGAAAGTGTTTTATCTAGTAGGTCCCCACATATGAGGATAAGTTAACAGTTTATCAGAGATGTAGAACAGGGGTAAGCACCTTTTTTCTGTAAGGATCAGGCATTTTTGACTTGGTAGGCCATAAAGTCCCTGTTGCAACTATACTTAGCTTTTTGTAGAATAAAAGCAGTCATAGACATTTATAGAAATATGAAATTTAAATTTCCTCTTAATTTTTACATCACAAACTTCTCTTTAAAATTTTTTTTACACCATTCAAAATTTAAAATCAGTTCTTACCTCTCAGGCCATGCAAAACTAGCGGCAGGCTAGATACGACCACAAGTCATAATTTGCTGCCCAATGTAGAATATTAGCTTTGCTGTATAATTTCTTTTCACCAAATTTAACTTTATTAAATAATTTTCTTATTTTTTCATAGCATTTTTTTTAATCATAGCATATCTCTTTAGGAAACAGGGTGATTGGATTTTTTAGTTTTTTTGGTTTTACTTGAATTTGAAAGTCTATTTTCTGTTTCTGAAAATTCTTCTGTAAAGATACTTTGAAAAGAAGGCACCTTTTTTCTTACATATTTAACTTTGAAAACTTAAAGACAATACACTCAAGACAAAACAGTACTGTTAGTAAGACACTTAAATTGCTCTACTGAACTTTCTTTTGTTCACAGGTGGCGACATACTACGCCTTGACACACTTTTAGAATGGTGGCGAGAAAAAAATGGTTCCTTCTGTTCCCGACTTATTATCATATTAGACAGTGAGAATTCAACTCCTTGGGTGAAAGAAGTAAGAAAAATCAACGACCAGTATATTGCAGTGCAAGGAGCAGAGATGACAAAGACAATAGATATCGAAGAAGCTGACCCACCTCAGCTGGGTGACTTCACCAAAGACTGGGTAGAATATAACTGCAACACCACTAACAACATCTGCTGGACTGAAAAGGGACGCACGGTGAAAGCAGTGTACGGCGTGTCCAAGCGGTGGAGTGACTACACGCTGCACCTGCCAACGGGGAGCGACGTGGCCAAGCACTGGATGCTGCACTTTCCTCGTATTACGTATCCACTAGTGCATTTGGCAAATTGGTTGTGTGGTCTGAACCTGTTTTGGATCTGCAAGACTTGTTTTAGGTGCTTGAAAAGATTAAAAATGAGTTGGTTTCTTCCTGCTGTGCTGGATACAGGACAAGGCTTCAAACTCGTCAAATCTTAATTTGGAACCCAAAGTGGAGTATTATTGAGAGTTTATTCTACCACTTATCACTAACTTGCCATTTTTTGTATATTGTATTTTTATTTGTAAAAAATATCTTGCTACTTCTGTAGCTGATCTTATTTTGTCTTTTCTCAAGTAATTATGGTATGTGTAAGGAGTTGGGAGTAAGCATTTTGTACTAAAAGTATATAGGGAGTCAAAATGTTGACTTTGTCCATACATAAGAGATGTTAAAAAACAATAACAATGCACTTTGAGGAATGTTTGCATATGCCTCTGATTAGAAAGAAGACTTGTCTCTGCTCTGCAGTGGCCAATGAATTATCAATGCCTTATTTTCTAGGCATAGATTAGAGAATGTAAACCAGACAATTTGTTTACTATTAATAAGAAAACTACCAATTTGCTTACAGAAGATTATTTTTGTGAACAGTAGGTTTGAGTCCAAAACCATTTGAAGAATTTCAGACTCACTCTCAGAAAAGGGAAAAGGAAGAAGTCTGCTTTAAAATGAATATGTAAAATTTGCTTATCGTCCATCACATTTAGACACTTGGCTGTGACCTGTTACCAGTATCGCAGAGAAGCCCAAATCACTGTTTAGGTAAATACATTCTTCATATAGGTAACTGTAAGAAGCTAGAGCCTACAACTTGCTCCTTCATGCCTTGCTGGGAGCCTCTGAAAGCACTGGCAGTTTTAAGAGTCGTTCTCAGGGTAACAATGTTTGTTTTCAGCTACAAACTCCTCCCAAATAAATTGTCTTCCCTTTCAAAATGTAATTTTATGAAAGAAATGTAGCCATTTGTCATTGATTTAGACTATTTTCAGTATTGAGAAATGATTTTGATCTCTGTAGAGTTAATGCTGTGTCATGAAAACAATTTTTCAGATCCCCATTAGTGGTAACACTCTTTTCTACTTGAGGTCAAAGGATTGGAAACAGGGTCATTTCTTTTTTTTCCTTGTATATGTATTATGTAAAAAAGTATTCATACTGGCAATTCTAGTTAAGCATAACGGTGTGGTTGTAATTTTTAAACTTCAATATTTTATCTAATTAAAGCAGGCATGGATTGGGCTATCTCCTAAAAGGTAATTTACCTCCTATTCCTTTCTAATAATCCTAACATTCTAAGTTTTCATTTCTGAAAAATAACATGAAGGGAATAGATTTAAACTGGAGGATACTCTAATCTTTGCTGTTTAAATGGTGTAATTTCTCACCATAAAAGCCATTTTTTCCAGCCTCAGAGAGAGGAAATAATGCCTCTACCATTTTCTACCTGTGACTTGAAAATAGCAGTTCTAGTTAGAAAGAAGTCACTTAGCGTCAGGGAACTTGTATACCACTATCTATGCAGCATTGTTACATAGTCTGATTTTTTCTGTGTTTTGAGTATGATTTTCCTAATGCTATGAATAAAATTTTGTCAAAAATTAATTTTTCACATATTTTAGTATATTAAAAGGGATAGTCTAAAAATGTGCAAGTATTATGAAATTTTCTAATATTTGGTTACATATTTACATCAACATCATCCAAATGAAATAGTATAGTGTTTCACTACTACTCAGAAATAGTGTAGCAGACAAGCCAAGTGTTAAAATGATGAGCTTACAGCTACAAAAGTTTAATTAATGTTAAGTAAAACCATCTTTTAAATTCCAAGCCAGTGTTGAGCAAATGAGCTTTAACTAAAGCATATCCCTTTACTCTGAGAAAGCCAAATATAAAAATATATCCTGTATTCTTTATAAAGTGAAACTAAGATTTTACTAAAAATCGCATTCAAAAGGTAGCAGACATTTTTACAGCCACAGCACTAATACTTTGATATATATTTTCTATAAAGTACAACTGAAAAAGGTCTGGGCTAAAAATGTGATTTGAGCCTACTTATTAACTTTGATGAAACAAAGTGATAGTTTGGAGAAGGAATATTACAGGAAAGATAATTGCTTACTTTTACCTAAGGATTCAAAAACAGATGTGACAATGAGACTAATTTTCTTATGGCCTCTGTTTTATATATCGTATGTTTGGGAAGGGGTTATTTAAAGTGATAGAAATTGTGAAAGGGCAAAATTTTACCATGCCACTAAAAGAAATAGATAACATGGAGATGTTTTTCATCATACTGTTGACTTGTTTCCTTGTGTGGTACCTTGTTAAAAACCACACACACAAAAAAAAAAACCTGTCTAAAAACATCTTTTTTAAAAAAAAAAAACTATTATTTCATTCAAAATTTTGTTTTAATTTGCTCTGACTAAACTCTTCTGGCACTTGGATTTATCTTTTTTTGTATAGCTTTCTATCTCACTCTTCTTAATATGAAATTCTAGAGAAAAGACCTTTTTCAGGAAACAATTTTTATGAACAGTGTTTTCATAAGTTAAACACTTTTTAAAAGCTACACTGCTAATTAAAATGCATTTATATCTAATGCATTAGTGGGTAGAATTTTTTTGAGCCAGAATCTTCATTAAAGTCTATTTGTTACTACATTTTATTTGTAAATTTTGGCTTAAATATGTTTACTGTTTGGGGTACTGCATTTTTTATAGGTATTCTTTCACAGAGCCTAACCTCCTTCAAGGCAATGTTCTACATTACCTTTCCACAGGTGATGTGTTAATATTACATATGCCAGGAAAAAATGGCTTAATTTTAAGCATGTGATTAAGTATATTTGATAGTAAATGCTCAAAGGAGTTAAATCTGTCAGCACTTTTTAACATCTGTATTGGAAGATACTAGACTGTCATCTCTTCAAGCAAAGGCCTACACATCTTGATATTTCTCATACAGTTACCCAGAAGAGTGCCTTGCTTATAATAGGAGGTATTTTTAAAATATGTTTAATTGAGTGAATGAATTTAGATTCCTAAAGAGAAATTGGAATAGTCTGATTGTAAATTATTACATTTTCTTGACAGTTTTACCTTAAGTGGGTATTATTTCAAGATCCTCATTGTTAACAATTACCAAAGACAATTACAGCATCAGTGAAAAGAAAACAAATATCACATTTGTAGTTAAAGAGCGATAAGGATCAAGATTAAGGAAGGGAAAACTTTAAGATAGGTTTGATTGAAAACATACCTGATTATCACCAAAAAGTAGCTCTTTCAAGGTTGAGTCCCTTTTCATCATGTCCTCCAGTATGATTGAATCTTTCATTGATATCCCATTAGAAACATATAGACAGATTGGAGATTTATCACAAATGGAAATTATTAGAAGAAAGTCTGATGAACAAAGCATTTGCCTGTGCCTGTCAGTAACTACTAGATTGTAAAATCAGAGAAAAAAAAAAGGGCCTCAGAACATAAGCAGTTTCATGACAAGCTAAGAAAACTAAAATCATCTCATCTTTGGCATATCCACAATAGTTGCAACATATAGGTATAAAGTATGAAAGAATGAAATTTAAGCAGCAATTATTTTGAGCAGCTATTTTGTTGATAAACATTTACATTTATGTTTTTTAGGAACTATTACTTAGACCAAAGCTGATTCAAAACTCAAACAGTGTAGGCTGATTGCAAAGCTTTTTTAATGTTAATATGTAAAAACCCTTTTGATTGATTTAAAAAATTGAATTGGCCAGTCATCTTGTGTGATGACCTCGCAATATTATATTTTTTTTAACTATGAATTTAATTAAGAGCAAGTAGACAAGTTTAGTAAACTTTTGTTGTTGCTGTTTGGTCTGGACCTAGAACTCTTGATCAATTTTAAATCGGTGTGGCAGGGTAAGTGAGGAACATGGCATATCTCCCTAGACCAGCAATGTTTACTCCATGTGAATTAAAAAATATTTTTATATTAAAACATACCAACATGCTGAGCAATATTTGATTAATTCTTAGTGTAAATCACAAGACTTGAAAGCAGTTTTAATCTTGCACTACGTTCTTTGGGCACAGTTTTCAATGTTAATGGTATTCTATACTGAATATTTAAAAAAATCCTTTGTCATGTCTTGGAAACGCAAACAACACAGTGGATTTTCTCTAAATAAATAATTTTGTTTGAATACTGATGGAATTTCAGGTGGGTACCATCTTAATGCAATTTTAAAATAGGTATTTCTAGGTTCTTTGGAATCCTAATGCATATTGATTTCTTGTTCTACACAATTAGGTATTGGTGAGGAAAGTGGGGTGGGGATTTTGATTTGTAATCTTATTATACATCCACATGCATTCATACCCATTCTCACCTATTACTCTCCTACCTAATTAGAAGAGATACTGCTATATTTTTTCCAAAACCTAACCTTTGGATTCTTTCCCCCCCTTTCCACGTAAAACAACTAATTCATCAGTAACAATAAAAACGTCAATGGCTATCATTTATTGAATGTTTATTATGTTCTAGTCACTGTGCTAAGCACTTCCATATACATGATTTTATTAAACTCTCACAACCACTTTTTATGATGGATATACTTCTATGAATAAAAGGAAACTGAGGAAATGAACTTAAGTAACTCTCCCCAAATGACACAACCTGTGGCAGGCTAAGAAACTGCATCTCAAACTGAACTGAGCTTTAAGCCAGATTTTATACTGTGGGACTCCCACATACCAAAACAAGGTTTTATTCAGGTATAAATACCTACATGCCCTTAGAGAACTGTTTGCATATTTTGTCAAGGGGGTAAACACCTGGCTATAAGCACATATGGCTTTCCTGGTGGTTCAGCAGTAAAGAACCTGCCTGCAAGGCAGGAGACATGGGTTTGATCCCTGGGTCAGGAAGACTCCCTGAAGAAGGAAATGGTAACCCAAATCCAGTATTCTTTTTTTTTTTTTTTTTCAAATCCAGTATTCTTGCCTGGGAAATTCCATGGATAGAGGAGCAGGCTCCAGTCCATGGGATCACAGGAGTTGGACACAACTTAGCGACTACACCATCACCACTGTAGGAATATAAGTATAGGGAAGATAGGCAATTAGTTGATACAAAGATCTTCAGTTATTAATTATGCTAATACCAACTCCATTTCTCAGCTTCTTCCTTAATTTTCCAGCAGTCTCATGCTGAAGCCTTTTTGGAGTTGTACTGGGCTGCTCAGACACACCTCCCCAGGGGCATCTTCTGCCAGGCTGCTAGGCTACTGTTTGCTTTTCTCTGCCACCCAGTTCATACTCTTGTATCCATTCTGTCTCCTGGAGGTGTGCTGAAATCTCTGGTCCGGCAATAGATCCCACCTACTCCCCACATCTTGATGGTTTGTGTTAGAATTGGAGCTGCCATGGACTGGGAAATTTTGCAGGAAAGAGGAAACCAGCCAAATTTTGACAGCACTATGGGTCTGTGAGACGGGTCTGCAAGGGCAGTAACTGCTGACATAATTCTGCCCCCTTTCCCTGGAATTTTGTCAAGAAAGTGGCAGTGAAGGAGGGCCTTGTAAGTGAAGAGAATTCATGCAGCTTTGCCCGTCACACTGAATTGCCATGGTTGGAACCAAATTTAAATCCAAACTATGTCAAACAGACTTATTTTCAAACACTTTTTAGTTCAAACACGAAAAGGATGAAATCGCTGGTTATCAGCAGATGAGGCTTGGGAGTTTACGAACTGGGCTAACTGAAGGTGAACTCAATCTAATTAAACCTTTGGCTCAGCTCTGGCTCAGTTCAACTTGTGGGGGATTCTGAAGGGTAAGTCCTTCACACTAACCACCTAGAGTCTTTGAGACCCTATAGACTATACAGTCCATGGAATTCTCCAGGCCAGAATACTGGAGTGGGTAGCCGTTCTCTTCTGCAGGGGATCTTCCCAACCCAGGTCTCCCACATTGCAGGCGGATTCTTTACCAGCTGAGCCACAGGGAAGCCCAAGAATACTGGAGTGGGTAGCCTATCCCTTCTCCAGTGGATATATTCCTGACCCAGGAATTGAACCAGGGTCTCCTGCATTGCAGGCGGAACCTAGAAAGAAAGGCATGCTGTGTCTGCACAGACACCGATTATACTGTTCTTATATACATCAGTTCAGTTCAGTTCAGTTGCTCAGTTGTGTCCAACTCTTTGCGACCCCATGAATCGCAGCACGCCAGGCTGGCCTCCCTGTCCATCACCAACTCCCAGAGTTTACTCAAACTCATGTCCATCGAGTCAGTGATGCCATCCAGCAAGCTTATCCTCTGTCGTCCCCTTCTCCTCCTGCCTCCAATCCCTCCCAGCATCAGGTCTTTTCCAATGGGCTTCCCTTGTGGTTCAGCTGGTAAAGAATCTGCCTGCAATGTGGGAGACCTGGGTTTGATGCTTGGGTTGGGAAGATCCCCTGGAGAAAGGAAAGGCTGCCCACTCTAGTATTCAGTCCATGGGGTCACAAAGAGTCGGACATGACTTTCACTTTCTTATATACATAATACAGACCAAAAGAGGGAAGCAACTGGACCCTTTATCAAGAGTAAGCCGTCAAAAGACAGACTTGTAGATTACTAACACAGATGAATTTTCAAGCCAAATAGATGATTCTAGGACTGCTAATAAATATACCAGAAAATTTTAAATCACTGGATGGTACTTGGGGGGTGGGGGTCAGTCCCTAGCAGGATGTGTCAGAATGTATAGCAGGAACCACAAAGAGGACCGATGTGGCATAGGCTAAGGAGGGCATCCACACCAGGGATTGGGAGAGATGATCATGGGAGACTGGTTACATAAGGATTTATCAAGTATTAAAATATTTTTAAGATGATGGGAGCAGATTCTCCTGATGAAGGAAATTGCAAACATGGAAATGGAGAGAACTAGAATTGTCAAAGTTGTTGGAGAGAGGAAGTATTAGATATAGAAATTAATGTAGACGTAATACGTGTAAGGAAATGTGTGTTTTTATATGTATAGCCCCTAGCTTTGTTTACTAAGAAGGTCTGAGATTACTAGTGCCCACATAGCAATGAACACACTTAGATCCCAGATCTGAATGTTATTCTGAGTATTATTCTCCACTGAAAAGGATCCAAGGCTCTCTGGAGAAATAACTGATTACTTCTGCTGGAGCAGCAAAAGAACATGATGAACCTGGAATATATTAGTTCCAGAGAGCTTGGACAACTTGAGCATTAGGGAACTAAGTGCTCATACTGAGATATATATGTAGATATATAGATATATAGATATAGTATAGTATATTAAGTTGGTCAGTTGTGTCCGACTTTTTGCGACTCCATGGACTGTAGCCTACCAGGCTCCTCCGTCCGTCCATGGGATTTACATATATATGAATATCTATGTGTGTATGTGTATATTTATACATACACACATACATATGTATTTCATGACTGGTCAAGAGGATAGTTGTATTAAAATGAGGCATATGTTAAAAAGTCAATAGAATACTAAATGTACGTATGTGCATGTGCATGCACACACACACACACACATATTTGATTCTAAAGAAAGTAGGAAAGAAAGAACAGAGAACCATTAAGAAAAATAGAAAATAGTGAGATAGCAAATTTAAAATGAACCTTATTGATAAGCATTGTTGTTTAGCTGCTAAATTTTATCTGACTCTGGGACCCCATGGACTAGAGCCCTAGCCCACCAGGCTCCTCTGTCTGTGGGATTTTCCAGGCAACAGTACTGGAGTGGGATGCCATTTCCTTCTCTAGGGGATCTTCCCAACCCAGGGATGGAACCTGCATTGATAAGTGGATTCTTTACCCCTGAGCCACCAGGGCTTTTCCATTGATAAGTATATTGAATGTAAATAAACTAATGGCTTCAGTTAAAAGAGATTGGGGTTTCCCTGGTGGCCCAGTGCTTGAGTCCACCTTGCAATGCAGGGGACGCTGGTTCAATTCCTGTGCCACAACTACTGAGCCTGTGTTCTAGAGCTCACGTGCCACAACTACTAAAACCCTCTGGGTAAGAGTCAGTGCTCTGCAACGAGAAGCCACTGCAATGAGAAGCCATGATAAAGAGTAGTCCCAGCTGACTGCAACTAGAGAAAGCTCAGTAGTTACCATTTTGGACCACATAAGTCTTTGTTGCAGTAGGCTCACTGCAGGATATTTAACAGCCTCTGTGACGTCTACCCACTAGATACCAGAAACACCAATCCTTTCCCTTCAATTGTGACAACAAAAATTTTCTCCAGGTATTTCCAAATGTGCCCTGAGGGACAAAATCACCCTTGACTGACAATGTCAAACACCCCAACATTCAAATCATAGGTGTCCCAGAAGAAGAAAGGGCATGAGAAAATACTTGAGGAGATAACAGCTGAAAACTTCCCTAAAATGGGGAAGGAAATAGCCACCCAAGTTCAAGAAACCCAGAGAGCCCCAAACAGGACAAACCCAAGGCAAAATGCCCCAAAACACATGTTAATCAAACTAACAAAGATCAAACACAAAGAGCAAATAAAAGCAGCAAGGGAAAAGCAACAAATAATACACAAGGGGCTTCCCATAAGGATAACAGCTGATCTTTCAAAGAAACCATTCAGGCCAGAAGGGAATGGCAGGACATACTTAAAGTCATGAAAGGGAAAAATCTACAACCCAGATTACTACACCCAGTAAGGATATCATTCAGATACAAAAGAGAAGTCAAAAGCTTTACAGACAAAGAAAAGCTGAGAGAATTCAGCACCACCAAACCAGTTCTTCAACAAACGCTGAATTTGGATCATCTCTAGACAGGAAACACAGAAAGGTTTACAAAATTGAACCCAAAACACCAAAGTAAATGGCAATGGGATCATACTTATCAATTTCTACCTTAAATGTAAATGGGTTGAATGCCTCAGCCAAAAGACAAAGATTGGCTGAATGGATATAAAAACATGACCCCTGTATATGCTGTTTACAACAGACCCACGTCAAACCAAGGGACACATAAAGACTGAAAGTGAAGGGCTAGGAAAAGATATTTCATGCAAATGGAGACCAAAAGAAAGCAGGAGTAGCAATACTCATATCAGATAAAATAGACTTTGAAATAAAGACCATGAAAAGAGACAAAGAAGGACACTACATAATAATCAAAGGATCAATCCAAGAAGAAGATATAACAATTATAATTATATATGCACCCAAATATATAGGAGCACCTCAATGCATAAGGCAAATGCTAACAAGTATGAAAGGGGAAATTAACAGTATCTTCAATAATAGTGGGAGACTTTAATACCCCCACTCACACCTATGGATAGATCAACCAAACAGAAAATTAGCAAGGAAATACAGTGTTAAATGATACAATGAACCAATTAGACCTAATTGATATCTATAGGACATTTCACCTCAAAGCAATGAATTTCATCTTTTTCTCAAGTGCACATGTAACATTCTCCAGGATAGATCACATCCTGGATCATAAATCTAACTTTGGTAAATTCAAAAAAATTGAAATCATTTCAAGCATCTTTTCTGATCACAATGTTGTAAGATTAGATGTCAAATACAGGGAAAAAAACTATTAAAAATACAAACATATGGAGGCTAAACAACACACTTTTGAATAACCAAAAAATCACGTAAGAAATCAAAAAGGAAATCAAAATATGCATAGAAACAAATGAAAATACAACCCAAACCTATGGGATACAGTAAAAGCAGTGCTAAGAGGAAGGTTCAAAGCAATACAAGCTTACCTGAAGAAACAAGAGAAAAATCAAATAAATAACCTAACTTTACACCTAAAGCAACTAGGAAAAGAAGAAATGAAGAACCCTAGTTAGTTCCCTGGTGGCTCAGACAGTAAAGCATCTGTCTGCAATGCAGGAGACCCAGGTTCAATCCCTGGGTCAGGAAGATCCCCTGGAGAAGGAAATGGCAACCTACTCCAGTACTCTTGCCTGGAAAATTCCATGGATGGAGGAGCCTGGTGAGCTACATTCCATGGGGTCACAAAGAGTTGGACACAACTGAGAGACTTCAGTTTCACTTTCAGGATTACTAGAAGGAAAGAAATCATAAAACTTAGGGCAGAAATAGATGAAAAAGAAACAAAGAAGACTATAGCAAAAATCAACAAAACTAAAAGCTTGTTCTTTGAGAAGATAAATACAATAGACAAACCTTTAGCCAGACTCATCAAGAAAAAAAGGGAAAAGAATCAAATCAATAAAATTAGAAATGAAAATGGAGAAATCACAACACAGAAATACAGACACAGAAATACAAAGGATCACAAGAGACTACTAGCAGCAACTATATGCCAATAAAATGGACAACTTGGAAGAAATGGATGAATTCTTAGAGAAGTATAACCTTCCAAAACTGAACCAGGAAGAAACAGAAAATCTTAACTGATCCATCACAAGCATGGAAATTGAAACTATAATAAAAAAGCTCCCAACAAACAAAAGCCCAGGACCAGATGGCTTCATAGGTGAATTCTACCAAAAATGTAGAGAAGAGCTAACACCTATCCTACTCACACTCTTCCAGAAAACTGCAGAGGAAGGTAAACTGTCAAACTCATTCTATGGTGCCACCATCACCCTAATACCAAAACCAAAGATACCACAAAAAAAGAAAACTACACACCAATATCACTGATGAACATAGATGCAAAATTCCTCAACAAAATTCTAGCAAACAGAATTCAACAACATATTAAAAAGATCATACATCATGACCAAGTGGGTTTTATCCCAGGGATGGAAGAATTCTTCAATATTTGCAAATCAATCAATGTGATACACATTAACAAATTGAAAATTAAAAACCATATGATTATCTCAATGGATACAGAGAAAGCCTTTGGCAAAATTCAACACCCATTTATGATAAAAACTCTCCAGAAAGCAGGCATAGAAGGAACATACCTCAACATAATAAAAGCCATATATGTTCAATCCAAAGCAAACATTATCCTCAATGGTGAAAAATTGAAAGCATTTCCCCTAAAGTCAGGAACAAGCAAGGGTGCCCACTCTCACCACTACTATTCAACATAGTTTTGGAAATTTTAGCCACAGCAGTTGGAGAAGAAAAAGAAATAAAAGGAATCCAGATTGGAAAAGAAGAAGTAAAACTCTCACTGTTTGCAGATGACATGATCCTCTACATAGAAAGCCCTAAAGACACCACCAGAAAATTACTAGAGCTAATCAATGAATACAGTAAAGTTGCAGGTTATAAAAGTAATACACAGAAATTCCTTGCATTCCTATGCACTAACAACGAGAAAACAGAAAGAGAAATTAAGGAAATAATTCCATTCACTGATTCACCATTGTGACAAAAAGAATAAAATACTTAGGAATAAATTTACCTAAAGAAACAAAAGACCTATATATAGAAAACTATAAAACACTGATGAAAGAAATCAAAGATGACACAAATAGATGGAGAAATATACCATGCTCATGGATTTGAAGACTCAATAGAGTGAAAATGAGTATACTACTCAAAGCCATCTCTAGATTCAATGCAATCCCTATCAAGCTACCAACGGTATTTTTCACAGAACTGGAACAAATAATTTCACAATTTGTATGGAAACATAAAAAACCTCAAATAGTCAAAGCAATCTTGAGAAAGAAGAATGGAATTGGAGGAATCAACCTGCCTGACTTCAGACTATACCACAAAGCTACAGTCATCAAGACAGTATGGTACTGGCACAAACATAGACATATAGATCAACGGAACAAGATAGAAAGCCTAGAGATAAATCCATGCACCTATGGACATCTTATCTTTGACAAAGGAGGCAAAAATATACAATGGAGAAAAGACAATCTCTTTAACAAGTGTGCTGGGAAAACTGGTCAACCACCACCAAGAATGAAACTAGAACACTTTCTAACACCATACACAAAAATAAACTCAAAATGGATTAAAGATCTAAATGTAAGACCAGAAACTATAAAACTCCTAGAGGAAGACATAGGCAAAACACTCTCTGACATAAATCACAGCAGGATCCTCTACGATCCCACCTCCCAGAATAATGGAAGTAAAAGCAAAAATAAACAAATGGGACCTAATTAAACTTAAAAGCTTTTGCACAACAAAGGAAACTATAAGCAAGGTGAAAAGACAGCCTTCAGAATGGGAGAAAATAATAGCAAATGAAGCAACTGACAAAGAATTCATCTCAAAAATATATGAGCAGCTCATGTAGCTCAATACCAGAAAAATAAATGACATGATAAAAAAATGGGCCAAAGAACTAAACAGACATTTCTTCAAAGAAGACATACAGGTGGCTAACAAACACATGAAAAGATGCTCAACATCACTTATTATCAAAGAAACGCAAATCAAAACCATAATGAGGTACCATTTCACACCAGTCAGAATGGCTGCTGTCAGAAAGTCTACAAACAATAAATGCTAGAGAGCGTGAGGAGAAAAGGGAACCATCTTACACTGTTGGTGACAATGCAAACTAGTACAGTCACTATGGAGAACAGTATGAAGATTCCTTAAAAAACTGGAAATAGAACTGCCAATATGACCCAGAAATCCCACTGCTGGACATACACACCAAGGAAACCAGAACTGAAAGAGACACATGTACCCCAGTGTTCATCGCAGCACTGTTTACAGTAGCTAGGACATGGAAGCAACCTAGATGTCCATCAGCAGATGAATGGATAAGAAAGATGTGATACATAAATACAATGGAATATTACTCAGCTATCAAAAAGAATGCATTTGAGTCAGTTCTAATGAGGTGGATGAAAATAGAGCCTATTATACATAGTGAAGTAAGTCAGAAAGAAAAACACCAATACAGTATATTAACACATATATATGGGATTTAGAAAGATGGTAATGACAACCCCGTATACGAGACAGCAAAAGAGACACAGATATAAAGAAAAGACTTTTGGACTCTGTGGGAGAAGGTGAGGGTAGGATGATTTGAGAGAATAGCATTGAAACATGTATATTACCATATGTAAAACAGATGACCAGTCCAAATTCGATGCATAAAACAGGGCACTCAAAGCCGGTGCACTGGGACAATCCAGAGGGACAACCCAATGGGATGTCCCAGAGGGACATGGGAGGGGGGTTTGGGACCAGGGGACACGTACAACCCGTGGCTGATTCATGTCAATGTATGGCAAAAACTACCACAATATTGTAAAGTAATTAGCCTCCAATTAAAATAAATTAATTTTAAAAACTCACCCCTAATTGAGAACCACCTGACTAGATGAAAACCAAGATCCAACAATATGCTGCTCATTCTCAAAGGGAAAGGATAGGGAAAGGATTCAAATACCAATTATAAAAAAAACTGGTATGACTATATTAATACCAGATAATGTAGATTTGAAGACAAAGGGCATTTGCAGAAATAGAAATACTTCATAATGATAAAAAGAATCTACCTATTAAAAGGACATAAATGTTCATGCACCTAATAACAGAGCTTCAAAATACATGAAGTATAGATGGACAGAAACAAAGGGAAAAGAAAATCTATAATCATATTTGGAGACTGAAACACTGTTCTTTAATTAATTGCTAGCATAACTAGATGAAGATCAGGAAGGTTATATAAGATTTGAACAATGCATTTAACCAACTTGACCTAAATGATACTTCTAGTATTCTAGGAGTGTTCTTAGTATTCTAGAGTACATTCAACAACTGCAGAGCATACATTCTTTTCAAGTGCACTTGGAATGTTTACCAAGATGGACCATATGCTGGGTCAAAATGTAAGTCTCATTAAATTACAAATGACTGCAATCACACAAAATATTTTCTATGACAACATAAATAAATTAAAAGTCAATAATGAAAAGGCATCTATAGAAGTCTTCAAATTTTTAGAAAAATAACATATTTCTAAGTAACTGCTGGATCAAGAACAAAATCACAGGATAATTTAAAAATATTTAAAATTAAATGTCAAAGTTCTTCAAAACAGTTTGTTTTCATACCCCTCTTTCTCAGGACCAACTGGTTTTAGATAGTCCCCCCCAAAAAAGCTTCATTAAAATCATTCAATTGCTTTTGAATCCTTGGGCAGTCACCCTTTGTTTTTAATCTCACACCTATAGGAATGGAAAACCTAAAAAAAAGGTAGTAAATGTAAAACTCACAGTTTATTATTCACAGATAGGTGTAAAATAAATACAGATTTCCATCTTTCCTTATTTTATAAGCCCAGAAATCATTTTTAGTGTAGAGGATATTAGGGTTACAGAAAATTGTGGTTATAATTAGCTTTTTGCAAGTCATATATTTGCAACTAGGAATGATCTTATCATGTTAACTATGTTGTGAAAAGAAATTATTTTAGTGTTAGATTTTGATCAAGCTAAAATAAAAAAAAAATCTGTATCTAGACATGTGAGTGAAATTGTAGGAAAAAAAAAAAGAAAAATCTAAAGTAACCAGTATGTTTTTTAAAGGATAGGTCATCTTCAAAGAAGCAAAATGTATACTAATAACATTATTTAACAGCAAGCAGCAGCAGCAAGAAAAATCAACAGGCAATAGAATTATGCAATCAATATGCAGAAAGAAAATAATGACCAACATAGGAAGTCTACACCCAGGACTTCCTATGACAGAGTGTATAATAATCCACGTGGCAATGCAGGGGACATGGGTTTGATCCCTGGTCCAGGAAGTGTCCACGTGGAGCAACTATGCCTGTGTGTCATAATTAATGAGCCTGTGCTGTAGAGTCCAGGAAGCACTGTTACTGAGCCTGCATGCTGCAACTACTGAAGCATATTCACCTAGAGCCTGTCCTCCTCAACAAAAGAAGCCACTACAGTGAGAAACCTGCACACTGCAATGAAAACCCAGCAGAACCAAAACTAAATAGAATTTTTTTTTAAAGTCTACACCCAGCACAAATATCCTGCAGAAACAAACATGGAATAAAGACATTGTTAGGCAGCAACCCAAGGGACATGCATTTGAGCAGACTCCAAGAGATAGCAGAGGACAGAGAAGCGTGGTGTGCAGTAGTCCATGGGGTTGCAAAGAGTTGGACACTGAACAACAAGGTAAAAATTAGAGAATTTGCTACCAGTAGACCTTCAGTTAGGAATTAAGTATATTCTTTGGGCAGAAGAAAATTATACTGGTTAGAAGGTTAGCTATGCAGGAAGCAAAGAATTCCCAAGAGAACCATAAATACATGGTAAATCTAAATGAACACTGAGTATGTAAAGTAATAACAACCTGTGGTTTAAAGTATCATGACAGTCGCTCAGTCATGTTTGACTCTTTGCAACCCCATGGACTGTAGCCTGCCAGGCTCCTCTCTCCATGGGATTCTCCAGTCAAGAATACTGGAGTGGGTTGCCATTTCTCCCTCCAGGGTTTAAAGTATAGAGAGTATTAAAAGCATAGGTAAATAATAGCATATTGATTGTATTTTCCATTTGGAGTGTTAAAAGTACTAATTAACTTATAATTTCTAGGGTTAAAAAATGCCTAACTTTCAGACTAACACCGGAAAAACTAGAATTAAAACTTGGTGACTTTCATTAAAAAAGCAAAAAAGAGGTGAAAATAACACATAGAACTGGCAGAATAGAAGTCACGTAAGATGATAGATTTAAATCCACATTTACTGTTTTAAGACTTAGAGCACAGTACATGGGAGTCTGACAGAAAAGAGTAACTGACTTAATTACTTTGTCCTAGTGAAAGTGAAAGTCGTTCAGCCATGTTGAACTCTTTGGAATTCTCCAGGCCAGAATACTGGAGTTGGTAGCCTTTTCCTTCTTCAGGGGATCTTCCCAACCCAGAGATTGAACCCAGGTCCCCCACCTTGCAGACGGATTCTTTACCAGCTGGGTCACCAGGGAAGCCCAAGAATACTAGAGTGGGTAGCCTATCCCTCCTTCAGCGGATCTTCCTGACCCAGGAATCAAACGGGTCTCCTGCATTGCAGGCGGATTCTTTACCAACTGGGCTACTAGGGAAGCTAAGAAGTCCTCTTTAGTAAGTTCCCTAAAATGGAAGTTTAAAAAGGCAACTTGGTGAACACTTCAGGTATCAGAGCAGCAACAAGGCACTCTGCATCCATTCTATCTTCTTATCCTCACAATGAACCCCCTACTTGGAGGTGAGGATTGCCAGAGGGTGCTCAGTCAGTAAGCGACCAACAGGATTCAAAACAGTTCAAACTCATCCCAACCTGAGCATACATCCCACCATGATACAATTCCTACCATTTTATAAATCTAGTTTGGTCATGTTGTTTAAATATATCTTAAGCTTTTAACTGCTCAGAAGAAACAGATGGACAAACGTTTTGCAACAAACCCAACTTTTAAAAATTAAAATTCCTAAGGTTCCTCCAAGTTAAATAAACAGATTTTTAAGACAAATATACCAAACTTAGCCTACAGTCATGTGCACAGCTACTCATATTCAAAGCAAGCATTTACAGAGAGGCTATGCATCCCATATTTTTCCATTTTGTGGCCCACACTGCATATGCATTTCAGTTTCTCCTTGGATATCCATTTAATTCTGCCAAGAATATGCATTCATTTCTTGTTAAAAGTAGAGTTTTCATTTCTGAAATGATTTATATGGGAGGACAATGTAATTACATTAGAAGACATTTTAATTTGCAAATTCATTTCCAGCCAAGATTTGTGCAAAATAAAATCTAATTTATGCCAAAGAATATCAAACTTGCTAATCAATTTTTTTAATGACTTCCCAAGAAGAAACTGGTGTTGGTTATGATTTTTTACACAGCACTGTTATCTTCCAACCATATTGCTTTTTAAAAGTATTCAATTTATTTTTATGCTCTTTCAGTAATGAGGATTGTGTTATCTATTTACCACAAAATGAGAACTTTGTTGCTCAAATGATAAAAAAGGAAGATTTTCATTGTTTTCCTTCAAGTCATTTATTTCCAGGTATGTTCACTTTTATTTCTGTCACTTTTTTTTTCTACTGCTTAATCCCTAGTGCCCTCTATACTAATCTGTTAATTTTATATTATTCATACTGTTCATGGAAGAATTGATGCTTTTGAACTTAGCATTAGAGAAGATTCCTGAGAGTCCCTTGGACTCTAGGGAGATCAAACCAGTCAATCCTAAAGGAAATCAGTCCTGAATATTCATTGGAAGGACTGATTCTGAAGCTGAAACTCCAATAATTTGGCCACCTGATGTGAAGAACTGATTCATTGAAAAAGACCCTGATGCTGGGAAAGACTGAAGGCAGGAGGAGAAGGGGAGGACAGAGGATGAGATGGTTGAATGGCATCACCGACTTGATGGACATGAGTTTGAGTAAGCTCTGGGACTTGGTGATGTATAGGGAAGCCTAGTGTGGTGCAGTCCACGGGACTGCAAGGAGTCGGACATGACTGAGCGACTGAACTATTATTCAATATAATGCTGAAGTGACTATAGCTTGTCCCAAGACCATTACAAGAGAACAAGTCGGAGAAAGAAAAATTCTCACTAGAAAAAAATAAATGGATGACACATGGACCTTAAGCTCTGTTTCTAATGGAAATTCTCATGCAGCAGATGAAAAGCTACCAGGAAACATGAACTGCCTCATTAACTTTACGTCCTAGTTCTATCAGCAATTGATTTTTAATGCCTATGTTCATCATTTATGAGCTCTTGTCAGTCTTTATACACATTTACAATTAAGCTTTATAAGGTGAACTAGTCACATGGTGATGCTCACTGCATCAGTGAGAATAATTAAAGAATAATTCACAAAGAGGAAACAGCTGCTGGGCCAGTACTGTTTTGTGATGCAAATTACTAATGATTAAATGTCGAATGCAGCAGCTATAATTGCCACTGTATTTGAATTGACCTTAAAAATCACCAACATATCATGAAGATGCTTTTGGAAAATCGAGGTAACGTTGCTTTCTTTTTTTCATATTTCCACAGCATCTTTCAGCCAAGATTTCTGACAATATTGCACTGAGGCCATCTGCATCACCAACATATTTGTCACGGACTGAAAGAAAACAGATTTGGAAATTGTTGCACATAAAAACAAAGCAGATTACAATGAGCCAAAAACATTAGTTTTCCAAATGGGTTTTAAAATGCCAATTCCATAGTCTCAGTAAATAATCCATTGAGCTTTTTAGAGTTGTTTGGAATAGCTCTTTTTTTATTTTAATAGAGAGCCATATTTTTTAAAAGTAGAAAACTAGGTTTCAAACATGCTTTTGATAGTTTGTTTATAGTTGGAGGTGGGACAAAACTGTTAAGGCTAGCTTTGCCATTACTGCAACTAAGTTAAAAATAAATGTCCAAAACCAGATTGATTTGGGAGATATTTTTGACTTTACCCCTAGAGGATAGAGGAATGCTAACATAGCCAACCTCTGTTGTAAGCCTTGGTATATGTTAACTCATTGATTTCTTTCAACAATCATGTGAAGGAGGTACTGTTGTTATCATTATTTCAGGAATGAGAAAATGAGGCAGAGGGCTATAATAAATCACTAGGATCCTTCAGTAGGAAACAGAAGGATCCCATCTAGGTGGTCTGGCTGAGAAATCTAATTTCTAACCAATGTGCTGTCTCTCTTCAATTGTTCAAATTGAGGGCAAAGAGTTTTCTTTCATCAAAGGCACAGAAGCACATTTGGAGGAATTCAGGTGTATGCAGGAAGTCTTGAAGAATCTTTACAATGGCACCAATCATTAATTCAATTAGTGGATCCTGTCAGTGGGTTCTTCCCTAATAGAAGACTGAACTGCAGACTTTCAGCCTCTGACATTTAAAGTCTTGCTCGGTGCTCTACTATATATCATTTAATCCTCACAACAACTTTATGGACTGCAGTGCATTTATTATCTTAATTTAAGCCGACATGATGTGGACTTTTGTGAAAATGAATGCAGAGGGTACCACAAATATTCTGAAAATGCCAAGGGTTTAATATAGTTCTACACCCCTTTTATATATTTGTAAAAAGTTGTGCCATAAAAATTTGAGACCAAAAATATCAAAGTTATTCTGATAGTCTGTTCTATAATGAGCTTTCCTAACTGAAGTATAGTGGTTTTACAATATTGAGTTAGTTTCAGATGTACAACAAAGTGAATAGGGGTGTGTGTGTATATATATATATATATGTATGTATGTGTGTATATATATATATATATGTACATATATTTAGATTCTTTTCCAGTATAGGATATTATATCAAATACAGTTCCCTATGTTATATAATAAATCCTTGCTGTTTATCTATGTCATACATAGTGGTGTATACCTGTTAATCCCATACTCCTAATTTATCCTTTCTCCACCCCTTTACCCTTTGGTAAGTTTGTGTTCTATGCCTGTGAGACTATTTCTACTTTGTGATATCACGTGTATTATTTTTTAGATTCCACATATAAGTGATATCATGCAATATTTGTCTTTCTCTGCCTGGCTTTCTTCACTATGATAATTTCTAGTTTTTCTAACATAAATAAGTTAATACAGGAGGCGTATGAGGCAATGATTTTAAAATAATGTGGAAATAATATTGGCTGTTTCATAGACTGTCTAAGTCCAAGGGATTCAAAACTGCAGAAATAGGAAAAGAAAAGAAAAAGCCCTCAGATGGGCTGGTGACCTGGCAACATGAGACTTTCGGGCTGTATTTTATAAAAATTACCAATGAAAGCCTGTTCACAGGGCTCTCTCCCCAGAGAGGTGCCCCGGCCTGGGGCAGTTCTTGGCTGCTTGGCAGGTTCACTACCTCCCGTGAGTACTAAGAGTGCAGCCCCATAAGCTCTGATTTCCATGTCCTTTGGCTCTATCTCAGCTAAGATTAGCCCTTACCTGATAAAATTTTGTCCTCATTCCTATTCTATTGTTTTGTGCAATCTAATATTCTTTACCACAGATTCCAGCTACTCTGTGCAGAAGGAAATGGCAACCCACTCCAGTATTCTTGCCTGGAGAATCCCATGGACAGAGGAATCTGGCGGGCTACAGTCCATGGGGTTGCAAAGACTCAGACATGACCGAAGCGGCTGAGAACGCACCAGCTACTCTGAGCAGCTTGCCTTGATGGGCCATTTTAATCCCTAGCTATGAATGAGGATATTTGGGGGGTGGGTGGCTGTTAGTTCTCTGGTTATCATTATGTAAGGTAGCTTATAATGCTAAACAATAATCATAAACAATCAGATGAAAATATTTTTAAAATGCTGTGTGAGAGGGGAGGATATCAAAGTCACCAAGGAAAAATTTTATATAACCCATACCTTTCTACCCTTCCCTTCTGCAAGACTATGTTATGTTGAAAACTACCATTCTTAGCAGGGGAATGAACGGGATGTATAATCTACATTTCCCTAATTCCTCAAAACTTTTAAGCTCAAGTTTCAGGATCCTTAGGAATTTATAGACTTTTTTTGATGGCAGGGAGGACAGTTCTATGTTTAAATTTACTTATGTAACAAGCTTTCCAAAGGGTAAAAGCATTCTGTTTTATGTTAAGTACTATCATGTAAGATGTATCAGTATATTTTTTTGCAGCAATTTTAATGATTCTTTCATATCTAGATTGATAAAGATGCTGTTAATTTTAGAAATATCAGTTAAAGGGAAAAACACTAAAGACTCCTCCTAATTCTCTGAAGATTTCAGAGTAAAATTATTTCTATCTGACTTTTAACTTAAAGAAATCTTGGTCTTTAAATATGTATGTACTTTGTCATTTTCTGTATCTCCCAAGAGACTTTTCTATCCTGAAATCAGAAGGTATTCCTTTAGGTTGGTGGTCCTCAGGTGAATGAGAAATGCAGTTGAGATTGAAGAAATGATGAATCTGCTCAAACCATCTCCTCTTTCTTCCATCATGCCCAGCTATCTAGCTTGAAATATTCACCATTAAAACTGCACAGCCCCATACCCAGGTTAGACAATTTGGAATTGTTGAGAATCTCTTTCATTAGTTGGCACTACTGATTTTATTAAATAAATTTAATAAATTTTACTTATTTACAATTTATACTCCATATACCTTCGACATATTTGAGATGATCAATAGCAAAACTATATCCACTACGGAAATAAAAAGTAATTCTTCCCCTCTTTCCTATTTATCCTTCCCAACAATAAAAAAAAGTGAGTCAACTTTGAATTCAACATTTGTTAAAATTATAGGAAAAACAATAAGCCAAAATAATATTTGATTATTTCATATCAGAATATTCTGGTAACCTTAGGCAAAGGGGAAACTGGATATATAGGGAAAAGGTTTTGTTTAGGATTAAGAAAATGTGCCAGTTACTAGGTTTTTGTCTCCCCTTCTAACTGTGTTATGTGATGCTGGAGTGGGGACTTTGCAAACCACTTTGCCAACTGGCTCCCTATTAAGCTCTGCCAATTATGGGTGTGTGTGTGTGTGAGAGAGAGAGGTTTTAAGTGTGTGGGTGTGTGTGTGTGGGTGTGTGTGAGAGAGAGAGAGAGAGAGGTTTTAAGTACATCCAACATCTTTCTCTTATTTTTCCAGTTCTAAGGGAGGCAGCTGCTACCTTATTTTCTCTTTTTTTGCCTTTTCAGTCACCAAAGTAACTTTACACTTAATTGATAATTACTTACGTTCTATTTTCTGTTAAATAAATAGTCTGACTTAGTCTCATGACTAGATCTAAATGGATACAATGATGGACACCAGGTCATGTCTCCTAATATGTTTACTTACATGAAGCGGCATGCCTCCTAAGATAGCCACACACTTCCTGAGTCCTTAAATCAAAAGTCTTCCCATGAGATCAAGCTTTTGTTAAATATAATGTTTCTTTTAACAAAGAAGCATGTAAAGCATTGTTTTTTTCCATTTTTAATTTTTGGTAAAATTCTTATCATTAAGATTGTCATTTGCTTCCTTTGGATGTGTAAATGGACTATGTTAGTCAGACCCGTGACTGCATGAATTACACATGAGTAGAAAGGCCCCATTAGCTCCTCCCAAGGGCTAATTTTTCTATTTGAAAATGGTAAATAAAGTGAGGATGGGGGTCTTAGAAGGTTAAAAACTAAACCCAGTTAGAAGTCTGGTTTATTTAATACTATCAGAATATTTTAAAAAAATTAAAGTTGGTATAAAGACTGCTAGTTCTATACAGAAAGGTATTATATTGAGAGTCAGCAATTATTTTCTGCAAAAAGTTTAATTTTCAACTTTCTGACAAGCCATCATTGCCTTCTCAACATCATTATTGTCATGGAAAAGTAAAGTCCACTTTTTCTTCCACAGACTAGTCCTTTCATAATGCACAATAACAAGGCTCAGGGGTTTTCAAGACTATAAACCAAGACCATGAAGCAGGAAGGACCTGGATTGTGAGTTTAAAAAGAAGGTAGGAGCCAAATTTACTTAGGATTACCTTAACAGTAGAGCACAGAAGACAGAGGAATAGTGTATTAAAGTATGGGAAGAAAAAACTATCAACCAAGAAATCTAAATGCAGCAAACTTTGAGAGAACTTAGATCTGCTTAACAAGAAATACTAAATAAAGTCCTTCAGACTAATAAGAAATGACTCAGGATGGTAACTTGAAACCACAGGAAAAAACAAAGAGCACCAGAAATGGTAAATATGTGAATAACTATAAACATGTATAAATATTCTTATTTTTCTTATAATTACTCTGAGATAAAAGATTGTATAAAACAATAATTATATTGTTGTGTTTACAATATAAATTGATAATATATGGCACAAAAAAGAGGGAAGATACCTTAGAGTAAAGCTGCTATTTTACCAGAATTAGGTCTGTTTTAACCTGATGTACATTGTGATAAATTTTGATGTAAAAATAATAACTAGCATAATCACTAACAAAATAACTTTAAAAATGTACTTAAAAATTTGGCAGAGGAATTAAAATAATACACTGTTTGACACAAAAGAAGGCTGTAGAGAAGGAACAGATAAACACAAAATGTGACTCATACAACTTAGTAGAAAGAAAATTAAACGATCTGATTTAAAAATGGGCAGAGAATCCGAATTTAAATTTTTCCAAAGAAGACATACAAAAGGCCAACATGTACGTGAAAAGATGCTCAACATCACTAATCAGGGAACCCCACAATGAGATAGTACCTCACACCTGTTAGGATGGCTATCATCAAAATGACAAGAAACAACAAGTGTTGGTGAGGATGTGAAAAAAAGGGAACACCCGTGCACTGTTGGTGTGACATACATTGGTACAGCCTTATGGAAAACAGTCAGGACGATTCTCAAAAAGTTAAAATAGAACTGCCATATATGAGCCAGCAATTTCTCTTCTGGATATTTATCTAAAAGAAACTAAAACACTAACTTGAAAAGATACATGGCACCACTACATTCATTGCAGCATTACTTACAACAGCCAAGATAGGAAGCAACCTGTGTATCTGTCAATAGATGAACAAACACAGGTGATGTGATACACACACACATGGAATATTATTTGACCATAAAAAAGAAGGAAATCTTGCCATTTATAACAACAGGGATGAACTTTAAGGGCCTTATCCTAAGTGCAGTAGGTCAAAGACAACTACTATATGATTTTACTTACATGGGGAACATTAGAAACAAAATCAAACGCTAAGCTCAGAGCTAGATAGAATAGGTTGATGTTGCCAGAGGTGGGATTAGAGTAGACAAAATAGGTGAAGGGGGTCAAAAGACAAAACTTCCAGTTATAAAATAAGTAAGTCATGCTGATGTAGTGTGCAACAGGGTGACTAGAATTAGTGATACTGTATTGCATATCTGAAAGTTGCTAAGAGAGTAAATCTTTAAATTTCTCATTACACATACACAAAAACATTTGTAACAATGGTGACAAATGTTAGCTACTAACTTACTGTGATCATTTTGCAATAAAATTATCAAATCATTGCACTGTACACCTGAAATTAATAAAGTGTTAAGTCAATTACATCTCAACTTTTTAAAAATATAAGACATCTAGAAGATAACTGCAAAATGCAGACATTTTCAATGAAATCAATATTTGCACTCATGTGATTATACTCTAATTGAAAGGCAGAGATGGTCAGACTGGATAAAAAAAGCAATTATCCAATTATATGCTGTCTATGGAGACACAATACGGAGTCCAAGGCACAACTGCTCAAAAATAAAAGGATATTAATATACTTGGAGTGGCTACATTAGGATTAATGGACTTTAAGTCAAGAGATATTACTAAAGACAGAGGGACATTTCATAATGATGAATCAATATATCATGAAAATAAATCAGTTTTAATCTACACTTACTGAACAAAGGATAGACAATTAAATAACTATAATGCCCCACTTTCAATTTTGGATAGAACAACCAGACATAAAATCAAAATGGACATAGATAAATTGAACACAATTCATTTAATCTAATGTGTAGATTGTGGTAAGTTAAGATGCATATAGCCACCCACATTCTATCCAACAGAGAATATATTGGGTTAGCCAAAAAGTTCATTTGAGTTTCTCCACACAACAAACCCTCACAAAACTAAAAAAAACCATATAGCTAATATAATTCTTTCTGGTGAAAATGAATGCTTTCTCCCTGATATCAGGAAGTCAAGGATATCTATACTCTCATTACTTCTACTTCAATGTTGTACTGGTGGTTTAGCCAACTTAATAATAAGAGAAATCAAGGTAATGTAGATTAGAAACAAAGATATAAAACTTTATTATTTGCACGTGGCATGATGTTATGTGCCGAAACCCCTATAGAATCAAAAAAACTACTTAAACTAATAAATCAGTTTAGCAAGTTTTCAGGATATAAAATACACAAAATTACATTATATATCTATGAAAACAATGAACAATCTGAAAACAAAATTAACAATTTCATTCACAATAGCTTCAAAAACAATAAAATAGGTATGAACTAACAGCAGAAGAGACATACACTTTATCTCCTGAACTTTGCTGAAAGCAAAGACCTAACTGAAAGGAGAGACATAACACATTCATGGATTGGAAGACTCAATATTGTTAGGATGGCAATTCTCCCCAAATTGATCTATAGAAGCAAGGTCAGCCCTATCAAAAACTCAGCAGGTTTTTGGTAGAAATGGGTGAGTCACCACTGAACTTTATATGGAAATACAAAGAACCCAGAACAGTCAAAATTTTTCAAGAACAAAAGTTAGAGACCTTACACTTTTTTTTCCCCCAAAACTCCCAGCTAAAGCTATAATCAAGACATTGCAGTGTTGACTTAAGAATAGACATATAGATAAATGTAACAGGAGAGTCTAGAAATAAACCTTTATACTTACGGTCAATCAGTTTTCAACAAAGTACCAAGCAATTCAATAGGAAAAAGAAAGTCCTTTCAGAAAATGGTACTAAAATAACTGAATATCCATATGAAAATAAAAACCTCAGATCTTCATATTATAACATTCAGAAAAATAAACTCAAAATGGATCACAGATCTAGATATATGAGCTAAAAATATGAAACTTCTAGAAGAAAACAGGAGAAAATCTTCATGATACTGGGTTAGATTTCTTAGAAATCCTTTTTGTTCCAAAACCATGATCAATAAAATAGAAAATGAATAAATTGGACAGACTTCATAAAATTAAAAACTTTTGCTCTTCAAAAAGCACCATTAATAAAAAGTCACAAACTAGTAGAATACATTTGCAAGTTATATGCCTGATATCCAGAATAGATTAAAAAAAAAAACAACTCTTAAAACTCCATCATAAGAATTCAGGCAACCCAATTTATAAATGAGCAACAGATTTGGCAAGCATTTCATTAAGAAAAATATATGAATGGCTAATAAGCCCATGAAAGGGTGCTCAATATCATTAATCATTAGTAGTGTTAATTGCTCAGTCATGTCCGACTCTTTGCGACCCCACGGACTGTAGCCTGCCAGTCTCCTCTGTCCATGGGATTTTCCAGGCAAGACTACTGGAGTGGATTGCCATTCCCTTCTCCAGAGGATCTTCCCGACCCAGGGGTTGAACCCTGGTCTTCTGCATTGCAGGAGAACTCTTTACAATTTGAGCTACAGGGAAGACCTCATTAATCATTAGAGAAATGCAAATTAAAATCATAGCGAGATACCATTCCAGACTCATCAGAGTGGTATAATGGAAAAGACTGCCAATACCAAGTGTTAGCAAGTATGAGAAGAATCTGGAACCCTCATACATTGCTGGTAGGAATGTAAAATGGTAAACAATTTGGCAGTCACTTCAAAAGTTAAATATTAGCTTACTATGATTATAGTTAACTTACAATTCTATAGGGCTTTCCTGGTGGCTCAGTCAGTAAAGAATCTGCCTGCAATGCAGGAGACTTGGGTTTGATCCCTGGGTCAGGAAGATCCCCTGGAGAAGGGAATGGCAACCCACTCCGATATTTTTGCCTGCAAAATCCCATGGACAGAGGAGGTGGGCAGGCTACAGTCTATGAGGTTGCAAGAGCTGGACACAATTTAGTGACTAATCCACGACCACCACTACCACAACCAGCTAGCAATTACACACTTTGATGACTACCCAAGAAAATGAAAACATATGTTCATATAAAGACTTGTACATGAATATTCACAGTAGTATTATTCATCATAGCCAAGTTCAATTCAGTTCAGTTCAGTCACTCAGTTGTGTCCGACTCTTTGCAACCCCATGAATCACAGCACTCCAGGCCTCCCTGTCCATCACCAACACCTGGAGTTTACCCAAACTCATGTCCATCAAGTTGGTGATGCCATCCAGCCATCTCATCCTCTGTCGTCCCCTTCTCCTCCTGCCCCCAATTCCTCCCAGCATCAGGGTCTTTTCCATTGAGTCAACTCTTCGCATCAGGTGGCCAATGTATTGGAGTTTCAGCTTCAGCATCAGTCCTTCCAATGAACACCCAGGACTGATCTCCTTCAGGATGGACTAGTTGGATCTCCTTGCAGTCCAAGGGACTCTCAAGAGTCTTCTCCAACACCACAGTTCAAAAGCATCAATTCTTTGGTGCTCGGCTTTCTTCATAGTCCAACTCTCACATCCATACATGACTACTGGAGAAACCATAGCCTTGACTACACAGACCTTTGTTGGCAAAGGAATGGCTCTGCTTTTTAATATGCTGTCTAGGTTGGTCATAGCTTTTCTTCCAAGGAGTAAACACCTTTTAGTTTCATGGCTGCAATCACCATCTGCAGTGATTTTGGAGCCCAAGAAAATAAAGTCAGCCATTGTTTCCCCATGGAAATGTTTCGCCACTGTTTCCCATGTTTCCCCATCTATCTCCAATGAAGTGATGGGACCAGATGCCATGATCTTAGTTTTCTGAATGTTGAGCCTGAAGCCAACTTTTTCACTCTCCTCTTTCACTTTCATCAAGAGGCTCTTTAGTTCTTCTTCACTTTCTGCCATAAGGGTGGTGTCATCTGCTTATCTGAGGTTATTGATATTTCTCCCAGCAATCTTGATTTCAGCTTGTGCTTCTTCCAGCCCAGCGTTTCTCCTGATGTACTCTGCATATAAGTTAAATAAGCAGGGTGACAATATACAGCCCTGACATACTCCTTTTCCTATTTGGAACCAGTCTGTTGTTTCATGTCCAGTTCTAACTGTTGCTTCCTGACCTGCATACAGGTTTCTCAAGAGGCAGGTCAGGTGGTCTGGTATTCTCATCTCTTTCAGAATTTTCCACAGTTTATTGTGATCCACACAGTCAAAGGCTTAGGACTGGAAATTATCCAAATGTCCACTGGCAAATGGAGGGATAAAGACACAAAATATTTTCAACATGACAAGGAATCCTAGGTTGCCCTTCTTTAATGACACTCAATTCCCTTCCCCACTGTACCTCCCACTCCACTCCCTGTCCTGCCCATGATCCCTGGCAACCACCAAGTTCTCCTCAATTTGTATAATTCTGCCATTTCAAGAATGTTGTATAACGAAATCATACAGATGGTAGCTAACCTTTTTGGATTGGCTCTTTGCACTCATCATAATGCCCTGGAGATTCATTCCACTTGTTGCATGTATCAATAATCCATTTCCTTCTTATTACTGAGTAGTACTCAAGGATATGAATTCCAGTTTCTTTAGTCATTCACCCATTGAGGAAAGTTTGATCTGTTTTTAGTTGTTGGCTACTTCAAATAAAGCTCTCATAGACATTCATTTACATGTTTTTATATGAGGAAAAGTTTTTATTTTTTCTGGGATAAACACCCAAGAGTATAACAGCTGGGTGTTACAGTAGTTGCATATTTAGTTTAAGAAACTGCCAAACTATTTTCCAGAGTATCTAGGAACTATCTTTTTAAAAGTTCTAGGCTGGGAACAGAGAGCAGATCAAACCTATTGAATGGGTTTGGCGAGGCCAGGCTATGGAGAAGATAAATGAGCTAAAGCCAAAGGTGACGAGGCCCTGAGTGCTGGCAACATGAATGATTCACCACAGTGCTGCGCTCAAACAGTAAGTTAGGTCCCCGTGTGCTCTCCGGCAATCGCTCAGAGCCCTTCACCAAGAAAGGTGATCATCAGAAGGCTTACAAGGATGGTGACAAAACTGTTGACTTAAAACCTGACTGGGGCGAGGGCTCTATTCCCCCAAAGCAGTAGCTCTTGAGTTTTTAAACTCATTCAAAAATCACCACTCAAACCTATGACAAGAGTTTAAACATGAAGCAACTAATCCTCAATCCTCAGCTCAAAGATGGTTTACAGAATATGGAGCCCTGGTCAGCAGAGAGGAACTTCAAATTTCATCATGTCTGATCTATACCAGAAGTTGGATAGTGATTCCAGGACAAGGACACGGCTCATGGATCCCACCTACCAGGAACTGATGGAGCAACACACAACAGGCCGTCTGACTTGGGCTAAAACTGCAAGATCTGTAGGTCACGACTACCCTCAGTGTCTCCTCCAAGGTGATCTGGGCAGTATGGATGAGGAGGAAGAAGCTGAGATACCTCCACCATCACCATCTTCTCCCAAAAAGGAAACCAAGCCAGAGCCAATGGAAGAAAATCTTCCAGAGAATAAGAAACAGCACTGAAGGAAAAAGAGTTGGGGAAGGATGCCTATAAGAGAAAAAAAAAAATCTTTGACTCAGCCTTAAATAGTACAACAGAGCCAACACCAGGACCCCACCAACATGACTCAAATGACCAATCAAGGAGCCAGGTACTTCACAAAGGATGACCAGAGTGAAAGTCAGGAGATTTGTGAGAAGGCCTTTGAAGAGCGGCTAAACAAGGAAGAAGGCTATCATCAACAGATTGCCAAATGTTACACTCAAACTGGAAGAGCCTATTCCATGGAAGGAAAGTACAAGGATGCTGTCCATTTCTGCAAGTCTCTGGCAGAGCACCAAACGCTGGACTACATAAACCCAGGCCTGACTTTGGAAGAGAAGAACAAAGGCAATGAATGCATTCAGAAAGGGGACTATTTCCAGTTTTTTAAGGAATCTCCACGGATTAAAGATCTAAATGTAAGACCAGAAACTATAAAACTCCTAGAGGAGAACATAGGCAAAACACTCTCCGACATAAATCACAGCAAGATCCTCTATGACCCACCTCCCAGAATATTGGAAATAAAAGCAAAACTAAACAAATGGGATCTAATGAAACTTAAAAGCTTTTGCACTACAAAAGAAACTATAAGTAAGGTGAAAAGACAGCCCTCAGATTGGGAGAAAATAATAGCAAATGAAGAAACAGACAAAGGATTAATCTCAAAAATATACAAGCAACTCCTGCAGCTCAATTCCAGAAGAATAAATGACCCAATCAAAAAATGGGCCAGAGAACTAAACAGACATTTCTCCAAAGAAGACATACAGATGGCTAACAAACACATGAAAAGGTACTCAACATCACTCATTATTAGAGAAATGCAAATCAAAACCACAATGAGGTACCATTACACACCAGTCAGGATGGCTGCTATCCAAAAGTCTACAAGCAATAAATGCTGGAGAGGCTGTGGAGAAAAAGGAACCCTCTTACACTGTTGGTGGGAATGCAAACTAGGGATGCATGAGACAAGTGCTCCGGCCTGGTGCACTGGGAAGACCCAGAGGAATCGGGTGGAGAGGGAGATGGGAGGGGGGATCGGGATGGGGAATAAGTGTAAATCTATGGCTGATTCATATCAATGTATGACAAAACCCACTGAAATGTTGTGAAGTAATTAGCCTCCAACTAATAAAAAAATTAAAAAAAAAAAAAAAAAGAAAGGGGACTATCCCCAGGCCGGAAACCATCAAATGGGAACCTGAGAGATACCAAACTGTACAGCAAGTGAGCTGCTTGCTCCTTCGAACTCTTAGAGTTTCAGCTGCACTCAAGGACTGTGAGAAATATATCCAGTTAGAACTGACTCTCACCAAGGGTTATCCATGGAAAGCAGATGCCCTAAGAATCAACAAAGTGAAGCCACTCAGTTATGTCCAACTCTTTTTGAGCCCATGGACTGTAGCCTACCAGGCTCCTCCGTCCATGGGATTTTCCAGGCAAGAGTACTGGAGTAGGTTGCCATTTCCTTCTCCAGGGGATCTTCCCGACCCAGGGATCGAATCCAGATCTCCCGGATTGCAGGCAGATTCTTTACCCTCTAAGCCACCAGGTGGCTCAGATGGTAAAAGTGTCTGCCTATAAGCAGTATAAGATGGTATAAGCGTCTGTCGAAAAGAGTTGGACAAGAATCAACAAAGGACTACACAAAAGCCATGGATGTCCGCTATAAGGCACTAGACCTGGACTCCAACTGTAAAGACGTAGCTGACAGTCATGGTGTTACAGAACCACCAGCACAACAGCCTTGAAGATGTGAAGTGACAGGCCGTGGCCAAGGTGCAAGAGATGAGTGACCTGGCCATGTGGCTTATCTTGGAACAGATGCCAGAGAACCCTGGCACTCAGCAGACTCTTAAAGAATCCTGCAATAATGTGGACAATCCAGAAGCTGATGGAGGTGGGTCTGATTGCAACTGGATGATGACTCGCTCATCATCTCCTTCCCTTCACCCTCACATAGAAAAAGGAGCCAGAACTGTGGCAAGCAGCATGGAGCTGAAGGGACAGACAGGGAAAGGAGAACAACTTATCTCTCTCTGTTTATATAGATCTAGGTGGAAGATACAGAGGTTTGTACTCCAGTTTTTCATGCAGCCTCTCAGCCCTCCGAGCACTAACACTGTCTCTCTTGCTGCCCCCAGATTTCATGTCTCCCACCCATGCTCCTCAGTCACCGTCCAAGCTGCTCTGCCACAGTTGGTGATTGGTTGGGTGGAGGGGTTGCGGTGGGTAGACAGGTGGCTCAGTTGTGTCCTTGACTCTTTGTGACCCCATGGACTGTAGCCCACCAGGCTCCTCTGCCCAAGGAGTTCTCCAGGCAAGAATACTGGAGTGGGTAGCCATTCCCTTTTCCAAGGGATCTTTCCAACCCAGGGATCAAACCTGGGTCTCCTGCATTTGTAGGCAGATTCTTTTACCATTGGAGCCACCCACCACGCAGGGAGGGGAGGCTGTTCTTTCCAACCTCAGGTCCCAACTGCATTCAAACTATAAACTCTATGACCCCTTCACCAACAAAACCAGTCAGTCAGGCCTGGTTACACATTAAAAAAAAAAAAAAAACAGGAAAGAAAAAGTAGTTCTGTTTATTGTTAATACCAGACAAGATAAAGACAAAGAAAATATATCTTTGTTCAAGTTTAGGTCTTTTACAGGAAATAGGAAACCAGAAGTCTATTCAGATCTTCTTATCATAGCTTAATTAATAAAAGAAGGTGACTGTGCATTATTATCAAGGTTGTCTTTGGGGGAAAAAAAGCAACTAACAAAAGCAACTTAAAACTTCACAACTGTTTTTAATGTTGACCTAGGAGCTCCATGTTAGTAGAGTTTTCATGGTCTACTGATGTAATATTTGGCAATGAGAAGACTCTGAATGTTTTACTGAATATTTTGGGATTAAAATACAGGAAACATTCTTCCCATATTTCCAAATGTATAACCTATTTATCTTGATTTATTTTCATAAAAGAACAAGCTCTCAGAATTATAGACACATGTTCTCTTCCCCAAAACAAAATAAACCATGTCTTTGAGGCTGAAAAATAAAAATTTCAGAAGATATTTGAATAATTTAGAAGATTCTAAGCCTTGAGACATAATATTCTGATTATGAAATCATTACTACACAGCAAGTAATTTTGGCCCAATCTGTTCTCTTGAAATCTGAAGTCAACAGGAGTTCTGCGCAAGAGTCAATCATGTTCTACCAGTACAGGACCACTCTCAAAGCTTTTCAGTCCATGAAATATTTATGCACTCTAAACTGGATTGAAAAATCTTCACAGGCATCTACCTGTGGGCAAACTATTCAGTGTTTTCTGCCTTTTCCATACACCAGCTGCCTAGAGTCCCACCCTCCCCAGTCAAGTATTTCATACTATTCTCTACACAACTGTATTCCACCACATCTGAATATCTGAATGCAGATCATAGTTTCCAAAATACCGGGTGCAGGAAGGTCCCTAGAAGTCCTATTTATAATCACTATGTGGTCTGCAGCTCCTTTCATAAATACAAAAGTCACTTCTCATCCTTCATGATATTTCCCTTCTCATTCTATCCAGGCTGGAGCTGCTACAATGTCTGTCATGTTCCTATCAGTTATGCACTATCAACACTCATTTTCCCCTGCAGCATTTTGTATTAATTTACTATTCTTACCTGGAAAATAAAAATTTTATTTAAATTAGTTTTTCTAATTACTCTAGTACAATTCCTTCCTTTCCCAAAATGACCTCTTATTAGTGTTGTAATACTGGCTATAGAAGCCTTTCCTTATATTGAATAAATATAACATATATTCAATGAGCGCCTACTATCCCACTGTGATTATCACTGGATATTCTGTGGTGAAAAAGATGGATAAAGTTCCTACCTTAATGGAGCTTACAGCCTAATGGTAAAGATAGACATTAAACAGATCATCACACAAGTAATTACAATGCTGGCAAGCATACGAAAAAAAAAATGCTACAAATGTACATGTAAAGGGACAAGTAGTCTGGCAGGAATTGTAGACTAGCAAAAAATGATGCTTAACCTGAGATCTGATAATAATTTGGAGTTAACAGAGACAAAGGGAAGAAGTGCGTCACTAGGGTACAAAGGATTTTGGCATAGTTAGGAACTCACAGAATGTCACTGTGTCTGGAACTTAGAGCATAAAGGGGAGAAAGCTACAGGGGAAGCTGGGGCCAGGTCCTGCGGAGTCTGGTAGGCTCTGAATTTTATTCAAATTGTATTTGAAATATTTTTAAGTAAGGGACTGCTATGATCAGCCTGCACTTTAAAAGGACCACTCCTGGAAAATAAAGTAACCATTTGGCTTAGATGGTGGGGAGAACAAAAGTGGATGAAGGAGGACTATTAGGAACCCTTTATAGATGCCTAGAAGAGAAATGATGGCTTTCTTGGATATTTGGGTTGGCACTGAAGAGGAAAAGCACCTTAAATGTAGAACTAATGAGATGTGATTTTTAGCTAGTGCAACTGAATGACTTAGACAAGTTTAAGGTATGTAATTTCTGTTCGGAAATTTTTTTTCTTATTTTTTTATTTAGTTTTTTAATTGAAGGATAATTGCTTTACAGAATTTTGTGGTTTTCTGTCATACATCAATAAGAATCAGCCATAGGTATACCCATATCCCCTCTGTTTGGGAGATTTTTGAGTAGGGGCTAGAATATAAGTTCTAGGATGATAGATTTTTTGTTGTTGTTGTTCACTGCTGCAACCCATGCCTCCAGAGATATTCATGTTGGAGGTGTTGAACAGGCAGTGAGGTCATATGCAATTGCAGCTCAGAAGAGAGATTTGGGTTGGTATTAAAAATGTGACAATCAGCAGGATGTAGTGTGGATCCTCTCAGAAGCCAGGACAATACGGAGCTCCTCTAGAGGAAGGCTGAAGAGGGGGAAAGTCAAGATGAAGGACTGTGCCCAGCTCACTTGCTAAGAGCTCTTTGCAGCACTACATGATTGTCAAAGTATTTAATCTTTCTCATCATGTTCTCTGTGAGGCCCAGTCTCCCAGTATCTCCCATTAAAGTCTTCAGTTTGGACCTGTCCCACAGGAATACTAAGCCCTTCATCTCTCTCTCTTCACTCCTCCTTTCAAGAACAGTGGATGAAAGGAAATTTAGGAAAATGGGTTATAGTATAAATGGAACATGATGCCAAATTGTTGATGGAAGATATAGATTTAATGCTTGAGCCTTTCCAGCTATCAGCTGGCCCCAAGTCAGACTGGTAAAGTGCATTTTTTAGCCAAGAAGTCATTTCTATGTTCTTTATAACTCAGCATACATTTCATATTTAATTTCTCCTTAATAAAATAATAGTTAATAAAATGAGATCTTTTCATAGTATGACAGTTGTTAAAGAGGCAAATCTTCTAAAAACCAAACTGGTTAGAACCAGTTTCATTTCTAGAATTTCCCAACTTATACAACAATGAATTCAAAAGTGTAATTTGTTTATTCTATCTTCTGTGCTTAACAGAATGTAAACTGCACTAGGTAACCAGTGCAAATTGTCACCAAAATGGAAAAACCAGAAGTCACTGAGAGTTATGTTAAAAAACAAAAACAACACCCAAACACTCTGCTTTGTGTCCAGAATAATTAAACATTATTTCTTTCATAAGCAAGTTGAAATGGCTTCTTTTCAAAAGCGGAGATTAAATGTTCATTCTGCTTAAGATACTTTTCTCATTGCATGACCCTCCAAACATCTCTAGTTAATGAAGTTCGTTGAAAAAATAGGGCTATCATCATAACTAATTTTATATCATTAGATGAAAAGAGTTCAAATTTTTCAACCCCTGGTCCAGGAAGATCCCACACACTGTGGAGCAGCTAAGCCCCCATGCGCCACAGCTGCTGACCCCACGTGCCGCACCTACTGAAGCCTGTACACGCCTAAAGCCCGTGCTCCCGGACAAGAGAAGCCACGCAGTGAGGAGCCTGTGCACTGCAGTGAAGAGTAGCCACATTGCCCACAGCTAGAGAAAGCACTGGAGACCCACCACAGCCAAAATTAAAAAACAAATAAGTAAAAACTTGCAAGGTTTAAAAAAAAAATCTGTTAGTCTAATGAAAGTGTTGTTAGTCCAGTGACATGCAAATAGGTCATTCTATAAAATGGGAATAATGATGCCTGCCTCAAAAGACTGCTGTGAGAAATAAATTAACATTTGGAAAGCATTCAGAACAGCCTCTGTGATACACAGAAGCCAAATTATTTTTGGCTGCTATTGCTGCTGTGACTACTTACAGATATAGCTCCTGTTTATCTGCATTAAAGAGATCCTCAGGGTGGGGGTTATAGTTATGTTGAAATTACAGTGATTATTACAGTAGTCCCCCTAATCCTTGGGGGGTAAATTCTAAGACCCCCAGCAGATGTCTGAAACTGCAGATAGTACTGAACTCTATATATATTTGTTCCTATACACATATATCTATGATAAAGTTTAACTTATAAATCAGGCACAGTAAGAGATTAATAATAATAGCTAATAGAATAATTATTACTACACTGTAATAATGGCTAATAGAATAATTATTATACACTGTAATAAAAGTTACATGAATGTAATCACTCTTTCTTTCAAAACATCTTGTACAAATTTAATACCTGTTCCATCTTAACAAAGCATGTAACATGCATCATGGCTGTAACATGTGGTTTGAGGTACACCAACAAAACTAGCATGAATTCCGTTTTCCTTTTTCACAAAATCAAGTATAAAAGGTCTTTGCAACCTTGGTATACAATTTTTTTTCTTTAGTTGAAAACTTTTATCTTTTCAATTAAAGGAAGAACTTTTTGGCTTCTCTTTGGCATATTCAAGTTGCCAGCATCACTACTCTTGTACAGTGGGGCCGTTATTAAGTAAAATAAAGGTTACTTGAATACAAGCACTAAAATACCATGACAGTCCATCTGATAACCAAGATGCTGCTAAATGACTACTGGGCAGGATATGCTAGACAAAGGGGTGATTCACATCCCATGTGGGATGGGGCAGGTTGATGAGAGAGAACTGCATGCAACTTAAAATTTATAAATTGTTTATCTCTGGAATTTCCCATGTAATATTTTTTCACTCATCTCACACACTATTGCACTCTTCTCACACACTAGCAAAGTAATGCTCAAAATTCTCCAAGCTAGGCTTCAACAATATGTGAACCTTGAACTTCCAGATGTTCAAGCTGGATTTAGAAAAGGCAGAGGAACCAGAGATCAAAATGCTAACATCTTCTGGATCATCGAAAAGCAGGAGAATTCCAGAAAAACATCCATTTCTGCTTTATTGACTACTCCAAAGCCTTTGAAAACTGTGTGGATCACAAAAAACTATGGAAAATTCTTAAGAGATGGGAAAACCAGACCACCTAACCTTCCTCCTGAGAAATCTGTATGCAGGTCAAGAAGCAACAGTCAGAACTGGACATGGAACAACAGACTGGTTCCAAATTGGGAAAGGAGTATGTCAAGGCTATATATTGTCACCCTGATTATTTAACTTATATGCAGAGTACATCATGTGAAATGCCAGGCTTGATGAAGCACAAGCTGGAATCAAGATTGCCAGGAGAAATATCAATAATCTCAGATACGCTGATAAAACTCAACATTCAGAAAACTAAGATCATGGCATCCGGTCCCACCACTTCATGGCAAATAGATGGGGAAACAATGGAAACAGTGAGAGACTTTATTTTGGGGGGCTCCAAAATCACTGCAGATGGTGAATGCAGCCATGAGATTAAAAGATGCTTACTCCTTGGAAGAAAAGTTATGACCAACCTAGACAGCATATTAAAAAGCAGAGACATTTCTTTGCCAACAAAGGTCTGTCTAGTCAAAGCTATGGTTTTTCCAGTAGTCATGTATGGATGTGAGAGTTGAACTAAAAAGAAAGCTGAGAGCCAAAGAATTGATGCTTTTGAACTGTGGTGTTGGAGAAGACTCTTGAGAGTCCCTTGGACTGCAAGGAGATCCAACTAGTCCATCCTAAAGGAAATCAGTCCTGAATATTCATTGGAAAGACTGATGCTGAAGCTGAAACTCCAATACTTTGGCCACCTAATGTGAAGAACTGATTGATTGGAAAAGACCCTGATGCTGAGAAAGATTGAAGGTGGGAGGAGAAGGGGTTGACAGAGGATGAGATGGTTGGATGGCATCACCAACTCAAGGAACATAAATTTGAGCAAGCTCTGGGATTTGGTGATGGACAGGGAAGCTTGGCATGCTGCAGTCCATGGCGTCACAAAAAGTTGGACACAACTGAGTGACTGAACTGAACTGAATATTTTTGGACTATGATTGACCATGGGTAACTAAAATCATACAAAGCAAATCTGTGGCTAAACAAGGACTACTGTACTTTCAAAAATATGTTACATTGGTTACTAATCAGGAATTCTGGATATAAATCAAATAATTTTTAAGACACTAGAAGAGCCACCATTCAAAAAACTTCTTAAAAAAAAAACTTCTTTAAGCACATAATTGCTTTTTTGGGAATATCACTAAGAAAGTAAATTTTCCTTCCACTACCACATTCCCCTAGCAGCCGTGCCAGTTTGCCCGAGACAGCCTAACTGAGAACTGTTTCCAGGAACCAGTGCTGGAAGGGACTTCATTGCAAGAGCTGACAAGGCCAATGACCTTGGCTAATACACGTCTCAACTCTGAAAATTGTTGATTTACTTTTTCCATTATCAGTCATTCTTACTTTTCCTAACAGTCAGATGCTGTTTCTCTGTCTCCCGTTCCACACTTTGTAATTCCCTACACCTACTCAGAGTTTGTCCTGACCCTCAGCCAATGTTTGTCTTGGCTCTTCTCAATGCTTTCTGGAATATCAGAACAGGCTGATCACTGGATTCACCTCTAGATGGTTCTGACTCCCTCTCTCAAATCTACAGTCTTTACTGGGGCCCTGTGGCAGTTTCTCTGGTCCTGCCTTCCTGTAGGCCTGTCTGGGACTGTCTGCACCTTAGAAATGGGTTGACCAAAAAGTTCCATCAAGTTTTTTTCATGTTTGCAAAGTTCAAATGAACTTTTTGGCCAATTCAATATAAAAGGTGATTGAAGAAATCGTTGTACACCCACAGGCTTCTTTATCTTTGAAGAGTTGTGAGTCCTCCTGAACTCTTTTCTTGCCTTCTGTTCTATATCCTCCTCCCCTGATTGAACATTTTACAAGAAATAGAAGGAAGGATAAGCATACTAGTGGGTAGAGGGGTACCAATCATTGTGACCCATTTCAAAACTCTTTTCTCTCCTTCCTCCTACCCTATAATACAATCTGCAACAAAAAAGCTGGGTTACTTTCCTTCTGAGCTCCCATGATGGAGTTGGGAGGGGACCTGTCCAGAGTTGACTGACCAAGCTTTTTCATTTCGGTTCTTCAGAAGGAATCAAGAAGAAAATCCAGCTTACGTGGCAAAATCCCCCAACATGCCCCCCAATGGAAACACCTAGAAGCACAGCTCATCCTGGCTTACTGCAGACACAGACCAGGACAAGTTAGAGCCACAGACCACTTCCAACATGAGCTCTACTCACTCCAAGGAGATGATCCAAACTTAAGGGTTATTGGTGCTTCTGAATTCACACAGACATATGGCTGTTGAGCCACATCTCAAGAAGCAAGTGGAGGTCTTTCTTACTCTTCCATCACCTGTTAGCCTGCAGCAGGTAAAGCCCACTCCACTAGAGAGGACCTACCACTAATTTTTTTTAATTAATTAATTTATTTTTTTATTAGTTGGAGGCTAATTACTTCACACACCACTAATTTTCTAAACTGAGCCAACCACTGGAACAACATTCAGAAATAAATAGGAATGAATAACTGACACACACATGAATGAACCTTAAGATAATCATGTTGAGTGGAAGCCAGGAAACTTAAGAGCACTTACTGTGTTTCTACTTAGATCAAGTTCCACATAATGTAAACTAATCTACAGTGACAGGAAATAGATCAGTAGTTGCATGAGGATGGGGAGGGAACCCAAGAAGGAAAGGGGAGAAAAGGATAACAACATGGCAGAAGGAAACTTTTGCAGGTGATGGAGATCTTCATTATCCTGACTTTGGTGCTGATTTCATGAGTATATATACATGTCAAAACTTACTAAATTGTAAACTTAAAATATGTACTATTTATTGCAGGTTAATTATATCTCAATAAAACTTTAAAAAGTGTGCCTCCACCTCCAACTATTAATATGGCAAATCATATTACTAAATATAAAAAGCTAAATCAACTCTGCATTCACGGAAATAAATCTCATGTGGTTATGATGTATTAGTTTTATAATGTAGTACTGGATTCTGTTTGCCACTATTCTTTTTTGCATTCTCCCTCTTTTTATTTTATTCTTTATTTCTTTAGGTAGCTATTTTATTGTCAATATTGGAAAATCCCATTATCTGAATTTCATGTGATCTAAACTACTGTTTGCTGTGTTTGCAGACTTTCACTCAAACAAACAAGAATTTGCTTTCTTGGACTTCCCTTGTGGTCCAGTGGTTAAGAACCTGCCTGCCAATGGAGGGGACATGGATTACGTCCCTGGACCAGGAAGATCCCACCTGCCGAGGAGCGACTAAGCCCAAGTGCCACAACTACTGAAGCCTATGTGCTCTGGAGCCCATGAGCTGCAACTACTGAGCCCACACACTTTGCTCCTGGATAGGGATGGCTTTTATTTACTTACAACCTTGATTTCAGCTCACAGTTTTTTTCTTTTGCTCTTCAGAATTTACTTCCTTGCAAACTCAGTCATTTTTAAACTATATATTCATTGTTCAGGATCTATGTGCATTTCATTTAGCAGGGTAGCTGTTCAGAATATCTGACCCATAATACTGCCAAAAATGGACCCTCACTATGAGACCTCTCTTTCTTATTAAATTGGAGCTCTGTGTTACAAAGAATTTGGTCAGAGCGCAATCAGTATGTGAGTAGAAGTCTCATTCACATCCTAGGCTATGCCTTTGGACTTTTTAACTTTAGGGTTTTGTGGATAATCTTTCCACAGTTTTCTAAACTGTTGATTGTGGCCACTGGGGACAGGAGACACAAATAACAAATGCTTATGGTGCTCTATAGCATGTTACCAACAATGAGAGTTGTGAATTTCTCAATTCTATGATTCTCTTCTCTTAGCTTAGATAGCCACAGATCATTAGGCTTTGCACGTTTTATTAATCACACACTCACTGTATCATGACCAGTGACCACAATCACTACAGTATAGAAGCAACGAACCATCTCAGAAGACCATGTAGTCTGGCTGGCTTTCTCACAACACAACATAACCTTTTCTTTAGCATCAGTATGAGCTCAAGGAAGCGTGGAATATTCCTATGAGTTGAATCACATGAACCAAGTCAGCCTGTCACAATGATTGCAGATCATATGTGAGAAGCAAGCTAAAGGATTCACACATCAGTCAAAGTTTGCACTTCCCACCTGTGGTGGACAACCCACACCAGAAAGAGGGCAAAGACCAGCCCAGGTGCTTGAGATATTGGGCTATTACTAGGTACCAATATTAAGAGCCATACCTGTCCTGATTTTTTTTTTTAAGCCATTCCCAGTTTAAATTTTATGGGAATCAAGTAAAAATTCCCACATAATTACTTTCTCTGACTGTTGTTTTCAGGCTAGATCTCACCAAAGATGGAAGATTCCCACCTGAAAAAGAAGGGACTAAAACCATAGGGTGGGCATGGTGCTCAGTCAGCCCTGCCTTGGTGCTCAACGGCCTTGCCATTGCCCAGTCTCTCTGGTTGTTTCTGACCCACTATCTCACTCCTTCCTCACCTCTTCAGCTAGTGGGTCTCAAATTGTTGTCTGCATCAAGATCACAGGGGAACTTCCTAAAAACATTTTGTTTTAAAAAGTCCTGATTTCACTTAAAAACTAGTAAGTGAATCCTGAGCATATATCCAGAGAAAACCAATATTTGAAGATACATGGACACTAATGTTCACTGCAGAACTATTTATAATAGTCAAGACATGAAAGCAATCTAAATGTCCATCAACAGATAAATGGATAAAGAAGATGTGGTATATATATATACAATGAAATGTTGTTTAGTCATTAAATCGTGTCCAACTCCTTTCTGACCCCATAGACTGTAGCCCACCAGGCTCCTCTGTCCACAGGATTTCCCAGGCAAGAATACTGGAGTGGGTTGCCATTTCCTTCTCCAGGGGATCTTCCTGGGATCAAACCTATGTCTCCTGCATTTCAGGCACATTTGTTACCACTAAGCCACCTGGGAAGCCCAATGAAATATTACTCAGCCATTAAAAAGAACAAAATAATGCCACTTGCAACACATGGATGGACCTGGAGTTTATCATACTAAGTAAGCCAGACAAAGACAAATATCATATGATACGGCTTATATGTAGAATCTAGAAAAATGATACTAGTGAACTTACTTATAAAACAGAAAGAGACTCATAGACATAGAAAACTTATGGCTGCTAAAGGGAAAAGTAGAAGGTGGGGTGAGGGAAAAATTAGTAGGTGGGGTTAATATGTGTGCGTGCATGCTCAGTTGGGTCTGACTCTTTTCAACCCCATGGACTTTTGCCTGCCAGACTCCTCAGTCCACAGAATTTTCCAGGCAAAAATACTGGAGTGGGTTGTCATTTCCTTCTCCAAGGGCTCCTCCTGACCAAGGATCAAACCCACACCTCCAGTATCTCCTTCATTGGTAGGCAGATTCTTTACCATTGTGTCACCTGGGAAGCCCAGATTAACATATACACACTACTACATATAGATGACCAACAAGGATGTACTGTGTAGCACAGGGAACTACAGTTAATATTTTGTAATAACTATAAGGGAAAAGAATCTGAAAAAGAATATGTGTGTGGGAGGATGGGCGGAGGAGGAGGAGATGGTTAGATAAGCATCACTGACTCAATGGACATGAATTTGAGCAAACTCCAGGAGAAAGTGGAGGACAGAGGAACCTGGCAGGCTACAGTCTATGGGGTCGCAAACAGTTGGACAAGACTGAGCGACTAACACTTGGACTTCTCACTTTCAGGCACCATCTGAGCAAACTGCCACAACTACTCTAAGGTGGGTCCTTTTATTATCTCTGCTTTATAAGTGAGGAGATTGAGGCACTAGGTATTCAATAATCTGCCCCAAATTACACAAATAGAAAACAAAACCATGATTCAAACCCTTGATCTTACCACTAGAAGAAAATAAAGCCCAGAGAAATGATGCTGTTTGTGTAAAACCACACAGTTGGCTAGTCCTGGAGGCAAAACCAAGACTTCAGTCTTCTGATTCCCCATGCAGGAGTCTGGGATCACCCGGGGTTGTGAACAGACATAGAAAACATTTTTAGCTGTCAGTTGGACAAGAGACTTGCTCAGAGGGCTAGGGGTAGGAAATGTACTCGGACGGCAAGTCAAGTACCTATGTCTTCACCTGTAGCTGGAACAATAATCTGACTGCAAGTAGAATCCTTGCCTTCTGATAAAGTGGATTAAGGCTTCTCCTCACTTCCAAACAACATCAGACCAAAACTACTTCCACATGACCAGAAAGACAGTGAAGAATAAGGTACACACACAAAAAGAAACAGTTGGGATTGTTCAAGGACATTGTTGCCATGGGAATATGTACCCCAGGGGTGGATAGTGCAACTGTAGAGGAATAGAAGGATTTTAAGGGGATGATTTTCTGGAATTAAGAGTTCACTAATGAGAAACCTGTATGCAGGTCAGGAAGCAACAATTAGAACTGGACATGGAACAACAGACTGGTTCCAAATAGGAAAAGGAGTATGTCAAGGCTGTATATTGTCACCCTGCTTATTTAACTTACATGCAGAGTACATCATGAGAAATGCTGGGCTGGAGGAAGCACAAGCTGGAATCAAGATTGCCGGGAGAAATATCAATAAGCTCAGATATGCAGATGACACCACCCTTATGGCAGAAAGTGAAGAAGAACTAAAGAGCCTCTTGATGAAAGTGAAAGAGGAGAGTGAAAAAGTTGGCTTAAAGCTCAACATTCAGAAAACTAAGATCATGGCATCTGGTCCCATCACTTCATGGGAAATAGATGGGGAAACAGTGGAAACAGTGGCTATCTTTATTTTTCTGGGCTCCAAATCACTGCAGATGGTGATTGCAGCCATGAAATTAAGACACTTACTCCTTGGAAGGAAAGTTATGACCAACCTAGACAGCATATTAAAAAGCAGAGACATTCCTTTGCCAACAAAGGTCCATCTAGTCAAGGCTATGGTTTTTCCAGTGGTCATGTATGGATGTGAGAGTTGGACTATAAAGAAAGCTGAGCACCAAAGAATTGATGCTTTTGCACTGTGGTGTTGGAGAAGACTCTTGAGAGTCCCTTGGACAGCAAGGAGATCCAACCAGTCCATCCTAAAGATCAGTCCTGGGTGTTCATTGGAAGAACTGATATTGAAGCTGAAACTCCAATACTTTGGCCACCTGATACAAAGAGCTGATTCGTTGGAAAAGACCCTGATGCTGGGAAAGATGGCAGGAGGAGAAGGGGACAACAGAGGATGAGATGGTTGGATGGCATCACTGATGCCATCACGTGATGCCATCACGACCATCACATGGTCGATGGACATGGGTTTAGGTGAACTCTAGGAGTTGGTGATGGACAGGGAGGCCTGGCGTGCTGCGGTTCATGGGGTCACAAAGATTCAGACACAAATGAGCGACTGAACTGAACTGAAATTGGAATTCATGATAATTCTAGGAAGCACTGAGCTAAAGGTGATATACTGGTATATACACATCGTGATATAATAAGATGTATTTATGTTTTTATAGGATACTATTGGAAAAGGAATGCCTAAACTATTTGTGAGAATAAAGTCTTCAAACTTTCAAATTGTTTGGAGCAGATGAAATGTTATGAGTAATAAACTTGACAGGGTTCTAAGAAGAGTTGTCTTTAGTTCCCTGGGGAGTTTAGAGAAAATTCAGATTTCTAGGCTTTCTCTCAGATACTGATTCCTTAGGCTGTCTGCAGACTTGGGAGTTTCTTAAAGCACCAGCAGGTGTTTCAAATGCAATTGACTCATGCACAGTTTTAGGGAACCTCTGCTAATTATACAACCATGCACCTTACCCACTTATTATTATCTTTTATTATCCATTTACTTATTATTATCTATCATTTATTAACAGATACCTTAAGGACTTCCAGTCCTGTAGTAATTGAAATATAGGAAGCCTTTCAAAAATGCCTTGCAAAATTTGCCATTACTAGTTTTTCACAAACTGGAACTTTATCCTTTATTGACTTACCACGACTGCAGTTATACCAGATTAGTAAAATTTCATTTGCAATTGGCAGTCCCACACCCCACAGAAGTTGTAATTATGACAATGTACCTGGAACCTTAAGACTCAGCCCCACTCCAGGCTCTCCCAACAGTCCTTAATCAGTAGAATTTAAGAAACAAATGACTATCACTGTACCTTAGGTCTGGACACCCTAAAAATGGTCCTGGTACCATGTTCCAGCCTGAGCTCCAACTCCAGTAGTAGCATCTTTGTACCCAAGTCCCAGTACAGGGGTCTTTCCAGATTCTTTTTCATCAGTGATTTTGTGTGTGTGTGTTCTGACCCCAAGGGCCAAAACCCCACCAATGAGCCAGCAATGGGCCTTTTTTTAGCTTTCTGATTTGACCTCTGACCTTCATGTACTCTCATGAGATTTCCTCTGATGGTCCAGCTGCCTTCACGAATTACCTTCCCTTATCCTTTGAGGGAACTTCCTATATCATCTCCCACCTTCCACTGGGTCTATTTGCTATGGCCCTTCTCCAACCCAATTCAAGTTCTGATTTTGATTGTGTTTCTTAAAGCCTTGGAGCTCCCCCAAATACAGTGTTTTCTGAAATAATACCTCTGGCATACTTAAGAGACATTAAATCTCTGGTTATAATCACTTAAACAATAAACCTCTGAATCAATTTAAGAAATAAAATCCTCACATTTTTGACTAAAACAAAAAAGCAGCAGACTCACAGACAGCAAACTAGTGGTTACCAATGGGGAGAAGGAAGCGGAGAGGGGCAATATACGAGTAGGGGACTAAGTTTGTTTTAATATATAAACTACTATGTATAAAATAGATAAGTTATAAGGATGTATTGTAAACACAGAAAATAGAGCCAGTATAATAACTATAAATGGAGTATAACCTTTAAAAATTGTGACTATTTCATACCTGTAAAAAATAATATTGTATATCAACTATATTTCAATAAGAAAAACCCTCATATATTTTTAACAGAATTTAAATTTTCTGGTTTTTTGGGATAGTTCTTTGTATTTTCTCCAAGTTCATGAATAATGGATCACATTCCTTGTAAGATGTCACATTACATTTGCAGCATACAAATACACAGTTTCTTAAAATGGCCTCCTGTCAAATACATATGATTTCTGTTTGTCTGCTGTTAATGTAATTGACTAAACACTAGATTCTACTGATCATGCTTTCCCTTGTAAGCCACTTACTTTATAGGCATAAGCAGCTGTGTTTATGCTTCTGTGATTTGGGTTTCATTATCAAGTTTTCAGCACTCGATTCAAGAGCAATAGTCAGTCTAAGCACTCAGGCACCAGCTGGCAGTTCTTTACTGACAGAGGCAGTTTTCCATCAACACTTGTGTTTGTCATGTAGGGGGAGATACTAAACCACCGCAAGCACAAAGATAGCGCAGGTGAACAGGAAGAAGAAAATACTGTTACCTTGTCAGGAAAGAACTGATCAACAGACACAGCCCTGAATTTAACCAAGAATGTAAATACTTCCTCTCCTGACCCTCCCTCAACAAAGAACGATGAAGAATTTTGCTTTTTAACTCAGGAATGTGGTTATAAGAATTCAGAAAGGAGGAGTTAAGAGAGGCAGGCAGCCAGAGGGGGAAGGGAGAAAGGCCGACAGAAAGTAGCTACCAGGAGGATAAGGAGGAAAAGAGTCCATGCAGAGAAACTGCAGGAAAAGGGGCCAAGGGAAGGATACTTCAGGGAACAGACTAACATACAGGAGAAATATTGTGGCAAGAAGCTCCATAGTCCTCCCGCAGGAGTTTGTTTTCCAAACCTCTGTGACACATGACTACAGTCAGTTATTTTGACAACCTCATGAAGAAGAATATTGCATGAAGGACTGGTATAAAACCTTGTTGACATTTATTTTTGCCTTGTGTATTGTTGATTAGATGGTTCTCCAGGGTTTCAATTCTTCTTTGGAAAGTGTTTTTTAATTGCACAAGAAATCTTCTCTTGATTAAAAAAAAAAAAAAATTGATGACTAAAATCCAATTCTAAGTTCAACCTCTATCCCCGGTCCTTCCCACCCCAACCATTTTATAGATTTTGGTGAAAATTCTTTCATACCTTATATTTTACATATATTTACATATTTTACATGTATGAACTTTATGTGTTTCATTCAGGTTTCCATCAGATAAACAGAACTTTTTAATGTCCATGAGATTAATAGTAAGAGTAATGGCCTCTCTTTCATTTTGGATAGTAGTAGTTTGTATCTTGTTTCTTTTTTTCTTGGCTACCTGGCTAGAGGTTTATCAGTGTTATCTTGTCAAAGAACCAGCTTTGATTTTGTTAATTTTCTCTGTTAAGTTCCTATTTTCAATTTTATTGACTTATGCTCTAATTTTTTATCATTTATTTTCTTCTTCTTTCTTTAGGTTTATATTACTATTCTTTGTCTAGTTTCTTAAAGTGGAAGCTTAGATTATTGATTACACATCTTTCTTATCTAATATATGAATTCATAGCTATGAAATTCCCTTTAAGCACTGCTTTTGCTACATTTCACAATTTTGATAAGTTGTGTTTTCATTTTTATTCTGCTAAAAGAACATTTATATTTCTCTAGAGCCTTCTATAACCCACAGTATTTTTAGGAAGTCTGTTGTTTAATCTCCAAATAGTGGGGATTTTCCATCTTTCTTTCTGTAATTAATTTTTAGTTTGATTTCATTGTGGTCTAAAAACATACTCTACATGATTTCTATACATTCATATTTGAGTTATGTTTTATCTGTATTAATTACTAGAATGTAGTCTATCTTTGAGAATGTTCCATGTGAGCTTGAGAAGAATGCATATCCTGCTGTTGTTGTTAAATTTGATTGACAGTTAACTGACAGAAATGTTCAGTTTAACTAAAATATCTTTACTGATTTTCAGCCCACTAGAAAAGTCAATTATTATTGTACCCACAGTATTTAAACTGCTTTAATTCTAAATGTTGAAGTATAATAAAGAGTCAAATGGACATGTGTATGTGTATGTTTAACAATAAAGAGCTTGCTACTTCTTACATTCTAGAGTGGTTACCAGCTAAACTTTCAACACGGGGCAGGTATAGGAAAACCAGCTGCAAAGTAATATGGAACATCTAACTAGAGTAGACAGGAAAATGTAAGAATATTTATGTAAGCACCTGTTTGGTAAACTTGATACAATGCTAGTCCTTCTGTTCTATAAATAAACTTTCCCTCTGCCTTAACATGAAAGATTTTAATTCTCTATAAACTGGGAAGCCTCTTTATAATAATACAATATGAAAATAATCTCATAATTTTAGTAACTGTGACCTTTACAACCTTGATATACATGCTTTCCTAGAAAATAGTTTTCTAAAATATTTGTTTAAGTCATTTCAATATCCAGCACTCATGGGTAAGATGATAGCTTATCACCTAGTGTAAATAGCTGGATTTTTCCTGTAAACTCTAATTTCCTCTCAAAAGTAAATTTTCATCTTTAGTTGGATCAAGATGGCAAACTTCCCTATGCCTTCCAACCTCCAGGAAAGAGAAAAAAAGATGTATTTCTGAAAAGAATAAATTATTAACAGCACTAGATAATAATAAAGGGATCAAAAATTCTGAGAAATACTTGAAAAACAAAAAGTAGACAAGATCAGATCTGCGGAGGAAATATAGGAAATGAGAGCCCAAAACAAGACTCAAAGAGAAAGCTGCTATTGCAAGGGATTACTTTCAAGGAAGCTGCAAGTTCAAAGGACCCAGGAAGTAAAAGGAGGTCACTGGGCACATTTTAGGGTGGCCAAGCTGGAGTTGGAATCCTGCCCCCTCCCTCACTTGCACTTGCTGAATAGAGTGTGTCTTCACTATGGGACTCTATTTTGAACTTTTTGCTTTGTGTTTTTATTTTATATTTTGGATGGAGGCTTGCATGGGAACTAGCTGATGAGTGATAGCCTGCTACAGGCTAAAATGGGAACTATCCCCTCTGGTCTCAGCAAGGCAAGGCAGTGCCACGGTTTTACTGTTTTACTACTAGCTTTATGGCTTACCATCCCTCTGGGAAATAGACACCCAGAAGATAAACTATGGCACACCCTTGACAAAGCACTAGGTCTTGCCTTTCTCCTACCATTTACAGAAGCTGGCTAACAGATCACCAGATTAAAAGATGTGAGGATGGAGCACTTATTCACATTTCTCATGATTCTATGTGAAGTTGCTTTGGCTAAACTAATATCCTTGGCCTCTTCAATGCCAAATCACCCACACACTTTTCCTGTGACTTAAGTCTGTTGATGTCACATCTGTCCAAGAATTCAGTTCAGTTCAGTCGCTCAGTCATGTCCAATTCTTTGCAACCCCATGGACTGCACCACGCCAGGCTTCCCTGTCCATCACCAACTCCCAGAGTTTACTCAAACTCATGTCCATTGAGCTGGTGATGCCATCCAACTATCTCATCTTCTATCGTCCCCTTCTCCTCCCACCTTCAATCTTTCCCAGCATCAGGGTCTTTTCTAATGAGTCAGTTCTTCACATCAGATGGCCAGAATATTGGAGTTTCAGCTTCAACATCAGTCCTTCCAATGAATATTCGGCACTGATTTCCTTTAGGATAGACTCTTTGGATCTCTTTGCTGTCCAGGGACTCTCAAGAGTCTTCTCCAACACCACAGTTCACAAGCATCAATTTGTTTCTTGTTAATATTATCCCTATGAAGCTTTTAAAACAGCACAAAAGGAGATCAATATCGCATAAACTGAAGACAGTGCAGCAAAATCATGTTAAGAATGGTGCTGCTTTAAATAATAGAGAGTTAACAACAGTTGGTTTTTGTCTCCTTTTAAACAAGCTTGCTCAGAGGACATACCAATCTAGACTGTCCCCAGTCTCTATAACTGAATCCAAGGCAGCCTATCAGTTCTAACTATTACCTTCTCTATATACATGAAGGACAATGTTCTGTTTCTCTACAGAAGAAAACTAATCCGGGTGAGGCATTTCACTAGGTTTAGGACTCACCAGTCAAAAAAATGCTTAAACATCCCTGGGGGCACAGGTCTTCACTAGAACCTTGTGTGACCTTCTACTCTCCTCTAGGATACTTGGCAACCACCAAAGTGAATTAGTCATCCATGTCAGACAATTGATAGCATGCCAGGTGTTATCATACCCTAAAGATCCTACTATAATCTTAGCAATCTCAACTAGAATGAGTCCATTGACCAGAGGACAAAGTCTATTTAAGGCAAACAACAGAAGATACAAGAACCAAGATTCATTTCTTTTCAGTTTAACTAATCCTAATTCTTGCCCTTGCCATTTGGCAAATTCCTTTTTCTGATTCAAGAGCTCCTTTTAAGATAATCACAAAAATTATAAATGTACATATCTCCCATCTCCTCTACCACAGCAATGTATTGGTCCACTGCAATTCCCCACATGCTTTCCCTATCTTGTTTCCATTCCTTATCAGTTATCTCTTGGGGAAAAAAAATGCAGTCTGAGGAGAATAAGGAGACTAATTGGGGGAAACTATCAGTTCAGTTGCTCAGTCGTGTCTGACTCTTTGCGACCCCATGAATGGCAGCATGCCAGGCTGCCTGTCCATCACCAACACCTGGAGTTTACTCAAACTCATGTCCATTGAGTCAGTGATGCCATCCAGCCATCTAATCCTCTGTCATCCCCTCCTCCTCCTGCCCTCAATCCCTCCCAGCATCAGAGTCTTTCCCAGTGAGTCAACTCTTTGCATCAGGTGGCCAAAGTACTGGAGTTTCATCGTCAGCATCAGTCCTTCCAATGAACACCCAGAACTGAAATCCTTTAGGATGGACTGGTTGGATCTCCTTGAAGTCCAAGGGACTCTCAAGAGTTTTCTCCAACACCACAGTGCAAAAGCATCAATTCTTTGGTGCTCAGCTTTCTTCATAGTCCAACTCTCACATCCATACATGACCACTGGAAAAACCATAGCCTTGACTAGATGGACCTTTGTTGGCAAAGGAATGTCTCTGCTTTTTAATATGCTATCTAGGTTGGTCATAACTTTCCTTCCAAGGAGTAAGCACCTTTTAATTTCATGGCTGCAGTCACCATCTTCAGTGATTTTGGAGCCCAAGAAAATAAAGATAGCCACTGTTTCCACTGTTTCCCCATCTATCTCCAATGAAGTGATGGGACCAGATGCCATGATCTTAGTTTTCTGAATGTTGAGCTTTAAGCCAACTTTTTCATTCCCCTCTTTCACTTTCATCAGGAGGCTTTTTAGTTCCTCTTCACTTTCTGCCATAAGGGTGGTGTCATCTGCATATGTGAGGTTATTGATATTTCTCCCGGCAATCTTGATTCCAGAATGTGCTTCTTCAAGCCCAGCATTTCCTATGATGTACTCTGCATATAAGTTAAATAAGCAGGGTGACAATATACAGCCTTGATGTACTCCTTTTCCTATTTGAAACCAGTCTGTTGTTCCATGTCCGGTTCTAACTGTTGCTTCCTGACCTGCATATAGGTTTCTCAAGAGGTAGGTTAGGTAGTCTGGTAGTCCCATCTCCTTCAGAATTTTCCACAGTTTATTGTGATCCACACAGTCAAAGGCTTTGGCATAGTCAATAAAGCAGAAATAAATGTTTTTCTGGAACTCTCTTGCTTTTTTGATGATCCAGCAGATTTTGGCAATTCGATCTCTTGTTCCTCTGTCTTTTCTAAAACCAGTTTGAACATCTGGAAGTTCACGGTTCATGTATTGCTGAAGCCTGGCTTGGAGAATTTTGAGCATTCCTTTATTAGCATGTGAGATGAGTGCAATTGTGTGGTAGTTTGAGCAGTCTTGGGCATTGTCTTTCTTTGGGATTGGAATGAAAACTGACCTTTTCCAGTCCTGTGGCCACTGCTGAGTTTTCCAAATTTGCTAGCATATTGAGTGCAGCACTTTCACAACATCCTTTTTCAGGATTTGAAATAGCTCAACTGGAATTCCATCACCTCCACTAGCTTTGTTCGTAGTGATGCTTTCTAAGGCCCACTTGACTTCACAT